>NC_138138.1:20585754-21877540 GCF_964188305.1 Podarcis bocagei
GCGTCGCCGTACCAGCTAGGAAGTCGTTCTTCTCCAGCCTCTGGGAAGCTGACCCGCTAGTAGGAAAGCAGCGTAGGGAGGCTGCGAGGGAAACCCAGGGCTGGCATCAGGGATCAGTGTCGGTGGGCACCTGCCAAGGCCCACACCTTTGCAAGGGGGGGCACCACTACCTCCCTGCTCCTCAGCTGACTTCTTGCCTCCAAGCATGTAAACATTAAGAGCATAGAGCTATAGCATGCTGATCCACCTGCCTTATCTCCCTGTAGGTAGATGCATGGATCTAGCCCGGGGAAGAGTGGGCACCTTAGAGGGGAAGTGGGGGGGGCACCATGAGACCCATTGTCCAAGGTGCCCCACCCCTTGCAAACAAACCCCTAAAAGCACCACCAGAGAAAGCAATAGCAATTACAGTCATCTTCGATCCTAATCCTTGCTGTTCCTGCCCACAGCTCTCATTGTCCCTTTTTACAACATCAAAACGCAAAACAGATGATCAGGCATTTAAAATCCGTAGCGCAGAAATGCGGGCTGCTTCTCATCTGCGCCTACGTGAAGCCCACTCCCCTCGCGGATTCCGCTTCCCGGATTTCCCGTTACCTGCAGTTGCTTCCCTCAATTTCCAGGGTTCTCCTTTTCTCCTGCCAAGGACCAACAATCACTACCTCACAACTCTATGGCAGCTGTTAACTGGCGGGACTACCTGCTGCAGGGGAAGGGCAGAACCTTGGACTTGGGGAGTTTTTTTATTGCCAGGTAAAGAAAAAAAGCTTCTCTGCAGTGCTTCTCCCACATGCCAATTTCTTTCTTCCCCCACCTTAAAAAAAATGAGACCCGATTTCCTCCCACCCATCACCCACCTCTGAGATGATGCTGAGTCCGTGGGGAGCTGGTCATCAGGGCAACATGGGGCAGAGCCCAACCAGTATATTTGCCACTGTATTTTTGCGAGGGAGGAGGGTGGAGAGAAACCCAGAACAAAACGAACCCATCTCAGGCAGACCCACACTTATGCATCGGGTCCAGCGGTGATCAGGCTACTTTCATGGGGTCAGGAGAGGGAGGAGGTTATAGAGCTGGGATATTTTCCTTTATATGTCAGGAGAGAGGATAGCTGGGTCACTGCCCCAGCTCTCTCTCCCCCCCCCCCCCCACTATATTATGAACATTCCTCCTAATTCACAGAAAGTTTGTGGGGAAAGGTAGACACTGTTGGTTATTTATGGAGCATTTTTTTTGTTTGTGGAAAGGTTAGGCCATGTTTCTCGTGCACTTCCCCATCCTGGCTGCAAGAAGTTCAGTTTTGGGGAGAGGGAAGGGGCAGCAGGTTTGTTGTGCAAGACCACGAATCAACTGTAAGAGTGTGCTACCTGAATTTACCAGGGGCAGCCTGGTAGCACCTGAAGTCCCTGGCCAGGTTTCCTGTTTCTTGCAACACCCAACGTTAATTTGAAAAGAAAAAAATAGCAATAACTCCACCTGCTGGTGAGCAAGTGTGTGCTTTCCCAGTAACTATAAAACCCACTTGCTCGCGGACAAAACTGCAAGGAAAAGGCAGTGCATTGATACTGTTGGGGGAAATATTGGGGTTCAGTACCCAAGACCCTGGACAGCCAATAATACGCAGAGTCCAATTGTCTGTCAAACAGAACATTTATTTATTAAATCACCGCAGTGCGTTCTGGCTTACTCTCACCGTGCTGATGGGGCAAGCAGGACCCTGAGAGCTGAAACACACTGCTATTTCTACCAAACATATATTAAGATGTATTTCAGACCTGGCGAGAGTCAGGATTTTCCACTCCACAATAGCAAGGCTGCGAAACAGGATCCGTTGTCCCCTCATTGTTTGCTCAACAACCTTCCTTGGGAGATAAGCAGGTCTGGAGATAAGGGCTACGTGAGGAGGACATCTGCGGTTATCGGTTTATGCAGACCTGACATTCCACCCAGCCCAGAGTTGCAGGCGCCTCCTTGCTCACAAACACGTTTCTGATTCTTACATCTGTTGATAACTTCAGATTTTCAATTCTCACCCACCCGCTGCCCAGCAGTACTCTGTGAGTGGTTGCTGTTGATGTGGTGGGGACTGTCAGGAGCTTGTCCTACTCTTGAGTAGGACCCTGGCAGAGACACATGCCCGACTGACATGTTCCCTCCCTCCTGGTCGATCAGGAGCTTCAAAAGCTTTCTTCTGCCCAAACATCACTGCGACTGATGCCAACAGACATTGGCACACTTAGGGATCCGCAGTCTTTGCAGCTTGCGTAACAGACCTCAGCAACTCAGCATTTTGGCTAATCTACTTTATTTACATATAAACACATGGAGCACTGCAACATGGCTCCCTCTCTCTCTAGCATCAGACAGCAAAGAGAAAAAGAACAAAGGACATAGTCCCACTTCATGGAACACAGTAACACAAACATCCTGTCTCTGTCACTTCCCACTCTGTGGAGTCAAAACATACACTGTCATGTGATAGACAAAAATCCCATGACTGCAATCATGGAGCAGGAATTCTAACAGGGACCGCTTCTTCTGCTCCACAAATATAAGGAGGGGACGATGCAGAAAGCTGCTGCAGACTGCACACCCAGTAACCCCCCCCCCCCCGGAAGGGGTCTAGATAAATTGAAATGGAGAAGTTGTGGAACAAGGAGGCAAAGCAACCCCCCCCCCCGAAACAATAAAAGGGGGGTTTCAGAATAAACCTGCTCATCCCCAGGAGGAGAAAAAGCACAAATCTCTGGCTTTGGAATATTGGTAGGCATCTCCTTTGAAACTGCCATCGTATAATCATAGGAATGAGGAAGCCGTGGTTCTCTGGATATTGTCAAAACCCAATTCCCATTGGTTCTGGCCACCATGACCAATGCTGAGCAGTGATGGGAGCTGAAACCCACCAATATCTGGAAAGGCCAAGCCTTCCCCCTTCCCTCCTTGGATCCCGAACGCCTTGCGAGTCAAACGTTTTGGCTCCCGAATGCCGCAAACCTGGAAGTGAGTGTTCCAGTTGGCGAACGTCCTTTGGAACTCGAACGTCCGAGGCGGCTTCTGGTTGGCTGCAGGAGCTTCCTGCAGCCAATCTGAAGCCATGCCTTGGTTTTGGAAGTGGAACGGGCTTCCGGAACGGACTCCGTTCGGCTTCCGAGGTACCACTGTACTTGCTTATGCAGAAGGAAGGGAGCCTTGTTGAATGTGGCAGGACTTACTTCTTAGTAGACATATTAAGGATTGTGCTGCGGCGTGGATGCAAATCTGGCAAGATAAAATCAGTGCTGGATTACCAAACGTGCATCGTAGGCACCGGCCCCATGCCTTTTAGGGACAACGGATCAAAATAATATTGATTTGATCTTGAAAGAAAATTACGATCAAACTTTCTTAGTTCCATGTCATCCCTTTAAAATCAGAAACGTGTTAGGAGATAATTTGCGAGGGGGACCATGAGATTTCAATTCCCTAGAAGCCTCCACAGGGTTTAATCCGGCACGGGCTAAAATCCTCATTTGAATTTGCCTTATGGCAATGCCTTCTCTCCAGACACAGTGGGAATGGTTTGATCTGCGGCCCTTTCGTTCTTGCCACCCTCCCAAGAACCACGCCTTACTTATTAGCTTCTCAACCACTCTTTGGGATCTTAACTCTCTCATGATCAGTGGCTTCCAAATCTTTCTCATGTGCTTTTGATATCCCACAAAATGTATGCGTGCATGAGTTTTTAATTTTGTACAGATAGCTAAAATAGAGGAGAGATTTATGTATCTTTATTTGGGCTGGGGAAAACATGTATATTTAAAGTGAGAAAAATCTATATAAATTGGTAGCAGTTACGGTGCACAAAGAGCAAACAAGTATTATTAACTGTAGCACCCTGGCTAGAAATGGCCAAAAGGACACGCCTGATGTTATAGCAAAACAGGCGTTAAAAATCAAAGCAGATTTTTTTTGGGGGGGAGGCAGTAATTGAAAAGCAGTTATGCTATTGTTTACATGGATTAAGTCACAGAGTGGGGGAGGGGCTGTCTCTTTTGGAGCAGTCACCATTTCCTATTCCTCTGAGGCCCAGCTGACTCACACACGTAGCTACGTAGTGGTCACTCAGAATCCAGACATGGGTTTTGTAGAGGGTGTCTGGCAGAAACTTGCCAATTATTATACTGCCTTGTGGCTGCAGTGGCATAGCAGGATTGCTGGATTTACAGTGGGGCCGTGGCACTCACTGAACTTAGTGGGACTTAATTCAAAGTAGATACATGCGCGGGGTTGAGCTGTTGGTGACATTAATTGTGTGCATTCCCACCAATGACTCCTAGGTTCGTTCTTAATAGGGTTTTGCTTATATTTGCATTTCTGCTTGGAATCATTTAAATTTTTAAATTTTTTACTGTAAATGCTCCTGCGGTTTTGTCCTGTCACCCACTTCTCATTGTACCTGCCCATCTCTCCGTAGTAGTTCTGTGCCTCTGTTCCCTTCTTTCTTTCTTTTACATGCATCTCTTAGCTGGGAGAAAGATAAAGCCAGGGACTTGCATCTAAATAGGACCACAAATACCGCTATTTTAAAGCTTTGGGCTTAGTGGGGATGGGGCACCTTTGGGGTTCAGCTTCAGGCAGCGAAATGTCTTGGACAAGCACCGACCCTGTTTTATTCCTTTTTGGCCACATTCGTGCCATACTTTTAAAGCACTGTGTTGCCATGTTAAATAGTCATGGCTTTCCCCAGAGAATTCTGGGAACTGTAGTTTATCAAGAGTGGTTAGAAGACTCCCTCAGCTACAGTTCCCAGAATTCCCTGGGAAGAGGGATGGACTGTTAAACCACTCTGGGAAGGGAACTGGGGTTTTCCTATCAATTCTCAATGTCCTTGACAAATGTCAGCTCCCAGAATTCCACAGAGGATGCCACAACTATTTAAAGTGGAATCCTAGTGCTTTTAAATGTATGACATGAATGTGTCCTTGGCCTCCTCCATCGCTTTTTTTTACCTTTCCCCTGTTTCCGGTTGAGCTAACATTCCCCCTAACTCATTCCCTCCATCTATCTCTGTTTTTAAAATAATAACTGCGGGTTTTGCCTGGGGCTCCACTCACAAGTCTTGCTTCCATTATTATATCAACGACTACAAGGGCTAAATATGTTATTAAAGTGGAACTTTAGGCATAAAGAACACCACACGCTTAAAAGGCACGATGAAATCGCAAGAAGTGGAAAGTCTGGAGAACAGCCCCACTTCACGGACCTGGCAGCATATAGTGGCTTTCTTTCCCCTTTATTTATTTTTAAAAACTGTTTATACTGTGCAACAGAGTCTCATACTGGAAATGTCACATTCTTAATTTCTCTCTTTCTCCCTCTCTTTTGGAAAGGGGTGCACTCTGCTGTCATGTATTTTTACTGTTACCTTTACTTTAAAGAAGATGAACAGTTCAGTATCTTGTCTATTGTGTGTGTGTGTGTGATAGAAAAGTCGTCTCTCTTGAGAGTGTCGTGTTATTTTCAGTAGCGCCACATTTTAGATGGTGTTTTTGTCCTGGATGTTTCGAAAGCTCGGTAGGTTCTCTTCTAACTGATTTGGTGGGTCCTTTCCTCTTGTCATTGCTATAGGGTGGGGGAGAGAAGCATTGTACACGTTTTCCTGTTCTGAATTTTTATTATGGTTATTATAGTTATCTATTTATTTATTTATAAAGAACGATAAGAACAACACTTTCCGATTAAGAGCGTTCGGATTTTTCCCTTGCAGTTGCTGCAGGCAAACTCAAGAGGGTGCTGTGGCCAGAACAATATCTAGGTACAAACTGGACCAATACAGTGGGTACCTCGGGTTAAGTACTTAATTTGTTCTGGAGGCCCGTTCTTAACCTGAAACTGTTCTTAACCTGAAGCACCACTTTAGCTAATGGGGCCTCCTGCTGCAGCCGTGCCACCGGAGCATGATTTCTGTTCTCATCCTGAAGCAAAGTTCTTAACCCGAGGTACTATTTCTGGGTTAGCGGAGTCTGTAACCTGAAGCGTATGTAACCCGAGGTACCACTGTACAGAGGTTTAGATTCCAATACAGTGGAACCTCGGTTTTCGAACATAATCCATAATTCCAGAATACTGTTTGACTTCCAAAACATTTGAAAACTGAAAGAGGAAGCCTCAGTTCAATAGGGAAACTCAAAACGGAAGCTGCTTCCGACGTTCGGGTTCCGAAGAAACGTTCGAAAACCGGAGCATTTACTTCTGGGTTTTCGTCGTTCAGCAGCTGAAATGTTTGAAAATGGAGCCGTTCAAGAACCAAGGTTTGACTGTACCTATTTTATTTTACTTTATTTTATTTCAAAGCATTTTTACAGCTTTCGCTTGCAAAAGCAAACAAGCCTCAAGCAGTTAACGAAAAGATAAAAACAAGAAAACCAGGGGGGAAATACGACACTTTAAAAGATACAAAACATTAAAATGCTAAAGCAGATGAAACTTCACGTCACCTATGAGCTATGGCAGCTACCCTGCCACCCTAGTTCTGGTGTTAGTGTTCAAGTTATTGCTGTACTGCAAACCCCTTGGTTTTGGTTTTTTAGCAGGTCGCCAAGGAAAACTTTGAAGGAAAGCTTCACATCTGAGGTGGCCAGCGGGTTGTAACTCTTACTCTCCTGTCGCACTCCTGAGGAGATGAGCGCTGCAACCCCAGAGTCGTTTGCGACTGGACTTAACTGTCAGGGGTCCTTTACCTTTACCTTTTTAAACATCGCAATATATCAATATGATATCTGAAATAAGGATGGCTTTGTGTTGCATTGGCTGGCTTCACAGTTTTCCCCACATTGTGACTTTTGCACAGTGCACACACATACACACCATGATTTGCGATATATTGCCAGGTCAAAAATTATGACACTGATATGACGATATGGACTGGTTTTGGACTATAGAGTGTTACCTTGGTTCCCAAACTTCATTCGTGCCAGGAGTCCGTTCGACTCCTGAAAACGTTCGAAAACCAAGGCGCGGCTTCCGATTGGCTGCAGGAGCTTCCTGCACTCAAGCAGAAGCCGTGCCAGTCAGACGTGAAGCATCATCACGACACATTTCTCCCTGGAATGGCAGTGCTTCATCACCTCAGCAGTGTCAGGCTCCGGTCACAGTGCCCTCTTGGTGACAAGCTTGTTGCTGTTGCAACAGTGCAGTCCAAAGAGCAAAACATCGCTGGCTGTGAAGCCAGGAAGGAAAGGACTCCAAGCGAAATCAGGGTGTGGTGGACCCAGACAGTGTGCCAGGAATTCCATGCGGCTGAAAACACAGGAGACGATGACCTATTTATCGACACCCTACATTTTTTCCCTGACAGAGACTCAAAGCGGCTTACAGTCAAATTAAGAAGTGCTGAAACCACACACAGAGATAATCATTAAAAAAAATATAATAGAATTGTTATGCATATGCATAATGTATATGCAGGGATTTTTTTTCAGCCGGAACTGAGCTCCTGTCTCAGGTGGGTGCCATTGCCATTCTAAGAGCTGCTGCACCTCTTTTCCTAGAAAAATAGCATTGGAAACACAAGGACCAATCTAACTGAGTTTGAGAAATAAGTACACGAATTTTAAAAATAGGAAAGGATTGGTGTGTGTAACACTGAAGGATATGGACCGACACAGCAGAAGTTTTAATATCAGAACAGACATGGAAGGTCATATTTATACAGAAGTTCAAGTGTACCATATTATGTAATGTTGTGACATTAGTTGTGCGGACGGTATATTTCACAGAATTGCAATGCCATTGCTTTTCCAAAGAGGCAATGCAGCCCCCAAATAAGACACACATTTTCGTAAAATTTGCATTTGCTAATTCATACAAAGTTACCGTATTTCAAAAAGTGAAAATCCAGAAACAAAAGTTGCTGAGCTTTGTTTGGCAAAGTTTGTGGCTGGTTTTTCCCCATTTTATTTCAGGTGGAATAAAGGCGAAAGTGGTGCTGTTGGCTACAGTGGTTGCTGCAGCAGACAATGCACCCTGGTGGTATGCAAGAGTTTTGGTTTCCTTTGCATTTTAATGCAAACCAACCAATCTGGCTCTTCCCCGAAACTATTCTTCGATCGAAATCCATCATCTTCAGAAACTGCACTTCCTTGAATGAGCGATACAGCTCTCCAACACAAGAGTACATATACAAAAAGGCATCTTACAGGGGAAAATATTTGCGAAAATGCATGAATTAGTGAAAGCAGCATACCGAAATGAGTTATCTTAGGGGAAATCGCGCCCATCAGTAGGTGCACTGCTTTATGGTAGGCGAGAGCCATGTTTATATTATGTGCTCACATGCAACGAAATGTGGGAAGAGCAACCTATGGAAGAATGGCTTCTTACCATGAAACAAAGGACTGAAACGCCCCCAAACTTAGAAGATTCTGATAGATCGGACCAAAATTCAGCTTTGTGTTCCTGCTAGACATGGCCTGAGAGCCCCGCTTTCAGAACATGGAGAACATGGAGACAAGAGCTCTAGTAAAATGAGAGGGTTTTTTAATGCTAGGAAGCAGGCTTGATCTCAACAACAGGGTGCCAAAGCAGCAGGCAGAGGAATAATACAACAACAACAACAACAACAACAACAACAACAACAACAACAACAACAACAACAACAACAACGAGATGGCAGTGGCTTGGCAAGAGGATAGGAGAGGATTCAACTGGACTGTAAACTCCAACCCCTGAAACTAAAAAAAACACGTGCTCTCATTTTAACACTTCAATCTATATGCCTGAGATATTTGGAATTAATCTGGGTCCGGCCCTGCTGTTAGGCAGAGTGAGGAGGATGCCTCGTGTGAAGGATGCTTACGGGCAGCAGAGGGCAGCAGCGAGCAAGTCGTTGGAGGACCTGCTGCCACTGCAGATGTAAAATTCATGAACCAATCTGGTTGGCTTCTTTATCAAATTCAGACTGCTCGGGGTGGGGTGGGGCAGAGGCAGGGGGAGAGATGATAACCTCATTAAATAAACTGCCCTTTTAAAGAAGCCCATCTCTCTAGCGGTGTAACTGCCCAAGGATAAAGCATGAACACTGCCAAACATCGACCAGCTTGGGGGAAGACTTGGACCTCAATGGAATCACTTAGCTGTCATTCCCTCATTGCAGAGGGTTGGACTAGATGACCACTCGGGTCCCTTCCAACTCTACAGTTCAGTGATTCCATGAGAACAGGTGTGAGGAAGCTTAGGCCCTCCAGATGTTGCAAGCATGGCCAGTGGCCTGGGAGCTGTCGTTCAGCAACATCTGGAGGGCTTAAACCTTCCCCTTCCCTGCAATAGACAATAAGAACGTTACCTTTGCCTCTCTTTCTAAAAATCTGTTTCTACCTCTCCAACTGTTTGTCTGGCGTCGGTGGCTGTCCTGGTTGTTTTTTATGTTTACACTTTCCTCACTTTCCCTTTTCTTCGTGCTGTTATATACTCCTAATTAATAGGAGAAAGAAGTAGCTGCTTTTGAGAACCCAGGATGCTGTTGTAACTTATTTTATTCTCTCTGGTGCACGTTGTGCCCCTGTAGCCACTACCGAAACGGACCCCTTTTGTTACACATTCCTGTCGACTTTTATTAAATTTCAAAGAAAGAACACACAAAATTCGAAGCTCTTGTCTTCTCGTGTCTTCTTCCGGCTTCTCGGGCTGAAACTCGTTGCATTTTGGGGAAATTTGGAACGCCGGGGTTTTCTGTGCTTGTTAGCAAGACAGAGCGTGCATGATAGCAACTCGTCCGATTGCCCCACTCTTGAGAAATGCAAGTGATGGGCGATGTTCAAGCTTTACTCAAGAGTAGACCCATTGGGATTTAAGAACACTGCAAAGGGTCCCAGTGGGTTTCACTTGGGCCCATGCTTTCTAGGCTTGGGCCTAAGTGGTTTTGGCCTTGCTGTTTTCCTCGGGAAAAGGTATTCTTTAGCAATAAATTGGAGCAAACATCTATCTGGAGAAAAACTGGCTGAGGTTTGCTCCAGTTCAGTGGTAAATATTGGGTTTCCCTGGGGGAAAAGGGCAGGGCAAGGGCAAGTCTGGATGAGCCAGATGTCTAGGGTTGCCATATGTCTGGTTGCCATCTTTTGGGGCAATTCCCCCCCAAAAAACCTTTCACCAAAAAGCTCAACTTTTTGTGTCCAGATTTTTACTTCTTGAAATATGGGGAACCCTACACAAGTCAGGCCCATGTACTGCTGGTGAATTAGGACCTCACTAACTGCCCACAGGCAGGACGTGCGTGGTGCTGTGGGTTAAACCACAGAGCCTAGGACTTGCCGATCAGAAGGTCGGCGGTTTGAATCCCCGCGACGGGGTGAGCTCCTGTTGCTCGGTCCCTGCTCCTGCAAGTATATAAATAGGTACTGCTCTGGTGGGAAGGTAAAACGGCGTTTCCGTGCGCTGCTCTGGTTCGCTAGTCATGACCTGGAAGCTGTACGTCGGCTCCCTCGGCCGATAAAGCGAGATGAGCGCCGCAACCCCAGAGTCAGCCACGACTGGACCTAGGTCAGGGGTCCCCTTTACCTAACTGCCCACAGACGCCGGGTGTTGGTGCCAAGCCTGCCATCAATTTATGAGCTTTAAAACCTTGCATTGCGAAGATTTTGGTTTGTCTTCCAATGTAAGTCCGCAGAGCACTTCAGTCAGTCGTGAAGCACCGTCGCGACACTTTTCTCCCAGGAATAGCAGTGTTTCACCACCTCAGCAGTGTTAGGCGCCGGTCACGGTGCCCTCTTGGCATCTGGCCTGATGTAGTTGGTGACAAGCTTGTTGCTGTTGCAACAGTGCAGTCCAAAGAGCAAAACATCGCTGGCTGTGAAGCCAGGAAGGAAAGGACTCCAAGCGAAATCAGGGTGTGGCGGACCCAGACAGTGTGCCAGGAATTCCATGCGGCTGAAAACACAGGAGACGATGACCTATTTATCGACACCCCACCTTTTTCCCTGACAGAAACTCAAAGCGGCTTACGGTCAAATTAAGAAGTGCTGAAACCACACACACAGAGAGAATCATTTTAAAAAAATCAATAGAATTGTTATGCATATGTATAATCTATATGCAAGGCTTTTTTTCAGCCGGAGCTGAGCTCCTGTCTCAGGTGGGTCCCATCGCCATTCTAAGAGCTGCAGCACCTCTTTTCCTGGAAAAATAGCATTGGAAACACAAGGACCAATCTAACTGAGTTTGAGAAATAAGTACACAAATTTTAAAAATAGGAAAGGATTTGTGTGTGTAACACTGAAGGAAATGGACCGACACAGCAGAGGTTTTAATATCAGAACAGACATGGAAGTTCATATTTAGACAGAAGTTCAAGTGTACCATATTATGTCATGTTGTGACATTAGTTCTGCAGACTGTATATTTCACAGAATTGCAATGCCATTGCTTTTCCAAAGAGGCGCTGCGGTCCCCAAATAAGACACAGATTTGCATAAAATTTGCATTTGCTAATTTATATAGGGTTGGCATTGTTACTTCTGAGCAGTGCTTTTTTTCTTCTAAAAAGAATATTTAGGGGTACTCTCATTTTCAAAAAGTGAAAATCCGGACACAAAAGTTTTTTGGCAAAATCTCCAAGAAAATTGAAGTTTTTGAGCTATTTTTCAGCGGGGAAAATCAACACTCCTGACATTGCCAAATCCCAGTAATGTCTGAAAAATCATGGGTGTATGGCAACCCTAAATTTATAGTAATTGAGGAACAAGAGCAGGAGAAGGCTATTTGCTTAATCACTGTGGAAAACTGTGTGTTGGATTCAAGTCATTTCATTTCCTTTATTTTATTTCTGTGCTGGTTTTCACTCAACATGAGTCAAAAAGCAGCTTACATACAATAAATAATAACATGGCAGAACATCGCAATTACAACATAAATCAATCATAAGCCTTTGGGTCTCATCCAGCAGGGCTAGATCTGGAAGCCGAAGTGTGTGTGTGTGTGTGTGTGTGTGTGTGAGAGAGAGAGAGAGAGAGAGAGAGAGAGAGAGAGAGAGAGAGATTTGTACTGATTCCTTACCTACAAGTGACCGTAGCATTGCTTTGGAAATCACAAGCAAGGTGATATGCTGGATAACATTTCAGATGAACACAACCATAACAAGAACCAGGGGAAGGAGCGAGGAGACGTTTCAAAGATTTGGTTCCAGTCAGTCCCTGGGAATCCACTAATATGCAAGAAATAAATGTGTGCAGATCTTCTGCTTGGAAATCCCACATGATAATCACTTTCTCAATCTCAGACCTGCCCCGTTTAAGATTTCTGGTCGCCTTGCATGACGGGCATTGATACAATGTTTAGGGGGTACAGTGGTACCTTGGGTTACAAACGCTTCGGGTTACAAACTCTGCTAACCTGGAAGTAGTTGCTCTGGGCTGCGAACTTTGCCCCAGGATGAGAACAGAAATCGCACACCTGCGACAGCGGGAGGTCCCATTAGCGAAAGCACACCTCAGGTTAAGAACAGTTTTGGGTAAAGAACGGGCCTCTGGAACGAATTAATTTCGTAACCCAAGATACCACTGTATTCTCATTTTGACTCAAGAAAACCACCATGTTATAGTTCAAATCGGGGGAAATAAATACAGTAAATGGACAAAAGTACAAAGGTTCACAAAATGTTTAGGGGTATGTGTTACCCCTGCGTCCCCCCAGAAAAAAAGCACTGCTTCTGAGCAACATACTCACTGGTGCTGCGAAAGGGAGGTTGCCATGAGGTGGATTCCGTAGAACCTTATAAACGAAGTGAAAGAGCCATATATTCTCCTGGAGGAGTTCTTGCAGAGGGTATGCCTACAAGCCAGGGTAGTATAGTGATGGACTAGGATCCAGGAGACCCTGGTCCACATCCCCACTTGGCTAAAAAAAACCACTTGAGGGGCCTTGGGCCAGTCCCTGTCTCTCCAGCCTCATCTCAGCCTCGTTTTGTTCTCCCAATAACCTTGTTATGTTGTTTAGGCTGAGGGGAGGTGGGTGAGCTGGAGGGGGTGGGCAGGGAGAACCACGTTTTCCACCTCGAGGTCTGTGGAGGAAAGGTCAATAAATAAACAGACATACCAGATAACATCCTCCATATAATTCCCCATGTGTTGATTTCTATACAATCGTACCTTGGTTCTCAAATGCCTTGCGATGAATGTTTTGGCTCCTGAACGCCGCAAACCTGGAAGTGAGTGTTCTGGTTTGCGGACGTTTTTTGGAAGCCGGCTTCCACGGCTTTTGATTGGCTGCAAGAAGCTCCTGCAGCCAATTGGAAGCCAAGCCTTGGTTTTTAGAACGTTTTCAGATGTCAAACAGACTTCCAGAATGGATTCCGTCCCAGAACCAAACTACAACTGTATTGGGCAGTCACACACAACCCTTTGACCTGGAAGTCCCAGGAACCAAATTTCAGAAGTGTGTAGTGCAGATAGTTCTCCGTCTGATCACACGCAGAGTTCAAGAATGTAAAGAAGATGAGATACTGATGAAAGACAGAAATGACAAGGTTAGCAGCCAAAATTAGAGATAAAAAATGAAGGAACGTTTTTGGAGGAATGGAAGTATTTCATAGCATATCTAAAGAAACAGTGTTATGAAAACACGAACAGGATTTGAAATACGAGTAACAGCTTAGAAATAGTCAGATGAATAATTTAGGATGATAATTATAAAGATAATAAGCAGCACAAGAGAAAACATAGAACATCACAGAAGGGTGGATGAGAAGTCACAAGGAGAGTCCAAGGTCTAGGGGGAAATGTGCAAAATTTGAAAATTCAATAAATATTTTTTTAAAAACAACAACAACAGGGAGGTTTCCTCAGCTGACGAGAGAATTAAAAGGAGGGGGAAAACTGTGGCTGAGGTTTGTAGCTTAGAATTAAGACTCTTGTGGGGGCAATAAGTATGGAGACACTTTCTTCTGTATCTGATGAACCAAGGAAGGTGCTTCTTCAATACATAACCGCCCTGAGGCCTCCGGGTATAGGGCTGTGTATAAGTTCAATAAATAATAATAACAACAATAATAATACACTTACTAGCCTGATTAGTTAATAACTGATAAGCATGGAGTAAGTCCCACAAGATGTGAAGGTGGCCACAAGCTCTGAGAGATTTTTAACAGGGGTTAGGCAAAGTAATAATAAAGCACAGATCTGTCAACAACTATTCAGCATAATACCTAATGGAACCTTCATGAGACAGTATATCTGTGAATACCAAAGGTTCGTGGAAGGGAAAGGCCATCATCTATATTCCCCGCTTTTATGCTTCGTAAGGACACCTTGCAGACTGGGAAGGGAATGCGAGCCTCGATCGATCCACCCATTATTATTATTTTTATGTTCTTCTCACAGTTCTGGTTTTGATAGCAGCAGAAACACTGCGCTCTTCAGCTGTCATCTTTCGGTTATGTATGCAGGAGGCTCGGAGATATCCAGAGCTATGTTGTCATAAGCAGGCGGCTGTCCCTCAGGAGTTGGGTAGCAGGGTAGCTTCCAAGCAACCTGGAGAGAATGATAGGAACGGTGTCAATGTCAAAACACGAAGAATGGGGGGGGGGCTCTTAAACATACACATCTACTCTACCCAACCATTGGGAATGAAAAGGGAAGGAGATTTTCTCCAGGGTGGAAAGAAGGTTGTGTGGCGACTTCCCGACCCCCGCAGGTGGAAATAATGACACATGACACAATTATTAAGGTTAGTGGGTTACAAAATGGTCACAACTTTACTGATTACCGGTGATGAGCGGTATTGGCTTAGGCATTGGACTTAACCGACTACATCTGACTCCAGCCCGTCTGCTTGAAGTCCGGGAAGGGTTAACCACCAGTCGGGGGAGTCCTGCTGATGCACATCAACTAGGAACTCCCCCAGGGTCACCGATAGGTGGCGTGCCTTAGGCCCTAACTTCCTAGGCTTCAGTCAGGGCAACGCCCCCCTGAATCCTGTATCGGACTACCCTTCAATATGCGGGGCAGGTGATGGCGCTACCTCCTCTCTTTCCATCTACAGAACTATACCAATGCCTAACCGCCAATACCCAGAATGTTGTGACGATTTGCTACGAGGTAGGCGAAAACCAAGTGGCTGGTGCCAATTTGTCAAGTGGAAAAATTCCTACCACGTGCCCCCAACGGCGACCAACCAAGGTCAAAGAAAGCAAACCTTAGAGGGCAGGAGGGTGGGGAAACTGGAGCAGCTGGTGGGCGGACAGAGAAGGAGATCCCCCACCTGTGCCCTGCCTTTAAGGGCCAGGCCACACCCCCAGACCAACCCGATTGGCCAGCTAGGGGGTGACGTAGCTGGGAATCCCCCAGTCGTGCAGGGGCTAGCCTCCCACCCCCTGGGCACGTGGAGGGGCCGTGAAGCCCACAACTCCACCTCCTCCTTAAGGCAGATGTGGCTTTCTCAGAAGACAACGGCCATCCGCAAAAAGTGAGTTCCAGCCAGGAGGGACTCAGTGGACGAACACCGTGCTTTGCCTGCAGAAAGCCTCAGGCTCCATCTCTGGTGCCTCCATGTAAATGAAGGCGGCAGATGGTGGGAAAGGACCCTGCCTGAGGCCACGGAGAACTGTTGCCTGTCAGTGCAGGCTATACTAGATTGACAAATGCTGTGAAGCTCCCCACCACAAAGCGGTGGAACTCCCTCTTCAACACCACTATGAAGCTCACCGGAAGCAGGCTAGCTGTCGTCATTGCAGGAATACCTGCCGTATCTCACAAGCAGAAGAAAGAGTCACATGAGATGGTTACCTCACTGTAGGGAGGAGGATCCATGCTCTCTTGCTGTGGAGGAGCTGTGGGCACAGGTGGGGCAAAGGCAGGCGGCAAGGTGGGCATGTGTATTGCCACTTCTTCTCGGTCGGTCTCCTCTGGGTCTTTGCAAATTGCACAGCAGCACTTAAAAAGCACCGTCAGGCAGCTCACGCCCACGCCGATCCCAATGACCGTGACAAGACCTCTGCATGGAGACAAAGCAGAGGCATAGCATAAGTCTAGCTCCTGGATCTACCAAACCCCATCAAGGAAACGTTTAATTTTTTAAAAAAAGTTAAAGGGACCCCTGACCATTAGGTCCAGTCACGGACGACTCTGGGGTTGCGGCGCACATCTCGCTTTACTGGCTGAGGGAGCAAGCGTACAGCTTACGGGTCATGTGGCCAGCATGACTAAGCAGCCTCTGGCGAACCAGAGCAGTGCATGGAAACGCCATTTACCTTCCCGCCGGAGTGGTACCTATTTATCTACTTGCACTTTGACGTCTTTCGAACTGCTAGGTTGGCAGGAGCAGGGACTGAGCAACGGGAGCTCACCCCGTCACAGGGATTCAAACCGCCAACCTTCTGATCGGCAAGCCCTAGGCTCTGTGGTTTAACCCACAGCGCCACCTTTTACCATGCTGCTAATACAGAATATCTGAAACCCACCACCAAGAAGACATTCCTTCTGTAGGCTGCATTCTGCTCCAGGGCATTGTTTTTCCTCTCAGCCCCCCCCCCCCCCGCAAGTTGAGCATACAAATATGCATTGTATCAGGATTATGTGCAAGAAAATGTGCATAGCAATGGAAGATAAGACTACTGCAATGCACTCTCTGTGGGGCTTCCCTCACGCTTGATCTGGAAGCAGCAGAGAGGGCAGAATGTGGCAGCACAATTGCTGAGAGGAATGAGACCCTTTCAGTGTACAATACTTGTGATTTTTAATGTTTTTAAGGAAGGCTTAAGGAATTGTTATATAATGCAGACGGGCACATGACCAGGGCTAGATTTAGGTTTGATGAGGCCCTAAGCTACTGAAGGTAATGGGGCCCTTTATATGTCTAGCTGTCCTTTGTCAACAACAAATTGTCGCTTTTTTGTGTGTTGAATATATGCTATATGGTAATTTTTGGACCTAATAGGTATCTAAAGCCATTTGCACATAACAAAATACTTATTTTATCAAAGTAATTAATGAACTGAAATACAATTAAGAAGAAGTATATTAATAGTGAAATAATTATTAAGCTCTGACTTAGAATGATTTTTTATTCATAACAAACTTAATAATGCAAACACGTTGGCATTTGGCAATAACAAAAGTTCCTTTAGAAACGCAGTTTACAAAGACTCATAACCTAGTCTCTAGAAACTTGCTATAACATGAAATAATAATAGGTGTAAATATATGATGCAAACTACTAATAATTATAAATAGCAGAATGTAGGCACCCTATATATAGAAATGAGCAAACCAGTGATATTTTAGGGAGCAGACTGGCAGACGGGACCCATTACATATTTTTTTTCTTTAATTTTTTTGGGGGGCCCCAAGAGAGTGAGGCCCTAAGCTATAACTTGTTTAGCTTATATGTAAATCCGGCACTGGGTGTGGCTTTGGGAGAGGGGGTGTGGCTGGGAAGGGGGCATAGCCTGGACCACATTTGGTTCCTGACCCCTGGCAGCACACAAACGCAATCCTCCAGTCCATCAATCTGATAATGGACTAGTCTCAACACTGGTGTGATCAGGGACAAACCAAAGTCTTCTCCTGCCAATTCACAAGCAGTGATTCTGCCACCTAATCCACTCTCCAGGGAGGGGATCCCACACTTGCTCCATACGTACATGGACCAGCCAGGCATTTTCCATTCAATGCAGGTGCAGTAGCTGCCTATACACCTTGAAGAAGGAGAGAGGCAAAGGTTTAGAAAAACAAAAGCTATTATTATTATTATTATTATTATTATTATTATTATTATTATTATTTCTGTTTAATATACCACCCTTTATCAAAAGATCCCAGGGCGTTGTACCCCATTAAAACCACATTGTAGAACATTAGTAATAAATAATAATAAAACAGGAAAAGGCCGCTCTCGCTTTGCCCACCACTCCTCCCTAACAGCTGCTCCTGGATTTTCCCTAACTTTGTGGGTAGAGGCTGCATCTCAGTGGCACAACATGTGTTTTGCATGCAAGTTTCTAGGCTCAAACTTTCCATGCAAGTTTCTAGCTCTCAGCAGCGAGAGCTGGGGAAGGAAACCCTGGAGAGGGTCTGGATTTCTTCTCAAGCCTAATTTTTTTGGCCATGCCAATTGATTTTGCTTGGGTTTTCCTCACCTCCACCCCTGTTGTCTTAAAGGTAAAGGGACCCCTGACCATTAGGTCTAGTCGTGACCGACTCTGGGGTTGCGGCGCTCATCTCGCTTTATTGGCCAAGGGAGCCGGCGTACAGCTTCCGGGTCATGTGGCCAGCATGACTAAGCCGCTTCTGGTGAACCAGAGCAGCACACAGAAATGCTGCTTACCTTCACTCTGGAGCAGTACCTATTTATGTACTTGCACTTTGACGTGCTTTCGAACTGCTAGGTTGGCAGGAGCAGGGACCGAGCGACGGGAGCTCACCCCATCGCGGGGATTCGAACCGCTGACCTTCTGATCGGCAAGCCCTAGGCTCTGTGGTTTAACCCACAGCGCCACCCGTGTTGCACCAATTTCTACCCAATTTTTTTATCTACCCAATTTTCCCACGCCCAGGTTGGACGCTCATCCATTTAAGGTCTGAGCCAGTCCTTCTAGCATATTCAGTACAGGAGAACAGGCCAGAGGAAGAAGCTGGAGCTGTAACTTACGAGTAATCCAAACAGTCTCCTTTGAACGTCGAAACCTAGAAAGAGAACGAATCTGGAAGTGAACGACTGGAAAGAAATATGTCTTTATTTAAAGTGCATTTATTTATTTAGTTTATATCCCACCCTTCCTTCAGCGAGATATTTTTATCTTGATCTTCACCAAAAAAAAGAGTTGCCAGTGAAGGTTGTGGACCAATTATTTAAAAAACCAAGTTCCCTACCTTGAGCTAAAAGACACAACACGAAAGGAGGAGGGTTGGGGACGGAGGAGGAAAAAGCAAATTTGGGAACTACCGTATTTTTCCGTGTATAAGGTGCCCCCACGTATAAGACGACTCCTATTTTTTTAAACCCAAAATTAAGAAATTAAGTTGTTTAGCTTTGGGTGGGGGTGGGGGAGGTCACTTCCTATCCTTGTGTGAGACAACGCCCAATTTTTGCCTAACTTTTTTTTTAGCAAAAAGCATCGTCTTATACACAGAAAAATACGGTCGTTTCCAAAGTTGTGAAGTTCTTATAATCAGCTGGTCTCGCAGCAAATCCACTTCTGCTTCCCTTGTCTTCCTCTAATGATGGAATATTACTGGAAAATATGTTGCTTTTCTATCCATCTGCTTGATAAACACACCTTTAGTTGGCAAGCAAGGAAGAAATGAGGCCGAGTGACAAAATATTTGCTTACAAATTTCCCACCTAGGGTCAATGCGCATGCTCAGAAGCCGCTCCTGGTTTATTCCAAAGAGGAACTTGAAGTCTTGGTGTGATTGCCTGCCATACTGCAAGAAGCTTAGGGGACCATGGGGCCAAGAGTTCAGGGATGCTTTGTGCACCAAACAGTCTCAGTGAGAGTCTGACTAAATGTTCGTGAGACACTGGAGGGGTGTAGTGCTTAGAGGATGGGTAGGCAAACTAAGGCCCGGGGGCTGGATCCGGCCCAATCGCCTTCTCAATCTGGCCCACGGACGGTTCGGGAATCAGCATGTTTTTACATGAATAGAATGTGGGCTTTTATTTAAAATGCATCTCTGGGTTATTTGTGGGGCATAGGAATTCATTCTTTTCCCCCTTCAAAATATAGTCCAATCCCCAGGGCCCCCTGCTGAAAAAGTTTGTTGACCTCTGGCTTAGAGTGATGCCCTGGGCAGAACCAGGTTCACATAGCCACTCAGCCACTGGGTGATTTAGTCACCCTCTCTCTGCCTAACCTACCTCACAGGGTTGTTGTGTAGATGAAACATGGGAGGGGAAGCAGGAATGCCAGAGATGGGGAGCCCATGGCCCGGCAGCAGTTATTACACAGCTCCCATCAGCCCTGGCAAATGGTATGGGAAGATGGGAGGTTAGTAAGTGATGGCAGTGGCAGAGCTAGCTGCTTGGGTACCCAGAGTGGTCACATGATGTGCACCCGGGGGCGGGGCGATCCGCCCAAGGGGCGGGGCGATCCTTTCGGCAGGGATCCGATTTCGGCGCGGCAGCATGATCCTCCTAGTGGGGGGTCTGATCATGGCGCAGTGGCGCGATCTGCCATGGGGGGATTTTGTCACCCCCCAGATGACACTCAGAGCGGACCACCCCCACCGCCCTCCCTTTCTATGCCCCTGAGTGATGGTGGCAAGCTATTCTGTGCCCTAGGAAAGACTAACTGCTTGCACTCCCCGCAAAAAGAAAAAAGGAAAATTGCTAACTTCCATATTCAAAAACAGGTTCCTTTTAGGGGGAAAATGGAAAAGGACTCAAAACTTTATTTTAATTGCGAGGATAAGGAATATGACCATCTTTGGTCACCTTTCTCAAATAGAAAAGAAAATGTTTTACAGCTCACTAATTATTTTGAACAACCTTGTGAATTGTAATTAAAAAATGTAAGTGTCTTAAAAGTTTCAGTTTGGGGCCCATCTCCTTTTCCGTAGCAAATCTTGACACCAATTCCTTCAGACCAAGTGCTGACACCTGCACATGTTTAATCGGATTAGTTGTCACAGTGCTCACACTGGCACTGTGAGCCAGTGTGGTGTAGTGGTTAAGAGCGGTAGTCTCGTAATCTGGGGAACCGGGTTCGTGTCTCCGCTCCTCCACATGCAGCTGCTGGGTGACCTTAGGCCAGTCACACTTCTCTGAAGTCTCTCAGCCCCACTCACCTCACAGAGTGTTTGTTGTGGGGGAGGAAGGGAAAGGAGAATGTTAGCCGCTTTGAGACTCCTTCGGGTAGTGATAAAGCGGGATATCAAATCCAAACTCTTCTTCTTCTTCTTGTTGAGCCAACTAGTCTCTTTCGCAACGTTGTTGAGCGTATGTAAATTGATAAAATTAATCATTTTACACTTATTTTTTTCCTTGTTTCTATAGATGCAATTATTTCCACTAGTTTTATATCTGTAATTGGTTCATTCTTGTTGGCATCTGTCTGTCATGAGAGACAATGGCCATTGTATTGCATCCCCTCCAATATTTCTCAAAGGAAAATGGGAACATGCTTCAAAAAGGACAATCTGGAAACAAATCAGAAACCGGAACAGTTTCTGTAATTCGGGGGCTATCCCAGTGAAATCAGGGCACTTGGAGGGTCTGTCTGTCCAGGCAACAAGACTGCCCCCTCTCAGTAATTGATAGATCACATGCAATGATAATACTTAGTATTTGACAGCCCACAAGATTTCATATTTGAAACCTGACAAAATCAAAAGTATTGTGAGGGAGCGTGAGCCTAAATTTTGAAGCCAGCATTTGCCATCCAACACCCCCTGCCAAATTTAAATAATTAATTCAAACTTTCTCACAGAAAAAAGTACAGGGCAAATAGGGAAAGTATTCATTTCAGCATCAGTAAAACTTGCCTATCCCCTTCTGAACTATTTCTAAGGATGGAGATTCCTTACCCTCCCTCAGTTGCAGACTGCCATTCAATCATATATTACAAACCAACGCCCCTTTTCTTTTTTCATACTTCTTTCTGAATGTTAAAAGGACAGGTTAGGAAGGGGAAATCTATTTCCCTGCCTTTAACAGTCAAAGAGCTCTCACCACCTTACACTCTTCACACCATTAATTCGCAGAAATATAAAAACAGCAGTGCTGAATCAGACCGGATTTGCAAAAAAAAAAAAAAAACCCTTCATGGCCATCTAAACTAAGAGGCACCACTGTATCTTGTGACAAGGAGTTCCGTAAACCACTTAATGTGCCAGGGAAAGAGGTACTGCTTTTCTTTGTTCCGAATTTGACTGCCCATCGGTTCCATTGAGGGAGACACACAGCAATACTGGAGGAGAATAACAACTTCTCTCTATGGCATGTCTCACCTCTCGGCAACCAAAGTCGGAGCCTTTCCTCATGGATAAGGTTCCCTCCCTTCCACAGCTCCTTGGGGTTGCCTCTTCCAGCAATGTTCCTATGAGTCCCACGGCATCCGGCAAACTCACCTCCCGGTAAACAGCGAAGAGGCAAGTCAAGAGCCTTGCTGCTTGGTTTCGCCATGTTGCCATCCTCTTTCCTTGCAGTCCAGTGCCCTGTGCACGACTCGGATCGCTCAGACAAAGTCTTATCTCGTTCGCCGCCCTGTGGACTTTGCCTGAGGGTGGGGAACAGGGTCATTGCCACCGGGTGCAAGACACCGTCATGTGCTGTGCTGAGCACACAGCAAGGTGCGGAGAAGGAGATCAGGCATTTGCCAGGGCTCCCCAGACCAGCAGAGGGTTCCCCCGCCCCACCAGGGCTACCATTTCTGAAACTTTGTATGGAATCTCCAAGGCAATCAGGTGAGGCATAAGAGAATTGTGCGTCTTGCCTCTCCTATGTTAGGAGGAGCATGGATTCCATGTGAAACAGCAAGGCAGGAGTTTACAACCCACTGGACGTGGGCTATTACGATACGATGTGATAATCTTTATTGTCATTGTCCCATATAGCAGTGTTTCCCAACCACTGTTCTGCGGCACACTAGTGTGCCGCGAGATGTTGCCTGGTGTGCCGCGGAAAAAATTCGAAAGATTTTTTTTTTTTAAGTCAAATTTTCGATTGGGGCGCCATCACTAGATGACCCCTGGGGTTCCCTCCCTCCCTCCCGCTCTGCGCCTCCCTCCTCCTCCGGGGAGGCCCTTCCTGGCTCTCGGCCAAGGCTTGGCAGCTGCCACTCACTCACTCGCTCGCCCACCTGTCCCTCCATCCCTGCACCCGGCCTCTCCCCCTTCGTCCCCGGCGCGGGGGCTGCCGGGATCCATAGTCCCCTCGCCCTTGGGCTCCGCGCCCGCGCGGGGTGCGCGAACTACGTTTCCCAGCATGGCCTGGCGGGCCGGGCGTTTTGTTTGAAGCGCTCTTCTCCCGGCCATGGAATGAGCACAGCGGCGGCGGCCGGGCGGGCAGGGGCTCTTCCGCGCAGACCCCGCGCAGCCTGCCTGCGCCCCCGCGGAGATCGGGCGGCAGGATGGAGCCCGGGGATCCCCGCGGAGGCGGAGCGGCGGAGGCTGCCCCCCAGGTAGGGCTGCGTCGGGGTTTTTTTATTTTTGCAATGCTGCATCCGCGCCGGAGGGGACGCATCGGACCGCGGGGAGACCCCTTGGCGGGCGTGCAAGGCAATGCATGCGTGCAGGCGTTGCATGGAGTGCAGTGCAGTGCAATTCAATGGCAACGCGGCGCCCTGCATGCATGCATGCAACTTCCACCGGCGCTCCGGACTTGGCAGGTGAGGGGGGTCCCCAGTGGGCGGCAGAGAGAGCCGGGAGGGCGAAAGGGAGCCGGGGGGTAGCAGCGCTGCTCCCCGAGCCGAGCCCGGGGGGAAACTTCGGCGTCGTTGCGCCGGGTGTTGGAAGCGGAGGCTGGCGGGGGCCCCTCACCTGCAAAACCTGGTCGCCTCTCATATATTTCGTGCATTGCATTCATCGCCCGCTTTCTCCTCCAAGGAGCTCCCGGGGGCGCGCGTGGTTCTCCCCGTGTTATCCTCACAACAACAGCCCTGCGAGGTGGGTCAGGCGAGTGGCCCAAGGGAGCACCCAGGGATTGTCCTGGCCAGGTGGGGTGATTTGAACCCTGCTCTCTGCCCGGTCTTCGTCCTCATTTAGCCCCCACATGTGCATGACTGTGCATGACTGAGGTTTTCCCCCCTCGTCTTGGCTATGGTGTGAGTCTGTCCTGTTAATTAATGGGGTTCTGCCTTCGGAGAAGATGAGCCAGCCCTCAAGGAGGTGATTATGTAATTTGCTAGCAATTCATGTCCCTCCCGGCGTGACGCTGCACGCTGACGTCACGGGGCTGTAATGGTGGTGTGCCTCGAGATTTTTTTCATGAAACAAGTGTGCCTTTGCCCAAAAAAGGTTGGGAAACACTGCCATATAGAACAACGAAACTGGGGGGGGGGGGAATATCTACGTAAGACATTCAAAACCAACAAGCCTGCTATCCCAGCTATCCCAACCTAGTTAGCTCCCTAAAAACTGTGACACCCCATTTTAAAAATACAATACACTCCCATAGAGACTCCTTACACTGCGTTTAAAACCAAAATCGCATTTGGATAGAAACTGTTTCTCAGGCGGCTAGTTTTTAAGATCTTCTGCATATTCAAATTCATTTTACATTTGCTCGTTTAATTGTCTACTGTAAATACACACTCTTATAAAACTGCAGGTTATTACAATAATCCTGCTAATGTTTTTGTTTACAATTTATCTGTAAATATTCAATAAACCATTTCCATTCTTTTATAAAAGTTTGTTATCTTGATTTCTTAGTCTTCTGGTAAGTTTCGCCGTTTCTGCATAAGTTTTTGTATCCATTCTTCCTTTACTGCGATTGTATCGGGAAGTTTTTAATGCTTGATGTTTTACTATGTTTTTGTATGTGCTTTAAGCCAGCCAGAGTGGCTGGGGAAGAATTGTTGTTGTTGTTGTTGCTTAGGGGTAAGCACCATTGTTTTTAACAGAACTTACTCCCAGTTAAGGGACTCGGGCGGTGCTGTGGGTTAAACCACAGAGCCTAGGACTTGCTGATCAGAAGGTCGGTGGTTCGAATCCCCGTGATGGGGTGAGCTCCTGTTGCTTGGTCCCTGCTCCTGCCAACCTAGCAGTTGGAAAGCACCTCAAAGTGCAAGTAGATAAATAGGTACCGCTCTGGCGGGAAGGTAAATGGCTTTTCTGTGCGCTGCTCAGGTTCGCCAGAAGCGGCTTAGTCATGCTGGCCACATGACCCGGAAGCTGTACGCCAGCTCCCTCGGCCAATAAAGCAAGATGAGCACCGCAACCCCAGAGTGGGTCATGACTGGACCTAATGGTCAGGGCTCCCTTTACCTTTACCTTTACTCCCAGTTAAGTGTATATAGGGTTTCAGCTGCTATCAATCGTCCTGTGTCACTTAATTTTTTTCTAGATACTTGCATTTTTATTGTTGTTGTTGTTGTTGTTGTTGTTGTTGTTGTTGTTGTTATTATTATTTGACTTCCTTCCCGCTCTTCCTTTCCCCCTTTATTACATTTCTATCACCTGAAGATCACAGGGTGCTTTACAATATAAATTGTGTAACCAGCTGATCCCTGATTTGCCTGTCACCTCAATGCAATGACTCATCCTTAGCCATGGCAGGAGCCACTCAAAATACTGGTGTGTCCTTCAGCGTCATGGAAACGGCTTGAGGTGTCAGGTGCTTTGTGATAGTGAACTTTAGAAGGGGAATCCCGTGTAGTCCGATATCTTGCTGGTGACACGGGTACCTGTGGAGAAAACTGTTCGTCTTCCTGAAATGTGAGATTACTTCCTGTTTTAGAGGGAAACTGAGGCAGGAGGGGGAGGCAAATCAACTCTTCTCTCCAGAACATGACTCTTACCATAGGAGCCAATTTCTAGGAGGTGAGGTTCCTTCAGCCCCACCCCCCATAAAATATTTGAGGGGGCCAGACCCCTCACCAAATACATGGGCTTTGCCATTCACATGGTATCCGTGTGTCTCATCTTGCGATTGATTATGTGGAATAAAATATTTTATTCAAGTTGGCACCCCTGACTGCTATCTTGAGCAGGAGGCAGCTGAATTCATAAGTAATGGGTTGTGTTAATTTTTTAAAAAAAACATTTTAAAGACTCAATGCTATTTGGTTATTCTCAACTTTCAAGGCAAGCATTCAAATGTATATTCTTTTAAGGGGAGACAATATCTTAACACCCGGGAAAATCTGTAGGGAAGGAGGCGGTCTGTCAGATATCTGAGGCCTAAGTCATGTAGGGCTTATACAAGGGCAGACATTGATGCCAAAATCTAGCATCGCCTGAGCTCTGTGAGTGCAGCTTTCTCTCGATTGAAGTGCAGAGTGTTTGAGGACCAGGACATTCGCAGGGGAACCAAAATGCTTGTTTACAAAGCTATTGTACTACCAACCTTATTGTATGCTTGTGAAATGTGGACCACTTATAAACACCATCTCCAACTCCTTGAAGGATTCCATCAACCGTGTCTCCCGTGTCTCCAGATTTTTTTACATATCACTAAGGAAGACAGGCGAACTAATACCAGTGTACTGGAAAAAGCAAATATCACCAGTGTCAAAGCAATGATTCTTCAACACCAACTTTGTTGGACTGGTCATGTTGTGTGGGTGCCAGATTATTGTCTTCCAAAGCAGCTACTCTATTCCAAACATAAAAATGGAAAGTGTAATGCAGGTGGCCAAAAAAAGAGGTTCAAAGATTCTCTCAAGGCAAATCTTTTAAAATGTAGTATAAACACCGACAACTGGGAAACAATGCCCTGCGAGAGCTCAAATTGGAGAACAGCCTTTACCAAAGGTGTCATGGGCTTTCAAGACGCACAAACTCAGGACACAAGGGAGAAATGTGCTGAGAGGAAAGCATGCTTGGCAAATCCACACCATGATCAACTCCCACCCAGAAATTTATGTCCCCACTGTAGAAGGACGTGTTGACCCAGAATTGGCCTCCGCAGCCACTTACGGACTCACTGTTAAAACTGCATTTATGGAAGACAATCTTATTCGGCTACGAGTGATCCCCAAAGAAGAAGATACGGAGAACTGAATTCAAGGGTGGAAAAATGTGAAAGTGGGAGAAACCAAAATGGACAGATTCACCCACCCTGATGTAAAGCAGAGCCCATCAAATAGACAGCGGTTATTATGGGTTTCAGCCACAAGGTGTCAGTCCAAGCCTGGCGACGGAAGGTCACCTTGGCTGTTAATGGTCTTTCCTGATGGTTAACGAAGATGCTAAGAATGTGACCCACCTGAGTTCAGTGCTGTTGTGCAGGTCTTCTGCCAGCCTCTTTTCAATGCCAAGCACAGCGCATAACTTTTGGATCCTTAAAGGACCCCTGACCATTAGGTCCAGTCGCGGGCGACTCTGGGGGTGGGGCGCTCATCTCGCTTTACTGGCCGAAGGAGCCAGCGTACAGCTTCCGAGTCATGTGGCCAGCATGACTAAGCCGCTTCTGACGAACCAGAGCAGCGCACGGGAACACCGTTTACCTTCCCGCCAGAGACGTACCTATTTATCTACTTGCACTTTGATGTGCTTTCGAACTGCTAGGTTGGCAATAGCAGGGACTGAGCAATGGGAGCTCACCCCGTCACAGGGATTCGAACCGCCGACCTTCTGATCGGCAAGTCCTAGGCTCTGTGGTTTAGACCACAACGCCACCTGTGTCCCTTTGGATCCTTACGATCTATGTATCCCCCCTTTGGTACTAAAAGCATTTCGCACCTGTTCATTCCACAATCCCGATTACAGCATGATATACTGGGCCGATATTATTACTCCCCCCCACCCACCACACACATTATAAATGCTGGGGTGTGATACCAAGAGATAATGGCTTGCTTAATTTTAATACATGCCTGTCCTGAAGCTGGAAGAGGAAAAATCCCCAGCTCAGTGCTCCTAGTTTTCAACACTATACTATAGAAGCTTTTCAACCTGGGCATGTAACGGCTTGCACCTCATCCTTTAAAAGGAACAAGAGAGAGAGAGAGAGACTAGCTGAGCATTCCTATATAGGCTTTGCCTCCAGCAAAGGAATCCATAGGTTCTGGAATCTTCTGCACAACATTTGCAAAATGGCATCGACATCACAGGAAGTTTCACACGGCGGTGCAACAGGATGTTGCAGCGTGGAGTGCGGCTCCTGTTCAGGGTTCCTATGCCCTATTTCAGGATATTCCATTCCATTCCCCCATCCCAGTTTTCCATTCACTTGTAACAGTCAGCATTCCATTTTATTGGCGCATTTTATTGCCCTTGTATAAGCCCTACATGATTTGGGCCTCAGATATATTAAAAACTAAATCCTTCCCTACAGATCTTCCCGGGTGTTAAGATATTGTCTCCCCTTAAAAGAATATACAGTTGAATGCTTGCCTTGAAAGTTGAGAGTAACCAAATAGCACTGAGTCTTTAAAATGGTTTTTTTAAAAAATAAAAATAAAAAATTAACACAACCTATTCCTTATGAATTCAGCTGCCTCCTGCTCAAGATAGCAGTCAGGGGTGCCAACTTGAATAAAATATTTTATTCCACATAATCAATTGTAAGATGGGACACACGGATACCAAGTGAATGGCAAAGCCCATGGATTTGGTGAGGGGTCTGGCCCCCTCAAATATTTTATTCGGGTGGGGGCCTGAAGGAACCTCGTCCCCAAAAAATTGGCTCCTATGGTAAGAGTCATGTTCTGGAGAGAAGAGTTGATTTGCTTTCCTCCTCCTGCCTCAGTTTCCCTCTAAAAGAGGAATTAATCTCACATTTCAGGAGGATGCACAGTTTTCTCCACAGGTACCCGTGTCACCAGCAAGATATTGGACTACACGGGATTCCCCTTCTAAAGTTCAATATCACGAAGCACCTGACGCCTCAAGCCGTTTCCATGACGCTGAAGGACACACCAGTATTTTGAGTGGCTCCTGCCATGGCTAAGGATGAGTCATTGCATTGAGGTGACAGGCAAATCAGGGATCAGCTGGTTACACAATTTATATTGTAAAGCACCCTGTGATCTTCAGGTGATAGAAATGTAATAAATAATAATAAAAAAATGCAAGCATATAGAAAAAATGAAGTGACACAGGACAATTGATAGCAGCTGAAATCCTATATACATTTAACTGGGAGTAAAGGTAATGGTGAAGGGACCCCTGACCATTAGGTCCAGTCGTGACCAACTCTGGGGTTGCGGCGCTCATCTCGCTTTATTGGCCGAGGGAGCAGGCGTACAGCTTCCGGGTCATGTGGCCAGCAGGACTAAGCCGCTTCTGGCGAACCAGAGCAGCGCACGAAAACGCCATTTACCTTCCCGCCAGAGCGGTACCTATTTATCTACTTGCACTTTGACGTGCTTTCGAACTGCTAGGGGGGGCAGGAGCAGGGACCGAGCAACGGGAGCTCACCCCGCCTTGGGGATTCGAACCGCCAACCTTCTGATTGGCAAGTCCTAGGCTCTGTGGTTTAACCCACAGTGCCACCCGCGTCCCTTCCTCTCTTGGGTACTTTCTCCTAAAGATTTGTGTTTGGTTGCACTCCTGCAAACCTTAGCATTCCCCTGAGCTTGCTGATACTTCTCTCTTATGCATAGATAGTGCCATTTGGGCTACAGAAGGACAGACACTTCAAGGCCAACTTTGCCATTCACAGCTAAGGATGGATGTCTGTGGCACTTGAATGTTTCAGAGCACAATTCCAAGTGTTGGTGCTGACCTTTAAAGCCTTAAATGGCCTCAGCCCAGTATATCTGAAGGAGTGTCTCCACCCCCATCATTCAGCCTGGAAACTGACGTCCAGCTCTGAGGGCCTTCTTGGTAGTGGCGCCTGCCCTGTGGAACGCCCTCCCATCAGATGTCAAGGAAATAAACAACTATCTGACTTTTAGAAGATATCTGAAAGCATCCTGTTTAGGGAAGTTTTTAACGTTTGACATTGTATTATGTTTTTATATTCTGCTGGAATATAAAAGTGGCTGGGCAAACCTAGTCAGATGGGAAGGGTATAAATATTATTATTATTATTATTATTATTATTATTATTATTATTATTATTATTATTATTATTAAAGCCAGGAATTCTGCTTTCCATTTGTGTGTGTGTGTGTGTGTGTACATTTGCACCAAGGATATCCAAGAAGACACAAATTGAGGATGGACTGGTCCACTTCATTTAAAACCTTTATAAGGCTAACGGATTGTGAGTGCCAATATGTTTCTGCACTTGAAGGTGATTTGCACAGCCGTTTAAAGCAGGCCAAGCAGCCAAGATAACAATACATAAATGATGAGCTACATTGGACATCCCGAGTGACAATTTTTTTTATATAAATTATGGGTGCTTGGGAAGAAAATTTGGGATTACCATCTAGCAGAATAGGAAAAAAGCTGGATATTTCTGGAGTGTATGTGGTAAATGTTTCGAATAATTGATATATAAATGATTGGCAGATAGAGAAGTGGAAGCCTCTTTTTTCTTTTAAACTTTTTGTGCCCCCCCACCTTTATTCTCTTTTCTCAGTTTGCTTAGGAAAAAACCTTGGAGAAGAGTGGATTTAGGCAGCTGTGGGAAAGCAGGAACTGTCAATCTCCACAACTGCCTCATAGGGGCAAGACCTACCAAACCAGAGTTGCTGTGCTCATTAGGCCTGACTTTCCTGTGCAGATCCTGTTTTTGCTCTTGTCACCTTAGCGGGTCAGTTATGTTAGGGTTGCCATATTTCAATAGTTAAGGTAAGGGATGCAGGTGGCGCTGTGGTTTAAACCGCTGAGCCTCTTGGGCTTGCCAATCAGAAGGTCGGCGTTTCGAATCCCCGTGACGGAGTGAGCTCCTGTTGCTCTGTCCCAGCTCCTGCCAACCCAGCAGTTTGAAAGCTCACCAGTGCAAGTAAATAAATAAGTTCCTCTGTGGCAGGAAGGTAAACGGTGTTTCCATGCGCTCTGGTTTCCGTCACGGTGTTCTGTTGCGCCAGAAGCGCTTTAGTCATGCTGGCCACACACCCCGGAAAGCTGTCTGTGGACAAACGCCTGAAACGCCTGAAAGCGAGATGAGCGCCTCAACCCAATAGTCGCCTTTGACTGGACTTAACCGTCCAGGGGTCCTTTACCTTTTTACCTGTTTTAAAAGGTGAAAACCTGGACACAAAAGTTGTTGAGCTTTTGCCCAAAACTGTCGAGCCTTTTCCTGCAGAATCTCAAACAAAAATGAGTTTCTGAGCTATGGTGGGCTGCCAGACGTCCGGATTTTCCCAGATGCTTTTAGCAGTTTTCGAACAGATGCTGTTTATGAGGGCCGAATAGCAGGTGTATCTGGGAGATTCCAGGTGTATGGCAACACTAGTTAAGTATTGCTATTTACCTATGCTATCAGGTTTCCACAGAGACAAATGAGAGGGCCTTTTCACACCCCTCCTGGGTGGACACCACGGCATCATAAGATGGGGAGCAGTAGGTCAAGGAGCGGACTTCATGTGTGTGAGTTTTGGCTGATGCGGAAGCAGGAGACAAAGAGACATGTCTGCTCTGCACTGAACCCAAAACCGAGTCTGGGGCTTCTCTATCAAGGAGGCCACAAGCCCTTCCACCTTGCCCTTAGGTTGCACATAAGGTAAAGGTAAAGGGACCCCTGACTATTAGGTCCATTCGTGGCCGACTCTGGGGTTGCGGCGCTCATCTCGCTTTATTGGCAAAGGGAGCCGGCATAAAGCTTCCAGGTCATGTGGCCAGCATGACTAAGCCGCTTCTGGCAAACTAAAGCAGCGCACGGAAACACCGTTTACCTTCCCGCTGGAGCAGTACTTATTTATCTACTTGCACTTTGACTTGCTTTCAAACCGCTAGGTGGGCAGGAGCAGGGACCGAGCAACGGGAGCTCACCCCGTCGTGGGGATTCGAACCACCGACCTTCTGATCGGCAAGCCCTAGGCTCTGTGGTTTAACCCACAGCACATATGTGCAGATAAATTCATAAACAGTCATACGCTGGAAGTCAAATGCCTTGTGAGTCAAACGTTTTGGCTCCTAAACGCTGCAAACCTGGAAGTGAGTGTTCTGGTTTGCAAATGTTCTTTGGAACCCGAATGTCCGGCGTAGCTTCCAATTGGCTGCAGGAGCTTCCTGCAGCCAATCGGAAACCACACCTTGGTTTCCAAATGTTTTGGAGGTAGAATGCACTTCCAGAATGGATTCCATTCAACCGCCGAGGTACGACTGTATCCCAAAGACATCATAGTCTTTGTTTACCTTCATTCTGGGGAAGCCAATCCCTGGGTAAATGTTGGGATGCCCCGGAAGTCTCTCAAAGCTCAGAGACTGAGGTGCATGCAACAGTGCTTTGAAAACAAACCTTTGCTTTCTGTCTTCAAAAAATACAGTGATACCTTGGGTTTCAGACGCTTCAGGTTACAGACGCTTCAGGTTACAGACTCCGCTAACCCAGAAATAGTACCTCAGGTTAACTTTGATTCAGGATGAGAACAGAAATCGCACGGCGGCAGCGGGAGGCCCCATTAGCTAAAATGGTACCTCAGATCAAGAACAGTTTCAAGTTAAGAACGGACCTCCAGAACAAATTAAATTCTTAACCCGAGGTACCAATGTATATTAAAATTGTCCCCCCTCCCTCTTTCTCTCTCCTGAAATTTTACAGCAAAGGCAAGATTCTTTTTTTAAAATTTTATTTCCACAAAACTCCATCTGGCCTGACTTGCCCCCATTCCTTTCTCCTTTCTGGAATGTAACAACGGCAGGGATCTCCTCCGCCTCAGCTTCTTTTTCTTTTTTAAAATAATAATAATAAAAAAACCTCATGAAGTTGCAGCTGCCACGTACACCAGTGGTTGGGAGTCTGGAAGAGGCTAAGCTGATGGCTTTCACAGGCTGGTGGCAGCTGGGATATGTATTTATTTATTTATTTTCCACCCCGCTGTGGCCGCTGGCAAGCTGGCTTTTCCATGGAGAGGCCCCTGGAAAAGAAGGCTTGGTTTAGGAGGGCGTTCCTTGCTCTTTCTCTCCCCCCCCCCAAATACACACTTTCTGTGGTCGGGAGACAGCAAACCCTGCTTTGAATGGAGAAAGAGTCTGAATCAGACGGCAGCACAATCTGAGAAGTGTCAAAGGGACAATCATAAAATTTGTCGCATTGGATTTTTGGTTGGCCTCCCCTTACCCCATTCTTCTGGAGCTCTTACTCTCCTGGAAGCCACACCTTCCTCTGACCTGGAAATGCTTCTTCCAGATCTTCAGATTCTGGAACCCATTGAAACCTGACTGAAGTGAAGTCCTGCCTTGGCGGCAACATTACCATCAGAAGAGAAAACCACGCAAGGCCTTCAAGCAGTGGTGTAGTGTGGGGAAGGGGCATGGCCCCGGGTGCAAATTTCTGAGGGGACGCCCCCAGGGGCCCCAGGCAGGCTCCCTCACTGTGAGGAGGCAAGTCGCACCTAGTGTGCTGGTCCCGTGGGTTACCTGAGGCGAGGTCCAAGTCTGGTCCATGGTCAAAGGTGCAACATGGAGCAGTCCGTAGTAGCTGAAGCTGGGTGCAGGGCAGGGAGTTGGGTGAAGTCAGGAACAGGCATGTAAGCAGGGAGCCAGGGCAGGTCAGGTGCTCTGACAGAAAAACAGGACAGGGTTCAGGCAAGAACTAGCAACCAACAATGTTGCTCCCACAACTTTGGACTGGGGCGGGCTGGCTTTTATCTGCCCCAAGGCATAGGGTGGCCCCGATCCTCTGGTGACTCGCTTCTCCTGGCCTGGAGGTGAGCACCTAGGGTGACCAAGGGTGACCATGTGTGTCCTGGTTTTCAGAGGACAGTTTTTAAGATACTCCTAAAGAAGGGAGAGAGTAGGAGAGGCCTTAAAGTTTTCCATCAATAGTTAGCAGTACCTGGGCAGCAAATTCAGCAAGCGCCGATGGGTTCTTTAAAATATTTTTGTTTTGCTTTTGTTTGGTCTGCTGAACTGAAACTATTTTTATTGATCCACATTTTACCCAATCTTGAGTCCACGTCTCAGCTTTTCCACATCTGTTCACTGTTTTTTATTTAAGTCATCATGAAAATTCACCAGTGACCTGTTCCTGATATACACATCTTTGCATGCAATTCTGCCTAATTTACATATTTCTGTAGAACGATTCCCCCTAATGTAAAGCGTTTTTGTATGGTTTTATTTTACTAATATTTGCCTGTTTATGCCCACTTTACTCCTAAATACGCATTTTTATTTTACTTGCTTGGAGAACCATGTCGCAAAATTCAGAGAAATGTGAATTGTGAAAGATGGCTCTGCTTGCTTTCTCGTAGTCTTTTGGAAAGTGAAGGTTATGTTGGTTCGCCTTTAGATGCAAACTGAATTACATTTCTCCTCCACCCCTACTCAGAAGTTGCTGTTGGTTAGTCATTTAGTCTTGTCCTACTCTTCGTGACCCCATGGACCAGAGCACGCCAGGCACTCCTGTCTTCCACTGCCTCCCGCAGTTTGGTAAAACTCCTGCTGGTAGCTTTGAGAACACTGTCCAGCCATCTCGTCCTCTGTCATCCCCTTCTCCTTGTGCCCTCCATCTTTCCCAACATCAGGGTCTTTTCCAGGGAGTCTTCTCTTCTCATGAGGTGGCCTCAGCTTCACGATCTGTCCTTCCAGTGAGCACTCAGGGCTGATTTCCTTCAGAATGGATAGGTTTGATCTTCTTGCAGTCCATGGGACTCTCAAGAGTCTCCTCCAGCACCATAATTCAAAACTAGGTCCAAGTGAATTCAATGGGACTTGCTTTTAGTTAAATGGTCATTGATTGCAACCTTAGTAAATTGCGATGAATCAAGGCTACAATATTATGGTCACGGCAAAAGGTGTCAAAGGCTGTGCATGATTTCCTGGATCTTCTTCTCCAGCAGTGAAGAGAAAGGTCCGCCCTTGGAGAAGGCGACTCAGTGTTAGATGCCTCCATGTAGGGTTGGGGGTGAACTTTCTCAGTTCTCATTCAAAGGCAAACTGACTTTCTGAAACAGATTGTGAATCGAAACATAGCGGTCTTCTGAAATTTGCATTTCTCTGAATTTTGCAATGTAGTTCTCCAGCCAAGGAACCAGCACAAAAAGCATATACAGTGATACCTTGGGTTACATACGCTTCAGGTTACAGACTCTGCTAATCCAGAAATAGTGCTTCAGGTTAAGAACTTTGCTTCAGGATGAGAACAGAAATCGTGCTCCAGAGGCGCAGCGGCAGCAGGAGGCCCCATTAGCTAAAGTGGTGCTTCAGGTTAAGAACAGTTTCAGGTTAAGAACGGACCTCCGGAACGAATTAAGAACTTAACCCGAGGTACCACTGTACTTGAGTAATGTGTGCATATAAGTGCATCTATTAATGAAAATAACATATGAAGATGCATTATGTCAGCAGGAATTGCTTGCAAAAATGGGTATATTACTCAAAACTACATAGAAGGATGTGCCTATTCGCTCCAAAATTTGCTCTAAAATGCTGGTGAGTTTTTATTTTAACTCAGATCCGCAGATGGCTGCATAAATTTAAGATCTGCAGATTGTGGAAATGAGATGCTGAAAGAACCAAAACCGACCTATTTGCACGTCTTGTTTCTATGGGACGGCAGAAAGGCCACTATCTTTAAAGTGCTGGAGAGGGAAAGGTTTGGGGGGGGGGCGTGCCATGTGTGTATTTATTGTTATTTGTAGTGTATTTAGAGCAATTTTACACCACTCTTCAGCTTCATCCTAAACTGCCCCCCTCCCCCCCCCAACATATCCCTGAAATGAGGGACAAAGTATGCTGGTCCTGGAGCTGACATAGTTTATTTTGTTGTTTTTTTAAAAAAGATATTTATTAAAGTTTTTTAAAATATAACAATGAAAATGAAAAATAAAAAGAAACAAAATACAAAATACAACATAAAAACAGTTAAAAAACAAATAGTTTTCCATAACATATCTTCCTTACACTTATTTCCCCAGACCTCCTCATACCTCCCTTCTTTGTATTCCACTTCAATTTGTTAGTTCAGCAAATCCTTACCATTAAGCTTTTACCCATTTGTAAACCTTTTTTCCCCGTATCTCCTAAAGCATTACAGCTGGAAACCCCTTAGTTTCTATCCAACATCCTTCTAGCATTCATTAATTTTACAATATTTCTGTAAATAGTCTTTAAATTTCTTCCAGTCTTCTTTCACCATCTCTTCTCCCTGGTCTCGGATTCTGCCAGTCATTACTGCCAATTCCATGTAGTCACTGACATAGTTTATTTTGCACCCAAGATGAGAGGAAAAGAGTAGATTTGAGCATGTGCAGAATGCTTTCTCCAAAATACATGGGGAACCATAGCCAGCCCTGTCCATATCCCTCTACAAGTAGGGCAAAGAATTTCTAGGAGAGAACCACATCCTTTGGGCAGGCTTAAGCCACACCAACTTTCCTTTTCAAAATCAAAAACACACTAATTTACTTAACGTGAAAAAGCTTTCTCCCAATCCAGCCCTGGAGGGAATTGGAACGACAAACTGACATGGCGTTGCAGGGAGGGGTGTTGGAGGGGGGGGGGACTAATGCAAGGAACAGGAAGCAACAGTAGTCTAGATCGGGGGATAGAGTTACCTATCAAGAATGTGAGAAGGAGGGAGGAACAAGCGAGGAGATGCTCTGAGCCAAATTGGTTTCATCATCTCTCCTCGCACCGGTTTGCATCTCCCGGATTCCACAACTCGCTGGTGTCGCCGGGTGGAAGGTGGAGAGCCAAGCAAAGATGAGGGAACGCAAAAGAATTTTCATTTCCTGGCTGTTCCTCCTGCCCGAGGGCAGATATTGCAAGCCTACCATCACGCAAGCGAGTGGAAGGAGTTGGGAGGGAGGGGAAAGGTGACTGGGGAGAACGTTTCCACCATGTTTCCACCCCAGAGGACAGGATCACACTTCAAAACGACCTTGACAAATTAGAGAACTGGGCAAAAACAAACAAGATGAATTTTAACAGGGAGAAATGTAAAGTATTGCACTTGGGGGGGAAAAATGAGAGGCACAAATACAAGATGGGTGACACCTGGCTTGAGAGCAGTACATGTGAAAAGGATCTAGGAGTCTTGGTTGACCACAAACTTGACATGAGCCAACAGTGTGACGCGGCAGCTAAAAAAGCCAATGCAATTCTGGGCCTCATCAATAGGAGTATAGCATCTAGATCAAGGGAAGTAATAGTGCCACTGTATTCTGCTCTGGTCAGACCTCACCTGGAGTACTGTGTCCAGTTCTGGGCACCATAGTTCAAGAAGGACAATGACAAACTGGAACGTGTCCAGAGGAGGGCAACCAAAATGGTCAAAGGCCTGGAAACGATGCCTTATGAGGAACGGCTAAGGGAGCTGGGCATGTTTAGCCTGGAGAAGAGGAGGTTAAGGGGTGATATGATAGCCATGTTCAAATATATAAAAGGATGTCACATAGAGGAGGGAGAAAGGTTGTTTTCTGCTGCTCCAGAGAAGCGGACACGGAGCAATGGATCCAAACTACAAGAAAGAAGATTCCACCTAAACATTAGGAAGAACTTCCTGACAGTAAGAGCTGTTCGACAGTGGAATTTGCTGCCAGGGAGTGTTGTGGAGTCTCCTTCTTTGGAGGTCTTTAAGCAGAGGCTTGACAACCATATGTCAGGAGTGCTCTGATGGTGTTTCCTGCTTGGCAGGGGGTTGGACTCGATGGCCCTTGTGGTCTCTTCCAACTCTATGATTCTATGTTGGGATGAGAAGATGTGTTCCTGTGTGCAAGGAAGTGCCTCAGGAGGTTGGCTCCTAGCAAGGGGCTGGCATATTGGAAAACCCTGAGGTGGCAAAGAGTTGCCTCCCCAGTTGCAAAATCTTCAAGTATACGCATGACAAATTTTGCTCCTCAAGAAAGATAGTATCACGCCACTGGTATAAACAGGGGAGTTCTGTCTTTTTCCCCTCCCCAAGATTCTGCATAATTTTTATTTTTATTTTGGAAATTGTTTTTATTTGATTTTACAGATTTATAACAATACCAAATACAGTGGTACCTCAGGTTACAGACACTTCAGGTTACAGGCGCTTCAGGTTACAGACTCCGCTAACACAGAGATAGTACCTCAGGTTAAGAACTTTGCTTCAGGATGAGAACAGAAATCGTGCTCCAGCGGTGTGGCAGCTGCAGGAGGCCCCATTAGCTAAAGTGGTACCTCAGGTTAAGAACAGTTTCAGGTTAAGAATGGACCTCCAGAACAAATTAAGTTCTTAACCCGAGGTACCACTGTACATATCCCTATTTAGAGATTTCTCTGAATCTCGAGACTTCCCCCCATCTCCTCCACGGGTCCTATTGTCAGCATTTTCAACTGCATATTATTTCATAATCTATATTTTGTATTTATCCATATTGTCCATAGTGTTTGCTACATTACAAGTGAGATTAAAATCCTGCTAATGTTTTCACCTGCTTACAGTGGCCTCCTAAATATTTTTTTTTCCAATTCTTTTTAAAGCATTTTGTCCTCTTGGTTCCTGATCTTTCCAATCAGCTTGGCCATTTTGGCGTAGCCCATCAGCTTGGTTTGCCATTCCTCTCTGGTAGTGACTCTTTCTTCTTTCCATCTCTCAGCTCGTAGCATCCGTGTGTCGACATGCAGAGGGCTGGGAGGCCAGCTGGCAAGCCCCAGCTGTGCCGTCTCCATCCATCAGCCCGTGTTCTGACGTAAATCAGTGACCCGGGCTTCAAAGCCAGGGCATACTATCAGCAGAGAGAACTGCGCACATAGAATAGGCATGAGGTTTGTGGAAGCATACTACAACTACAGATTTATTAATCATAAATCAGGACAAAGAAACATGTCGTCTCTCTCTTGTGTCATCTCAGAGAGAACTGGGAAAGCAAAAGCTATACACAAATGGAAGTTCCCAGCATACTGTGCTAGAATGTAAACAGACATGTGACACGTAACAATCCCATGTCTGTTCCTTAAGGTGGAATGGAAATGTCAACACCGTGAGCCTGTTGTCGCAGACATAAAAAGTCTTTTCTGCTCCTTTGGAATGTCGGCACCTATAATTCCTAATAAAAAAGCTTCTGGTTTTTTAAACAAAAGTTATTTTAAACATCTTTTTCAATTCATTATACATCATCTCCCAGAAAGCTTTTATTACCTTACACGACCACCACATGTGATAAAAGGTACCTTCTTTCCCTTCACATTTCCAGCAGGTGTTTACAAGGTCTTTCTTGTGCCAAATTATCATATGCGGGTTAATTTGCATGGACACAAAATGCCAAGTGGGGCCAGGAAAACGGGCCCACATGATGCTGCTGGACTCCGGTTCCCATCAACCTTGCCCAGCATCAGTCAGTATCCAAGGGACTATGGGAGTTGTAGTCCAGCAATGTCTCGGTAGCTCAGTTAGTTTGAGCATGGTGCTGACATTGCCAAGGTTGCAGGTTCGATCCTCGTATGGGACAGCTGCATATTCCTGCGTTGCAGGGGGTTGGACTTAGGTGATCCTCAAGATCCATTCTGATTCAACGATTCTGTGTTTTCTCCTCCTTGGGACAGAGCATTTCCCCCCATCCTCCCAGTGTTGCCTCCGCAGATGGACAGAATCCCTGCTTTGAACATCCGTCCAGGAGGAGGGACCGATTATTGCAAAATAAAACATCCGCAGGCAGACAAGTGCCTTGAGCAATAGGTAGTAAGGTGTCAGGGTGAGGGTCTCAGCAAAGGGATCCGAAATGCGAAAAAAAGTGTTACAAGTACAGCGGTGCCTTGGTTTTCAAATGCCTTGGTACTCAAACAACTTGGAACCCAAACACTGCAAACCTGGAAGTAAGTATTCCGGTTTGTGAACTTTTTTCAGAAGCCGAACGTGCTCCGTTTTGAGTGTTATGCTTCCGATTTGAGTGCCGCAATTCCGTTTTGAGTGTTACGTTGAGGTCTGCCTGTTTTTGCTATTTATTTTGCATTGTTGTTGTTGTTTTTTTGTGGCTCTTTTGTGTGTTTGTGTGTGTGTGACTGTGTGGAACCCAGTTCAGCTACGGATTGATTGATTGTGTGACTGCAGTACATTGTTTATTGCTTTCATTTTATGGATCAATGGTCTCCTTAGATAGTAAAATTCATGTTCAGTTGCTGTTTTAGGGTTTGATTTTAAAAACCTGGAACGGATTAATCCGTTTTGCATTACTTTCTATGGGAAAGCGGTTCTTGGTTTTGGAACGCTTTGGTTTTGGAACGGACTTCTGGAACGGGTTAAGTTTAAGAACCAAGATACCACTGTATACGAGAATGCACACGTTTCCCTGTGTGAAATGCTAGAGAGCCCAGCACACACACAAACACACACCAAACCCCGCGAGAATAAAAATTAAAAAATGCAAGTTTCAGAAATCCAAATTCTTCCTTGTCCCTTCTTGTACGCAGCCTCTCTCTGATGCTGTGCAGATGTGCATCCACAGAGAGCAGTTTCCAAGTAGAAAGAACTCTATTTGCCTGCCAGTAGGTGGCAAAAGACAGAAGAGAAGGCCGCTTTCTCTTAGCATGGACTTGTGGGGATGGTGTAACTCAGTCTCGGGTTCAGTGCTTGGTATCTCCTGTCTGGGCTGCTGGGAAATTCCTGCCTGAAATTCCTGGACACCAGCTGCCCATCCATGCAAAGGTAAAAGGGAAAGGACCCCCGGGCGGTTAAGTCCAGTCAAAGGCGACTATGGGGTACAGCGCTCATCTCACTTTCAGGCTGAGGGAGCCGGCGTTTGTCCACAGACAGCTTTCCGGGTCATGTAGCCAATAGGACTAAACCGCTTCTTGCTCAACGGGACACTGTGATGGAAACCAGGGTGAACGGAAATGCCATTTACCTTCCCACTGGAGTGGTACCTATTTATCTACTTGTACTGGCGTGCTTTCAAACTGCTAGGTTGGCAGGAGCTGGGACAGAGCAACAGGAGCTCACTCCGTCGCAGGGATTCGAACCGCCAACCTTTGGATCAGCAAGTCCAAGAGACTCAGTGGTTGAGACCACAGCGCCACCCGTGTCCCATCCATGTAGATAGTACTGGGCTCCATGGACCATGGGTCTGACTTGTCATAAGACAGCATCCTTTGCTCCTAAACCCAAACCTGGATGACTATTGTAATGCTGAAAGAATGAGAACCATGGCTGCACTCCTTCTAAAGTCTCAAATATAAATTAAATGTTCATAAATGTACAAGGCAAACACATAAGTATGTGAACCATTTGTCTGAAATAGTTCAGGAGAGCAATCATGAAGCCCTTTTGACTCTCCCAGTGACCTCAAATATTCCTCTGCAGTAAGGGAGGCAAATAGGTAAAGTCTTCCCATTGTCTTTTGCTCGCAAATCCTGTCTTGAAGGCACATTTGTGTATGAATAGGGTGAGCCTGTGATCTGGATTCTGGAACTAAAGTATTAGCCATCACAACAGAAGGGCTAGGCTGCCCAGGTAATGCAATCAGTGACCAGTATTAGGTATCCTGGCAGACGTCTGTGATGTATGCATGATGTTTTGGAGGGTGGTCTTGGGCTACAGGCTGGGCAATTTCAAAAGTCTATATTAGGGCTTGCGCACCATTGTTCTGGGTTCCTCCTCCCTCCTGCGTGTGGGGAGTGGGCACCCTGTTGCAACAGTTTAATAAAGATCAGGCTTACTAGCTGCTTTGCTTTTCAATATACTCTGCTTAGCCTTTGTTATTTTCTCCTACTGATAGGGAACCCACTTAGGGACTCTATATCGGCTCTTGGATACCCCATAAGGGGAAAAGGAGCAGTTTTTTCTTATTACTGAGCAGAGTAAGGCTGGCTTCTCTCACTTAGTAGAGCAGGAGACTCTTAATCTCAGGGTCATGAGCAAAAGATTCCAGCATGCTAAAATGTACCTCAACATTGCTGTCTGTATTTTTGCAGTGACCGATGGATTTTAGGAAATAAATTTAACTGGGTGCAAGAGATCTTGTTGCTAATTTCAAAACTAAATGTGCAACCCGGTCCACAGACTCCCCACCTTCATTCGTCTAGAACCTGCAGGGGCAGACTTGGTAATACAGTGTCCTGAGCAAGGACCAAATTTGGGCCCTCCCTCAATATTTCTTAGGTTCAAAATAATTTCTTTCTTTATTGATGCGGAGAAAGCATTTGACAACATTTCTTGGATGTTTATGAAGAAAAACTTGAAAGGGATGGGAGTGGGACGGGGGTTTGAAAATGGATTAGAAGCAATCTATTCAGAACAAAAAGCTAAACTGATAGTGAACAATGTGGTATCGGAGGAACTCCAAATTGAAAAAGGGACACGACAGGGGTGCCCTCTATCCCCTCTGTTATTTATTTCTGTTCTGGAGGTATTGCTGAATATGATCAGGGAGGACCAGTTGGTGCAGGGTATAGTGGTCGGAGCGAAACAATACAAACTGAAAGCTTTTGCAGATGACCTAGTCTTGACAGTACAGGAGCCAGAATCTAGCACAAAAAGAGTTCTTGAACTTATCTTGGAGTTTGGTCGGGTGGCGGGATTCAAGCTAAACAAACAAAAAACTAAGGTTTTGGCCAAAAATTTGACGCCTACAGAGATAGAGGGGTACCAGAAAGAGACAGAGCTAAGTGTGGTTAAAAAAGTGAAATACCTGGGGGTATCTTTGTCCACCAAAAACTTAAATCTATTCAAAGATAATTATGAAAAATGTTGGCTGGAAATTAAAAAAGACTTGGATATTTGGTCAAGATTGAAACTTACCTTGTCAGGCCGAATCGCAGCTATAAAGATGTGTGTTTTGCCAAAAATGTTATTTTTATTTCAAACCCTCCAGGTCGTGGACAGAATGGAATGTTTTGGAAAATGGCAGAAGGATATTTCTAAGTTTGTCTGGCAGGGCAAAAAGCCCCGAATTAAATTCAAAATACTAACTGACTCAAAAGAAAGAGGGGGGTTTGCCCTGCCGGATTTAAGGTTATACTACGAAGCTGCAGCCTTCTGCTGGCTGAAGGATTGGTTTCTGTTGGAAAACACCGATGTCCTAGATCTGGAAGGGTTTGACAATGTTTATGGTTGGCATGCATACTTGTGGTATGACAAGGCGAAGGTTCATAAACTGTTTAAAAACCATATTGTCAGAAAATCAATTTTTGCCGTCTGGATGAAGTATAAGGACTTACTAGAAAGTAAGACCCCGAGGTGGCTATCACCAGTGGAAGCCAAGATTTCTAAAAAAAGGCCCAATATGGAGGCCTACTGGCCAAAATATTGGGAATTAATTGAAAGAGTCGGAGACAACTGGAAGCTCCAAAGCCAGGACAAATTAAAAAGTAAGGTGCGAGATTGGTTACATTACGCTCAAATTCAAGAGGTATTTAAAATGGATAAAAAAGTGGGTTTCCAGACGGAGAAATCGAAACTGGAGACGGAGTTATTAGAACCAAAGACTAAGGTACTTTCGAGAATGTATGACTTGCTGCTTAAATGGAACACACAGGATGAGACAGTTAAATCTGCTATGATAAAATGGGCACAGGATGTAGGACACAATATTATGTCTGAGGACTGGGAAAGGTTATGGAACACCGGTATGAAATTCACGGCATGTAGTGCCTTGAAAGAGAACATTATGAAAATGGTATACCGGTGGTACATGACCCCAGTCAAGTTGGCTAAAATATATCATCTGTCTGATAATAAGTGTTGGAAATGCAAGGAGGCAGAAGGGACATTCTTTCACCTCTGGTGGACCTGCCCGAAAGTAAAGGCCTTCTGGGAAATGATATATAATGAGTTGAAAAAGGTATTTAAATATACCTTTTCTAAGAAACCAGAGGCCTTTCTCCTGGGCATGGTGGACCGGAAGGTGCTAAAGAAGGACAGAACCTTGTTTATGTATGCAACCACAGCAGCTAGGATTCTTATTGCAAAGTTCTGGAAGACACCAGATTTACCCACACTGGAGGACTGGCAGACGCAGCTGATGGACTATATGGAGTTGGCAGAAATGACTGGCAGAATTCGAGATCTGAGTGAAGAAACAATGGAGGAGGACTGGAAAAAATTTAAGGACTATTTGCAAAAATATTATAAGTTGTTTGAATGTTAAGATTGTGCACGATTAAGAAACGTTATGCTTCTGCAATTTATCTAAGTAAATGATAAAGTAAGTATTGATGAAAAAAATGAGACAAATTAGAAACAAAATATTATGTTTATTAAGAGTGTTAAAACTAAATTACAAATTTCCGAAATTGGTAACATAATAAATTCAAAGGTATAATAAGATGGGAAACAAGATAACAAATTGCTGAACTGGCTAGAATAATGAATGCAATGCTGAGAGGATGTGAGGAGGTCCAAAAAGAAAGCGAACTGTTGAAGGACGTTGTGAAAGTTACTTAACTTTTTCTTCTTTTTCTTATTTTTCTTCATATATAAAAAATGTTTCTTGCATGTTGCTATGTAAACAAATCTGTTAACCTATGGAAAGAAACGCAATAAAATTTTTTTATAAAAAAACCAAAAACAAAATAATTTCTTTCTTTCTTTCTTTCTTTCTTTCTTTCTTTCTTTCTTTCTTTCTTTCTTTCTTTCTTTCTTTCTTTCTTTCTTTCTTTTCCTCCTCCTTATTCTTTGTCTTCTTCTTTTGCACACCTTTGGGTAGGCACCCTGTGTGGGGGAACCTAAATCTGAGAATCTGGAAACCCTTTTATCATGCAGGAGGCATCAAGGGATCCTATGCTCAGAGGCACTCTTTGTTTGAACATAACTATCTATCTATCTCTATCTATCTATCTATCTATCTATCTATCTATCATCATCATCTATCGTCTATCTATCTATCATCTATCTATCTATCTATCTATCTATCTATCTATCATCTATCTATCTATCTATCTAACTATCTAATCTATCTACCTATTTATCATCTATCTATCATCTATATCTCTATCTCTCTATCTATCATCTATCTATCTATCTATCTATCATCTATCTATCTATCTATCATCTATCTATCTATCTATCTAACTATCTAATCTACCTATTTATCATCTATCTATCTACCTATCTACCCATCTAATCTATCATCTACCTATCATCTATATCTCTATCTCTCTATCTATCATCTATCATCTATCTATCTATCTATCTATCATCTATCTATCTATCTATCTATCTATCTATCTATCTCTATCATCTGTCATCTATCTCTCTATATCTATCTATCTATCTATCTATCTATCTATCTATCTATCTATCATCTATCTATCATCTATCTATCTATCTATCTATCTATCTATCTATATCTATCTATCATCTATCTATCTATCATCTATCTATCTATCTATCATCTATCTATCTATCTATCTATCATCTATCTATCTATCTATCATCTATCTATCTATCTATCTATCTATCTATCTATCTATCTCTCTATATCTATCATCTATCTATCTATCTATCTATCTATCTATCTATCTATCTATCATCTATCATCTATCTATCTATCTATCTATCTATCTATCTATCTATCATCTATCTATCATCTATCTATCTATCTATCTATCATCATCATCATCATCATCATCATCATCATCTATCTATCTATCTATCATCTATCTATCTATCTATCTATCTATCTATCTATCATCTATCTATCTATCTATCTCTATCATCTGTCATCTATCTCTCTATATCTATCTATCTATCTATCTATCTATCTATCTATCTATCTATCTATCATCTATCTATCTATCTATCTATCTATCATCTATCTATCTATCTATCTATCTATCTATCTATCTATCTATCATCTATCATCTATCTATCATCTATCTATCTATCATCTATCTATCTCTATCATCTGTCATCTATCTCTCTACCCTAGGAGCTTTCTGCTAACTTGCAGTCTGGTGCTGTCCCTTGGCAAATTCTTTCAAGCACTTGGCCCAGGCGGGAAGAGTTTAAACTTGTCCCACAGTTGCTCAGCCGAGACCGGCTTTAATTCCCAATAATTAATGTTATCAGAGAAAAACAAAGGCAAAGGGAGGAAGACCCAACAATTTGGTTCCATTTTCGGGGCCTCCTAGTGCCTGGAAATATGGCTAAGCACTTTGGATACCCGCTAATTATAGCCTCTCCCTTCCACTGAGACTGAATGGCAGGACTGGAAAATGTTTCTAAAAAGAACTTATTTGGGGCCACGAGCCAACCAATAGCCAGTGTTTTCAAGTTCTGTTGGCTGGATTTTGACTGGATCATGCTAATTTTTCCTAATTCTTTTGTTCTGTTTGGCGTAAGCTGGTAAGAAGAAGAACATAAAAAATAGGAAAAAATTGTCATGTGTCTGCATGCAGGCATGATAATGGATCAAAACTGCTCCCTACATATTGGGGCTTTTCTTGGCGGCATGGCTATTGTCACTCTGAGCTCCTGCACCTTAAATTTGCCATGACACTACTGTTAGCAAGTGGTATGGTTGCCAAAGCGTGTTCTCATTAATAGAGAGCATGTGTTGTGGTTGGGGCCAGGCAAGACACACCGCTGTTGCCAGGCAGTTTGGGTTAGATGGGCCTGGCAAAGATTGGTTACCCGAGTTGCTGGGGGGTGGGAAAAGAGATTATTTAAGCCGTGCTCACAGCGAGCTGCTTTCTCTTTCGCTGTGGGCACCAGTTCGCCCGCCCGCCCTTGTTTTGGGCTTGTGCTTTGACCTTGCTATGCCTGTCACGGGGTCATCTGCCATTGGGGCGGGGGCCTGGTAGGAATTTTGTCCATCTGGCTGATTGGCTGGTGCCATTTGGTTTTTGCCTACTGCATAGCAAATCGTCACAACTTGTAAGGTTGGCGGTTAGGCATTGGTTAAAATTGGTTGGTGGAGGGGTAAGGATTGGCTGGGCCTGCCCCTCCAATGCTGCTGCTGCAACAAAGGAATTCCATTAAAGGAATTCAGGGGCTTGCCATCCTTTCGTCCAAACCCCTGGAATCAGGTTTGGGCCACGTAAGCCCCTGGGAGCATGCGGGGAGAAGCTGAGGGCCTGTGTCGCAGCTCCAGTTCTCCCCAATATTGTTTCCCCTCGCTGACTTTCGCTGGAATCCGGGAGTCAGTTCTGTCCCCAAGGCAGGGGGACAGATGGTCCTAACCAATGCCTAAGCAACCACTCACCTCTATGTATGTTAATAAAGTTGTGGCCAAAATTATGCCAAAAACCTTAAACAAAAATTCTGTGTGATGTGTGAGTTATTGGGGTAGGGGTGTTTTGGGGGACCTCAGCACGCAAACACGGATGTAAGTGACACATGCACAGTTTATTAAGAATCCTTTCTGCAGTAGCAAAGGCGCAACTTCTGTTCCCTGACTGCACTCTCTCTCTGTTTGCGGTTCTCTGGGGAAGGCAAGAGGCAGTTGTTGTTTTTTAATTGAGCCACACACAGGAGAGATCCGAGGCTGCAAGGTGTTTCATTATCCCTAATGACCGTGCAGGGCTGGAACCTAATGTTCGCCCTCACCGCATCTTAATCCCACTAAATGCGCAGAGATCCAAGTGGTGGTTTGAAAGCCACTATCTTCCTAAAATGCAGGATGGGAAGTGTTCGTTTAGCGTAGGCTGGCATAGAGCTGCGCCCACCGAAACGGCTATTTAGGGAAAGAACGTGCTTAAGGAGTTCGGCAAAGCATTCGGAAAGGGCCACAAAAGTGCAGACGCTTCCTTTGGCAAAGAAATGGGGGTTTATTTGGTCAAACGCAACCCTTCTCTTCACCTTCCATTCAATATTAATGTCACAATCACAGTGTGAAATGAATAGTGGCATGATAGGGGTGATCATGACACCTCTGGAAGTCTGTCTGTAGGGATGGAAAATGATGATGATGATGATTTTATATCCCACATATCAGGCTGTTTTTCCCCAGCCACTCTGGGCAATAAAACGTCAAGCATTAAAAACTTTAAAAACTTGTCAAACTCAGTTCCTACTTCTTATTTTCCCATTTCCACATTAGCTTGGTTTTGGATTTTCTAAGTACTCACAGAAGAATTGCCACTGTTTTAGTGTGCATTTGCCCCCACCCCCAATATACACATTACGGCAAGCACTTTCCCCTAATATAATGCATCTCTTGTACACTATTTTCATGAATCCATGCATATTTTTTATGAGCACTTTTTACTCGGCCACACATTTTTTGAACCCTTCATTTTTATTATTGCATTGCAAAACCCAGCAAGGTGAGAATTGCAAAGGATTCCAGTCTGCCTATTGTCTCTGGAAGTGCAACTTAGACATTTCCACTTTCAGGCCGAAGCAGCTCACCAGGTGGGGCAGAGACACTAGTTAGCTGCTAGGCAGGAAGTTTGTGGTTGCATTAGCAGGGCACAGAGGGGCAATGCAGTAGGGAGGCTGAATTGGTTCTGCATGTGGTGTAGTGGTTAAGAGCGGTGGACTCATAATCTGGTGAACCGGGTTCGATTCCCCGCTCCTCCATATGCAGCTGCTGGGTGACCTTGGGCTAGTCACACTTCTCTGAAGTCTCTCAGCCCCACTCACCTCACAGAGTGTTTGTTGTGGGGGAGGAAGGGAAAGGAGATTGTTAGCTGCTTTGAGACTCCTTAGGGTAGTAATAAGGCGGGATATCAAATCCAAACTCCTCCTCGTCCTCCTCCTCTTCGTCTTCTTCTTCGACCAGCACTGGGCAGTGGTGACTGGTGCCCACTGGAACTGGGAGGGTAAAAAGCAGGGAGGCAACTGTAGATGGCACCAGAGCCAATGGCAGAGCCCAGTAGTTCTACTTTTGTTCCCATCACCCTCTCTGCTGAGTTCTACAAGTTCGATGTTGAGACTGAGGAGGAGGCAATTGTCACAGAGCGAGCCAGCTGTAAATCACACTGTTCAAATTGGAGTTCTCCTTATTAGCAAGAACATGATCTTCACAGACTTGGCTGAGGGTCAGGACTAATGAGCACAGCAGCACATCCCCGGCAGGTCTTAGCCCATGATGCAGTTGCTGAAATGGAAGGTCTCGCCTTCCCACAGACAGAAATGAGCACTAAACTTCTGAAGTGGGCAGCGTTTACGTCATGTGGAAGTAAACATGAAAGTTAACGCATATGGAAACATTAGGAAGATGGAATAAAGTGCAACACAGCTGAGGACTTGGGAACACGTGACCCCCCTCCAGATTTTGTTGGACTCCAACTCCCATCAGCATCAGTCAGCATGGTTGGTGTCAGAGGTTATGGGAATTATAGTCCAGCAACACCTGGGGTGCCCCAGATTCCCAACTCCTTCAGCAGATCATTCTGAACTTAAAAGACATCTGAAGGCAGCCCTGTTCAGGGAAGTTTTTAGTGTGTGTGAACTTGTGTTGTGTTTTTATTGTCTTTTGTTGGGAGCTTCCCAGAGTGGTTGGGGCAACCCAGTCAGATGGGGGGCATACAAATATAATAAGTTGTTGTTGTTGTTGTTGTCATCATCATCATCATCATCACCATTATGGCAGTGTACTCTGAAAAGCTGCCGACAAAGGTCCGTATAGTTAAAGCTATGGTTTTCCATTACATATGGTTAGTAACGGTTAGTAATGTATGGAAGTGAGAGCTGGACCATAAAGAAGGCTGATCGCCGAAGAATTGATGCTTTTGAGTTATGGTGCTGGAAGAGACTCTTGAGAGTCCCATGGACTGCAGGAAGATCAAACCTCTCCATTCTGAAGGAAATCAGCCCCGAGTGCTCCCTGGAAGGACAGATCCTGAAGCTGAGGCTCCAATACTTTGGCCACCTCATGAGAAGAAAAAACTCCCTGGAAAAGACCCTGATGTTGGGAAAGATGGAGGGCACAAGCAGAAGGGGACGACAGAGGACAAGATGGTTGGACAGTGTTCTTGAAGCTACCAGCATGAGTTTGACCAAACTGAGGGAGGCAGTGGAAGACAGGAGTGCCTGGCGTGCTCTGGTCCATGGGGTCACGAAGAGACGGACTCGACTAAACGACTAAACAACAACTCTGAAAAGCAGGCTTATAACCCAAAAAACACTCTCGTAAGAAGTAGTGATACGGCCATCGTAGATGCAGTGGCATAGCATGGGCAGAGGAGTGGGAGGGAGGGAAATGGAAGGAATACGCATGGTTGCTCTGGCAGGAAGGTAAATGGCATTTCCGTGCACTGCTCTGGTTCTCCAGAAGCAGCTTAGTCATGCTGGCCACATGACCCGGAAGCTGTCTGTGGACAAATACCCGCTCCCTCGGCCTATAGAGCGAGATGAGCGTACATCCCCAGAGTTGTCCGCGACCGGACCTAACGGTCAGGGTTAAAAGGTAAAGGTAAAGGTACCCCTGCCCGAACGGGCCAGTCTTGACAGACTCTGGGGTTTGTGCGCCCATCTCACATCTATTGGCCGGGGGCCAGCGCTGTCCGGAGACACTTCCGGGTCACGTGGCCAGCGTGACAAAGCTGCATCTGGCGAGCCAGCGCAGCACACGGAACGCCGTTTACCTTCCCGCTGGTAAGCGGTACCTATTTATCTACTTGCACCCGGGGGTGCTTTCGAACTGCTAGGTTGGCAGGCGCTGGGACCGAGCAGCGGGAGCGCACCCCGCCGCGGGGATTCGAACCGCCGACCTTTCGATCGGCAAGCCCTAGGCGCTGAGGCTTTAGCCCACAGCGCCAGGGTTACCTTTGCCTTTATTCAAGCATCTGTGTCACCCAGGAGATTGCAGCCACAGACATAAGAAAAGAAGAGTCATTCTGTTGTCTGGAGAGGTCAGCTGGCCGATGGTCATATTCAGCATAAAACTGTTTTGACACAAACACTACAGTGGTACCTCTGGCTACTACTGAATTCGTTCTGGCGGTCCGTTCTTAACCTGGAACTGTTCTAAACCTGAAGCACCACTTTAGCTAATGGAGCCTCCTGCTGCTGTCACGCCACCACCGCGTGATTTCTGTTCTCATCCTGAAGCAAAGTTCTTAACCCGAGGTACTATTTCTGGGTTAGCAGAGTCTGTAACCTGAAGCGTCTGTAACCTGAAGCGTATGTAACCCGAGGTACCACTGTATATGCATTGACAGGAGGCAGGGTGCAGAGAATATCCCCACTTGCGCTCAGACCTTGGCCTCCCTTGCGTCAAATGCGGACGGTCAGGGACTGGGTGGAATAGGATGTACGTGGGGACTCCATTCATCTGCACTGAACCCGTCTCTAACCTGATAGGCGCCAGACTCGTGAGAACTGATACATAGGCGTACAAACAGGGTGGTCAGTTAGGAACAGGAAGGAAATGACCACTTGAAGATGCTGCGGAGGAATGTGGCTCCTTTGCGAAGCAGAAGGGAACAGACTTCAAGCCTGTTAGAGCTGCCCTGAACTCAAGAGGAAAGGAGGCGGGCAGACAGAGCAATGGAAGAAAGGAATGTGGAGCAGAGGTGGATGCAATGTCTGGGCAGGGAGCCATCTCCTTCTCTGCAGTCCTTTTGTGCATGAAAATCAGGGGCGACAACTGAACGAAAGGGTAAAAAACAACAAGAAGTGCAGGTGCTAACAAGATCACAGGGAGGGCATGATCACAAGGATGGAAGAGGAGAACTGGATCCATCGTTGCCAATTTTCTCTCTCCTTTTTTTATAAGGACAGCTCTTCTTGTTGGGAGAGAATGAGATTCTTTCTAGGCTAGAGTATCTCTCGCTGCCACATCAGCAGGAACCCAGCCCGACTCTACATGCATCAAACTTCAGGGGGAAAAAACAACAAGAAGCTTTAAAGGAAGGCAACCGCAAGGAGAGAATGCGAGCCAGCGCCTCAGCAGCAGCTGGGAACCAGATGAGGTGGACACTGAGGAGAGAACATTTTAAGATGAAAAAGGATCTGCAAATGTGTGTAAGGGATGGGGTCGGACGGGAGAGTAATCAGCTCGATGCGTTGCGTTCGCAATCCCCAATCCCCCAGCCACAAAATAAAATAAATACAAAATAAAATAAAGCTGTCTGCAATGGTTTCCTCTTCTTGTTTAGGAAGGAGGGAGGGAGAAAACTTCAAAACAATACATACCTCCTTTTGATTCCAATTCGCTGACATGGTGAAGCCCATCAAATCGACCTTTGCACCTTTAAAAATTCTACAGCAGGTAGGTAAAAGTAAAGGACCCCTGGATGGTTAAGTCCAGTCAAAGGCGATTATGGGGTTGCGGCACTCATCTCACTTTCAGGCTGAGGGAGCCAGCGTTTGTCCACAGACAGCTTTCCGGGTCATGCGGCCAGCAGGACTAAACCACTTCTGGCACAACTGGACACCGTGATGGAAACCAGAGTGCAAGGAAACGCTGTTTACCTTCCCTCTGCAGTGGTACCTATTTATCTACTTGCACTGGTGTGCTTTCGAACTGCTAGGTTAGCAGAAGCTGGGACAAGGGAACAGGCGCTCACCCTGTCACGGGGATTCAAACCGCCGACCTTCTGATCAGCAAGCCCAAGAGGCTCAGTGGTTTAGACCACAGCGCCACCCGCATCCCCTTTATCTTTAGCATGTACCTTTACTTCTACAGCATCCTTTGGCGATATGGAGAAGAGTCCTGTCGTTCAATCACGACGTACAAATTCACCATAGTGTAAGTTTTGAGGGATGGGAAGTGGGTGGCGCTGTGGGTTAAACCACAGAGCCTAGGACTTGCCGATCAGAAGGTTGGTGGTTCGAATCCCTATGATGGGGTGAGCTCCCGTTGCTCGGTCCCTACTCCTGCCAACAGAGCTTTCTAATAATAATTATTATTATTATTATTATTATTATTATTATTATTATTATTATTTATTTGTACCCCGCCCATCTGGCTGGGTTTCCCCAGCCACTCTGGGTGGCTTCCACAGAAACCAAAAAACACTAAAATATCATACATTAAAAGCTTCCCTGAATAGGGCCGCCTTAAGATGTCTTCTGAATGTCAGGTAGTTGTCCATCACTAGTAAATGTGTTGAGGATTACAGCATTAATACTTTGAGTAGTAATTTCTTCCTACACATGGCACCCCTGCCTTTCCTTGGGCACAAGTCACTTAATTTTCTAAACTTATTATGGACGCAACCTGATGAAATAAATTTTAGTCCATTCATTAATCGTTAAAAGTTACATCCAAGTAGAAATAATATTTCTGAATTGAGGTGCCTTTTTCTTTGTTTCTAGATGACACAAATATGTTGCGGCAGGAGCCATCTTGGAAGAGACATCTTGTGTGTGAGAAAAGTGAGGGGATGGCCTTCAAAATAGGGATTGCCATCTCCACACTTTACAGTCGCTTGTATTAAAAATTATGTATGTCTTCTGCTCAGGGATACTTTGTTTGTTTGTTTGCTTTTTAAATCAATTGATTTAACTGATTAATTGTTGTAGCAGGACAATTTGAAGCTCATGCCTGCTTGGAAAAACTTCTGGAGAACCTTGTCTATAATCTATAATCTATAATCCAAGGTGCATAGAGGCCAGTTATGATACGAAGTGATACGAACGAGACACACATTTAATGTTATGCATTATTTTGGAAACTTGCACCTTATACTCAGAAACCTCTTATGTTCAGAAGTGTGAAGGTTACCGGAGGCTACCTAGTCATTAATGTTCAAACACAATCTGAGGCACTCCTTTTATTTCTTTGCAAAACAAAACTGGAAACCAGCCAGACATTTTAAATCTGAATCCTGGCTGAGCCTGACCCTAGGTTCCAGTAGCAAAGAGTCCTATGGCACCTTAAAGACTAACACAATTATTATAAGTTGTGGTGAATGGGGTGGAATCCTAAATTGGCAAACACATACACTCCTGATTGAGGAATGTAGAGAAGTCAGATAAGAGAGGAAAGCAGAGCAAAAAAGAACTGACTGCAACTCTTCTCTGAAAGCAAAATAATTACAGGGATCAATCAACGTGGCAGTGCTAGTGGCTGGGGCAAGTAATTCACGCCCATATAAAAAAAATCCATAATCTAAGCCACAAGGGACAGAATAGAATTGCCTGCAAAATATAGTGTTCCCAGCTCATTTTTTAAAAGTGCTTTCCTGTAAATAAAAAAACCAGCTAAATCACACAGCTTCTCCGACACTATATAGAAGAGATGTCAAAAGCCATCCCGAAGCATCCTGGTCCGTCAAGAGCAGCTTTGAGCCCGATTTCGACACATCTTTGTGCCAGAAACCTATCTTTTGTTTTCCCTTATATGGACTCCAGCTTTCCTGACCTGCTACTCTTTCCTTGGTGGTGAGGGGAAACAGCTCCGGGGAGGGGCGAGTGGGTTTTTATTATTATTATCCAATGGCAAAAAAGGAGGCAGGGGTTAGTCAGCAAGAAGTGAATGGCGGGAGCTGATTTGGCCCTGAGAGAAGTCTCGACCAATCAGGAAGGCTCTGGGTGTAACTGGAAAGATGCAGAGAAAAGCAACAAGACCTTGGACCACAGGGCTTGGTCGGACTGCAAAGCGAGAGGCACTGCTTGGGGTGTTGCTGGCTTTGCTTTGTGTTGCAGTTTTTCCAGATGTTTGGATGACTCATTCGGCGAGTCTTTGTTGTTCGTCTCCTGAAAACAGGGAAGCTGGGATCTAGGAAGATGGCTACGAAAAGCAAGGGGGGGGGGAATACAAGCCTTCTTTTCATTATTCCCAATTATTCTAGGGCAAACACTGGGTACTGGGTGTCCCTCGGGGTCTCTCCACCCCCCCACCCCCGGAAGCTCACGATTTTCTAATGATGCTAGAGCTGCTCCAAATTTACCACCCTATCTGCGGACAGCAGAACTGGGGATTTCAGCAAATTTCTGTGGGTGGGGTGGGGGATTTCCCCAAGAGTTTCATGGGGGTGGCCTCGCCATTGGCAGGTTTTCCTCCTCCTCTCCCCCCCCATAAAAATTTATTTCGACTTCTACTGCAGTTAGCACGATAAGCAGGTGTGTTAGCAGTCTAGCTGCCATTTTGCATCCTTCACAAAGCCCTGGTCCTAGAGTCCGTCTAAGGCAATGTGGCTACTACAAAAGAAATAATAATAATAATAATATACCCCGCCCATCTGGCTGGGTTTCCCCAGCCACTCTGGGCGGCTTCCAACAAAGATTAAAAATACATTAAAATGTCACACATTAAAAACTTCCCTGAACGGGGCTGCCTTCAGATGTCTTCTAAATGTCAGGTAGTTGTTTATCTCTTTGACATCTGATGAGAGGGCGTTCCACAGGGCGGGCGCCAACACCGAGAAGGCCCTCTGCCTGGTTCCCTGTAGCTTTGCTTCTCGCAGTGAGGGAACCGCCAGAAGGCCCTCGGAGCTGGACCTCAGTGTCTGGGCAGAACGATGGGGGTGGAGACGCTCCTTCAGGTATACTGGGCTGAGGCCGTTTATAGGGCTTTAAAGGTCAGCACCAACACTTTGAATTGTGCTCGGAAATGTACTGGGAGCCAATGTAGGTCTTTCAAGACCAGTGTTATGTAGGCCGCTCCCAGTCACCAGTCTAGCTGCCGCATTCTGGATTAGTTGTAGTTTCCGGGTCACCTTCAAAGGTAGCCCCACGTAGAGCGCATTGCAGTAGTCCTTATAGAGTCATAGAGCTGGAAGGGACCATGAGGGTTATCTAGTCCAACCCCCTGCAATGCTGGAATCTTTTGCATGGGGCTCGAACCCACACCCCAAAGATTAAGTCTCATGGTCTGGAAACTCTTCAGAGAAAATTCCTCTGAGAGATTTGACTCGGCTCCACATTATGCTCAATGATTTTGAGTATGCAGGTTTTTAATGGACTGTTCCTCCTGCAGGTATCTTGTGAAAAATGAACCTGCCTGTTGAGTCTTTCCTGAAGTGTTTGACCCAGGAGTTCAGGGTCCAAACTCTAGTGCTGTGGACTGATCACGAGATCACATTTGATTCAGCACTTTGGAAAATAGTCTAGGTGCTTTGGAATCAGTCCAATTTGGCTCAGAGTCAAAAATCTGAATCCTTATTTCAAAATAAAAATAAAAATTGATGCCCCCCTTGCTGTTATGGAGAAATAAAGCTGCAATAACATCTTTCTTTGTGACACGATTAGATGAGATTTGCAGCCATATTAGCCCCTCCTGTGTGGATAACATCTACCAAATTACAAATAGGTTGATGGATTTTGTGCCAAGCACTTTTCAAATTAAGTGCCCTGTCAAAAAGGAACAATTATAAGTGGGGGGTTTTTTCGGTAATTTTTGCTTTTATTATAGTCACCTCAAGCTCAAAGATGGATTTTTAAAGGGGAGGGGAGGAGCAGCATTATCCTGCTCTCCTATGTGGTTCTGATTTGTGAGTACTTCTCTTTTGTTTCTCCATTAATTCCTTCCAGCATCCTGTGTGGAGCTTGCTGGCTTTGTCTTCCATTGCAAAGGCCTCAAGAATTCACTTGGCTACCATGTGTGACCAATATTCAAATCTTCAAAAAAGAAAAAAAGAGAGAGAACCCTGTCTGGCTAGATGGAGGATGTGTGTAAGTCTGCATGCGAAGTAGAGTTTTGTGCAAATGGTTGCTTGAAATTCCTCACCCTATTGGACACCGAAATAGAAGCGGCTGGGGATGAATTTCTCAGCTCATGGGAGAAATTCGCCAACAGTTTTAATGTAATGCAGGCCTGCTTACTTATTTTCCCCAAAGTTTTTTTTTTCCTGGGCAACTATGAGCAGCCATGGCAGCAATTATGCTGGCACCCTGGCCACCATTTTGTGTGGTGGGCATTCATGGAGGGGAGGAGGGGAGCCACCACCGAAAAGGTAACATAAATTCAATTTATTACTTTACATGACCATCACATATGGCAATAGGTACCTTCTTTTTCTTTCCCGCTTCTCATCATCCTATGGCCATGAGGAATGCGGGGTGGGTGGCTGGGAACTGAAGCCCCAAAATATTTGGGGGACTCCCAGTGCCCCACTCCTGGTTATACAGGCTCCAATCTCCCCTGCCTTTCTCCTACTTGCAACTTGGTGAAACCTTGGGGGGGGGGAAGGTTGTATACTGGTACCTCGGGTTAAGAACTTAATTCGTTCTGGAGGTCCATTCTTAACCTGAAACTGTTCTTAACCTGAGGTACCACTTTAGCTAATGGGGCCTCCCACTGCCACGCGATTTCTGTTCTCATCCTGAAGCAAAGTTCTTAACCCGAGGTACTATTTCTGGGTTAGCGGAGTCTGTAACCTGAAGCGTCTGTAACCCGAGGTACCACTGTAATAGGTAGCATGAGGGGCTTTCAACATCCTGCCCTGCTCCGTTGCCCCTCATGCTCATATAGACAGTGGTACCTCTGGTTAAGAACTTAATTCGTTCCGGAGGCCCGTTCTTAACCTGAAACTGTTCTTAACCTGAGGTACCACTTTAGCTAATGGGGCCTCCCGCTGTGGCCACTGTGCAATTTCTGTTCTCATCCTGAAGCAAACCCGAGGTACTATTTCTGGGTTAGCGGAGTCTGTAACCTGAAGCGCCTGTAACCTGTAAGTGTCTGTAAACCAAAGTACCACTGTATAACCATATCAGCTTGCAAGGCAGTGCAGGATAACATTGCCTTCTCCACTTTGAGACATGCCTGCCTGCGTTCCCTCCCCACCCCATCCCCTGCCTTGCAGAACCAACACCGTGCTGGAATTGCCACGGGGTCTCTTCTCTCCCTCGTAGGTTCATCTGGCTGTGATCAACCACCTTCCATCATCGCCAGGCAGCTCTGCGGTTTCGCTGAGAGCTGCCACATCCCAGCTCTTGAGCTGGCCGAGTTCCTGTGGCTTTCCGAGCTTTGCAAAAAATAAAATAAAACCTAGGCTTGGTATGTCGGAGAGGGGCTGGAGGACCTTTGGTTGACAGCGTTGCGCTTAACCCTCTGCATGCCGGGAGGAGCGGGGCTGACGTTGCCGGGCCGGAGAGCAGAGGGCAAGGGGGTTGGCTTGCAAGGAGAAAGGTTCGCGTCTCGCCTTTCGCCCCCCCCTCCCGCTCCTGGAGCTCGCAGGCTTCCAGATGGTGCAGTGCTTCTGCTTTGTGTTTGCTTTGGCAGCGGTGAAGTGGGGGGAGAGAGGGGGGTGTATGACATCACAAGTATGTATGTGTGGCTCAGGGTGGAATGGAACCCCAGTCCCGGCTGAGTCATAGCCAGCAGCCCGTGCTGCAAGGGGACCAGAAGATGGAGCTTGAGGCGAGGAGAAACTCTAGAACGGGAGAGATGGGAATGTGGAAATGCAGGGGGGGGGGAGAGAGAGAGCAGAAAACGGGATGCCTTGGATGAGAGTGGAACCAGAGACATTTAAAAGACTGGAATGAGCAGCCTTGGAAAATACGTCTTCCCACCCAGAGAGCACGGTCCAAGTTTCTGCATATGGAGCGGCTATATGAGCTACAAAATCGCTTGCTGTTGGGCGGCGGGGGGGGGGGGGGAGAGAACAGATCCACCCATCCTGTGGCAGACGGGTATCCACATATTGATGGACTATAACTCTTCCCTTGCCCAGGGCTACAACTGTTTTGCACAAAGACACGGCAACTCGGGATTTCAGAGCATCTCCTGGATGCTGTGACTTTCCCAATCGCCAAGGCCATGTTAAAAACTAGGCTGTGGGACGTAGATCGCCAGGAACTAATCTCCGCTGCGGAAAAAACACGCCCCCCTCTTTATTTTCGACTCTCTTGGGCGCAGGATTTTAACCTTAATTATTTACAATTTTTGTTTAACCCGCAAGAAAGAAGGGCTTTTTCGCTGGCTAGGTTCAATTCTAATCCTTCTAACCTCCTTTGGGGTAGGTTTGCGGGTATGGCAGAAGGAGATAGGATCTGCCCATGTGATGCCCACCTGGTGGAAACTCTCGCTCACATGGCCCTTAAATGTAAAAGGTATGATGATCTCCGCCAACAATTTCTAGACCATCTATGTATTCCATCTATTTGGGACACGGGTGGTGCTGTGGGTTAAACTACAGAGCCTAGGACTTGCCGATCAGAAGGTCACCCCCATGACAAGGTGAGCTCCCATTGTTCAGTCCCCGCTCCTGCCAACCTAGCAGTTCAAAAGCACGTCAAAGTGCAAGTAGATAAATAGGTACCACTCTGGCGGGAAGGTAAATGGCGTTTCCATGCGCTGCTCTGGTTCTCCAGAAGCGGCTTAGTCATGCTGGCCACATGACCTGGAAGCTGTCTACGGACAAACACTGGCTCCCTCGGCCAATACAGTGAGATGAGCGCCACAACCCCAGAGTCGGTCACGACTGGACTTAATGGTCAGGGGTCCCTTTACCTTTACCTTTTTATGTATTCCAACATGGAAACCAGAGACAGAGGTTATACGCTTCTTATTACAGGGGAGAGACCAGGAGCTCACCAAGACAGTAGCTAAGTTCCTCTATTTGATTTTTTTGTCGCCAAAATACACTACAGGATCTTGCCCTTGCTGGAGACCCACAGAGATGAAATAGATTGCTCACCTCTTCTTCCCTTTGGCAAATGACTGTACTGTTGAAATGGCAATGAGATCGCACTGGCCTATTTATTCTGAATGTTTGTATGCGATGCCAATAAAGGTTTGATGAGAATGAGACTATAACTCCCAGCATCCTTGACCAATGGCCATGCTGGCAAGGGCTGATGGGAGTTGCAGTCCTGAAACATCTGGCATAGGGGGACCTCAGTGGCTTGCCCGTGCTCTAATGCGTATGCAAGCCCATGGATATTCCTCAAGGATTTCCTTTGGATATTTCCATGGATATCCCTCTTTGGATATTCCTTAGGCAGCCACAGCACAACTTGGAACATAGCTGTCAACTGTCCTTTATTTGGTAGGAAACTCCCTTATCCCAGCGCTGTGTCCCGCTGCTGTCCCTTATTGATGATGTCCCTTAAATTTCCCGGGTTTCATGTTCGCCCGGCTCGGGAGGGAAGCAGCGGCTCGGGGTCCTCTGCCGCCACAAGCTGCCGCGTCTCAGTCTCTCCCTTTCCCCCCTCAGGGGCGCGTCGTGAGGAGACAGGTGGCGGTGGGCAGGCAGGCAGCCCCTCTTGCGAAACTTCCGCCATGCTGCCAGGGGAGGCTGGAGGCGGCTGAGGAGGCGGCCTGAGGGAGGAGGAAGAGGAGGGGATGGGGAGAGACTCAGAAGGGCGGTGCTTCAGCGGCCGCCGTGGTGCCGCAACTGCCTCATGCCGGGCTCACGGGTGGCGTGGGCAAGAGTTTCCCTCCCTCCCTCCCTCCCTCTCTCTCGGGCGGGGAAAGGCCGATGGAACTCCTCGTGCCAGGATGACGGCAGCCCTGATGTGCTGCTTAGCATACCCTCCAACCAGTGCAGCACCTTAATGTAGTGATTTCCCCCTCTGCATCCCTTTCATAACTCTATTTTTATAAATCATTTGTCCATCCATAGCTCAAACTTTTACTGTCAATCCTACCAATGTATGTAACTCTTTACAATAGCTTTTCAACTAAATTATAAACTTTCCCCATTCTTTATTAATGAGGTCCTCTTCCTGGTTTCTAATTCTGCCTGTAAGCTTTGCCATCTCAACGTCGTTCATCAGTTTTGTCTGTCACTCTTCTTTGGTTGGAGTTGTAGACCCTTAGGATCATCTAGTCCAACCGCCTGCAAAACACAGTCAGTGGCAGCAAAAGCAGCACAGCTCCATCAGTGGCGGATTTCTGTATAAGCTAAGCAAAATCCCTTATTTTGGCTGCTGGTCCCTTATTTTCTTTCTTTCTTTCTTTCATTTTTTTAAAAAATAATGTTTATTAAAATTTCACAAACAATAAAAAGTTTCAAAATTTAAACATAAGAAGAACTTCAAGAATAAAAACATACAAGAACAAAACAGATAAAAAAATACACAGTAAAAAAACAATTAGCAAAAGAAAAGAAGGAAGAAAAGAAAAGAAAGAAAAGAAAACCCAAAAAGCAGAACAGAAAATAGATTAATATTTTCATCTCTTATACTTCATTCACTAGTTTCTTGACCTCCTCACACCTCCCATTTTGTATTCCAGTTCAGATATTAAATTCAGCAAATCCTTACCCTCTAGCATTTATCCTTTATCAATCCCCATTTACATTTTCTTAAGAATCTTTTTACCAATACCACTTCTTTTCAATCAAACATCATTTTAACATTCCTTAATTTTACAGTGCTTCTGCAAGTAGTCTTTAAATTTTTTCCAGTCTTCCTCCACCGACTCTTCTCCCTGGTCGCGAATTCTGCCAGTCATTTCTGCCAATTCCATGTAGTCCATCACTTTCATCTGTCATTCTTCCAGTGTGGGTAGCTCCTGGGTCTTCCAATACTTCGCGATAAGTATTCTTGCTGCTGTTGTGGCATACATAAAGAAAGTTCTATCCTTCTTTGGCACCAATTGGCCGACAATGCCCAGGAGAAAGGCCTCTGGTTTCTTAAGGAAGGTATATTTAAATACCTTTTTCATTTCATTATATATCATCTCCCAGAAAGCCTTAATCCTTGGGCACGTCCACCAAAGGTGAAAGAATGTACCTTCAGTTTCTTTACATTTCCAACATTTATTATCGGGCAAGTGATAAATTTTTGCAAGCTTGACTGGGGTCATGTACCACCTGTATATCATTTTCATAATATTCTCTCTTAAGGCATTACATGCCGTAAATTTCATGCCTGTGGTCCACAACTGTTCTGATCCCTTATTTTCGAGGCTGCTGGTCCCTTATTTTCAAATCTGTAAGTTGACAGCTATGACTTGGAAGTGTTGGTCTCTGGCTGCAGCAGTGCATCGCTTCGGGCTTCCTGGATTGGGGCCAGCATTTGCGGCCGCTCTCCTGAAGCTGAAGCTGAATTTGAGGCGCAAAATAGTCCATCAAATAAATAACTCGAGGTCATTCCACAGATGTGAGGACAAGGGGGTGTGGCGCCGCCGTGTTTGAACACTACAGAATGAGTTCTTGGCAGAGCCCAGGAGCACCAGGGCTGAATGTCTTGAACCTCAACCTCCTTTGTGTGTGCACACCGTATACTCTCAGGTTAAGGTGCGCCCACTGCCCCTGCTCTGAGAATGAGGTGAAACTTCTCAAGGCTCTAGACCAGGCTTCTCCAATCGGTTGCCCTCCAGATGTTGTGCTGTGCTGGCCGAGATTGGTGGCGATGCAAAGAGGTGGAGGGAACGTACTTTCCTATGTGGTGGACTTGTAAAAGGGTAAAAGCGTATTGGGGAACGATCCATACTGAATTGGAAAAAAAATGTTTGAAAGTACTTCCCCCCGCAAAACCAGAGTCCTTTCTTTTGGGGATAATTCAGCCTGAAATTCCCAGATGTCAAAAAAGGTTATTTATGTATGCTGCTACTGTGGACCCTGTTTTGTTAGTCCCAAAATGGAAAACGAACGAGGTCCCAACCAAAGAAGAATGGCAACTTAAGTTGACAGAAAATACGCAGCTTGCAGACTTAACATATAGAATAAGAGAACATATGTTTAGAGAAGATTGGAAAATGTTTATTGAATATTTGGGAAATAATAGTGTACAGCTGAAAACTTTGGCAGCATTAAGATAAATTCAACGGTGTAAATAAGTTTTGAGGGATGCAATAATGGAATATTGAATGGTATAGTTTTTGTAAAATATGCAGGCATTTATTATATGTAAAATGAAACATGGAAAGAGAAGAAGAGCATTGATATCTTAAGCATGTAAAAATGAGAATTTTAAATTGTAAAACAGAAAATTTAATAAAAATTATATGCCAAGAGAGAGAGAGAGAGAGAGAGAGAGAGAGAGAGAGAGAGAGAGATAGATATCGGTGGAAGTTGTGGTCCAAAACTATCTTGTGGGTCCCAAGTTGGGGGGGAAGCTGTTCTTGCATGATGAGGTGAATTCAGTTGGCTTGCAGAACTGGAGCAAAACCCACATTTTTTTGGATGGAATGACTCTCCCACCCACCCACCCATGGATTTCCTCAACTGCTGGAGGAGAAAGTGGATGGGGGCAGATGAATAAATCATTGTCTTGCCCCTCCTCACCGAAGCTAGAAATGGAGCAGAAAAAGGCACAAGCTCCTGCCAAAAGAGTCAAGTGAGCACTGCAACATAGAAGGTGGAAGAAGTCCACATCTAGGCAGGTATCAACAATGTAGTTTAATTGGGAGCTGATGTGGTGGCCTCCGGATATTGTTGGACTACAACTCCCATCAACCCCAGCCAGCATGGCCAATAGTCAGGGATGATGGGAGCTGTAGTCCAGCAGCTTCCGGAGGACCTCCGGTTCCTCATTCCCAGTGCTTTCCTTGCCAAAAAATAGATGCCAGAGCTCAGCATGAAGTTGTTAGAGCAAAGCCACTTCCGCCCTATGGAGGAGGTGGGGTTGCGGGCTTCATGCCCCCTCCACACGTGCAGAGGCTGGAGCCCAGCCCCCGCACGATTGGGGGGGGGTTCCAAGCCGTGTCACTCCCTGGCTGGCCAATCGGCTGGCTCAGGGGCATGGCCTGCCCTATTTAAGGCAGGACGCAGCCGGGGATCTCCCTCTTTGCTACCTGTCAGCTGTTCCTGCTTTTCCCACCCTCCTGCCCTATAAGGTTTTCGTTCCTTGACCTTGCTATGGACCTTGGTTGGTCGCTGTTGAGGGGCCTGGTAGGAATTTTTCCACTTGGCAAATTGGCACCAGCCACTTGGTTTTCGCCTACCTCATAGCAAATGGTCACAACTTTCTGGGTATTGGCGGTTAGGCATTGGAATAGTTCTGTAGATGGAAGAGGGGATGTAGCGCCATCACCTGTCCCACATATTGAAGGGTAGTCCGTTAAAGGATTCTGGGGGGCGTGGCTCTGTCCGAAGCCTAGGGAGGTGAGGGCCTAAGACACACCCCCTATCGGTGACCCCGGGGAGAGTTCCTAGTTTATGTGCATCAGCAGGACTCCCCCTACTGGTGGTTAACCCTTCCCGGACTTCAAAAAACCAGAGGCCTTTCTCTTGGGCATCGTCAGCCAATTGGTGTCAAAGAAGGACAGAACTTTCTTTATGTATGCCACAACAGCAGCAAGAATACTCATCGCAAAGTATTGGAAGACACAAGATCCACCCACCCTGGAAGAATGGCAGATGAAAGTGATGGACTATATGACATTAGCCGAGATGACTGGCAGAATTCGCGACCAGGGAAAGGAGACGGCGGAAGAAGATTGGAAGAAATTTAAAATCTACCTTAAGGACTACTATAAACTTGTTGAATGTTAGAATGTCAAGGTTTTGAGTAAGAAAGGGTTTCAGCGATATAAGATTAGACTAAAGGAAAGATTAAGAGGACAGAGGACTGACAGAAATATTTAGAGTTGCTAAAAACTTTTGGACATTGGGATGCAGAAAGGGGAGGTATGGGGAAGTCTGAGAAACATGGTTCATGAAAAGAAGGTTATGAAACTATACATGTGTGTATGTCTTTTTATATGTTTGTATTGTTTTTAAAAAATTGTAAAATCAATAAAAAATTTATAAAAAAAAACAACCCTTCCCGGACTTCAAGCAGACGGGCTGAAGTCGAATATAGTCGGTTAGGACCAATGCCTAAGGCAATACTGCTCATCACCTGTAACTAATAAAGTTGTGGCCTTTTTAAGCCCATTAACCTTAATAATTGTGTCATGTGTCATTATTTCCACTGGGGGGGCCCAGGAACTTGCCAGGCAAGTCACCGGCCCATAATGGCGCCCACCTGAGAGGTACCGGAAATGCTCCGGTTGAGAAAAAAAAAAGCACTGTTCATCCCTGTTACAGTTGTTTATTCTGTAGCAATTCCCATATATGTTCTGTAGATGCAAGGAGAGGAATAATAATAATATAAAAATAGCAGAATAAAATAATCCTAATTCCACACCAATGAGCAATGCAGAACACACATAATTACTTCAGGAAGAAATAGTTTGGTCGTAGTTCAGAAACATTTCAGAGATTGAAGATGATAGTGACGGAAACTAGAAGCAACCTTGAATGAAGGCTCTGGCTGGGTGAATGTGTGTTAACAGTGTCATAGGCATGTAGCTTCTGCCTCATATGTGGTTGGATGATTAGCCAGGCTGACTTGGGCACAAGGAGGGATGGATGAGAAATTTGATTCGGTTTGCATTTTGAAGGCAAACTTGCCTAACCCAAGACATGAAGAGAAGCACAGCTATCCTTCCAAATCCACACATCCACACTTGCCAATCAGAAGGTTGGCGGTTTGAATCACCGCGACGGGGTGAGCTCCCGTTGCTTGGTCCCTGCTCCTGCCAACCTAGCAGTTCGAAAGCATGTCAAGTGCAAGTAGCTAAGTAGTAAAGGGTGTTTCCGTGTGCTGCTCTGGTTCGCCAGAAGCGGCTTAGTCATGCTGGCCACATGACCCGGAAGCTGTACGCCGGCTCCCTCGGCCAATAAAGCGAGATGAGTGCCACAACCCCAGAGTCGGTCACGGCTGCACCTAATGTTCAGGGGTCCCTTTACCTTTACCTTTAATGTGCAAATAGATGAGTAAAGATTATGCAGAAATGTGCATTATATTAGGGGAAGCCGCTTTGCAAAAACTGTGTATTAGGCAAAGCTGCATACAAAATTTTCCAGATTGGAAGAAATCCACAAAAATGCCATTAAATTTTCATGAGGATTAAATAATAATTTATTTCTTTTTAAACTGCAAACTATTGTGGAAAGGTAAAGAACTGAACTTGGAAAAACGAGCAACAGAGAGAAACCAAAATTGACCTATTTGTCTCCAAGGACTTTCCTGCTTGGAGTATTAGCAAAGGGCCTGAGCTTTGGCTCAAAGCCTCGCACACGCACATTCAATCCAGTTTTGTGTTCATAAAGGACCGGCACTTTTTAAGATTAAAAAATGAGAAGGGTGTGGATCAGGGGTCAGCAAACTTTTACAGCAGGGGGCTGGTCCACTGTCCCTCAGACCTTGTGGGGGGCCGGACTATATTTTTTTTTTGGGGGGGGAAATGAACCGATTCCTATGCCCCACAAATAACCCAGAGATGCATTTTAAATAAAATCACACATTCCACTTTGCAGGTAAGATTCATCTTCTGTTATGTGGGCAGGATGGTCCCTCCCCTTACCTGGCCAACCCCCTGGCAACGCCTCCCCAGGCAGGATTGGGCGATTGGCTGAGGTAGGCGGAGACCTCCAGGTATCCAGCCTGGGGAGGATGAAGCCAGCCCAAACTACCAGGAGTCGCACTGGGATCTGGGGGGGCTGCGTGCGACCATGCAAAAGGCGCCTCCATTTGATGTGGGACCAGTCATTCTACTCATGTAAAAAACACCAGGCAGGCCCCACAAATAAACCAAAGCATTTTAAATAAAAGGACACATTCTACTTATGTAAAAACACGCTAATTCCCGGACCGTCCATGGGCTGGATTTAGAAGGCGATTGGGCTGGATCAGCCCCCCGGGCCTTAGTTTGCCTACCCATGGTGTGGATTCATGTCTACCTGGAATCCAAAACCCTCTAGAACCCCCAAAATTCTTCCCCGTCACTCCAGGAACTGGTACCAGGTCCTTTGCACATCTCCAGAGGCACTTTTCTTATTGAATCACAGATCCCTGGGGCTGAATCCCGGCACTGGGGGGGAAAAGGCAAGGCTGAGGGAAGCTTCTCAAGGCGAAATACTGCAGCTCGCAAGTGGTAAAACGGGGACATTTTCGTGGCATTTTCTCCTGGCTCTGTGCTGTGCCCCACCCTTTCCTGGACTGCCAGGGAGGTATCTGTGTGAGGGGAGTGCTGTCTCTCTTTTCCCTTGGCCTCTCCAGATGTGGCGAGGATGCCAGGCCTCTCTTTGCCAGAACAAACACCCCCTAAGTGCCTCCACTTTGCCCCTTGTGGTTCCTGCTTCTTCCTGCGCAGGAGTCTTTATAAGGACAGAGTCCAAAGGCAGCTCTGTGGGCTAAACCATCTCGTAGAATAGGAGGGGAGCAAAACGTAACTGGTCTGGGGAAGAAGGAGGCAGCAAGAGAAGGAAGCAAAGGATTTGGGCAGTTGTTGGAGGGGGGGTGCTTTTGAATACAGCACGCTTCCAAAATGGACGGCAAAAGGCTTCAGATGGAGGGACAATTGTGCATCGAGGTCCCCAAGACACCCCAAATAAGAACTCAATGACACTTGATTTTTGTTTAAGGTTTTTTGGCATAATTTTGGCCACAACTTTATTAAAAATACAGCAATGTGAGTGGTTGCTTAGGCATTGGTAGCGACTAACTGACCCCGCACTGGGACAGCTCTGACATTCATACCCCCCGCGAAGTCAGAAAGGGTAAGTCACCTGGGGAGAGAGACGGGACTGGGAACCATGCCTCACCTCTCCCCAGCATGCTCCCAGGGGCTCTTGCGTGGCCCTAGACCCTTGCCAGGGGGTTCGGACAAAAGCATGGTGAGCCCCTGGGTTCCTTTAATGGAAAACCCTTGCAGCAGCAGCATTTTGGAGGGGCAGGCACAGCCAAATCCATACCCCACCACCAACCAATTCCCAAACCGATGCCTAACCACAACCTTACAAGTTGTGACGATTTGCTACGCAGTAGGCAAAAACCAAGTGGCACACACTAATCAGCCAAATGGACAAAATTCCTACCCGGCCCCTGCCCCAAAGCAGACGACCCCATGACAGGCATGGCAAGGTCAAGCAAACAGCCTAACATTAGGGAGGGAGGGCGGGTGATCCGAAGCACGCAGCGAAAGAGGAAGCTCGTCACTGCGTGCAGTGTATTTAACAAACAGGGTTGTCAATCAATAAATGGCAACATATAAATCTCCCCAGTAACAGCCCGCCCCTGCTTAAAGATGGCCAAACTCTTTTGCCCAGCTCTCCATGAGGGAGAACACACTTTAGGAACGAAGCACCTTAGAAGGAGAACAGCTTCGCTTTGAGTTAAAATGCGTCCCAAAACAATCGGGCCTTTGATGGTCACATGCATCGCAGCAAGCCCGCAGCTTACATGCATGTAACTCATGTGCATTTCATGCAAATAAATAAATAAATAAATAAATAAATAAATAAATAAGAAAGGGAGTGGGGAGTGGGGAGAGACTTTGGCAATCCCACCTGCCACTGCACCCAAAGTGTCTTGACCGTACGCAATTCTGATCAGAAGCATAGTTCTTTGTCTTTGTGCACCTATTGGAAAGTAATGATTAAGATCCAAGTTACAGGGAACCAGGCAGAGGGCCTTCTCAGTAGTGGCACCCGCCCTGTGGAACGCCCTCCCACCAGATGTCAAAGAGAGCAACAACTACCAGACCTTTAGAACACATCTGAAGGCAGCCCTGTTTAGAGAAGCTTTTAATGTTTGATGCATTATTGTATTTTAATATTTTGTTGGAAGCCGCCCAGAGTGGCTGGGGAGGCCCGGCCAGATGGGCGGGGATATAAGTAATAAATTATTATTATTATTATTATTATTATTATTATTATTATTATTATTATTACTACTACTACTACTACTACTACTACTACTACCCAGCACTTGACATCTTTGGGCAACTGGCTGTCAGGTCTTTGGGGAAGCTGCCATTTTAATTCCCCACAACGCCCTAGAGCGGGGCTGGGGAATGTGTGTGGACTCCATTTCCCATCATCCCTCACCACTGGCCATACCGAGTGGGGCTGATTGGAGTTGGAGTCCAAGGAAGGGCCCCCTATTTCCCATCCCTCTTCAAGATGGGCAGGACAATCAGGGACATTGTGAGAAATGAAAATGGCGGCTCAACCCAGCCGCATGGTGCTACTCTGATTCCTGCCACTAGGTCAGCCATCGTTTGCCCTCTTTTTCTGGCAATGCTGAAATGATGGTTTGCTTGGCCCACCATCAGAGGGCATTTTGCTTATGGCCCCATCAAACCTGGAGCTACCACAAGATCCATTCTTGTATCATTCCTTGGTCATTGTCTCAAAAATGTGTGTCGTGGGACCTGAATTTGTGCCACGCTCTTGCGAACAGGTTCCCCACCCCCTCCTCCTGCCCAGGAAAAGCAGCTGAAATCAGAAAGGGCTGCTCTTAATTTCTAAACCGCAGGCACACCCTAGCTATATAAAAATCTCCGCTGAGTTCCACGGTGACTCTTTTTGCTCCTTTGCTGTGGTTCCTCGCAGAAGTGCGTGGCCCTTTTTAAACTCTCAGACCATGGCTATTTGCTGTGGTTGGGAAGAAGCCAAATACAGAAACCAAGAAAGCCTCTGTGTGTGTGTGTGTGTGTGTGTGTGTGTGTTTGTGTGTGTGCAGACAAAAATAAACAAACATTCCGATTTATTTAGCGGTGGGGAGAAGCAGCTGAAGGAAAAATAATGAGGAACTCTGGAGCTGGGATTTTGCCAGAATGAAATTCACAGTATATTTTCAAAGGAATGCTAAGTGTTTCTCCCACTGGCTGCCTTGGAACTCACTAAGTCCTAGCTTTCTCCTCGCCTGCTTTCACCAAGAAGATGGACTCACATTTTTTGCATCCATTTGCACTGTATGTAGATTACTGAAGGCCAGAGGATTAAATTATGGGTCTCTGGGCTAGTGACAGGTGATAAGTCCCCTTGTACATACAATACATAAGGGATGCGGGTGGCGCTGTGGGTTAAACCACAGAGCCTAGGACTTGCCAATCAGAAGGTCGGCGGTTCGAATCCCCGCGACGGGGTGAGCTCCCGTTGCTCGGTCCCAGCGCCTGCCAACCTAGCAGTTTGAAAGCACGTCAAAGTGCAAGTAGATAAATAGGTACCACTCTGGCGGGAAGGTAAACGGCTTTTCCGTGCGCTGCTCCGGTTCGCCAGAAGCGGCTTACTCATGCTGGCCACATGACCCAGAAGCTGTACGCCGGCTCCCTCGGCCAATAAAGCGAGATGAGCACCGCAACCCCAGAGTCGGTCACGACTGGACCTAATGGTCAGGGGTCCCTTTACCTTTACATACAAGACATACACCAGGAGGGAGAAATTCATAACCAAAGCAGCTTAAACTGGGTTAATTACGAGGATATATGTCTGATTTTTTTTTAAAAAAATCCCCTTCCAGGGATAATTTCAAATTAGCCTCCCTAGCCCTTTTGTGTTCCCAAGGGGCTTGAAGAAGCCAGACTTTCCCAAGATTGAGCTGGACCTCTGTATCTGATCCCATGTGCAGTATACATTTAAAACACTATTTATGCCACCATTACGGCTTCACCCAGAGAATCCTGGGAGCTGTAGTTTATTAAGAGTGCTGAGACCCATTAGGAGACTCCTATTCTTCCTTACAGAACTAGAATTCCCAGAATTCCCAGAAATTGCAGCTCTGTGGGGAGAATTGCATGGCCCTCTCATATCACATTCCTTGTAGTCTTACATAGGTAGTACAGTGGTACCTCGGGTTACAGACACTTCAGGTTACAGACGCTTCAGGTTACAGACTCCGCTAACCCAGAAATAGTACCTCAGGTTAAGAACTTTGCTTCAGGATGAGAACAGAAATCATGCTCTGGTGACGCAGCAGCAGCGGGAGGCCCCATTAGCTAAAGTGGTGCTTCAGGTTAAGAACAGTTTCAGGTTAAGAAGGGACCTCCGGAATGAATTAAGTTCTTAACCAGAAGTACCCCTGTAAACTTGTGTCTGGCCTGTACCGCTTTAGACTGGCCTATACCATGAAATATTTTTAGATTGTGTGATTATTTGACTGTTTGATTATTTGATGGTTGTTAGCCGCCCTGAGCCCGGCTTCGGCTGGGGAGGGCGGGATATAAATAAAATTTATTATTATTATTATTACCACTCTTAGACCATGTGGCAAGGAGCTCAGTAGGTTCGCCACTCATCCTAGAAAAACAGGACCACCCCATTTTTGGCCAAAATTGTCCCCTGTCCTGTTCGGACTTCAAATGGGACACTTCCCCCCATCCATATTCGAGCTTTGCCGACCCAAAATGGTGGCTGTGTCTCTGATGGGGAGCCTGACCGAGGGACAATAGAGAGAAGGGGGAAGGAGTGACTTACTCTCCCTCCCTCACCCCCTCTTGTTGTTGTCCCCCCTCAGTCTCCGCCCGCCGGTCTAGCATGGTGTGGGCCCACCGCCACTTGGCCCCCTCCGCCACACCAACCTGACCTCTCCTCCTCCCTCCTCTCACCTCCTGCTCTGCGTTCGAGTTTCCTCTGATGCCAGCATGGGCGACAGGCTGGATCTGCAGCTCAAGTCGCCCATGGGAGCCATCATCTACCCATGCCTTCTGCCCGTCTACGTGAGTCAAGGGGAAGAGCAAGGCTGGGGTGGCGAGGGGAGTGGGAAGCCGAATGCAGGGAACCCCCCCAAAAAAGAAAAACCACACACAAGGGGGGGGGGAGGATTTGGTGTCATGAGAGAGTGTGTTCTACCCAATCCTCACTTCCACGACCTGTCCTTTATTTTGCCCACCCTGCCCCCATATTTTGCCCAACCAAAGGTGGAGACCCTAAAGCCCAGCTGATGGAATGTTTCACCATAACCCCTTCCACAAATAAAATTAAAAGGTAAGTGCTGGTGATGCAATGAGGTTGAGGGAACGTTCTTTCATATGTGGTGGACCTGTAAAAGGGTAAAAGAGTATTGGGAAATAATGCATAATGAATTGAAAAAAAATGTTTGAAAGTATACAGTAGTACCTCGGTTTATAAACTTAATCCGTTCCGGAAGTCCGTTCTTAAACCGAAACCGTACTTAAACTGAGGTGCGCTTTCCCTAATGAGGCCTCCCGCTGCTGGTGCCCTTCCACTGTTCAGCTTCCATTCTTAGACCGAGGTAAAGTTCACAATCTGGGACACTACTTCTGGTTTTGCGGAATTCGTAAACCGAATAGTTCATAAACAGGGCTGTTCTTAAACCGAGGTACCACTCGGGATAATTCAGACAGATAATCCCAGGTGTCAAAAAAAGGTTATTTATGTACAGTATGCCACCACTGTGGCCCATGTTTTGTTAGCCCCCAAATGGAAAACGAGCGAGGTCCCAACTCAAGAAGAATGGCAACTTAAACTGATGGAATATGTGCACCTTGCGGACTTAACATATCGAATAAGAGAACAAGAAGAACATACATTTAGAGAAGAATGGAAAATGTTTGTTGAATACATGGGAGGGGGGAATTGTGTGCATTTGAAAACTCTGGCAGCATTAAGATAAATTCAACAGTGTAAATAAGTTTTGGTGGCTGCAATAATGGAATACTGAATGGTTTTGTTTATGTAAAATATGCAGGGATTTATGATATGCAAAATGAACCATGGGAAGAGAAGAAGAGCATTGATATCTCAAGGTTGCTTAAATGAATATTCTAAACTGTAAAACAGACAATTGAGAGAGAGAGAGAATCATCCCTGCACAAACAAAAGTGAGCAGACCATGGAGAGAGTTGCGTTAGATCCCTAAACGCACAGTGGTGTCTCAGTTGCTGTTTTGCGTTCGTATCTGCGAAGGAAGTGGGGCTGCCCTCCTCTTAGATCATTGCCCAGTTAGCCGTATCAGCCTCTCGGCTTCCTGCTCTCCACTTAGACTTGGGAGGGCGAAAAGGATCCTCCGATTTGCCCATCCGACGAGCCTGCAGTGCCCTTTCCTGCTGCTGTTTTTGGTGCTGGGTGCCTGCGGTTCCCTCGGGCAAGGAGGGGTGTGTTTAAATTGGCAGCCGCAAGCCTCCCCCCTTTTCCCTGCGTCCCCCTTCTGCTTCTCCATCAACTCTTCATTGCAATGCGCCGAGCCAACTGCCCGTCTCCGAGATTACAAGTTAGCCCGGAGAGCCTTTTTAGGGATGCTAATTACATGCCATCCTTTCTTGACGCTAGAATTAAAGCTCCATTCTGAAAAGCTTAAATAGCAGGGCAAGGCAGGTGGGTGCTTCTGCCAAAACGGTCTTTGCGGGCTGCTGTTTACCTGGCACGCCGCCCGCAGGGAAGCCAGCGTGTTCCCCGAGAACCGAGAGAGGCCTTTGAAGCGGACTGCGCGCCTCGAGCGCTCTCTGTAATTAGCCCATCTACCTTCTCGCCACAAGACTAAACAGCCGCAAATGGAGCTGCTCTCTTAACGACGGGTTTGGGGTCTTGTAACGGGAAGTTGGAGAAGAGGGTCGGGACAAAAGAAAACAACTAGCTTTGACATCCCAAAATGATTCGCTCCAAAGCTGTGATTTCTTCTCCTGCCACCGCCACCGACCCCCCCTCCCCGGCTCACCCCGCCCCGCGTTCTTCCTTAGCAAGATGACAAAGTGCAATACTCCAATTGGATGATGATAGTTTCCAAATCCAGCTGCTTCTGCTTCTGCTGCTTCTCCTATTCCAATCAGGCCTGGGAGGGTGTGATTTGCAGCAGAGAAGCTTTAGGTGGGAGGATAGTGCTTAACCCTTCCCATCCCGCCCTGTTTCCCCAAAGAACTTTCCGATACACTCCTGCGATAGTCCAGGCCAGTGGTGGCTACGGACTTCAGGGAAATTTGATTTGCTTCATCTTTAAAGCGGAACCTGTCCAAATTCGCATTTTCTGAAATACGCAGAAATTCACATTAATCTGAATTTTTCGAAGTAGTTGTCCAACCAGGCTATGTTTACCAAAGTGTATGTATTGGGCAGAAATGAGCATGAACGTGGATATTTGGGTGAAAATGACTTACAAAAGTGCATTATATTGCTTGCAAAAAAATGTGTGGATTAGTGAAAATTGCATACCGCAATGTCTTCATTAGGAGAAATTAACATTAAAATGCTGCTGAATTTTCATGAGGATTTTTTTTTAATTAAAAAAAATCACTAATCCACACAATTTTTTTTGCAAGCAATATAATGCACTTTTGTGAGCCATTTTGTATGACAAATTGCTGGAAAAAAATGTGGAGAGCTGTATTTAAGACTCAAAAGACGAGAAACTAAGCGAACTGAAATTGAAAAATCCTTTGCTACTGCCTACCTTCCTCCCCAAGCAATGAATTATGCCTCCTTTCACAGGCAAAGAAACCTTTTGAGAAATGGGCACAGCACTAGTGTCAGGGGGATCTGCCAGGACCAGAGGCCCCCCTTTCCTCTGACATGCCCTAAAAAATGGGGTAGGGAAATGCACAACCCTGGGGCTGGTGTAGTTATTTACCCTCTAACTGGGGGGAATGCTGCCTTCTTGCTTTGTACCATGCCAGTGGGAGCGTGGCATGGCTTTGTAATGGTTCGTCTCCCTTGGATTCTCCCTGCCCTGCTCCATAGGACTGCTTGGCTGCAATCCTATACAAATGTGCCTAGCCGGAAGCCCCACTGATACACCTGAAAGATCGCCTCACCCCTTATATGTGGGGATACTGCCGGGGAGATGGGGGCATCAGGCAGGCCTCCAGCTTGCTCCAGCCACCGGCCGGCAGCCGGACGATCACCGGTGTCCCTTGGAACAGCATCAATCAGCAACACGAGCTTCAGATACGTTTAGAGATGCGTGCACGCTCTATCAGCAGAGTGTATAAATCTTCTCACAGCAGAAGAGGCGGACAGAGCCATGTGTAAGCAGTATATTACAGCATTTTATTCAGCAGCGGGAACAAAGGAAAAAACATGTCTGCTTCCCTTCGTGTCCAGCAAAACAGCAGCAAGCAAAAGCTATATACAAACGGAAGTTCCCAGCAGACGCTGGAAGTAAATAGGCATGTGACACACAACAGTCATGCCTGTCCCCTTTTAAGGTGGAATGGAACCATATCCTAACATTATAAACCTAATCGGACACTGTGGTCTGCAGGTGAGGGCCTCCTGCAAATACAATATTCTCATCAGCACCAGCCAAGGATAGGCCCTCTCCCTTCCGGTGTCTCACCGATAAGAATTAAAGCCTCGGTGAAGACTTGACGTTTTCATCCCCCCAAAAGTTTTTGATTTGAGTTTCCATTGAAATGACGCTGCATTTTATTGTTTTAATGTCGTATTTTAATCTTATTTTTAAGTTGTATTTCAATCAATTTGTTTTTATATTGGGTGTTAGCTGCCCTGAGCCCGGTCTAGGCTGGGGAGGGTGGGGTATAAATTATTATTATTATTATTATTATTATTATTATTATTATTATTATTATTATTATCTCATAGCTGGGTAGCTCCTTTCTCAACGGTGCAAGCTTCTGTTTCTGCCTGACTCTCTGCTTCTGGAAATGCTGGAATCAGGTGGGGGCAAATATTCCCCCTCCTCTTCTGCTAGGGAAGATGAGAAGAAAGAGTATGGATGGGCATGTACAGAGTGCATTCCTTTACTAGAGATTTTGCTCTCTCACACATCTAGCTCCAGGTTAGAGGAGGAGTCCCCTAATTTCTCATTCTTAGAAATCTACTAGCATGCACAAACTGGACATGGGGGACACATTCTGTACATGGAAATGTGACGACATCATCCTGATAAAGGCCCCATGCTCCTGGTGCAATGCATATATTTTCTTTAATAATAATAATAAAAAGAATCTTGCAGGAGTTTTCTTGAGCCGTGCTCTCACCCCCCATTCCTCCTTTGTGACTCAGACCATGGAACGACTGAATTTGATCTTCGGTTATTGTCCTCCCGCCAGCCTCACATTTGCTTTCTATTTCTGGATCTGCCAGCGCAGCACATTATAGTCTGAAAGAGAAGGAGGGGAAAGAGCAGCTTCTCTTCTCATCCCTCCTTTTCCCTCCTCCACTTCCCTTTCCCTACAATAACAGATTTTGCTGCCCAAAGGATTGCCCAGACCAGCTCTTGCCACCTCACTGAATGGCACCAGGAAAAGCAATAATTGGGCCACACATTTTCTCAACCTTGTCCCCCCCCCCACAAGTATGTTCTTTTTTTGAACATAAGGAACAACAGCTATGCCTATGATCATGCGAACTGCTTTGAAATTAGGGTGGATGTGGAATATCTCAAATTTCAAGACCCCGGGAATTTTTTCCCTTCCCAGTCTTGCAGAATTTGTTTTAAGAAGCAATGCTGGTCTGCGTTTCGAGTGATCCTCGCTTCAAACCACCTCCTCCCCAAATATGCCGAATAGCAAAAGCACAGGGTGGAACTCAAGGCTGGCTGAGCTTTTTTGCCTGGGGTTTGGGCAAGAAAGTTGGGGCAAACTCCCTAGCATCTATCCCATGGTTTCTCAAACTATGCAGAGACCTCCCTTTTTTTTGGGGGGGGTGGCAGGAAGTATGGCATTAAGACCAAGGACGGAGCGGTACCTATTTATCTGCCTGCACTTTGACGTGCTTTCAAACTGCTAGGTTGGCAGGAGCAGGGACTGAGCAACGGGAGCTCTCCCTGTCACAGGGATTCGAACCGCTGACCTTCTGATCGACAAGTCCTAGGCTCTGTGATTTAACCCACACACTGGGAACAAGTCAGTTTCTGGTTGCTCAGTGAATTGCACAGTCACACCTTCTGACCTGGAAGCCCAGCAATGCTCTCTGTACATGCTCAGATACCTTCTTTGATACTCCAAACACCCCAGCATTGATCCCTGCATGTCAGCCTGCTTCTGGCAGTAAGCAAGTTAAGAGGCTTGTGTTTTTCCACTGCTGGTCCTGGCCCAATCCTTTCCTTCTCTACTTCATGAATTTCAATAGGGACAAATGTAAGGTTCTGCTGTTGGGCAGGAAGAACCAGATGCACAAATATAAGATGGGAGACACCTGGCTTACTAGCAGTACATGTGGAAATGATCCAGGGGTCTTGGTGGACCACAAGCTTAACATGAGTCAACAAACTTGCCAAGGAGTCCAATTCGCTTTGTTGCGTCATCAAGTACTCTGTAAAGGGTTCCCATTCATCTTTGAAAATCACAGTTGTCCTTGTCCCGTAGCTTATGTGTCAGTTTTGCCAGTTCTGCATAATCCATCAATTTCTCTTGCCATGATTCTTTAGTTGGGATTTCTTCGTTCTTCCAACCTTGTGCTGGTAAATGAAAAAGGTTTTTAAATATAACTTCAATAAAAAACCAGAGGCATTTTTGTTAGGGTTAATTGGAGAGGAAATTCAGAAAAAAGACATAAATTTGTTTATGTATGCCACAACAGCTGCAAGAATACCCCTGGCCCAGAAATAGAAGCAGCAGGAACTTCCTACATTGGAAGAATGGCAGATAAAGATGGTAGAATATGTGGAGATGGCAAAAGCTGACGGGGAAGATTCAGAATTGGCGAGACGAACTGTTTCAGAAGGACTGGAGCAAATTTATACTTTATATGAAAGAAAATTGTAAATATTTGAAAGCGTTTGTAGGTTTGAACTGAAATGCGTTGTAACGTGAAAATAAGGAACCGATTTACATATAATGAGGCGATTTCTAAAAAAAAGAAGATATAAGGTAAAAAAGTGGCTATAGAAATGCGAGAATTTACTAAAAGATGTTTGGAAGTCAGAAAGAGAGAGGGAAGGAAGTCGATGCTCTGTCTGAGCAATGCTTTATGTTATAGATTTGTGTAATGAAATGTAATTAAATATGGAAAACTCAATAAAAATCATTTATTAAAAAAAAGGAAAAGAGGAGGCTGAGATGAGATATGATATGATTCTGATATTAAAACTTCTGCTGTGTCGGTCCATTTCCTTCAGTGTTACACACACAAATCCTTTCCTATTTTTAAAATTTGTGTTCTTATTTCTCAAACTCAGATTGGTCCTTGTGTTTCCAATGCTATTTTTCTAGGAAAAGAGGTGCAGCAGCTCTTAGAATGGCAATGGCACCCACCTGAGACAGGAGCTCAGTTCCGGCTTTAAAAAAAAAGCCTTGCATATACATTATACATATGCATAACAATTCTATTATTATTTTTTAATGATTCTCTCTCTGTGTGTGGTTTCAGCACTTCTTAATTTGACTGTAAGCCACTTTGAGTTTCTGTCAGGGAAAAAGGTGGGGTGTCAATAAATAGGTAATCATCTCCTGTGTTTTCAGCCGCATTGAATTCCTGGCACACTGTCTGGCTCTGTCACACCCTGATTTCGCTTGGAGTCCTTTCCTTCCTGGCATGACAGCCAGCGATGTTTTGCTCTTTGGACTGCACTGTGGCGATGGCAACAAGCTTGTCACCAACTACATCAGGCCAGATGCCAAGAGGGCACCATGACCGGCGCCTGACACTGCTGAGGTGGTGAAACACGGCCATTCCTGGGAGAAAAGTGTCACGACGGTGCTTCACGACTGACTGAAGTGCTCTGCGGACTTACATTGGAAGACAAACCAAAATCGTCGCAATGCAAGGTTTTAAAGCTCATAAATTGGGGGCACCAACACCCAGCGTCTGTGGGCAGTTAGGTAAAGGTAAAGGGACCCCTGACTATTAGCTCCAGTCGTGGCCTACTCTGGGGTTGCAGCGCTCATCTCGCTTTATTGGCCGAGGGAGCCGGCGTACAGCTTCCAGGTCAAGTGGCCAGCATGACTAAGCCGCTTCTGGCAAACCAGAGCAGCCCATGGAAATGCCGTTTACCTTCCCACCAGAGCGGTACCTATTTATCTGCTTGCACTTTGATGTGCTTTCGAACTGCTAGGTTGGCAGGAGCAGGGACCGAGCAACAGAATCTCACCCCGTCACGGAGATTCGAACCGCCGACCTTCTGATCGGCAAGTCCTAGGCTCTGTGGTTTAACCCACAGTGCCACCTGCGTCCCTATGAGATATGACAGCCATCTTCAAATATCTCAAGGGCTGTCACATGGAAGGTGGAGCAATCTTGCTTCCTCCTGCTCTGTAGGACAGGACTCAAACCAATAGCTTCAAGTGACAAGAAAAGGCGATTCCAACGAAACACCAGGGGAAAGTTTCTGACAGTAAAAGCTGTTTGACAGTGGAACAGTCTCACCTGGGAGGTTATGGACTCTCCTTCCGTGGAGGTTATTAAGCAGTGGTTGGGCAGCCATCTGAAATAGATGCTTCAGCTGAGATTTCTGCATTGCATGGGGTTGGACTAGATGACCCTTGGTTCCCCTTCCAAGGTTACAATTCTACGATGCAAATGGAGGGCATCTAAACCAATGGAAAAGAGGGGTTTTGATGTCCCCCACCCAATAGGGCTTCTCGATGGAGGAGCCCAGAGCCCAGAGCTGTAGCTGGACTGTGAAAAGAGAGCTGCAGGGATGGGCTCCCGCCTGGAAGCAGAAGAACCGCACTTGTTTCTGATTAGCCTCCCTTGGCAAGCTTTGTGGAAAAAATAGCTTAAAAAGTCAGAAAGCTTTAAAACAAATGTCACAGACAGGAGGAGGGGGAGGGAGGTATAGGAGGAAGAAAAAAGGGGGAGGAAGAGTTGGGAAAGTATATAAAATGGAGAATGGAAGTGGAGGAAGACTGCAACTGTCGAGCCCTGCTTCAGCTAAGCACACTTACTTGGAAGTTAGTCTCATGGAACTCAACGAGGCTTGCTTCTCTGAGTAGACACATATATAGGATTCAGCTCACTTCTGGCATTCTATCGGGTTTTTAAATTTGGGCAAGCCTGCTCACCGCTTGTCTGTTGAAACCTTTACCCGGTGCTTTTCAACTGCCAGAAAAGAGGAAAAAATATTCTCTTTTATTCCCTCGTTTGTACTTCAGAGGCTACCAAATTCTGTAAAGGCCAGGATGTCTTAGAGTTCTTCCTCTCTCGGGTGCAGGCGCGTGCATACACACATTCAAGAATAAAACGAAAACCCAGGATAAATTAACAACAATAAAACCATCTGCTTATGGAAACAAATCACTCCAGCTGCAAATTTTCAAGCAAGACTTGGGTATTATTGGATGTATGTGTGCAAGCAGGGATCTTTCACGGGGTATATTTCGACCAGTAAGAGACTCAGAGCCAAAACAGACACGACGCAAGAGATTTGTCTTTTTCTTTCTTTTTCTTATTTAAGCTTAATTCTGCATGTACAGAATTAAGGCTACACAAGTGAAGGAGGTGGTGGACATCTCAGCTTTGCAAAATCAGTTAAATTGCAGCTCATTTTTACAACTCAGCTCAGCTCCCCTTCTTCATATAACAGGATGGTCAGAAGGAACTGGGGTGGAAAACACTGTGATAGATTAGATAGATAGATAGATAGATAGATAGATAGATAGAGTGCTTTTTCTGGGGGTGGGGACGCAGGGGGACCCATACCGCTAAACATTTTGTGAATCTAATTTTGACCTCATTGAGGGACAGGATTTCAATATGTGTAGGAAAACGAGAGTATCCCTAAACATTTTTTTAAAGAACAAAAGCACTAGAGAGATGACAGATAGATAGATAGATAGATAGATAGATAGATAGATAGATGATAGATAGATAGATAGATAGATAGATAGATAGATAGATAGATAGATAGATAGATGATAGATAGATAGATAGATATGGTCTTGTTGTGCTGTGTATGTGATAAAAGGGAACCAAACTGGGGTGAAGGTGTCTTCTTCTATTTGTCCCTGTGTCAGTTTCAGCTGACAGCATATGAATCAATCTGGCTAACCTGATTCAAAAATGCACACTCACATGCACAAAAAATTCTCACTACAGCCAACCAAAGACAACCAACCACACCCTAAGACACTCCACCCTCTCTCACCACCAAGGAAATACAACAAGTGAATGGTAAGACAACTCATACAAGTAATGCTGACACAATCCCCCCCCCACTAAGTAGAATAATAGAATAACGGAAGCATAACCACCTGACTCCACCTCACTCACCATTCCCCCTCCCCCACTTTCATCTTCTTCTTCCTAATTGTTTAAACCAATCCATGAACCACAAACATATACATTGACCACTAATAATGAAATATATGTTGTAGATATTCTTCTTCCACATCTATTACGCTATTTTTGTGATATACAAATTATATGAGAAAACTTGGTATACTTATTTCTATAACATTATTCTTGTTTATAAAACCCAATTAAAAGAGAGAAAGAAAGAAAGAAAGAAAGAAAGAAAGAAAGAAAGAAAGAAAGAAAGAAAGAAAGAAAGATGGTCCTTTTACTTCCCACCAAAATCTGTATTTTTTTTTTTTAAAAAAAGGAAAACACAACACAAAACACACATTTAGGAAAACCTTGGTAAAAGAAATACAAATTATAAGAGGATGCAAAAGAAAGAAAGAAAGAAAGAAAGAAAGAAAGAAAGAAAGAAAGAAAGAAGAATTCAATAATAATAATAATAATAATAATAATAATAATAATAATAATAATAATAATAATTTATTATTTATACCCCGCCCATCTGGCTGGGCCTCCCCAGCCACTCTGGGCAGCTTCCATAAAAACCAAAAATACAGTAAAATATCACACGTTAAAAACTTCCCTGAACAGGGCTGCCTTAAGATGTCTTCTGAATGTCAGGTAGTTGTTTATCGCTTTGACATCTGCTGGAAGGGCGTTCCACAGGGCGGGCGCTCTACCGAGAAGGCCCTCTGCCTGGTTCCCTGTAGCTTTGCTTCTCGCAATGAGGGAACCGCCAGAAGGCCCTCGGCGCTGCACCTCAGCGTCCGGGCAGAATGATGGGGGTGGAGACGCTCCTTCAGGTATACTGGACCGAGGCCGTTTAGGGCTTTAAAGGTCAGCACCAACACTTTGTGGAAACTGAAAAGACTCAACTTAAGAATTACCGTCCCATCTCACTCCTGAACGTGGATTACAAAATATTTGCAGACATTTTGGCAAATAGATTTAAAGAGGTTTTAAATGAAGTAATTCATAAGGACCAAGCAGGCTTCCTCCCTGGTAGACATTTGTTTGATAACACCAGGAACATTATTGATATTCTGGAACTTTTACAAACAAACATCAACACTAAAGCAGTGTTAATTTTTATTGATGCAGAGAAAGCCTTTGACAATATTTCTTGGAAATTTATGAAGAGAAACTTGGAAGGGATGGGAGTGGGAAGGGGGTTTGAGAACGGAATAGAAGCAATCTATTCCGAACAAAAAGCTAAGTTGATAGTGAACAATGTGGTGACAGAAGAACTTCAGATTGAGAAAGGAACACGTCAGGGGTGCCCCCTGTCCCCTTTATTGTTTATTTCAGTCCTGGAGGTTTTGCTGAACATGATAAGGAAGGACCGGCAGGTACAAGGAATACGGGTCGGAGTGAAACAATATAAACTGAAAGCATTTGCAGATGACTTGGTTTTAACATTACAGGAGCCAGAATCTAGTACAAAAAGAGTTCTAGAACTGATACAGAAATTTGGTCGGGTGGCGGGTTTCAAGTTGAACAAACAAAAAACTAAGGTGTTAGGGAAAAATTTGACAGCTACTGAAACAGAAGAGTTTCAGAAGGAAACAGAACTAAACATTGTTAAAAAAGTGAAATACCTGGGGGTCAATCTCTCTTCCAAGAACTTGAACCTATTTAAAGATAATTACGAGAAATGTTGGTTAGAAGTTTTAAAAGATTTAGAAATTTGGTCAAGACTGAAGTTATCCTTGTTAGGCCGAATTGCAGCTATAAAAATGAACGTTTTGCCAAAGATGTTGTTTTTGTTTCAGGCCTTACAGATTGTGGACAGAGTGGAATGTTTTGGAAAGTGGCAGAAGGATATCTCTAAATTTGTCTGGCAGGGCAAAAAGCCCCGAATAAAGTTTAAAATACTAACTGATGCAAAGGAGAGAGGGGGACTTGCCCTGCCGGACTTAAGGATATATTACGAAGCTGCAGCCTTCTGCTGGATGAGAGATTGGATTTTGTTGGAAAACACTGATGTCCTGGATCTGGAAGGCTTTAATAACTCGTTAGGTTGGCATGCGTATTTGTGGTATGACAAGGCAAAAACACATGGATTGTTTAAAAACCATATTGTCAGGAGAGCAATATTTATGGTCTGGAAAAAATACAAAGACTTATTAGAAAGCAAAACTCCGAGGTGGGTATCACCAATAGAGACCAAGGCTCGGAAAAAACCCAATATGGAGGCCGGATGGCCGAAATATTGGGAAATAATAGAGAACATTGGAGACAACTGGAGGTTGCAGAGCTTTGAAAGGTTAAAGGGTAAGGTGCAAGATTGGTTTCACTATGCCCAAATTAATGAGGTTTTTAAGCTAGATAAAAAAACAGGATTCCAGGTGGAAAAATCGAAACTTGAGACAGAATTGTTAGAACCAAAGACCAAGCTATTATCGAGAATGTATAACTTGCTGCTTAAATGGAACACTCAGGACGAGACAGTTAAATCAGCCATGATAAAATGGGCTCAGGACATTGGCTATAACATCATGTCTGAGGACTGGGAAAGGTTATGGACCACCGGTATGAAGTTTACGGCATGTAATGCCTTGAAAGAAAACATTATGAAAATGGTATACAGGTGGTACATGACCCCAGTCAAGCTTGCTAAGATTTACCACTTGTCCGATAATAAATGCTGGAAATGTAAGGAGGCTGAAGGGACATTCTTTCACCTCTGGTGGACCTGCCCAAGAGTGAAGGCCTTCTGGGAAATGATATATAACGAGTTAAAAAAGGTGTTTAAATACACTTTCCCTAAGAAACCGGAGGCATTCCTCCTGGGCATTGTCGGCCAGAAGGTGTCAAAGAAGGATAGAACTCTTTTCATGTACGCTACTACTGCAGCAAGGATTCTTATCGCTAAGCACTGGAAGACTCAAGATTTGCCCACACTGGAGGACTGGCAGACGCAACTGATGAACTACATGGAACTAGCCGAGATGACTGCAAGGATCCGAGATCTGGGAGAAGAAGCTATGGAGGAGGATTGGAAAAAATTTAAGGACTATTTGCAAAAATACTATAAGTTATATGAATCTTAAGACGTCGTATGATTTGGAATGTTAGCCCCAGCAACAAAAGTGGTATATATAAGAAATTGGATAATTTTTATGAAAGAATTAAGGTTTAAATGGGTAAAAATGACAATATGTTATATTTTAAGAGTAAATGGAAAACAAGAGATTTAAACTTAAACTGCAATTGAAAGTAAAAAAGAAACACATGAAACAAGGTTATAATTTGCTGATAACTTTATTGTTAAGAATGCATTATGCGGGAGATGTGGGGAAGTCCGATAGAATTCTGAAATAAGTTGATGAAATGGTTGAGATTCTCTGTTTTTCTTCTTTCTCTTTACTGTCTATGTTCTTTCTTTTCTATCTGTAATTTGGAAAAAACGCAATAAAAATGATTATAAAAAAAATAAAATAAAGGTCAGCACCAACACTTTGAATTGTGCTCGGAAACCTACTGGGAACCAATGTAGGTCTTTCAAGACCGGTGTTATATGGTCTCGGCGGCCGCCCCCAGTCACCAGTCTAGCTGCCGCATTCTGGATTAGTTGTAGTTTCCGAGTCACCTTCAAAGGTAGCCCCACGTAGAGTGCATTGCAGTAGTCCAAGCGGGAGATAACCAGAGCATGCACCACTCTGGCGAGACAGTCCGCAGGCAGATAGGGTCTCAGCCTACGTACCAGATGGAGCTGGTAAACAGCTGCCCTGGACACAGATTTGACCTGTGCCTCCATGGACAGCTGTGAGTCCAAAATGATTCCCAGGCTGCACACCTGGTCCTTCAGGGGCACAGTTACCCCATTCAGGACCAGGGAATCCTCCACACCAAAGAGCACATTGCTGAAAACATAAAAACCAACAATAAGAAATTATTTAAATACATTAGAAGCAAGCAACCAGCTATGGGATGGTTAGACTTTTGGATGACAAGAGTGTCCAAGGTGTGCTAAAGGAGGAAAAGGAGATTGCATAGCGGAACGGATTGTTTTCTCACCAAAAGGTGTCAATCAAATTCCCATTCCTGGAACTTATTCAGGAAAGGAATATGAGGAACTAAGGTAACTAGTGGTGACAACACATGAAATTCTAGGCGTTGCTGAGAAATTTAAAATAAAAAAATAGCAGGTCTAAGTGGCATCCTAAACATCTCAAATGTGAAATTGCTGATATTCTAACAAAAAATATGTAACTTGCCCCTAAGATCAGCTTTGATACCTGAGAACTGAAAATTGTTCACGTCCTTTTTCACTAGTTCTGGGCATCACAATCTAAGAAGGATATTAACAAGCTGGAACGTGTGCATAGGAGGATGACCAAGATGATGAAGGGTCTGGAAACCAAGCCTTATGAGGAGCGGTTGAAGGAGCTGGGTATGTTTAGCCTGGTAAAGAGGAAACTGAAAGAAGATATGATAGGCATCTTCAAGTTTCTAAAGGGCTGTCACACAGAAGATGGAGCAAGCTTGTTTTCTCCTGCTCCGGAGGGCAGGATCCAAACCAAGAGATTCAGGTTGCAAGAAAGGTGATTCCAACTAAACCTCAGGAAGAACTTTCTGACGGTAAGAGTTGTTTGACAGTGGAACAGACTCCCACCAGAGGTGGTCAACTCTCCTTCCTTGGAGGTGTTTAAGCAGCAGTCTGATGGCCATATGTCATGTATGATCCAGTTGAGATTCCTGCGTTGCAGGAGATTGGACTAGTTGCCCCTTGGGGTCTCGTCCAACTCAACAATTCTATGGTTCTATTATAGAGTCCTTGGAGAGTATTGATAAGCACATGACTTGAGATGATAGATATTGCTTACTTAGATCAGGTTTGGGAAACTTTTGGCCCCCCAGATGCTGCCGAACTACATCTCCCATCAGCCTCACCCAACATGGCAGACAGTCAAGGCTGATGGGAGTTGTAGTCAAACAACATCTGGAGTGTCAAAGGTTCAGCACCTGTGCCCTTATCCACTATACAACACTGTGTAAGATAGTGATGACTTCTAGCTACAAGTTAATTACCAGTGCGAGAGGAAAATTGCTCTGCTTTACTTACTCACTCACTTATGGTATTTATGTATCGCTATTCAGACAGACCTCAGACAGACCATATAATACCAGTGCTGAAAGACCTACATTGGCTCCCAGTACGTTTCCAAGCACAATTCAAAGTGTTGGTGCTGACCTTTAAGGCCCCAAAGGACCTCAGCCCAATATACCTGAAGGAGCATCTCCACCCTCATCGTCCAGCCCGGAAACTGAGGTCCTTCGCCAAGAGCCTTCTGGCGGTCCCTCACTGCGAGAAGTGAGGTTACAGGGAACCAGGCAGAGGGCCTTCTTGGTAGTGGCACCCGCCCTGTGGAATGCCCTCCCACCAGATGTCAAGGAAATAAACAGCTATCTGGCTTTTAGAAGACATCTGTTTAGGGAAATTTTTAATGTTTAATTGTGTTTCTTAAAATTCTGTTGGGAGGTGCTCAGAGTGGCTGGGGAAACCCAGCCAGATGGGTGGGGTATAACTAATAAATTGTTGTTGCTGCTGCTGCTGCAAACATTGCAGAAACACCACAAATATTACAGGGTACAAATCTCCCACCCAAAGGAAGCAAAACCCTGTATCTTCTTGCCACTCCAGGAAGTAGGATAATAGTACAATGCAGGAGCCTATTAAATTCGTATGCGTGCGGTCCATAGGCTTCCTCTGATCTTTACCCTTGTCACCTGGGAGACCCAAGAAGCAGATTACATCGAGGACCAGCCACACACATGCAGATTCTCTCGTGTTTACATTCCGCAGTTGGCTTTTCAAATGTATAAGCGTTGCCCATTTTTAGCTGTGCATTTTTGCCAGTTATCTCTGAGACAAGCCGATCCTTCTTCCTTCCTCGTCTCCCTTCATCCCTCCCCTTCCCATCCTTGCCTTTCTGTGCGCATTCCACCACGATCGCACACCCCTGTCTCTCACTCCCAGCCCCTTTCCTTCGAGTGAGAGAGAAGAAGGGAAAAACAGTGGCTTGAGCAGAAGGTGGTGGAAACTCTGACTGCAGTCCTTCGAAAGCTGTAGATAATGCTGTCAGTCGACGAGAGCCAAGTGGAACAAGAAATGCTTGGATAGATACATCATCTTGGAGTAGTGGGGCTGCAAGGAAAAGGAGGAGGGTGTTGTTTGACTCATGTAACCCTTTCTTTCCCCCGGCCCTCCTTTTGTTCTCACACAAAGGTGCACACCAGGGTTCGGACCACCAGACCAGCACCCGTTTCTGCTCAGCCTCTGCCTTTCTGACTGATGTGTGCAAGCAGGGGATGGGATGAAAGAACCAGAACAACCCATGGGGCCCGTCCTCCCTCTCTTCTCCCTCCCTCTCCCTCTGAATTATGCAAGCCCTGACCGTTCCGCTCAGAAGGGTTCTTATGTATTCCTATTAGCTCTAAACGTCTCCGTCTGGAAGCAGGAGATCATGGGTCTCTTCCCTGGAGATTTGCATGTCATCCAGACTGTGTCCTTGGAGGAATATGAAATTCGGAGCCAAATGAGATGCTTTCAAGTAGATGTTTATGAAGGTCGGCTATCATTGGATCACACATATACGTTCCGAACTGGAGCTGGGAGACTTTGAGGTTGCAGGATCGACATTACTATAGAATGCTGAGATCCACCAACCATAGCCAAGGCATAGAACTAGGATTAAAGAATTCTGAGCCTGGGAATTTGAGTGCTAGAATCTTGCTCACCATCCTACTCCAAAACCTGTCCCTGGTTTCACACCAGCCCCTGCTTTGTTCCTTCGTTTCACCAGTATAATTGGGGTGGCTTGGTGGCTATTTTGTTCTTAAACAACCAGGAGTCCTAAATGCTTGTCCATCCAGCAGCAGATTCTGGTCTATCTACTGCCCTCCCCCCCCCCCGTTCTAAATTATGTGTAGGTATTCTGCCGCTCTCATTAGTAGCTTGGACTACTGCAATGCACTCTATGTGGGGCTACCTTTGAAGGTAACCCGGAAACTCCAACTAATCCAGAATGCAGCTGCTAGACTGGTGGCTGGGGCGGCTGCCGAGACCACATAACACCGGTCCTGAAAGACCTACACGGGCTCCCAGTACGTTTGTGAGCACAATTCAAAGTGTTGGTGTTGACCTTTAAAGCCCTAAATAGCCTCGGTCCAGTATACCTGAAGGAGCATCTCCACCCCCATCATTCAGCCAGTACACTGAGGTCCAGCGCCAAGGGCCTTCTGGCGGTTCCCTCACTGAGAGAAGTGTGGTTACAGGGAACCAAGCAGAGGGCCTTCTTGGTAGTGGCACCCACCCTGTGGAATGCCCTCCCACTAGATGTCAAGGAAATAAACAACTATCTGACTTTTAGAATAAAAAAATTCCTTCCAGTAGCACCTTAAAGACCAACTAAGTTAGTTCTTGGTATGAGCTTTCGTGTGCATGCACACTTCTTCAGATACACTGAAACAGAAGTTGCCAGATCCTTCTATATAGTGAGAAGGTGGGGAGGGGTATTACTCAGAAGGGTGGTGGGAATGGGAGATTGGCAGATAGCTGAGATGAGCCTGTTGACGACTCTTAACGACTGTAATAGGTCTTACAGGAAAAGGCAAGGGGTGAGAAGGTGAGAAATGGCTAAGTCATGTATAATGAGATAAGAATCCAATGTCTCTGTTCAGACCAGGTCTCTCCATGGTTTTAAGTTTGGTAATGAATTGCAACTCATTTTTTTGCCTACTCAAAAGTTCTCACACAAGGTGATGGCATTATTTCCATATGCCAATGTTTGCAGCCTTTGCACCGTTGAACGTTTCTGTCTGGGGGGAAAAGCCATAGAAATGGATACAGCTTCACAAAACTGTCTGGCTCCAGTGTGGTTCAGAGGTTTCGTTTTACACAGTCTCAAGGGAAAATGAGTCTGCAAATTAACTCCTATTTTGCACACGAAATAAGATTTGCATTAGAAAGAACATGAATTTCTGGATTTTTTTTCTACTTAAAAAAGAAGTAAGGATTCCCCTTCTAGGTCCCTTCTAGAACTTCTTCTATATGTGTAGGTACTAAAGAAATAGGCCCACTCTTTTTATTTTGTTTATTGTTTTATTGCTTATTTGACTTTTTTTTAGTATATGTCAATGTATACTTGATATGTTGTTTTGTTAAAAAATGATAAAGGTAGGATATCTGCTACCTAGTTACAGTTAGAATAAGTCCTTAATTTCCTATGGACAGCTGTCTCTCCTATCCTGCAGGAGAGAGAGGGCAAATGGCTTCGAAAGTAACCAGGAAGTGGAACTTCCAGGCTACTGAAATTGGAGTTCCATAGTGTTCCCTGTTTATTTCCAGGTCAGGTTAAGGAGAGTTTTACCATTTTGACTGCATCTATTAGCCTGAATCAACAAGTTTCTTGGCACATCAAACTAGTGTTGACATTAATTATTCACAGCTGGTGCCACAAGCTTTAATCAGTTTCATTTGTGGATTAAATGTCTGGAATGAGACATTGGTAGAATCCAGTTTAATCGATGGGGCTGTGGGCAAAGAGTGACCTTGAAAGTTTTTTGAGTTTGCAGTAGCATCTGGTGTGTTACTGCAAAATCAAAGAGGGCTTTTCTTTCTAAGAATGAGTAGTGGCATTTTAAAAATTAAATTATAATGGAAAAACTCAAAGTGTGTGTACTCAGAAATGAGGTCCGTGAGTTTAATAGCCCTTACTTCCAGGTGAGTAAAGTTCTGTTGAACATGTTGGGAAATGCTTCTGACTAAAAATGTGTAGGGTTGGGTGGTGAGTTGTCTGACACCTCCTTCAGCCTCTTAAATAGACCCCCATACTGAGGTTTTGGTAACATGGAAATTTATTTGAAAGGAAACTGAATAATTAACCAATTGACTAGTTAATAAGAGCAAATGCTATATTTCAATTAATATGAAATATATCTCAGCTGCCGAATACATGATTGTGTGTGAGAGAAGGAACAGCAAAGTCTATGTATCTCAGATTTTACTATCTCACAATCAAATACCGAATTCTACCAGTTGTAGAATATTGTTGGATGTCAAGCATCTAAGCAAAACCAATGATTTTGGGAGAAAGCAGTAGAATCTTGGGGAACCAGCAAATTTATTCTGGCAGATGAACTTCTCTAGGCTAAGGACAAAGAGGTCCTGGACACATCTTGGGGGGGGGGGGAAACGTCTTGATGAGGGAGTCCAAGGATGTTAGGAGATATCTAGGTTCAGGTGGAACCTTCTAAGACTTACCCTCAATTCCCTTTGAATTGTCCACCCCCAAAAACTGGACGAGTTCTCAGCTGAACCTCCAAATCTGCTCATGAAGCATTTCATAGCATTTGATCACATAATTAAATGGCTGGAGACAAGAAGCAAAGGAAGTGGAAGGACTGGAGCAGGGAAGATAATCTACCTTCCCATCTTAAATTTCCTTTGTCTTCTTATTTAGTCTCAAGTAAACTTCCATTTCCTCAATTCAGCATTTTTCTTTTTGACCCATTTCTCTTCTTTTCTCCATTTCTGGCCGCCCAATTCTTTTTCTAGTGTCTTTCCTTTCCTTTCCTTTATTCTCTCTCTCTATCATCTAGCTTTCCTTCCTTCCTTCCTTCCTTCCTTCCTTCCTTCCTTCCTTCCTTCCTTCCTTCCTTCCTTCCTTCCTTCCTTCCTTCCTCCCTCCCTCCCTCCCTCCCTCCCTCCCTCCCTCCCTTCTTCTTTGTACATTATTACTTGGAGCTGCAGGAGGACATTATTCTCAATTCCCAGCTCCTCGCAGACCTAACCACAACTCTCCCTCCTCCCTGTTTTCATGAGAATCTCTCTCCTTTTAGGGACAACTCCAGATGAGTAATGATCCCAAAGGAATGTCCTGGGAGGGAGAGGAGCAGTCGGCGGTTCTTCTCCAGAGATGCTTGGAGAGGCGGGATGTGGAAGGGTTTCCCCTTGATTTATCATTGCCTGGAGGCTGAATGAAGTGCAGGGGAGGAGAAATGATCCTTTGAGCTGCTGGACATGGAGGAGTTAAGTAGTATGATCTAATAGGGAGGCTGATACCGCCCCCACCAAGATGTTCGGGGATAATTTACAGGTCTATATTAATGAAAGAAGCTGTGTGTTGTGTGTGTCAAAATGTGAGAGCCATAAGACATTTTTAAACTTCACTAAACCATAGGATGTTATTAAACATCTTAAACTATTTGCAAGAAAGCCAGACGTGGGAACGTTAGTGATTCACACCAGTTTTTGTACAATTTTTGTACAAATGTTCTGATGAACACATGGGAACTCCTGTTAGGACTGGGAGCTTCTGTCAATGAGCGCTTTAATTTATGTAACATCATCATCATCATCATTATCAACAACAACAACAACTTTTTTATACCCCGCCCATCTGACTGGGCCTCCCCAGACACTCTGGGCAGCTTATAGCAGATTATTAATAACACAATAAAAGATCAAAACAAAATTTAAAAAATTCTTTCCAGTAGCTCCTTAGAGACCAACTAAGTTTGTTATTGGTATGAGCTTTCATGTGCATGCACACTTCTTCAGATACCTTCATGCATGCACATAAAAGCTCATACCATTAACAAACTTAGTTGGTCTCTAAGGTGCTACTGGAAGGAATGTTTTTTTATTTTGTTTCTACTACGGCAGACCAACACGGCTACCTACCTAAGTCTAGAACAATAAAAACACATTAAAAACTTCCCTGAACAGGGCTGCCTTCAGATATCTTCTAAAAGTCAGATAGTTGTTTATTTCCTTGACATCTGATGGGAGGGCGTTCCACAGGGTGGGTGCCACTACTGAGAAGGCCCTCTGCCTGGTTCCCTGTAACCTCGCTTCTCGCAGGGAGGGAACCGCCAGAAGGCCCTTGGTGCTGGACCTCAGTGTCCGGGCTGAACAATGGGGGTGGAGACGCTCCTTCAGGTATACTGGGCCAAGGTCATTTAGGGCTTTAAAGGTCAGCACCAACACTTTGAATTGTGCTTGGAAATGTACTGGGAGCCAATGTAGGTCTTTCAGGACCAGTGTTATATGGTCTCAGTGGTCACTCCCAGTCACCAGTCTAGCAGCTGCATTCTGGATTAGTTGCAGTTTCCAGGTCACCTTCAAAGGTAGCCCCACGTAGAGCGCATTGCAGTAGTCCAAGCAGGAGATAACCAAAGCATGCACCACTCTGGCGAGACAGTCTGCAGGCAGGTAGGGTCTCAGCCTGTGCACCAGATGGAGCTGGTAGACAGCTGCCCTGGACAGGGAATCTGCAGAGAATCCTGCCCTAGGTTCCTAAAGCAGACTCTTGCAACCAGTATAGTCTGCACTCCATCTTTAACTCACACCAGCTGAAAATGCTCAGTATCTCTCTCCGCCCCCAAACTGAAACAGAGACATTGCCCCTGCCTTTCAGGCACACTGGCAGACTTGTGCCCAGGGTAGGTCATTTCAGTGTTGCTAGCACAGTAGTTTGACTATACCCCTGGAGGAGCACTCCATTGTTTCTCGAGACAGACAACAAAATTTCTGGTGCTCACAGCCTGATCCCGGCCTTCCCCTTCTGTGCTTTTCTGATATTCTTCTGAAAGAGAAGCAAAGAATGTGGAGCAGTAAGGAGGGTGTCCCCAGCTCAGCATCTCAGCTGGGGTGAATCTTCCCTCAAAGTACTGCTGGGAAGTCAGCAGAAACATCTCCCTTAAGGGAATGGGTTCCACAGGACAGAGAGCACTATGTTTATGGATAAAATGTCTGCCATGGCACGTAATAGAATGGGGAATGTAAATACCATAAATATGCCTGCTAAGGCCTGGGCCTCCTGCATATTATTCATCTGTCATCAACCTGGTGCCCCAAACCCTGAAGTTTTTGGCCACAAGCCCCATCAGCCCTAGGCAGGACAATATGAACATCATCATATGCCTTTAGAGAATGTGATCTCCCTGCTGAAGATCCTGAAGGATTTTCACGAGGATTTGTAAAAAGAAAATTTGCAAATCGCTGCAGAAATGTGGAGATGGCGAAAAACGAAAAAATGAGAGAAGCAAAACAGACACCTCCTCCCTTTCCTGTTGGGAGACACCTTCTCCAAGTGAAGGGTTGAGGTTTCTTGCAAGAGAGATCTATCCACCTCCCTGCTGCCTGCCCAACCCCCTGAAAGGGGGTGGAAGAGAAAGGGAAACCAGAATGGGAGAAAGAGAGACCAAAAGTATGGTCCACCCACTCTAGGCTTCGGCGCTGTCCAGAACCAGCTTCAGCCAGTGGCCCCTGGCAGAGTTCCTCCAGGGGAATGTGGCCCTCGACAAATAACAACAACTACACCCTTGTGCAAATTAATTGAAACAAACAACGAATTTAGTACAGTAGTTTATTGTACAAAACCCACATATACGTACATTAGTAACGGATATGACCTCCGCTATTTTTAAGCAGCATTTGAAAACGGTTTGGCATGGAGTCTACTAGTTTCTAATAGTCACTGTTGATTTTTGGATCCCTCTATCACGCTTGAATCAGCACCTGAATGAGCTTCTCCATAGTCGTACAGTCTACAGCACGGAGGCGACTTTTGCATATAGCCCACAAATTCTCAATGGGATTTACGTCTGGGGAATTCCCTGGCCAATCAAGTACCTGTATTTGCTGCTCTTTCATGAATTTCTTCACCACTTTCGATGTGTGACAGGGGGCTGGGTCCTGCTGCAATATTCCAGTACTGTCAGGATACCTCTTTTCCAGCTCTGGAATAACTCTCTTTCGTAGAACCTCAATATATTGTGGCGAGCGCATCATTCCTTCTATTGGTTGCAGGCTTCCGACACCATAATAACTGAAGCACCCCTAAAACATCTTCTTTTGTGGGCGCTTGACAGACTGATCGATGTGGCATAGAAAACATGCTTTGTTTCTTTATATATATATATATATATATATATATATATATATATATATATATTAGTTTTTTTAAAATATCATTTTCAACAGTAATTAAACATACTTTTACATCTTATTCAAATTTTTGACTTCCATCAATCCTGTCTGAAAATTTTCCAATCTAATCTCTCAGTATGCATTTCTTATCTTCTCTGTTACATTTCAAACTCATAACCAATATCTCTATCTTTTTCTACTTTGTAACACTTCGTATATTTCTCCTTACAAAACTTCTTGTAGTCCTACTAGCGTAATTTGTTGATTACAGTTGCTCTTCAAATAATTCATATACTTCTTCCAATCTTCTGTAAATCTCTGGTCCCGCAGGTTTCAAATCCTTCCTGTCATTTTGTCCAATTCTGCATGCTTTGTTTCAATTAATTTGCACAAGGGTGTACAGCAACGCATAGGCTTGCAGCATAAATGGTTGCCTCTGAATGCTGAGTTTGAACCTTAGGAATCCTAAAAACAAACTGTGCTTCACAAATGAGAAAATGTAGTTCATGCCAGAAAAGCTAGGCATTTGGAGAGGGCTGGGCACTCGCCTTCTAGATTGGCCTTCTTTTCCCGACTCTCATGTGCTTCAGTGGGTTTTAAATCACATTCTTTTGCCTTCCTAGACACATACTAGGAAGTTATTTATACCTGCCCCGACCATCTCACGTTCTCCACCCCAACCCTGACAGGCAGGGCTGGGCTGCTGCTTTTAATCTCTGTCTGACCTAAATAAACACCTATTTCCCTACTTCAAGAGAGGAAGCGAGGCAGAAAGTTCCACCAGCTAAACGCTTCAGCTCTGGTAGCGGAAAATGGCATGTGTTGTCTTGTTCTTTCGAGAGGTGTCCAAAGCAAGGACTAAGCCCCAGGACGTGCTTTGAATGTGAGGGTGGTTCAGCCGTAACACAGAAAACAGCGCTGCTGAGCATATAAAGAGTACTTTCCTCTCATTTCCAATAATAAAGATTCCAAGCCGGAGTACTCAGCCTCCATTTATACTATGTATATTTAAATATACAAGGTGTGACCAGAAAGTTCAGTGAATGGTCACAGAAACCGGACAGCGAGAAATATTTGAACATACATGCCTTAGAGGCCTTCAAAGTAGACCCCCTCTGATACAATGAACCGTTGACAATGTTCGTAGAACTGTTGGAAGCTTCTGGAGAAGTCCTCTTTTCGTACTGCTTTCAGTTCCCTCGTCACAGCAGCTTGGACGTGTGAAATGTTGGAAAATTTGTGTGCAGATTTCAGTTTTGGAAAAAGAAAGAAATCCGGTGGGGCCAGTTCAGGAGAACATGGAGGGTGGGACAACTCAGTAACCTCAGTATCAATTTCACGCAGAGTATGCAATTCTTCCGCCATCATTCGGACGGACAAACGCTGATCTCGCATCAATAACTCACGAATTCTGTTGACATTTGCCGCCGTTCTGCTCGCCGATAGTCTGACAGACTGAGGGTCATCTTCGATGGTTTGCCGCCCTTCACGGAAACGCCTTAAACCACTCATACACTGTCTTTCAAGTTATAGCTTCATCTCCAGACACAACTGTGAGCATTTCATGGGTTTCCAATGCCAATTGTATGTTCAAATATTTCTCGCTGTCCGATTTCTGTGACCATTCACTAAACTTTCTGGTCATACCTTGTATTAACGCCTGCACCATCAGCTGCCACCAAAAACAATTATTATTCCACTTTGATCGTAGCCAAAAGGCCGAGAAGCAATGAATTCTTATTCTGCACCAAGGTTTGTCCCAAAGACCCTAGACTGGGGTGCAGGGAACACAAAAGGATTTAAAGAAAAGTACCTCAAGGATCTTGACATTCCAGTTCTTATATTTCCCAAGACTCCTTGTCCACTAGATGCTCAAAATGAATGGCCAAAGTCAACCCGCCCACCCTTCCATGACATCAGAGCAGTTAAGCCAATGCCTGCCATGGGACCTGCCATAGAACCAATATGTTCTCAGAGCTGATCAGATAGATAGCTCAGCTGGTTAGAGCATGGTGCTGATAACACTGAGGTCACAGGTTCGATTCCCCATACATATTCCTGCCTTGCAGAGGGTTGGACTAGATGACCCTAAGGGTCCCTTCCAATTCTACAAGTCTATGTATATGTATACATAATGGTACCAAGAGGATTGGATGGGGGGAAGACTCAGAGATAACAAGGAGGTCAGTGCCAGGCTGTCAGGAGAGAGATTGGGGGTGACTGCAGCCAATGGGCATGGCTGTGTGTGTGCGCGCACACGCATGTTCACACGCGCCTTGCTAATAATAAGAAAATGGCAACCAAGCAATCCCCATTATGTGCCAACGAAAGCTGAATTATGTGTCCTTTATAAAGCATGCAACCAAGCAAATGTGAGGGAGCTCTCTTATCTTCTTTTGCATGGTTTATTTTGCAAAGCCTTCCTTTTAGGAATTCTAGGTGCCAAAATTCCAAGGGGGCAGAAAATACTATTTATATATGCGACCACAGCTGTGTGGATGTTATTGGCTCAGAGATGGAAAGAAGATAAAGTCCTGGCCAGAGAAGAATGGCAGATCAAGTTGACGGATTGTGCCAAAAGGGCTAAAATGACCGGAAGAAGCAGAAATCAGGATGACCAAAATTTTAATAAGGAATGGGGAAAATTTATAATTTATCTTAAAAACCACTGTAAGCAGTTAAAATCATTAGTAGGATTGGAATAACACTTGTAGTTTAACGGTGAATTTTGGACACACTGGAGAGGTAAAAGATATGGATTATTATAAAAGATGCAGGAGGAAATGATTAACAATAGGACCCACAAAGGGGAGGAGGGAAGCAAGTCCAGGAGATTCTTTGGAATCTTGTTTTTATGATGTATGTTGGATTTGTGATTGTAATATTTTAATTTGAAAAACCAAATAAATAAATTTATTTTGCAATGTGCATATTTTATTCCAGGGGGCAATAAGCTATGCAGAGCAAGCCTTGCACCTCCTGTCAAGCCAAAAGGTAAACTGGACTGTTTCAAGTGTGCAAACCGAATCTCATAAAAAAACAAAACAAGATCAGCTTGGAGGGTTTCTATTCAAAGAGGCTTGGTTTAACTGCTTCCCCACTTTCTGAGCTGCCCTCGGGTTTTCCCCTCACCTCCACCAAGACCTTTGGCTGCTTTTCAACCATGGCCTGCCACATCTCCAGCCCTTGACAAAGATGGCAGCTCACTGCTTCCTGGCTTGGCCCACCTTTCCAAGGAGGCTATAATAATAGTAATATAATGATAACTTGTTATATATACCCTGCCCACCTTGCTAGGTTTCCCCAGGCACTCTGGGCAGTTCCCAACAGAATATTAAAAATGCGATTAAACACCAAACATTAAACACTTCCCTAAACAGGGCTGCCTTCAGATGTCTTCTACAAGTCAGATAGTTGTTTATTTCCTTGACATCCGATGGGAGGGCATTCCACAGGGCTGGTGCTCAAACCAAGAAAGCCCTCTGCCTGGTTCTCTGTAACCTCACTTGTCACAGTGAGGGAACCACCAGAAGGCCCTCGGTGCTGCACCTCAGTGTCCCGGCTGAATGATGGGGGTGGAGACGCTCCTTCAGGTATACAGGGCCAAGGTCATTTAGGGCTTTAAAGGTCAGCACCAACGCTTTGAATTGTGCTCGGAAACGTACTGGGAGCCAATGTAGGTCTTTCAGGACCGGTGTTATATAGTCTTGGCGGCCGCTCCCAGTCACTAGTCTAGATGCCGCATTCTGGATTAGTTATAGTTTCTGGGTCACCTTCAAAGGTAGCCCCACATAGAGCGCATTGCAGTAGTCCAAGCAGGAGAAAAGTAGAGCATGCACCACTCTGGTGAGAGAGTCCATGGGCAAGTAGGGTCTCAGCCTGTGTACCAGATGGAGCTGGTAGACAGCTGCCCTGGACAGGGAATCTGCAGAGAATCCTGCCCTAGGTTCCTAAAGCAGACTCTTGCAACCACTATAGTTTGCACTACCAGGTGGAGCTCTGAAATCTCTTAAGCTGGCCGCAGAAGCATGCATGGGAGTTGGAGAAGGAAGAGGGAGGATAAGTCTTTGGGTTGGTCGAGTTGTGTTGGGAGAGAGTGAGAGAAACTGATAGGAGGAGCCAGATAGACAGTTGGGATAATCAGTTAGCAGTTATTAGGAAAGGTATAGGCCGGTATAGAAACTAAGATTAAGAAACTGAGAAGAAAAATCATCTGAAACCATAAACTTGTTCAGGCTTATAAAATAAACTTGCTTTATTTGATTTAATGTTAACAACTGTCTGGACTCTGCGTGTACCCGAGAGAAACGGGTTGGTGGCAGCGGGGAAGCAATCACAGTGGTGGCACAGGGATCAACAGACCGTCAAATGTCCGGAGACCCTGTGTGATATAAATAAATAAATACTGTCACCAAGCACCCGCCTCACAAAGACCCATCTCCGCTGTATGTGTCAAGACATTCTCCCATAACCTGTGCTGGCAACCTGGGACAGTTTCACGCCTTTTCCAAAGGGCCGTGTCACAATTCCGTCCAGGGAGGACAGGGCCAAATTCAACCCAAGCTGGAGCCTACAAGAGACTGCCTGGTGGAAGGCTTCCATCCTCCAGCATGCTGTCATCTCCCCCTGCCCCCCCCCCAGGTTGGAACTCCTTCCCTTCCCCTCCTCTCTTTGCCACGGTTGCCGACGTGGATAGCCGTCTCCCCGGCACAGATGCCGATCCGGAGGCCTGAGGACGTGTCTGCTCCTCCCAGCTGGAAGCTCCACCAAACCCACTTTTGGTGTGGGAGCCAGTAAGTAGCATCAGCTGATCTGTGAAGGAGGTGGAGGTGGGGTGGGGGACGACTTGGAGGAAAGCGGCCAAGATGAAAGAAAGCCTTCTCATTGGGGGCAGGGAAGGGATTGCAACGAGAGAGGGAGGAGACCGAAAGAATGGGGGCAGTGAGGAGAAAGAAAGGAAGGGAGGGAGGGGGAAATGGGGGGGGAGAAACCAATCTGGGCACAGGAGCCGGCAGAAATTCCTCGTGGCTTGGGTTTCCTTTTTTCAGCAGCAGCAGCAATGCATCTGCTTTCAATTACAGGATGTGCTCAGGATTTGCTGTACCGTGCGACACCGGTCGGCAAAGGATCTTGGACTGATGGATCCAGGACCTTCTCCCTCAGCCCTCTTCTTCCAAGTCCACTTCGCCCATCAATGGACCCTCATCCCCTGCAACCCTCACGCACAAATGGCAACATCTCAGTCATCAGGAAGAAGAGTCTCCTCTTTGCCTAGCTGTCAACTTTTCCCTTTTCTTGCGAGGAATCCTATTCGGAATAAGGGAATTTCCCTTTTAAAAAAGGGAAACGTTGACAGCTATGCCTCTTTGCCCCCCTAAGACAACTCATCCCACAGCCAAACTATTCTTCTGAGGAAGTTTTCCCCAGCATAACCTAGAGCTGAGGTGAAACATTTCAGAGTGATGACTATTTTTCAGAGGAAATGTATATTTTTCTTTGTTTCACCTCTCCCTCTCACCCCACCCACTCCTATCCAAGGGAGGAAAGGCCACTGTGCAGAATTGTCTCCGGATATTTTTTGGGGGGAGGCACGTCTCATACACACAAGGCCCTGACACGATGCTAGATTTGAAACAAAATGGCTGCCGGGCTGCCAGTACAGTGGCAGCGGCTGTTGCCACCTGAAGCAGCAGCCAGAAGTGGCTCAGAGGTTGGGGCAGAGATGATGCTCTAGCTTCCTAGCAGCTGGGTTGTTTGTTCTCACCAGGAGGGAGAGGGGCAGTTGGCAAAGCGCCAATGTTTGCCCACGACATCAACCTCCCTGCTGCCTCAGCCTTCCCCCTTCTGGTAAGCAACTGTGAGCTCCACCCCCCCTTAGGACTTAGGGCTGCCCTACATCGGCACTTCAAGGTCTCTGTGTGGCATGAGTTGGGGTCCTCCCTGGCAGCCTGAGGAATCATTTGGGGGTCACACGTTGCAACAAGGTAGGGTTGATTCCTGGAGCGCAAGCTGCAAACAGCGTAAGTCTCCACGTGCTATTGCGCTGCATTGTGGGAACTAGTTCCTTGCTCCCTCTGGACAGACTGTGGCCAGCAGTGCAGGGAGAATCCTCCATACCCCACATCCCTAAGGAATGGAAGATTATCATTTTCCATGCACTCTCGCAGCACCTCACAGACCCCATAATCACCATCCCTAACCCAAAAACGTGGTATGTTGGAGGCGAGAGACCTGCTAACACTGATCAGAGCTACAGTTCTTAGAGCCCTGAATCTGAAAAGCGGAGAGAACCCAAATCTGCCGGGAGAGATTACTGCAGTGACCCAGGTAGCTTATGCAGAGAAGAGGAGCGATATGATATTAATAAAGGGGAAAGCAAGACAATGTTCTCCTCTCCCTGACACCCAAACACCCAGCTGCAAGGGGAGAGTTTGGACAAGAAAATCTTAAACAAAGTATCAACAGAAATTGAAGGGGCAGAACCTCTTGGTTCAACAGGGATGTCACAAGCATAGGTACATTTGTATTTTTCGAGAATGCCATAGGCACCATTCCCCAAAGTGGCTATTCTCCCACCTTCCAGGCCCCCAAGACAGAGAAAGATAAAGTGTGCTCAGACTTCACGTTCTGAGTGGGAAATTTGGAGTCAGTAGAATTAACCTGAGCCTCAAAAAGTATATAGAGTTGAAAGAGGAAGTGGGGAAGAGCGTCATTCTTCCAACTTCCTCCTTCAGCTCTATATACTATTTGAGGGAGGAAGGGAGACCTCATCACCGCATGGCCAAGGGTGCCATGAGTGGCAGGGCGCTCTGAAGCTTTGTAGGTGCCAAGGGAAGACCTTGAAGGCTCTATTGTACTTGCAGGCACCATGTTGATGACCCCTTGCCTTACTATGAGAAATCTCCATTAACAGTCATCCTATCGCCCCCCCCCCTTTGCCAACACATGCAATGGCACGAGGAAGTACAAAGTGGGCCTGGAACTGTTCTCTTTCTTCCCCACCTGTAATCCAGCCTTCAAGTACTTTAAAGGTTACCATTCAATGGCACCAGCCAAACGTTTCGTCACAGCCAACAGCAGAGCTGGAAACTTCGCAGGCTTTGCCAGAACAAGATAAAAATAAAAAATTGTCAGAATGAAAAAAATAAAATAAGGGGCATTCTGGAGCCAGGCTTCCTTCTCTAGAATCTCCTATGGAACAGCAGTATTTGAAATAAAGTAGATATGGTGCATAAAGCAAGGGCAATTTCACTTCCATCTGAGGCACCAGCAAACATAGTTAAAAGTCCAGGCAATGGTGCAGTTATTTTAGACTTAGTGGTCTTATTTTGCCCCCTGCTTTAGATGGCAATTCAAAATGTGGCAGAATGACCCTCGTGTTCATTCTGCTAAGGGGGGGGGGGGTCCTGGGAATCTGCACAAATGTCCTATTTTGACAGCGCCACTGGGCCTAGGCAATTCTGGAGACTAACATCTCTCTCTCCCTCCTTCTCTCCTTGAGCAATGCAGCTTGTGGACTTATTTGACTTATCTGAATAGCAGCTGCTAAAGTCACATTTGCCCACGCTTGTGGTCTCAAAGAATCATAAAATTTTAGAGTAGAAAGAGGTCCCAAGGATCATCTAGTTCAACTCTGGATGGTTAAGTCCAGTCAAAGGCGACTCTGGGGTTGCGGTGCCCATCTTGCTTTCAGGCTGAGGGAGCCAGCGTTTGTCCATAGACAGCTTTCCGGGTCATGTGGCCAGCATGATTAAACCGCTTCTTGCGCAGCGAGACACCGTGAAGGAAACCAGAGCGCATGGAAATGCAGTTTACCTTCCCACCGCAGCGGTACCTATTTATCTACTTGCACTGGCATGCTTTTGAACTGCTAGGTTGGCAGGAGCTGGGACAGAGCAACGGGAGCTCACCCCGTCGTAGGGATTCAAACCGCCGACCTTCTGATTGGCAAGCCCAAGAGGCTCAGTGGTTTAGACCACCCTCTCTACCACCTACCCTGGGACACATCACCAGAATGGTAAATTGGTGGCAACATTTGAATGCTGCTTTCCCTCTGGGATATTGTGGATATTTGTTGCGATCAAAGGAAGTGGTGCAGCGTGTGTTTGCGCGCTCACGTTAATGCGTTGTGTACATGCAGATCTTGCAACACCTAAGTGTGGCAACAGTGAAAACCTCCTGTTCTGGAATAAGTTTTGTGGATAAGCAGGACATTTTTTGTTTTTTGCCAGCTGAAGTCACTGCCGTCCAAAGCAAAGGATGAGAATGGTACCAAGAATAAAAGGCAGCGTTAAGAAGTTTCTCTTCTTTTTCAGCACAGGCGATGTTCTGCCAGACCACAATTCCCGGCATTTGGAACACGTGGCATCTCTCTCCCTTCTTTCTTGCCTGGAATGAGGTCAAAGCGAAGGGATGAAACCTGATGTATAAATTATTCCCCCCACCCCACCCCCTTTTGTATGTGAAGCATTCGGAAGAGATGCTTCCCTCCCTTCTCTTGAAAATCTCTCCCCACTTGAGTGCCAGTTGCAAATTCTGTCATGCCTGCCAGCTCCCCATCTCTCTCTCTCTCTCTCTCTCTCTCTCTCTCTCTCTCTCTCTCTCTCTCCTCTTGGTGAAACTCCTCTACTGGCTAGGCAGCCATTTCTCTTTCCCTATGCCTGGTGCAGCTGCTCTGAATCAAGGACCCCGCTTTGGGCCAAGACTCCTTTAATGACGTGGCTGCTCTCACCCGCCCCTACCCCAAGTCTGCAACCATTCCTCCCTTCCAACCTCCCCCATTCCCCAATCTAGCTTGCATTTTCTCTTTATATAGTTCCAGTACGGATTTAATTATATTCATGGGAGGGCTAAGGAGTTTCGTTTCTGCCAGGCCTTCGTGTGTGCGTGTGTGTGCACTAAATTCTGCAATACAAATTCTACAATGGAAACCCAGCATTCTGTGTTTGGAATAAATTTAAAAACTAATAGATGGACACAAAGATAGGTTTGCCTAACTGCCTTGTGAAGTCTTCAAAACCATGGTCATCTGCACATCTTCAGATTTCCCTGGGAGATGTCAACCTACTCTTGTTTTCAAAATTAAAGTTACCTTTGTGTGTCTTTCATCTTTGTTATAGATTTCTGGTATGGGAGGAGATTTGGAAAGTTTTGGTATATATGACCCTGTAGATTTCTGGTATCAGGAATCATATACTTGAGATGCTCTGTAAACACAAACATGCATCCATGTTACAACACATCAGGGATTATAACAACGTACCATATTTTTCCGTGTATAAGACTAGGTTTCCCCCCTAAAAAATAATGACCAAAATTTGGGGGTGACTTATACACGGATAGATCTTCCTCCATTTTCTTAAACCATAGTCCTCCAAAATAGGGGGCATCTTATACCTGGGGGCGTCTTATAGACGGAAAAATATAGCACTTTGGAGTGGGGTGGTGGAGAGTCTTTTGTTGTTGACAATTTAAAGTCAGAAACACTTGCCAAGCTACTGCAACTCATCCGGGATCTAGCAGCAGATATATGCTGTACCTTCTGCCGTTTCTGTTCTAGGTAAATAAGCTCTGACGTGAGCAAGACTTTTCTTTTGTTTCCTTACGGCCAAATACTAGCCATTATGGATTTATCATGTGTTCATTCTTGCTTATAGCAAGTCCCCGCTGCTCCTCAACTTCCTCTGCAAATTTCACTGTCTTCAAAGTCACTGGCAGCAGGCTTTGCCTTTTTGAAAAAAAGAGAGAGTATGAAGAATATGCCCAAAGTGGAAAACGTTCTCCGCAGCTGTTTCATCAGTTTTTCCATATTGAATCTCCAGACCTAGAGGCTAAGAATGCTGAGGAAGAAGCTGACAATCAAATAGCATCTCAGCCCCTGAGTGCAGAACTGCCACTGGTTTGCTCCAGAAGTCCTATCCCTGCCCATATCCATGCTAGGTTCAGGTTGAAGGTGCACCCATTTGAAGAATGGTCCATCAGAGTGAATGGGGCCCTTCCCTAGCAAGCTCAGCCTGCCATCTGCTAGTCAGCACAGACAGGCAAACTAAGGCCCGGGGGCCAAATCTGGACCAGTCGCCTTCTAAATCCAGCCTGCGGACGGTCCGGGAATCAGCGTGTTCTTACATGTGTAGAATGTGCCCTTTTATTTAAAATGCACCTCTGGGTTATTTGTGGGGCATAGGAATTCGTTCATTCTGCCCCCCTTCAAAATATAGTCCGCCCCCCCCACAAGGTCTGAGGGACAGTGGACTGGCCGTCTGCTGAAAAAGTTTGCTGATCCCTGTGCTAGTGCCCACTTGCCTGCTTATGACTGTCCAGAGGTTGGCGCTCAGGAGTGGTTGGCAAGGCAGGGTGCAGTAGCACAGTATCTGGCTTTCCAACACCAGGGGTGAGGGGGTCTCATAAAATCATAGAGTTGGAAGGGACCCTGTGGGTCATCTCGTCCACCCCCCTGCAATGCAGGAATATGCAGCTGTCCCTTATGGGGATTGAACCTGCAACCTTGGCTTCATGCTCTAACCAACTGAGCTATCCGCCTCCACCAAATTGGCAGGAAGGCCGGCTTGATGCAGGTACAGATTTGGGCAAGTAGATTGGCTCCATTGCTGTGCCTGCAGCACACTGACTTCCCCTTCTTCCTCGTGGTTCCAGCATCTGTGGACCCCCCCTCTCTAGTGGGGCTTACTTGTAGCAATGGGCAGGCACGGCATCAGTGTCTTGCACCAGGTGGCTGTGAGCTGCCTGCCCATATTGCCCCAACTCTTGGGCATTGGGCAATGTGTGGCCCATTGCTAGGGAAATGCAGAGCCAAGGGCAGCAGGCAGGTAGGTAACAGCCAAACTGGAGCAGGCATCGCCACAACCCTCCTAACATTGACAAAGCAGCTATCCGGGGATGGCAGGTGCTGAAATTTGCTCTCAGTACATGCCTTCTGGATGCAGCCCATAAACCATCACCAGGGGGAAAGTTGCAAGCGGGAGCAGTCTCATTTTCTAGGTGCAAGAACATTACAGTGGTGCCTCGCAAGACGAAATTAATCCGTTCCTTGAGTCTCTTCGCCTAGCGGTTTTTTGTCTAGCGAAGCAACCCTATTAGCGGCTTAGCGGATTAGCGCTATTAGCGGTTTAGAGGCTATTAAAGGCTTAGCGGCTATTAAAGGCTTAGCGGATTAGCGGCTAAAAGGCTATTAGCGGCTTAGCGGCTTAGAAAAAGGGGGGGAAAGCAGGGAAAAATCGGAACACTCACAAGACGTTTTCGTCTTGCGAAGCAAGCCCATAGGGAAAATCGTCTTGCGAAGCAGCTCAAAAACGGAAAACCCTTTCGTCTAGCGGGTTTTCCGTCTTGCGAGGCATTCGTCTTGCGGGGCACCACTGTATCTATTGAACTGTTATAGCAAAAAAGCACTCTGGCTTAAGTAAAAGCTGAGGGCCCATTAGAGGCAGGGTTGACTAGAGGGAGCAACAATGATAAATATTTATTTTTATTTAATCGTTTATTAGATGTCTATCCCATCTTTCCTCTAAGGAGCTCAAGGTAGAATATAGGGTTCCTACCCCTCACCATTTCATCCTCATAGTATGTTTGCCTCTTAGTTGGTAGGTAGGTAGAAGGGGTGGTGAAGGTGAGATATGTGTTGTATGTTTTGTGTGTAACGTATGTAATGTAATGTTAAGTGTATATTGTTTTGTAATGTATTGATATTTATAATACAGTGGTACCTCAGGTTAAGTACTTAATTCATTCTGGAGGTCCGTTCTTAACCTGAAACTGTTCTTAACCTGAAGCACCACTTTAGCTAATGGGGCCTCCTGCTGCTGCCATGCCGTCGGAGCACAATTTCTGTTCTCATCCTGAAGCAAAGTTCTTAACCTGAAGCACTATTTCTGGCCTAGCGGAGTCTGTAACCTGAAGCATATGTAACCTGAAGCGTATGTAACCCGAGGTACCACTGTAAAATTTTAAAATTTTTTAAAAAATCCTCACAGTAACCCTGTGATGGAGGTTATTGTGAGACAGTGAATGCCTCAAGGTCACCCGGCGAGATTTGGGGCTCAGTGGATATTTGAGCCTTGGTGTCCCAGGTCCCAGGCAAGCACTCTAACCCAAACTTGGCCCTCCAGCTGTTTTTGGACTACAACTCCCACCATCCCTAGCTAGCAGGACCAGTGGTCAGGGAAGGTGGGAGTTGTAGTCCAAAAACAGCAGGAGACCTAAGTTTGGGAAACCCCGCTCTAACAAAAACCTGCCTGTTCTGAGCACCGAGGGCTGATATATTTCACTTTTTAAAAAAGGGATTTTTTTGTATGGCATACCCATACAAGTTGGCTCCTTAAATGTGGTGGCTTATGTCAAGATGGCGACTGACCGCCTCCAAGCTCAGACCACATTCCAGAGCTTTTCCAATCCTGGCTACTTTTTCAGTGCCAGAGCTGAGGCTTAGAACATGTGAAGTAACAGATCTGCCAGCTTTCCTACTGTGATCCGGATCAGTGGGTCTGGGGGGAGGGAGGGAGGGAGGGAAGTTGACCCCCCCCCAATGTTGAAATGTGGGCCTGGTTAAAGCTTTTATCTAGGCCAAAGCTCCTGTTTCCCATGGTACGCCTTTCCACTGCACCCATAACTTTATGTTATGACACAGCATTCCGTGCAAATGCCTTTATACATAGTGGGCTGAATCACACATTCTTTCCTCTCCCACTTGGAGCTATGGCATCCCATTTGCATCATGAGCCTGCTGGGTGGGGTCATGTGGGCATATTCCAGCACTCCAATTGGTCCCAAGTGGTTGGGTCTGGGATGCGTCACTGGAATGTCACATTCTGGGGGATTGTGGGAAATTAAAATGGCGGCACTTCAGGAAGCCATCGTTTTGATTTCCTATAGTGCCGAAAAATACACCATATACTGTATCATACCCTCCAACATTTCTCCGATGAAAATAGGGACGTCCCATTCCGTGATGATAATTTTATTATTTATACCCCACACATCTTATTGGGTTGCCCCAGCACTCTGGGCAGCTTCTGACGTATATAAAAACATAACAAAACATTAAACATAAAAAACTTCCCTATACAGGATTGCCTTCAGATGGCTCGGGGGTTGGATAACATCATACCCTCCAACATTTCTCCAATGAAAATAGGGACACCCTGCCATACCCTCCAACATTTCTCCAATGAAAATAGGGACAGCCTAAGGAAAAGCGAGACATTCCAGGATCAAATCAGAAACTGGAATGGGTTCTCTAAATCACAGACATCCCTAGAAAATAGGGACACTTGGAGGGTCTGTATATATTGGGGGCACTGTGAAAAACGTCAATGATTCCACTTTGTCACCTCAGGCAGCATTAGGCATACCTAGCTGTTGCCTCTGGTCTAAAGGGTTGAGGTGGTCCCCCATTTCCCTGCTCTCTCACCTCTCAGCCTTTTCTACCCCACTTCCCCAGCAGTGTTGACAGAAGTTGCCCACAATCCACCTAAGACATGGGTAGGCAAACTAAGGCCTAGGGGCCAGATCCAGCCCAATCGCCTTCTAAATCCGGCCTGTGGATGGTCTGGGAATCAGCATGTTTTCACATGAGTAGAATGTGTGCTTTTATTTAAAACGCATCTCTGGGTTATTTGTGGGGCATAGGAATTCGTTCATCCCCCCCCCAAAAAATACAGGCCCACCACATGGTCTGAGGGACAGTGGACCGCCCCCCTGCTGCAAAAGTTTGCTGACCCCTGAGTCCTAAGACAACTGGGAGCCTGGTGACTTTTAGAAGACATCTGAAGGCAGCCCTGTTTAGGGAAGCTTTGAATGTTTGATGTATTACAGTATTTTAATGTTTTTTTGGAAGCCGCCCAGAGTGGCTGGGGAAGCCCAACCAGATGGGCGGAGTATAAATAAATTATTATTATTATTATTATTATTATTATTATTATTATTATTATTATTATTATTGCTATTATTATATAATTTTGGACTGCAACTCCCATCATCCCTGGTCTTTGACTATGCTGGCTGATGTCGATGGGAGTTGTAGTCCGACACAGGTTGGGAAAGTCTGCTCTGGGGCATTGTGGGAAATTTAAATGGTGGTTTCCCAATCTGGATGCTTTTGAAAAGAGAGGCCCAGAATAGATTTCAGCAGTGGTGCCTAACCAAGGATGTCATGTGCTGGGTTCGCTACTCTCCCACATTGTAGGCGCTGCTACTAAGGAACAAGGGATAACGGCCAGATTTCTCCTTTGTCAACCAGTCACTTTCAGTTGAGACAAAAAGAGCAGTAAAACCGGGGGAGGGAGGGTGGATCCCCTTCCTACCTAGTCATCTTGTACAACCCTAGATTTTCATATATTCACCTGTGAAAGGTGTGCACTAAATGTTACCAACCCATATGCTGAGAGCCTTGTGGAAGTTCCCTCTGTGCCCCTCCACATGGCCTTCTCTATGGTGGCACCAAGGCTGTGGCAGTCCCCGCCCTCACCCCCAGGTACTTCCTAGCTGGTCTTATGATGCCCAGCTAAGGTAACTGTCTTATAATTTTGGGGGTACTCCAACTGCTATTATTAATCACTGGGTCGCTCTCTGCTAACTCTACAGTAAAACCTGGTTTTATTACTCATGTGGAAATTTTCACTTGCTATTGTATTAGTAGGTTTTTTAAGTTGCTTTCGACATATATATATCAGAGAAAGGCCCCATCTGCACCATTCTTTTAAAGCAGTATCTTATCGCTTTAAACAGTCAAAGTTCCACCAAAAAAGAATCCTGGGAACTGTAGTTTGTTAAGGGTGCTGAGAGTTATTGGGAGTCCCTTCACAGAACTACAGTTCCCAAAGTAGTTTAATAGTCAATTTTTATATATACAGTGGTACCTCGGTTTTCGAACGCCCCAGAAGTCGAATGCTATGATTTTCAAACGCCGTAAACCCGGAAGTAAATGCTTCTGTTTTCGAGCACTCCTCGGAAGTTGAACGACTTCCGCTGAGCGTATATGTTTATTTTCTCAATTTTCTCTATTAAATTTGCAGACCGCCTGTTATGTATTGGGTTTGACACATTTTATGTTACAAGGTGTGTTCTAACCAATCGTAGAAGCGTTGGTAGACTAACGTTCTAATGGCAAGTAAGCGCATGCTCTTTCAAATGTCAATGGTCAGTTCATGCTTGGCATTATTATCATGTTGTCCAGTCAGTTTGGTTCTTGTGTTCCCTGGGCACTGTGTACGCCCGAAACTATGGGCCAGGAGAGGGTTGGGTCCCTCTGGTATCATTGGGTCTCTGGTATCATTGCCAGCTGTACAGGTCCGGTTTCCTACGAGGTAGGGTTGGACGGGGGACTGGTTTGGAAGAGACATCTCAACCAGTTCAGAGCCAGGGCACCTCTGAACACGGAACTTCGAGCGGAACCAGAGGACAGAGAAATGGGTACTTCGGGAGATTCTGTGCCCAGGCCAGGGTGGGAACCAGACGGGTTGCCGGTGACTGAGTTACCCCAGCAGGGCGACTTCAGGCCAGAATCCTCAGTGGCTCCATCAGTAGTGTCCCCATCGGAGCCGGCCTTGTTGACCGTCCCACTCAGACCGCGGGTACCGGAGGAACCTCCTGGGTCACCCACTCAGGCACAGGAACCGCGACGGTCCCAGCAGGAGCGGAAAAGGCTGGCACATCTTGATGACTATGTTTGTTCCTTTTGTTGGGAAGTTGGGGAAGGAGTGTTATGTATTGAGTTTAACACATTTTATGTTACAAGGCGCGTATCTAACCAATCGTAGCAGCATTGGTAGACGAACGTTCTAATGAGAAGTAAGCACCTGAACTTCCAACTGTCAACTGTCAATGGTCAGTTCATGCTCAGGTTCATTATTGTGTTGTCCAGTCAGTTTGGTTCTCATGTTCCTATGAGTGAGCTGTTGTCACTGACAAATGTTGAATAAACTTAGTTGAGGAACTTATACTGCCTTGGGCTTCTGACTTTTTCTGAACATTTAACACAGTCGTACCTCAGTTTATGAATGTCTTGGAAGTCGAACATTTCAGGTTTTTAATGCTGTAAACCCAGAAGTAAATGCTTCCGTTTTCAAGCACACCTTGGAAGTCGAACGACTTCTACTGAGTGTATATGTTGGTTTTCTCGGTTTTCTCTATTAAATTTGCAGACTGCCCTTTGTGCCTTGGTTTTCGAACCTTTCGCAACTCAAATGCTCTTCCGGAATGGATTAAGTTCGAAAACCGAGGTACCACTGTATTTTGTAGTTTCGTTTTCTATTTTTCGGTTGTGAACTGCCCTGGAACCTTTGAGTGAAGGACCGTAAACGAATGTTGATGATGATGATGGATGGGCCACCTGTTGCCACCCAGATGTTTGAGTCCAATCAGGAATAAGGAAAGAACTTTTAACTGCCCATATGATGCCAAGCCAAACTTAGGGCCTTTATATTAATTTACAAAGCCTGTAACATCGAACGTTTCGGTTTTCAAACACCAAAAACCCGGAAATAACTGCTTCGGTTGTTGAACGCTTTTCGGAAGTCGAATGTGCCATGCAGCTTCTGTATTGAGTATTCCATAAGTAAATGCTTTGGTTTTCGAACATTTTGGAACTCGAACGGTTTTCCAGAACAGATTAGGTTCGAATACGAAGGTACCACTATATTTATTTCAGTCAATAACCAGTAGAGAAGGTAGGAAGAAACAGAGCACATAAAAGGCAAGATAATACATAAAGTACACTATTAAATGTAGAATTAAAAACAATGTAAAATGTTTAAGAAACAGTGGGAAATATAAAATAATTACACTAAAATGGTAAAAAGCAACGTAAAGTGTTAATTTTTAAAATAAGACAGGATCCTCTTCCTAGGGAATACTTTACAGAACAATGGCAGAGCACCTGAGCATTCACAAGAGTGTTTCCCCACTGTTATTACCCCTTGCAAGTGCCTACAAATCTGGGATTTGTAGGGTAGAAGGTATCAGCTTCCTAGGTCTTTTAGGCAACGTCGCTCCTCACTACTGCTAATTCGGGAAGTTGAGCTTTGAACTTAACTCACAGATTTCAGGCAGCTCCTTCACTTTCTGAACTTTCTGCCTTGACGTGTTTTCTGCCCAAACTTGTCTCGCGGCTCACCTGCTTTTCCATGTGGATGGTTTTCCTGAGCTAGTGCATCAATTGGGGGCCTACCTCAGCCCATGAACCAACGAGGGGTTGCCATGGCAATGGGGCTTCCACTACACAAGAATGAACTCTGAGCAACAGCCTGTCTAGGACCAGGTTGCATTCTCGGTTGATTTGTCCAGTGCTTTTTTTTCTGGGGGGACGCAGGGGTACGCATACCCGTATACAGTTTGTGAATCTAAGTTTGGCCTCATTGAGGGGCAGTATTTCAATATGAGTAGGAAAATGAGAGTACAGTGGTACCTTGGGTTACAAACACTTCGGGTTACAAACACTTTGGGTTACAGACTCCCCTAACCCGGAAGTAGTACCTCGGGTTAAGCACTTTACCTCAGGATGAGAACAGAAATCACGCACCAGTGGTGTGGCGGCAGCGGGAGGCCCCATTAGCTAAAGTGGTGCCTCAGATCATAGCTGTCAACGTTTCCCTTGTTTAAAGGGAAATTCCCTTATTCCGAATAGGATTCCTTGCAAAAAAAAGGGGAAAGTTGACAGTTATGCCTCAGGTTAAGAATGGTTTCATGTTAAGAACAGACCTCTGGAACGAATTAAGTTTGTAACCAGAGGTACCACTGTACCCCTAAACATTTTTTTTAGAAAAAAAGAACTTGATTTGTCTGTTTACTTGACTCTATTGCCTTCTCGGTTCAAGCCACGAGTGGTTAGTTGAACACTCAGTGAAAACAAGCACCTGCGGCTGGAGTCCTCCCAGAATGGGGTTGGCTCCAGGAAGCAAAGGTGGTCCTCCTCATTGATCAGTGGGTCACCTGGAGGGCTTCTCTAAAAGGGGAGGACCAATGAGCCTGTGCAGTGGCCAGAGAATGCTAAGTGACTAAGGGAGAATAAAACGGGGGGGGGGGGTGATTGGCAGGAGGGGAAGGGATGGAATGGAGTATGCTGAAACAGGGCATGGCTGGCTGAAACCTTGCATGGGAGCATTCCACATTGCAGACTCCCCACATGCCCCTATTATCCAGGGACAGTCCTGGATTTACAGAAGCTGTCCCAGTTTCTGATTAGATCCTGGAATATCCTGCTTTTCCTTAAGACATCCATATTTTAATTGAAGAAATGTTGGCGAGTATGGAGTTATGCGAGCCCCTGAGCCAAGGAGATAAGTAACTATACAACCTTTAGAAGACACCTGAAGGCATGTAGGGGAGTTTTTAAAATGTTGAATGTTTTATTATGTTTTTATATATGTTGGAAGCCACTAGAGTGGCTGGGGCAACACAGTCAGATGAGCTGGGTATAGATAATAAAAACAATGCAGAATAGGACACCCCTATTTTCATCAGAGAAATGTTGGAGGGTGCGACTTGGTTCTGTCATGGTTGCCCCTTGATTCAACAGTGAGAAGGCCCCTTAGCCTATGCTCGGAAGTGCAACACAGAACTCGAATTAAAACTGGGCACAGCGATGCCTGAGGAATTTCTTGCTTTGTAAATCCCATTGCAAACTGACTTGCTGCAAACTCCCGCAGACTCATATGCAGACTTGATCAGTTCTTTATAATGCAGATACGATTTTAGAGAAAAAATATCGCCGTGATGTGTGTGTGCACAAATACCTCTCCTCTCTTCTCCACTCTAGAGACATACATATACAAAACACTCACAGATTCCCTTCCTTCTACTCTTGTAATGCAACCCGTCCCAGAGAGTCCTGTATTTGAAGAAACATTTCCTCTCTGCCCTGTCTCCTCCAAGGCTCTCTTTTAGGTCTTGCTAATGGGCCTTGTGGCATTTTTGCAAGCAAGATTTCAATTAGGAGCTGGAAATAGCTTCTGAACCCTGCATGACTGATTGCCGGGTATCACCGGGCCAGCCACAATTAAGGAGGAAGAGAGAGGACGATTGTATGGTGGCCTGGCGGTAGGGACCATAATAGACCGGGCGTTGTCATCCATGTAGCCCTGTGGTCGAACCTCCTACTGAATGGGAGGGATCACAAGAAAGAGACAGTCAGCAGATGGAGGTGGCCGGGGAGGGGATTTCGGCTGACCTGCTTTGGGACAGAGAATTGCAGCAGGATGGGCAAAGGTTTTAATCTGAAGATGGGCGTCAGCAGGATGTTTCCAGTTTTACGGCTCAGTCATGGGATGTTCTGGATTTATTCAGTTATTTATTAAATTTATACACTGCCCCTCATCTGAGGATCATGCGGCAGTTTGCAATATAAAAGCACAAAAATGCAAGGTGTAATAACAAATAAAACAACTCCCCGCCCCCAGTTTTAAAGGCCACCGATCATTTCATTAGCCAAAGGCTTTGGAGAACAGGAATGTTTTTGCATGGCACCTAAAGATATGTAATGAAGCCACCATGTGAGCCTCTCTGGGGAGAGAATTCTATAAGCAGGGAGCCACCACAAAGTGGTCCTTGAAGTACTACGTTCCTGAGCCATTTAACAGACCCTCCAAGTGTCCCTATTTTCCAGGGACAGTCCCAGATTTACAGAAGCCGTGCCGGTTTCTGATTTGATCCCGGAATGTCCCGCTTTTCCTTAGGACGTCCCTGTTTTCATCGGAGAAATGTTGGAGGGTTTGGAGTTACATGACCCCTTGAGCCAAGGAGATACCGTATTTTTTGCTCTATAAGACTCACTTTTTCCCTCCTAAAAGGTAAGGGGAAATGTGTGTGCGTCTTATGGAGCGAATGCAGGCTGCGCAGCTATCCCAGAAGCCAGAACAGCAAGAGGGAATGCTGCTTTCGCTGCACAGCGATCCCTCTTGCTGTTCTGGCTTCTGAGATTCAGAATATATTTTTTCTTGTTTTCCTCCTCCAAAAACTAGGTGTGTCTTATGGTCTGGTGCGTCTTATAGAGCGAAAAATACGGTAGGTGGCTATACAACTTTTAGAAGACATCTGAAGGCAGCCCCGTATAGGGATGTTTTTAAATGTTTAATGTTTTCTCTCTTTTTTTTTTTTTTACATATGTTGGAAGTCACCCAGAGTGGCTGGGGCAACCCAGTCAAGTGGGTGTGGGGTATAAATAATAAAATTATGATGATGATGGAATAGGACGACCCTATTTTCATCAGAGAAATGTTGGAGGATATGCCAGCCACGGTCTCTATAACATCTCCACGGGACCACTGGCAGTGTGGGGATGCCCTCCCACAAGTGGTCAAAGCTGACTAATTTTGACTGTCAGTGGGACCCCCCCCCCACAAGACAGGTTGCTGGGCCAGCCTGCCAGGGCAGAGAGAGACACAAGCTCTGAACAAACTCAGTCAGAGGCAACTCTGGGATGTGTTTTCCCCTGCGCCACTCTTTCTCCCTGAAGACAAAACTGGAGCAGATAAAGGGCATCTGGGATCTGTTAACTGGATTCAACACTGCAGAACACATGGGTTGCATTAAAGCAGCTTTCTCCCCTCCCCCCTCCTTTCGCGCTAGGAAAAATATATATATCTCCAGCGCTCCGTTCTGTTGCCACTTGGAAACTCTTCATATCTCTGCAAACGCTTCCTTCTTTGTGAGCCGAATTCAACTAACCCAGTTTCGGTCGTCTCTTTCTCTCTCTCTCTCTCTCCCCCCCCCCCCCGCCCGCCCCAGGCCGAGTTGTAGAAATGCAAGCCTGGCTGTAACTCACACAAGTGGCCCTGTCAGAGACAGCGATGGCTGGAGCAACCCAGATTTTAAGGGTTTCCTCAGGAGTGTTGCCTTGGCCCTGAAATGCGAGCTCTCGCCATATGTTCAGTTGTACAATGAATGGGTACAGGGAAGACCTACATTCATTCTGTGAGGAGTCCCCCATGGATGATCTAATGAACATAGGTGGGAGGTCCCTTTCCCCATTCTAAATATATTCATTGGACACGGGTGGCACTGTGGTCTAAACCACTGAACTTCTTGAGCTTGCCGATCAGAAGGTTGGTGGTTCAAATCCCCGCAACGGAGTGAGCTCCCTTTGCTCTGTCCCAGCTCCTGCCAACCTAGCAGTTCGAAAGCACGCCACTGCAAGTAGATAAATATGTACCACTATGGCAGGAAGGTAAACAGTGTTTTCGTGCACTCTGGTTTCCTTCATGGTGTCCCGTTGTGCCAGAAGTGGTTTAGTCATGCTGGCCACACGCCCCAGAAAGCTGTCTGTGGACAAACGCCAGCTCCCTCAGCCGGAAAGCAAGGTGAGTGCCGCAATCCCATAGTTGCCTTTGAATGGACTTAACTGCCCAGGGGTCCTTTACCTTTACCATTTTACCTGTTCCTCTATGTGCATCTGAACTTTCCACCTCCAAAACACCAAAGGCTTCGAGCAGAGCAGAAGATGAACCAACAGAAAAAAGCAAGAGGATGGGACAGGAATGGTCTGGTTTTCTAACCAGTGGTGGATTTACATATAAGCTAAACAAGCTATAGCTTAGGGGTCTCTCTCTTGGGGTTAAAGAAAAAAACACTGGATGTACATTTCCAAAATATAAGATAAAAAACAAATCAAATAAAACCTACGTATTGCAAAAGTGTTTTGTGTTGTTGAGGCTCCTATGATGTAAGTCATGGGCCCCGCCTGCTGGCCTGTTCCCTAAAATACCACTGGTTTGCTCATTTCTATGTATAGGTTGCCTACATTCTGCATGTGCAAATGGCTTTAGGTAACTATTAGGTCCATAAATTACCATATAGCATATATTCAAGACAAAAAAAAAAAAAGCGACAATTTGTTGTTGACAAAGGACAGCTGGACATATAAAGGGCCCCATTACCTTCAGTAGCTTAAATGTAAAGGTAAAGGGACCCCTGGCCATTAGGTCCAGTCGTGACCGACTTTGGGGTTGCAGCGCTCATCTTGCTTTATTGGCCAAGGGAGCCAGCGTACAGCTTCCGGGTCATGTGGCCGGCATGACTAAGCCACTTCTGGCGAACCAGAGCAGCGCATGGGGACACTGTTTACCTTCCTGCTGGAGCGGTAAGCGGTACCTATTTATCTACTTGCACTTGACGTGCTTTCGAACTGCTAGGTTGGCAGGATCAGGGAACCGAGCAACGGGAGCTCACCCCGTTGCAGGGATTCGAACCACCGACCTTCTGATCGGCAAGTCCTAGGCTCTGTGGTTTAACCCACAGTGCCACCCGCGTCCCGCCTCAGTAGCTTAGGGCCTCATCAAACCTAAATCCAGCCCTGTTTCTAACATCTGTGAACATGATGGACTGGAAAACCACAGTTCTCTCAACACATGCCATGCTATGGTGTGATGCATTGGACGGGCAATGCCTCAGTCCTCGTGGAAGCGTACCTTGTTGACATTGTTGACTCTGCCTTTGTATTTTGTGAAAATCACAAATAAAATATGTATCTTTAATTTCTAAAAATACAAATCCGCAACAGAACAAAAATTAACAATAAAACCTAGTCCAGTCAATAGTTGGAAGAGCCAAGTTATTTCCAGGAAAATTAACACTGGAAAGAACCAAGATTAAGACAAGAAAACTCCACACAGCGGAAGCAGTCATGAGGCAGTGGTGGAACACTGATAAAGTGAAGTGAACCATACGGGTTGCTTTATATTTGTTGCAAACCAGTTGTGAGGTTTTACCCCCTACAGTTAAGTGATATATAAATTGTCTGAAATTAACACTGACGTATTAGCTCTGCAGCCAGCACTGATGTGTCCGCTGACCACAACCTGGCACATTCAACATTAGCGTGAAGGAGGCCTACGCGTGTACAAACTTGCGTGCAAAATGTCTGCTTGGCTCTTAAGATCATGTTGAGGGGGCTGTTCTCTGGGCTGTTCTCTGGGAACTGGGAACAGAGCCATTTCTGTGCTGGTAACCGCATTATGGAATACTCTGCCCAGAGACATCTACCTGGCACCAAGTAAGTTTCAGGTCCCAGGCCAAAACAATTTTCTTGCTATGTGGTTCCATGCCAATTTTTCTGTTGTTTCGTGTACCAATGGGAGCTTTTGAAAGGTAAGTCTGATTGCTGTGGAGGGAAGGTGACTTTTGTGGGGGAATCACATTCTCCATGGGCTGTGGTCCTGATGCCAATTGGCTTTCCTTGTTGTTGTTGTTGTTTAGTCATTTAGTCGTGTCCGACTCTTTGTGACCCCATGGACCAGAGCATGCCAGGCACTCCTGTCTTCCACTGCCTCCCACAGTTTGGTCAAACTCATGCTGGTAACTTCGAGAACACTATCCAACCATCTCATCCTCTGTCATCCCCTTCTCCTTTCCAGGAAGTCTTCTCTTCTCATGAGGTGGCCAAAGTATTGGAGCCTTAGCTTCCCGATCTGTCCTTCCAGTGAGCACTCAGGGCTGATTTCCTTCAGAATGGAGAGGTTTGATCTTCTTCCAGTCCATGGGACTCTCGAGAGTCTCCTCCAGCACCTGTTATTAAATGAACCCCCACCCTCCCAGCTTATGACAATGCACTCTAAGCATTTAATGTAGCCGGATCTCCTTCCTATTGCCAGATCTGCCCAAGGAACTTGGAAGGCTGTGATGGAGAATCTTGCCAGCAATGACCAGTGATGAGGGGGGCTTTCCCCAAGGGTAAATATACATGAAACAAAAAGCATTGGCTAGCTTGTCCAATATTCAAGGTATAGCTCAGCCAACAGAGCATGACACTCTTAAGCCCAGGGTTGTGAGTTTGATCCCCACATTGGGCAAAAGATTCCTAAACTGGAGTACATTCTCACCAATATAAAAGTAAAGGTAAAGGACCCCTGGACAGTTATGTCCAGTCAAAGGTGACTATAGGCTTGCGGCGCTCATCTTGCTTTCAGGCCGAGGGAGCCAGCATTTGTCCACAGACAGCTTTCCGGGTCATGTGGCCAGGAGGACTAAACTGCTTCTGGCGCATCGGGACACCATGACGGAAACCAGAGCGCACGGAAACGCCATTTACCTTCCCGCCGCAGCCATTTACTTATTTACCTATTTGCACTGGCATGTTTTCGAACTGCTAGGTTGGCAGGAGCTGGGACAGAGCAACAGGAGCTCACCTCATCACGGGGATTCGAACCGCTGACCTTCTGAACTGCAAGCCCAAGAAGCTCAGTGGTATAGACCCCAGCACCACCCACAATATGCTGATGACACGCAGCTCTACTTTTCCTTTACAGAACCTCCTGATTCCTTATTTCCTATCAGCAGAAGCACAAAGATTTCCTATTTATAACTCTTGAGTATCTTGCATGTGTCCACAAGGCACATCTTTCATCTATCTAAATATTTAAAAGAATAAGACATAAAAATACTAACAACAACAACAACAATATATTCAGTACCTAAGAGAATGGGCAGAAATGTAAACAAGTACACACATAAGACGTTACAAGTTTGGGCTGCCTCAGTTAACACAAATGAGTTTATCACTGTGATTTTTGCCAAGAAAAGATGATGGGTTATCAGGAATGTTAACAGAAGGACTTTAATGGGCCTTAATGGCCTTAAACTCTCCCCTCTCCACCCCTGGAATGTGACATTATAAGAGCAGAGGAAGGGATGGAGAGAAGCAAGTCAGTCAGAGCTGGAAAGAATTGAGAGCTGGCTGAGAAGTCCATGCTTCCTTCCCTGTTCCCAAATGCTCTCCTCGCATATTTGTAAACAAACAGATATGTCTTATCCAAAGGAAATTAAATCCTGGACTTCTCAGTGGTCAAGAAAGTGAGGAGCACAGAAGAGTGCATTTTCTTTTCTTTCTTTCTTTCTTTCTTTCTTTCTTTCTTTCTTTCTGTCTTTCTGTCTTTCTGTCTTTCTGTCTTTCTGTCTTTCTGTCTTTCTGTCTTTCTGTCTTTCTCTTTCTTTCTCTCTCTTTCTTTCCTTCCTTCCTTCCTTCCTTCCTTCCTTCCTTCCTTCCTTCCTTCTTTCTTTCTTTCTTTCTTTCTTTCTTTCTTTCTTTCTTTCTTTCTTTCTTAAAACAGACCTGAGGAACACAAGGATGAAAAAGTTGCATTCTCCTCCCAGAGAAGAACAGCAGATGAAGTTGATGGACTATGCTGAAATAGCTAAAATGACGGGAAGAATCGGAAACCTGCTTCACAGTGTTTACAATTCGAGAAGGATGTTCTCAAGCTGGAATGTGTGCAGAGGAGGGCGACCAAGAATATTAATAATAATAATATAAAAAAATAAATTTATTTATACCCCGCCCTTCCCGGTTCAAAAACCGGGCTCAGGGTGGCTACCAATAAATTTAAAACACCTTAAAACACTTAATTATAAAAACAGCATAAAATACAGTATAAAAACATGAATAACAATAAAATTCAAAAATCAATTAGATAATCCCCAGGGCTAGCTGGCTGAATTGGTCCTACTTGGGCCAGCGAGGAGGCCAGGGGAGAATTAGCTGTGGGGTCACAGAGTGGGTGATCTTCATAAAAGGGGAGGGGGAGGGAAGAGAAGATCAAGGGTTTTGGAAACCAAGCCTTATGAGGAATGGTTGAGGAAAACAGATATCTTTAGCCTGGTAAAGAGGAGATTGGGTTGACATATGATACACATATTCACATATCTAAAGGGTTGTCACATGCAGAATGGAGCAAGCTTGTTTTCTCCGGCTCCAGAGAGTAGGACACAAACCAATGGATTCAAGTTACTAGAAAGGAGCAGAACTTTCCGACAGTAAGAGCTGTTTGACAGTAGAAAGGTCTCCATCCGAAGGTGGTGGACTCTTCTTCCTTGGAGGTTTATACGCAGAGGTTGGATAGCCATCTGTCATGGATATCAGGCTTAAACCTCAGCAGGAACAGCTGGGCAGTGAGCAACCTGCGGAGGCTGCACTATGCCAACAAACTATCTTTCCAAGTCTTACATTTTTGCTTGGGGGTGTCGACAAAATTCTTGGTACCTTTCCCTGTACTTTCCCCTGCTGTGGGCTTTTATCTTGCTTCACCTTTGTGTTACATTCTCTCTACTGCTTTCTAGCTGTCTGAGAGGAGAGGTGGTCAGTCCTGACATGCCCTGTGAATAGAGTGCAGCAGGAATAACAAGTTCTGGATTGTGTGCTGCAAGACTTGGGCAACATCCACTCCATATATTTCAAGAGAGGGACGTGGGTGGCGCTGTGGCCTAAGCCACTGAGCCTCTTGGGCTTGCAATCGGAAAGTTGGCAGTTTGAATCTGCACGACGGGGTGAGCTCCCATTGCTCTGTCGCAGCTTCTGCCAACCTAACAGTTTGAAAGCATAGCAGTACGAGTAGATAAATAGGTACCACTGTGGTGGGAGGGTAAACTGCATTTCCCTGTGCACTGGCACTCATCTGTGTGCCAGTAGTGGTTTAGTCGTGCTGACCACATGACCTGTCTGCAGCCGAAACAGCGTCTCCCTCAGTCTGGAAAGTGAGGTGAGTGCTGCACCCCATAGTCACCTTTGATTGGACTTAACCATCCAGGGGTTAGATAAGATCTAGATAAGAATGTATATCTAGATAAGAATGTATATCTAAACAGGGTTTCAGGTAGCTATGGGTTTGCTGAGATATTCTAGTTTAGTTCTCATTACCTTGTAGAGGAAGTGGGACCTTCCCACAGCTCCAACTTTTCCTGTGGTGTTAAAAAACCCGACGTTCCCCTCTGTCGCTCCATAGACCTCATAGATTTGGATGGGTCCAAATCGGTGCAGGAACTCCTTCCAGACCTCCGCACGCATGCCGTTGCCTATTGCCATTCGCACACAGTGGTCTCGGTCGCTGTCTGCCTGCAAAGCAGCATGTCAGAGGGGTCGCTGCTGAACTAAATAAACTTTGCTAGTATTTATTATTATTATTATACATTTCTATGCCACCTTTATCTTCCAAGGATCTCAAGGTGATGGACATGGTTCTCTTCCTCCCCATTTAATCTTCACAACAACCCCGTGAGATAGGTTAGGCTAAGAGATCGTGACTGGCTCAAGGTCACCCAGTTAGCTTCATGGCTGAGTGAGGATTCGAACCCACGTCTCCCAGGTCATAGTCCAACACTCTAACAATGATGCCACACTGACCAGTGCCGGCTTCCTGTCCTCCTGATAACAAACATGTCAGGTTAATGAAATGTGCTCTGTGAATGGCTTCCTAGGAAGGCTCTTTGGAAACTTCACCTGGTTCAGACTGCAGCTGAGGGGCTGTTATTTAAACAGTATGCTATAAGAATAGCCTTGAATCAGGGCAGTGGCCCACCTGCTACAACTCCTAAACGGCCTCGGTCCAGTATACCTGAAGGAGCGTCTCCACCTCCATCATTCTGCCCGGACACTGAGGTCCAGCGCCGAGGGCCTTCTGGCGGTTCCCTCACTGTGAGAAGCCAAGTTACAGGGAACCAGGCAGAGGGCCTTCTCGGTAGTGGCACCTGCCCTGTGGAATGCCCTCCCACCAGATGTCAAAGAGAACGACAACTACCAGACTTTTAGAAGACACCCTGTTTAGGGAAGCTTTTAATGTTTGATGCATTACTGTATTTTAATATTTTGTTGGAAGCCACCCAGAGTGGCTGGGGAGGCCCAGCCAGATGGGCGGGGTATAAATAATAAATTATTATTATGATTATTATGATTATTATCTTGATCTGTTCGATACCTGTGGGAAGCCAACAAGCAGCAAGAGAACGCAACAGCAGAATTTGCCTACCCAAGTTGGCGGCCTTCACTGGCTCTTGCAGGAACAAATCTCACAATTTACGTGCTGTGCCACAGATAGAAGGCAACCAATGTCACCAAAGGTTTCCAAACCATGGTTTCCAATTCTGGTTCTCAGGTAGCTGCCAGGGCCCATGGGCCTTCTTTTAAAAACCAAGTAAAAGAAACTGACAGGGCCATAAACTACTCTGGAAATTGATGCAGCTTCTGGAACATTTGAGGGTTTTTTTGTTTTTGTTTTTTTGTTTGTTTTTTGGAGATGGGGTGGCATTTACCAGGGGCATTTTACCAGGGGCATTGCTGCCTAGAAAAGGAGGAATATATTTTTAAGTTAAATAATAATAAAATGAGTGCCTGCAACTGTGTACCTGCTTCACCAGCTGTTCCTCGGCAATAAAATGAATTTGTAAAAAAGCAATGAGAAAAGAAGATGGCTGCTCTCCAGGTGGTCATTTGCAAGCTCCCTGGGCTGTGTGGGGCTCTTGACTTTGACCTCTAGGTGCAGCCCCATCTATATTTTTGGATTCAGCTGTGAATCCAAATGGACAATCCATCTGAATTCTTGGAAACATTTTTGCCGCAACAACAAAACTGGCCTCTCTCGCCAACGATTACCTTTTTCACATTACACAGGTAGCGCATCATTTCTCCCACATACAGGATCAGGGAGACGTGATATCGTCTGCAGTCATTCCAGAACTCAGAAACAGAGAACTTAGGTCTCAAGACACATGTAGACCCTTGTGGGAATAAAGAGAGAGAGTGGCTTAGGTGTGGCCTTGTTGTGAGCACTGGTATAGGCAGATGCAGTTCTAAGTGCCATGCATTATATTATTGCAATGTAAGTCATATGTTGGGCTGCCTCTGGAAAGTGTTTGGAAACTTTCAGCTGGGGCAAAATGCAGCAACTAAGGGATTTGCTCTAAATGTGCAGTGAACCCTCACAGATACAAAAGCCTCCTTGCTTCTTGAGCCAGACAGCAGCTGAAACAGGGCTGGAGGATTTCGTTAAGGAGGCTGGGAACTGTAGCTCTGTCAGGGGTAAACTACTGTTTCCATGATTCTTTGGCGCAGGGGAGCAGTGCGCTTTAAAATCATGTTATGTACACAGCCTGAATATGTTTGACTTTCACACATAGGTTTCCTGGTCCGCTTCTTCCCATGGGTGGATGAAAGAATGTTCAGAATTAAATGGTGGCAGGTGTTTTCAATGTATAAAGTGCAAATATGTGGTGAGGAAGGATCCTATGTGGAGAGAGGTTGTGTGGTGTAGTGGTTAGAGCATCAGACTAGGACCTGGGAGACCAGGGCTCTGGTCCCCACGCGCCCTGAAGATCACTGGGTGATCTTGGGCCAGTCTCTCAGTCTAACTTGAGAGTACATCTGCACTCATGGATGTGTGTATGTCTATGCACTTATCAACCCATCTCTGCCTATCACCCTCTTGCAGAGGAGGCGTGTGAGTGGACATTCCATACATACCAGCTTCCAGGCATCCTCCAACCCCAACTATGAGTGCAACTGAGTGGTACAGCGGGAGCGGGATGTAGACAATGTCCTTGGCGCGGGCCCCAAGGTGGCCTGATAGGTTGGATACTATCAGCATCTTTCTCTGGGAAAGGATAGCAGCTTTCGGTAGCCCTTGAGGAAAAAGAGAAGGGCTCATTTAACAACCACAAATGACTCCGTCCAGTGGGAAAGCGTAACATGCTGGGATCCCAATACATTCCTTCCCATGTTGACAGATTCTAGGAGCCACAGGTGAGAGCTGAGTGCAAGATGGGGACCAAAGGTGGGACAAACTACCCCAGAAGAAGCAAACAGATTCCCCATCAAAGGCACTAAGGTAAAGGTAAAGGGACCCCTGACCATTAGGTCCAGTCGTGGCCGACTCTGGGGTTGCGGCGCTCATTTCGCTTTATTGGCCGAGGGAGCCGGCGTACAGCTTCTGGGTCATGTGGCCAGCATGACTAAGCTGCTTCTGGCGAACCAGAGCAGCGCATGGAAACACCGTTTACCTTCCCGCCGGAGCAGTACCTATTTATCTACTTGCACTTTGACGTGCTTTCAAACTGCTAGGTTGGCAGGAGCTGAGACCGAGCAACGGGAGCTCACCCCATCGCGGGGATTCGAACTGCTGGCCTTCTGATCAGCAAGTCCTAGGCTGTGTGGTTTATTTATTTATTTATTTTTTATAAAATTTTTATTGGGTTTTCAATTTTTTTAAAAACAAACACACAAAAATACAACAAAAACAAAACAAAACAAGCATATTCTCAGAACCTTACTTTCCTAACCTTATTCCCTGGACTCCCCCCCCCACCCCCCTTCTTACATCCCTATTCCCATAATTGACCCAGCAAGTTCTAGCTTCTCCTCCTTAACCTATAGATTAATATTTTTGATATGACTCTTCCTAATTAACCCCATTTTTCTTATCCCCATCTCTTATAAACATTTAGATTTTTTCCTAAGGTCGACCCAAGTTCCCTTCCACTGATTTCATTTTTATATTAGATATAGGCCCTATTCACCCGACCCAAAATTCATAAACATTTATACAATTCTGCTTTCCCCTCCCCCCCTCCCCAGGTACTAGTCACTTCTCAAATAAAGGTCAGCAGTAGTTTCTAGCCTGGATTCCTCACGTCCGAGGCTTTCAAATCTCTTTCAGTTCCTCTCCGCCGGTTTTGTTGGAAATCCTTTATATTGGTCATCAGATCTCGAAGCAGTTCAGTCTCTGTCACTCCAGTTTTTCTTCCCACCAGGATGCTTGATAACAACTGCTGCCAAAAATCAACCAGTCTTTCATATTCAACAGGGGAGCCCCAATCATATTTCTTATTTCCTTTAAGTTCCTGTATTCCAAATACTTTAGGGGCCCCCTCTTTCATCTTTAGCATCCTTTGCAGGTTTGTAATCCATGTACTCCAAGAGTCTTTTTCCTTGCACTCCACCATTGTAGACTTTTTGTTGATATTTCCCATCTGTGCTTTCTCCTCCGATTCTTGAAATGTCACTTCTATTTCAGCTGCAGATTCCTTTCCTGTGAAGTCCTTATTGCATTCAGCAGAGTTGCTTATTCCAGAGGTCAAGGTCATTAATTGTTTATTCATAGTCAAACTCTGCTCTTGCAATATTCCCACGAGAAAAAACATCCTGTCTATCTGTGCCTGTAAATTTCCATCTGCAGCCATTGTAATACCTTAGGAATCCCCCTAGAGGGATTCTAGTTATTTTGTAAACTTTTTCCAACAGTCCAAATCTTTTTTGTTTCTTTCTTTCAAATTTCCAACAACTTTATTTCAGTTTATAGCACTTTTAGTCCAGAGAGATATTAGTTAACAAACTTTTAACTGAAACTGTCCCTTTGACAGCTCTTTTGACAGCTGTCAAACTCCTTATTCCTCTTCAACAGGCTCAAACGCGGGACTCCCCCTGGTCCGGGGGGGGGGGATTTCATCAAAAATTTCCAGAGTTCCACTCTCACTCTCCAGCACAACACTTCTTTTAACAAATCGAGGAAGTTAGTTTCTTTTATATTGGACAAAATAACCTCTCCACCTTAGTTCTCCGTTCCTTGCTTAGAATTGTCTGTAAGTAAGGGGGTGCGGACTTCCTTTTAGCACACCCCCCGGTCATCTCGAATTCACAGGAAAAGATTCTTAAAGCCCAATTCCATCCTACTCACGGGTTATTCTTTTTCAGTCCAAATTTCAAGGAAGGAAGTCAGCGCTCTCCAGCCATGGCTCGCGGCTCCGCTCAACCAAGGTAGCGATCGACTCTCAGCGCCACGCCGCCCTCCGTACCCTCTCCGCAGCCTTTAAAAAGGCTCTTCGTGGGTCGGGGGCGCTTAAGGCGCCCACCGAGTCTTCCAGTCCGCAGGCTTCAGCGCCTGCGGTTTCTAAGGGTCCCGGCGTCGCCGGCGCGGCAAGACCCGTCCTCAGTTGAGCCGATTCCCTCCGCAGCTCGGAGGGAATCCGCCATTTCACGATCGCGCCAACCCGGAAGTCCCCTGTGTGGTTTAACCCACAGCGCCACCCGCGTCCCTTATCAAAGCCACTACCCCTCCCTTAATGACCCCATACACAAGTAGGGCAGGTAGAAGGAAGATGGGATTTCCAGACATAATTGCCCCCCTCACCCATCACTGTGACCTTTTCCCTCCTCACCTGTAGTCCCAGAGGTGAAAATATACAGGGATGTAGATTCAGCAGTTACGTTGGCTCTGAAGGAAATGGGCACAGGCTCGGCTGAGCTGGATTGGATCTGCCCAAGCAAAGCTTCCACACCCTCGGTTGGGGAGTCTTCGCTTAGGAAGAAAACTTGGACTCCTTCATTCTTTAGAGCGGGAAGAGCATCCTCAATGGCGGCCTTGAAATCTTCAAGAGAGCATGAAAAGAGGTGAGGTTTTTTATTGACACTTACTTCCTAACCTTAGGCACGGATATCTTCAAATACAGGCAACTCCCCATTTACGCATGTTCAATATGCATGCAACCGTATATACACACATTGTATACGCAGAGGTTGGATAGCCATCTGTCATGGATGCTTTAGCTGAGATCCCTGCTGTGCTGGGCCCGGGGGTAACCCGAGTAACACGGTCCAGGTCCGGTCCCAAATCCCCCCCATTATCGCCATGAAAACTCTAACCACTACACCACACTGCGTAAAAACGACTTTAGGAAATGGAGCTTTTACATATTCTTGGCTGCTGCGGGACACTTAAGAGGAGCACAACTTCCATATGCCTCATTTGTGAGCAGGGCCGTCTTTACTGGGGATACAAGGAGTGCAGGGCACCCAGGTGCCGAATTCTGGGGGGTGCCAGGCACCCGCTGCTGAAGCCGCCTAAGCTCTTAACTACCTACCTGTTATGAAATAATAAATAATTTTGATCAAGCTAGAAAAACAAAATACATATATACCTAGGTACGGTGGATGCTCAGGTTGCAACCATGATCCATGCAGGAGGCACGTTTGCAACCTGCAGTGCCGCGTCTCGCACATGAGGGCCATGATTCGGCAAGTCTGCGCATGCGCAAAGCATGATTTAGCGCTTCTGCGTGTGCACGAGCACTGAAACCCGGAAATAACCCATTCTGGTACTTCTGGGTTCGGAGCGGTGCGCAACCTGAAAACGCACAACCTGAAGTGTCTGTAACCTGAGGTATGACTGTATTACCGAAATGTATACCTACTGTTTCACTAAAGGACTTTTGACTTTGTGCGCTCATTTGCCAAAGATGTGCCGTGCCAGCAGCGGCGCTTGTCATTCACAATGGCCGCGCTTGTCAGACTCAACGAGTATAAGTGTATTGTAAATAATTGATCAAATAAAAAAGTTTGCTTCTTTTCCCTCCCTCTTTCGTAAACAAGAGATAAGGCGTAAGCGTGGTGTCTGACATAAGGATAATAAAAGTTAATTTGGGGGCTAAACTGAATTTGGGGGCGCTGGGAGGATCTTTGCAGCCTGGCGGCGCATATGCTAAAGACTCCCCTGTTTGTGAGGCTTGGCTTCCTCTGTGCCAGGGTGCTGGGCTTTATGGGGGCATAAACTTCACATTTCACCAGAAGTTGTTTGAGAGGCACATTGAAAATACACAGAGCGCTATGGAGGAGAAGTGACAACTGTGATCCCATCAACTGGGAAATAGCTGCTCTGGTTTTCTACTATTTAACGTGCATTGGGCTATGTGTGCACTACATTGCAGCTTTTTAGCTGGAATCAGGGGTGCCAACTTGAATAAAATATTGGGGGATGGGGCAGACAAGCCCCTCCCTACATAATCGATCACATGACGCACTACACACACACCCTGTTTGAATGACAATGCCAATCCACCTTGAGGGGTTCTTGACCCTCTCAAATATTTTATGGGGGGCGCGCGAAGGGACCTAGGCCCCTAGGAGTTGGCTCTTATGGCTGGAATCTAAGTAGCTATCTTGACGCTCCATCAGCCAGCCTTAAGCTTTAAAAGTGGGACCCACGGCGAACCTGGGCAACGTGGGGTGCTGCTGATCAGAATGCCCGGTTCCTGGGTTGTTTGGTTTCTCGGCCTGTTGCCAGCACAGTCTGCCAGCACTCCATGGCTGCAGTGCACATGCATTTCGAAGGAACTGCAACTAGCATAGCCTGGACCCTGTGCTCGGTGTCCCAGTGCCACCCGTGGAGAGCTGTCCCAAAGTAGCAGGTTTTTTATTGTTTGCAGAAGCAAGCCAATCCAGGGCACAGAAAAAAGTCAAAAAGCCCCTTACCCCTGGTTTCCCTCCATGAAATGCTAACTGAAACCTGCAGGCAACAAGGAGGTTTTGCAGCGGAGGTACATAGATGGGGGTCGGTGGTTAAGAAGCCATTGAGAAGACATCAGAAGGTGTCTTCATGGGGAGACCCCAGCCACAAAGGCAAGCAGCAGCCGCTGCGTTGCGCTCTCTGTCTGTTTCTCTCCCTTCCTAATGAGAGGGTGGCTATTCCTTTTCCTTCTTTCTCTTTCTCTCCCAGTGCATTCTCTTCTCTCCACCCCCCACCCACCCCAGGCAAACCCATCGCATTCCTGAGCCCAAACTGCGAACTCCAAGTGATGAGGTGGCGTCTCTCCCCCTTCTTAGCCCAGTCTCACCCCCCCATCCTTCTCATTCTCTCTTTACACACACACACACACACGATCAGATTCTTTTCTTTTTGGTCATGCTGCAAAAAAAACCCCCAAAAAAACAAAAATTAAAGACACATCTTCGTTCTGGAAAGCACCCAGCCTTTTTAAGCGTCCAAAAACCCAGTCAGGATAGAAGGGAGGAGGAGATGTCTCCTGCAACGTGTGCGTTGCCACAGTCAATCAAAGCCGGCGGGATATTTTTTTTTTTTTGCATCTGCGTTGCTGGAGGGAAGTCTCTTTCGTTGCTTTGGTGGAACTCTGGTGTGCATTTAATTGCAGCCTATTAAACCCACACAGAGCCAGGGCGCCTGCGCAGAAGGCTTCGCGGCTCCACTTCTGACGTGTCCCCTTTGAGAAGAATACATGTGGATCTGAAAAGTGGAAATGCAGAAATGTTTTTTACTTCTTTATTTTGGGGGCAACCTGGAAGAGAGGCATGCTCCGCGGAGCGAAGGGGTGAGGAATACAAAGTGATCAATTTTTTGCATCATCGTTAGCAAGGCCCGCCTGCGGAGGGTAGCAAGGCTGGGCATTTGCCAGTGTTTCAAGAGGTGGTGGAAATGGGGGAAATGCCACACACATTCAATGCCAATGCTATCAACTGTGGCAGCCTGTAAATCTCCTTTTTGACCCAGGGAAATCATGGGATGCACACGGCACTACGACTCTTCATTTCCCCAGAGTGGCTGGAGAAACCTAGCCAGATGGGTGGGGTATAAATAATAAATTATTATTATTATTATTATTATTATTATTATTCATTGCCCTCATCCTACTGCATCCAGTTTCACTGCCTGGAAGTAGGTCATATGAGTTGCAACCATCAAGGGCATTCAAGTCCACACGAGAGCTCCATCTCCCTCATTCAATGCTGGGGTAGTTAGAAGTGGCTGGACTGCAGTTCCCATTAGCCCCGACCAGCATGGCCAATAGTCAGGGATGATGGGAGTTGTAGTCTACCAAATATCTGCAGGGCACAATACTGACTACCCATGCAGCTGAAGCCATCGCCTAGGAGCGTTATTTAGATTTGTGGCCTTTTCCAGAGTTGCGATCCTCCTTTAATCGCAATCTATGGCATGAGAATCACTTTTCATTCACCGCCCTGACTTTCCTCTCCCCAGTTTTCTGATGCTTTTTTCATGGTGCAGTCATGGATGCACAATGGCAGCCGTATTATCCCCTTGCGCAGACAATGTGCATCTCTCTCCCCCCCACTTCCACTCAACTCTTTCCTGAACAACCAGCAGCAAAGAAAACCATTTTAAAAGAACAGGGAATGGCGGCAGTACTGCTGGTGCAGATCCACCTGAAACCAGGTGGTAATTCCACCGGTTGAAGGTCAATGATGGGAGGTTTCTTTTTTAAAAAATAATAATAATAATTTTTTATTAAGTTTTCTATTTAACAATCCAATCATATCACATTAATTATTCCAAATTATACCAATACATATCATAAAGTCCAAATATTTTGCCAAATTATATATTTTTGTTGGGGGTTCCCATGCTTCGAGTTCAGTAAGGGTCCAGTCATCTCATATTTCTGCTGCTTTTAGTGTTCACCGGTCCCATCTTTCAATCTTCTTGTTGTTATCCTTTTTCTTCTTAATAGCCTCTGAGTTGTTTCCACAGGTGAGTTAAAGTAAGCAATATTATGCTTCTGTGTGAACTTTGTAAAGCTCTCCCTTTTTTAAAAAAGCTGGTAAGTCTTTTGTTTGCAATAAACTGTCACAAGCTGATCCAAAAGTCCTCCTTGAGCGGCAGACGCCATCATTCTCAGTTCCAATGAAATAAAATCTAGGCGAATGATGGGAGGTTTCTAAAGTGTGGTCCGTGGACCACCAGTGGTCTATGAGTTTCATTCCAGTGGTCCATGGAAGTTGCAGAAGTAGGAGGCTCTGCCTTCCTCGGAGGAACAAAGCCATGGCTGACGCCTTGGTGGGGGAAGTTCCCAAGCAGGGTAAAGAAGCTGAAGAGGTTATTGAAAGGAGTGGGAGGGGTCTATGCATGGGAAAGAAGGAAGCTGCAGGAAAGAGGGGAGGTCTTTAAGGAGAGAGCACAAGCAAGGCACAGGTGGGGAAAAACATTAAGTTGTCCACCAAGACCAGGGGTCAGCAAACTTTTTCAGCAGGGGGCCGGTCCACTGTCCCTCAGACCTTGGGGTGGGGCAGATTATTATTTGGGGGGGGGATGAATGAATTCCTGTGCCTCACAAATAACCCAGAGATGCATTTTAAATAAAATGGCACATTCTACTCATGTAAAAACACACTGATTCCTGGGCCGTCCGCTGGTCGGGTTTAGAAGGCAATTGGGCCGGATCCGGCCCCCGGGCCTTAGTTTGCCTACCCATGGCCAAGACCCTCAGCAATTTTCACCTGGTCTTTGGTAAGGGGGTCAAATTTGGGAGCCACTGTGGGAATGTTCAGGGTGGCAGGAGAGGCTATATTGTTTATTAATATCCTTCTTAACTTGCGCTGGAAAGTTCCTTTATGTAGCAGAGTTACATTCCCCTTTTTACATGCACAGCAGATAGCTGGCTGCAGGCTCGTGTGAGCCTCTCACTATTATACAATTCAGTCTGTCTCAGATTGAATTGTATGTTCCTGGTAAAAAGTAAAGGTAAAGGGACCCTTGACCATTAGGTCCAGTCGTGACCGACTCTGGGGTTGCGGCGCTCATCTTGCTTTATTGGCCAAGGGAGCCAGCGTACAGCTTCCGGGTCATGTGGCCATCATGACTAAGCAGCTTATGGCGAACCAGAGCAGCGCACGGAAACGCCGTTTACCTTCCCGCCGGAGCGGTACCTATTTATCTAATTGCACTTTGACGTGCTTTTGAACTGCTAGGTTGGCAGGAGCTGGGACCAAGCAATGGGAGCTCACCCCGTCACAGGGATTCGAACCGCGACCTTCTGATCGGCAAGTCCTAGGCTCTGTGGTTTAACCCACAGCGCCACCCGCGTCCCTGTTCCTGGTAAGCTCCCTTGAATCCCTCTTAAAAGAATAAAGATGCCACAATCTTATTCAAAGTCAATAAAAGAAGTTTACTCACATCAGTTCACAGTTGGATTCCGGAAGGCAGACTTGGTTACAAATATGTACATGTGGATCTACCCCATATGGGGGAATAATCTCAGTGCATCTGCTAGCTGAGAGCTAGCAGAGCAGTCCTAGCTGAAAGCTAGTCAAACGAAGAAGGAAGTCAAAAAAAGAGGAAGTGTGCTGTGTGACTTGTCCTTTTGTTACCTGGACAGGTAAGACCACGACCACCTTCTACCACATGCAAAAGGAAGGATGCTCCAGCCAGGAGGAACAGGAAGTTTCGACTGGCTGGACCAAACATTCCCCCGCTTGTCTTCTCTAGCGTTACAAGGAATGTTGCAGTTGACTGCCTCTCATGGATCACTTCCCACAGCCACTGCCCTTGACAATCTCTAAAATATATTCTGATCCGTGATCCATCCTTGTTTACAGTTGGTTCAAGGGATCCCGACCAGGCTGGCCCATTCATGAGGAATGCATCAAACCATGCTTCTGTCTTCTCCTTGGCAGTCCTCCCTCCCTGCCTAGTGCCACCTCTACAGTAGACCCTTGGCAAATAGGAGGGCTTGGTGGTCTCCTCCCATCTCTAAGAGGAAATGGCGGGGTCTACCCTCTGGGGTCTCCCAGGCTCTGCAGCAACCCAGTGTGATTCAGAGCAAGCCCCTCTCCTTGCCATTGTCTTTGATCAACTTCAATGGTTGATTTGATCCCTGTGTTTCTGCTATATGCCATGTTTCTACGGGAGTTGCCTGATGTGTGTGGGGGGGGGAGAGAGAGATGCATTTTGCCTTGTGAGCCCACCCAATTCACACTTCCCGAAACAATATGCCAGCCGAAATGTAGGCGCCCTTCCAAAATCTGCTCTCCTCTGAATTTTGCAACGCAGTCAAAATACGGTCTCCGAAAATGCATACGTTCGGAGAGTGTGCACATATAAATGCAAATACTGGTCAAAGGAACGTACAACTGTTGTGTTATACATGGTGGAATTACTTGCAAATGTGTGTTCATTAGGGGAAAGGTGGACTAAAGCTCTAACAATTTTTCATGACTTGTTGCGAAACTTTGTTGCGAAATTTTGAACGAAAAATTCACGAACTGGGGCAGAAATATGGCGAAGACTGGGAAAATAAGCAGAAATTGGACAGATTTGTCGGCGTCTGCTGCTAAGATCCATTCTGCTGCCATCGTGATTATTAGGAGCGTTAACTCATTCCAGAGTGTTCCTGTTTCATGGAATAGATGCATGTAAAACCTTAAAACTGAAAAGAAGCACAAAACCCAAATCCCGCTGCTTCTCCATGCTTCCAAGGATAAAGTCACACAATGATATTTCTCTCTACATTTTTTATTTCTCCGGGTAAAGTTTGCTCTCTTTCTCATGGTGTTTGCCTTGGGATGCCTTCCCTTTGGAATCTTCTTGGTCCTTATTTTAAAACCCAGAAGTGGAGAGGTTGGCCTGTTAAACATACATGCATGCATACGCACACATTTATATGCAGCGGTAATTACAGCTTCTAAAAACTGCAACGTATCTTGTGTGCTGTTGTCATGATGCTGCTTCTTTTTCCAACCAACGTGGCTCTTCACGCTTTCGAACAGTCATGGAAGTTTGCCATTTTTTATTTTTTTTAAAAAAAGAAAAATGCCCTTGAGGTCCATCAGGGAGACGGAGTATACTAGCTAATAAGAAATCTGCCTTTGGATTTTTCCCTGAGCTTCCTGGAATGCTTTTATTTGAGTCACAACAACAAAGCAATCTTTGCAACTGGGAGTTGAGGGGTTTGATCATTCAAACCTTTGTGAAATAAGTGGTGGAAAGTTTGAGGGAGTCATTTTATTGATCAAAGGTTTGGGATACTCTTAGGGAAGTCTCGCTGAGGTTCCAGATTGGGATAAAAAGAGAAATATTGTGATTTTCTTTCTTTCTTTCTTTCTTTCTTTCTTTCTTTCTTTCTTTCTTTCTTTCTTTTTCACATCAATACAAATAAAGGGACGGTTTGGAATGTGGGTAACATTGTGTACAATGGGAAAAACAACTTTGTATGGTTTTAACAATGTGTTTCAATCTGCTATGTGCACATGTGAAAACTACCCTGCTCTGTTACACATCCTAACAGACTGGCAGCCATGAATATAGGTAAGCCCAGTGCTTTTTAACAGCAATGTTAAAAAGCGTGGCACTTACTCCTGATGAGTACCGGCACTGGGTAAGCCATATCACACAGTGAAAGACATGCACAGGTAGCCTTCCTGTTGTTGTTTTTCACAGGGAGGGTGGTCAAAAATGGAAAGCCAAAACCCTGATACTTTGAGACACCCGACCGCAACCCTGTACTACCTGCGATCATAACTCATCGCTCCATTAGTGACTGCATTGCATGCAAGTTAAATCCCACCGATTTTTTCCTATGGAATTCTCAAGCAAGATATGTTTTATTTCACTGGGGTTATAAACAAGACCAACTCCAGAACTTTCCTCTTTTCAAGCTGTCATAAGCAATGTTTCCTGACGCAGAATCTCAGGTGTACTGCGATTCACCTACAGAGTCCTCATATGCATATGGTGTAGAAAAGGAACAGGGGGGACTTCGAAGGTCAGGAAATTCTGTGCAGAGCTGCTAAACGCAGAGGGACTTGCAGAGATATTCCTTTCCCCTGCAGTTTTGCCTATTTGCTTCTTTTCTTTTGGTCCTTTGTAGATCATTTCAAGCTCCCTTCTCGTTTTTTTTAAAATAGGACACTCTCCAAGCCACTATATACACTTTAAAGGTGTGTATATGAAATTAAGCGGCAATTATTTTTGAAAGGACAGTGAGAAAGAGGACAAGGCGGTGAAAGAAAGGATGGATATAAAATTAAAGCAAACAACAACATAGCAAGGATCAGATCGCATTTAGAGGAAGTTTGCAGGATCCCCAGAGTTTGGCTTTTTCTGTACTTAGAGAAGAAGAGAAAACAAGGACAAACAAATACACACTTTGCTCTACATCTCCCTCTGGTGCCTCACCTTCCCAGGTGCGCTACTAGGTCGTGCAAAACCTGCAAGCTCCATCTCACTACTATCTGATCTTGCATGCCTCTTAATATTCAGCTTTTTTCTTCCTAACGCTCCTGTAACTCCTATTCTTCAAATCAGTCTGCTCCCACTTTTCTTTTAACTCCCCCAGTCCGCATACATCCATACACAAACACATAAGCACCCTTCAATTCATACCCCATTACATTCCTCCCTCTTCCTGCAGAATCTACTGCCAACCCAGAAGATCCACTGGTTTTCTGGAAGAGAGGCTAGTGGGGTCCATTCTTTTTGTGATTGGTTAGAAAGGGGCTTGGCTTTGCTTCTCCACTTTTTGGGAGTGGGTGCGTGTGCGTGTGTGTGTCTGCGTGTCTGTGTGCGCCTTGGGGGCAGGCTGGGCTCCTCTGATTGGCTGAGGGGCTGGCCCAAGATCTCCCCCTCAGCACTCAGAAGCAAGCGAAGAAGGGATCCACCTCTGGGACACTGGACCGTATAAAAAGGGAGGCTAAAAACTTGACAGATTCAGTAGGAAGTTTCTGCTGGGGTCTGGAGTGGAACTACATAAACCAGACCATCCCTGTATGACTGGACACTAAAGCAGAACCAAGGATACAAAGAGTCTTCATGTCTAATATTTAGACATGTTCAGCTTTGTGGATTCCCGGTTACTGCTCTTGATAGCAGCAACTGTTCTACTCACCAAAGGTCAAGGCGGAGAAGACCGTAAGTACAGCATCTTATGTACTCTCGCACAGTGTATACATGTTAAATGACAGTTTTTATTGTAGTCCTATAGATGGGGTGGTGCTTGCCCCCATATTTCCTTTCCCCCATCTCTTTCTGTCGAATGCAAAATTAGTTTCCCCCTCTGCGCCACCCAGAACTCCAGAAGTGCAAAAGGCAGTAAGCACCAAACCATTTCTACCGAGCAGTTTGCCAAAGTCGGGGGAGAGGGGCGGCGGTGGCGGCTGAGTTGTGATTTTGCAATCTGTGCTTCCCTGTGGCTGTACTACTCGCAGCGTGTTGCGGTGGCTTGAGAGATGTAAATATAAGACCAGGCAAAGAGAGCGCTTGTTACATACGGTCTTAAGATTCCTTAAAAAAAGAAATTAAAAAAAAATCGAGAAAGGTCAACACACGTTTGTGACCTTTCCAAACCTTCAGGAGTTGGCATGAAGGCAATGCGGGGAGGAAGGCTTAAGAGACTGAAAAAGAGGGTATCTCTCGCACCTCGTAGATTTCTCCTGAAAGTGCTCTATGGAGAAAACAAACCACTCTTCTAAAAGCAAACTTAGCCAGCTGTGCATAGCCTTGGGCGTGTTTCCTTTGGTTTCTCTCCCCCCCTCGCCCTCCCTCCTTCTTTTCTCTTAACATGTCCCTTGGGGCCAGATAACAAGTTGGATCAATTAGAATCTCTGCACTGGCATGCCAAGTTCAGGAAAGCGGGGCGGGGACTGCGAGTGGGTTGTCACTGGAGGGGGGACAGGAAAGGGGAGCGCGGCAAATGATGGAAAACTCATTGTGCGTTCTTGGAAAGCCAAGCACTTGACAGGGAGGAGAGGAGAGCAGGACAAAGCTGTTTTCCCTGCCTTGTCGAAGAAGTCTGCAAAAGCCATCAGGAAAATATTAGGGGGGGGGGAGGAGGAGGAGAGAGAGAGAAGTTTCAGGATGATTCATAAGGAAAATGTTTCAGCAACTTATAAAGCGCAGGAGTCTAGACATCACTTCATAGACAAAGCCTTTTGGATGGTAAAGGATTGGAGGAGATCACTTTTGCTCGCCGACCAAGTCCAATGGCGACATCTACTGGCCATCAAGGGACTCGCTTGTCCTTGGCATTCTTCTATAGACTTGCCAGGGGTGGGGTTGTGGGGAGTGGCCTTAAAATGGGTCAGCAATGATCAAAGGGAGTGTATTTCCGGGGTCAACAACTGAACAGGATTAGTAAACAACTCCTCACCAGAGGGAAATCAATTTACCATCAAGCAAGCAAAACTTTTTGTGTGTAATATATTCATCACTCCAATTATGGAAGTTTTGCTGCCATCTAGTGATGGGTGGGAAGTTTTCCTGCAGCATCCCAGGAGAGTGTTCTCAAACATGAGTTTCATGTTCCCAAAACAACTTGACTCCTTCCCCCTTTAATTTTTTCCTGAGAATAGCGGGTTATCTTTCTCCCTCCCTGTCCAGTATCTGGAGGTTTTTTTATTTTTGCAGAAAATTCAACAGTCCAGCGCTCGGTTTTAAAAGGAGGAAATAATTAATAAAATGCACGGTCCCTCATTTAAAAAACAAAAACAAAATCTGCTAGAAAAGCAAATGCTTACTTCTTCTCCAGCATTCGTCCTTGGTCATATCTCTTGGTACCTTCCTTAGCTCAGGTATGCTCCACAGTTAACATCCATGGTGCTACGAAACTCCTTGTTTCTGAGCAAGCTGGCGTCGGATTTCAGCCAAGGTGGGAGGCCTAATGAGCCTGCCCTATTGTGATCCACACCTGCTGACTCCTCATCCTACCTAAATTGTTTGCGATGGAGCTGATTTCCCAAGGCCTCACGCCATCAGCGGGATGCAATTTCTTCTCTTACACGGGTCCTCCTCCAGTCCAAATTCCTGAGTGTCTCTCTCTCTCTCTCTCTCTCTCTCTCTCTCTCTCTCCTCTTTATCTCTTTTGCTTCTTAGAAGTCTGTGAATTTCTTCCTCCTTTCTGTGTTTGGCTTGGCTTCAGCTCAGAATGTTGAGGTTACCAAGTTGGATGCAACAACCGGCCAGAAGTGTTGTTTAAATTCCAAAGCAACTGGAAAGAGTTATTGTGAGGCTGGCTCGTTTCCTGTGTCATAGAGTTTGCTTGATGAAAAGCAGATGAGGGTTTTCTTAGAGCACACGCACAAAATGTCAGCGTTAAGTGGAGAGCAGGAGGAGGAGGGAAGGGAGGCCAACCATCGGAAACAATTTTATTTTTTTAAAAAATGTATGTGCTCTCCAGATCGATCCGTTGTAAGAGGTTCAGATGTTTGCACCTTGGCCATTCTGCCGACACTGCTGGCTCCCAAAGGACCCTTTCCCTCTTCCCTTGCCCACCTCATTTCTTGTGTCACCTCCTTCTTTAGTGCCATCTGGAAGATGCATACAGAACGGAATAACGTACAGTGACCGAGATGTTTGGAAACCAAACCCCTGCCAGATCTGCGTATGCGACAGCGGCAGTATCCATTGCGAAGACGTGATGTGTGAAAACTTAGACGACTGCCCAAATCCCGAGCAACGCGATGGAGAATGCTGCCCTGTTTGCCCTGGTATGGATACTGACTTTACCTACTCTTCTTCCATCCACTCATACCATCAGTATTGCCTACGGTTCTGTCCGTCCACGGTCACTCAGTCCCCCCCCCCATTCCATTTAAGCATACTCCAATCAGTCTCCTGGAGAAACTGCCTGCCCGCAAATGTATTTACTCATTATATCTATTCTAGTTTTACTAATTCACCCATCTTCCCAAACGAAACATCCACCTTCTACTAATGTACACCAAAATCCATTTGTTTACCTATCTAGTTCCTCTTCTCCCCTCTCTTCTCTTTACATCAACCAATCAACAGCCATCTAATCACCCATCCATTTATCCATCCACCTACAGCCCCATCACCTATTTAATTGTTTCTTTGTATCCACCCCTCTATGTGCTATCTAACCGCTCATCCATCCATTTTGTTTTCATCGTAAACGTCAATAACAAACCGCTGGTTTCATAGAAATATTTGCATCCCTTCCTTGAGAGATTGCAGAAATTTGGCAAAGAAAATTCTGCAGAGTCAGGAAAGAGAGTGAAGAGTTGGGAGAGGACCTTTCAGGCATCTTAACTTTAGTTGATGCTATATTGGTGCATTGTGGGAAGAAACTGGGCTTTCTTTCCTTTCCTTGAAAAGTAAACACTTCAAATAGGATTGCCCAAGTAGACTGGATGATGTGAATTTGGATAGTCCTTCAGATTGGCCCATTACATATTCTGATTAGGCCAATGATAGGAGTTGCCATTTCCTATCAACTTCTAAATGTACCTAGAAAAGAAGCCTAGTCTTCATTCAATGTTTATTAAGGGAAGGATGTTCTGATAGACCAGAGGGTATTGTGGGTGCAAGGGAGGGGTAGCAATGGTACCAGGTGATGATGATAAATTCTGGGTGATGGTTCTGATTCCTAATATTCCTTTTCCTTTTGTATTCAAGAAACCAGTGAACCTCCCCCAGAAGCCACTGGAGTAGAGGTAAATTATCTTTTGGTAACCCTAACTTCCATTTATTTGGATGCATCGATTTTGTTTTCTTTTTGATAACCAGCTAATCACTATTATCTTCCTAATTGGCAGGGTCCTCAGGGGGAACGAGGCCCTAAAGGAGACAAGGTAGGTATCAGTAATGAAACTTTGGCTGATAATAGTTCAAAGGGGAAAGGAAATAAAATTAATATGCAAGCATGGCAGAAAAATTGGTGGCAAGTAGTTGTGTGTGACTAGGACAGTCACAAAATATTCTTTGGCCGCATTTTGAAATTTCCATTCCTATTCGCAAAAGAAATTCTGCCTACTTAGGTTGTTTAAAAGAACACTCGCCCCCTCTAACCTACAGAAAGGAGATTCAAATCTCCCTTTGCTTCTTTTTTTTAACAACATTTGGATTTCTTCAGCTCACATCAGCTTTTAACTAAACATCCCAAAGCTGTTGCAAAAAGACCCAGCCATTTTGGCATTCTTTACTATAGCATCACGGTGGTTCATATTTTGGGAGTGGGAGAATAGAAGGTCCCCCTTCAAATGTTGCTGGTGTGTGAGGAATTTCCAAACCAGTTTTGATCTTCTAATATTGCCTTCTAATAATGGATAGCTTTAGCATACTCAGGAATCTGAAAGTTTTGTGTCTCTTTTGTAGGAAACATATACATTTTTGTGCATTCAGCACCATATACTGCCACGGTGCTAACCTGTGACTTCCTGCTCTCTTTGTTTTCAGGGGCTTCCTGGTCCCCCAGGCAGAGATGGCATTCCTGGCCGACCCGGACCCCCTGGACCTCCAGGCCCCCCAGGCCTTGGCGGAGTAAGTTGGGTTTGCCTCCATAACTTATGTTTTTCCAACAATTCACGGAGGATGCATTTTTAAGAACCTCAGCAACACGTTCTCTCTTCTCTCTTCCTTCTCCTCCTCTCCCCTTACAGTACTTTGCTCCCCAGATGGGTTACGGTTATGATGAAAAATCTGGTGGCCTTGCTCTTCCTGGCCCAATGGTAAGTGTTGACGGTCTCAGTGGATTTGAGCTTAGTGTGGAAGGAGAAAAGTGGGAAGATTGTAGAAGTATGAATGAAGGAGTCTGTTTCAGCCTTCTTGGTTCCTTAATCTCAGGACAGAATGGTGAGGCCACAGGTAGGGAGGTACATGTTGCTAACTGATGTCCGCCTGATGAGCTCTTAGTAGCAGAAACTGAAGTATCAAAGATACTCCAACTTTATTCTTTTTGATCGGGCAGGCATCTCACTAATAAAGCTGAGTAACTAAGGGATAGCATTGCTTCTTTCCATGAGGAAAAGGGACATGGAATGTGGGTTCCATGAACTAATAATAAGCATCATGACAATGATAATTTTTTATGGTCCTAAGTGTTTACCATAGAGTTGGAAGGGAACTTGAGATTCATCTAGTTATATAACATTAGATCCAGACTAAGTTGGTTAGACGCAGCTCCCAGTGAAACCCGTGGAACAAGTTAGTCATGAAAACTCATTTTAGTGGCAACAGTGGCTTGAGTTTATGGCTGAGCAGTGTGGGTTAGTATACTCGCTTTCTTTAAAATACACCGGTTAATCGGGTTTGAAAAAGGAGCAGGGGACTTAACGGTGAGCAAATCCCCACCAAGAAATTCAATTAGTCTTGCGGGAATCTTTTGAGTGTCTCTCATAGCTTCTCAGAAGTTATTCCATTGCAGGAACCTCCCATTTTGTGTTATGTTTCACTTTAGGCTAAATCTGATGGCAGCCCAACGCCTCTCAGCTGGGAGGTATCCAAACACGCTGACCACTCATATAGCAACTACAAAAACAGACATACCCCAACATCAATGTGGAACACTAGACCAAGAGAGACGAAATGGTTGTTTAAAGAGAGATGGGGGGAAAACAATTTAGGAAATGACGTAAAAGTGGGTGGAGGTCAGAGTGAGGCCTAGTTAAGAGAAAAGGTCAAGAATGTATGGTTAGAGCAAGGCAGTACGAGAATGGATACCCACAAGGGTCAAGGCAAGATGGCTCCAATTTCATTTACTTGGGAAACATGACTGATTCTTCTCACTTTGGTTTGTAGGGTCCAGCTGGTCCCCGTGGTCTTCCTGGTCCTCCTGGCGCTCCCGTAAGTACTTCTTTGCTTCCATCTTAATAACAAATTCTCAATACATTTTAGACAAGGGGTTGTGCATTTGGGATTTCAGATGAGAGAGGTGCATTGTAAATGTACGGACCTCAGTACTTGAGACAATGTTCACCAACCAGAAATTCCCAGTTCTTTCCTTTGGTCTATTCCTTCCTTTGGTTGGAGGAATGGGGGCTAGTGGGGTTTCTAGTGCTCTGGAGAGCAAGGATTTTGTGCCATCTTTGTCTCTTTCCAGAAAATAATAATAATAATGCAAATCTTCATTTGTATAAATTCTGGAGTCACAGAATTCACTTATCCTTGGCACAGAATAGGAGATTGCTTTGGTAGCAGATTTCTTTTCTCTTTGCACAGAAGAAATAAGGTCCTCTCTTGAGAGGCCTACTCCATAGGACTGGATGTTCACAGGCATTCACAGAAACTCTGGAGAGATGAGAGAAGGGGCATGGAATACATAACCATTTCCACATTGATGTGTGAGGTGGTTACTTATTGACACTATTCCTTCTTAAAGCGGGTAGACCAACAGTGTGCAATGAAGTCAGGCAAAGGAACCAAAGTAATGTATCGCTTGCCTCTTCGAACAAGAGAGAGGGTGTGTGTGTGCTGGAGATGTAGGTGTCCTGAACTCCAGTCCAAGATACACGAAGAATCTAGATGTTCTGCAGAACACTCTGCCCATGCACAGTGGCACTTGTTTCTATTTCTTTGTTGAGCTCCCAGCACTGGTGAGCTTTGGCTCCAGCTGACCTTTACTGGGAAGCTTATGCATCTATGTTGGGCAAACTGGGATGTAGGCCAGAATAGGACAAAGGTGGTTCAAGAAGAGATGCTTTGTAGCAGCCCAAGAGGGGTGCAGGTTCAAAGGGAAGAGGAAGTTGCTTCAGGCCAGGAGAGCAGCACAGCAGAAGTCATGGAGGTGGAGATGAAAGGAAGGGGGCACTCGGGGCTGACAAAACTCAGGTGGGCCATCATGGTCTACCCAAAACAAACAGGGGTGCAGTAGGTCATTGCCTTCCATCTAATGTAGATGCTCTGATTTATCTTCCAGGGTCCCCAAGGTTTCCAAGGTCCCCCTGGTGAACCCGGAGAGCCTGGTGCTGCTGTGAGTACCATCTGAACTATTTCCCGTATCTCTTGCATGTATTATTATAGCGAAGCTGAACAGCCTCCTTGGAGTCTGTTCCTTGGAGTTCTCTTTTTCCACCACTTGGGGGAGCTTTTGAATGTCGAATGCAGTAGGCAGGTTTCCATACTAGGGATTCTTTGGCCCACTTTTGAAAAATTCAACCGGCTTATAAATAGGAGCAGGGACGACTCGGCTAGGATTTTAATGCATCTATTTCTTCTCAAACTCTAGGGTCCAATGGGTCCCCGTGGTCCTGCTGGCCCACCTGGAAAGAATGGAGATGATGTGAGTGACTTATGTCTTTTTTCGGAGTGGGGGGGGGCCCGGAAACTTCTTCTTTCCAATTATCCAAAGACGGAGTGTGCCCAAATAGCCACACAAATCACTGACTTCAGTGTCGAGGTTACTCTCAACTTACAGACTTGAGTTGGCCGACTTATCCACCTGCCTTGCTTTGCTTCCAAGTAAAGCGAGTCAGGTCTAAAAAACTCGCAGTGTAAAAATAAAAAAAGCCCTATCTGCAATCAGTGACTTGAACTCCTAAGCAGCCCACCAAACCAGCATTTGATGGGAGACCCCCACAGTTTGTCAGTGCTGGGCCTTATCCATCCTTGCCCCTTACCACTTTCTTTGGCTTCTCCCTTTCTGCTGAGCAGAAGCACCAATCCTTAAGGAACACCTGTTGACGTTACAGGGCCATTTGGTTGCAAACCTTAATGCAAGGTCCAAGTCCCTTTTACAAACACAGTTCCCCAATCAATGGTCTTTCATCCTCGCGTAGTGCACTGTTTCTTGAGCATTGGCTCAGACCCTGTCTCCTTTTCTTTCTCCAAGGGTGAAGCTGGAAAACCTGGCCGTCCTGGCGAGCGTGGTGCCCAAGGTCCACAGGTAAGATGTCTCTCATCATGGGGCGGCTGTCAAGCACCTGTCTTTTTAGGAAGAGCTGCTCCTTGTCCTGGCATCCCTGGAGCCTTGAGATTACAACCTGTTGTTTAGGGAAAGTGATGCAATGTCTTACATTGGCGGCCTGAAAGAGCAGATTCGACGATCGTATTAGCAAGAAGCAGCTTAAGTTTTTCGATTCCTGCTTCGGTACAGAGGGATGGTTCATTTATAAACCCACCCTACAGCCGTCTCCAATCTCCAGATATTTTGGACTACAACTCTTGTCACCCCTCACGACTGGCCATGATGGCGTCTGGGGCTGATGGGATTTGCAATCCGGCAGCACCTGTAGGACACGGGGTTGGCGAAGGGTGACATACAACCTATTCCCACCCCAAATGCTGTATTGCAATGCATCCCGATTTTAGTTCACCTTCCCGGCAATTTTGCAAGGTGGTTAGGTTTGACTGTGAAACAGTTTATGCGCCTAAGGCCTCAAGATGGCTGGGTGAGATTTTGGAGCCCACATTTGAATACATCCACTCTGCCCACTAGACTGGGTGATCACTGACAGACTCCTTCCTAGATTGGAAATTTTGAGCTCTTGATGGGTGGTCCCAGCTGTACAGAGAACTAGGATGTTCAAGGAGATGTAAGGACATAGCACAAAACTAGCAGTAAATATGCCACCATCTGCCTTAACGGCACATCTTAACCCTTTTAAACTGAGTCCTACAGTGTTGTTGCTATTGATGAAAAGCACATTCGGTATGTCCTAATCATAAACCAGCTATTGGTGTGAAGAGGTCCCACCCACTTGCCTAAAGAAGGCGAGAAAGGCGAGACACGTTTTCTTCTTCTTTTCTGACTCCTAAATAACTTTTTGTTCTCTTGCTTTAGGGTGCCCGTGGTCTTCCCGGAACAGCTGGCCTTCCAGGCATGAAGGGACACAGAGTAAGTGTGCTCCAATAGCTCAATGACCAAGGAAATTCGGGGATCTTGCAATTCAGAATGTCCCCTGGCTAGATTATTTACTTAGGAGTAGACATGCATTCCCTCTGGAGCTTTTAAGGTTTACAGCCATCACAATACAAACAGCATCTGCCATTGCCATCATGGCACCTCCACTAGATAATGCCTGCCATGAAGGTGACAATAGCAATGTGGTCACATAAACCTTGGGGTGAAGCCCCACCTAGAACTATTTATCTTAGAAGGTAGCCAAGGTCCAAGCTGAGAAGAGCATGAAACGAACCCTTAAAAATGTCTACTCAGGTGTTTCTAGTTGACCATTATATTATTATCTTGTATATTCATATCCTTGGTTCCAAGGTGGTCTTCCACCCAGGCCTCCTCAGCTTTTGCATGGTTGCCAATATGGAACCTGTAGTCTTTTCAGTTGAACAGTAAAATGAGGAGCTGCTAACCTTCCAAATGTAGAATTAAGGCACCCCATTGCATTTTTTATACTCAACTACTTGAATTTTAATGTTCCCTTTTCTTCTTTGCCATCCATTCCTTCATCCCACTACTTTAGGGTTTCAGCGGTCTTGATGGTGCTAAAGGTGATGCTGGTCCAGCTGGCCCCAAGGTGAGTGTCCACTTTTAAGTATGTGCCCCCCCTTCCGTTTATATCTAATTCTATCCTCTCCTGTTTCAGCAACAGGGTGTTGACGTCTGCTCTGTTTCCTCTTTCAGGGTGAGCCTGGTAGCCCTGGTGAGAATGGTGCTCCTGGACAAGTTGTGAGTATCATTGTTCTTCTGCCCTTTGCTTTGATGGGTAGACAATCTTTCCAAATCTTACAAGCATAGGCAGGGTATTAGCAGAAATTGATTTGTTCAGGTGAAAGGATGATGATGAAAGGAAAATTCCTAGTCACCAAAAGGGGGGAAGTAAGAGGACTTACTCATTGGGAGAGTGCATGCTTTGTGTCCCTGAATGTCCCAGGATCAATCCCTAGCCTCTTAAAAGGAACAAGGAACAGATGATGGGCAAAAGCTCTGTCTGTGATCCTCAGGAGCCTCTTGCAATCCCATAGACAATGTTGAGCTAGGTAGACCCATGGTCCGATTCAATATAAGGTATCTCTGTTTGGTTTCTGCCTACTGTGAACACACCTTACATCCTTTGTGTTCTGAGGATGGATTTGATTCCTAGCATGCTTTGTGGAGAATCAAGTGGAAATAATTTGTCTGAAGGCGTCCAAGTTCAGTATGCTTCCTTTCATATGTTGTTCATGAAAACCCTTCAGGTGAAGTAGTTCCATGTGATGGTTAACATGCAGTAACCCCAAAGGACAACACAATAATTCCATCTGAGTATGGCAGTAGCAACCTACATGAGGGACAGGAGTGTTTTGACATAAAAGAATACAACGAGAAAGATCCAGCGAGATGAAGCATTATTTCATAGCAGGGTTGGGGAAACCGAGGTACCCTCCTGATGTGGTTGGATTCTAGCTCCCATCAGTCCCAGTCACCATGGCCATTTCGTCAGGAAGGGTGGGAAGTGTTGCTCGGCAACTTTTGGAGGGCTGTGAGTTCCTCACCTCTACTTTGCAGAGAACTATGTTTGTGTGAGATTTCAGACAGCAGGGCAGACGTCATGGGTGTTTGTAGCATCCGGGTGGCGAAAGCTACAGAGCAAAGGCTCTTTTGCTTGGTCTAAAGGATTCCACTGTGGCATTTATCATCCTTTTGCGTATAGTTGCAGCCAGATTCAGGAGAGCAAGAATACATAATGAGTCAGAGGGGATTACATCAAGAAATGAGGGGGTAGATAAAAATAAACAATTTTAAGCTGAGGGCGCTTGAGAGGTATGAAGCAAAGACACGAAGAAGCAAGGCATGCTGGCATATACAAAGTCTTTGTTCTCACTTTATGGCTCCCTGGGGAATGAAGGAACCCCTTAACACCAGTAGAGGCATTAGAAATGGTAGATGCTAATGAATGGCTAATGAAAGGTTGGGTGGATGGTAACAGGGCATGGATCAAAGCTACCTTCCCCTAAACTAAACTTGTTTCTCCTTATGCCTAGGGCCCACGTGGTCTTCCCGGTGAGAGAGGCCGCCCTGGACCTTCTGGCCCTGCTGTAAGTACATTGTTTTGTCTTGAGGGACATATTGTGGGGCTAGATGCAACTGGTACCAAGGCATCCTTGGTGTAGCATCCTCCAGGTCTGGTGTGGCCTGGAGAGGTGGCAGTAACTGAAAGGCCTTTCTTCCCCTCTTGTTCACCACAGGGTGCTCGTGGTAATGATGGTGCCCCCGGTGCTGCTGGCCCCCCAGTAAGTATTCCTGCAACCTGCAGTTTCTTCTCTGCTCAAGTGGTGATTATTTTCCTGTGGAGAGGGTTTGTCCTGCCAGACAAACACTGGCCGTTGCCAGACTCCGTATCCTAAATGGGAATTTGCAGGACAACACTCTGTAATTAAACCAGCCATGGGATGGAAGGCCTTGACTCTTGTTTCCCTTTCCCTGACATTTTAAATCACAGACCAAACCTCTGGGGTGGAGTTGGCCAATGTTAAGAGGTTGCTAATTTGGGACTCCAAGGAAAATGCTATAATTGCCATTTCTTTCTTTCTTTCAGGGCCCCACTGGTCCAGCTGGTCCCCCTGGCTTCCCTGGTGCCGCTGGCCCTAAGGTAAAGACACCGGACGACACTGATGCTCAGAAGCAATTGTTTTGTATCAGGAATATCAAAAATTGTTGGGTTTAGACTCTATCAATATCTCAGGTGCCAGTTCTCATGCAAGCCAACATTGCACCATCAGTGCATAAGAGGGAGGTATCTGGAGAATCCCAGTGTTTGCAGGTGTACAAAAATATTTAGGGGGAAATTCTTACAGGTAAAAATTAAAAAAAAATTAAAATACCAACCAATAATGACTGTGCAGACTCGGCACAGAATGCTAACAAACTGTTGGGGTGTGAAGAACAGAAATCTGGGCAGGTGATGAAGTAGAATGGAGTATCTGGAATTGTGGACGGACTGCAACATTTTGTTGCAGATCCCACTGGTCTTCTTGATTTCTCAGTCTATTGTTAATAATAATAATAATAATAATAATAATAATAATAATAATAATAATAATAATATTTTTAAAAGGGGGGAGGGGAGAGACAGTCTTCCACTTCCCCTTCTTAGATGAAAAGCTCTGTAGCACCAGCTCTAGATGAACTATTTCTTACCAAACCAGCTACAAGCACCTTAGTCTTCTGTGGGAAAGATCACAGGCTATTTCTGAAAAGCCATGGCCCTCATAATGTTTGAAAGGCCCTCCTCCCTCTGAGTCTCTGTATTCTGTCTAGAATTATAGCTCTTCATTCAAGAATGGAGGTTGACACATCTACATGGGCCCAGTTCTTAAATTCCATGAGTGGCAGCTTTTCATCCTACCCAGCAATGTCTGAAGCTTAGAGGTTACTTGAGAGGTGCTCGCAATGTTGCTTACTGTTCCAGCGTCTCTTTCACATACAACAAGCAATGTTGGTCTGGGAGGGAAGCCACTGCATTGCTCAACCTCTGGAGTGGCTTATAGGGTTCAGGTGTTCCCAGAGCAGCAAGATGGAAGTCTGTAAAGGACTGGTGACTGCCAAGTTCCTGCAGCATAAGCACTTAGTGGTAGACCCCAAAGAAGCTGTAGCAACAGCCCGCCTCAAAAGGACCAAGTAGTGTTCTTCAGGTGGCAGGCCTCAAACCTCTTGATTTCTGAGAGACAGGGTGGCAAAGGGAGGCCTGAGGCATTGTAGTACTGATCCAACGAGACAAAACTGTGAAGCTTCAGAAGGGCTGGGTGTGGGATGGTGTGGTTTGACAGGGAGACGCTGCCACCATACCTGTGGAAGAGTGCTTATGTCCCTTGTTCTTCTTTCTCTTATTGCACAGGGTGAAACCGGTCCCCAAGGTGCTCGTGGTAGTGAAGGCCCACAAGGTGCTCGTGGTGAACCTGGTCCCGCTGGTCCTGCTGGCGCTGCTGGTCCTTCTGTAAGCTGCGCTACTGGCCGATTTTTGGCTTTTGTCGAATGCGCTTCAGGACTTTCTAAGGTGCATCATCATAATGACTCTTCTCTCCTCCTTCTCCTCTGCTTTAGGGCAACCCCGGTTCTGATGGTCAACCTGGTGCCAAAGGTGCAACTGTAAGTACCCTCCCATCGCTTTTCTTGTCTTCTCCAATGCCTTCCTTTCCCAGTTGCTTCACCAGTGTTGCTCTTTTCTCCTAGGGTGCTCCTGGAGCTTCTGGCGCCCCCGGCTTCCCCGGTCCTCGTGGCCCAGCTGGACCTCAGGGTCCCAGCGGCGCTCCTGGTCCCAAGGGTAACAGCGTAAGTCTCACCTGATCTCCCCTCACCTTTTGGCTCATCATTTAAGTTGTGCCTGCCTTCAGAGGTCTTTGAAGAAATTAGAAATAGAGGCATCTGGGTGGGTTATCCAGGAAACCCAGACTTCTTTAGCCTAACTGAGAGAACGCAAGGAGGAGCCTACCATAACATAATTAATTCAGGAAATACCGCCCTCTGCATATCCTCTCCGACTGTGCTTGTTTAATAGCTAAAGCACTGTTTCTTAGTCTTTTTCAAGCCATGACCTCCAATACTACCAATAATATCAGCTTTCCTGCCTTGGCATCATATAATACACTGGGTTTTAAAATTCTGAAAATGACAGTATTCCAGAGCAGCTAGATTTGTGTAGCAGGTAGGATAAAGGTATCAAAATGGTAGGCGATGGTGTGCAAATCTCTTTTTTAAGGGCAGCAGTATCCAAGATTATTTAGCAGGCCGCTCCTTCTACCAAACCCCATTGTTAACTCTCATATGGTGGAGGTTTACATCAAGTTGCATGTTCACGATTACATTCTCAAGTTCCCTTTCCTTGACTCTGCTTCCTATAAACCAGGCATGGCCAGACTTGGCGCTCCAGATGTTTTGGGACTACAACTCCCATCATCCCTAACTAACAGGACCAGTGGTCAGGGATGATGGGAATTGTAGTCCCAAAACATCTGGAGGGCCAAGTTTGCTCTAAACTGTCCCTTCTATTCAGGGCCCAAGCCCATAATCACATGCATCAGCATCTTATCAAATCTCTTCCTCTGTGGATTGCCAGCCTGGATAGCTCAGCTGGTTGCATCATGGTGCTGATAACTCCAAGGCTGCAGGTTCGATCCCTGTATGGGACAACTGCATTGCAGGGGGTTGGACTAGATGATCCTCAGGGTCCCTTCCAACTCTGCAATTCTAAGTCTTGATAACAGATGCATGTTGAAAGCCATCTCAGAGAAGCCACATCCCCTTGTTCTCTCGTAGAAAAAAGGATTCATTCTTGCCTTCCTTGTGCTGAACGAGATTTGTGATCATGTTGTTTTCTGTCTCTTCCTAATACGTTTAGGGTGAACCTGGCGCTCCCGGAAACAAAGGAGATACTGGCTCTAAAGGCGAACCCGTAAGTATTCCTCTCACCTGGGATGTGTAGTTCTAAAATGGTGCATTTATTCTTGTTTCATTTTCACTTTTGTTAACGCTTGCCTCTCCTTCCTTTTATCTTCCAGGGCCCCGCTGGTGTCCAAGGCCCCCCTGGTCCACCTGGTGAGGAAGGCAAGAGAGGATCTCGTGGTGAGCCTGGACCCGCTGGCTTGCCTGGACCTGCTGGTGAACGTGTACGTACCAACGTTGTTCTCCATATTACTGCCCTCCCGAACCAAAACTAGTCTCTCCTTAACTGCGGGCAGCAAGATCACACCCTCTTAGCAAGCAGACTAATTTGTGCACGGACCATGTATCTGTCTAACATACTCACAGTACATTATTAGATTAGTTAGGAATTGCTGGGTCAAATTACAAATGAAAGCAAAGCAGTCTGGAAAGGCAGCCTCAAGAAGCCTCTGTGAGTCAGAGGAGAGCTATTCTGCAGGGAAAAGCTGTTGCAAAAATAGAGTGCGCTGCAGCACTTCAAAGAAAACTGAATCTGCAGATACCTTTGCCACTTATTAGGAACTGCCTCTTAAGGTGTCTAAGATGGGAGCCCAATTGGTACAATGTGTTCACCGTGGAGTGTTTTAAACCCACGAGGAAGCACTGTCTAGGCCCGGAGGTGGGCAGAACATCGCTGTCCTTTTCACTTAACAGATCACTGCCTTAAGAATCATCCACGGCTGAATTTAGAAAAAGAAACACCGTCATTCTTTTCTGTTCTCAAGTTGGAATCCCAGGGCAGTCCCACGAGAATTGATTTCATACAGAGAAATAAAAAACAACTGAGACCTTTGAGGTCAAAAGACCGCTGCAATATAGCCAGGTCATCAGTTGTGTTTTGAACTTCAAACATTTGATCAAATCCAAACTTCCCTCTCACTTAGACAGTTTTCCTTGTTTACTTTTGTTTCTTTGCTCCCTCTTATAATATGCCATCCGGTACTTTCGCTTGAGTTACCTGCAACTCTTTGCACACCTTTTCAGCCCCTTATCTCTATTTGTGGGTTGTGTCTTGCTGCTTTGAGATGGGGTTGGCAGGTGTGGGGTCCTGTCTTCAGCCTGGGCCCTAAACTAGGATTCTGAGATTCTCAAGATTATCCTGAATCTGAATTTACTTTCTTTGATCTGCATGTGATTCTGCCCCACAGGATTTGTATTTTTGGTCCTTTCTGGCCAATCAATGTTTATTTTCCCTGTCCACTTTGATGGGAGAGCCCAGTGCTGTGTATATGACATTAACCTGTTCTCCTCCTTACCATTCGCAGGGTGCTCCCGGAAGCCGTGGTTTCCCCGGATCTGATGGCATTGCTGGTCCCAAGGTAGGTTCTAGTCTCACGCTGTCACTTCCTTCTCTACAGAACAAAAGGTATAAAAATAATGGCCTCTCCATCCATTGGCATCACTCCAATGGGCTGAGGTGGGAAGCCTCAGATAAGGCTCTGGGAATGTGGGTCAAGGCAGAGACAGTTAAACCAGCGAGAGATGGAATGTTCTCTTAGTAGAAAGGAGCCTGGAGCAATCTTAAATGCTACTGGATATTATTTTATTTTTGCTAGCCGTTACCTACATTAGGAATAGTTTAAAAGAGTTAAATGGGTGATGGAAAGAAAGTCTTCTTCTTTGGAACTCCCCTTAATCTCAGGTGGCCTGAGCAGATTTTCACAACGTTGAGAAACGGCACTCTGCACATGTTCTAATGCTATCAAAACATGACTAGTTCTCAATTTCTTTCATTTCTTTCCTGCCCTGCCAATGCTGATAGTAGGGCTAGTGAAAGTAAAAACATCGAAAATAGCAATTTTCTTTTTTAAAAAAAAAATTACCGTATTTTTTGCACCATAACACTTTTTTCCTCCTAAAAAGTAAGGGGAAATGTCTGTGCGTGTTATGGAGGGAATGCTTACGGGTGGCATGCCTACAGATTTTCCTCCTCTAAAAACTACGTGCGTGTTATGGTCGGGTGCGTGTTATAGAGCAAAAAATACGGTAAAAAGTAAAGCTTCCAGCTCGAATTAACGTCATACAACTCCCATTTTAGATGTGGATGCTGAGTGGGAATTTGGCCAAGCTCCTGCTGAATAAGTTTATGGCAGGCATGCTCCCAGATCTCTAAGATGGAAGTCTAATTGTCCAGCAAATATAGAAAGCTAAGGAGCTCCTTTGCACTAAGTGAATCTGCTCTCCACCTCCCTCCAAAACTCCCTGAAGGAGCTGGGTAGTCTTGTGGAAATTTATAGGGGCCAGCAGGGGTTGCCTAATCATCTGATACCATCACACGCCATCCCTTTTGAAGACACTGCAGCCTCACCCTCAAGCCCCCAGATGAATGATCATTGCTCCCAGCTCTTGTTTAACAACACCAGTTGCTTTCATGTCTTCCCACTCCTGCAGTCCCAGGTTTTTGAGCTTTTTTCTATTTTTTTTAAAGGCACCCAATCTTGTCTGGAAGCCAGCTTCGGTCCTATCCCCGTCCCCCATCCTTTGCCCTTCCCACCCCAGCAACATTTCATTATTATATATCACACTTTACCATGTTCTGGAATTCTCCAGCATAACCTCAAACCACTCACATATGCTCATCTCGCTAAAGGAGAATCAGAGCCCCAGTAGTTATTGCTCATATTGTTGGGTTTGGGACTTTTTTATGGCTCATATCTTATATTTTCTGCCCGTGAAGATGAAGCCATCCACACAGAATCAGGCAGCCTGGTGTTGGTCTCCTTCCCTTGCTGTCCTCCTAGTGGTGCAGCAATAAAACTGCTAGCACACTTGCAAAGCTAAGCAGGGTCCAGTATGGTTTCAAACTGGAGGGGAGACCGCCTGTTCAGATTCCTGCATTGCGAAGGGGTTGGACTAGATGGTCCTCGAGGTTACAATTCTGGGAATATTAGATTGAGCTCTGATATAACACAACAGCCTTCTGAACCAGAAGAAGATGAAACAATGTCGGCATTTACCTGCAGTGCTTCATGGGATAACTTGACCGCTTTTTCTCTTCCAGGGCCCACCTGGCGAACGTGGCTCTCCTGGCCCTGCTGGCCCCAAAGGAAATACTGGCGAAGCTGGACGCCCTGGTGAGCCTGGTCTCCCTGGAGCCAAGGTGAGTGGATTGCAAGAGATCTGGCAGAAGTGCAAAGGCGATCTAGCCATACGCTTTCCTGTTAGGCCCTGGGCAGTGGGAAATGAGGTGCATTCTGTCAGAAGCTCCCATGCCCTAGAGAGGAATTGAAAAACAAACTGTGTTAGGAAATCACAAGCTCCCCTTGTTGTTATAGTAATGGCACCTAGAAAATAACATAGGACTTTGAGGTATGCAAAGGACTTTGCACACCTTGTCACATCCATCCTAACAACTTGGTAAGGGGCAGAGGCAGATTTCGGGCAGCATGACCGGTTCTGCCACACTGGGCGCTAAGCCTGGGGGCGTTGCAGGGTGTCACAAATATGGCATAGTGAATTGAGCAGAAAGGAAGGTGAGAGACAGGGGCACCAAACTGCGGCCTTGCACAGAGCGCTGCTAAAATTTGAAAGACCACCCCTGCAAGGAAAGTCTGCAATGGTTCCATTTTGCAGATGGGAAAACGAGGCTGAGAAACACATAAGTGAATTGAAAGGAGGAAGACTTTTGGCGACAGGTTTTAGTGTCCTCTTTTGGCTGTTTTTTTACGGAAGGGCCATGATGGGATAAGGGTAAGAATTTGCCCAGTTAGAATTAGGGTAATGGATGGCATCGTGGCACCCTGTAGCTCCCTATGTGATCCTTGATTGGTGAGGGTCATTTCTGGAAGGAGAAGAAGCCCTTAAAGAAATAGCAGCCATGTGGGGAAGCAATAGCTGCAAACAGCACCATCAAAGTAAATGCAAGGAGTTTTTAGGGGGAAATTCAGCCTCCCTGAACACCCCATTTTTGCCAAGAACATATCCAGAGGCAAACGTTCAGTGCAACTCTAGAAAGAAGTGACTTGCCCAAGAGCACTAGAAAATGAAATACAGCACTGTAAATTTAACTAGGGGGCTTATTAGCTAAGCTGAAAAACCCTTCTTACTGGGTCACACAAGCTCTCAGATCCTTCCTTGCTCAGTGATTTGAACCCTGCTTCTAGGCCCCACTTCAAGATGCAAAGGGGATCATTACACCCACCTATCTAATGCACCAATCTACCACTTTCTCCCATGAGCTCAGGGCAACTTAGAACAAAATTAAAATCAGATTTTGAAAAAAAACCATGCACCAGTTAATCTGAAATAAAACAAAACCAGAAGGAGGACAACAAAGCAGGACTCGAACTGGAACTGATTTAAGAGAAACCAGCAATCCCTAGAATTCTTTTGGAAACAAAACAAAAGTCTTCCCCTGCCCCCTTATGAAAAAAACACCAACTGCAAGGGACACATTGGATTTATTAGCTGCTCAGATATTCTGTACAGCTGGAGACTATTTAAGGGAAGGGCGAGGGCAAACGGTTCCAGAAGGGGTTCGCAAAAGCTGTAAAGAAGCATTTAGGAGAACTGGGAATCGTTCACAAAAGAGATGCACAATAAGGGGTTCCTATGACAAACAGATGTTGTCAAAACAGAGGTTGTAGAGCATTTATGAGTGACTGTGCTGAATGGGGTGGCAAAGACAGAGCAATTCTACCTTACCCTTTCTAGGTCACAAACCCTCTTTGTTATTGACCAAAGGATGTTTCCTAACTCTCCTTCCTTTTCCCTCCCACCTGTAGGGTCTGACTGGTAGCCCTGGAAGCCCTGGCCCCGATGGCAAGACTGGACCCACTGTGAGTAGCAACAGGATGGCATTCTTCATTTTTTTACTTTGCTCAGAAAGGAATTGTTCTTTTAAAAACACACACACAAACTTACGGGCTTTTTTGTCTCCTAATAGGGCCCTGCTGGTCAAGATGGTCGCCCCGGACCTGCAGGTCCACCTGGTGCAAGAGGTCAAGCTGGTGTCATGGGATTCCCTGGACCTAAAGGCGCTGCTGTAAGTAACTGCTTCCTTTTCCTGAATCTCACATTCTCTTGGATGAAAAGTCAAGGATGGCAAAATCCAGCTTTCTCCTCGCAGTGCCCAGTCTTTGCTTGAAGTTCAGCTTGCAGTGTTGCCATGAAAATGGCAGAACTTCATTTCAGGACTTCCTGAAATGGCTGCCTTCAAGTCTTCATGAAATAACGGCTGGCAGTGCCTGTCACTGCAAGCTCCTTCTAGCTGCCTTCCTTACATTTTTGAACAACTAGAGGGACAAAAAAACAACTTCTGGGTGTTTATAAAGACCAAAAATATTGGTCATTTCTGTTCTTGGTTTTGGTTCTGCATCTGCAGTTACTGCCATGGGGCATCAGCATGGTTTCATGGTTTAGATGGCTCCCTTTCCAGAACTGAATCTTCAGTTCTTGTATTGGACCTTAAAATTAAGCAGATCATTGCAGAGATTCTGTTCTGGGTATGTGGTAAAACAGTTGCAGTCCAAGGATTCAGTATGAGCAGTGGGCACACAAGACAAGTTATGGCTCCTTGTTCATTATTGTTTTGCAAAATAAAGCTACCCTTCAGCTAAAAATCATTCCCAAGAATGCAGCAACATGCAGGCTCTGTGGTTTCCCCATAAATGGTTGTATCCATTTGTGGTCCAAATTTTGAACACAGCATACACATACCCTGGATTTGACTCGTTCTAGTATGACCCAAAGAGTGCAATGAAGTCCCACTGCTACGAATATCTTCTTGCTCACTGCTTGTCAAGTTGTCAATCCTGTCTCTGAAATGACCCCCTTTGTCCCCTTCTTTTTCTAGGGTGAGCCTGGCAAACCTGGCGAGAGAGGTGCTCCTGGACCTACTGGTGCTGTTGTAAGTATTCTGCTTAATGCCCTCTGCAGTCAGGTTCAGATACAGCTTTGCACCTGCACAGGGATTTTTAGATGAAAGCAAGAAATCTTGGGCACTTGTTCGCTATAGCAAGCCCCGTCGCGGCAAGGAGATGGATTTGACACCAAGACACTATATAGATGTCAGGGGCTGGTCTGGATCAGAAGACTGCGGAATTCAAATGCAGGGAGATCAGTTCCCAACGGAAGAGGAGGGGGAATATTTGACCCTGCCTGCTTCCAGTGTTTCCAGAAGCAGAGAGACAGGTAGACACAGAAGCTGCACAGTTAGAGAGGAGCTACCCAGTTATGAGATAGTAGCTAAGCAACCAGAAGGGAGGGAGCAGCTGGACGATACATCAGTTGAGAGTGGGGGGACAACACCCTCCCTCCCTCCAAACTTCGAGGTCCGAGCGTGTCAGAAAACAAAGGAGACACGGGAGGGTACTTCCCTTTGGCACACTTCTTGCTGCGGAAGTGGGGAGGAGTCAGAGTAGGCAACTGATAGCCTTGCGGAGGGTTGCCTGTTTGTGCTGGTAACAGAATGCCGCAATAAAAGGACTATAAATCTGCCAAACGCTCATTAATTCTTATCGGTGAACCACCGGAAGGGAGAGGGGAACTCCCATACCTGACAATAGAACACAGAAGTGATCACAACCCTAGCTTTCAATCTATGTAACAGAGAAGGCTGAGAGCAGAGGGAGAGGTTGGGGACTGATACATTTGTCCTGGGCCTTTATCCCACGAGCCAGTCAGAGAGCAGTGGAGGAGCAGGCAAGGCGAAGCTCTGGGAAGGCTTTACTAAGGACAAATCACAGATGAGATGCATTTCTGTGGAGAGTCACACAAAGAAGAGCAGCGCATAGACGTTAGAGGCTGCAAGTTTGACAGTTGTATAGAGCGACAAGGAAGTCAATGCAATGAATTCAGAAGATCTGGACACAGGAGTAGAAAAATGATGAAGTGCTTTCAATGTAGACTGTTCTCCGAAGAGTCCATCCAGATACTCTCATCTCTGCCTTTTTGATTCTCTTCTCCTCTGCAGGGTGCTCCTGGTAAAGATGGTGAAACTGGTGCCCAGGGACCCCCTGGCCCAAGTGTAAGTATGAATTCTTCCCTGATCCCGCTTTCCGTACCATTGATGGCTATTATAGGAAACCACTTTTTGAAGCCTACCAACCTTTGAACTTTCCTTTGCTTCTCATCCCAGGGCCCTGCTGGAGAAAGAGGTGAACAAGGTCCCGGTGGAGCTCCCGGATTCCAGGTAAAAAAAAAGCTTTCCATGAATAGAGGCACATACAGAACTGTGTGTGTATTTTCTGCCAAAACTCCAAATTTGGAAGCCGGCTGGATGGGGAAGAAACTTCAGGGATAGCAATAAACGATGCAAACATAGTGCATTTCTGCATTTTGCATGCTTAAACCTGCTCCTTCGCTTCAGCTTTTCAGATTTCTTTGCAAATTTTCTGGAAGGAGTGGGAGGCAACAGTATAATAGTTTGACAGGGACAACATGCAAATATGTTCTTCAAATCAAGGCTTTGAAGAAGAAAAAAGGAAAGCTGGGGAATTTAACTATGCAGAAACCATGACAACAGGCATCAATGCCTGTGCTTGTGCACACACAAAAAATAATTGTGGGTGATCAAATTATAGGATAGATATAGCTAAGCTCTTTGAAAAGCAAGATTTCAGTTCCTAATCTAACTCCTTCTCCATCTCTGGTTTTCTCTTACAGGGTCTTCCTGGTCCTGCAGGTGCACCTGGTGAATCTGGAAAGCCTGGTGAACAGGTAAGAAATGAGGCTGCACATAGAGAAATGTGAAGAAGAGACTACTGGGTTCGGAGATAGGTAGTTTAGGGTCTGATCTGAGCATGCTGGCTCTCCAGTAAGCCTCGCTCCACATATAGATATGGCATTTGCATCTGCCTTCCTGAATACCTTCAGACAGAATGCAGTACTTACACCATACTATAGAAAGGCGTAAGGATACCTTGAGGAGAACCGGGTGGTCAAGCTTCTCCCCACTTAGCCTTTTCTGCTTGGTTATTCACCATCTACATGTGCGCGCACACAGCAGGGTGAGGTTTCTCCTCCTTTGAATAGCTGGAGGGAATTTCAGCAGGCAAAGTTTGCTCCTTCCTTTCAGGACCATGAAGTTTAGAATCCCTTAGCTCAGGTGGCTTTCTTTAGTCCCTGCAAAAAAACAGGACAGTGCTTGTGCTGAATCTATCCGGTAACCTTCTGAGAACCACATGCACCCTTTGCACTGAATGAATTGGAAGCTGTGCAATCACAGCAGAGTTCGTGCTATGCCTGCTTTTCATATGACGCTTTCCCCATATGACGCTTCTCCCATGCTTCCAGTTGATTGGCCAACAATAAAAATCCAGAGCACATGCAAAGATGTATATAGGAGGGCGGGAAGTAAATATTTTCCTTTTGCATGGCCCAATGGCCATAGAAACCTCCCATATAGTAGGCAACAGATCTGTATCTCCCCCATGTCCTTCTCCTACTAGAGATAGGATTGATTGCTTGGATTAAAACTGGGGTTTCAGGCATTCAAAGCACGGTAGATACTTGATGCTTCTTGTTGCTCAAGGGGGCGTTGTCTCAGCGAGGTGAAGAGATGCTGAAACGAGTGAAGTCCTTAGTTTAGGCCTAATGACTCTTTCAGTAAGCCATTGGATTGGACACAACTTGATGATTCAAAATGCACAGGGCTTTTTGATACCCAGGAGCCCGCAATTCATGCTAATATTCTGCGGCTGAAGTTGGCATTTTAAAAGAGTCCATCTTCAGATCCTGTCCGCTCATGTTTCCAATGTGTAGTTTTGGAGAAGCCGTCAAGGGAGGTTTACAATGCATACCTCCTGAATTGTCTCCTACCAGGCAGAAGAGAATAGCTAGATGCTTCTCATCATGTTGTCCGCTTTCCTCCATGCTTTCATATGCTAGAGAGCCTGCCCACACTGCACAAATCCTGCCACTTCAGACTTGAGCTGTTCCTTCTAGAATTCCACAACTCAAAGGGACCATAAATCCACATAGTCCTCAGCCGTGAAGCAGCAAAATTCACCCCCATTGCTGCACAGCGGGACCATCCATCAGCCCCATTTTGTATTACCTATGACACCTGGATGTCAAAGATTCATTAACCAATTATTTTTCTTCTTCTGATAGGGCGTCCCTGGTGACGTTGGTCCTCCTGGTCCCTCTGGTGCAAGAGTAAGTGAAGATCTTCTTCTCCATACTGGTCTTCCATATGCATTTTCATTGGTCCGCTGCTGTTTACTGTGATGCTGGCATTCTAACCAGATCTCTTTCCCCCCTCTAGGGCGAGAGAGGTTTCCCCGGTGAACGTGGTGTCCAAGGCCCCCCAGGTCCTCAGGGTGCCCGTGGTTCTAATGGTGCTCCTGGTAACGATGGTGCTAAGGTAAGGGTGCATGATAGGATGTAGTCCATCACTTATTATTATTCATGTCCTTTTTCTTCCTTGAAAATATCTTGCATGACAAATATAAAAATCTGTCTTGGGTGCTTGGTTTTTTTTTTCAAATGATCAGAGTTAGGTTTTGAGCCACGTAGGCAACTAAACATCTATAAATCAAGAGGTGAAGGAAATAATCTATGCCTTCTGAAGCATCCCCTCACACCTCCTGTTTTCTCAACCAAGGTGATGTACAGTGCTCACCAGCTTAAGACAGAGTGGGAGCACCTGTAGCATTCGGGATCCTCTTATGAGCTTATGTATCTTAATAATAGTGCATCTCCACACACACACACACACGTTATAAGGATATTGGGCAAATCAGGAGTAGAAGCCCACAGCTGAGCTGTTTCATTTCATCAGGGCTGAGCTAAGTTTTGGAATCCAACCAAGCATCTGCCATGAAGCAGAACACAGCTTCCATTCTGCTACCTTATTACGTTAGCCAGACCATATGGGACAAGCTCTGGGACCTTCTTTCTCCCTTTAGCACCTAGAGGCACATTTCACTCCAAGCAAGGCAACTTCTGCACCCTAAAGCAAATAAGAAAGAAATGGATTTGCCTTGGCATGGGCATGTTCAGGAATCCTTAGTATCATCTACCCAATCCCTCTGAATCACTGCCTTCCTGGGTGCAACAAGGCTCTTCGTCCCTAGCATACAGACTGAAAATCTGAAAAATAAATAAATGTTGTTTTGCAAATGTGTATGAGGCAGACAGACAGAATTCAGAAGGGATTAGGTGCTGTCATCTATGCTGGGCCTGATATCTTAGCTCTGTTTCTGATATGTGTTTGTTTGTTTGGCTCTGCTCCTCTAGGGTGATGCTGGTGCTCCTGGTGCCCCCGGAAACCAAGGTCCTGCTGGCCTTCAGGGTATGCCTGGCGAACGTGGTGCTGCTGGTCTGCCTGGTGCCAAGGGAGACAGAGTAAGTATCTGGTCCATGGAAACAATGCCACCAAAATGGCAGCTCACTAACTTAACCGACCTATAAAGAAGGCGAACAAGCAAACAACAATGGCAACAGCCCTTTGACTCTCCCAAATATAACCCTCCAATTAGGAGGCTTTCCCAACTTCTCCTCGTATCTCTCTCCAGCCCACTTTCACGACGAACCACCATTACTGCAACTGTGCAGAGATAATCTTGACACAGGTCCTCATGCCCACAGGTTCATATGAGGGTCATAGGGGGACAGTGGGTGGAAGACTTAATAAAAACAGGAGGTCACTTGCAAGGCTGTTGCTGTTTTGCAGGTGGGATTTACCTGCACACCAACAAACTCAGGCTGTGCAATTGACATGCATTTGGTGTTGTTTAGCAACACACCCACTTCCCTCCAAAACAGGACTTTTAGATGATAAAGAAAGTGATAGGAAAACGCACTGGGCTCTTGACTGGCTTTGTAACACACCGTTTCAATTGGGTGGGAAGTGTGTGGAAAAGCAACATCCGGAGTTGCTTTACACTGAGTCAGGGAATTGGTCCATCAAGCCCAGTACTCTGTCTATTTCAGCTGGCGACATAGCTCCACCATATCTGGCTGAGACATTTCCCACTCCCAGCACATGGGATCCTTTTTTAAAAAATGGGAAAAAAGGCAGAAATCTAACCTAGGGCCTTCTCCATCCAAAGCCTGTGATCTGCCCCCAGCCCTTCCTCTACTTGAAGTAGACTGCTGGCAGAATCGTAATGTGGGAAATAAGGAACAGGAAGATAATATTAAATTCTGTTCGCTGGTATTTAGAAACTTCCCTCCTTAAAATATCCCGTGGGCAGGCGACTCTTTCCTTCTGTATGGCCAAAGCAAGAGGATGGTTGATGCAGCCCTCCAGATGGACTATAGCTGCCAGCATCCCTGACCATCATCCATGCTGGCTGGGGATGAATAGAAACTCAACATCTGGAGAGGCACAGTTTCCCCACCTCTAGCTTGCAGGCTTTTGCCTTCAGGGTTGGCCTAAGAGTTTGGAATGAAGGGCAGATCTCGGGGTGCTATCCAGTCCTTCTTCCATCAGTTTCCTTGAGATGAATTCCCTCGCGCCAAACTTGACATCCTAATGTAGATTCTGCTAGATGGTCGGATCTCTTTCAAGACCTTCAAATATGAGACACATTGTATTGTCAACACAGAGTTCTTCCTCCCAGTTCTTGCACCAGCCTGTTCCTTTTGGTGCTTCATGGTCTGCTCTGTTTCTCCTTCCTCCTAGGGTGACACTGGTCCCAAAGGTGCTGATGGTGCTCCTGGCAAGGATGGAGTTAGAGGATTGACTGGACCTATTGGCCCACCTGGACCTTCTGGTGCTCCTGGTGACAAGGCAAGTGCTCCACTGACTTTATGTACCTCTTTTCCAGAAAAAAAGTCTAGTGATCTCCAATTGTCAGATGTCTAGGTGCATTTTCTGGTGTTTTAACGAATTTGTGAATGAGCTGGGATCTATTTGGTGTCTTCCGACTTGGGCTTTGACGCCACTCCTTTGCAAAGCATGCTGTGGAGAGACAGAGGAAACTCTTTCCTGACCAGGTGTTCTGATGGCGTAGGGATGCAGAGATCCAACCTGGCCCTTTCTAGTCAGCTCAGCGTCCCCACCCTACATGCTGATGGCCAGAATAGGGCAGCCATGGGGACAGTCCCCTTTCCCAAGAAATTCTAAGTATGAGAATCTCAGCACTGTGTGCCCTTATTGGATCCTGATCCTGGGATTTTAGCCTATGATGACTGGCTTCATCTGAAGCCCTCAATCTCTATGAGGTCACCTGGGCTAGGCTTGGGCAGAGAGCAAGGGGCTAGTGGAATGTTGCTCTATATCGGAACCTTTCTAGCTCATGTCCACATGGACCAGAGCTGATTTGACAGGTGCTAGCTTGAAATTAAAACAGTGGCCAGCAACTAGATTCAGTGATAGGTCAATCTGGAGTGGAGCACTGGGGAGAAGAGCTTAGCCCCTTCCTCCTCACCTTATTCACTTGATGCCACCTGGACACCCATTGCTGGTTGAGGCTACAACCTCCACAACAGTTGGTTCTGCCTGTGGGAAGGACACTGGATGAAAGTTGTTGGCTGTGGAAAGAACACATGGGGACAAAGGGCTTCTTTTTGCCTGCAGAATTGCATGGATGAGAGTGATGGGCCGACAGGTGATCATCTGCAGGTCACATTGTCTCACAGGCCACCCTGACTACACAGATAAAGGATTTCCCCAGCTCAACCTGCTATATTATGTATACCATTTAGGGATGCTTTCAGGTCCTACGAATAGGCTAGGCTGAAAGGTATGACCAGCCTTCCAGTCTCCCCTCTTCAGCCACATACAATCCAAGCACCATTGATCCATCTAGCTTAGTATTGTCCACAATGAGTGGCACCACCTCTCCAGGGTTACAGGCAGGTATCAGGGATCAACCCTTTGGAGGACCTTTGCTTACAGAGGATTCACTCTACCACTGAGCTATGATCCTTCCCCATCCTTCCCCAATTTTGTTCTTCCAACTTGTCACTAATAAGCTTTCCCCCTCCTGTTTTCATACCATAAAACTCAATGGCTCTCTCTCTCTCTCTCTCTGCTAGATATGTAGGCAAACGGTTCATGTTTTTGAATTCACATGTTGAACATGGTGGGAACAGTGGGAACATGATTAGAAAAAGAGGCATTTATCCAACCTGGTGAGAGTAGCAAGGTATAAGAGAGGAACGTAACTAACCGGTAGGATTATGCAGCTTTAGATCACAGATTTGTAGAATTGGAAGAGGGACCACAAGGGTCATCTTGTGTCCAACCTTCTGCAATGCAGGAATCTTTCATCCAATGTGGGACTCAAACCTACAACCCTGAGATTAAGAGTCTCATGTTTGACTGACTGAGCTATGCATCCTGGGTGCATTTTTTGGTGCTTTTTTCCTACTTGTGTTACAGTGCCTTTTGTGGTTCCTCCTGGTTCCCTGGAGCTTAACCTCATCTCTATTTCTTTTCTTCCTCAACCAGGGTGAAGCTGGTCCTGCTGGTCCTGCTGGTCCCACTGGTGCTCGTGGTGCTCCCGTAAGTACTTTCTTTTCCATCCTTGAAACATAGAATTGCAGAGTTGGAAGGTACCCCAAGGGTTATCTAGTCCAACACCCCTGCAACGCAGGGATCTCATCCTTATCACCTTCTCTCATCCTTTGACCCTTCCTCTCATCACCACTGACCAAATGCATTTGTCTCTTTTTCCTCCCCAGGGAGATCGTGGTGAGCCTGGCCCTGCCGGACCCGCTGGATTTGCCGGCCCCCCTGTGAGTATGATGACAAGTGTTCAGTTCTCATCAAACTGTTGATTCGTTGCATGTTGGGTGTCAGGTGCAGAGTGGACAACCCTTCCGTGTTGGTGGACATTGTGGCAAACAAGCGACAACAGTTGACAGGCAAGGTTGGCGACCAGAAGCACCTGTAGATTGTTATCAAGTGATCTCTGGTAGGAGAAAGTGATACGTTCCAGGCATTGCACTCATAAAGTAAACAAAATAGTCCAAATTTGGGGTATATTCATAGAATCATAGAACTGTAGAGTTGGAGGGATCCCAAGGGTCATCTAGTCCAGCTCCCTGCAATGCAGGGATCTCAGCTAAAGCATCCATGACATAAACCTCCAAGGAAGGAGAGTCCACCACCTTCCCAGGGAGGCCTTTCTACTGTAGAACAACTTTTACTGTCAGGTTTTTGCTGATGTTTAGTTGGAATCTCCTCTCTTGTAACTTGAAGCCATTGATTCAAGTCCTACCCTTCAAAGCAGGAGAAAACAAGCTTCCTCCATCTTCCACGTGACAGCCCTTGAGATATTTGAAGATGGCTATCATACCTTCTCTCAGTCTCCTCTTTCCCAGGCTAAACATGCACAGTTCCTTCGACTGTTCCTCATAAGGCTTGGAAGAACAATTCAGTTCTTCCTTACCTTCCTCCTAACTACAGCAATCAAGCCAGCGTTAATTAGTGCACTGTTGAGGTGGCAAATTCAACCCAGCAGTGCCTTTTTCAGTGCCTTATACCACTTTCATTGCCACCTTGAGGTCCTTTGGAGAACAAGGTAGGGTACGATTAAAATAAATAAAATAGGAGCCCAGAGAGCAATCCTCCATGTCCTATGTGAATCCATTTTAGGAGTATTTTCCAGAACTGGGTGAACTTGAATGTAGAGCCACTAAAAAGAACTGGCTCAGTCAAGACAGTAAATCACAAGTTGATTTGGCTTCCAGGCTGTTTCTTGACGACAGCCAATTGCTTTGCAAGTGCTCATCCTCTTTGTCTTCCCAACAAATCCCCTGAGGTTGATTAAACTGAGAGAAAGGTGATGCTTGAACCCAAAGCTGAGGAGTGGGCATTTGAACCTGGATTTCCCCATGTCCCAAGCTGAACTGCAACCGGGTTGACTCCACTATGTAACTGAGAGAGACTGGGAACTGAATCTCCCAAACCTGACTGTGAACCCTCCTCTCCATTTGCACCCTCCCCGTTCCAGGTTGAGCAAACCTTGCTTCTCATGCTGCCTCTTCCTGTTTGATTCACACCTGGTGGATTATCAGAAGCAATGTGGTCCAACCTCCTCTGGCACAATGAGATCCTTTAGTCAGATGTACTTGGATGGTGCAGAGAAAGATCCATTAATACCTTCCATCTTAAGTAGATACGTCTTTCCTTTTCCATCCTTCTGTAACTCACCACCACCTGCTCTGCTCTTACCTCCACAGGGTGCTGATGGCCAACCTGGTGCTAAAGGTGAACAAGGTGATGCTGGTGCTAAAGGCGATGCTGGTCCTCCCGGACCTGCTGGTGCCACTGGACCTCCCGGACCCGCTGTAAGTGACCCTCTTGTTGCACCCCAATCTCTTTTGTGAACCCATCACCTTCCATCAGCCTTTGGCTTAACGCTGTCTCCCTCCCACCTGTTGCAGGGTGCTGTTGGTGCTCCTGGACCCAAAGGTGCTCGTGGAAGTGCAGGACCCCCTGTGAGTATCTTCTTCTTCTGCACTATTAAGCTGGGTGCGAGTCAAAAATGCATTCATGTTCGAAACCCAGAGTTTTCACATCCTAAGGAAATCGCTCCCAGTTTATCACCCTAGGACATTTAAAGCAGATTGTGGGTTAGAGAACTAATACAGCTCTCCACTGCAGCAGTGGGTTGCAGAAATGAACCACAGAAGGGATCGTGCAACCTCTGCCCAGAAAGATCACGGTCTATGTGAGGTGGGCACCTGATCCAGCATAGTTAATTGGTATTCACAGCAGACCAGCTACGCCGTAGTGAGGAAAAGTCTCTGTGTATGTTCAGAGGCTCTCACTAGCTAGCCTAAACTCATCTAACACACAAGAAGGGGGTGGGGGAATCACATTCCAGAGCTCGCCACTGGCAGGTTTTAGGCTGAAATTAAGCCTGAGCTGATTGCAATGCAATTAACCTCAATCACGTCATCCAAACTGATTTAGCTGCATGATGTATGAGGATCTCTAGCTGGTAGAAACAAATAATAAAATAAAATAAAATTGGCACCCTTTTTCTGCATACCCGGAAACAGTAGTAACAAGAGGCTAGAAGAGCTGAGATTATCATTATCTTTCTGTGGCAAGGAGCTTTGGCATTGCAAAGAGGTTGCCGAACTGAAAAATTAAGACGAAATCCATTGCAGGATCCTACTGAGTGGGGAATCTGTGTTAGAATCACACATACAGTTCCTGCTTGGTATGGGAGGAGTTATTGAAAAGGAACCTTCTCTTCTGTTCCTTTCATAGGGTGCTACTGGATTCCCCGGAGCTGCTGGAAGAGTCGGACCCCCTGGCCCATCTGTAAGTACCCTCCCATGAAACACACACATGCCAGCATTGTGGGCAACAATTTAGAAAGCTGTTACACAACCCCCAGGTGGCTGGTGGTGGGAGAGGATGCTCAGTAGGTAGTGCCTTAGAGCCTACATAAGAGGACCTACAAAGATATATGTTGACTTTCTCAGCAGCAGAAGAGGGCCATAAGGTAGAGAAGACACAGATTGAGAATAATGCTGAATCAGTTCATATCTAAATATATACAATGGTTTTAGTCCGAACCAGAAGCATTCCTTATAGAATCATAGAACTGGAAAAGTTGGAAGGGACCCCAAGAGTGATCTAGTCCAAACCCCTTCAAGTAGGGAACTTTGTACATCCACTTTTATTTTTATACTCCCCAAGTTTGCAAACTGGATATCTAGGTTTCCCCCCCAAATTTTTAGCCCCATCCCCCCCCCACAGTAAAAAAATCCAACCTTCAGACACAGCAGAAATTTTTGGGCCTTATGGATTATTATGGCACACAAGAATCTCTAGGTATGTTTATACCACTATCTTAATGGCCATTCCTTCTTCGTGGAATTGCAGCTGGGGAGGAGAGGCCAAGGGTCTTTTAGCATTAAGTTCTCAGCATCCTCGCCGAAACTGCAGTACACAGGATTTGCTGGAGCAAACCACAGCATTTAAATGACGCTGTCACATAAGCACGGGCAGGCTTTTCGTTTCAGTTTGCTCTACTTGGAGCGGCACCTGATTTCGAAATGCGGTGGCCCAAGCTTTTGGCTGTCTCTAGGCACATAGCTGATGGGATGGAAACTCCTTCTCATTCTCAGTGACCCACTAGAACCTCACTGGGGTGGGGTGGGGGTCCTTCCTCAAAGATGCTTCCTTTGGGGGCCACTGTTCCCAAACTCAACACATGGCCTGTGAGTGTCACTGATTTTCTTGTCCTCTTTCCTTTCCCCCAAAGGGTAACATCGGCCTTCCCGGCCCCCCAGGCCCTGGTGGAAAGGAAGGTGCCAAAGGACCCCGTGGTGAGACCGGACCTGCTGGACGCCCTGGTGAAGCTGGACCTGCTGGCCCACCCGGACCCCCTGGCGAGAAGGGCTCTCCTGGTTCCGATGGACCTGCTGTAAGTAAATGCCACCTCTTACCTTTCATTCCTCTTGAACGGGGTTGCTCGAGCCAAACTTGGGCGCCTCCTCCATGGGGTTATCTCCCTGTCGCAACATCTGGCTCCCTGATGGCAGCCCAGCTGCCATGTTAACGATTTCTCTGGCTTAAATTGGCTTTGGAATTTCCCACCGCTTGTGCAAATCTTTACGGCTGCACCTCTTCAGTGGTGATGTTCTAGTGAACATCGTTGAAATGCCACATAATGGCTGCCTACATTATAGACCAGATCCATTCGTTCCGATTGTTGCTTGCCAAGTGTTTGGGTTTTTTAATGTGGGATGTGTTTCAGTAGAAAAGGTAGTCCTTGCCATGTGTGGTCACACTTTGCTTAAAGAGAGCCTGAAGAAAAATCCCCTAGCCAGCCAAGATACAACAAGGTGTGGGTTCCTTTAGGCAAGGGTAGAAAGCCTCATGGGCATTACTCACAATGTGGAGTCAGGGCATCCAACAGTTCTTCTCCTTCAAGCAAGCCCGCCATGTTCTTATTTCCCAGCCTGTCTGGGGTCTTCCTTCTTCTTCGGCGATCACTTGTAGCTGAGTAAGATTGTCTTCCATAAACACGGTTTAACAGTGAGTCTGTAAGTGACCGTGGAGGCCAATTCTGGATCCACACATCCTTCCATAGTGTCTGGGTTATGCTGTTGCCAGTCCACTGCTTGCTGAGGCCCAGCTCACCTCCAACCCTTCTGCAGTGCAACATAACACTGGCAAAAATGAAATGTGTTTTTCTAGCCAGGAACTTCTCTGTTGACATCTCATGCTCATGTCCGCTTTCCTCCTTTAGGGTGCACCTGGTACTCCTGGCCCACAAGGTATTGCTGGACAGCGTGGTGTGGTTGGTCTTCCTGGACAAAGAGGCGAGAGAGGTTTCCCTGGTCTTCCCGGACCATCTGTGAGTGCTCCCCTTCAGCTCTTCTCTGACTACTCTGCTCAGAAAGTCTGGGTTCAGTTTCCTTCTGGGGCTGGAGTTTGTGGGCTGGGGAACAGCGAGGAAATTTTTATTTGAGGGGGAATGTTTCTTAAGTGGACGCAGCCACATAGAAGGCTGAAAACACAAGGATACATAAAAGCAAAATAGACACACACACCCCGAGTCTAACTGGAATATATGCCCCAAGTATACCCAGCGCCCACAATTAGAAGTTTATCAATTGGCAAAGCACTCAGTTGCATCAACTCTGAAGGTGCAAGAATCTAGCTAGCTGAACAGGTCCTCCTACAGACCTGTAGTATGTCCCAGCAGTTGTACCATGCCTCCTCCAGCCCATTTACCCCCCCCCCCCACCTCGGGACATGGTGCATGCAAGCAACCAGTGACTTTTCCTGCGTGTCATGTCCAGCTTCTCCTGTCCCTTTAAGCCCCTCCTCATCCTTGGAGACAGTGCAGGAGGGGACAGAGGAGATTCGATTCCCTGCAGCTGTTCCCCTGTCTCTGACTGCCCAGCCGCTTCCTTTCTCCGCTGCCTCATTGGTGGCACAGAACGTCACAAATAACTGGCCCTTCCCCTGGATCATTCTCCTGCCCTGCTGCCTCCTCTGCCCGTCCCTTCAGACTCCTGCCTCTCCCGGACAATATACTTCAGTGTCTGATGACTCAGCCTGAAGTCTATGCTTGGCATACGAGGCCCAAAGAACAGGAGGGAACACAGCAAAGTTTCAATTTGAGTTGCTTGTTCAGGTTTAGTCTTCAGCTAAACACATTTATATGGAAGTCAGTACTGTATCAGCGGTACATCTGCAGATATGAGGGATTTGGATCACAGCTCGGGTCTCAAAGCAAGGCTTGTTTTCATCCTTGTGCTGCTCTTTGATCCTGCTCCTAATATAATGCATAATAACTATGGGCTCTGTCGTCGTTTTCCTTAGTGGCAGTAAGAGTGTGCATTAACCCAGATAATCGCTTTTGTTTCCTCCAAGGCCAAGAATGAAAATAAAATAAAAGGTCAATACCATTATCCTGTAGAAACAGAGGAACATGTTTTCTATATTGCATCTATGGGCTTACCCACACTTACCTTTTGCCCCGGGCTTTCTTAGGCACAAGTCCTGCACTTTAAAGCTCTGTATTCCCCAGGAAAACCTGCTCTTTAAAGCTGAATCGGAACAAACAGCAATTCAGGTTTTCTGCAGATTGCCGTTTGCTCCAATTCAGCAGTTCGGAGTCTTGCAGGGAAAGCACAAGGATAACAATAACAAAATGCTCTAACACAGAGATTTGAAATGTGGACCTGTGCCTAGAAACACGGCCCAAAAGGAAGTCTTGATGAGCTAAGACAAAGCACTGTTTATTGTTTTAGTTTGCTCACAAATACCTGCACAGCCCCTGGCTGAATTGCTGAAAAGTGAAAGCTAAACCCTGGAATTCAGTTCCAAATCTTCCCTACCCCATCAAAAAGACTTATCATTCAACCACAAGTTCTGTGAATTGTCAAAAGTAAGAAACATTTCTAGGGAATCCTGTTGATCATATTAAATGTAAGCCCTGAGACAGGACGTCCTGAAAGATGTAGTAACGTTCATCTGTTCAGGTTTTTAATCTGACCATATTGCTAGGCCTTTAAAATGCATTTGACAGATTTTCTGTGTTTTAAGGGCAGGTGTATTTTTTTGAGGAGTGCAACTGTTTCTTAGAAGCAGCTCACAATTTTTTGCAATTCTGTTTTAAAACAACCATCCACAGCTCCCCTGAACAGAAAAGAAACCACAGTTGTGTGTACTGGAAATGAAAAGAATTCTGGGGGAAAGTTCTCAAGCAAGTTTTTCTAGCTCAAACTTGTTTTCAAATCTTGTCTCTGTCCTCTCTTAATGAGGATTTGTCTCACAGCCTAGACTGCTAAAGATGTAGTTGGATTAAGTGGTATAGGATAGGGGACAAGGTGGGGAGGAGTTAAAATATTGAATTTGGTCAGTTATAACTTAATATCGTTGCCTTAAGGAAGAGATGAATCTTTGGTTTTGCAAAGTGTTTTTATAAATCTCAGTTTTCAAAGCTGAAACAGATTCAATTTGTAAAATGTAAAATGCAATTATGGTTTGAAAAAACTTCCTGGATTCTCAATACCAGGAAGTGAGCGAGCTTTCATAAATAGAACAGTGCTCTGGGTTCTGCAGTATCTAGAAAAGTGATGTCAACCTTACAAAACAAAACTCAATAGAAATAGACTAGCCCATGCTTTATACAACAGATGCTTCCCCAGTTCTGAAATGCAGAGCTATATATTTCAAGTGATATAGAACCCAATGGAAAAGATAACCTTCCCTGGCTCCATCCCATAAGCCATGTTGCATTGAAAGTTCTACTTTAGTGCTTTCTGAGATCCCAGGGAACAGAATTCAAACTCTGCCTAGACTAGGCTCCTTGTTTCGCTCTTTTTAACCGTAGTTAACCGTGGTCAAGCATGATGTGTGAATGTGATTCCTCTCCTGCTGTCTTCCTCCCGCCTCCTTCCGTATCTCAACAACTGGATTCTTTTTGTTCTAACTGGGACTGATCTCCACAGGGCGAGCCTGGCAAACAAGGCCCATCTGGTCCTTCTGGTGAACGTGGTCCTCCCGGCCCAATGGGACCACCTGGCTTGGCCGGACCCCCTGGTGAATCTGGACGTGAGGCAAGTCTTCCAATTTCCACGGGAGCTCCGGACTCCTAAACTTGTTCACCTTTCTCTGTCAAACCCCAGTCTCTTACCATTGATCAGAAATATGCTCCAAGCCATACTGTGCAGACGGTGGTAAAATGCAGGTGCAGAATGCCTTGGCATCCCCAGCTAAAATAACCTTAGATAAGGACCTCTATCTGGAGCCTTGGAAAGGAAGGCAATACTGGGCTAAATAGGCCAATGGTCTGGCTCAGAGCAGTGTAGCTTCGTGAGGGACCATGATCAGGGTCATGTTTTACTTGCAGAAGATCCCATGTTTGTTCCTTAGCATCTCCTGTTAAAAGGGTATTCAAGCAGGCTGCTGCCTGAGACCTTGGAGATACGGTGCCCGATTTTTTTGGTCCTTACAGAGGATAGACAATACTGCTAGATAGACCAGTAGTCCTCCTCAGTTAATAATAATAATAATAATAATAATAATAATAATAATAATAATAATAATAATATAACAACAACAACAATAACAATTTATTATTCATACCCCACCCATTTGGCTGGGTTTCCCCAGCCACTCTGGGCAGCTTCCAACAAAATATTAAAATACAGTAATGCATCAAACATTAAAAGCTTCTCTGAACAGTGCTGCCTTCAGATGTCATCTAAAAGTCTGGTAGTTGTTTATTTCCTTGACATGTGGTGGAAGGGCGTTCCACAGGGTGGGCGCCACTACCGAGAAGGCCCTCTGCCTGCTTCCCTGTAACTTGGCTTCTCACAGTGAGGGAACCGCCAGAAGGCCCTCAGCGCTGGACCTCAGTGTCTGGGTAGAACGACATATGGCAACTTCATATGTCCGTAAATCCTTACTAGTAGATGTACACTGAATGATATAGTTCAGTTACGGAGCTGAATGGTTTTAACTCAGTTCTAGATCTCCCATGGGTAGCTAGAGAGTTCTAGAGCTTCAATGCCATGGCGATCTCAGTCTCACCATCTTTCTTCTTGGCTGACAGGGCTCTCCTGGTGCTGAAGGTGCTCCCGGTCGCGATGGTGCTGCTGGTCCCAAGGTGAGTTGAAAATGCATGTGTGTATGCAGCAGGTGTCCAGAACGGGCCGGTGTCGCAAGACCTGGGTCCAATAACTCTGCAAAATGAAAGACTTGATTTCACAAACGCACACCGATTCTGAGCTTTGATCGCCTCTTCTTGCCTTTCCCTTTCCCAAACAGGGTGATCGTGGTGAGACCGGCCCAGCTGGTGCCCCTGGCGCTCCCGGTGCCCCCGGTGCCCCTGGCCCAGTTGGCCCTGCTGGCAAGAATGGCGACCGTGGTGAGACTGTAAGTGGCGCTTCCTTTCCTTCTGCTACAACGTTTTCTGAATCCTTCATTTTTCCGAATCCCACTAGGCCACATATATGCAAACCAGCTTATTCCAGATCAGTGGATCTGAAATAATGCCAGTCATTCTCAACTTTCCGCTTTCACGATCAGTAAAGATGCAGGCAAGATGGGTATCCGTTTGCAGATGAGGTAGGCATACCCTCCACACCCAGCTTCAGGATCTTACATATTTCAGGAGCGTGCCTTCGTACTTAATTAACGTGGAACGCATGCCACTTCTGGTCCTGTGCTCACATTCGCTAAAGGGGCTCTCTTTCACGCTGCTTTAATTAACTTGGATTGGCATCCACCTATGGCTCCTCATTTGTTAGTTCGAAATAATTACTCGAGCCATATGAGAGCGCCGTGGGGGGACCTCTTCCATTACGCTCTCCCCATCCTTATTGCAACTCTGCCAGAGGATTAATGAGGTCACTCGTTTGTGATCTTCCGCTGAAATCCTATGGAACATCCCAGGATTTTGCTAGCAAATGCAGGAATAGACAACTCCCAGATTTATTCGTTGGCGTGCTTATATCCTGCCTTTTTCATCTTTGGAACTCAAGGCAGTCTGTGTGGGGGTTCCCAGGTGGTCCCCTGTGCGAATCCTGAGCAGACCTAAATTTGCTTAGTTTCAGCAAGGTGGATGTAGCCATCTGGTGGCCATATATGCCCACCTACACATCCTAAACATCAGGCTGGCTGCTATAGTGAAAACACTTTATAACTAACAATCCAACAAACAGATAGACAGACAGACTCTACAGACAGAATCGAGCTCTTCCTGCTGTGATTGCCCTCCCTTCCAAGGACTGGGCTCCTAAAGGAATAAGTTGCATGCTCAATTACATGCGGAATTTTAAAAGCGATGATATGTACATTTTCTCCTTTTCTCTTTCCCTCTAGGGTCCCGCTGGCCCTGCTGGCCCCGCTGGCCCTGCTGGTGCTCGTGGTCCTGCAGTAAGTTTGGGCTTTGAAATGTCCTCTCTCTTTCTCTCTTTCTTTTCATAAAATCATAGAATTGGAAGGGGTCGCAAGGGCCATCTAGTCCAACCCCCTGCAATGCAGGAATCTTTGGCCCGGCATGGGATTCGAACCCATGAGCCTGAGAGTAAGAGTCTCGTGCTCTACCAGCTCAGCTATGTTATAATGGTAGAATATATCATATGCTATTCAATAAGGCTGAATGGATATACTTGGACACTTCCTGTCTGTATGATCTCTGCTACCTTTGCCTTATGGCTGAAATACAACTAGAAATAAGCACTCCAAGTTCATATCCGAGTTAGGCAGAGTGACTTGCCTTTTTCCTTTGTGAAAGCTCAATAAGCCAATTTTTAAAAATTAAAATTAAAATCTTGCTTTCCGTTTCTAGGGCCCACAAGGTGCTCGTGGTGACAAGGGTGAGACTGGCGAACAAGGTGACAGAGGAATGAAGGGTCACAGAGGATTCTCTGGTCTCCAGGGTCCCCCTGGCCCACCTGTAAGTACCAGAGAGCTCTTTGCCATTTTTGATGTAGAGAAGCTTCAGACGTCACAGATACCCTCTGACATTTCTCAAATAGGGACGTCCTAAGGAAAAGCGGGATCAAATCAGAAACCGGGACGGCTTCTCTTAAGTCAGGGGCATCCCTGGAAAATAGGGACACCTGGAAGGTCTTGCTTTAAGGCTTTAGTCCTCATGAAGGAAAGAAATGTCCTCACACAAATTAGAGCCTTGCACCTCTGATCTAGAGAGCTAGAGCTTTCCTATCTCATTTCTGTAGCTTAAGACGGTCTGGAAAAGAATGAAGGACAGACCTTTCTTTCAATAGCCACAATAACTTAAATTGAGCCTCTGCATTCAGAGGAAACCTGCCTCCTTCCCCACCCTGTTTTCTGAACTCCCCAGAGGCCTCTGACTAGCCACTATTCAGAGACAGGTGGATCTTGGTCCAGTTGTTTAATGAGCAAAAGCTACCGTCGCTTTCTGCAAGGAAATTCCACCTTTGGATACCTTTTCGATGAAACATCTAGTCGGGGGTGGAGGAAAGAAAAGGGGGAGCTTTGACATCTATTTGGCCTGTACGACTGCAGGTCCTTGAAGGGTCCCCAAAGCCCTCGCCCATTAATCGGCTTCTGTTTACAATTCCATCCAGATCTCCAGTTGCACCAACTTACTTAATCAAAACTTGTAATTCCAGTTTTCCAACTTTTGGAGACAGAGGGCAGGCTAACGAGCAACAATTTTGTTCCTAAATTTCTTCAGCTACCCATATGTATTCCCCTTACAGACGGCAGTTTTTTCACGCCATGCATTTTGCAAATAAGTGCTTGCCTGCGTTCATGCACATCTCAATTTGTTCCACATATTCCTCAGTCCAGAAAGGCTTTGAGCCTGCCATGTGGTCGAAAGCAGCAGCGGGCCTCAGCTATAATTCGGTGTATAGTTTTTGTCACTGAGCAATGGCCAAGGCAGGCTTGGGCCTACCTTAGCGGCAAAGAAATAAGAACTTTAAAGATGGAGGCCTTAGATTGCTTCCTTCGGGTCCCTAGTTAACGCAGCCCACTTAATTACAAGGTGGCAAGATTGCAGAAGATGAATTTAGATCTCCACACTCCCCAAAGCAATCTGCATTTGAAACACATTTCTTCCTGGTCCCAAATGTGAATACAGTATGCTACCCAGTAGTTGTGACGAGCATGGGCAAGATTAAAAAAATTGCCTATCCTTCTTTCCACCCAAGACCTATAAATCTAATTGCTGAAAGGCTTCTGTTTGAGATATACCCAGTTTCCATTGTACTGAGTGAAACCTTTTTTTAAAAAATATATATATATAGGGTTGCCATATTTCAAAAAGTAAAAACCAGGACCCGACCCCCCCCCCCCCAAAAAGTGATTTTTCTATTTACTTGCCTAAGATCCAGGACAAAGCTCTGCCTTTTGGAATTTCCTCCCTGACCTCAATTTCACCTTTGAAATCCCAGTAATGTCTGGGGAAATCCAGACATATGGCAGCATAGATATCATTTTTATTTTGTCCTGAGTGAACCTATTGGTTCCCGTTGCCACTTGGAAGAGTAGATTGATGAAGGAGCACATGTGAGATTGACATGGACAGAAGCTAGACTGATACTTCCTCTCTGTTACTGAACAGGACTGCATTTTCTCCCATTTAAATAAACCTGTTTCCCCCAGATGATCATCAAAACTGACAATTTTTTTCTTTTGTGCAGGGCTCTCCTGGTGAACAAGGTCCCTCTGGTGCTTCTGGCCCTGCTGGTCCAAGAGTAAGTATGGATTGGGCTGTAAAGCACAGCATTTTAGCTATTAGCTATTATTGCTAGACTTCAGTCCTTCTATGCACCTGTTGTTGTTGCTGTTGCTGCATACATGTTAACAACAAAAGCTTCACTCATGGTACATTTTTGTTCTGCCTTCCTGACAGGGTCCCCCTGGCTCTTCCGGTGCCGCTGGCAAAGACGGTCTGAATGGTCTTCCCGGCCCCATTGGCCCACCTGGTCCCCGTGGTCGCACTGGTGATGTTGGTCCTGCTGTACGTATTCCTTCTCGCCGTACAAAGCTCATAGTTAACAGCACAATGGGTGGATGAGATCTTTGCCTCCAACTCTTCTTCTTTTCCTTCTCCAGGGTCCTCCCGGACCTCCTGGACCACCTGGTCCCCCAGGCCCGCCCAGCGGCGGCTTTGACTTCAGCTTCCTGCCCCAGCCTCCTCAGGAGAAAGCTCACGACGGTGGTCGCTACTACAGAGCTGACGATGCAAACGTGATGCGCGACCGCGACCTGGAAGTAGACACTACCCTCAAGAGCCTGTCCATGCAGATTGAGAACATCCGCAGCCCTGACGGAACCCGTAAGAACCCAGCCCGCACTTGCCGCGACCTGAAGATGTGCCACGGAGACTGGAAGAGTGGTGAGTACAGTCGGGGGGAAAACAATTCTGAGGTGCATCTCTTAAATGCCACTAATTCTCATTTCTTCTGGACCACGTTCGTTGGCAGAATGGCTCTGCCCTGCTCTTTTCTTCCCCGTATATCAATCTTCTCACTTCCCCTCTCTTCTCTGCCACTGTTGACCTTTCTCTTTCACTTGGGGATTGTTTGCACAGCCAAGCATATAGTTGTTTTCTCAGGTCTGGGGCCAGGAATGGATTTTCCACTGGAGCTGACTGGGCAGTGATTTGGGTGCCTTTTCTTGCAGCCTCTTCCCTAAATAACGTGCTTGAGTCAAGCAGAACGATTAATTCTCCCAAGTAGCTTCTATCTGCAGAATGTGACTTGCATTTACTTAGGTCCTAAAGGGTAAATTTCAGTTTCGCTGTTCTGTATGGGACAATGACAATAAAGATTATCGTATCGTGAAGTGGGCCTTCTAAGTTGCTGTAGAGCTTCTAGCTCCAGCCCAGGCTCTTCTCTGGCCCCTCTTCTTTCTCCTACAAAAAAAAAAAAAATGCTTAGGAACCAGAATGTCATTACTTATGTAGATAATTAATGCTGGGAAGTGATGGGGCAACCATCTATTTTATATAATACACATCCCCCCCCCCCCTATTCCCTGGCTCTCTGAAGTCTATCTCAGCCATACATAGGTAGTTCTCTTTTCTATTCTTTTGTTTTAAGCTGTTTGCCTCCTCGTCTTGTACGGAGTAAGGCTTGGGCAGATATTTTCCTGACCCACTTGGGCAAGTCTGAGAACTCATTGCATGGGGGGTGGGATCTGTGAGATAGGAAGAAGCAGGAGGGGGCAAATGGTTGGCCAGTCCCCTTTTAGATCGGGTTGGCGTAAATTGATGTTTTGTTTTGTTTTGCTCCTGTGATCCGTTCTCCATGAACCTCATTCACTTGACCCCATTCCTCACCAGGCGAGTACTGGATTGACCCCAACCAAGGCTGCAACCTGGATGCTATCAAGGTCTACTGTAACATGGAGACTGGAGAGACTTGTGTCCAAGCTTCTCAGCCCACCATCCCCCAGAAGAACTGGTACATCAGCAAGAACCCCAAGGAGAAGAAGCATGTCTGGTTCGGCGAAAGCATGTCCGATGGCTTCCAGGTGAGACCAGGAATCGGTGAGGCAGCGATAGTTAACCAGCAAGTGGCTTAGCTGGGACTGCCAATCCCGTATTCTGAGCTGGGACCGGAGAGAGTTACTTCAGGGTCATGTTTCCTCCAAGTCACCTGCTGAACTAGAATGGATATGAATTCCACATGAATTCCATGTGTGGAAAGAATGTCGCAGGCAGTAGAACCTGGTGACTGTTTGGTTGTTTCAGTGGAAGCTTTGGGACTGTTTAGCAAGAGGATGAAAAGATTGAGAATAGATAATCACCTTAATGCACAGGTAGGAGCAGCCTCAATGAGACTGAGAAATCCATGTCGACTTTCCATGTCTGCCATGAAATCTGCTCAGATTGTAACCAGAAAGATTAAGTTGCCCATTGAGAAAGGGCCTTTAGCTGTAAAAGGCGGAAGAGCCCTGGAATTGGTTGCATAGGGAGGCCTGGGCATCACTGGGCTTTGTTGGAATGGGCTTGATTCACAAGGCAGAACCTGGATGGTGGCTTGATGTCACTTCTAACCTTTATCCAAGGATGTTGAACACAACAGATGATAAATGGACAGGACGAGGGTATTTATGTTGACCAAGGCACCTCGGAGTACAATTCCTGGTGCTTGCAGGAAGTTGGGCTTGATGGCTCCTTAAATCACTTCCAACTCTATGATACTTGGAAGCAAAAGGGAGAGGGGAAGACCATTGGTTAAAAGCAAGCATAGGCCAGTTTTCAAGTGATATATTCCAGAGGTTCAGCTGGGCTCAAAGGTCCCTTGACTTAGCATGCTGGAGTAGTCTAGCTCAAAGAAGCTGTAGATGCTGCAACTTGGAAAAACAGTCTGTCAAGAAGAATGTATACCTGTGGCCTCATATCTCTCTCTCTCTCTCTCTCTCTCTCTCTCTCTCTCTCTTTCTCTCTCTCTGCATCTTATTTGTTTCCAAGCTGGATTTGGGCTCCTTAAAGAGGGCAGCAGTCAGCTTATCTGGCTTTGCCCATTATTGCATTACTTCCTGCCTCGGCCCTCTGAGCATGAAGAGAAAACAAAGAAGCTGGTTAGATTCCTAGATATAGCAGGGGGTGGGGTTCCTAGAAGACATGACACAAGCGCTAACCAATTCCTTGCTCCCTCCTTCCCTCCGTCTCCCATGGCAGTTCGAATATGGTGGCGAGGGATCCGACCCAGCTGACGTTTCCATTCAACTGACCTTCCTGCGGTTGATGTCCACTGAAGCTTCCCAGAACATCACCTACCACTGCAAGAACAGCGTGGCTTACATGAACGCAGAGACTGGCAACCTGCAGAACGCTCTGCTCCTCCAAGGCTCCAACGAGATCGAGATCAGAGCAGAGGGCAACAGCCGCTTCCTCTATGGAGTCCCCAAGGATGGTTGCACGGTGAGCGATTGGGTCTTTAGATGCCGCAATGAGGGGTGGGGGGTACAATAGATTCTCTCTCTCTCTCTCAGACTGGAGACCTTGTGCATAAGCTGCAGTGTTTTACTCGCAGCTGGCAGGGGTGTTCCCCCTCTGTACCTCCTGCTAAAACCATGCTTTGCAACTGGGAGACAATCCATATAAAAACAAACGTCATATGTAAGAATGGCCAGAGGCAGGGGGAAATAGGGGTAGGCAGGTCTGGCTGAGGAAGTCAGGACTGCAGTTGACGTCTCGGTGCTGTGATTCCTATCTGTGTTTGGAAACACATACACTGGGTGCTTTTCAGTGCTGAAGCATGGCAGATGAGGGATGGAATATCCCTATTCAGCAGCAGAACCCTCTGAAAGATCTCAGGACGGGGAAGCCGTGGCCCGCCAGAAGTTTGTCGGACTTCAGTTCCCATCAGCTCCATAACCAGTGCTCAAGAGTGATGAGGGTTACAGTCCAATAATACCTGGAGGGCCGCAGTCTCCATACTGCTGCCATAATAAATCTTCAGAACCTGCAAAGGTGTATCTCGCTTAGTATAGCAGTCCCTACTTGCTTGTGCTCTTGGCATCTGGATCAGGGACAGACTCTTGGACTGTTTCCCTTTGAAGGCACATCCTGTTTTTTGAGCCAAAAGGCCTTCAAGGCAAAAGAGCGTCCAGATGGCTGAGTCCAGAGTAGCTTAAATCCATCAGAAGACAGTGATAGCTCAAGATCAGATGATATGACTGCTCCCCCTGGCTATTCATGGTGGCTTCCTCTGGACTTAAGGACCTGGATTCTGGTCATGCAGAAGATAGACCATAACATATCCTCCAACTTCTATGTTGGTTCTGCCTCTTCTCTCACAGTGCCCTGAATCCCTGAAGTTCTAAATGCCAGAGTAATTATGTGTTCCAGTGGCACAATGGGATGGGCAGCCAGGGTGGGGAAGGGAGGAGCAAGGTTTTAGGAGCACAGCTGGCCAGGGAAAAAGTTCAAATCGGATGTGGGGAGGGGGTGTCATTCGGAAGCTTCAAAAGTCTATGGAGCCAAAAACAAAATTCTGATTTCTAAATTCTGATTTTTCCTCCCTCTGCAGCGTCACACTGGCAGTTGGGACAAGACAGTCATCGAATACAAGACAACAAAAACTTCCCGGTTGCCCATCATTGATGTGGCTCCCATGGACATTGGTGGCAGAGACCAGGAATTCGGCTTTGAGATTGGACCAGTCTGCTTCTTGTAAACCCAAAAGGAAACCTGACAGTTTAAAAAATAAAATAAAAAACAGCCAAAAAAGAAGGAAATTTCACATGGACTTGAATTTGTGTCTTTTTCTATCCATCATCTCTAAAACTATTTTTGTTTCCGTTAAAAAAAAACAAAAAAAGCATTAAACCAAAAAAATAAAAATAAATGACTTTTCAAAAATAATTAAGGAAGTGCATCCACTTGCTTGACTTTATTATTATTATTAAAATCCCCAAAGACAGAATGGTTTGATTTTATCTTCTTCTTTTTTTAAAAAAAAGATCAAGTAATATTGTGGGACCAATATTTGTACATTCCAAAAATACATATATAAAAACCATACAAAATGACAAAATCAGTCGAAACCAAGTAACAGCTGAAATACACCTGTATGAAAATCTGGTGTGTGTTTTTATCTTCCTGGCAGTAATCAGAGCAATACTAAACTTAGTCGTAGAACCTGCCCATCACAAGCCCATCAAAAATAACCTCCCCTCCTCTCAGCCCAGAACTGTAATAATAAATAAACCCCAAAATCTACCTATAGACCATCTTTCTCTGCCGGTACCTGATAGAAAGAGATTTATCTTTCTCTCTTTTATTTTTACTCGGAGCAAAGCCACTGAAAAGATGATTCTTTCAGCCATTTTAAATGTACGTTTTTTTCAGTTTTGTTCAGTCGGCAACAGGGATGAATTTGGCGAAGTTATCATAAAAAAAGGTGTGGCACTGAGTGGTTTTTCGAAACAGAAACCTGTTTGAAGGAAAAGAACAGGTGATAGTGCCCGTCCCTCTCACAGACATCAGGTAGAGGGGGGGAAAGCCAGGTTTAAGAGCTTTAATTATTTTGTCGGTGAGCAACTGAAGGGGAAAAAATGGCCAATAATACCAGAAAGCAGAGAAAATGTAATGTTTAAATGTATATTATTGTTGTATGGATGGCTACCTCACCATTGTCTTTTTCAAGTTCTTTGGGGTAGTTTTGGGGTCTTTTTTTTAATACTAGCATCAGCTTGCATGGAGGGGGGGCGAAGAAACTGGGCAGAGTTTCAGGTTTAGATAAAGGTGCTACCTGTGTCTTTCATATATCTTTTTTTTTTAGTCTGCGATGTTAATAATTTTCAGGTCCCATGAACTTTTTATTTTTTTGAGGTGACGAAACCTAGAAAAACCTCGCCCCGAGCACAGCTTTGCTGAAAAGGGGGCCATTTGGTGCTATAGAAATGAGATTATTGGAGGGGAAAAGCAAACTGGATGCCTTGCTGCCCAGAGATACTTGTGATTTTTTTTTTCTTCAAAAGGTGCTATTTCTTTTTTAACAAGCAAAAATAATAATTAAAAAAATCGAGGATGAGGAAAAAAAATAAATCAAACATTGCTACAAGGGATCAAGGTCTCAGCAGTTTCTGTCTTTCTCTTGTAAAGCAGGTGGATTCTCTTTTGGCTTGTATTTTCTCCCCCATTCCCTCAGTTCTTCTCCTCCATCACCACCTCTCTCTCTTTTTCTCTCTTTCTTCCATCTTTCGTCCCATCCCAAGCAAACACTTTTGCTCATCGCCCTCCCTCGCTGCTGATTCATTTTTCCCTTTCTTATCCATCTCTTTTTCCTCAGCTCTGCCAACATCACCCCTCATCTCTCTTTTCCCCCCCCTCCACTTTCTGTCTTTCGTTGGGTTTCCAACTCAAGCAAAAAAACCCATAATTCCTCTCTTTCTCACAAGAGGCAGATGTTGTAGGGAGTGTGAGCGGCCGAAGATTCTGTACCTATTTTGTATATGTATAATAATTTGAGATGTTTTTAATTATTTTGACTGCTGAAATAAAGCATGTGAAATGATCCAACACACCGGTTGTTCTTCGGACTTTTTCTGTCACGCAAGGCCAGGGCGTCGGTTGGGAGAACGGGGCAAAGGCTTCCTGCACTTTTACTGGTGTGCCTAACATTTCAAACGTGAGCCGCTTTGGGAAATTATCATTACTAACCAGTGCTATTTTTTTTCTAGAAAAAAGAGGTGCCGGAACTCACCATGAACACCTCCCTTGTTGTCTTATAATGGCACCCATCTGAAGGGTGCCAGAACTGAGTTCCGGCTATATTTAAAAATGTCCTGTTGTTAACTGTCATGGCATTCCTCAAGGAACCTAGGGGGACACAGTTGTGTGAGGGCGTTGAGATAATTTTCTGTCAGAGACAGGGAAGCAAAGCCCAGGCCCTCCATATGTTTCCGTACTTCCAAGTCCCATCAGCCCCTGGTCAGAAATGGTGGGACTTGTAGTCCGGCAAGATCTTGAAGGCCACAGGATCCTTGCTTTGGGGGAAAACATGTCCCTGCGTTTCTCACTGGGAGCCCCACCAATTGACATTTGTAGTGTGGGCACGCTGTAGCCTGAGGGAAAGGAGTCTGAGTTTTGTTCCTTCGCTTAGTTCTTCTGACAACTTCTCCCTTTGCATGGCCCTGTCTCATCCTCGCTCTCTCCTTGTATGCCTGGTTATTTCCTCCCACCCCACAACTTCTTCTAGAACTGGTCAATATGTCCCCTGCCCCACCCAACGCTGCTATTAGTCTCGACAACTTCTAACCGCCTGGCTCCCATATGTTTTAACACAGAGAGACGGAAAAAACAAACTTAAGCAGGTAAAGGGCTCATCGTTTTAGCTCCCTGAGAAGAAAAACGCCTCTTGTCACTCCGTGGGTCACGCTCCCCCCGGCAAAAACACACCACACCTGTCCTCCTGGCTGCCACCCTCATCCTCAGTTCAACAGATTCATTTTGATTTGATGTTTTTCCTCCCCATCTCCAGATATTTCACCTCAGACATTTACCCCCACAGGAATTCCCTGCTGGTTTTCAGCCACCATGGAATTTCTCTTTTAATCCTCCCTCCCCACCATCTCAAAACCCCCAGAGAGCTGGAAGAAACAAGCAAACAGCCAACCCACCACCCAACATTCAGTTTCATAACAGAGTGGCAAGGAATTCTGGACAAAAAAACATATAAAAACTACATACTTAGCAAAATGCTGAGGAAGATGGTACTCCTCGAGGCAGGAGGCTTAAGTTCCGACAAATACTTATAAAGCAAAAAAACTTTCTGGGAATATTCCACCCCGAAAATTTCTTTTTCACACTCACATTTCTCCCCTCATATATTCCCTCCCCCCTCTTCTCTATGAGCCGGAGAACACCTTTCTTTTAAAGGAAGCTGAACAAATTCCAGAAACCAAAAGCCCATCTGCCCTCCCACAAACAAAACATCAGTTCCATTATTTAAAAAGGTGCCCCAACACCACAACGGTCACCTTCCCCTCCTGCAATACATTCTTGCAAAGTGTGATTTATGAGGGTGAAACTCCAGAGCTTGAGTTTGCCTAGCGGCCAATGCCATCTTACCCTTGAAGCCTCATGCCAACGATCCAAACTGTGTGGGAGAGATCTGGGGGGGGGGAGAGATAAAAGGCACTCTGTGCATGCTCAGAAGCACTTCTCCGTGGCACTGAAAAGAGATTTCAAGGCTGAGCTGTGGAGGCACATGCGAAGCTGTGGGATACTGTCTGCAGATGCTCAAAGCCAGAAGGAACAAGCTTCGCAGTCTCATTGCATCACCTCAATATCCACCAGCCTTTCTTTCTTGGGTTTCTTCTTCCTTCTATCCATTGTCCAGGAACTATCCTTGCCTCTGGTCTCCTATTCCAGTCTGCCATTATGTCAGATATGCACCAGTTGCAGCCCATCGCCCCAACACCCTACCAGCTCTCTCATGTACTCAGCATTTCTGAGATCTTTGCAAACCGGACGGAGCTTCCCATTCCTTTTGCTTACCTGACGCTCTAAACAGGCCCTCCTCCTCCCTCACCAAACGCGAGAGCTGGCGTCTTCTCCCCACATGCCAGGAAAGCTGGATGGCGTTCAATGGTCCTCATTCAGGAGCTAGCGAGAAGAGGGGCTCTTTGCATCAAAGGGTGCTTTGTCAAAGGGGAAAACGCACAGCAAGGGCATCATGCGCAAACATGCGCACGGTGGATATTTTGCCCCCTTCCAAAGAGGCCTGGTTGTGAAGCCGGAAAAAGCACAGCCGCTCAGACGGCTGCTCATGAATAAGCAGCTTTTGGAAACACAAAGGATGGATGGAGCGTTTTCAAAACAACCAACATCTGTCTGGGAAACCCCAAGGCCCAAATGGAGTGGGACGAAAACCAGTCTCAGCAGTTTCTGCCTTGATGTTGCTGTGTAGCTGTCTTACACAGGGTCAGACCATTTGCCCATCGCAGGGCCAGATTTAGGTTTGATGAGGCCCCAAACTACTGAAGGTAATGGGGCCCTTTGTATGTCCAGCTGTTCTTTGTCAACAACAAATTGCCTCTGTTTTTTGTGTTGAATATATGCTCTATGGTAATTTATGGACCTAATAGGTATCTAAAGCCATTTGCACATGTTGCCAGGCAACCAGTCCATGCAAAATGTAGGCACCCTATATATAGAAATGAGCAAACCAGAGATATTTTAGGGAGCAGGCTAACAGGCAGGGCCCATTACTTACATCATAGAAGAAGAAGAGTTTGGATTTGATATCCCACTTTATCACTAGCCTAAAAGGTAATGGTAAAGGGACCCCTGACTGCTAAGTCCAGTCACAAACGACTCTGGGGTTGTGGCGCTCATCTCGATTTACTGGCCGAGGGAGCTGGCATTTGTCCACAGACAGCTTCCGGGTCATGTCGCCAGCATGACTAAGCCGCTTCTGGCAAACCAGAGCAGCGCACGGAAACGCTGTTTACCTTCCCGCTGGAGCGGTACCTATTTATCTACTTGCACTTTGACGTGCTTTCGAACTGCTAGGTTGGCAGGAGCTGGGACCGAGCAACGAGAGCTCACCCCGTCATGGGGATTCGAACTGCCGACCTTCTGATCAGCAAGCCCAAGAAGCTCAGTGGTTTAGACCACAGTGCCACCCGCGTCCCTACCCTAAGGAGTCTCAAAGCGGCTAACAATCTCCTTTCCCTTCCTCCCCCACAACAAACACTCTGTGAGGCGAGTGGGGCTGAGAGACTTCAGAGAAGTGTGACTGGCCCAAGGTCACCCAGCAGCTGCATGTGGAGGAGCGGGGAAGCGAACCTGGTTCACCAGATTACGAGTCTACCGCTCTTAACCACTACATACACACTGGCTTGTGTAGGAGTTTTATTTTATTTGTTTTTTATCTTATATTTTGGAAATGCAAATCCAGGTTTTTTTCTTTAAAGAGAGTGGGGCCCTAAGCATTATTAGTATTATTTTTAAAGCCCTATACAGGATTGCCTTCAGATGGCTCGGGGGTTGGATAACACCATACCCTCCAACATACCTCCAATGAAAATAGGGACATCCTAAGGGAAAGTGGGGGGCACGTGTGGCGCTGTGGGTTAAACCACAGAGCCTAGGACTTGCCGATCAGAAGGTCGGCAGTTCGAATCCCCACAACGGGGTGAGCTCCTTTTGCTCTGTCCCTGCTCCTGCCACCTAGCAGTTCAAAAGCACGTCAAAGTGCAAGTAGATAAATAGGTACCACTCTGGCAGGAAGGTAAACGGCGTTTCTGTGCGCTGCTCTGGTTCACCAAAAGCGGCTTAGTCATGCTGGCCACATGACCTGGAAGCTGTACGCCGGCTCCCTCGGCCAATAAAGCAAGATGAGCACCACAACCCCAGAGTTGGCTGTGACTGGACCTAATGGCCAAGGGTCCCTTTACCTTTTAAGGGAAAGTGGATCATTCCAGGATCAAATCAGAAACCGGGACAGCTTCTCTAAATCAGGGACATCCCTGGAAAATAGGGACACTCAGAGGGTCTGTTCAAGATGACCCTAACTACATGTAGACTAGCCCCGAAACACCCACTGCCCAGAAATGTATCCATCATCAATATTAAGACTGATCTGAAATGCCCACTTAGCAATGATGCACACTCAGGACACGAAGAACTACAACAGAGTCCGCATAGTGCTCCAACTATTCATCTACAATGAAGCTTCTGTGCTGAGTTTCCTAGTGGCCCTTCGACTTGGTGGGATAACTTTGCAGCACACTCTGAATTTGCTCCTTCAGAACTCAGGCAATGCTTGCTGTACAGCAAAATCTGTGCTCTGTTCAACAGAAAATGGATTTTACAAAATGGAAAATGATTGTGAAATGGTGAGGCATTGCTGCAAAAAGGACCGTCTTTGTGTTTATACTCATGCATTTATCCATTTCTGGTCCTAGCTTCAGAATCAAGGTGCAGGGTATATGAGATGTGCAGTATGCGCCTTCATATTTGCCTTATTAAATCAAACTTTTCACATGGCTGCTCCACAGATTCGGAGGCAGGGCATGCTCCTCTGGTGATGCCACAGAAACTGGCCAATCAGCAACTACCACAATCACACATATATCTGGGAGATCAAGCTTAGAATCTGTTTCTTTCCCCAGGTAGAGCTTGAAGCGTGCTGAAGATCTGCAAAAACCCGTTTGCTCTGAGCAGACGACAGCTAGACAGAAAAGCTGTGTTCCGTATTGTGGGCTATGGAGACTCCTCCACTTTTCTGCAACTGAATGGAACGGAGATGAGGATAGGAACAGGTTGCTTTTTCGTGGATTATGTGCTTTCATGTTATGGTCCTTGGTTAGCCAGTGAACCAGAAAAGGAAAGAAAAAGCTGGCTTGCTTTTTTTCTGGATGCAGCCTAAAAAGAGAGCCAATACTTTCGGGAGATGGAGGAGGAGGAGGAGGAGAAGAATCCTGGACATTCTGCTCCAATCAACTGCCATGGCATTAAATTTGTAGGTTGTTGTTCTTCAGATGACTCTTGATTCCTCCCAGAACTAAAGACTTAAAAGCACCAAATAGACTTTTTAAAAATATTGCTTTAATCACTGTTCAGAGTTCACTTGTTGTGGCATCACAGTGCGTCCGTTAACAATGAAAGGTTATTATTTAGTTTGGTGGTAGTGCAAAGGTAAGTATAGTGTGTGTGTGTGTGTGTGAGAGAGAGAGAGAGAGAGAGAGAGAGAGAGAGAGAGAGAGAGAGAGAGAGAGGAAGGAAGGAAGGAAGGAAGGAAGGAAGGAAGGAAGGAAGGAAGGAAGGAAGGAAGGAAGGAAGGTTTTTCTTTTAACGAGAGTGTCATATTTAAAGTACAAAACTGTAAAATGTTTTTATTGAAGTGTTCTGTGAATTGTGAAAGCTGACATATACAGATCTCACCTCTTCCAATACAAAGGGGGTAATTTTGCCTGAGTTGTCATTTTAGGATTTTAAAACCGGGGGTGGGGGTGGACCTGTACTCTTTGAAGACAAGGAGCTTCCATAATGTTCTATTTGACAGTTTCTGATGTCCAACTGCGACATACTGTGTGAACCAGGAGTATAGAACATTTGAATCTATAGGTCGGGTGTCTGTGAGCATGTGGCAGTCAAAGGTGTTGAGGTTTTCTTTGTACTGAGCAGGAAGTAGGATTGGGTGAATATGTCCATTTTGGATTCTCTCTGTTTTTCATTTTTCTAGTCTTAAACTCAATTCTCCATCCTGCCACATTAGTTTTTATTCATTAAAAAAATAAGTCAGCGTGAAAATTAATCAGCATCTTAGTGCAAATTTCTCCATATACACATGTCAATGCAATTTTATGCATGTTTTTGCAAGCAATTTCCCCTAATGTACTGCAATTTGATACGTCAGTTCTAATAATCATACATTTCAGCGTATGTGCATTTTCTTTACTCATTACCTGGCTGGAGAACTGCAAGGCAAAATCCGGACAACAGTGAATTCCGAAGGATGCTTCAGGTCACCTTATGTTCAGTGAAGTGTGATTTATGTATGTTTGCCTTTAAATGCGAACTGAACCAAATTTATCTCCATTCCTAGCTGGGGAGGCAGCATTCTCAGAATATGAGGTGTTGAGGATTTCTCTGTGTGAAATGAGAGAGTAGGCTGTGCAAGGACACAGCATGTGCTAAGGGGGTGTGGGAGATTTATTATATGCATTAATAGGTCCATGCTGAAATGTGTGCAGGTTAAAAAAAAAAAAAAAGGTAAAGGACCCCTGGATGGTTACATCCAGTCAAATTCGACTATGGGATTGCAACGCTCATCTCGCTTTCAGGCCGAGGGAGCCGGCGTTTATCGTGTGTGTGTGTTTGTACACTCCGGCAGGATATAAACAAATATTTTGAAAATAGACCTTTGAGTTGTGTGTTGGAAATGAATGTTTCTCGGTGGTGGATAGGTAGTGCCTTTGTTGGAAGTAGAGATAAGGTAGAAATTCAATTCGGCTTCCATTCAAAGCCCGATCTATCAAACCTGCACTTACCAAAACCACGTGAGAGCCAAAACAAAGCCATTTTTTTGAAGTTAGCACTTATCCAAGTTTTACAATGTAGCTCTCCAACCTATCCATGGTTACAAAAATGCACATATCAGGGGAAAGTATGCATTAGAATGATTATATTCATGAAAACTCGATACAAAAGTGCATTATATTAGGAAAAATTGCTTGGAAACGTGCATATCAGTCAAACCTGCATACAAAAATGTGCTTATTAGGAGAAATTTGCACTAAATTGCTGAAGAATTTTTATGAGGATTTATTTTATTTTTTTGCAGAGAAAATTGCCAATTGTTGCAGAAATATGGAGGACAGAATTTAAGACTCGAAGAATGAGAAGCTGGGAGAACCAAAATGGACAGACCTTTCCATCCATTGCTGGAAAGTATTTACGCCCATTGTACAAATGTGTGCGGGTGAAAATTAATGTGTGTGTGTGTGTGGTGCCATTTGGCACAGCATGTGTGTTGAAGTTGTGCATGAGGTTTTAGCATACCTTTAGTTTCCACTCTGATTTATGGAAGGTTTTCCAAGTTGAACCCATCAAAGCTGCATAACAGTTACGGAATGTGACGCTAACCAAGAAATCCAGCCTTTTGAAAACTCTTAATTGGGGAGAAGGTAAATAAAAATAAAATAAAATAAAAACAATACAAAGAAGCGTGTTCAACCTTTTATCACAACATGGTGCAAAATGGTAATCAAAGGACTCTTTGATCGCAGTCACTCTATGGGTTCAAAGAGGTATTGTCGTGATGTTACCCACAGAACTCTGGGCACTGTAGTTCTGAGACCAAGGTTATGTACCCACAATGCCTGGCACCAGCAGCTCTGAACTACCCACCCACCACTTGGATATGTAGCAAAAACACAAAAACAGCATTGCCCCGGGAGTCAAAATGCTTAACCCTACAAACATATGCACAGAGTTACCGAATTCCCACCATAACCCCAATTCCCACTGCTTGCCTGGAAACAAGCAGGAAAGCAAAATCCACTCTCCCGAGTTTCAAGAGAAGTTGCCTCAATATTGAGAGAACTCTTTGGTGGGGACATTCTCCACAGCCTCGCCGGATTTGACCTGTTGGAGGGAAAGAGGAGGTAGGAGTTTAATACCACATGCATTTTTTTGGCTTCCATTACTGAGTAGGGGGAATGGAGACTACAAGAGGGGTCATTCATCCACCAGAAGGTTTCTGTGTCTTTGTACAGTGGTACCTCGGGTTACATACGCTTCAGGTTACATACGCTTCAGGTTACAGACTCCGCTAACCCAGAAATAGTGCTTCAGGTTAAGAACTTTGCTTCAGGATGAGAACAGAAATCGTGCTCCAGCAGCGCGGCGGCAGCAGGAGGCCCCATTAGCTAAAGTGGTGCTTCAGGTTAAGAACAGTTTCAGGTTAAGTACGGACTTCCGGAAAGAATTAAGTACTTAACACGAGGTACCACTGTACTTGCAAAAAAGAAAGAAAGAAAAAGGTTCCCCACCCCTGCAAAAAGGACAGGGTTAAATCCTGCCTTGACTGAGCACTAGCGTTATAACTTTTTGACTTTTTTTAAAAAAATCACACCTCTTTCCTGTATCATAAAGGGATGAACTTTTGCTTAGAAACACTGAAAAAGGGACTAATTCCTCTCAGTTGCGAAAAAAAGGTCACCCCGAAATGAAAAGTTGGTATCACCATATATGTAACATTGCTACTCATAAGTATTAGCAATTTTTAAAACTTTATGGGACTGTTTAGAACTTTTACAGCTATCTGGAACTTCCTAAAACTGTATTGGAGAATCACTGGAAGCAGGAGCCATCTGTACTCCAGATACCAAGAAGTAATCAGTGCACAGAATGCGCAATCAAAAGCGATGCGGGAATTTTATGGTGCTCGAGGCAGAAACAAAGACAAACTGCAACCTCGATTTATTCTAAGCAGTAAGAAATGATGTACAATGTAATAATAATAATAATAATAATTTTTTATTTATACCCCGCCCTCCCCAGCCAAGGCCGGGCTCAGAGCGGCTTACAAGCAATAATAAAAACAAGATGAGTGATTACAACTTAAAAACAAAAATAAAATACAACATTAAAATAATGGAACATTAAAATATTAAAATGGAGCCTCATTGCAGGAGAAGGAAAAGAAAAAAGAAAAAGGGGGCGGAGGGAATCAAATTGGCTCCAATCCAAAGGCCAGGCGGAACAACTCTGTCTTACAGGCCCTGCGGAAAGAGATCAGATCCTGCAGGGCCCTGGTCTCATGAGACAGAGCGTTCCACCAAGTTGGGGCCAGTGCTGAAAAGGCCCTGGCTCTGGTTGAAGCCAATCTAACTTCCTTAGGGCCTGGGACCACTAGGGTGTTGTTATTTATGGACCTTGAGGCTCTCCGTGGGGCATACCAGGCGAGGCGGTCCCGTAGGTACGAGGGTCCTAGGCCGTGAAGGGCTTTAAAGGTCAAAAGCAGCACCTTAAATCTGACCCTGTACTCCACCGGGAGCCAGTGCAGCTTGAAAAGCACTGGATGAATATGCTCCCATGGCAGAGACCCTGTGAGGAGCCTCGCTGCAGCATTCTGTACCCGCTGGAGTTTCTGGGACAGCTTCAAGGGCAGCCCCGCGTAGAGCGAGTTACAGTAGTCAAGCCTGGAGATGACTGTCGCATGGATCACTGTGGCCAGGTCAGGGCGGGAAAGGTAAGGGACCAACTGCTTGATGCGGCGAAGGTGGAAAAATGTCGCCTTGGCTGTTGCTGTGACTTGCGCCTCCATGGAAAGGGAGGCGTCAAGGATTACACCCAAACTCTTAACGGAAGGTAATGGCACTAATTGGGCCCCCGCAAGAGAAGGGAGTTGGTCCCTCATCCCCATGCTATCCCGACCTAGCCATAGGACCTCTGTCTTTGAAGGATTTAGTTTCAATCGGCTCCCACGAAACCATCCAGCCACAGCTTCCAAGCATCTGGTCAGTGTGTAAGGGGCCGAGTTGGTGTGGCCATCCATCAGTAGATAGAGCTGAGTGTCATCAGCATATTGATGACAGCCCAGCCCAAAGCTCCGGATAATCTGAGCAAGGGGGCGCATAAAGATGTTAAAAAGCATTGGGGAGAGAATTGCGCCCTGCGGCACTCCACACACCAAGGAGTGGCGTGACGACATTTCCCTCCCTAGTGCCACCCTCTGTCCCCGACCAGAGATAAAAGAGCACAACCAGTTACGGGCTATGCCCTGTATCCCCACGTCTGCAAGGCGATGGTCCAGAAGATCATGATCGACCATGTCAAAAGCTGCTGACAAATCTAAAAGGATCAGCAGTCCTGACCCGCCTCGATCCAGTTGTCTACGGATATCATCTGTTAGGGCAACCAGAGCCGTCTCCGTCCCAAAACCAGGACGGAAACCGGACTGAAATGGATCTAATGCCGATGTTTCCTCCAGAAACCTACCAAGCTGTTCAGCAACCGCTCTCTCAATTACCTTACCCAGGTATGGAAGATTTGAAACTGGGCGGTAATTGGATAGGTCTAAGGGATCTAATGAAGTTTTCTTTAGGAGTGGACGCACCACTGCTTCCTTCAGTTCCCCTGGGAATGTCCCCGTGTCAAGGGACAAATTGATAATTTCAACCAGGGGGGTCCGCGCAACATCTGGACACTCCCTAATCAGCCAAGACGGGCACGGATCAAGGAGGCAGGTGGTGGGCCTACCAACTTGGAGGAATCTATCCACATCAGTAGGGAGTATCCGATCGAAATGGTCCAACACTGGACCTGAAGTCAGTCGAGGGGCCTCCAGTTCAGTCACTGTATCTAAATTGGCAGGGAGGTCACGGCGGAGCAACAGGACTTTCTCCGCAAAAAAGCTCGCGAATGCCTCACAGCTGTGGGTCGAATTTGTGCTTAAATTTGGTTGTCCTCCTAAGGACGTTATTGACCTAATTATTCTAAAAAGTTGTGCCGGGCGAGAGCTAGCGGATGCAATGGAAGCTGCAAAGTAAGATTTCTTAGCAGCTTTCATAGCCATCTCATAGGCTTTCATAAGCGTCCTATAAGATGTTCTTGAGGCTCCGTCACGAGTCCGTCGCCATACTCGCTCTAGCCGTCTGAGATCCCGCTTCATTTTCCGGAGCTCCTCAGTAAACCAAGGGGCCCGGTTTCGACGGGGTCGCAGAGGGCGCTTAGGCGCGATCTCATCAATGGCTGCCAAGAGCCGGTTATTCCAGTCCTCAACAAGGTCATCTAATGAGTCGCCAGGAGGAGCAGGGTTCCGCAAGGCTTGTCGGAATCTATCAGGATCCATCAGTTTTCGCGGACGAGCCCAAATAGGTTCGCCACCCGAGCCGGGGAGGAGCGGGAAGTCAATCTTGGCTTTTAAAGCGTAGTGATCAGACCATGGCACTTTCACAGCGGGGAGCATGATCACATCTATGCCAGCCCCAAAGATCAGATCCAGCGTGTGGCCTGCTTGATGAGTGGGGCCCAAAACAAACTGGGAGAGCCCTAGTGTTGCCATGGAAGTCACTAGGTCTAGAGCCTGTGAGGAGGGAGCGGCATCGGCATGGACGTTGAAGTCTCCCAAAACCAGTAGGTTTGGGAACTCCAAGGCCCAGCCCGCCACCACCTCCAGCAGATCTGACAGGGTGGCTGCAGATGTGCTGGGTGGTCGGTACACCAGCCAGACAGCCAAGCTCTCCTTGGTGCCCCACACGAGACCAACACATTCAATGCCAGAGATCGCCGGTGATGGCAGAGCTCTGAAGGAGCAATCCTCCCGGAATAACAATGCTACTCCTCCCCCCCGACCTACAGTCCGCGATTGATGGAGGACAGAGAAACCTGGGGGTGTTATCTCATGTAGGGAGACTACTTCGCCTTCCCGTACCCAGGTCTCCGTCACGCAAGCCAGGTCAATCCCCTGCGAGACAAAAAAGTCACGCATGGTGGCAGTTTTGTTGCCTATGGACCTGGCATTGCACAGCACCAATGACGGAGGTGTGTAATCCTTGTTCTCCCTACCCTCATCCCTTGGGATGGGGCGTAGATTGGAAGGGGTTCGAGGATCACTGCATCTCGAAACCCTTCGCCGATAGAGATATCTAGACCTACCGCCATTCCTCCCTAGCCCTTCAATTGTGGAAATCCTAGATCCCATACTAGCCTCCCCAATAGATGGGTAACATCCCCTCAATAACAAGTCATCCTTGGGCCAGGACTCCTGGGTCAAAATGGTATGGGAAAGAGGTGGAGGTCTGATAGGGTAAGTATCCCTAGAAGATAAAACCCAACCAACCGCACCCCAAGCGGGGGGGACAGTCCCATGGTGTTTCATTAACTGTCAATCCCCCTCTCCCTCCTGGGTTAATTGGAGGATTGTTGGTTCTATCTGTGGCTGTGGAAGTATTAATGAGGTATGTGTTATAAAATGTGGATCACTGGCCAACAAAGAGCCAGATTCGAATTCGGAAGATCTGTCCATCCTGTCTCGCCAGGAGTACAGTAGAGAAGGCTGATCATTCTGATAAGTTTTTGGAACATTAGGCAAAGGTCCAGATGTAGAGTTGGTGCTGGATATCTCCAGATTGTCAGCAACATAGAATTCTTTAGGTGTTGTTGCCATAGAAATGTCGGAGGTGCCAAATTCCTCATCTAATTTGGTGTCGTTTGAGAAGGGAACAGGGAGTTGCACTGCTGTCTTTCTATGGGATAAAGAGCTATTGGACGTCTTTAAATATTGTGCTCTAGGCTCTACTGTCCTTATATTTTGGGTAGAAATCTCAGTCTTTATACTCATTAGCCTCTTCTTCAGGTCTTGTAATTCTAGGCTTACAGAGTTCTTTTCTTCCTTCGGGCAATTAGTATTTCTAGTGTTGAGCTTGGTTTCCTTTATCCGCATTAGCTTTGACTCTATGCAAGGGACCAATTGCCTCCTTGTTTCGTCTTTAAATACCCTCACTGGGCGGAGAGAGTGGGACCACCATAGAGTATCCTTTATCTCCATGAGTCGAGATGGGAGGGTTGATGACCTAAAGGTCATAAATAGGCGCATGGTGTTTCTCAAGGTAGGCAGGAAGTGGAAATTTTCTAGATCTACATTTCGGTAATGGTAATTCAAGAGCTGAGACAAGGACATAGTAATTTGTCTGCGGTTCATCCACCTATGAGTGTATCGGTGAATCTCAAGCATTATCTGGTTCGTTTGCAAGACTTGACAGGACCTCACTTCATCCATAGTTTGAGTTGGTGAGTTGTTAACAGAGTCATTTCTTATCATCCCTTGGGCATTTAAAGGGGAGGAACTAGTATCCAATTGTTTCTCAATGTTAACTATTCTGGTGAGGATTTCATCCAGTCTTTGGAGAACCAGAACCATAGTATCTGCAGACAACATGCAAATCTCTTGGTAGGGGTGCGTATCCCGAATTGGTTGAAAGCAGGCTCCTCTGCCTTCTAGAGGCATGGGTGGGTCAGCGTTAGGAGTGGGAGGAATCCCTCCTGCTCCTGCTCTTGCCCTCTTGGACGGATTAGCTTTCTCTGGGAGGAGGAGGGTCGGGTCATTGAGATCCTCCTTAAGGGGGGGTGAGGTTCCCCCAACGTTGTTACTCACTGTTTGTTCTATTTGCTCCAATTTCTCGGTTTCCTCAACCCGCTCTGTTTCTGAGCCAGGGCAGATGGCGTTGGCTCTCTGCCGATTCTTTGTTTTAGAGGAATTGTGAGTCTCAATAATGGTCTTCTGGCTCTTTGCACCTCGTTTTCTCCTTCCGGCAGGCATTCTCAATAAGGAAGTACAATGTACAAGGCATTATAAACTTTGCAATGATGTACAATGTACAAAGCACAAGTATTATAAACTTTGCAATCTCTGTTTTCTCTGTATTATAATACATGCTGTGCGCATTACAGAATACACTACAGTTGTAGCTTGGTTGTCAAACTTGATCCATTCCGGGAGTCCGTTCGATTCCCAGAACCGTTTGAAAACCAAGGTGCAGTTCTGATTGGCTGCAGGAGCTTCCTGCAGTCAATTGGAAGCCGCGTCAGACATTCGGCTCCCAAGAAACATTCACAAACCGAAACACACACTTCTGGGTTTGCGGCATTCGGGAGCCGATTTGTTTGGGAGCCAAGCCGTTCTACAACCAAGGTACCACTGTATATAGCTACATGTGCAAAAATCAATTTATTGATTTGGGGGTGAAATCTTTTTTCCAAACAATTTGGAAATGACAGTTCATTCCTTTGTTTTTAGGCCAAAGTTCTTCTAACTAAGCCAAAGGAACAAGAGGTTGTAAAAAAAATGTTATAACCCTACTGAACATGCCTGTTCCCAGGCATTCAAGGCCCCATTCAGCTCTATGGCTCTGCAGTGGCTGTGGAGGAACTCACCTGACAAATGTTCACTGCTGAGCCAGGATGAGAGGCACCTGGGCAGTGTCAAAGCGGGCACTTCTCATGGGATTGGTCCTCTCGCCTGTGCGGACGTTGAACATGGGAATGGTGGAGAGGGGCCTGGGAACGTCTCGGGTGCTGGCCATCTCCCTCAGCTCCTCAGTGTTGTCGTGGATTGTGTGGTGATGCACCATTTGGATGCTGAGGAAGAAAAGAAATGGTATTATTCCCACAGGGTTGATGCGGGGATAAAATGGGGAGGGAACCATGTACAATGGTACCTTGGTTCTCAAACTTAATCCATTTCGGAAGTCCGTTCCAAAACCAAAGCGTTCCAAACCCAAGACCTACTTTCCCATAGAAAGTAATGCAAACTGGATTAATCCGTTCCAGACGATTAAAAACAACCCCTCAAACAGCAATTTAACATGAATTTTACTATCTAATGAGACCATTGATCCATAAAATGAAAGCAATGTCCTGCAGTCACACAATCAATCAATCGGTAGCTGAACTGGGTTCCACACAGTCACAAAAACAAAACAAGAAAGAGCTGCAAAAACAAGAAAAACGCAAAATAAAGAGCAAAACAGACCTCAGCGTAACACTTAAAACGGAAGTGTGGCACTCAAATCGGAAGCATAACACTCAAAACGGAGAACGTTCAGCTTCCAAAAAAAGTTCGCAAACCGGAGCACTTACTTCCGGGTTTGCAGTGTTTGGGTTCCAAGGCGTTTGAGAACCAAGGTACCACTGTACATGACTGAGAAGGAGAAGTGAGATATAAACAGGGCCAACCCACCCATGAGGCAAAGTGAGGTGACCGCCTCAGGTGGCAGGATCCATAGGGTCAGCAGATCCCAATGTAGATATTTAGTCCCCTCTTGTTCCTGATGTAGATCTTCCTTCAGCCCTTCTTCCCTGGCAGGGAGGGAGGTGCCATTTTGAGGTCCTCCTCAGTCGCCAAAATGTATTGGGCCGGCTGTGGCTATAAATGTGGCAATAGTAATAATAATCATGGGGCACAAGGACCAGTTGACCTGGCTTTACGATGATGCATGAAATGTATCCCACTTTAACTAGCAGCACCCCTCCAACAGCCAAGGTGGGAGTCTTATTGTGGCCCTGCTTACCTGGAGACTAAACCTGGGCCCTTTTCTATGCTACATATTCTCTCCATCACTCAGCTGACATGTGGACACTGAGGTCCACCTCCCAGGGCCTTCTGGAGGTTCCCTCACTGTGAGAAGTGAGATTATAGGGAACCAGGCAGAGGGCAGTAGTGGTGCCCGCCCTGTGGAATGCCCTCCCATCAGATATCAAGGAAATGAGTAACTATACAACTTTTAGAAGGCATCTGAGAAGTTGTTAATGTTTGATGTTTTATTGTGTTTTTATAGATGCTGGAAGCTTCTCAGAGTGGTTGGGGCAACCCCAGTCAGATGGATGGGATACAAATATTATTATTATTATTATTATTATTATTATTATTATTATTATTATTATTACTACTCTCATTTGTTGAGTTAACAAATAGTTCAATGTGTGTGTTTTTTAAAAGAAAATAGCAAACCATTAAGTGGAAGAGGCAGGCGTGTGATGCAATACCTCAGGCAGTATCCTCATGGCATCATAGAGCACTAAGCTGACATCACAGAGCATCCAGCTTTGTTCCCATGGCAACTAGCTGGACCTAAATACTCAAATTGTGCCTGAGAGATGGACAGGATTGATTTGCCTTGCAGCTGAGCACCATCAACTTCAAATCCTCTACCCACCAAGGCAAGCAAACTCAAAAGTACTGTTGAGAGAGGTTGAAAAGAGATAACTGTTTATTCAGGAAACCCCAAGTATCGCAGCAAGGATTGGGTGAGCGTGCGGGCGAGTCAAGTTGTGAATGTGACAAGATATTCGGAGCCACAAAATCTCCAAACCCGTTTACTTTAATTGACAGACGTGGTAGGCACGTGTGGACAATATAGACCAAGAGAGAAAGACAAAAGCAACACCCCCGTTGACTTTAGAACCAACAGAACTATCCACCCAGAAACAAGAAGAAGAAGGGGGTCAAACAGAAGGCAGTTTCTGAGCAATATGATGGAGTCAAAAGAATTTGCGGATGTTCCTTCAGCTGATGCATCTGAAACAGGCTCAACCAACGGAGACTCAGCTCCAGAAGACACTGAGGAATCTGATGTTTCCCCAAACATGCAAACCTTGGGTTCCTCTGAGGACCCTCCTTCCCTGGATCCTTCCTTGCAGAGAGGCAGAAGAACTCCTGGGGCAAGGACTGCTTCCGACCGCAATCCAACGAGAGCTGCTGTGCCCAAGCCACCCACCACCCACCTTTCCTTGCTGATATTTACAGCCGTGGCCACCTGCCGGAGAAAGACTGGGCTTTCCCTGCAATCTCTCCAGAAGACCGTGACCGACATGGGCTATGACATGGAGGAGAAGAAGCACTACTTCATGAGGTCCATCAACAACATGGTGTCCAAAGGGCAACTCTGGCAAGTGAAAGGGAAGGGAGCCACAGGCTTCTTCAAGGTCAACCCCAACATTGTCAAGAAGTACCAGCCCAAGATGAGAGGCCGGAAGGCCAAGGAAGCCGCCAAGAAAAAAGGCAGCCAAGCCACGTCCAGGAGTGGCAGGAACAAGAAGCAAGGGAAGGCAGAGTCCGGCCGAGGTGCAAAGAGAAGCAGGGCTCTCTCTCTCCCAGCTGCCCAGAATCAGGTCAAAGTGTGAAGGGTGCTTGCTGTGTCCTCCAGAGTGACTTCCGCATCCTTATGACGAATAAAGCAAGCCCTGTATTTAAAATTCCACGGTGTCTGTAATTTTTCCCATTCCTCAAAAAATCAAAGTAACATATAAGTGGAGAAGGGGGAGGACAAAACTAAAAAACAGTGTGGGGTGAGTGAATTGTCTTTTTCCAGTCTGTAGGTCCCATCATCATCAACATTAAAAGCGTGTATACCGCCCTATACCCGCAGGTCCCAGGGCGGTTTGCAGGATATAATCCAAACACAGAAACGCGAAACACACAATCAAAAGATAAACAAAAAACCAAGTAACACTGACAACACATTTTAAAAGGGCATCGGATGTTCATTGGCCAAAGGCCTGGTTAAAAAGGAACGTTTTTGTCTGGCCCTCGAAGGCTTATAATGAAAGCGCCAGGTGAATTTTTTTTTAACCCTTTACAAAGTATTTGAAGACACAACAAAGCAAACTGGACTCCTTGGCTGGTTTTGAATAAACATTCACAAGTTTTTTATTGATAATAATCAGCTAAATAGTTTGAGGATCTATACAACTGTGTAACATGCAGAAAACAGCATTTCTAGAGAAATCAAAGACTGGAACTGAGGGAAGTTGGGGGTGGGGTGGGTGGGTTCTGTGGGGGAAGGATGATATGTTTCTGGATAATATGTTTTGTTTTAATTTTGAATAAAAAGTTATTTTAAAAAAGGAACATTTTTGTCTGCCCCTCAAAGGCTTATAATGAAAGCGCCAGGTGAACCAGGTGATACCCTGCCCATCTGGCTGGGTTTCCCCAGCCACTCTGGGCGGCTTCCAACAGAATATTAAAATATTATAGTCTATTAAACATTAAAAGCTTCCCTAATCAGGGCTGCCTTCAGATGTCTTCTAAAAGTCTGGTAGTTGTTCTTCTATTTGACATCTGATGGGAGGGCGTTCCACAGGGCAGGCGCCACTGCCAAGAAGGCCCTCCGCCTGGTTCCCTGTAGCTTGGCTTCTTGCAGCGAGGGAACCGCCAGAATGCCTCTGGCACTGGACCTCAGTGTTGTTACGCTCCAGATCTGTCGTGGACGAGGCCTCCTTTTTCACCAACAATTTATCCACCATGTGGCTGTCGTCGTTTTTCCTTGGTGGATGTTTTTTAATTGTACTTATTCTTTACTGTGAAATCACTTCAAGGAAGGCTTTCATGAATGAGAAGGGGGAAAATGCTAGTCAATCCCCTTTCTGCATTAATCTGCAATTTTGGCGGCGGGTGTGAATCTCAAAATGTGTATTTAAGATGTACTTTAATAGATTATCCACAGGCATCGTTTACCTCAGAATGCATAATTTAAATGTGCTTTGCGCATTTTTAATTGCCAGTAACTGCACTGCATTGAGATCTGGCGGTTAGCAAAGTACTTATCTGCACATCAGTCCAAAAGGTGTGGGTTGGACCATTTCATGCAGGAATTTGCAGAGTTTGGATTCCTCAAGCATCCCTAAGGGCAGAACCACCTACCTCATCAGAGGAGCTAGGAGCCACTAGTGTACAGTCGTATCTCGGAAGTCAAACGCCTTACGACTCGAACGTTTCGGCTCCCAAACGCCACAAACCCGGAAGTGAGTGTTCCAGTCTGCGAACGCTCTTTGGAACCCGAATGTCTGATGCGGCTTCCATGGCTTCTGATTGGCTGCAGGAGCTTCCTGCAGCCAATCTGAAGCTGCGCCTTGGTTCCCGAACGTTTTGGAAGTCGAACAGACTTCTGGAACGGATTCCCATGAGCCTCCATGGTGGCTGGAGGGGACGGGGAAACATTCTAAAATGGCGCTGTGCATCTGGGTAAGATAGGAGGCACAGCTTCAGGCCACAACTGCCACTCACGGGAAAGACTGCGAGCAGCCATTATATTAGGACTTGCAGCTTTGTAAAAAAAATGTGGCTACAAGAGGAAATGATGGGTGTCCGTTCACAATACGGGCACGACTTCCAGTTAGCCTCATATCTTAGGAATTTGTCCGTACCCACCTATCAGCGTTTATTTACCAAAGCTAGATTAAATGTGTTTCCATTGGAAGTTCTAAACGGTAGACTGAGAGGCACCCCCTGCCAGAACAGGCTTTGCTGGTGTTCTCAGGACGTCGATTGCATGAACCATATCCTACTGCATTGTGGGCAGTATGAGCAAGCAAGGGATCAGCTGATCAAACCCTTACTCGCAAATTTGCCAGGAAAATCCGAAGCCTCCCATATTAAAAAACTTCTGGAGGATAGGTCAAACGATATTACACTGACCATGGCAAAGTTTCTTTTGGAGGTTGCAAGAAACAGAGACCATCGTGCTCTAGACACAGCAAAATGACTCCCTCGGTCTCTTTCGCCTGTTGTTTGGTTGTCTCAACTGTACAGTGGTACCTCGGGTTGAGTACTTAATTCATTCCGGAGGTCCGTTCTTAACCTGAAACTGTTCTTAACCTGAAGCACCACTTTAGCTAATGGGGCCTCCTGCTGCTGCCACGCTGCCTGAGCACGATTTCTGTTCTCATCCTGAAACAAAGTTCTTAACCCGAGGTAGTATTTCTGGGTTAGCGGAGTCTGTAACCTGAAGCGTATGTAACCCGAGGTACCACTGTATCTTGTTTTGAAACTGTTTTGTGCGTCTATGGACCGCAATAAAGACACACGCACACACACACACACACACACACAAACACATCCCCCCGGTTGCTTCAGACCTCCATCTCAAAAGACTGAGAAGAAGCTGCCCTTTCTCATGTCTTTGGATCAGATGTTAACCATCTAAAATAAGAGGCACAAAAACAGAGGCACTTCAAATACGACACTTTATTCTTTTTCCTCCTTACACACAGCGTCAGCTATGGGAACCTGTCATCAGCATAGGACTCTGCAAGTCAGACGGCTTAGATGTCATCCTCTTGGTCTTCTTCTTCCTCCTCTTTCTGCTCTTCCTCTTTTTCTTCTTGGGTACTGGCTTCGGCTTGAGATCTGGCAAGGCCTTCCCCTTCCCTTTCCCCTTCCCTTTCCCCCTTCTCCTCTTCTTCTGGATCCTCCTCCTCAGCAACCTCATCATCATTCGGCTGATGGCGTAGCAGCCCGTGAGCCCTCGGCCAGTCAGCTTCCGCAAAACACCTTTCGCCACCAAGGCCCTCAAGACCCTCTTGAAGTAGCTCTTCTTCTTCTCGAGGTCGTATCCGGTGGCCGCCACACTCTTCTTGAGGGCTTGCAGGGAGACGCCGTGACGTTTCTCTCCCGAGGCCACCACCTGGAAAATGAGCTTGGAGACGCCGCGCTTCGGAAAGAGGAATTTCCAGGGGAAGGAAGGTTTGTGGAGCTCTCTGCCTTTCGTTTTGGACTTGGAGGTAGCCTTCAGGTGTTCGCCGGAACATGACGGCTGAGGCTCCCTTAAGGCCTGGTCTTCCTGATGTGCCGGGGGGTCAAAGATGTCCGCCGATATCTTCTCCTCTGAGCACTCCTCATTATTAACCAAGAAATCAATCTGCATTTCGCCTAAGGCACTCATCTTCTCCTTAAGCCTGGCTTGTGTTGGTACATCCCTACGCTACCTGCCTCGCAGCTGAGGAAGATGTTGGGTGGTGATATCCTGTGCAAGGCAGATATGACAAAGCCATCCTGCTTTGCCAGAGGTTATGAGGTTACAGGGGAGGGACTTGGACTAAATGGTCGCCATGGAAACAGCTTGGTGCATTGTGGGATCACAAGCCCCCTGTGATGCCGCTCCCATGTGATGACATCATCAACAAGTGCACATCTCTAGTCAATGGTCCAGCGACATCCCTATCCTGTTGCAGACCAGAATATTTATTTTATTCAGACACCAGCGATGTCCCCCACTGTGACCAAGGGCAGTAGGCCGATTTAGGCTGTGCAAGACAGGTGTCAGGCTCCAGGCACTTGGCTTTCTCCCCCGCCCCCTTTCGCTGCAGGACAAAGCGAAAGGAGTCCCTGACCACTTAAAGCGGGCATAGGCAAACTCGGCCCTCCAGATGTTTTGGGACTACACCTCCCATCATCCCTGACCACTGGTCCTGTTAGCTAGGGATGACTGGAGTTGTAGTTCCAAAACATCTGGAGGGCCGAGTTTGCCTATGCCTGATTTAAAGAGTCTTTAATGATCACAGCAAAGGAACAAAGCATCCATTCTCAGAATTGAAGGTGTTTCCCAATTCCCAGCTGGTGGGAAGTTTGGGAGATGGAGAAAATCTGATTCCCATTCTTTTGAGAGTAAATATCAATTTGAAAGAACTAATTTTGCCAAGATTGCTATCATAGTAGCAGGGAACTTGAGCTGACCTACAAAAAGGCTTAAAATCCATTTTCTCTCTTTGATTTTTATAAGAGACATAAAGTCCAGAAGGAGTGATATACTTTACTCTGGAACTTTAAAGTCCCCTCAGAAATTTGCTCCTGGGGCCATGGACCCCCTGCACCCCATGCTACACCACTGCATGGAACACACAGCTCCACCACCCCCAACACCACTCCCCACTCATAGCCCATTCACTGAGTATCCACCCTAACTAGTTTGCAAGGACATCAGCATCTGTTCTCATTTGTTTGCAGGAGATTAGGCAACGTTGCATCAAGCAGATGTTACACACTTGCCGACACGTTTTCACCGTCACTTTCCTAAAGTCCAAGCTTTGGGAGAAATGGGTTTGTCGCAAAAGAGCTCCAGATAAATGCTAAAATTTGCCAGCCTGTGGTTGAATCTCACCCAGAAATATCAACTGTCTGGAAGTGACCTCAGCCTGTCTAATGGTGGGGCTGGCCCTGTAGTCATGGCACGTAAGGCAGGAATTTCAAAATGATTGCAAGGATTTGGTCAACAGAAGAAGAAATTCATACATTCAATACCCGTGACTGATATATAACGCTGACGTGTGAGTTTTGCTTCATCCACATTTTCAAATAAGGTGTGTACTTCGGATCGCCTCACTTTTAAAAGACGACAATAGAAAATACAAAAAAGGGTGTGGCTGAAAGGGGAAAAGCAACTTCTGAAATACAGACACTGGGTGTGGGGTATGTGGAAGTAATGATTTCACATTTTCACAAACCACTCACATGCAAATGGAGGCACTACTACTTACTCTGAGGTCTTCTGGTCCCTTTTCTGCCTACAATTTAAAAAAGGAAGAAAACTGGGGTTAGGTCCAATTTGGCAACAGAAAACCTTTAATTTAGTATACTCAGGGCTGTACCAAAATAACAACCGTCCTATGGTACTCTAGCTCAACCTTTCTCAACCTGTGGGTCCCCAGATGTTGTTGAACTACAACTCCCATCATCCCTAGCTAGCAAGGCCAGAGCTCAGGGATGATGGGAGTTGCAGTCCAACAACATCTGGGGACCCACAGGTTGAGAACCGCTGCTCTAGCTGAACATTTTCTGGACCTGTCCTTGGTAAATCACTGTTGGATTTTAAACCCATTTTTGCCTTTTGGGAGACTGTGACCATGTTTGCAGGTCACATGGAAGTATGGTGTAGGGCTGGTGAACAACTAGCCCTCAGGTTAATTGAATTTGGCCCTCGGGCTGTTTTTTACATGGGTTGCACTGGGGACCTCAACCCGATATATAACCCAGCGTGGCCAATGGTCAGGAATGATGGAAGTTCCCATTCAGCAACATCAGGGGAGCCAAGGTTACCCTATGGTAAGCAGTATCCCTGCTGCCTTAAACTGCCTTGCCATTGCCGCCCCTTTATGATTTCCCAGGGTTCTAGAATGCACAGGAAATTCCCATGATATCACCGTCTGGCCTCTTTAATAGCAGGAGGTTCAGCTGCAAAATGGCCTTTGCTGGGAGCTCGGGAGAAGAAGGGTCAAGGACTGGCAAGTCACTGACCAGTGTACACTGGAGTGGCAGAGAAGTGGGGCAGTAGCCTGACTCGGGAGAGGCGGTCAGTGATTTGTGGGGAACTGTACCAGCCTGGAGGCAAGATTCAGAGGGAGGAGAAGCTTCAGAGCTGGAGGGTGGAGCCACAGGATGGGTCAGAAGAAGAGGAGGAAGAGGCAGGTCAGGCAAGTGAAGGCCTGAGTGCTTCCCCACCTTCTCTTGCAGCACTATCCCTCAGTACTAGGAGGGGACTGAAAAGGGAAGTTTCCACATAGGCATAGTCCCCAGCTGTGTGAATGTAGCCCATTGGTGGAAGATACAGAAAACCCCAATTTCTCCCCTCCCACACCCCCTTTGAACTATCGTGAAATGTCTTACAGACACAGAACTACCAAAAGAAAAGACTGTTTATGTATGCCACGACAGCAGCAAGGATGCTCCTAGCCCAGGGATGGGAAAAAGAAGAAGTACCGACCAGAGAAGAGTGGCGGACCAAGCAGATGGTATATGCAGAGATGGCAAGACTGACGGGAAAGATCAGAAATCAGGAAGACCGAGTATTTTCAAAAGACTGGAATGACTTTCTAACATATCTGAGAGATCACTAAAAACAGTTCAAATCATTGGCAGGAATACAGTGACACTCATAATGTAACATTGGGTACTATGATTATATAACAGATAGAATACAGTAAAGTATGCAGGAATAAAATTTAGAATTGGAAACCATGGAGAGAAGGAAGGGGGTCTCAAGGTTCAAAAGAACCTTTTTTCTTTCTTTTTAACATGTGAAAATGTTGTGTTTATGGTGTGTAACTATTTTGTAATGTACTACAGTAGCAACTCAGGTTAAGTTAGCCTCGGTAACGTAAACTTCAGGTTGCGAAAGCGGCAAACCCGGAAGTGTTTCGCTGTGTGTGCATGTGCAAAAGTGGTCTACTGCTGCGCGCATGCATATAACAGTGATCCTCAGGTTGTGAAAACCTCGGAATCCGGCCAGACCTCTAGAACGGATCCCAATCACACCGGAGGTACCACTGTATTATGAAATGCCCACGGGAGGCTGTGGTCCTCCCTCAGACTCAAACTTACACGCCTTCCCGTCGGCAGCACATGATGTAGGCCAGGAGGAGAGCGAGGAGGAGCGCCAGGAAGAAAGGGAGGAGGAAAGTGAGCAGGAAGTCGCTGAAGAACTCCCTGTCGGGGGCGTCATCCGGAGGATTGAATTCGCTGCCTTCCTCTAGCACTCCGTCTCCATAGATGGTCACCGCTTCCGTGGTGTTTATATTGGTGAGGTCTATCTGAGAAGCGGAAAAAAGGGGGTTGGAAGGACGGAGGGGGAGTGAGCATCTCTGGGATGGCCCAGCGCATGCCACCACCCACTTTCTCCAGCGTCCCCTCTCACCAAGGTGAGGTTGCACCAGTCGATCTGGAACCGAGGGCTGAAGGTGTCGTAACAGGTGAGGGCCGGCTGTTGCAGCAGTTTGCACCGGTTGCGGTTGGCAGGGGACTTGACCTTGGTTAAGCACTCGTTGAATGGCTCCTTGGAGCCCACCTTGATGAACACCCTGCGAGAAAGAGAGAAGGCCGCCGAGACCATATAACACCAGTCCTGAAAGACCTACATTGGCTCCCAGTACATTTCCAAGCACAATTCCAAGTGTTGGTGCTGACCTTTAAAGCCCTAAATGGCCTTGGTCTCAGAGCTGGACCTCAGTGAATGATGGGGGGTGGAGATGCTCCTTCAGGTATACTGGGCCGAGGCCAAAGGAAAGCAGAGTGATATGTTTGGCACCAGCTGGGCTGCAGGAGTTGCTGGAAGGAGGCATAAAAGACACCATCCGACTGTCTTAGGGACTCCACTCTGGATTTGTGTAGAGTTTACTCCTAAGCCTTTTATTCTCCTGAAATATCCCGCAAGGCAGCGGAAGTTTTCCTTCTCCTAGATGGGCTACCTTCCCTGGTGGATGAGCCCCATCTGCCCCTCACTTCCCTCTACAGCTCATGCAGAAACCGCCTTCTTGACCATTGAACCCACACTTGGTCTTGTCTGCTCAATCCGCTGGAGCCTGTCTTCGCATGCAGGGGAAAGTTCTTATGTGGGATTTGAGAACCTTTGATATTGGGCAATACAGAAGAGGCTTTCAATGAGCAGCTTTCCGATCTGCAGTGCTAGCAAGCCAGAAAATGCGTACAGTTGAGCCTTGCTAGTCAACAGATAAATACTCCTTTTCCTGTTATTTGGCCTCCCAGTTTACAGTTTCTGAGGGAAGTGGAACTACCAAGTGGGGCCCCTCTGCGATCTTCGCATCTGTCAGGCATGGAGAGTCCACTTCCCCTCTGGTAACTTCTGGTAACTTTAGGGATGCGGGTGGCGCTGTGGGTTAAACCACAGAGCCTAGGACTTGCTGATCAGAAGGTTGGCGGTTCAAATCCCCGCAACGGGGTAAGCTCCCGTTGCTCGGTCCCTGCTCCTGCCAACCTAGCAGTTCGAAAGCACATCAAAAGTGCAAGTAGATTAATAGGTACCACTCCGGCAGGAAGGTAAAACGGCATTTCCGTGCACTGATGTGGTTTGCCAGAAGCGGCTTAGTCATGCTGGCCACATGACCCGGAAGCTGTACGCCGGCTCCCTTGGCCACTAAAGCGAGATGAGTGCCGCAACCCCAGAGTCGGTCACGACTGGACCTAATGGTCAGGGGTCCCTTTACCTTTACCTTATATTTTATAGTTCTTTTATACGTGTATATTTTTATAAGTTTATACAGTACCTCGGATTAAGTACTTAATCCGTTTCAGAGGTCCGTTCTTAACCTGAAACTGTTCTAAACCTGAGGTACCACTTTAGCTAATGGGGCCTCGCGCCGCCGTGCAATTTCTGTTCTCATCCTGAAGCAAAGTTCTTAACCCAAGGTACTATTTCTGGGTTAGCAGAGTCTGTAACCTAAAGCGTCTGTAACCTGAAGCATCTGTAACCTGAGGTACCACTGTATTTTATAGTTCAGGCATCAGGTTGCAAGCAAAAATCCACATCCCTCCCCAGGGAGAGCAGTTGGCTTCTCTAACTTTTGCCCCTTCCCCCTTCCGCAAGATAATAGGCACCAACGGGAGGTCCCTCCTTCTCTCTGCAACCTTTGTTCTCTGATACATTTGGATCTCCAAGTTCGTGGGGAGGGAGTGTCCCCCACGCTTTCTAATGACGTCTCTGCAATCTGTCCCCTCCCTTCTGTTCCCTGTGCCATTATCTCGCAGCTAGGTAACTCCTGCCTAAACTGCTCTGTGTCTGTCTCGGCTTCTGAGACAGCTGTAGGCAAGGGGGGGAGGGTGAATCTTTCCCCTCCAGCTCCTTTTCTGAGAAAAGCTGCTCTGCTGGGAATGCATCCCCCATCCCTCTGCTTCAGACCATTCCCTGGCAGAATCTGAGGAGATTCTGTAGGAAAGGAGGCAGCTTTTCCAGTACAGTGGTACCTCAGGTTACATACGCCTCAGGTTACATACGCTTCAGGTTACACACTCCGCTAACCCAGAAATAGTGCTTCAGGTTAAGAACTTTGCTTCAGGATGAGAACAGAAATCGCGCCGGCAGCGCAGTGGCAGCGGGAGGCCTCATTAGCTAAAGTGGTGCTTCAGGTTAAGAATAATTTCAGGTTAAGAACTGACTCCGGAACAAATTAAGTACTTAACCCGAGGTACCACTGTATTGGGGACCATTTCTACAGCCTGTGAGAGACTCCCCTCCTCTTACCCTTCCTTCCGGTTTTCAATGGGCAAAGGTACCCGGCCTCCCCGGTCCAATGCTGAGGTAATATTGACGACGGTCAGGCCATCTTGTTCCCACATGCTGTCCACAGCTTGCTGGAAAAGATCCTGGATATCTGCTGGCAGTACTTCCTCCACGTCCCAGTTCTTCACCAGGAAGTCAGCCTGATATGGCATTTCTCCATCTACAGAAAGAGTTCAGAGTTAGGGTTAGGGTTAGGGGATATACACATTACTTCCCGCCACAAAAAGTCCTGGTCCGTCTGCCCAGCCCACCTCTGTCTGCCCCAGCGGTGTAGCGCGGGTTGTCAGCACCTGGGGCAAGGCAAGTAATTTGCGCCCCCTAACCCCTAACCTGCCGCCGCTGCCAGCTTCTTCTTGCTGCTGCCTGGTCTGGTCTGGTGTGGTTCTCTCCCGCGCTCAGCACTGCGCTGGGCGGCCGCTGCACTGTCCCTCCCCCAGATAGTCCCTCGCTCTCTCTCCGCACCACACGCCTGGCACCCACCCCCTCCACAGTGGGCGGCGACCCAGCGGCTCGGATTGGATTCGCACAGCCAGCACTGCAGTGAGAGAGAGTGAGTGAGCCAGGTAGGGGCAGAGAGCTGCGAGTGCACCCCCCCCCAGATGTTGCGCCCGGTGCGGCCGGCCCCCCCTGCACTCCCCACTGGTCTGCCCTCATCCAGCTGCCGCATACGGGGATCGAACCTGCAACCTTGAGAGTTAACAGCACTGTGCTGCAAAACTGACCTGATGGGAGCCTGAAGGGCCCTGCCCTGCTCCCTGGCTTGGGGCGGGGCCTGACAGGCTCCATAAAGGACTGCTGCTGCTGCTGCTGCTGCTGCTGCTACTGCTGCTGCTGCTGCTACTGCTGCTGCTGCTGGGCAGAGAGGCCTCCATTTTGTTTTTAATTGCTTTTAATTTTTATCTATGTCATTTTGATGTATGCCATTTGATGTATGGAAGTGAGAGCTGGACCATAAAGAAGGCTGATCGCTGAAGATTCTTTTGAATCGTGGTGCTGGAGGAGACTCTTGAGAGTCCCATGGACTGCAAGAAGATCAAACCTATCCATTCTGAAGGAAATCAGCCCTGAGTGCTCACTGGAAGGACAGATCGTGAAGCTGAGGCCACCTCATAAGAAGAGAAGACTCCCTGGAAAAGACCCTGAAGTTGGGAAAGATTGAGGGCACAAGAAGAAGGGGACGACAGAGGACGAGATGGTTGGACAGTGTTCTGGAAGCTACCAGCATGAGTTTGACCAAATTGCAGGAGGCAGTGGAAGACAGGAGTGCCTGGCGTGCTCTGGTCCATGGGGTCACGAAGAGTCGGACAAGACTAAACGACTAAACAACAACATGTCATTTTAAATTGTGATTGATATTAATGCTTTAATTTAATTTTAATTAATTTTTAATTTGATATTAATTTTTAGTCTAAGATTGTATGATTTATGTGGAAATTGTTTCCCCTTTGGTTGTGTACTTTTTGATGTGTTTTATTTATTGTTTATGACTTTTGTTATGTTGGTAATTATGTAAATCTTGTCCTGTTGTAAGCCGCCTTGAGCAGTGTTTTAACTATGGAAAGGCGGCGTACAAATAAAATGATGATGAAGATGATGATGATGATGCTCTAACCAACAGAGCAGACTAGGCTCCACAACCCACCTTTTTGTTGGGGATAATTTTAGACGAAAATTCCCAGGTGTCAAAAAAGGTTATTTATGTATGCCACAGCTGCAGCCCGTATTTTGTTAGCCCCAAAATGGAAAACAAGCGAGTCCCAACTCAAGAAGAATGGCAACTTAAACTGATGGAATATGCGCGTCGTTCAGATCTAACTTATAGAATAAGAGAACAAGAAGAGAACATACATTTAAGGAAGATTGGAAAATGTGTATTGAAGTGGTACTGTCTACCATTTATGTAAAGAAACACCTCTTTTTCTCACTTCTGCCCTGTTCATTCTTTGACTTCCACAAACTGTCCCTTCTATTTAGGGTCTAAGCCCATGATCCCATGTATCGGCTGACTCCCAGCAGCCAATCAAATCTCTTCCTCTGTGGATTGTGAGCCTAGACCGCTCAGTTGGTTAGAGCGAGGTGCTGATAACACCAAGGTTGCAGGTTCGAAACCTGTATGGGACATCTGCCATTGCAGGGGGTTGAAGTAGACGGTCTTCTTTCAACTCTGCAATTCTATTTTTTTTTTTTAAAAAAAAAAGATATTTATTAAAGTTTTTTAAAAAATGTAACAATGAAAATGAAAAATAAAAAGAGACAAAATACAAAATACAACATAAAAACAGTTAAAAAACAAATAATTTTCCATAACATATCTTCCTTACACTTATTTCCCCAGACCTCCTCATACCTCCCTTCTTTGTATTCCACTTCAATTTGTTAGTTCAGCAAATCCTTACCATTAAGCTTTTACCCATTTGTAAACCTTTTTTTCGTATCTCCTAAAGCATTACAGCTGGAAACCCCTTAGTTTCTATCCAACATCCTTCTAACATTCATTAATTTTACAATATTTCTGTAAATAGTCTTTAAATTTCTTCCAGTCTTCTTTCACTATCTCTTCTCCCTGATCTCGGATTCTGCCAGTCATTTCTGCCAATTCCATGTAGTCGATCACCTTCATCTGCCATTCTTCCAGAGTGGGTAAATCTTGTGTCTTCCAATACTTTGCAATGAGTATTCTTGCTGCTGCTGTTGTAGCATACATAAAAAAGTTCTGTCCTTCTTTGGCACCCATTGGCTGACAATGCCCAGGAGAAAGGCCTCTGGTTTCTTCAGGAAGGTATATTTAAATACCTTTTTCAGTTCATTATATATCATTTCCCAGAAAGCCTTAATCTTTGGGCACGTCCACCAAAGGTGAAAGAATGTACCTTCCGTTTCTTTACATTTCCAACATTTGTTATCGGGCAGATGGTAGATTTTTGCAAGCTTGACTGGGGTCATGTACCACCTGTATATCATTTTTATAATATTCTCTCTTAAGGCATTACAAGCCGTAAACTTCATACCTGTGGTCCATAACTGTTCCCAACAACTCTGCAATTCTAAGAAAGGGAAGGGAAGGGAGGGCTCTCTCAAGCCACTTTCCCCATACTGCTCAAAAACTGATAAACCTCTATCATGCTCTTTTGCTGTCCTTTATGCTAAGCTTAAAAGCTTCAATTTAGCCTTTGCTTGCAGGCAAAAGCGCTCCAGCTCTTTGATCATTTCCCCCTAGCGCTATTACATCCTTTCGAGACAGGGAGATGATATTCTATTTGAAGCCACACTGCAGCCGCCTGGCAGAAAGGCATTGCGATGCCTGCTAAGTTTCCCTTCCAGTTCCTTTCATAATCGCTCCAAAGCCTGACGCGTCATTTGACACATACTTGCAGAGCGATAATCCTGAGCCCGTTTACTAGAGAAAGAAAGAGCTACGGAACACAGCGAGGCTTATTATTCCTGAGTAAACCAGTACAGGGGGGAGATTGGATAGCTCAGTCGGTAGAGCATCAGACTTTAAATCTCAGGGTCGCAGGTTGGAGCCCTACATTGGGCAAATGATTCCTGCATTGGACTAGATGACTCTCATGATGGTAACTTCCAACTGTACAGTTCTATGATTATGCAGTGGGGAAGGAAGTTCAGTGGAAGAGACTTTAAATGGATGTGCTTTAAATATATGATGTTGATCTACCCAGATACATGTTTAAGGGCAAAAAGTCTAGGGTGGAGGGGACCCCTCACATTTGCCTCACGAGGGTTTCACATTTGAGCTGTGGGCAGGTAAAAACACAGCTAGATTCTTGGACCCGTAAAAGGAGTACTGGGAAATAATCCACAATGAATTGAAAAAAAAGTGCTTAGAAGTACTTTCCCAAAAAAACCTGAGTCCTTTTTGTTGGGGATAATTTAGATGGAAATTCCCAGGTGTTAAAAAAGGTTATTTATGTATGCCACAGCTGCAGCCCATATTTTGTTAGTCCCAAAATGGAAAATGAGAGAGATCCCAACTAAAGAAGAATGGCAACTTAAACTGATGGAATATGCACAGCTTGCAGATCTAATTTATAGAATAAGAGAACAAGAAGAACATACATTTAAGGAAGATTGGAAAATGTTTTTTGAATATATGGGGGGAATTGTGTACACTTGTAAATGTTGGCAGCAGTAAGATAAATTCAACAGTGTAAATAAGTTTTGTCGGATGTAATAATGGAATACTGAATGGTTTAGTTTATGTAAAATATGCAGGGATTTATGTTATGCAAAATGAGCCATGGAAAGAGAAGAAGGGCAGTCATTGACATTTTAAGGTTGTTTAAATGAGTATTCTAAAGTGTAAAACAGAAATAAACACACACACACACACACAGCTAGATTTGATTCCTCATCACTGGCCCAGGAGAGGGCCAAGCCATCACTGGCATCAATAAGCCCAAATAATGCATATATATATACACTGGGCCTAGATGGATTTGGAAGTCTTCTCCAACTTTCCTGGCTCAGGTCGACATCTGCTCACCCACCTTCCCCCAAAAACCCAACAAAGGCCTTTCATGGGAGTCCAGGCAGTGAGGATCTGCACCAAATTTAAGAACAGCTAAGATCCAGTATCCCCATCAAAGTCAATCGTAAGGAGATAAAGGTTGAATTTGCCCCATATACTTCATAGAGGAGGGGGAATTACCTGAAGATGGGGCAATTGTGATGATCATGGTTTGCCTCGCAGTCTCATAGGTATATCTGTTATATGCCTTCACCTGTCACAAATAAGAGAAAGAGACTTGGGGGGTTAATTTAATTTTTCTTTAAAACACATGCCCAAACACACCGGACCTTCCAAATGTCCCTATTTTCCAGGGAGAGTCCCAGATATACAGAAACTGTCCCAGCTTCTAATCTGATCCCAGAATGTCCCGCTTTTCCTTAGGACACCCCTATTTTCATTGGAGAAATATTGGAGGGTATGGCACACACACGCCGTTGTATCTCAGCCTTCAAAGAAAAGAAAAAAACAGGTTTCCAATAAGGATAACAACAGCAAATAAATAGTTTCTGGGCCGATGGCTACCACAAAAGCTGGAAGCAAGGCAATCATATCCTGTGTCTGAGTGGAGCTGGCTCTTCAGAGCTGGTACTGGAGATATCTGGTTACAGGTAGGTAGCATGGTTGGTCTGCCGGAGTCAAAAGAAAATAAAAAAATTCCTTCCAGTAGCACCTTAGAGACCAACTAAGTTTGTTATTGGGATGCGGGTGGTGCTGTGGGTTAAACCACAGAGCCTAGGACTTGCCGATCAGAAGGTCGGCGGTTTGAATCCCTGTGACTGGGTGAGCTCCCGTTGCTTGGTCCCTGCTCCTGCCAACCTAGCAGTTTGAAAGCACATTAAAGTGCAAGTAGATAAATAGGTACCGCTCCGGTGGGAAGGTAAACAGCGTTTCCATGCGCTGCTCTGGTTTGCCAGAAGCGGCTTAATCATGCTGGCCACATGACCTGGAAGCTGTACGCCAGCTCCCTCAGCCAATAAAGTGAGATGAGCGCCGCAACCCCGGAGTCGGCCACAACTGGACCTAATGGTCAGGGGTCCCTTTACCCCTTTACATTCTGCATGGACTGGTTGCATAGCAACATGTACAAATGGTTTTAGGTACCTACGAGGCCCATAAATTACCAGATAGCATATATTCAACACCAAAAACAGTGACCATTTATTGTTGACAAAGGACAGCTGGGCATATAAAGGGCCCCATTACCTTCAGTAGCTTAGGGCCTCATCAAACCTAAATCTGGCCCTGGCAGTGCCACTCCCTGGATCTGACAAGGGGCTCGACGGCAGCTTCAAAATGTGTCTGTGTCCACTGGGGGGCAGGGGCGGGGATGAACAGGGGTTAATTTGGTTTGAATTTCAGTGCAGATCAACTTAATTAAGTGCTTGTCCACACTTACATTTGCCAGTGATTTCTAGTCATGGGTTTTAGCCATGCCCTCCAATATTCCTCAGATGAAAATAGGGATGTGCTCTACATCAGTGTCCTGCTGCTGGTGCCATCCTGCTGGGGCAGAGATGCAGTTGCAGCGGCCAAATCCATGCCACCAGGTTGCCCCCAAGATTCGGCGGTGGCAGTGGCGTGTGGTGCACGTGTTTGACGTCAAGATTCTTCCCCCCCCAAAAAAAAAATATCTTGGGAACTGTAGCTTGTTAAGGGTGCTGGGGATTGTAGTTCTGTGACGGGCAAACTACAATTCCCATTGTGTGGTGTGTGTTTTGGGGGGGCATGTGTTATAAATATGCTTTAGCTATAGGATGTGGGCATGACTTCAGACTCAACCTTGACCTGGGCTTCTGCCCAGGATGCTCTCAGGTAAGTCTTGAGCAAAATCGATGACCACCCCCCTGTCCGTCAGGGAATTATAAAACATGCACGCACCTCAATTGTTTGCTTGCCGAGTTCTTTGCTTGTGGGGGACCCGTAGAGATAGCCCGTCTGGTAGGGGGTCCGTTGAATGTAGCGCAGCCAGCGGGGCAAATCTGGGTGATCCAGGAGATTGGTGTGGAAAGTGACAGGGGCCTCAGGCAGCTCTGTAAGATTTCAGACCCAAATTGAGCTAGTGTTGTGCTTCTTCTGCCCTCCCTGGGAAATGGAGATGCTATCCTGCAGCTTGGTCCTTGAAACACCTAGGCTACAGTGTATAGGGTTGATCTCTATGGAGGTACGACTGACAACAACAGCAGCAACACAGTGGTACCTCGGTTCTCAAACGTAATCCGTTCCGGAAGACCATTCGACTTCCAAAACGTTCGAAAACCGAGTTGCAAAAGGCTGGGTGCAAGATCAATTGAGAAAACTGAAAAACACGCAGCGGAAGCTGTTTGACTTCCAAGGAACGTTTGAAAACGGAAGCGTTTACTTCCAGGATTCCAGCGTTCGGAAACCGAACATTTTAGATTGTAAACTCCCGGGGCAGGGACCTGTCCTTTTGTAGTCTTGGCATCAAAGAGCACTTCACACAAGCTTGCTGCAGATCCCTCTTAGGATTCAGCTGAAATAATATACTACTGTGATTGACAAAGCAGAGCAGCTGGCTCCATGAATAATAATAATAATAATAATAATAATAATAATAATAATAATAATTACTACTTTGTTTTGTTAATCACAGCAACATATATAGATCTAGGTACACAGACACATGCCGTTATGTAGACAAAACCGTATCTGTAGAAAGGCAACTAGCTAATTAACTGTGCCTGGGATGGATTGAAAGGAAACTGCTCCTGGTCCCTTACCATTTTCATCCATGGAGGAGGGAAAGGCATCCTTAAAGTCGTCTATTTCAAACTCGTGGACAAAGATCTCCCCAACCACAGCATAGAGATTGAGGACAGGGAGGCTGACAGCCAGCGCCCGGCTGAAGAGGAGCCCTAGGACAGAGCAAAGAAGACACATGATTAGATCCAGAATCCGGATTCATATGACACAAAAGACAAACTCTCAATGTTCTCCACTGCCTTTTGCTTTTCAGCAAACTGAGGATTTTTGCACAGCCCAAGACGGAGCTTAGCATCGCTGGGAAGCCTGCACACTCTACCGAAAGAGTCGTCAAAGTTGGTTATTATCTGTTATGTACTGAAGTTCTCACCCTGGGCCAGCAGGGGGATACTGTAGATAGTTATGCAAATGAAGGATTGAAAGTGACGTTCAGTGATTGGATAGTTTTAGAAAGTTGCTACAGTTACGTTGTTCTGGAGTTCTATATAAGCAGGCTGACTGAGCTCTTTAGTTCAGTTCTGTTCTGGCCTTTGAATAAACAAGAGCTGTTTGAAGAATCGCTGTGTCGTCTGATATGTTCGCCCACAACTTAACATTATCCACTTTGGAACATGACTTGGCTGAGCTCGTAATGCCCAGAATGCTTCTTCGTCGGGCAAATGGTTTCTCAGTCCTCTGTAAATTGACATTATTGTGCTAGGCTTGCTTTTCATTTCCGCCGACTGCCTTTATACCATTATACTGTAGCGTTTTGCAAGTTGTTTTAATTTCCCCGTTATTTTAACTTTTCGTAAACTGCCCAGGGGGCTTTTTGCAGGGCGAGACAGAAATCCCTAAAATAAAATAAAGCTAGGGGCAAGCTTTCAAACTGCACATGTGTCAAACCAAATTGGCCTTTGTTTGATTCATTCTTCACCTCGTGTGCTTTGTTCTCTGACTCTGCCGTTCGAATGATGGCTGTTTCCTTTTTCTTCTTCCTGGCCTTAATAGGGTTGGGACATCTAAATGTTGATAAGGCAATAGATTTTTCTTACCCTTTGCTTCTTTTATACCCAAGACAACTGGTTTTTCCTTTTCTTTTACAGTATTGTCCCTGGAGAGAAATTGTCACTTCCTTGCAAGAGCAAAGCTCATTTGCAGTCTGATTTAATAACATTCATATCTTGCCACCACATATGACACAATGCAGAAGGGTAGTTCAGGGTCTTGTCAAACACAACAAGTTTGATATATCTTGGTTCATTCATAGATAAATAGATAGATAGACAGACAGACAGACAGATAGATAGATAGATAGATAGATATAGATATATATGTTTTATAATTTAAAGTACTCATTTTTACAGCCTTAAGATATCAATGACTTCCCTTCTTCTCTTTCCATGGTTCATTTTGCATATCATAAATCCCTGCATATTTTACAAAAACTGTACCATTCAGTACAGTGGTACCTCGGGTTAAGAACTTAATTCGTTCCAGAGGTCCGTTCTTAACCTGAAACTGTTCTTAATCTGAAGCACCACTTTAGCTAACGGGGCCTCCTGCTGCCGCCACACCGCTGCAGCACTATTTCTGTTCTCATCCTGAAGCAAAGTTCTTAACCCAAGGTACTATTTCTGGGTTAGCGGAGTCTGTAACCTGAAGTGTCTGTAACCTGAAGCGTCTGTAACCTGAGGTACCACTGTATTTCGTTATTACTTCCATCATAATTTATTTACACTGTTGAATTTATCTTAATGCTGCCAACATTTTCAGCTGCACACAGTTATTTCTCATATATTCAATAAACGTTTTCCAATCTTCCCTAAACATATGTTCTTCTTCTATATTTCAACTCTGCGAGTTGTGCATATTCTGTCAACTTAAGTTGCCTTTCTTCTTCGGTTGGGACCTCACTTGTTTTCTATTTTTGGGCTAACAAAACATGGGCTGCAGTAGTGGCATACATAAAGAACCATTTTTGACACCTGGGAATTTCAGCCTGAATTATCCCCAACAGAAAGGACTCTGGGTTTTTTTGGGGGGGAAGCACTTTTGAACATTTTCCCCCAATCTATTATGTATCATTTCCCAATACTCTTTTACCCTTTTACAAGTCCACCACATATGAAAAAACTTTCCTTCAACCTCTTTTCTTTGCATCTCCAGGACTTATCTGATTCAGTCTTACACAACTTAGCAAGCCTACTCGGAGTTAAATGCCACCTGTAAATCATTTTCAAGTAGTTCTCCTTGGTTCCCCTTTCTTAAGCCCTTTCCTCAAGTATTTACCCCTGTGACACATGCTACACTATGGAAAGATCCCACACGTACCAGTAGATTCTGCTAAAGTTACCCACTTGGTTATGAGAAACGCCACATGTGCGATTAATGTGCATTCTTTAGCAGGATTGTGAAACCACATTACAGTGGTACCTCGGGTTACGTATGCTTCAGGTTACATACGCTTCAGGTTACAGACTCCACTAACCCACAAAATAATACCTCGGGTTAAGAACTTTGCTTCAGGATGAGAACAGAAATTGCGCGGTGGCAGCAGCAGGAGGCCCCATTAGCTAAAGTGGTGCTTCAGGTTAAGAACAGTTTCAGGTTAAGAACGGACCTCCAGAACGAATTAAGTCCTTAACCCGAGGTACCACTGTACTCCTCAGTTTTGTTTTGTTTTGTTTCCATTCCTGGCTCCTTAGTCAACGTTGGTGTGCCAGCTGCTGCTGCTGCAAAGAGCATTGTTTTGAAATGCAACCGAAAGCATTTTTAAAAGATTTTGCCACTGCTGTGGCATGATCCCCTGCTCTCCCTCACAAATATGGCAACAGCTGTCTCTGCGCCAAGCGGCGAACGAAAGGGGCTGCAGCCTGAGCCTAAAATTAGAAGGCGTTGCAAAAGTGAGGCAGCAAGAAAAAGCAGGCAAACTTCCTGGTCCCCAAGAATTTTAGGCACACGGGTCCTGCTAAAATTGTACCGAAAGACACACCGCAGGGTGAAAAACATACATGTGGCTACTTCTTTCTTGACCAGAGTGGAGCTCTTCTTTAAAAAAAAAAGTTTGATAGTGTCTGACCAACATCTCTTCCCGTGGCTACTCATCCTGTCTTAAAACAGGTCCTTTGGTATTCCCATTCCAATTCCTATAAGTGGATCCTAAATATAAAGGCACACAAACACACAGACACCCTTTGCTGCACAGCAGATTCCTTTATGCTCCCATATAAAATCCAGAAACTTGCCTGCAAGGAAGCAGCTCACAATCAGGCGCTGTCCTGCCATCTTTCGAGAGGAAAGTTTTGATCGACAGAGGCAGGTTGCGATTGCAGGCGGTGGGAGGGTGTGTGTGCCTTGTGTCAGACAGAGGGGGTTAGGAGAATGGGTGTCAGCAGAGTCCCGAGCTTCAGGCCCTGTCGCTGCCTCAAGGGGGCACTGCAAGACTGCCAAAACAGCAGGCGACGAGATGGTCCCATTGCTGAGCAAAACTGCAGGATACAGACTGCACTAGCCACCCCTGTAGAAGCCACTTGCATGGCTAATATCATGACGATGTAACACAGCAAGGTAGAACAGATACTACAGGCTGTGTGAAGCCTGGCAAACGGAGGGTTAATCCAGACAAGACAAGGGTGCACCTTGGCTAGAAGGAAAGGATGTAGCTCAGGGGTAGAGCGTCTGCCTTCTGCAGCAAGTCCCAGGTTTGATTCCCAACATCTCCAGTTAGGGCTGGAAATATCACCTACCTAAAACACCCGACAGGGACACGGGTGGCACTGTGGGTTAAACCACAGAGCCTAGACTTGCTGATCAGAAGGTTGGCGGTTCGAATCCCCGCGACGGGGTGAGCTCCCGTTGCTTGGTCCCTGCTCCTGCTAACCTAGCAGTTCGAAAGCACATCAAAATGCAAGTAGATAAATAGGTACCACTCTGGCGGGAAGGTAAACGGCGTTTCCGTGTGCTGCTCATCTCGCTTTATTGGCCGAGGGAGCTGGCGTACAGCTTCCAGGTCATGTGGCCAGCATGATTAAGCCGCTTCTGGCAAACCAGAGCAGCGCACGGAAATGCCGTTTACCTTCCCACTGGAGCGGTACCTATTTATCTACTTGCACTTTAATGTGCTTTCGAACTGCTAGGTTGGCAGGAGCTGGGACCGAGCAACGGGAGCTCACCCCGTCGCAGGGTTTCAAACCACCAACCTTCTGATCGGCAAGTCCTAGGCTCTGTGGTTTAACCCACAGCGCCACCAGCGTCCCTTGAAGGTGCATGTATAAAGCTACTAACCTGTACACTTTAATCCAGCAGTAATTCCCATTGAACTCACTAGGACTTACTTCTGAACAGAAATGTATAGGGTTGCAACAGACACCATTGTAGGAGAAGCGTGTGAGAATGAAGAGTACAGACCTCTTCTGAAATGATGGCTGTCACTATGGATGAAGGAGAAATTGAATTCAGTCCTCATTTAAAGCCAAATCAATCAAAATTGCACTTTATGAAACAATGTGGGAACTGAAACACAGACACCCTTCAAAATTCACATTCATCCAAATTTTGCGATGCCGTTCTCCAACCAAACAAGGGTTACAAAAATCTGCGTGTGAGTGAAAATAATGTTAAAAATGCATTGTCTGAAGGAGAACTGCTTGCCAAACCATGTACATTGCCCACCCAAAACTGTATTAAAAAATGTGTTTATTAGGAGAAATTTGCGGTAAAGTAACACTTTGAAAAGGGGATGCGGGTGGTGCTGTGGGTTAAACCACAGAGCCTAGGACTTGCCAATCAGAAGGTTGGCAGTTTGAATCCCCGTGACGGGGTGAGCTCCCATTGCTCGGTCCCTGCTTCTGCCAACCTAGCAGTTCGAAAGCACATAAAAGTGCAAGTAGATAAATAGGTACTGCTCCGGCGGGAAGGTAAACAGCATTTCCGTGCGCTGCTCTGGTTCACCAGAAGCGGCTTAGTCATGCTGGCCACATGACTCGGAAGCTGTATGCCGGCTCCCTTGGCCAATAAAGTGAGATGGGCGCCGCAACCCCAGAGTTGGTCATGAAATCCGTCTTCCTGGCAAAGCTCAGATCCGATAAAAAGGCTAGCAAACCTTGAAGTGTTCAGGATTTTGGGATGTACCACAGCTGTTTGAGAGAGCAGACCAGCAGATTGCAGATTGGGAAAGGTTATGGAAAACAGATTTGAAATTCATGGCATGTTGTATGCTAAAAGAAAATCATATGGAAATGATGTACCGGTGGTATTTGACTCCTAGTTAGTTAGCAAAAATTTATAGAACAAGTTCAAATACCTGCTGGAAATGTAGAGAAAAAGAAGGTACCTTCTATCATATGTGGTGGTCGAGTAAGGTAATAAAAGCTTTCTGGGAGATGATATATAATGAAATGGGGAAAAAATGTTTAAAATAGCCTTTGTTAAAAATCCAGTAGCTTTCTTATTACGATTTATACATACCGTCATCCCAAAGGAGCAGAAAATACTTTTTATGTACGGGACAACAGCCTCACGGATGCTACTAACCCAGAGATGCAAAGAAGATGAAGTCCTGGCCAGAGAGGAATGGCAAACCAAGCTGATGGACTACACTGAAATGGCAAAACTGACCGGGAAGTTCAGGAACCAAGAAGACAAAAACTTTTTTTAAAGAATGGGATTTTTAAAAAACTTATCTAAGAGACCACTGTAAACTGAAGAAAATATTAGCAGGATTTGAACCCCACTTGTAAAGTAACAAATACTATGGACAATATAGGTTGACATAAAATATAGAATGTGGAATAATTGTTTAGTCGTGTCCGACTCTTCGTGACCCCATGGACCAGAGCATGCCAGGCACTCCCGTCTTCCACTGCCTCCCGCAGTTTGGTCAAACTCATGCTGGTAGCTTCGAGAACACCGTCCAACCATCTCGTCCTCTGTCGTCCCCTTCTCCTTGTGCCCTCCATCCTTCCCAACATCAGGGTCTTTTCCAGGGAATCTTCTCTTCTCATGAGGTGGCCAAAGTATTAGGGCCTCAACTTCAGGATCTGTCCTTCCAGTGAGCACTCAGGGCTGATTTCCTTAAGAATGGATACTATGGACAATATGGGTTGACATAAAATGTGGAATAATATGCAGTTGTAAACATTGACAATAGAACCCATGGAGGGGATGGGGGGAAGTCTCGAGATTCAGAGTAGTCTCTGTATACAGTGGTACCTCGGGTTACAGATGCTTCAGGTTACAGACTCTGCTAACCCACAAATAGTACCTCGGGTTAAGAACTTTGCTTCAGGATGAGAACAGAAATCTTGCTCTGGCGGTGCAGCAACAGCAGGAGACCCCATTAGCTAAAGTGGTGCTTCAGGTTAAGAACGGTTTCAAGTTAAGAACGGACCTCCAGAACGAATTAAGTTGTTAACCTGAGGTACCACTGTATATGGATATGCATTTGGAATGTTATAAATTCATATTTGTAAAAGAGAGAGGGAGAGAGAGAGAGAGAAGACCAGCAAATTGAGCTGAAGAAGGAAAGATTTTGAAAGCCAGGGCACTGTAAGAGGAATGACGAAGAGAGGGAGGAGCTGGAAAGATCTGTTTCAAATCTAGGCCATCCCCGACAATCAAGGACACCTGACACTGAGGGACAAAACAGCTAAAAATGCCTTTCGTGTAACTGTCTCCTGATGTCTTGAGTCTCCGTGTGACGGCTTGGTTTAGGCTGCAGAGAGTTACACTTCCTGGTGCTTACGTTCCCAAGCACCCTCGCTGATTTCTTTTTTTAAAAGATGGTTTTGAGACCGAGGGTCTTTCTAGAGGTTACCCCTCTGGTCGGGTGGGGGTGGGGGCAGCTGCCAGCTCAGCGCGCATCCTCAGAAGCACTCTGCGCATGCTGTTCTTTTCTGATCATTCGACATGTTTCCGAGTGGGGTCACCATGGCAGCAAAGTGATGGTTTCGTGAGTCGGGTCCAGCGGCTCCTGTGCTCAGACCGGGCCACGTCACACGGCGGGGGTGTCCCCATGCCCGACCTAATAGATTGCAGTCCTCTTATTTCAAGGGCTTTCAGATGGCACTCCGCTGTTTGAAGGGGTCTGCTATTTGAAGGGCTTTCCATCCAAGTAGGGTTTAAAGATGCAGAGCGGAGAGCAGGAGGGGACCTTGAAGTTGCCCACCAGAATGGACAGGCACACAGGAAACCCAATCGACACTCCTTCCCCCACTGTGGTGTGATGTACTGAACTTCTATTTAAATCATAGTAATAACGTCTAAATTTGGATCACCGCATGTAAATTAGGCTTTGCAATCCTCTTGTGCAAATCTGTGCCTGCTTTTGTCGGCTTTCTTTAGTGATAAGTAACCAGCCGCTCACTGTGGGTTAAACCACTGAGCCTAGGACTTGCCGATCAGAAGGTCAGCGGTTCGAATCCCCGCGACGGGGTGAGCTCCCGTTGCTCGGTCTCTGCTCCTGCCAACCTAGCAGTTCGAAAGCACGTCAAAGTGCAAGGAGATAAATAGGTACCGCTCCGGCGGGAAGGTAAACGGCGTTTCCGTGTGCTGCTCTGGTTCGCCCGAAGCGGCTTGGTCATGCTGGCCACATGACCCGGAAGCTGTACGCCGGCTCCCTCGGCCAATAAAGCGAGATGAGCGCCACAACCCCAGAGTCGGCCACGACTGGACCTAATGGTCAGGGGTCCCTTTACCTTTACCTAACCAGCCGCTCTATCCCATGGTCAAGGGTATTCCTTAGAATCACAGAACTGTAGAGTTTGAAGGGACCCTGTGGGTCATCTAGTCCAACCCCCTGCAATGCAGGAATATGCAGCTGCCCCATACAGGGATTGAACCTGCAACCCTGGCGTTATCAGCACCATGCTCTAACCAAGTGAGCTATCCAGGCTTTAAAGCACTAAATAGGAAACGGATGACCCTTTACTGGAGGATTGGACCCCAAGACCCATATGATCATAGAGCTGCAAGGGACCTCTAGGATCTTTTAATCCGACCCCCCACAATTGAGGAATACTTCACCTCATGTGGGGCTCAAACCCAGGATCCTGAGATTAAGAGACTCATGCTCTACCAACTGAGCTGTGATTTGCTGCTGTGCCACTCACACAGAGGTGAATCTACTATGAAACTAACAAAGCTTAAGCTTCGAGGCTCCTGGTTCCAGAGGAGCTCCAGAAGCGACTTTCATTGCTTAAAAGCTTTGGGTCTAGTAGACCCAATTTGAGTCGCACGACTCAGTCTGATTCATTTTTTGTTGATTCAACAAACCCGAAGTTTGAGAGTCAGTAGCACGGACGTTGTAAAGACGTGGTGATCTGTTGTGGAACAACCCCATTGGAGAAGATAACAGTGGTTTTTTTAAAAAAAGGTAAAGGACGCCTGGACGGTTAATTCCAGTTAAAGGCGATTATGGGGTTGCGGCACTCATCTCACTTTCAGGCCGAGGAAGCCAATGTTTGTCCACAGACAGCTTTCCGGGTGTTGTGGCCAACAGGACTAAACCACTTCTGGTGCAACGGAACACCGTGACAGAAACCAGAGCACACGGGAACGCCGTTTACCTTCCTGTTGATGCAGTACCTATTTATCTACTTGCGCTGGTGTGCTTTCGAACTGCTAGGTTAGCAGGAGCTGGGACAGAGCAACGGGAGCTCACCCTGTTGTGCAGATTCGAACCGCCGCCCTTCTGATCGGCAAGCCCAAGGGGCTCAGTGGTTTAGACTACAGCGCCACCCAGACCTCATTGCTGGTTGTGAAGGAGTCCCCAAAACAGTTCAAGCTTCAGGGCTACTAAAATATAGGTCCACCACTACACTCACTTACATCTGAGCATGCACAAAGTGCTTTTCCTTCGCCGTGGGGTAACCACAGTATTTGCCCTCCAGCATCTGGGAAGGAGGGGGGAGTCTCCAGAATGGGAGAAGTGGCATGCTCCAGGAACAACTTGAGTTTCATTGCTCTTTCTTTCATTTTTTAAAAAATAAATTCAGTCTTAACTGCAGGCCTTGACGGAACTGATCTTGCCGGTGGGATCTGAGTAGATGCTTGCTGCTTCGGGTTTCTTTCTAGGATAGTATCTGAAAGCAGGAAAAGACAAAGAATCCATGTACTCAAGACATCGATTCCATAAAACATATTTTGTTGCATTGTCCAAAATATGAGCAAGCCAGGGCTGAACTGATACTACCCTTGCTGGTACCTTTCCTGGGAAAATCAGAGGCTCACTATGTTAGGTTCCTATTGGAAGACCGGAGTATCAGGATTTTTTTTTATTAAAAAAAAGAGCTTGAGGGGGAGATGGATTTCCATATATGCACAGAGGAGGTGGTTGCACTGGAACCAATTAGAGCACATAGCGCATGTAAAACTCATCTTGATGCCCTACTCCTTCACACCTCTCCCACCTAAAGCCACAGCTCTGACCCCCCAGTCCCCAAAGCACCTTCCATTACCCGCAAGCTGTCATATTTAGGTCAGCAAGTTTCCTCTTCTCCCTTAAGGAGGAATGTCAACATGTCCCAGTGCAGGCAGGCTGCATTCAGAGATGCCAGCCAACCTTTACAGGAAGAGAGCAGTACTGGTTTTGTCCTGCTGTGTGTGAGCAAGAGAACAGATCTGCTGGGGTTTTTTGTTTTTTTTGTTTTTAAGGTGAATGACAGTGATCACCACTAGCTGATCTCGCCAGTGAGGCTGTGTGCCGTTCTAAAGGCATCTGCTCTCTCTTCTACAGATTGAGAAATGGGACGACAACAAAAATCCAGTTAGGCATAAGCGTTTGAGGCAGCAGAGCCAATGGCCAGGGATGATGGATGTAGTCCAGCAACATCTGCTTCAAAGGTTCCCCACACCTGAAATAAATAAAGGGCACTGATGGGAACGTTCTGAACTGTACCTGCCATCTCTCAGCCATTATGATTTAAACTGTTTTATAATCTATTGAGTTTACCACTGTGATGTGATTTTATTGTTGGAATCGCACTGACGTTGCAAACTGTCTCCAATTAAGTGCTCAAAGCAGAGGCATGAAAATATTAAGCCATGGGTAGGGAAACTAAGGCCCAGGGGCCGGATTAGGCCCAATCGCCTTAAAATCCAGCCCGCGGACAGTCTGGGAATCAGTGTGTTTTTACATGAGTAGAATGTGTCCTTTTATTTAAAATGCATCTCTGGGTTATTTGTGGGGCCTGCCTGGTGTTTTTACATGAGTAGAATGTGTCCTTTTATTTAAACTGCATCTCTGGGCTAGTTGTGGGGAATAGGGATATGTTCATTTCCCCCCAAAAAATATAGTCTGCCCCCCCAAGGTCTGAGGGACAGTGGACCGGCCCCCTGCTGAAAAAGTTTGCTGACCCCTGTATTAAACGCAGGGAGGAAGATAGCGAGATTACCGTTGTGCAAAACACAACCCAAAGCACTCTGCGAATTAAAATTTGCATTGTATTAAGTAAGGCTAACTAAGGGTGCTTCCTGATAGGGGATTAATATCGTAACCGGGTCACTCAGATATCACAGGCAGGAAATTGGCAATGGGTTTTTTCGGTGGAATCTACTGGGTTTGCTGTGGAAAGGGTAAATCCAGATTAAATGGGGCCGGGTGGGAAATGCAGGCAAACCGTTTGGTTGCTAGTAATGCTGTTTGGACAATGTGGGAAAAGTTTCAAGAATAATCTGCCCCTTCCCACACAAAAAAACCCACCTTCAGATTAATAGCTAACCGTTCAGCTATAAAGGTTGCGATCCCTCCTCACAGTGCACTGAGCAGGTGAGTGCTATATGCTACCCTTAGTTTGACACAAGACACACTATTCCAGAACCATTCCTTTTGGAAAGCTATTTTTCAATGGACCATCTGGTCCGCTTGATGCAGGGACAGGGGAACGGGGACAGGACCGAGCATCGTTAATCAATAACAACAACATGTGTCTGTCTGCCTTTAAAACCAGGTACAAAATGCAGCTGCCATGATGTTCTGGTGGGCCAAGTTTTTGGATTGAATACCGTGCCATTTGCTTGGGTTACCTATTTGTTTCAGGAATTGGTTGAAATTGCTGGCTTTGAGCAAATGATGTTCTAAACCAGGGGCGTGGAAACTCTGGCCTGAATGCGGCCCTCCAAATCTCTTCAGCTGGCCATTGGGACTTTCACAATACCGCAAATCCTTCCTCCACCACCTCCCTCACCTACTTTGCTTTGCACACGTCTCGAGTGCTCTTGTCTGCTACAGTTGCAAAAGGTTTACACTGGGACCTCGGGTTACAGACACTTCAGGTTACAGATGCATCAGGTTACAGACTCCGCCAACCCAGAAATAGTACCTCAGGTTAAGAACTTTACCTCAGGATGAGAACAGAAATCGCACAGCAGCGCAGTGGGAGGCCCAATTAGCTAAAGTGGTACCTCAGGTTTCAGGTTAAGAATGGACCTTCGCAACGAATTAAGTTCTTAACCCGAGGTACCACTGTATTATCGAAATTTACATGCTTTCAGCTGTTTGCAATGAGCAAATCAAACAAATGCAATTGAAGTAGCTCAACACAACAGATGCTTCCAAAGGTTTTCCCCAAATTCAGCAGAAAACGCAACTGTATCTCTCTTGCTTAACATGGGATGTCTTTGTATCTTTCACCTCCACTTCCCTCTGTCATAGTGTTCCCAAACACCTGCCCCTGGTATAACAAAACAACATCATCCCCCGCAACCCAGATTTTGGGGTAGAATAATAAATTCATGTTTATCAAGTGGCAGAAGGTTGTCTAGCATTGTCCAGAGAAAGACGAGGCCTGTCCTGGTTTGCACATGGACAAGGCTTGTTTTTGATCTTTGTTTTTAATATGAGGTTACATCTTATGAAGTGAATGTGCTTGAGGGCTTTGTTTTGCCGTCCCTCTTCTCCCCATGCCCATTCTCTATTTCAGCCAGGGAAACAGAAATCAGGAAATGAAGAATTCCAGAGGCAATTGCTTCTCCTGGAGGAATTCAAGAAACTACAGACTTGATCTTTTAGTCCTTGCAAACCACAATTGAGGATGTATCTAGACTGTACCACTTTGTTTTGTTTTTTCCGTTGTGTTTTATCAAATTTTCAAAAAAAATCACATATACCGTACATTCCAACACATAATAAATTTTTCATTTGTTTTGTTGACCTCTGACCCCATTTTTCGTGGCGTTTTTTTATTTCTCCCCCTTGCTGAACATCTCTCTCATATAGTAAAGGTAAAGGGACCCCTGACTATTAGGTCCAATCGTGACTGACTCTGGGGTTACGGCGCTCATCTCGCTTTATTGGCCGAGGGAGCCGGTGTACAGCTTCCGGGTCATGTGGCCAGCACGACTAAGCCACTTCTGGTGAACCAGAGCAGTGCACGGAAACGCCATTTACCTTCCCGCCGGAGCGGTACCTATTTGTCTACTTGCACTTTGACGTGCTTTCGAACTGATAGGTTGGCAGGAGCAGGGACCGAGCAATGGGAGCTCACCCCATCGTGGGGATTCAAACTGCCAACCTTCTGATCGGCAAGTCCTAGGCTCTGTGGTTTAACCCACAGTGCCACCCGCGTCCCTCTCTCTCATATACCGTTATAATAATACAATAATCCCTAATTCCTTCTGTTGCTCCTGGTTCAAATCCTGATCGCATATTCATCATACTATAATATTTCTTTTGATAGTCTGAAAGGGGCTTCAATTCCTCCACAAAACAATCATTAGGTTCTCTTATTTTGGCTGTTAACTTTGTGAATTCTACATAGTCCGTCTTATCCATTCTTCTTTGGTGGGAACTTTTTCTTCCTGGACCATGCCACTTTGAACTGCAAGTCAGATGGGTGGGGCATAAATAATAAAGTTGTTGTTGTTGTTGTTGTTGTTGAACAGGATATCCCTACTTTCATCAAAGAAAACTGAAGCAGGTATCTCTGGACATGTGTTTGAAGATGCAACAAAATAGACACTCTACATAAATAAGTGTTGCATTTATGTATGCAACAACTGAGCCCTGTGTTTCATTAGCCCCAAAATGGAAAACGAGCGAGGTCCCAACCAAAGCAGAATGGCAACTTAAGTTGATGGAATATGCACAACTTGCAGACTAAACATATAGAATAAGAACAAGAAGTACATACATTTAAAGAAGATTGGAAAGCGTTTATTGAATATATGGGAAATAATTGTGTACAGCTGAAAACGCCGGCAGCATGAAGATAAATTCAACAGTGTGAATAAGTTTTGATGGATGCAATAATGGAATACTGAATGGTTTAGTTTTTGTAAAATATGCAGGGATTTATGAAGGTCCTGGGTGAGTGCCTGGAGGTGGTTGAAAGATGGATGGCGGGTACAGATTGAGGTTGAATCCTGACAAGACAGAAGTACTGTTTTGGGGGGACAGGGGGCGGGCTGGTGTGGAGGACTTCCTGGTCCTGAATGGGGTAACTGTGCCCTTGAAGGATCAGGTGCGCAGCCTGGGAGTCATTTTGAACTCACAGCTGTCCATGGAGGCGCAGGTCAATTCTGTGTCCAGGGCAGCTGTCTACACAGCTGGTACGTAGGCTGAGACCCTGCCTGCCCGTGGACTGTCTCACCAGAGTGGTGCATGCTATGGTTATCTCCCGCTTGGACTACTGCAATGCGCTCTACGTGGGGCTACCTTTGAAGGTGACTAGGAAACTACAACTAATCCACAATGCAGCAGCTAGACTGGTGACTGGGGGCGGCTGCCAAGACCACATAACACCGGTCCTGAAAGACCTACATTGGCTCCCAGTATGTTTCTGAGCCCAATTCAAAGTGTTGGTACTGACCTCTAAATCCCTAAACGGCCTCAGCCCAGTATACCTGAAGGAGCGTCTCCACCTCCATCGTTCAGCCCAAACGCTGAGGTCCAGCTCTGAGGGCCTTCTGGAAGTTCCCTTACTGCGAGAAGTGAAGTTACAGGGAACCAGGCAGAGGGGCTTCTCGGTAATGGCACCCACCCTGTGGAATGCCCTCCCACCAGATGTCAAAGGTAAAAACAACTACCAGACTTTTAGGAGACATCTGAAGGGAGCCCTGTTTAGGTAAGTTTATAATGTTTGATGTTTTATTCTGTTTTAATATTCTGTTGGGAGCTGCCCAGAGTGACTGGGAAAACCCAGTCAAACAGGCAGGGGATAAATAATAAGTTGTTGTTGTTGTTGTTGTTAATGAAATGTAAAATGAAGCATGGAAAGGGAAGAAGGGAAGTCATTGATATTTTAAGGATGTAAAATTGAGTATTTTAAATTGCAAAACATATAATTTAATAAGTGTGTGTGTGTGTGTGTGTGTGTGTGTGTGTGGACACTTTGTGTTTTTATATGCATATGGGTACCCTTGCGCATCTGCGTAGCAGGAATTTTACTACCCCCATGTCTGGAAAGGGTTGTGTGTGCATCAGACTTCAGAGACAACACACCAATCTCTCTCTCTCTCTCTCTCTCTCTCTCTCTCTCTCTCTCTCTCTCTCTCTCTCTGCTTAGCACACTTGCTGTGTTGCCTAAAGGGGAAACCGCTTAGGTAGTACGCTTCAAAAATGGGTATTAGAATTACAGCAGTGGGAGGGGGGGTGACTCTGTGTGCGCGGCGAAGCAGAGATTTTCATTGATGAGTGGGCATGAAACGTTGGCAGCCGCAAGCGAAAAAGGCAAAGAAAGAGGATGGAGGGGGGGGGCCTGTTTCCTGTATTCTGCGACTGTGAGACACCATTACAAGCTCCCAGGCAGAGGAAGAATAAAAGGGAGCTTGAACTCCTTCTTTTTTTGGGGCGGGCTGTCTCCTCACATTCTCCCACCCCGTGGTAGCCATTGCAGTCCCTCTGCGCGCCCAACCCAAAATCTGATGAATGCGACTAAATTCAAGCCCCCTGAATGATTGCATGCACTCAATAAGTGTTTTGTTCTCAGAGTTGCAAGAGTTTCTAAATCATGCTTTCTTTTGCCCTTTGAATTGTTGCAAGCAGCTCTGCGTGATCTCTCAGACAATGAGAATTCTGTGCCAGCGGAACACCAGATCCTGCAAGCTGGATACATTTTGTAAGTCAAGCCAGTTTCCATCAAAAGCTAGATAGGATTTCAGACAGGAGCAAGCTTAGAAAGGACCTTCACCTCCCACCATCAAAAGCTATGCCCAGTCTTGGCTGCATCACTTAAAATCTGATGTTGGTACATAATCACGTTGTTGATTTTTGCCCCTGTACCAAAATTGCACCTAAAAACCAGAGGTGTTGATTCAGTTTCAACATCACCCCAAACCATGGTTTGCACTAACTATACTTTACAAACCACATGATAACTTGAACCTCAGAACATACAGAACATACTGTTGTTTCAAGCTACAGGCACCCCCTGAATTGCACAGGGGTTACATTCCATGTCATCATGTGTGATGGTTATGCCCTGTTACGCGCACACACACACACCCTGTTGTTCTCCCTTTTCGGGCCACTCCCGGGTCGCCGTGATGTGTGCGTGCATGGTCAAGCGTCAATTGGACATTCGTCAATTGGTCGTTGTCTGTATCTAGGCAAAGGTAAAGGGACCCCTGACCATTGGGTCCAGTCGTGGCCGACTCTGGGGTTGCGGCACTCATCTCGCTTTATTGGCCGAGGGAGCCGGCGTACAGCTTCCGGGTCATGTGGCCAGCATGACTAAGCCATTTCTGGCGAACCAGAGCAGCACACGGAAACACCGTTTACCTTCCCGCTGGAGCAGTACCTATTTATCTACTTGCACTTGGACGTGCTTTCGAACTGCAAGGTTGGTAAGAGCAGGAACCGAGCAACGGGAGCTCACTCCATTGCGGGGATTCGAACCGCCGACCTTCTGATCAGCAAGTCCTAGGCTCAGTGGTTTAACCCACAGTGCCACTGCCTTCAAATCCTATCAGTCCAGCTCTCCAAACTTTTTTACTTCATTCTATGGCTTGTCCGTTCAAACATCTCACCAAACCATAGTTAGCAGAAACCATTTCAAACCAGGGTTTCTGATTGTTGGAGGAATTTATGTATAGGTTGGGGGGGGGGTTGCTTCTCCAGCAGAAATCATGCACATGCAGCCCACTACCAAAATCAGCACAATCACTTTTGTGACTTTTGTGATTTGTCCCCACAAAACACTTCATCACAGTTTCTTCCTGTCTATTCAAAGGGCCTTTGCTGCATGATACCAAATTTAACAATTCACTGATAAATGTATCTATGTAATGGCTCACAGGGAAAACTTCAGAAATTCAAATAGACATGTGAGCTCAGCTACTCAGCAGCCCCTCTGCCTGAGTGATAATCCCTGGCATCCTGATACCTGAGAGCCAGACAGGTAGCCATTCCAGAAATAACAAACCCAGATGAAGACAAAAGGGTGTGATTAACTTGGCTGGGAAACAGGAAAATGTAAATATCTCTTTTGTTACACTTGATGGGTGTTTGGTGGAGGGCAAGGAGAACCAGGGGGCAGGGTCCAGGATGCTCAGATTACTGCCACCAGACCTCCCCTTTCATGATGTAACCATGATGTATTAGTGATGTAGTTTGGGGGTGTAATATGGGGATTAGCAGCTAATAAAAGTTTGGGAGCTCTTTTGTTCAGGGCTTCCATCTTGTTCCACCTTCTGGCAGGTGGGAGTCCTGTCACGACAGTCTTCAATAAAGACCAAGCCTACTGGCTGCTGTTTTGCTCCAATTTTCCTGGTTGGTGTCCTTGCTTTTTGTCCAAGGGAGCCCTCGGATTTCTCCGTTAACATGATTATGGCTTGATTGCAAGCTATAGTCCGGTGTGATGTTAGAACTGAGCCACTGACCTCTGTAACTTCGATTCTGATGTCTAGCAACGTGCCCTTTACTAAAAACAACCTCTGGAGAGGTTGCAAGCTCAGCTGCTTGGGTTTTTGGTTTTGTTTAGCATTCATTACAGTATGGGATGTAGTTTCTCCTCACAGCACCCCATCACACCTCACTGGTCCAGCAGCCTCTAACCAACCAGCCCATACAGGAGATCTACAAAGCAGGAACCTGATTCCGTATGCCTTTGCTGGACGTTGCTGAAAAAAGCCTTGTTTCGGGTCTCTCAGAGCCAAATCAATTCACAGCTCGGGATGTTCTAATCTCGGTGCTGCGGATGCAATTGTTCCCTGGTTACAATTAACAAAGGTCAAATAATCTACATGTGTTTTTCACACCTCAGAACCTCACAAGTATCAGTATCAGAGAGTTGCTTCTTCCACAGCCCTGCTGGGTTAGGAGCAGAATGAGTTTGATTTGGGGAGGGGTTCGGTTATTTGAACAGAAGCTTCTCTGTCTCCCTGGGGGTGGGATCGCCCTGGCAAAGGAACTATCACGGCTATTAATAACTTGATGAATAATTAATTGTGGGCCGCTGCCGTTTATCTTGGCCCTTTCATCTCTACACCCCCCCCCCCACTGTCTGAATACACTGAGTTTTGTGGGGGGGTTTTGCATCTGATGGATATTCAGTCTCGTTCTCTTGTTTGTTTTTCACTGATGCATGGCTTCCCCAAAATCTTGCAGGAGTCTTCCTGGCTAGTCTTGGTTTGCAGAGGAAGAGAAAGCAGTCTGGGAAGTGGGGAAGTGAGGTGACAGATTAACCAGAAATTTGTTTGGGATAGGCTGTCCTGGTTTGCCATGAGTTTTGTTTCTTTGCTTTGTTTTGTTTTCGCTTGCATTGGCATGTGAAAATAAGTTGGCGGGTTTCTTGCAAAAAAATCTGCACAAAGGGTTATTGTCTATCTGGAGAAAACACCCCTGCCTTAGCCTTACCCATGTGTACTCCATGATTCCTGCAGAGGGATGCGGGTGGCGCTGTGGTCTAAACCAGTGTTTCCCAACCTTTTTTGGGCAAAGGCACACTTGTTTCATGAAAAAAATCTCGAGGCACACCACCATTACAGCCCCGTGACGTCAGCGCGCAGCGTCACGCCGGGAGGGACATGAATTGCTAGCAAATTACATAATCACCTCCTTGAGGGCTGGCTCATCTTCTCTGAAGGCAGAACCCCATTAATTAACAGCACAGACTCACACCATAGCCAAGACGAGGGGGGAAAACCTCAGTCATGCACAGTCATGCACATGTGGGGGCTAAATGAGGACGAAGACCGGGCAGAGAGCAGGGTTCAAATCACCCCACCTGGCCAGGACAATCCCTGGGTGCTCCCTTGGGCCACTCGCCTGACCCACCTCGCAAGGCTGTTGTTGCGAGGATAACACGGGGAGAACCACGCGCGCCCCCGGGAGCTCCTTGGAGGAGAAAGCGGGCGATGAATGCAATGCATGAAATATATGAGAGGCGACCAGGTTTTGCAGGTGAGGGGCCCCCGCCAGCCTCCGCTTCCAACACCCGGCGCAACAACGCCGAAGTTTCCCCCCGGGCTCGGCTCGGGGAGCAGCGCTGCTCCCCCCCGGCTCCCCTTCGCCCTCCCGGCTCTCTCTGCCGCCCACTGGGGACCCCCCTCACCTGCCAAGTCCGGAGCGCCGGTGGAAGTTGCATGCATGCATTCAGGGCGCCGTGTTGCCATTGCATTGCACTGCACTCCATGCAACGCCTGCACGCATGCATTGCCTTGCATGCCCGCCAAGGGGTCTCCCCGCGGTCCGATGCGTCCCCTCTGGCGCGGATGCAGCATTGCAAAAATAAACCACCCCCCCCGACGCAGCCCTACCTGGGGGGCAGCCTCCGCCTCCGCCGCTCCACCTCCGCGGGGATCCCTGGGCTCCATCCTGCCGCTCGATCTCCGCGGGGGCGCAGGCAGGCTGCGCGGGGTCTGCGCGGAAGAGCCCCTGCCCGCCCGGCCGCCGCCGCTGCGCTCATTCCATGGCCGGGAGAAGAGCGCTTCAAACAAAACGCCCGGCCCGCCAGGCCACGCTGGGAAACGTAGTTTGCACACCCCGCGCGGGCGCGGAGCCCAAGCGCAAGGGGACTACGGATCCCGGCAGCCCCCGCGCCGGGGACGGAGGGGGAGAGGCCGGGTGCAGGGATGGAGGGACGGGTGGGCGAGCGAGTGAGTGAGTGGCAGCCGCCAAGCCTTGGCCGAGAGCCAGGAAGGGCCTCCCCGGAGGAGGAGGAGGAGGAGGGAGGCGCAGAGCGGGAGGGAGGGAGGGAACCCCAGGGGTCATCTAGTGACGGCGCCCCAATCGAAAATTTGACTTTAAAAAAAAAATTCGAATTTTTTAATTTTTCCCGCGGCACACCAGGCAACATCTCGCGGCACACTAGTGTGCCGCGGAACAGTGGTTGGGAAACACTGGTCTAAACCACTGAGCCTCTTGGGCTTGCCGATCAGAAGGTTGGCGGTTTGAATCCGTGTGATGGTGTGAGCTCCCATTACTCGGTCCCAAGTCCTGCCAACCTAGCAGTTCAAAAGCACACCAGTGAGAATAGATAAATAGGTACCGCTGTGGCGGGAAGGTAAACGGCTTTCTGTGCACTCTGGTTTCCATCACGGTGTTCCATTGCACCAGAAGTCATGCAGGCCACATGATCCTGAAAGCTGTCTGCGGACAAACACGGCTCCCTCGGCCTGTAAGCGAGATGAGCGCCACAACCTCATAGTCACCTTTGACTGGACTTAACCGCCAGGGGTCCTTTGCCTTTACCTTCTTGCAGAGGGGCCACAGGTGCTGTGGTGGTTAGAGTACGTACCGGACTAGGACCTGGGATACTAGGGTTCAGATCCCCAATCAGCCATGAAGCTCACCAGCTTTCACAAGCTCTGAAGTCCGCAGGTAAGTGCAGCCTTCTGCTAGCTGCAGGAAGGCCCGGTGGGCTGAGGAATATTTAGGGGCCCCAACCATCACATCGTTTGCCATCAGACCACACAGCAAATATATCTTCACTTGCACAAGATAGTCCATTAAATGAATGTAGCATTTGGATGCCGAATTTGGGAATGGGTGCCAGATTGGGTTTTGCTTGGTGCACACTGTAGCTTTTAGCACAAAGTATAGACCGGTCTGGTCTATTACCCTGTGAGATTGTCACAGGATAGTGTGCGTTCTGTTCCTAATGTACTCAGCTGGAGCCAGTAGCCTTCAGAGAATTCAGAGACTCCTGGACTGAAAGTTTCATCTGCACGATAACGTCAGAGCATCTCTGCTTTGCCCACTGTTTGAAACAAGTTCAGTGAATTAATACCGCAGACAGCGGGGACTTACACCGTTTCAATTTTTCTTTCTGTCTTTTGCATGCTTTTGGAATTTTCAATTGACAGTGAAGAGGGGGAATGGGGGCACGTATCGCTCCATTGGTGCATGCCTCATTCTGATGTTGAACTTGCTAGTGGGGCTCTGATGTCCTTTAACACTATGAATGATTTCCTAGCATCTTAGCACCTTTGAACATTTAAAGCCAACATTTCCAGCGAACAGCGTTGAACTCAGACACCAGGTGCGGCATAGGTAAAGTTCTGAAAGACGACGCTTTGTTCTGTATCTTAGGCAAGCCAATAGAAAAATCATGCGGAAAGCTCAACAATGTTGAGGTCTCCTGGTTTTTACTTTTTGAAATATGGCAACCCTACCTTAAAAAGGTAAAGGGGCTCCTGACCATTAGGTCCAGTCGTGGCCGACTCTGGGGTTCTCATCTCGCTTTATTGGCAGAGGGAGCCGGCGTACAGCTTCTGGGTCATGTGGCCAGCATGACTAAGCCGCTTCTGGCGCAGGGAAATGCCGGGAGCAGCGCAGGGAAACGCCGTTTACCTTCCCGCTGGAGCGGTACCTATTTATCTACTTGCACTTTGATGTGCTTTCGAACTGCTAGGTTGGCAGGAGCAGGGACCGAGCAACGGCAGCTCACTCCAACACGGGGACTTGAACCGCCGACCTTCTGGTCGGCAAGTCCATGTTGTTCTTAAATTCTGCCCCTCATTGATGGTCCCTTATAGTTGATGGTCATTGATGGTCCCTTATAGTTGCTTAGACAATGTTTTTCACATCATAACTCAATCATAATTTGGAGATTTAAATAGGCCTCCTATCCTCTACCTGCTTATTTGAAGATGTGGGGTTAGATGACTTTGAAAGGAGATGTGAGACAATGTTGATGGAGAACAAGAGACTGCTGGAAATGATGGCTGTCCTCTGCCTCCAGACTTAAAAGCCCTCACTGCTGTCCTGCTTGTAGGATTCCCAGAGGCAAAAAAGGTAAAGGTAAAGGACCCCTGGACAGTTAAGTCCAGTCAAAGGTGACTAGGGGGTTGCGGCGCTCATCTCACGTTCAGGCTAAGGGAGCCAGCGTTTGTCCACAGACAGCTTTCCGGGTCATGTGGCCACCATGACTAAACCGCTTCCGGTGCAGTGAGACACCATGACGGAAACCAGAGCACATGGAAACGCCGTTTACCTTCCCACTGCAGTGGTACCTATTTATCTACTTGCACTGGTGTGCTTTCAAACTCCTAGATTGGAAGGAGCTGGGAAAGAGCAACGGGAGCTCAGTCCGCCACAGGGATTCAAACCGCCAACCTTCCAATCAGCAAGTCCAAGAATCTCAGTGGTTTAGACCACAGCGCCACCCGTGGGAAACAGGATGTGGGACTGAATAGGTCATCAGTCTGGTGCAGCAGCAGGGATCCATCCTCTTATGTAAGTTACCTCCAACAAAATTTAAAATGTGGGATATTCTGCTGCTTCTTTACTTTTCCACAATGTTTTCCGGGCGGGGGGCGGCATTGTTTCAATGTTTAGAAATTATTCTTTCTCTCCCCACACACATTGCTAGATCCTTACGACTTGCTTAACATATGCTGATGACGATTAATGTACAGATACAAATTTAGGACCTATTTCAAAGGATCCTCTTTGCAAATTTCCATCTCTCTCTCTCTAGCTATCAGTATAGATATAGGCAGGGCTGGCCCAAGATATTTTGGCACCTGAAGCCAGCCGCAAAATGGTTCCTCCCTCCCCGCCAGTGGAGAAGGGGTGAGTGAAGATCTACATCAGGAACAAGGGCGAGGAGATAAAAATCTACATCAGGGTCTGCTACCTTTGTGGATCCTGCTGTCTGAGGCGGCTGCCTCATCTTGCCTCATGGGTGGGCCAGCACTAGATAGAGAGATATAAAGGGAGAACATTTTAGAAGAAAGGGAGAAGGGCAGAAGGGGCAGGCAAAAGACCTGGTGCTTGGGCCACTGTAGCTAGGGGGTGTTTTGTTGTGCCCGGGTTCCTTCACAACACGGAGATCTCAGTTGCCACAACGAACCTAGAAGCAACCCCGTGCCTCTTCCGCTTCTTAAAATAATTACACTACTTTACTTTGCCTGGCACAGCTTGTGCAGAAAACTCCATGGAGATTTTCTTTTTTTTTTCATGCCTGTCCTCCGCGCAGATGGTTCGGGCGATGGATTGGGAACACTGTGTACTCTTACTTGGAGAACCTGGATGGTGGGTGATGCTGGGAGGGCATGTTCCTCTTTTTTTTGTTGCCTGCAGATGCCAGCCATGAGGACTGTGGAAGCTCCCTTTGAAGCTTGGGGTGTCGGTTTTACGTAGCAGCGGTGGGAGACCTGTTGCGCGCTGGGCATTGCTGGACTCATCAGCCCCAACCAGCATAGCCAAAGGTTGTGATTGATGGGAGCTGATGGGAGCTCTAGTCTAGCAGGGGATGCAGGTGGTGGTGTGGGTTAAACCACAGAGCCTAGGACTTGCCAATCAGAAGGTCGGCGGTTCGAATCCCCACAACGGGGTGAGCTCCCGTTGCTCGGTCCCTGCTCCTGCCAACCTAGCAGTTGGAAAGCACGTCAAAGTGCAAGTAGATAAATAGGTACCACTCCAGCCGGAAGGTAAACGGCGTTTCCGTGCACTGCTCTGGTTTGTCAGAAGCGGCTTAGTCATGCTGGCCACATGACCCGGAAGCTGTACACCGGCTCCCTCGGCCAATAAAACGAGATGAGTGCCACAACCCCAGAGTCGGCTACGATTGGACCTTTACCTTTACCTAGTCTAGCAGATCTAGAGGACCTACATTATGGTGCTGTGTTGCTTATTCCTTTGGCGCGGACGAGGGGAATTTCTGCCTGCAAAGTTTTTAACGGGAAAACAGCTGTCTTAGGAGGAAATGCGATGTGATGCATGCTCCGATTTTTAAAACTGTCCAAACCTAAAAGGTATGACTTCTGACAGGGGCCGCAGTGCTGCATTTGTTTCGAGTCCTGCATTTGTTTCGAGACCATGTGTCGTCCTTTCCCCCCCTCAAACATATCATAAAGCGAGATGAGCGCCACAACCCCAGAGTCGTCCGCAACTGGACCTAACAGTCAGGGGTCCCTTTACCTTTACTATATTCATGCATCTTGTTAAACTTGATAATTTGCTTGCACTACATTTGTTTCTATCCAAGTGTATGTGGCATTTTGAATGCTTTAAAACCAACAGACCTGCCCTTAGTTTGCTAAGCCTTAGGCCTCAAGCAATTCTCTTGCAGTGTTCTGGCGTCTCGTCGGCAATTATGCTACAGGGGTTTTTTTGTTTTTTTTGTTTCTCAGGTGGCATTTTTGATATTTTAAGACCACAGTTGCTGCAAGTTGGGCTTTAGCTTCTGTAAGTCACTTTAAAGTCCTCTTTGTGGAAAAGCAGCTTATGAATGCAAATCTAACATATTAAAGAAAACATTACTGTATACCATTTAATTTTGAAACCCAAATATCAACTATTAGTTTTTCATGTTCTCTCTCTCTCTCTCTCTCTCTCTCTCTCTCTCTCTCTCTCTCTCTGTGTGTGTGTGTGTGTGTGTGTATTTGTGTGTGTATTCCCCCAAATTTCATCTGAACTCTATTTAAAAATACAGTATAAAGAAGAATTGCTAAAAAGTCAAGGAGAGACTTTAGGGGAGACTGCCTATGACAACGCGGAATGAATACCCCTGCTCTTTATCAAATTGTATGGAAACCAATTATTACAAGACAGTTATAGCCAAGAGTTTGGCATTAAACCTCACCCCCTCCTCTTTTTCACAGCAACATATCATTGGTGGGTGGACAGATGAGTCAGAGCTGCTGACTCAGTGCTTTGATTTCAGCTTTTCTTCTTGCCCTGCGCTGAAGGGTATTTCCTCCTTTTTAATAATAATAATAATAATAATAATAATAATGCTTTTTTAATAGAGAATCTAACAAAGAGAAAGAAAAACAAGAGAGGATTGGAGTAAGGGGAAAGCAATACAGAAAGCAACACTGGTGTGGGGGTAAGGGTGTCAGACTAGGACCCGGGAGATCAGGGTTCAAATCCCCCGCTCAACCACGAAACGCACTGGGTGGTGACTGTTAAGTTGTGGGTGAACATATCAGATGACACAGCAATTCTTCAAACAGCTCTTGTTTATTCACAGGCCCAGAACAGAACTGGGCTGAAGGGTTCAGCCAACCTGCTTATATAGAACTCAACTACAAAGCAACAGTAACAACTTTCTGTAACTATCCAATCACTGAAAGTCACTTTCAATTCCTTATTTGCATATGTGGACCTGAGTGAAAACTATCTACAGTATCCCCCTGCTGGCCCAGGGTGAGAACTTCAGTACATAACAGTGACCTTGAGCCAGCCCCTCAGCCGAACCTACCCTACCTGGTTGTTGTGAGCAGTGCTTTTTTCTGGGGGGACGCAGGGGTACGCATACCCCTAAACATTTTGTTAAACTTTGTACTTTTGTCCATTTACTGTATTTATTTTTCCCGATTTGAACTATAAAATGATGATTTTCTTGAGTCAAAATGAGAGTACAGTGGTACCTCAGGTTACAAACACTTCAGGTTACAGACTCTGCTAACCCAGATGTAGTACCTCGGGTTAAGAACTTTGCTTCAGGATGAGAACAAAAATCGCACGGCAGCAGCGGGAGGCCCCATTAGCTAAAGTGGTACCTCAGGTTAAGAACAGTTTCAGGTTAAGAATGGACCTCCAGAACGAATTAAGTTCTTAACCTGAGGTACCACTGTACCCCTCAACATTTTTAAAGAAAAAAAGCACTGGTTGTGAGGATGAAATGGGAAGGCAAGAGAATTACGTAGGTAAGCCACCTTGAGCTGCTTGGAGGAAAGGTGGGAGACAAATGTGAAGAAGAAGAAGAAGAAGAAGAAGAAGAAGAAGAAGAAGAAGAAGAAGAAGAAGAAGAAGAAGAAGAGAAGACCACAATAATTGTAAATGGACCCATTTTAAATGTATAAATCAGTACAAGGTGTCTGAATAGGTGTCCACAGAAGATTGTCATTGACAGGGGAAACGTTCAGATGTAGAAAGGGCAATGAAGTCTTCAGACTACTGCATTTTAGATGTTCGTTCTTCCAGGCTCAAGGGGATGGTAGGAGATGCACAACCCATCTTTGTTGCCCTGCATTAGTAGGAGAGGGATATAGTATAGCTGAAGGAGCGTCTCCACCCCCATCGTTCAGCCCAGACACTGTGGTCCAGCTCCGAGGGGCAGTTCCCTCACTGCAAGAAGTGAGGTTACAGGGAACCAGGCAGAGGGCCTTCTTGGTAGTGGCGCCCGCCCTGTGGAACGCCCTCCCATCAGATGTCAAGGACATAAAAATTATCTGACTTTTAGAAGACATCTGAAGGCAGCCCTGTTTAGGGAAGTTTTTAATGTGTGATGTTTTATCATGTTTTTAGTACAGTGGTACCTCAAGTTACATACGCTTCAGGTTACATACGCTTCAGGTTACAGACTCCGCTAACCCAGAAATAGTGCTTCAGGTTAAGAACTTTGCTTCAGGATGAGAACAGAAATTGTGCTCTGGCAGCACGGCGGCAGCAGGAGGCCCCATTAGCTAAAGTGGTGCTTCAGGCTAAGAATAGTTTCAGGTTAAGAACGGACCTCCGGAACGAATTAAGTTCTTAACCCGAGGTACCACTGTATTCTGTTGGGAGCTGCCCTGAGTGGCTGAGGAAACCCAGCCAGATGGGTGGGGTATAAATAAATTGTTGTTGTTGTTATTTAATTGTACCCGGACACCTGTAAATATCAAGGATTCCAACAAGACATAACCACTTCAGACCGAAAATAATATATGTCTCGCATCATAAGCCTCAATCAGGTATTTTTGATGTTAAACCTCCAGCACCTACCTACCTGTATTAAGATGGTGCTTTCCTGGAAAGTCAACATGGGTCAATATTTCCTCTGTAAGGCCCTGCTACAAATAGCCAGCTAGCTCTGCGGCAGAGGCAGGTATATTACAGGTAACAGCACCAGGTGGGCGGGTCCCCTTCCACACAGCACCGTTCTATTCCAGGCCTGGATTAGCACACCTAAATCCTAACGTAAGGCTATTCTAAGAGCCTTGTGCCCAGGTATTTCCCCTCATGACCTACAAGCCCATGCGGAGGTTGAACTCACAGTCGGCTGCCACGGAATCACCCACGTTTAGCAGCAGCACGCTGTCTGCACACTGCTGCGCCGCCAGAGACGTCGTTGCGTGTGAGTGCGCAGGATGCAACAGGGGACTCCAGGCAGGGTGCAAAACTTTAAGGGGTGGTTCCTATCCAGCAAGCCTTTGAATTCATGATGCAGTTTGGGTGGCCTACTTTGCAGAGGACAAGCCAGAAGATAGCAGAGAGGTCATATGGTCATAGCCTTCCCTGCTAGTGAAAGATGTACAGACCCTCCAAGTGTCCCTATTTTCCAGGGATGTCTCTGATTTAGAGAAGCCATCCCGGTTTCTGATTTGATCCCGGAATGTCCCACTTTTCCTTAAAGTTAAAGGGATCCCTGACCATTAGGTCCAGTCGCGGACGACTCTGAGGTTGCGGCACTCATCTTGCTTTATTGGCCAAGGGAGCCGGCATACAGCTTCCAGGTCATTTGGCCAGCATGACTAAGCCGCTTCTGGCGAACCAGAGCAGCGCACAGATACGCCGTTTACCTTCCCGCCAGAGCGGTACCTATTTATCTACTTGTACTTTGACGTGCTTTCAAACTGCTAGGTTGGCAGGAGCAGGGACCGAGCAATGGGAGCTCACCCCGTCATGGGGATTCAAAACGCCGACCTTCTCATTGGCAAGCCCTAGGCTCTGAGGTTTAACCCACAGCGCCACCCGTGTCCCACTTTTCCTTAGGATGTCCCTATTTTCATTGGAGAAATGTTGAAAGGTATGGAGTTATCTGACACCCCCCCCCCCGAGCCATCTGGAGGCAATCCCGTATGGGGAAGGTTGTTTAATATCTTATTGTGTTTTTATATATACAGTGGTACCTCGGGTTACGTATGCTTCAGGTTACATACGCTTCAGGTTACAGACTCTGCTAACCCAGAAATAGTACCTCGGGTTAAGAACTTTGCTTCAGGATGAGAACAGAAATCGTGCAGCGGCGGCACAGCGGCCCCATTAGCTAAAGTGGTACCTCAGGTTAAGAACAGTTTCAGGTTAACAACAGACCTCCAGACCGAATTAAGTTCTTAACCCAAGGTACCACTGTATTTGAAGCTGCCCAGAGTGGCTGGGGCAACCCAGTAAGATGTGTGGGGTATAAATAGTAAAATAATAATTATGTATTGAGACGTCCCTATTTTCATTGGAGAAATGTTGGCGGGGGGGGTTATGAGTGGTGTACAGTGGTACCTTGGGTTAAATACGCTTCAGGTTACATACGCTTCAGGCTACAGACTCCGCTAACCCAGAAATAGTGCTTCAGGTTAAGAACTTTGCTTTAGGGTAAGAACAGAAACCGTGCTCCAGCAGTGCAGCGGCAGCGGGAGGCCCCATCAGCTAAAGTGGTGCTTCAGGTTAAGAACAGTTTCAGGTTAAGAACAGACCTCCGGAACGAATTAAGTACTTAACCAGAGGTACCACTGTATTGTTTGTCTGTATTATTAAAATGGTTATGATGGTTTCTAATTTGCACATATATATTACTCAGATTTCATGCCCGCCTGTGTCCTTGTTCACATCTGAGCCACTAGGCTCTACTTATGCTCCTAGTCCTCAGTGAGGTGGAAATTGGGAAGGCACCCACCGTAGCTTTGAGAAATGGCAGTTCCTCCCTCTGTCACATGGAGTCTTTCCCCGTCATGTGTGTCTGCTGTGGCTTTGGGTGTTCAAGAAGCGGCGGCAGAAGGAGGAAGTGCCAGTGAAAGCATCTGCGGTTTGCATTTCCTCTTTCATATTTCCTGTGCAATGTGTGCAGCAGGGGCTTGCGATACATGAGTTCCACCCACCTGGGGGTTTTCTTGCATGGCAATCGCATTGTCACTCTTTTGTTTTGTTTTTTGCAGAATTTTGAGCAGACCTTTATGTAAGAAGGGAAACATACAGTAGTGGGAAATGGCGGGAAGGAGAGGGGCTGGCCAGCAGGAAGGGATGTGAGGCACACCAGGGGAATATACAGTGGTACCTTGGTTTAAGAACAGCCCTGTTTACGAACGATTCGGTTTACGGACTCAGCAAAACCGGAAGTAGTGTACCAGTTTGCGAACTTTACCTCGGTCTAAGCATGGAATCCGAACAGTGGAAGGGCACTGGCGGCGGGAGGCCTCATTAGGGAAAGCGCGCCTCGGTTTAAGAACAGTTTCGGTTTAAGAACAGACTTCCGGAATGGATTAAGTTTGTAAACTGAGGTACTACTGTAACCAGAGGCCATGTGGCAGAGAGGGAGAAATTACGCAAGTGGCCGAACCTACAGGTTCTGTGCCTTTCCCATTTCCACATCACTTTCGTCCCCAGTCTCAAGGCACCTGGTACTTATGAATCAGTAATTTAGAAGCAAGTGCCTCTGAGCACGCGCAGAGTGCCTTAAGAAACCGCCGCTTCCAAAAGCATCCTGGAAACGGAGGGAGGTGTGAACATTCAGGCCCCTCTGAGCTTTGAGAGCTATAGAAGAAGGAGTCCTAACCACCTCCCCAATCAAGCAGAGCCTTTCCCTCAAAGAATTATGGGAACTGTGGTTTACCCTTCACGGGGTTACTATTCCCAGCGACCCTTAGCAAACTACAGCACCCAGAATTCTTTGGGGTTGGGGGGAGTTGGAGGAATGTGCTTTGTGCTTTAAAGGTGTAGGCAGCCAAAATAACTGGCTCCAGCTCGTGTGTATGGAGAAAACTGATGCGTCCTCCTCCGCTCTCGTTGGAGAATCTGCAACAGCTGATAAGACTGACGGCAAAAGAGGAAACGGGAAAGAGGGCTGCTTTGCGCACACGCCAAAAAAGGGGGAAAAGATGCAGGAAACCGCGTAGTCTGGGAGGCAAACTTTGCTCAGGCATTTTCCCGCAGGGTCCTTGCGCCCTCAGCATCTCTGCGTAGCCTCGGGGGTGATGGGCGCTTCTGTGGCTGACCGGGGGCTCGCTTGCTTGTTTGCTTTGGCCACGCTGCACAATCCCCGTGCTGTTGGAGATCAATATTTTCCCAACAAGAAGCTACGACCCAGATCCCCAGAGCTTGCTGGACGAGCTGAAGGGAAGCTGCTGCATGCATCAGTTTTCTTCAGCTCGTGAGGAAACGGTGCAAACTTGGAGTGCACTGTGATCCTTAGGAGCAAACCATTAATAACCCTTCCCCTCTCTTCATAAACAGGCTCTTGTACACTGGGGGTTGCGTACACACCATATATTTAAAGTCCTCCTCCAAAGAAGCATGGGAACTATAGTTTCAGGGTGCTAGGAATTGTAGTTCTGTGGGGGGTAAACTAAAGTTCCCAGGATTCTTCGCAGGGGTTTGTGTAGGTTGATTTAAATGTATGGAGTATACTTGCTCTGCTTGTGACGGCAGCCTGCTTCCACACATGGCTGGCTTTCACTTGAGGACCACAACTTTCCCCAAACCTCCATTTGTTTGGGACTACAACCTCCATCAGCCCCAGCCAGCACGTGCTGATCCCAGGGGCTGATGGGAGTTGTAGTTCCATTTGGAGGGCACCCAGGATGGGAAAAGACTGGGCAATGGATATAAACTACAGAAAAGTCGACTGAGGTTCAACAGTCGGGAGGTGGGAGTCACCAAAATCAGCGCAGTCTGGAGAGGTCGAAATTAGAAACAGAATTGTTAGAACCCAATACTAAGAACTTGTCGAGAATGTACAACTTGCTGCTGAAGTGGAATACACAAGATGAAACAGTAAAATCAGCCATGATCAAATGGGCACAAGACATAGGTCATGACATAATGTTTGATGACTGGGAACAGTTATGGAATACAGGTATTAAGTTTACAGCATGTAATGCATTAAGAGAGAATATAATGAAAATGATCTATAGGTGGTACATGACCCCAGTCAAACTTGCAAAAATTTATCATCTGCCCAGTAACAAATGTTGGAAATGTAAGGAGACTGAAGGTACCTTCTACCACCTTTGGTGGACCTGCCCGAGGGTAAAGGCCTACTGGGAAATGATCTATAATGAAATTAAAAAGGTCCTTAAATGGACATTTTTGAAAAAGCCAGAGGCATTTCTCCTGGGCATGGTGGGCCAATTGGTGTCAAGGAAGGACAAAACATTTTTTATGTATGCTACCACAGCGGCAAGAATTCTTCTGGCAAAGTATTGGAAGACGCAGCAGCTACCTACTCTGGAAGAATGGCAAGCGAAGGTGATCGAGTACATGGGAATGGCAGAGATGACCGGCAGAATCCGTGACCAGGGGAGAGAGACGGTGGAAGAAGACTGGAAGAAATTCAAAAAATACCTTAAAGACTGTTGTAAAATTGATGATGGCTGAGATGTTATGGTTATAAGAAATAGAGAATTGCAGCGGTAAATCATAATCTTAAAGAATGCAAAACGAAAATGAGCGAATTAATTGAACGAAGGGTTGCTGAGAAAGGGTTAACATAAGGATGCAGAAAAAGGGAGGTATGGGGAAGTCCGGGAAAGAAGGTATATGAAAATAAGTTTAAGAAATTATACATGTTTATTTGTTTGTATGTCTTGTAGGGTTTTGTTTTGTTATTTGTTTTATTATATGTGTGGAAAATTAATAAAAATTATTTTTTTAAAAAAAAAAACAAAATCAGCGCAGTCATAGGGGAATCTGCCAAGAGAAGTTGCAGTACAGAACAACAAACCCCTGTGTTGCAACAAACCCCTGTGAGCAGTGGTTACATATCCACATGACCACTGCTCCTTGTGCATTTTTCTAATCTATGGGTTGTGCTGAAGAAGATTCCAGCGAAACAGTCCGTTGTTATTCACCTACTACTTCGGCACCATGAACTCCTAAAAAAAGTTTTACCGCTTAGCCCGCAGGATAGCATCTATTACTTTGTTTCAACCATAGATTTATTATACTTCTGCGGACTTTCAAAGATTGACAGACGTGTGTTCAATTGATTTCAAATATATTAGAGAATTTACAAGTGCACACATTTTGTTTTTGTTACTAAATCATGTATGTTATGCAATAAGAGTTACAGTGCTATCTAGTATACTGGTCTGCGTGTTGCTTGTATTGTTTGTTGTGTTGAGAGAAGTTGCAGAACAGCTGCCCTTGGAAGTTCCTAAAGGGGGAACCGATTGCAACATACATTTACAAATTTACTTGTTGGTGAACGGCAGCCTAATGGATGTATCTACCCTCAGTGGGAAACTTGGCTCTGCTGCTCCTTAATATGTGAAAAGGCCGTGAAATGGAAAGGATGACTGATTGGTTGTATCCAATAATACTCAGAGGAGACCCATTGAAATGAAAGGACCTAACAAACATAGATCCATTAATTTTAATAGGCATTTTTCTAAGCAGAACATAGGTACGGCCCACTGGCAAGGATCCTCTAGCGTATTCTCCAAGACATTTGACAGATAATGCTGATTTTGCTGTCGATGGATTGCATGTTTTTCTTGCTGTTTTACTGGACTGGGTCACTGGATTTATTTATTTTTTAATCACGACATATTGCTCCTTTGGATTTGCTATGCTTTATGCCAGGCATAGGCAAACTCGGCCCTCCAGATGTTTTGGGACTACAACTCCCATCATCCCTAGCTAACAGTGGTCAGGGATGATGGGACTTGTAGTCCCAAAAACATCTGGGCGGCTGAGTTTGCCGATGCCTGCTTTATGTTCTTAAATTTGTCTAAGTCGCTTGGAAGCACCGTAAGTGGCAAGTGACTTATAAACCGAAAAATTAAATTAAATTAAAAGATCAGGCACTCAATTTAAAAGTGCTGCCTTCCCCATTCTCTCCTGCATTGTGATTCATAAAGCACACACTTCAGATTAAAATAGAGGCTTTCAGCATCAAATGTAGGGAAGCAAGGCTGTAGCTAGGAGGTGGCGAAGTGGGGCCCCGCCAGGGGCACAGGCGAGGAAGGGGCACAAAATCGGCTTAAAATATGTTCATAAATATGTCTATAAAAGGTTTTAAACAGAGGGTGAATTGAATGGGTGGAGGCTGGGGGGTTGGAGGAGAGGCGGAAAGAAGAGCTGATTTGGCTGTGGCTAGGGGGCACAATCCCCTTCATGGATCACTGCCTTGCCATGGCGAAGGGGCTTGAATAACTCAGAGAAGCTATGAGCTATGCCGTGCAGGGCCACCCAAGATGGACAGGTCATAGTGGAGAGTTTTGACCAAACGTGATCCACCTGGAGCAGGAACCAGAGAACCACTTCAGTATCCCTGCCAAGAAAACTCCATGGACAAAGACAACACAATGACTAACCTAGACACCATCTTAAAAAGCAGAGACATCACCTTGCTGACAAAGGTCCGTATAGTTAAACCTATGGTTTTCCCAGTAGTGATGTATGGAAGTGAGAGCTGGACCATAAAGAAGGCTGATCGCCAAAGAATTGATGCTTTTGAATTCTGGTGCTGGAGGAGACTCTTGAGAGTCCCATGGACTGCAAGAAGATCAAACCTCTCCATTCTTAAGGAAATCAGCCCTGAGTGCTCACTGGAAGGACAGATCGTGAAGCTGAGGCTCCAATACTTTGGCCACCTCATGAGAAGAGAAGACTCCCTGGAAAAGACCCTGATGTTGGGAAAGATGGAGGGCACAAGGAGAAGGGCATGACAGAGGACGAGATGGTTGGACAGTGTTCTCGAAGCTACAAACATGAATCTGACCAAACTGCGGGAGGCATTGGAAGACAGGAGTGCCTGGCATGCTCTGGTCCATGGGGTCACGAAGAGTCGGATACGACTAAATGACTAAACAACAAAAGGGGGCGCAATCTGGATGGTTCTGCCAGGGGCGCAAGATCACCCAGCTACGGCTCTGTGGGAGTCATAGCTCAGCGGTTGAGCATCCGATTTGCACGCAGAAGGTCTTAGGTTCAACCCCCTGGCATCTCTAGGTAGCGCTACCTGAAACCTTGGAGGGCTGCTGCCAGCCACTACTGAGCTAGATGGACCAATGGTCTGACTCAGTATAAGTCATCGTCAAATGCTCCCATCGGTCTGATGGAGCTGTGTTTAGTGTGGAAGCATCTATGCCAGTATAGAACATCAGACTACAGCAGGGAAGACAGAGCATAGAAATCCAAACCTAGTTGCTGCTGGATCTGCCAGTTCTCCTGAGAGTCAGCCCAGGCTGGGGCAATTCTCTAGGAGCTGAAGAAATGTCCCAGATCAAAATATGGAGGCAGCGAAGCAATATGCAGGGACCTATGCACAGCTGCCCTTGTTGCAAAGGAGTCTGGGATAGCTGCCACAACACTTGCACACGGCGTGAGTGGTTCGCACCCAGGCAAGTGGGAGTTGCTCAAGGTAACTGGAACGCACTGTATGAGCACTAGAGATCTTATATTACGTGACCACATGCAGTGCCAGATTTACGTATAAGCTAAACAAGCTGTAGCTTAGGGCCCCACTCTCTTGGCCCCCCCCCCAAAAAAAAAAATAGAGGGGAAAAAGCACTGGATGTACATTTCTAAAATATAAGATAAAAAACAAATCAAATAAAACCTACATACAGCAACAGTGTTTTGTGTTGCGTAGGCTCCTGTGATGTAAGTCATGGGCCCGCCTGCTAGCGTGCTCCCTAAAATATCACTGGTTTGCTCCTTTCTATATATAGGGTGCCTACATTCTGCATGGACTAGTTGCATGGCAATGTGTGCAAATGGCTTTAGATACCTATGAGGTCCATAAATTACCATAGAGCATATATTCAACACAAAAAACAGCAACAATTTGTTGTCGACAAAGGACAGCTGGACATATAATGGGCCCCATTACCTTCAGTAGCTTAGGGCCTCATCAAACCTCAATCCAGCCCAGACCACATGCATACAATAATGGGGTTTGCTTTTTGTTTGTTTGTTTTTCTTAAAAAGGTAATTGTCTATGAGGTAACTAGAGGCTATTTCAAAAGAAACACTCGCCATATAGAGGCCACTTGAAGCTGCCTTCATGGCACCATGCTGTGAACAATTTCAGATTTATCAGTCAATGCACAACGTATTTATTTATATTTTTTTAAAAAATACTTCTTTGCTGCAACTGCATAAAAACATTTATTACCAAAGCATTGGACAAAAATTATATATATATATGCATTAAAAACTACACAAAAGCCAAAATCACAGTGGCAGAAACAATTTTCCATTGTGTGTGTGTGTGTGTGTTTTGTGGTTTGTTTTTTGGTTTTGGTTTTTTGCCATTTTGCAGGGGATGGTAGTCCCTTAATAAAACCCACAAACTGTACTGCCAAGCCCCCTTGCTGCCCTAAGCTGCCCACAGCCTACCTCACAGGGGGGTTGTGAGAATGAACAAGCAAACAGCTGAGAAACAGTGTGCTGTCAATCAGCATTGCTATTCTAAGCTCTTGATAATGGATTGTCCATGATAAACATACAGCAGTTAAAAACTGGGATCAGCTCAGTTTGCCACTGTCCAAACAAGCTAGCTAAAGGTAAAGGTAAAGGGACGCCTGACCATTAGGTCCACTTCTGACCGACTCTGGGGTTGCGACGCTCATCTCACTTTATTGGCTGAGGGAGCCGGCGTACAGCTTCCGGGTCATGTGGCCAGCATGACTAAGCCGCTTCTGGCGAACCAGAGCAGCGCACGGAAACGCCGTTTACCTACCCGTGGGAGTGGTACCTATTTATCTACTTGCACTTTGACATGCTTTCAAACTGCTAGGTTGGCAGGAACAAGGACCAAGCAACGGGAGCTCACCCCGTCACGGGGATTTGAACTGCCAACCTTCTGATCGGCAAGTCCTAGGCTCTGTGGTTTAACGCACAGCTAGCTACATTGGCCTATTTTGGAGTAGGACAATACATAGCAAACTCTGTTAGAGGAGCTGGTGATTTCAGCAGTGTTAGAAACTGAGATATGAAAAAGCTAGGAGGTAAATGGCACCTTAAGCCTAGGGTTATGGGCGCAACAACAGAATGTCTGGGCGCACTTTTTTATACGTATATAAGAACACAAAGCTGAAAAATGAATGAACCGCAGCTAAAATGTTATGTTCATTTTTCATATGGTCTGGTCCTTCCCCTGCCCACCCTCCTAATATTCTTAAGAGGGTCTCTTCTCTAGTTTTCAGAGAGTAGCTGGAAGTGGGGAGGCAGAAAAAGGTCCTCCTTTCCTTCCACTCTGCAGTTTTCATCCGAAATCTTAGGCCCGGTACTACGTCCAGTGCTCAAAAACTGCTCGCACTAATGAAATTTCCTGTCGCAAAATGCGCCTAGAACGGGAGTTTCGAAAACTGGGCTTTAGGTCCTTTCAAGACGTTATATAGAATCTAAATTTTCATTTACGCTGATTAGAATAGATGTCTTATGAATGGAGGTCCTCAGTACAAATCATATTTTCTCACTAGTTGAGGCACATTATATATTTATATTTCTGTTTGCTTTTTTTTTAAAAAAGCACCTAGTTAAGCAGTTGCATATTTGCAATAATGGGGAGAAGAGTTGGCCCATGAGAATTACCCCCCCCCCCCAATATCCCATGGTGAAGCACTACCGTTATATTAGGCCCAGCTAAAAATTCACCAAACAATAGCGAGCCAGCTTCCTTCTAATTTTGTGACATTTCCAGTTAGGCCTCCTAAAGGTCCCCATTCCATTCCAGCGGCTTTTGCAACACCGCCAAAGATCCCGGGGCGCTCTCTCCTCTCCGAGGGATCTGTCCCGTGCCCCCCCCCAACAATCTGCAGCCGGATCCCTGGTTACACGTCCCCAACTGCGCGCTAGGGATCAGGGTGGCAAATCTCCCCGGCCGCGCTTGATCCTATTTCGGAGCAAGTGCAGGGCGCGCGTTGCTTTACGCATTTTAGCGCAAAAACGCGCGGAAGAAGGGGATGGATTGCGTCGCTTGCTGTTATTTCTTTTAATAATCCGTCGGCCGGGGAGGGGGCGGGGAAGGGATAGGATGGCCGTGCCTGCCTCCCTCCCTGTTGCAACTGGGTGGATGAGTTCAGTGGGTTTTTCTCTCTTTCAATGGCGAGGGGGGCGGAGGGCGGCGCGGACGCGCAGGGGGAGGAGGAAGAAGAGCGCGTCGCTGGCTGCCGTTTAGCTTCCTTTCCTGCCACAGCAGAAAAAAGGGGGGTGGACAAGGCGCGCGAGAGAGGGGTGAGAATCTGATCTCTTTAAGACCCAGCGGGAATTTTCTCTCGGGTTTGCCCCCCCTCCCTTCTCTCTCTCCCCTCCTCTCTTCCCCCCAACCTTATCATTATTATATTTTTAATTTATTTTTTTTAGGAGCGACAGGCTGCGCCGTTCGCAGAAGCGCCGGGTCTCCACCACCATCGGGCTGCAAAGACTGAGAGAGCGACCAGAAACAAGAGGAGGAGGAGGAGGAAGAAGAGGAAGAGAGGGAGGCAAAGGGATGAAGGGGAGGCGTAACGCATCCGAGCAGCCGGGAACAGTGGGCCTGAGCTGATCCGAGCCTGAAGGGTCGCGCTTCCCTGTAACCATCGGTAAGGAAAAGAAGCCTCTCTTTTTTTGGAAACGTTCTCTCCTCCGCCCCCGCTGACCACATTTCCCTGACACAATGAACGCCGTGTTGTAGGAGGAAGAAGGAGAAGCGTGCATTACCCCCCCCTTCCCCTCCATCCCTTGTTTCTCGCGATGTGAATCCGCTGCCGCAGCTCGTCTGGGAAGAGGCAGCTCGGAGGGGGAATCGGAGGAAGGGTGGGCGCGTGGAAAGAGGACCAAACGTGGGGCTATGTGGTGTCCAGGACACCCGAAGATTCGCTGAACCATGATGAAGACTGAGCCCCAGAATAGTCCTGGTGGCAGTAGCAGCAGCAGTGGCAGCGGTGGCGGCAACAACGGCGGCGGAGGAGGAGGGAGCCTACGGAGTGCCTCGCCTCACCGGAACGCCTACGAAGCTGGCATCCAGGCCTTGAAAGCCACCAAGGATGCCCTTGGCAACGCCGAGAGCGAGGAGGCCAAGAAAGCCCGGAACAAGAAGTATGGCTCCAACGTCCACCGGATCAAGAACATGTTCCTGCAGATGGGGACGGCGGGCCCCGCCGGGGAGGGCGCCATTGACCTGGCCAAGATGAAGGAGAAGCCCGTGCGGCTGTCCTTGCCCCGGGCCAGCAGCCTGAACGAAAACGTGGACCACAGCGCCCTTCTGAAGCTGGGCACCAGCGTGTCCGAGAGGGTGAGCCGCTTCGACTCCAAGACGGACAAGCCGCTCTCCAAGCTGCAGGAGACGAGGAAGATCTTTGAGAGGAGCCTGCAGGAGAAGGAGACCAGCAACAAGCTTCTGCTGAGGAAGGAGAGGGCCGGGTTCCAGGACAGGAAGCTGGACGTGGTGGTGAGGTTCAACGGCAGCACGGAGTCCTTGGACAAGCTGGACACTGAGGCCGTGTCGCCCACCGTAAGCCAGCTCAGTGCCGTCTTTGAGAAGGCCGACTTGAGGAACAACCTCCACAAGGCCCCTGGGAAGGTCGGGCCCCTCAACTCCAAGATTGTCCCCAAGAGGCCCAGGGTTTTCCTCCAGGCCCCAGAAGGGGCCAAAGCGGAAGGGAGAAGTAGTAGTAGTAGTAGCAGCGATGGGCCTACTGCTCTCCAGGCGAGAGGCAGGCTGCCCGAGGCTGACAAGAGCCAGGCCAAACTTCCTGCCGGCGGAGGGACAACGGCGAAGCCGGGGGATGGCAATGCGGGAGGTCTGCGTCCCCAGAAGGTCCAGGAGGTGCGCAAGATCAAGCCCGTGGAAGTGGAGGAGAGCGGGGACTCGGAGCAGGAGTTTGAGGCGGCCGAGGTGGCTGTGGAGGCGGCAATTGCCGAAGAGCGCAGCAAAGCCGCTTCCAAAGGCCTTGGTGAGGCGAACTGGGCAGAGGTGATCCAGGCCGAGGTCACGGTGCATGCCGCCTTGGAGAACGGCCGGCCGGGTGGCGAGAGGCACCTGGAGACGCCAGACCCTCTGGCGGACGCTTTCGGCGAGGAAGGGGCCAAGGCGGAAGGGCCAGAGGAGAATGACTTGTGCGACGAGTCGAAGAGAGAGGACTTCTCCGAGGCTGACCTGGTGGACATCAGTGCCTACAGCGGGCTGGGGGAGGATTCGGGAGGGAGCGGGCTGGATGAAGACGAAGACGCTGATGGACTGTACGCGCCGGAATCCAGCTGCATGGAGATCGCCGGGCTGTCGGAAGAGGAGGAGGCTGCCCCCAACCGCAAGATCCATTTCAGCACTGCTCCCATCCAGGTAGGCCAAGGCATGAGATGTTCTGAGCAGGTAGGACGTACAACTGGGCTTGGCAAGGCTCAGCTGTTCTTGGGTCTGGGAAGTCCGTCGGCTGCTGGGGGTCACTGTCAGTGAGTTTTCCGAGCTAGAATCTTCAAATCATTTTAGAGTTGGAAGGAACCAAGAGAATGATCTCGTCCAATGCCCTGCAGTGCAGGAATATTTTGTCCAATGTGGGGTTCAAACCCACGACCCTGAGATTAAGGGTCTCATGCTCTACCAACTGAGCTACCCCTCAGTTTGGCCTATCTGGGTTTGGCCTAGTTCTCACATGTAGCTTATGAGGTGGGGAAGGGCCACAGCTCAAGGATAGTGTATCTACTTTGCATGCCAGAGGTCTCAGGTGCAGCCCGTGACATTGACAGGTGGGAGAGACCCCTGCCTGAAATCCTGGGGGGCTGCTGCCAGTCAGTGTAGACAATACTGAGGAAGATGGTCAGAGGTCTCGCCCAGTGTAAGGCGGCTTTCTGAGTCCCTGTATCTCGATTGTAATTCCACAAAGGCTGCAAGACGAGTTTGCTTGATGGGCTGGCTCCTCCATCCAAAAATTACCTTGCGTTTGATAAATATGTTCCCTGTACATGCCATGCCAAGGAGAAGGCATGAAGCTCCACCTTCTTCCTGATCAGCTAGATTTCTACATGAAAAGAAAGGCGTGTAAATAGACATGCACTTGTTTGTGTGGAGCTGCACAAACCTGCCATCTGGATTGGCCCAGTCATGGCACAGACTCCCACAACCCACTGGCCTGTTGGGGAGGACCAGGCCTAAAGATGGGCTTTCTCCCCACACCAACCCTCTCCTCAGGAAGATTTCCAACGAGAAGGCCTCGATATCGAAAAGCCTATAGCAAACGATTACTTGAGGACTACAGATCGACAGGAAAGGGGTTGTGTGTTCCCCTTTTGCATATATGTGTTTTTATTTTGAACTTTGGGAGCTCTGGAAACACTGGAGGGAAGGTTCCGTTCAAGAACAGCAAAGCAAAACTCTCATCCTAAGGGCTAGGGGCAGAAAAAAAGGGGTCTGGTTGCTGCTTTTAACAGGGCTGGCCTCTCTCTGAGGCAGATCCACAGGACTCCAGACTATCTGTGCAAAGGTGGTTTCAGGACCAATAGGCCAGACAGTATCATGGCAGAGAGTGACAGTATTTTGGAGTGCCCCTGCCCCTACTCTCACTCATCCCCCCCCCTTTTCCCCTTTCCATTGTAGAAACCTAGGGAGAGAGAGAGAGAGTATTTGTGTAGGGTGGAAAATCAGGGAATGGGTGGGGTTGAAGGAGACCGTTCCCTAGCCTGAGATTTCGGCAGACAGACAGGGAGATGCTGCTGAGGTGACTTGATATTGCAAAGCAGTCTGGGGGTGGAAGAGGGAGAAACCATTCTCCATCCCTCCCCCCCTTTTTTTTTTGCAAAACCACTGCTTTTATGGAACGCTCAGGGCGAGGGAGGGATTATTAATGAACCCGTTTCTGTCTGGCTGCTGGTAGTAAAGGGGATAACACATTGGATGTGAAATCTCTGTTTCTCACACTCCATCCCACCTCGGCTGGGGGCTGCATGTTTCTGGAAGAAGGAGGGAGAGGGGAGGGGAGGGGTGGGGGGAGAGAGATGTCACTGACACAAATTCAGGGAGATGGCTCATCGCCATCTGTTCCTTTCCAGCCCTCCTGCCGCCCCACTGCCCCTTATTCCCTCTCAGAGTTGCTATCGATTGGCTACCTTTCCGCTCTTCAACACCTTGCAAGGATCAAAGGCGTACTGACCATAATTCCTAAACAGCTAGGTTTTGTTCCCCTGCAAAAGGCCAGCTTTGCCAGGGGTGAATCTGGAGGCAGGAAGACTCTCTAGTCTTCCCCAGATGAGGGAAATAAATGGCAGCTCTCCTGTTCTGCTGGGGACTGGGGCCCACAGGGAGAAGGGCAATCAATAACCAGAGCCTTGTCCAGGGGTGTGGTAAGGCGAGGCAAATCAGGACCACGGACAGCTCCCACTGGGCCCTGCGTGCTGAGCTTGGGGAGATGTTGTCTCAGCAGAAGGCTTAGGGTCATCTGAAGGCTTTGAAAGGCCAGCAGGGGTTGACTTTCCAGTAGCTCTGCCCCCCCTCAGAGAGCTACTGGCAATATTTAAAGGGCCTGTAGCCTATTCTTCGGTCACAGGAGATTCTGCATGGTGATCATCTTCATATGCAAGAGCCACATCTTCAGGCCTGGTCAGTGCAGAAGGGGCTGTTGCTGAAGGGTCTCCCCTCCAGTGGGTTGACATGTTTGTCATCCGAATCAGATCCATGTTCAGGCCAGCACTGGGAACCTGAGGCAGGGGGACATGACAGCCCTCTGGTGGGTGCCCATGGGGTCACAGACCTGGACAGAAGGAGATGGTCAATCAGGCCAACGTTTTCAGGTTCTGAGATAGGATTCAACATAGATCATTAACTCAGGTTGCCCATGATATCTCCACTTAATGGTTGGTGTGTTGTAGTGGTTAGTGGGTTGCAGCCGGGCCAGCAAGACCCTGGTTGAAATCCTTGTTTGGCTGCAAAGCTTCCTGGGTCTGTCCCTCATCTCTCAGCCTAACCCACCTCGCTAGGTTGTCGTGAAGATAAAGGGGGAGAAACACAGGTCGTTTTGGGTTCTTTGGGTAGTTGGGACAAAAAAGGAATACGTCTGGAGAGAGATTAGAACGTGGGAACATGGGTGAATGTCCCACGAGCAGATGGCAGGGGCAGAGAAGCAGTGTTCAAAATTTACCAAATGCCAGGTGTGAGTCCGGTTGTGACTATGTAGAGTTTTCTGGGTGCCAGGCTAGCAACCACAGTTTAGGAAACCACTGCCTTGGTCCAACGTTAATACCAATTCCGTCTCCCCTGTGTGTGATTCTCCTTCTTGCATTCTGCGACAAGTGAACCATTGCCAGAGTAAGCTACAGCCCATCAATGCTGTCGAGATCATAGCATCGTGGAATTGTAGCATTGGAAGGGAACCCTAGGGCCATCTAGTCCAGCCCCAGACATTCCATTGTGGTGACCGTAACCTACGTAGGTTTAAGATGCCGTGCGGCGCCTAGCTTATATATATGAGTTTCTAACGCTGCAAAGAAGGTGCCCTGAGCCAATAAGGTAACAGGAATGGGAGAGCAATGTTGCAGCCGTGCTCTTTCCATAGGAATCTAGTTGGTTGCCATGGGGTCAGGATGCTGGGCTAGATAGATCTTTGATGTGATGCAGCAAAGCTCTTAGCTTCTCACAGTGCATAGTTACTCTGTGGAACCCGCTCCCTCAGGAGGCAGGAAGGGCCACCAATTTGGGTGAATTTAAAAGATTGGAGAAATTCATGGAGGAGAGAGGGCTGTCAGTGGCTACTCGCCACGATGACTCTGCTCTGCCCTTGAAGCTTGTAGGCAGTAATACTTCTGAATACAGTGGACGCTCGGGGTTGCGAACGTGATCCGTGCGGCAGGCACATTCGCAACCTGCAGTGCTGCTTCTGCGCACGCGCATGTTGTGATTCAGTGCTTCTGCGCATGCACAAAGCGCAATTTAGTGCTTCTGCACATGCGCAAGCACTGAAACCCGGAAGTAACCTGTTCTGTACTTCCGGGTTTTGGCGGGTCCATAACCCGAAAAAACGCAACCTGAAGCGTCTGTAACCCGAGGTATGGCTGTACCTATTGCTGGAAACTACAGGAGGGGAGAGTGATCTTCTGCTCAGGCCTCGCGGGTTTCCCCACAGGCCTCTGGGTGGCTACTGTGAGAACAGGATGCTGGCGTGGACCTGATCCAACAGGCTTTTCTTATGTTCTTTGCCCTTCTGGCATCGTTCTGTCTTAGCCAACATCCTGGCACCAGGTCATGGCATATGGGACTGTTCCCTGGCAGAAGAGGAAGTATTGCTCCAGTCAGGCTGCCTGGGAGCTGACAGAATGCACTAGCTTATAGGCTCAAGGGTCAGATTTTAAGACCCTGGGGTTTTAAGATCCCTGATCACCAACTCCAAAAGAGGGGCCACCGCAATTTACATGTGAACAGAGCCGTCTTGCTTTATGTGTTTTACCCATGGAAGGGAGCTGAGTGTTAGACCCCCACAGAGAACAATTAAATCTGCCAAATGACAACACAGCAAGAAAACAACAAAGTTCCTCAGGGAGATAAAGCAGGTAACCTTGACCTAGTCTAGGACATTGGCAAGGCCGGCTCTGTCATTGGCCAGACTGAATCAGATGCCTCAGGCATGGTTACTTCTGTGGCATTTTTGGCTCCCTAGGAGAGGTGCTTGCCGGATGTTCTGTCTCAGGTAGCAAAATATAAACCTGGCCAGCCTTTTGGGGACGGTGCACTTTGTCCTTCTCTGGAGTTGGGGGCAGCGTTTGTTGTTGCTCTCTGGGCAACGAGGCGTCTTAGGCAGCGAGGACTTCCACGGAAAGCGGCAGGATGCCTGGCAGGTCTTTTGTGCTCGTGAAATTCCTTTTAGGGAGACTCCGTGGGCGAACCTTGTGCTGAACAGAAGGCACGACATTTGCCGCATGTGTGGCTGGGAAGGAAACCTCCCCCGCTGCCGGTGACCCTGAAGGGTGGGTCTTCTTTGGTCTTTTTCCTGTTTCTCTTGCTTAGTGGGCTGGGCCTGGATTTGCCCCTCGTCCGCTTTGGGTCTCTGCAGATAGGTTAGTGCAGCGGGGAGGAACTGTTGTTAGCTCAAAGGCCACATTTCCAGCTTTCTGGGGGCTGTGTGCCAGTGGCGGGTGGGAACAGAGGCACAGGTCAATTCTGTGTCCAGTACAACCGCCTACCAGCTCCATCTGGTATGCAGGCTGAGACCCTACCTGCCCGCAGACTGCCTTGCCAGAGTGGTGCATGCTCTGGTTATCTCCCGCTTGGACTACTCCAATGCGCTCTACGTGGGGCTACCTTTGAAGGTGACCCAGAAACTACAACTAATCCAGAAAGCGGCAGCCAGACTGGTGACTGGGGGCAGCCGCCGAGACCACATAACACCAGTCCTGAAAGACCTACATTGGCTCCCAGTACGTTTCCGAGCACAATTCAAAGTGTTGGTGCTGACCTTTAAAGCCCTAAATGGCCTCAGCCCAGTATACCTGAAGGAGCGTCTCCACCTTCACTGAGGTCCAGCTTCAAGGGCCTTTTGGTGGTTCCCTCACTGCGAGAAGTGAAGTTACAGGGAACCAGGCAGAGGGCCTTCTTGGTGGTGGCGCCTGCCCTGTGGAACACCCTCCCTTCAGATGTCAAGGAAGTAAACAACTATCTGACTTTTAGAAGACAGTTGAAGGCAGCCCTGTTTAGAAGAAGAAGAAGAAGAGTTTGGATTTGATATCCCGCCTTTCACTCCCTTTAAGGAGTCTCAAAGCGGCTAACATTCTCCTTTCCCTTCCTCCCCCACAACAAACACTCTGTGTGGTGAGTGGGGCTGAGAGACTTCAAATAAGTGTGACTGGCCCAAGGTCACCCAGCAGCTGCATGTGGAGGAGCGGAGACGCAAACCCGGTTCCCCCAGATTACGAGACTACCGCTCTTAACCACTACACCACACTGGTTTAGGGAAGTTTTTAATGTTTGATGTTTTATTGTGTTTTTAATATTCTGTTGGAAGCCACCTAGAGTGGTTGGGGAAGCCTGGCCAGATGGGCGGGGTATAAGTAATAAATAATAAATCAGTAGTTTCTGCACACACTCACATGCTCCTCTTTAACCTGTGAACAGACCAGCAAAAGGCACAATCAGCATTCAAGGACACATCCCAGCCAGGCAAAAACTCTTGTACTATGAAGCAGGACCAGCGAGGGGTGAGGCCTGGAGAGAGTTTTGAGAGTCAGAAAGAGATGGGAAGGATGCCTTTGGCCTTTGGGGCTCAGGTTTCCTACGCCTGTGTTAGTGGATGAAGAGATTTGGTTAACGGTGAATCCTACCTTGAAAGGAAATGCCGCTGGTCCCAGCCTCTGTGGTGGTGAGAAATCTGTTCCTGTCTTCTTTTATTCAAGCTAGTTCTGCAGATGAACTGTGGTCTGTAGGAAGAGCAGCTCATCTTATTCCTGCTCCAGTCTGTGCCCTCCCAGCAGTTGAATGTATATTAGTTTGGAGAGCTTCATTGCCAATGGTTTAGATGCAGGTTTTATTACATCGCTCACTGGGGCAAGGCGGTTTGAGCATATTACACTGATCCTGGCCCAATTGCACTGGCTGCCAATTAGTTTTTTGGGACCAGTTCAAAGTGCTGGTTTTGAATTATCAAGCTTTAAATGGCTCAGGACCACCATACCTCAAGGACCGCCTTTCTCCATATGAACCAGTGGCGTAGCGTGGGTTCTCAGCACCCGGGGCAAGGCAAGTAATTTGCGCCCCCTAACCCGGGGCAAGGCAAGTAATTTGCGCCCCCTAACCCGCGCCCCCCCAGATGTTGCGCCAGGTGCAGCAGGCCCCCCTGCACCCCCCACGCTACGCCACTGCTCCCACCACAAGTCTTCAGGACAGCCTTCCGAAGGCTGGTGCGGGGAGAAGGTCTCTCCGCCCCACTGCCAGCCTTCGGAGGAGGTCCGAGGAGAGTGGGGTTCCTGCTTCCTCGAGGAGGGCCGGCCAAACGCGCCCCCCCAAATGTTGCGCCCGGTGCGGCCGGCACCCCTGGCACCCCCCACGCTACGCCACTGATATGAACCAACCCAGATCCTGCAATCATCATCTGAGGCCCCTCTTTGCATGCCTCCTCTCCTCAGAGGTGGAAACACAAGAACTGGGCCTTTTCTGTGGTGGCTCCTCATTTGTGGCATGCTCTCCCCAGGGAGACTTGGCTGGTGCCATCATTATACACAATTAGGCACCAGGTGAAAATGTTCCCCTTCAACCAATCCTTGGGGTGATTGCCATCCGATGCCCTTTTAAATGTGTTGTGGGATGGGGCCGGGGTTATTGGCCTGTTTTTGTTTTTATTATGTATGTTGTGTGTTTTCATGTTGTGATTTTATGTTGTGAACCGCCCTGAGAGCTATGGATGAAGGGCAAATTTAAATAATAACAACAATAATGTATTGCTTCCCGCTAAAAAATATTCTAAAGTCATTTATAACCGAGTAAAAAACAACTTTCCAAAACATATAATCAATCATAGAATTGTAGAGTTTGAAGGCACCCCAAGGTTCATCTAGTCTAACCCCAGGCAATGAAGGAATCTTTTGCCTGATGTTAGGCTCGAACCCACGACCCTGAGATTAAGAGTCTCAACTTTGAGATTTTATTTTTTCTCACATGTGGGAACGCAGTGTTTTCTCATCTAGCATACAAGAGCCAAAGCAGGTTTCAAAGTTGAGACAAGTATATGAGATGAGTTGGCACCAGCCACGGGGATTGTTTGCTAGTGGGAAACGCATCACCCTTAAAGGGAAGCTTCCTGCTTCTTTTAAGGTCCAAACTGAAAGGGAAAGCCATCTTTAAATATGTTCTGCGACTTCTACAGAAGGGGGAAAGAGGAAGCAAGCCTGCCTGTGTGCATATGAGATCTACTCAGTGGTATGTCCTTTAGTCAACCCCGGTGATCTGTCAGGGGCGGGGTGGTGGGTTTTAGTCTCTGATGAAAGTTTCAGTGGAAAGAGGATGCAAATAAACCTTACAGCCCCTACTGCTAACTTATCATCAGACCTTACCATGAAGTTTCTGACTGATGCTTCTGCTTGCTTCAGAAGGTTTTTTTTGTTGTTGTTGTTTGCAACTACAGTGGTACCTAGGGTTACAGACGTCTCAGGTTACAGACACTTCAGGTTACAGACTCCGCTAACCCATTAATAGTACCTTGGGTTAAGAACTTTACCTCAGGATGAGAACAGAAATCATGCCGTCGCGGCAGTGGGAGGCCCCATTAGCTAAAGTGGTACCTCAGGTTAAGAACGGTTTCAGGTTAAGAACGGATCTCCAGAACAAATTAAGTTCTTAACCAGAGGTACCACTGTAGTTGAACTCTTGTTGCTGAATTCAGATTCTGAAGCAGAGTCTTGGCTCAAATGAAGACCTGGTCAAAAATTAATCCACTACTCTTACTCGTTCACGACAACAACCCTGGGAGGTAGGCCAGGAGAAAGAGAGAGTATAGGAAAGGTCACCCAGAGAGGTTCATAGCTGAGCAGGAATTTGATCTAAGCCTCCGTCTCCTGGTGTGATCACGACATCACACTTTGGCTCTCTTCAGGGATGGGCAGTTTGATTTGAAATTCTGGTTTCAGCAGTTGTCCCAAATTCTGCACCTTTTCCAGCTTCTCTGCCTTTGTCAACACCCTTTCTTCTCCCAACTGCTTGCAGCCCCAACAATTCCCAGATGCTGTGTAACATTTCCTTGCTAGCCGGGCCTATCTTTTCATTTTCCTGACAGGAGCCTGCACTGATGGATAATATTCCATTGCTGTCACCTTCTCCATGATCAGTTAGAACATTTGTGAACATGTCATAATTACACACTTGCTCAGCGACTGATGTGTGGGGAAGCAAAGACTTTCCAGTTTCAGAGAGTTTTTGGCACGTTATATTCCTATTCAAAACTCCATATTTTACGGGGGGGGGGGAACTGAGGTTGAAAAACTGCAGTAATTTCAAGGCCCTATAACAGTTCCAAGGTAGATCTGGGAAATAAATCCAGATTTCCCAGTCCCTGTTTGGAGTACATCAATGAGTTCTACTTGGGGCTACCTTTGAAGGTGACTCGGAAACTACAACTAATCCAGAATGAGGCAGGTAGACTAGTGTCTGGGAGTGGCTGCCAGGACCGTGTAACACAGGTCCTAAAGGATCACATTGGCTCTCACATTGGCTCCCAAACACAATTCAAAGTTTAAATGCTGATATTTAAAGCCCTAAATGGCCTCGGCTCTGTATACCTGAAGGAGTGTCTCCACCCCCATCATTCACTGAGGTCCAGCTCTGAGAGCCTTCTGGAGGTTCCCTCACTCTGAGAAGTGAGGTTACAGGGAACTAGGCAGAAGGCCTTTTCGGTAGTGGCGCCCACCCTGTGGAACGCCCTCCCATCAGATGTCAAGGAAATAAACAACTATCCGACTTTTAGAAGACATCTGAAGGAAGCCCTGTTTAGGGAAGTTTTTAATGTGTGATGTTTCACTGTGGTTTTATAAATGGTTGGAAGCTACACAGAGTGGCTGAGGCCACTCAGTCAGATGGGTGGGGTATTATTATTATTATTATTATTATTATTATTATTATTATTATTATTATTATTATTACAGCGGTCCATCCCCCCCCACTCCATGAAACCAGAAATCTCAGATTCCCTTCATATTATGAGCATAAGAGCCTTGCTGGATCAGACCAAAGGTCTACCTAGTCCAGTACCCCAAAAGATGCTTATGGGCTGTCTACTAGCAGAACGTGAGTCTCATAGTGGAGCAAATATTGTTGTCATAGCTAGTAGCCAATGATAGCGCTAGCCTCCGTGAATCTGTCCAACTTGTTTTCAAAGCCATCCAAGTTGGTTGTAGTGCCCAGAACCCTTTGAGGCAAAGGATAAAGAGGCAGCCCCTTCTGTGGAATATTTGAAATGGCACATCACCAATCCTAGATGTGTGTGGTTGGGCCATGTCAGGCTGCCAGGGTCATGGCAGCTTCCCGAGGGTGCTGGCTGCTTATTCTGAGTCTGGTAACAGGGGCCAGGGTTCCTTGGAAGGTAAACCAAAGTAGAAAGCCTTTGCCGAAGACAGTTCAGCCTCCGCCTTCATATACCAGCTATCAGCAGGGTGAGATGCTAAATTCCGCTGCACATCAGCGACGGATCACTGTCAAATATCAACCTGCAAGATACCAAAACAATGAAATCAGATAGGGTGGGGTGTTGAAGACAGCTGGCAAACATGGAGCCGTTTACAGCAGAATTGGTAGAATTGGCAATTGAGAATTGCCAGCGATAGCGGACAGCCAGGTGGGGAGAAGGCGCTTACCTGTCCTGGCAGGTGGATCGATACGATATCTTTATTGTCATTGTCCCATACAGAACAATGAAACTGAAAAATCTACATAAGACATTCAAAAACCCCTAAAAACTCTGAAACCCCATTTTAAAACACAATATACTCCTATAGAGACTCCTTATCCTGTGTTTAAAAACAGAATTGCATTTGGGTAGATCACGGCTGCTAATTGGGAGGGGCGTGGTGGCAGTGAGATGGGTGCAGTGCAGACGCATCAGCAGAGCCGATCCGGAGCTCCTGCTGCCGGGACCGCACTGTGCCACCCTCCCTGCCGCCTCCTCATTTTGGTAGGGCAGCCCCCACCAAGCCACCCGCTACTGTTTTTTTGAGGATAGTTTTCAGGAGCAAAATTGGTCCAACCCTATCATGTTCGTGTAGGGAAATTGGAACTGAGCCGCATGTCCTGCAGCAGTGCTCTCTCACAGGCTATGTTGGCCCACAGGGTTCCTTGGAGTGGTGTTATTGTCTGCTGTCGTTAACCCCCTGCTGCTATAATCCTCCCACGCCTCCCACCCCAGGAGAGGAAGCTGGGTTATCCTCTTCCTAGGTGGCCCCCGTTTTCAGGCTGATGGGCCATCTGCTCAGCCTTGCAACGTAGCATCAGGTGGACTCTTTGTGCACTGGGGATAAGCCAAACAGCGCAAATTATTAGACAATAGCCCCTTTTCCCGTTCCTGCTGGCCAGCTTTAGTTGCTCTCTGCTTTCCCTCAATCTGGATGTTCAAGGGAAGGGTATATATGTTCGAAAGGAGAGACCCGTGTCCTGCGACAAACGGCCTAACAAATGCCGAATCAGAGGGGCTGATGGGGAAGAGGGTGTGCTGTTCACCTATAGAGCAGGCAACCCGACAGGTGTCCACAAGGCCTGGCAACAGGGGAATGGTACTCCTGCCCCCAAGGAGGATGGACTGCGAGGGTCCACAGTGCTTGCGAGGATGGGCTGCTAGGTCTTGGAGGACCGCTCTAGAGAAGATAGAAAACAAAGTAATCCAGGCAGAACACAGAGATCGGGAGACAGGGACGGGGACCTTGCAGATATCCAAATGTTGTTCGACTACAACTCCTATTATCCCCAACCTTTGACCGTGCTGACTGGGGCTGATGGGAATTGGAGTTTGACAACATCCCCAGGGCCTCAGCATCCCCACTTCCGTTTTAAAGCCATCCGAGATGTTGGCTGGCACCGTATTGTACGGCAATGAATTCAACAAATTAATTGCATGCTGTGCAAAGAAGTGCTTCCTTTTTGTCTGTCCTGAACTTCCCGTCAATCAATTTCATCGGGTAACCACAAGTCGTAGCATTATGAGAGCGGGGGGGGGGGGCTGAGGACTTCCATCTCTCTCTCTCTCCCCCCCCTCTCTCTCCCCCTCTTTCTCCTTCCCTCCCCCCTCCCCTCATTTGCTCAATACTGTGCATAATTTTTATGCACTATCTCTCCCGTTCCCCCCTTTCACTGCCTTTCCCCTAAATTAAAAAGACCCAACTGTTAACTTTTCCTTCTTGGAAATGCCTCAGCTCCCTCCCTGATCAAATTTGGTTGTCCTTTCCTGCACCTTTATCCAGCTCCTCCTCCTCCTCCTCCTCCTCCTCCTCCTCCTCCTCCTCCTCTTCTTCTTCTTCCTCGAGATGTTTCAACTTGGGACTTTGGGGTGATGTTAAGGGCAGAAGCATGGGCGAGGCGGGCTTAGTTTGACCCCGTCTGCTCAGATATCCCAATTTGCACAACCCATCAAGGATCAAGGAAGGGTCAGCTGGCAATGGGCTCCTGCTCATTTCAACCAAACTTTCACCAGAGCACTTCTCAGTGAGTTGTGCTTTGTGTAAATTAACACAGGCGTATGTCGGCACACGTGCAGCAGACAGCAGTGACCGGCGGGGTGTCAAGTGGGTGGGAGCCAGGAGCAGGCTAGTAATAAGTCACACACAGCGTCAGTGAAGTTAACTCTTTATTCAAAGACACAAACAGCTCCGGAGTCCAGGCCTAGTGAGCACAGCAACTCACTTGTTGCTCTTGCCTCCCCACAGCTCCTTAAGTCTCCTCTCCCCCCAGTTCCTTCCTAAGCAATCTGAGACTCCTTCGTCTTATCTGTCTTTGCTCTGCCCTCTTCATACCTCTTCGGGTTCTGGGAAGGCCAGCCGAAGGGGAGCTGGTCACAGCAGGAGGGGGAGACCCCCTGGCTTCTTCAGCAGCCTGCCAGATCTCTGTCTCTGCCCCGCTCCTCTCCAACCTCTGCTCCTACCTCTGATTCTGAACTGCCCTCTGCTACAGCTCCTTCCTGATCACAAAACCCTGTTACCTCTTCAACGTCTGACACCTCCTCCCATTCTGCTCCCTCTGACCATGGCCTTCTCAGCAGTGGCACCCTCCCTGTGGAACACATTCCCTTCAGATGTCAAGGAAGTAAACAGCCATCTGACTTTTAGAAGACATCTGAAGGCAGCCCTGTAGAAGGAAGCTTTTTAATGTTTGATCTTTTAGTATGTTCTGAGTTGTGCTGCAAGCTGCCCAGAGTGGCTGGGGGAAGCCCAGCCAGATGGGCTGGGTATAAATGTTGTTGTTGTTGTTGTTGTTGTTGTCGTTGTCGTCCCACTACTACTCCCCAGGCTCTGAGCCTTCTTCTCTTGGGGGTTCCCCAGCTGGTTCCTCCCACCATTCCTTTGCACCCAGCCATGACACGGGGTTACTTCATTCACCTGATCTCCGGGCAGCAGCCCTGCTGCAGTTTACCCAGGAGGGAGAGGAACACGATAGCAGCAAGGCCAGTATAGTGCAAACACACTATACTGGAACTTTGGATTGGCTCCACCAACGCATTTGCACCGTGCTGGCCTCACCACCGCCTTGCCCCCTCTCCCTCCCAGTAAGTCACATTGATACCAGTGCTAGGTCAGGTGAGTGTTGCCATCCTACCAACAGCTACCAGCAGTAGCCTTGGGTGGCATGCTACTCAGAGTTTCTGCATCAGGCTGCAAAATGTCACAGGGCAGCTCTGGAGATGAAATTTTCCGCAGAAGCCCTAGGCGGGGGCAACTGCTTCCTGTTTTCTGACTTGCATTTCAGTTTCAGTTCCTGTAACAAGCGGCAAAGCGTCTCTCAGCACCGTCAGACAAGTAGGAGCATCTACACACACACAACCTACCCATAGTTTTTTGAGGAGCGAATTCAGCGCTGTTTCATGGCGATATTTTGTTTTGTTTTGTTTTTGTTATTATACTGCTCAGACGGTAGAGCATGAGGCTCTTCATCCCAAGGTTGTGGGTTCGAGTTCCGCGTTGGGTGAAAGTTTCCTGCATTTCAGGGGTTTGAACTAGTTGACCCCTTGCGGCCGCTTCCAAATCTACAATTCTTTGATTCTACCCAAGCTTTCTTCCTGAGGGCCTCAAGGCAGCGTACACAGTTTCCCTCCCTCCCCCCATTTTACCCTCATAACAATCCTGCGAGGGAGCTTAGACCAGGGGTCAGCAAACTTTTTCATCAGGGGGCCAGTCCACTGTCCGTCAGACCTTGTGGCCGGCCGGACTATATTTTTTTTTGGGGGGGGGAGAGAAATGGACGAATTCCTATGCCCCACAAATAACCCAGAGATGCATTTTAAATAAAAGCACACATTCTACTCAGGTAAAAACACGCTAATTCCTGGAATGTCCGTGGGCTGGATTTAGAAGGCGGTTGGGCCGGATCCAGCCCCCAGGCCTTAGTTTGCCTAGCTGTGGCTTAGACAGAAAGGCAGCGATCAGCCCAAGGTCACCCAGTGAGCTTCACAGCCAAGTGGGGATTCGAACCCTGATCTCCCAGGTTTCCTGGTCCAATAGGCTCCCTACTTCACCACCGCTAGCTCTCTGTCTGGACACAGAACCAGGCCGCCCTTGCGTCTTCCTCAGTCGTGAAAGGAGTTAAAAACCACACACACACCACCTTGGTTTCAGGAAGGTCAGCGGTCCAAAAGGGAGCTGGCAGCCCTCTATCTAACCCTGAGGAAAGGGACAACGTGCCTTTGGTGATTGTGAACAGCACTGCGGTTAGGTAATTTTAGACACTGCACTCGAATGCCCTCCCCGTCCCCTTTGAAGATGCCCTACCTTACAGAGGACAGTCCTCTGTTTAAAGAACTGCCTGTCTAAATCCGGCTGGAAGGACAGTGAGAAGGGAGAACTGTCAGGGATCTTGGATTTCCCCATCAACAGTTAGGAGCGCAGAATGAGCAGGGATGCAGGCCATTCTTGCCCTCTTCTCCACTACAGTCAGACGTATCATATCTCAACTCTAGACACGGTTCCCAAATTTGCTACTGTATATATAAATTGGTGCGTTGAGTTCTTATGCAAAACTTGCCTGTGTTTCAAGGGGGTGATGTGTGAATGGACCCCATCTGTGCATTATTTCATTGACTTCAACATGTGCTAAGCTAGCCCTACTGTGTGGTTGTTGTTGTTGTTTGGGTTGGGGCTCCTGCTCGTTTTTGCTTCACGAGGCTCCAGTCTTCTCCCCCCAAAATCGTGCCCTGATGGTGCCACAGACAGTGAAGGGGAGGGAAAATAGAATATGCTTTTTTCTGAACACGCACAGCTTTGAAAGAGCTTTCAGAAAGACAAAGGGCAAGTTTTCTTTCTTTAAATAATCGTATTCCTGAGTTAGTGTTGTGGAGAAAAGATGCTGCTTTTTAGTTGCTATGCGGAGACTTAGGTCAGAATGACATTTTTGTTGCAGAGCCCCCCTTGGGAGGGCATCTGAAGGCTTGAAACAGCAGATGTTTGCGGGGGTTAATCCTTTTGCTGTTTCTCCTAGGCACCCACCACCTCTAGCCACATTGCTTTTGACTACTTGATCAGTCATCACCAAGGTGTGGAGGCACCACAGTTCAGGAGTAATAATAATAATAATTTTTCAGTTTTTATTTATACCCAGCAAATCTGGCTGGGTTTCCCCAGCCATGCTGAGCAGCTCCCAACAGAATATTAAAGACATGATAAAACATCAAATGTTAAAAACTTCTCTAAACAGGCTGCCTTCAGATGTCTTCTAAAAGTCAGAGAGTTGTTTATTTCCTTGACATCTGATGGGAGGGCGTTCCACAGATGCGCCACTACCGAGAAGGCCCTCTGCCTGGTTGCCTGCAGCCTCACTTCTCACAGTGAGGGAACCACCAGAAGGCCCTTGGAGCTGGACCTCCGTGTCGGGGTTGAATGATGGGAGTGGAGACGCTCCTTCAGGTATACTGGGCCGAGGTCGTTTAGCGCTTTCATAGTCAATGCCAACACTTTGAATTATGCTCGGAAATGGACTTGGAGCCAATGTAGGTCTTTGAGGACTGGTGTTATATGGTCTCAGCGGCCACTCACCAGTCTCACTGCCGCATTCTGGATTAGTTGTAGTTTTGGGGTCACCTTCAAAGGTAGCCACAGGTAGAGAGTGTTGCAGTAGTCCAAGCGGGAGATAACCAGAGCATGCACCACCACAAGACAGTCTTGGGGGCAGGTAGGGTCTCAGCCTGCGTACCAGATGTCATGTGTCTTGTGCGCTCTGTGGTAATCTCTGGGTCACAGGAACCCAGGAAGTTGTGGCGGCAACTTGAATAGAATACTGGGGGGCTGTCCCCTGCTGCACGTTCACCAGAAGGATGGAGGCAGCAAGGGAGGCTGGAGCCAAGTGAGCACAGCCAAGTGTGAGGCTGCGCTGCCTTCCTCTCTCTTCTGGTCTTCAAGGCCCAGGCAATCAGGCTCTGGGCATGAGAGGCATCGCTGTCCGAGCTGGGTCTGGCGCTGAGAGGCTGAGCCAAGGGGCTTGCCGGGGGACAATGGCAGGAACAGCCCTCACACTGCACCTTCGTCTCCCTTCCTAGATGCCAGCAAGTGGCAGACAAGTCCCCTCTGTGGTGGGGAGCTCGTGGGGCATTAGGTCCATGCCAAGACTGTCGGAGGATAGGAAGGAGTTTACCCCTGGAGAGAGGGGGGCAAGTGGGCAATCAGGTCTCTTACTTGCACTATCACAAAGTGGTGGTGGCAAAGGATCTTGAAGGGGAGGGAAAATAGAATATGCTTTTTTTCTGAACACACGCACCTTTGAGAGAGCTTTCAGCACCATCAGTTGGGGGAGCAAATTTTTTTTGGGGGGGGATGCTGAAGGGGTCTGGGCCCCATAGAGTTGGCCCCTATGCCAGGAAGCTGCTTTCTACCAAGTCACAGACGATTTGGTCCATCTAACCTCAGCATCGTTGATCCTGGCCGGCAGAAAGTTTCCAGGTTTCCACGCAGGAGAGTCATTCGCAGCCAGGCTTGGAGATACTGGGGGTGTAACTGAGGACCTTTTACAAGCAAGGCATATGCTCTTGCATCTGGTCAGCTCCCTTCCCTAGTAGCTTGTGGTGTCCTTGAAATAATCTTGTTGACTGAGATCCAGGCAGCTACTTCAAGCAGAAGCCTGAGGGAGCCTTTCTTTTTAAAATAACAGACTCCCACCATATCCTAGAGGCAGACTCACCTGAGTTTCAAAAGTAGTTTAGCTTGGGGAGGAAGGCACTGTTCTTTCTCAAATCCAGAACCTGGCCGGAATGATGAAACTGGTCATTCAGCCCTTTGGATAGTGACCTTTCTTTATAAATCTGCAGTCTGCTCAGTTATTTGCCAAGTTCGGATGATTATATCTCGGCTTAATAAGCCAAGATGTAAACAACGATTCTGGCTCCACATGCTACCCTTTCCCTCCTCTCTTCTTGGTGTACCTTGGTGCAGCCTTCAATTAACCACAGTTTCCTGTTTCGTTTGAACTGGGAAACTGTGGTTATCAGCCTCAAAACAAGCCATGATAATAACACACACAGTTTGAAGATCCTTTGAGTTTCTGGCTTCTTCCGAGGCTTATAACCATAGAGTCCTGGTTTGGATGTAAAATAAAACTATGGTTACTTAAAGAGTTCTGGGTTTAATTCCGGTGTATTGAGAAATGGGCGGAAGGAGCGGGTGCTACACGAAGCTAATATAAGCCAATATAGGATCATGTGAACTGGGTCATGATCTGTCAAGCAGCAAACACCTTGTGACCCTGTAATATGGATTTCGTTCAGGTCACCTAAATTTTGATCAGCTCCACACACAGCAAACCAAAACTCTTCTTACAAATGTAAACCTGGAGAATGTCTTCAGCTGCCGAGAGATTCCCAGGTATGTTTGGCCCGCCAAATGGCATCTTGTTGCAACTAATTACCCATTAATCAGCTTCATTGTCCCATCCATGATGCCTAGGAGAAGAGATTTCTCCGCCGTGCTTGACTGAAGCATAGACTCATCAGCAGAATAGTGAAGGCCAAATGTGGCATTTGAAGAGCAGGGGATACAGTTTGAAAACATTTTGTGCAGTGCCAAGACCCCTTTTCTACACCATTCCCCCTTGCAGTAAAACAATGCACTGTACATTTATAAGGGGAGGAACAGACCGCCATCAAAGGTACTTATTGGCCAGCATCTGTGACATCACCAACTCCCTGGAGCAGTTTTACAGAGGTTGTTAACATGCTCGTAATACTGTCTGTGTGAAAAGGTGAAGAATGGTGTATACAGTTATCTATGCTACTTTACGGGACGTGGGTGGTGCTGTGGGTTAAACCACATAGCCTAGGACTTGCTGATCAGAAGGTTGGCGGTTCAAATCCCAGCAATGGGGTGAGCTCCTGTTGCTCGGTCCCTGCTCCTGCCAACCTAGCAGTTCGAAAGCACGTCAAAGTGCAAGTAGATAAATAGGTACCACTCCGGTGGGAAGGTAAACGGCGCTTCCGTGCGCTGCTCTGGTTGTCCAGAAGCGGCTTAGTCATGCTGGCCACATGACCCAGAAGCTGTACGCCGGCTCCCTCGGCCAATAAAGCGAGATGAGCACCGCAACCCCAGAGTTGGCCATGACCGGACCTAATGGTCAGGGGTTCCTTTACCCTTTACCTTTATGCTACTTTACACTTTTTAAATTTTATTTTAATCAGACATGAAGCACAGGGACGAGGCCAATGGCTGAACCACCATTCAGGTTGCTGGTATAATTGTGACCTTGCAACTGACCCTCTCTCCGCCTTCTCCGCCTTGCTTACTGCTCCCATGTCCGTGGCATTTCTTGTAGCTCAAGATGGATGAGGTGGGGGTGCTCAGATAGAGGGGCCCATGGAGATCAGGTGGGGACATGGTACAATGGGGGGAGGGGGCTGTTGAGAGATGGACGATGCCATTTCTCTTTCGCCTTCCAAAGCAGAGGGGGCAGGTGCTGTACGCAAAGAAGTGCCATGAAGTTCATTTTGTGCAAACCGGCACAGAGGGAAATGGCAACAATAGGAATTCTCAAGAGCGGGGAAGGCAGATAAGAAGTGGTAACGGGGTGGAGGAGGAGCGGGAGATCGCTGTGAAAGGAGAACCTTGTTTTCTGTTTCCAAACTATGCATGCTATCTGTAACGATGTGCCATGGTTTTGCTGGACGTACAAAGAGAAGGTGGTGGTGTTGGGAATAGTCCTTTTGACTCTCTCCCTACTTTGTGTATGAGGGTTCCATTGTGATTCATACTTGCCTTATACTGAGCCACACCATAGCTTAGAATTGTCTACTGCAATGCACTCTACGTGGGGCTACCTTTGAAGGTGACCTGGAAACTACAACTAATCCAGTGAGATTGGGGACTGGGAGTGGCCACTGAGACCATATAACACCGGTCCTGAAAGACCTACATTGGCTCCCAGTACCAGTGGCGTAGCGTGGGTTGTCAGCACCCGGGGCAAGGCAAGTAATTTGCGCCCCCTAACCCGTGGATTTGCTCCCCCTAACCCTAACCCCCAGATGTTGCGCCCGGTGCGGCCGGCCCCCCCTGCACCCCCCACGCTACGCCACTGCCCAGTACGTTTCCGAGCACAATTCAAAGTGTTGGTGCTGACCTTTAAAGCCCTAAATGGCCTCGGCCCAGTATACCTGAAGGAGTGTCTCCATCCCCATCGCTCAGCCCAGACACTGAGGTCCAGTTCCGAGGGCCTTCTGGCAGTTGCTTCCCTGCGAGAAGTGAGTTTGCAGGGAACCAGGCAGAGGGCCTTCTCGGTAGTGGCGCCTGCCCTGTGGAACTTCCTCCCACCAGATGTCAAGGAAATAAACAACTATCTGACTTTTAGAAGACACCTGAAGGCAGCCCTGTTTAGGGAAGTTTTTAATGTTTGATGTTTTATCGTGTTTTTAATATTCTGCTGGAAGCCACCCAGAGTGGCTGGGGAAACCCAGCCAGATGGGTGGGGTATAAATAAATTATTATTATTATTATTATTATTATTATTATTATTATTATTATTATTACTCAGACTGGCAATGGCTCTCCAGGGTTTCAGACCAACCTCTCTCCCTGCCGTACCTGGAGATGCCAGGGCTTGAACCTGTGACCTTCTGTATGCAAGGCAGTTGCTCTGCCACTGAGCTATGGTGCTGCAGGGTGGGGGCTCAGGCATCTAAAGAACGAAGGCACGTCCTCTGCACACAGTTCACTTACTCCCAGGGTGCAGAGGTGGTCTCGTGTGTGTGTGTGTGTGTTTGTGTTGAAAACAAACTCTGTCTACGCCCAGAGGCAGTCTGTTGATTGTGACCTCCCATTTCAAAGCTCAGCCTTGGCATTTAACAACAAGTTCTCCATTTGGGTCAAGCCATTGATTTGTCAGAAACGGGAGGTGCCTGGAACAGACTTGCCTGCAAATCACAAACCCTCTGATCTTAAAGCCCTCATCCCCCAAGTCCATGCCAGGAGCGGACTTTGGTCTTTCAAATTTCAATGGTGCCCTGTGCAAGGCCAAAATTTGGCACCCCCCTCCTTTTGCCTTCTGTTCTGCGCATGCAGTATGTCATGGTTGTGACGCCCTGTGGTGCCCGCTTTGGCTTGGCGCCCACTGCAAGGGAACCAGTAGTGCTGCCCTAAATCTGTCTCTGTCCATGCTGTTACAGCTTGTCTGTGGATACCTACGGGGCACTCCTCTCATGCTCAGAAGCACTCTCTCCTTGATAGTTACCTCGGTTGTCCCTGGGACAACCCTAGCATTCAAAGCAGACTTAATAGTCCATAATAAGGCTGTGCTGTGATAGTTAAGTGGATTCCTGATCAGAGCCACCAGATACAATTATAATTTTGTTATTCATATGCTGCCTATCTGACCTGATTGCCGAGCTACTCTGGGCAGCTTCCAACAAAATATTAAAAAGACAGTAAAACATCAACTGTTAAAAACTTCCCTGAACAGGGCTGCCTTCAGATGTCTTCTGAAAGTTAGATAGTTGTTTATCCGTTTGGTATCTGGTGGGAGGGCGTTCCACAGGGCGGGTGCCACTACCGAGAAGGCCCTCTGCCTGCTTCCCTATAGCTTCATGCCTCAAAGTAAGGGAACTGCTAGAACATGGGTAGGCAAACTAAGGCCCGGGGGCCAGATCCGGCCCAATCGCCTTCTAAATCCGGCCCTCGGACGGTCCGGGAATCAGCATGTTTTTTACATGAGTAGAATGTGTCCTTTTATTTAAATTGCATCTCTGGGTTATTTGTGGGGCATAGGAATTCATTCTCTCCCCCCCCCATATAGTCTGCCCCCCCAAGGTTTGAGGGACAGTGAACTGGCCCTCTGCTGAAAACGTTTGCTGACCCCTGCACTAGAAGGTCCTTGGAACTGGACCTCAGTGTCTGGGCTGGATGGTATATTTTGTTCTCCCCATTTCCCATGCAAATAGGGTATTTGGGGCAGTGCAACAGGGCCGCTTTTCCTGTGTAGGAGATTATGGCTGGTGTCTGCGAAAGGATGCCTCTCTGGTGATTCGAATTGAAACTGACCGTGGCTTGTTTACAAGAGATGGTGCGCAGGGCAGAAAGTGGGGGGCGGGGTCAGGGGAATTAGCAGTATTATTGGAGCATCTACGCATGGACAGCTGGCTGAGATCGATACTCCCTCCTCCATCCTTTTGTCTAGGTTATGCACAAGTAAAATCCTGCCTCACTTTGCCCGCCCCCTCCTGTGCTGCTTCATCATTCGAGTACACATGTCCGGTTCAGGCTCAGCTGCTTCATTTAGGGATATTGTCTCTCCCAAAAGCAAAGCTGGTGTGCAATAGGAAACCAGGAATGGGGGTTCTGCTGCTGCTGCTGGAGGACGAAGGTCCTGAAAGGTCACCCACATGGCATATAAAATAACTTTTCAACTGTCATAGTGCAAGGCCAGAAGTGCTGCTGGCGTGAGCTGTGCGTGGTGCACCTCCCTTTTCTATTTTGTTTTCAGTATCTCACTAACCCTTGATAAGACACGCTACATCTTGCAAGGCGAAGCAATTTCCCTTGGCTCCTTGGCAGGCACCATTCAAGGCGTTCTGCCTCTTAAAGGTAAAGGGACCCCTGACCATTAGGTCCAGTCGCAGACGACTCTGGGGTTGCGGCGCTCATCTCGCTTTACTGGCCGAGGGAGCTGGCGTACAGCTTCCGGGTCATGTGGCCAGCATGACTAAGCCACTTCTGGCGAACCAGAGCTGCGCACGGAAACGCCGTTTACCTTCCCACCGGAGTGGTACCTATTTATCTACTTGCACTTTGATGTGCTTTCGAACTGCTAGGTTGGCAGGAGCAGGGACCGAGCAACAGGAGCTCACCCCGTCGCGGGGATTCGAACCGCCGACCTTCTGATCAGCAAGTCCTAGGCTCTGTGGTTTAACCCACAGCGCCACCCGCGTCCCATTCCGCCTCTTACATTGCATAAGGGATGCCACAGTCACATGCAAAGTGCGTGCTTGGGGGAAGGTTCGGGACGGGCGTGGGGATCTGAGTTTGCACAGGTGCAGGGACTCTGATGGAGAAGGTGAAGAGAGAAATGTTGGTTTCTCCCTTGTAACTCTTGGACATCCAGTGAAGCACCAAACCTTTGATGGCTGGATCATCAAAGCCGTGTTGTTGTTGTTTGCAGCACAGGCAGGTCATTGTGTTGACCGAGAAGCAAATGTTGGAAAAACAGAGTAAGTTTCTAAGTAAGTAAGTAAGCAAGCAAGCAAGCAAGCAACTTCCGCCCTCACACCTGCCACTGCTTCCCGTTTTGTCTGAGTGCTGCGTTGCAAAAATGCTTATCGGCCACGAAAATGCAATGAGTAAGGCTGTGCCAGGGCTTCCTGTATCATCTGATTATACCAAAGTTGAACAAATGGTTGCTTCAGCATCTGTTTATATGTGTGTAACTTTATATATATATTCCTCTGCATGCAAAGACAGGCTCAGGCAGATTGAGCGGACGAGACCAATAGCGGGTCCAACAGTCAAGAAGGCATCTTCTTCACAAGTTGCAGGAGGAAGTGAGGGGCAGATAGAGTCTAGGAGAAGGAAAACTCTGATCCTAAACCTCTGCTGCCTAGCTGAATATCTTCAGGAGAAGAAAAGGCTAAGGCGTAAACCTAAATAATGCGTACAGAAATGCCTCTACTAAGTAAAGTGTGCATAGAAATGAATCTGTTAGTAAAACTAACAAAGATGCATTGCATAATAGGGTAAACTGCTTACAGAAATGCATATATTAGGCAAATTTGTTTCTTAGGAGAAATTTGCAATAAAATACTGACATGTCTTCATGAGTGCAGTATTTTAGTGCAAATTTCTGTTTTTTAATAGTTGCAAACTGATGTCAGAATGTGGAGAAGCAAAGGCAGGAAAAAGGAGAAAGTGAGATGGAAGGATCCACCTGTTCCTCACAGAAGGTAGATCTCCAGGTAGTTTGCAGCCGCCCAGAGTGGCTGGGGAAGCCCAGGCAGATGGGCGGGGGTATAAATAATAAATAATTATTATTATTATTATTATTATTATTATTATTATTATTATTATTATTATGTCTGAGGCCTCATGAGACCTCTTGTGCAACTTCCTGTTTCTACCGGAAATCACGTTTGGAGGCCTGGCAGGGCCTCTGACATCATCTGGGAGGTCAGAGCCCCGACCTAACTTCCAGTAGAAATTCGGAAGTTGCATTGGAACCCCGCATTGTGGGTGCTAAGCCGGTTCTTGTTTTGCCACCTCAGTGCCGTTGGGTAGGAATCCTGGTCTGGATTCCTGAAGATGTCCTGGCCTCCGTTAACTCGCAGGCGTGACTTCCACCATATGTGTGCCTGCTGAGTCACGGCACTGCTTGGCAGGTTGGCACACTCCTTCCCAGGGCTTGGCAGCTTGTGAGTGGGCAGAGCTTTTTGGTACAGCTCGGCTCGGTTCTCCGCTGTTCCAGGGAAAGGCGAGAGGAGTCATCTGTCAGGATGGGGGTGGAGGACAAGAGATGGAGCACGAGGCCATCCCAGATGGTTTCAACTCAGAGTGACCGGATGCAGCAAGGACCAGGCCTCTTCCTCCCCAAGGGGGTTTGGAGACATCTGGCTACTTTCGCTTCCACCTTTGAGATGTCGAGATTTTCCCTGAGGCCTGTTTTTTATTATTATTATTGTTGTTGGTTTTCCTTTAATACAGTCATACCTCATGTTACGTTTGCTTCAGGTTGCGCGTTTTCAGGTTGCGTCCCGCGGTGACCCGGAAGTGCTGGAAAGGGTTACTTCCAGGTTTTGCCGCATGCGCAGATGAGCAAAATGACGTAACGTGCATGCGCAGAAGCGGCAAATCACGACCCGCGCATGTGCAGACGCAGATTGCATTCTTTTCAGGTTGCGAACGGGCCTCCGGAACAGATCCTGTTTGCAACCAGAGGTACCACTGTACTCACAAGTATATCTTTACATCATAACTTTACATCTTGCAATTATACATATTCTTATTTTCAAAGTAGGTTCATGATTATTATTATCATAGATCGGCAAACATTGCTGTACACAAAGAAGAAGAAGAAAGGGAAAAAGGACAAAAAAGGGGAAAAAAGATGGCTTTTGAGTAGTTTCTGTGGATAACAATTCCAAAAGGAAAATTGATATATAAGAAAACATTATAAATAAAAAGATGGTGAATATAGGCAGTAAGTTTATTGGTACAAAATGGAAGAGATGGGAAGTCACTTATTTATGAACAATATTAGCAGTTTAAAATTACATCTCCCCCTCCCCCCTTTCCCTGGCCACCACTTCAGATGGTTTTAAAAGAGGATCAGACAAATTCACGGAGAATTAGGCAGCAACAACAATAACAATAACAACAACAACAATTTTATTATTTATATCCCACCCATCTAGCTGGGTTTCCCCAGCCACTAAGGCTACTAAGGATCTCAAAGGATCTACGTTGGGTCCCAGTATGTTTCCAAGCACAATTCAAAGTGTTGGTGCTGACCTAATTTGAAGCCCTAAACAGCTTTGACCCTGCATACCTGAAGGAGCATCTCTACCCCCATCATTCAGCCTGGACACTTCTGGTGGTTCTTTCATTTGCAAGAAGCAAAGTTACAGGGAACCAGGCAGAGGGCCTTCTCGGCAGTGGCGCCCACCCAGATGTCAAGGAAATAAACAACTATCTGACTTTCAGAAGACATCTGAAGGCAGCCCTGTATAGGGAAGTTTTTAATGTTTGACGTTTTATTGTGTTTTAATTTGTTGGGAGCTGTCCAGAGTGGGTAGGGTAATCTAGTTAGATGAATGGCATATAAATTATTATTTTTGCCACAGTGGCTATATTCTGCCTCCACAGTTTGAGGCAGTACGCCTCTGAATGACAGTTGCTGGGAATCCCCCCGCAGGGAGTGTGGCAGGCTCCCCATAGGCCACCATGAGAACAGATTGTTGGACTAGAAGAAGAAGAGTTTGGATTTGATATCCCGCCTTTCACTCCCCTTCAGGAGTCTCAAAGCGGCTAACATTCTCCTTTCCCTTCCTCCCCCACAACAAACACTCTGTGAGGTGAGTGGGGCTGAGAGACTTCAAAGAAGTGTGACTAGCCCAAGGTCACCCAGCAGCTGCATGTAGAGGAGCGGAGTCGCGAACCCGGTTCACCAGATTACGAGTCCACCGCTCTTAACCACTACATCACACTGGCTCTCAAGATGGGCTTTGGCCTGATCCATCACTCTCTTCTTATGATCATGTGTTTAGATAGCCAGAGCTGAACTGTCAGCCCATCTGTTTTTATATTTTTTGCCATTGGCTCTGCAAGCTCCTTGCCCAATTCTCTCTGTACATAGTACAGTCGTACCTCGGAAGTCGAACGGAATCCGTTCCGGAAGTCCATTCGACTTCCAAAATGTTCGGAAACCAAGATGCAGCTTGCGATTGGCTGCAGGAAGCTCCTGCAGACAACCGGAAGCCGCGACGGACGTTTGGGTTCCAAAGGACGTTCGAAAAAGCAGAACAGTCACTTCCAGGTTTGTGGCGTTCGGGAACCAAAATGTTAATCTCACTAGGCGTTTGACTTCCGAGGTATGACTGTACACCATCATGGGGAATTTTGAAGGATTAAATGCAGAAAGGAGGGGCTGGTCTGTGACGGGTAAGATTTTTTCTTTCATTTAGTTTTAGTTAACAAGATTTGTATCCAAAACCTCTTAAGCAGGGCACGTGACATTTTAAACATCCATTAAAACGTATTTTAAACATCCATTAAAAGGTACCGATAAAATCGAAAGTTGCGCAAGATTTGAAATGTGAAACCAGGAGTTTCAAATAAAATAGACACAATAAAACGACGTGTTAACATTATACAGTGGTACCTCGGGTTACAGACACTTCAGGATACAGACACTTCAGGTTACAGACTCTGCTAACCCAGAAATAGTATCTCGGTTTAAGAACTTTGCTTCAGGATGAGAACAGAAGTTGTGCACTGGGAGCGGGAGGCCCATTAGCTAAAGTGGTACCTCGTGTTAAGAACCATTTCAGGTTAAGAACGGACCTCCAGAACGAATTAAGTTCTTAACCCGAGGTACCACTGTATTTCTGGGTAGCCTTGCCTAAACAAAGAAGTTTTTTTTAGCAGGTGCTGAAAACAACACAACAAAGGAAGCTGCCTAGTGTTAATTTGCAGGGAGTGTGCCAGAGAGGGAATGGGTGGGCGCAGCTTCTGAACCTTTGAGTCTATAATCCTAACCAGTCTGTTTCTGCAAGATTCTAGGGCTTTGGGGTACCTCCTTGGCAAGGGAATGTCCATCGTTATGGAGCAAGCCGCCTTTTCACAGCGAGTGTGAAAATCCACCCATATCATGACTACGCAGAGCACATAAAAGCCGCAAGTAGTGATGTCCAATTGCTTGGTCTGGTCTGGGTTCCTGCTTTGCCAGACACTTACTTCCCCGCTATGTCTAGGGGGCTGAGCTATGCAATAAATGTTAAGAACTATGTAATTGCCTTTCTGGATTACCACCAGGTCCATCTCGCTCAGCATTCCGTTTCCAATAGCAACCAGCCTCTGGGAAGCTTCCAAGCAAGGCGCAAAGGAGGTCGCCACCTTCGAGTTGCTAGTTCTGCCCGGCGCCAGGTCCTCGGAGGTAGATTACCTCTGAATACAGAGGCTCCATTTGTCCATTGGGGGCAATAGCCATTAGTGTACCTTTGCTCCGTGAATTGAACTGGTGTTATGTGCGTTTAAGAGCTGCTTGTGTGAGCAGTCAAATCCCCGTGACAGGGTGAGCTCCCGTTGCTCTGTCCCAGCTCCTGCCAACCCACCAGTTTGAAAGCACACCAGTGCAAGTAGATACAGTGGCACCTCAGGTTACAAACACCTTGGGTTACAAACACTTTGGGTTACAGACTGCGCTAACCCGGTAGTACCTCGGGTTAAGAACTTTACCTCAGGATGAGAACAGAAATTGTGCGGCAGCAGAAGGCCCCATTAGCTAAAGTGTTACCTCAGGTTAAGAATGGTTTCAGGTTAAGAACAGGTTAAGTTTGTAACCAGATGTACCACTGTAAATAGGTACCACTGTGGTGGGAAGGTAAACGGCGTTCCCATGCGCTCTGGTTTCCATCACAGTGTTGCGTTGCGCCAGAAGCAGTTTAGTCCTGCTGGCCTCATGACCCGGAAAGCTGTCTGTGGACAAACGCCAGCTCCCTTGGCCTGAAAGCGAGATGAGCGCCGCAACCCCATAGTCGCCTTGACTGGACTTAACCACCCAGGGGTCCTTTACCTTTTTACCTTTAGAGTGGTACCTCGGGTTACATACGCTTCAGGTTATATACGCTTCAGGTTACAGACTCCACTAACCCTGAAATAGTGCCTCGGGTTAAGAACTTTGTTTCAGGATGAGAACAGAAATCGTGCTCCGGTGGCGCGGTGGCAGCAGGAAGCCCCATTAGCTAAAGTGGTACTTCAGGTTAAGAATAGTTTCAGGTTAAGAACGGACCTCCGGAATGAATTAAATACTTATCCCGAGGTACCACTGTAACAAGGAAGGACTGGACTCAGGAAAGCAGATCACATTATGCGGCAACAGAGCAGGGGTGAGTGTTTTAGCCAGGCTGGAATGTGTCCCTGAGCTCTGAGAATGCTTCTTTCTCTCCTGGATGAAGGATTGTGTGTTTGTTTGTGTGTGAAAAAATCAGCCTAGGATACAAAAGCAAAATTCACATGGCATACCGGCTCCTGGGAGGCTGCCCAGAGGGGAATATGGCCCTCGGGCTCCTCCCACCCTGACACAGAACAAGGAAACAAGACACAGACATGCCCCTTCACGGAAGTGTTGGTACTGCATCCTTTCTCATTTCATCTATTGCACATCTTCATACGAGCAGGCTGTGTATATATGAGCTGACAAACATGAACTTCATTATTATTTTTTTAAATGATATTTATTGAAATTTTGCAGACAATAAAAGGTTACAAAATTAAGAAATAAGAAATGAAAAAGGATAACAAAGGATAACAATAATAAAAGAAAAAGAGATACAAAAATACAAAGACAAAATACATAAAAAGTAAAAAAAGAAAAAAAGAAGTTAAAAAGGAATCAATATTTTCATGTCTTATATTTCATTTACTTGTTTCCTGACCTCCTCGCACCCCCTTTTTTGTATTCCAGTTCACATGGTTAATTCAGCAAATCCTTACCCTCTATCATTTATCTTTACTCAATATCTTAACCTATTATAACTATATATTTTCAACCATTGTCAATCCATATTTACATATTCTTGTTAATCTTTTTACCAATACCGCTTATTTTCAAGACAAACGTGAACTTCAAGTGAGAGTGGAGAATGCGCAGGTCAGCCCTAAACATAGCCATGAGCCATGGGGATTTCCCACGATGCCCTGCACAATGCACGAGGCTATTGTGGGAAATATATATAAAATTCCTTTTTATTGGTTTTACAAATACAAAGTACAAATAAACACAAACTAGTAAAAACATATCTGTATAAAGAGATTCTCTGAATCTCAAGCCTTCCCCCCATCCCTTCCTTGGAGTCTTATTTTAAGCACCTGCAACTACATATTCATCCATACTCCAATTCTTACATCAAACCATATTATTCATAGTATTTTTTCCACTACAAGTGAGTCAAAATCCTGCTCTTGTTTCCATCTGCTTACAGTGGTCTCCTAGGTAACTTGTAATTCCCCCCCATTCTTTTATAAAGTTTTTCTCCTCTTGGTTTCTGAGTTTTCCAGTCAGCTTTGCTATCTCAGCGTAGTCCATCAGCTTGGTTTGCCATTCCTCTCTGGTAGGTACCTTGCCTTCTTTCCAACTCGCGCTAGTAGCATCCGGACGGCTGTTGTTCCACACATAAAAAGTCTTTTCTGATCCTTTGGGATGTTGGTTCCCATTTATCTTTACTCAATATCTTAACCTATTATAACTATATATTTTCAACCATTGTCAATCCATATTTACATATTCTTGTTAATCTTTTTACCAATAGCTAGTAGCATCCGGACGGCTGTTGTTCCACACATAAAAAGTCTTTTCTGATCCTTTGGGATGTTGGTTCCTAATAGAAAAGCTTCTGGTTTCTTCACAAAAGTTGGCATAACAGAAAATGGCTGCCATGAGGGCATGGAATAACGCAAGATGCCACCTCTGAAAGAGCAGAAAAGAGACCTGCATGCACACAGGGCCAGATTTAGGTTTGATGAGGCCCTAAGCTACTGAAGGTAGTGGGGCCTTTATATGTCCAGCTGTCCTTTGTCAACAACAAATTGTCGCTGTTTTTTGTGTGTTGAATATATGCTATATGGCAATGTATGGACCTAATAGGTATCTAAAGCCATTTGCACATAACAAAACATGTATTTTTTCAAAGTAATTGTTGAACTGAAATACAATTAAGAAGAAGTACAGTATATTAATAGTGAAATTGGTTTTGGAACAGACTTCTGGAATGGATTAAGTTTGAGAACCAAGGTACCACTGTGCAGTATATAGAAATGAGCAACCCAGTGATATTTTAGGGAGCAAGCTAGCAGGTGGGGCCCATTACTTACATCATAGGAGCCTACAAAACACTGTTGCTGTGTGTAGGTTTGATTTGATTTGTTTTTTTATCTTGCATTTTGGAAATGTGCATCCAATTTTGTTTCCCTTTAAATTTTTTGGGGGCTCCCAAGAGAGTGGGGCCCTAAGCTATAGCTTGTTTAGCTTATATGTAAATCCGGCACTGCATGTGCCCCTCCTCATACATTAGCCATACATGTTGTGTTTGGAACAGATGAGAGGGTGGGCAGCAAATCCTGGCATCTGGTGAAAGGTTGGGCATGTTTAAGAGGATGTGTTGAATGTAGGAGAGGCCAAGTCAGTGCTAACACGAACTGAACAGCAAGAGCCAACAATTTCTCATGCATTGCGGATTTTTGAGGAGATATTTACTGAAACCTGTTGTGGGCGCAGCACGATGTATTGGTGGGTGCCAAATTTTTAATCACTTGAGCAGAGAAGGTGGTGTTGCATCAGGAATCCCCTCAGACTGTGTAAAGAGATGGCTCGCATAAGTGAGCCCAGCTATGTATTATTAGAGAATGAAATGATGAAATAAAGGTGACTATTACCCATTCTGACGAGAGAGGGATTTCCTTCCAGACCACATATGTATAGGCAAGAGTGCCCTTGACATGGGAGTGGAGAGGAGAATGACAGTCTAGAAGGATGAAAAGGGAAAATCCATAGTTTCCTAAGGAAAAATAGGATTTTTCTTCTTATTATTAATATTTCATTAGAAGAATTTCATTTATGAAAAGGTAGAGTGAGAAAAAAAGAAAGTAAAGAGTGAGAGTGGGGGGGAAGAAAAATACTGTTGTGCAAGAATATACAGATGTGCATATTCTTATTAGCCAAATACACATGTAATTGTCAATAAACTAATATATTCTGTGTAGCTTCATTCCAGATATCATTGTATTTATCCAAGCTGTCCGTTCACATGCTGCCAAAGTTGTCGTATTGTCAAACCATCGATTAAGGGGAACCGTATCTTTATTCTTCCAATTCATCAGTGTTGGTCCCTTGGCCACTATTAGGGTGTGTAGAATCCATTTTCGCTCTCCTGTTGTCAATTTCCATACAATGGGTACAGTTCAAAAACAGGAAATCTAGGGGGGGGGGATTCCATGAATGCGCCTAAACCACTTGCGCTCCCTCTCCCAGGCTGCGTTTTAATCTTCTGACAGGTCTATTTTGAGTAATAATTTTCTGAGCCCAACGGATCTGCTGAGGGTTTTACTAAACCCTGAGAGGAAGAGGGGGACGGGACTAATCAGGACCCATATTTATTCCAAACTTCCATTCTCTTCCCACACATGAGCTCAGAAAGCGTGTGTTTTCCTCCTATTTTATTTTCCGTGTTTCTTTTCATCCATAGAGGGACTGAGCGTGGTAGGGACACCCCACTCCCTGTCCTTGACTAGGCATCGCAGGTGGTGGGCGCAAAGGCAAAAAGGCAGGGGCAGGCCGAACGGCTACCCTGGCAGCTTAATTGATGCCACCGTGGGTTTTGGGAGTGGGGTGTGTTCGTGCTTTCTGTCTCTGGCTGTGACAGCCTTTGCGGCTTTGATTACAGGATAGAGCGAGCCTGAGAGGATTGGAGGCGGAAGAGGATGGAAGTTGCAGAGGGGCGGGGATGAATCTCCTAAGTGGGGAAGCGTACGTACAGGGATGGCAGCTAAATTGGGATCTGCGGAGGGCTCAAAGCGTGTGTTTGGCGGGGCGGAGACGTGAGCTTTCCGAAGTCAAGGGGAAAGAGCGAGAAAGCTAAAGGGAAAGAATTCGTCCTTTGATCTATGAAAGGAAGGCAGGAAAGGGTGAACAAATGTAGGAGAGGTTTTGGGCCGGCCCTGCCATTAGGCAGAGTGAAGCTGCTGCCTCAGGTGGTGCATTCTTGGGGGTTGGGGAGTGGCAATAAGGCGTTGGAGGAAAGAGCTATGTTGCACCAGTCAGTAGAAAAAAGACAGTCACGGAATTGAAAACTACACAAAACAAATGAAATACCATGAAAATCCCTGAAACAAGAAGTAATCGACTAAAAATTATCTTATAGAATTAAACTAAATAACAAAAATCACAAAGTTTAAGGAAAAAATTAGAAAAACCTAGAAATGAACAAAGCCTTAACGGGATGCCGGCTACAAACCTTGTTTCACTGATTTTTACGGTATTTCATTTGCTTTGTGTATGTTGTGCCAGTCGGCTTGCCCTTCATCTCCTAAACTAGTGGAGGGTGCTGTCTTGTCACCTATGTCAAAGTAATGTTCAAGTCAATTAAGGTTGCCCTATGAATCAACTCAGGTTCTGTATATGGATCAGGGAGACCTTGGTCTTTTGCTTTGCCTTAGACGACGAAATGCCTTGGAATGGCCCCAAGAGAGAGCATTTAAGGAAGAAAGGGGAATGAGGACTATTCAAGTAACTGGTTCCTGGTTCCCACTCCCATCCCTCCACATGCTCATTTAACTCCTTCTTGCAATGCCTGGAGACGTCAGAAGGTTTGCTTGTTTGTTCGGCCAGTTGGGTACAGTGGTACCTCGGGTTAAGTACTTAATTCGTTCCAGAGGTCTGTTCTTAACCTGAAACTATTCTTAACCTGAAGCACCACTTTAGCTAATGGGGCCTCCTGCTGCCACCGCGCCTGCCGCTGCACGATTTCTGTTCTCATCCTGAAGCAAAGTTCTTAACCCGAGGTCCTATTTCTGGGTTAGCGGAGTCTGTAACCTGAAGCATATGTAACCCGAGGTACCACTGTACATTTGAAATTTTGAGGCAGTTCCGTGGGCACCATTCACAAAATGGCTGAAGTAGGGGTGCGGCATAACGTAAAATGGCTGCCACATTTAAAAGAGCAGAAAAAGAGACAGGAAGACAAAATGTTGTTGTTGTTATTTATTAAGTCTGTATACTGCCCTATATCCGCAGGTCTCAGGGCGGTTCACAGGATACAGTTGCAATCTAAAAACACAAAATACATAACCAAAATAGAAACAACCCAATAACGCTCCCTCCCACACACACTTTAAAAGGGCATTGGACGGTACTGTTGCAGCTCTCAATACAAAACAGGCACCCACATGCTCTTTGCGTCTCTCTGTTCAGAACAGAAGGTCAAGTGGACATGTTGAGCAAGGCATGTTAAATATAGGAGATGCCGACCAGAAAGACCAAGCAGTCTCATGCATGGTGGGTGAAGTGTGAAGTGTAGGTGGGTTCCCTCGAGTCAAGACACAGTGATAACATCAAGAACTTCTATCGAACTAACAGAACTGAACAACAGGGGCAAGGCAACAACTTATATACATTTCTGGGCCACTCCCAACGTGATTGGCTGTCTAAACTTCCAAGCTGCGAATCATGACTCAGAGTTTAAGGGCCAATGGCAGAGGCCCAAATCCTGAAAGGTTCTGTGATTGGATATCATGTATCGAATCAGAACACAGGGGCTCAGAATCCTTAGTCCAGACTCAAGCTCAGGCAAACACAGACCCCACTGAATACATAACAGGGGATTTCTGAGAGGATATTTTCGGAGCTGCAGTAGAGGTACTGAAAGGCACATTGGTGCCCGCAGGCACTGTTTGGCAACCTGTGGCTTACACAGAATGGTCTAAATACTGTACCAGGTGGGGTGATCATTCACTCTGTGTTTCTAAATTGTGCAGTGAAACAGCAAACCTGGGCCATGGAAACTAGTCTCAGTTGTAATCATCCAGAGGGTGACCTCCCTGCATCTGTGCTCAGATGTCAACTGTTTGCAATGTTGGCAACTCACATCAAGGCGAGCTCAGAGCTGCTGGGGAAGTGATGCCATCAGTTAATTTCGTGTTGTAATTACAGATGGATGTGAGGGGGCAAAACAAGAGAAGAGATATCACTTATTCATGATTACATTGCGCTTTCTGGTAACTAAGGTTTTGCCTGTTCAGAGGGCAAAGGAGCCCTGCAACAAACAAACAAACAAACTCATGAGTGAAACCATGGGTGCCTGCGGGGGGCCTTCTACAACGAGAGAAATGAGGCAAAATTGTGTACAGTCATACCTCGAGTTGAATGCGCTTCGGGTTGAGTGCGTTCGAGTTGCGCTCCACGGCAACCCGGAAGTAACGGAGTGCGTTACTTCCGGGTTTTGCGGCTTGCGCATGCGCGGACGCTCAAAATGAAGTCACGCGCATGCGCTTCGGTAGTGAAACGTGACCCATGCACGCGCAGACGCGCCGTCATGTCTTGCGTTCCGTTCGGGATGTGAACGGGGCTCCGGAATGGATCCTGTTTGCATCCCGAGGTACCACTGTAAATGCTAATTCTGCTCACTCATTCGGCAAGAAACTAGCCTGCCCCAGCCTTTCAATGTTTTAAACTAATGAATGAAGTAATTTAGGGAAGTGGATCTAGCCAATAAAACAAAGAGAAGGCAACTAGAATGATACTCCTGTCATCTGGAGAAGAAAATTCTTGGGTCATATTTACGCCTTTAATTTTGGTCCTTGGTTAGAGAAGCGATTGCTGCGCCATATAAAACAATTCAGATGTCCAAAGTTTTAGTAAGGTTGTGTGTCCACCTAAAAACAAATGTAGCAGCAAAGAGAGGAGTTCACCATTTGTCTACCTCAGCTCAAATTCTAACACTTTGAATTGTGCTTGGAAACATACTGGGAACCGACATAGGTCTTTCAGGACCGGTGTTATATGGTCCCAGCGGCCGCACTCAGTCACCAGTCTGGCAGCTGCATTCTGGATTAGTTGTAGTTTCTGAGTCACTTTCAAAGGTAGCCCCACGTAGAGTGCATTGCAGCAGTCAAAGCATTGCAAATTGAATTCGCCGTTCGTTCACACAACTAGTCACTTTACCGAATCAATGTACCACCTCAAACCGAATTAACACCACTTATCCTGTATTGCTCAAATTACGGACAAGTTACAAATTTTATTTAAGCATATACCAGCACTTTTGGTATGGCAGACCCAGAAGTCACCTTGCAATAAAAGCAAATATCAATTCTAGAACAATGGGAGTGGGGAGTTTGAAAGGTTAAATACTGAACAGATTCATTACAAATTCATCCCAAGGATAAGGACTGTTTCGTGTGAATATGAGAGGACATATAAATGTGGGTTCTGACTTAGGAGGTAAGAAGTAAGAGCCAGTTTGGCCATATGAGATAGCAGAACAAGGAATCAAGCCCTGTTCATTTGTCGAGGGCCACTGAAAGGCCACAACAATGAGGCCTTGCTCACTGAGAATGATATCCGAGTGACCCATCTACTCTGGGAAAGACTTGGCGTAGGATTTTGAACGCTCCTTGCTTTAGCTGTCACTAAGGTCTCCCTACAAATCCCATCCAAAGTACACCAAAATCACCTCCCTTCTCCATTGTTCAGTGTCTCGAATTTTCCTTCCTGTGATCTCTTCCTGAATTCCTAAGTTATGTTTTCCATGCTGTACATGGAGGAAGAGACTTCCCTGTCGCAGCACAGAACTTGACAAAGGGAAGTGCTTTTCTTAACGCACAATGCATGTGTGTGTGTGTGTACATAAGAAGAGAGAATTGAATATAAGAAGAGTGTTGCTGGATCAGGCCAGTGCCCCATCTAGTCCAGGGACACGGCTGGCGCTGTGGTCTAAACCACTGAACCTCTTGAGCTTGCTGATCGGAAGGTCAGCGGTTCAAACCCCGGTGACAGAGTGAGCTTCTGTTGCTCTGTCCCAGCTCCTGCCAACCTAGCAGTTTGAAAGCACGCCAGTGCAAGTAGATAAATAGGTACCACTGTGGCGGGAAGGTAAACAGCATTTCCGTGTGCTCTGGCTTCCATTACGGTGTTCCATTGTGTCATTGTGTTCATATCTTTTTTCTCTCTGTCCAGGTTTTTAGCACCTATTCCAACGAGGAATATGACCGGCGGAACGAAGATGTCGATCCCATGGCTGCCTCGGCAGAGTATGAACTCGAGAAGCGGGTGGAGAGGCTAGACCTCTTTCCCGTGGAACTAGATAAAGGTAATGGAGAAATCTGGTACAGATGTGAGGTAAAAATGGTTTTTCTGGAGTGGAGAAGGTGGGAGCCTATTTTTTGATTCAGCCAGCTGGGGAATGTGTTGGAAAGTAAGGTGTTTCTTTACATTCACACACATCAACCAGGAAGGTCTTTGTCAGAGCTTTTCAGCTGAGGGATGGCCTGGCCACTGAATTGCAACACATCCAATAGTTCATTTCTTTCCATTTGGGCCTGGATAGCAAGAGTGGTTTCCTAGCCCCACTGCAAGTGCTAATGTTCAGATGATTTTGTTGTCACCCTCCGCTGCCACTGTGAAGTGTCACGGCCGTGTTCATTCCACATACATTTAAGCTCTGATTTACTCAGGGATGCTGAGATTACTGTGTTATCACCAGCTACTGCTGCTGAGAAGGGTAATTTTGCATACATTTACATTCTAATTAAATTGTCCCAGACGGTATTTTGCATTCCGTTGTCATTAACACCAGCCTTTACATTCCCTCCCCTGCTTTATTTATTTGTTTGTTTGTTTAAGGATTTACAAACTGTCTCCCCCCAAAAAGTGATTTCGAAGCAGTGCGTGCGACGGAAATATTTAAAAAGCAACAAAATAGGTAGCAAAAATGTGCATAACCATCTGAAAAGCAGATCTTAAAAATCCAGGTGTCGTGTGGTATACAATGTAAAATGGCTGAGTCACTCTTCAGGGAAAGCCATTGTTTAAAAAGAGAGAGAAATTCTTTGATAGCTGCCTAAGTGTAAAAATGAAAGGAGATCAAGAGCTAATTCCATAGAGCTGGAGCCGCAAAACTAAAATCCTAGTATCTAGTTGATGTCAAGTATCTCTAAGCGTATGGGACTCTAAACCGTGTCCCATCGGAGGAACACAATTGGCTCCAAGTGGTATAGGGCTTTGAATGCTAAAAGAAAAACCTTGAACTGAGCCTGGTGGCATAATGGGCAGCCTAGTGGCAGCTTGTGGACTACAGTGGTACCTTGGTTCTCAAACTTAATCCTTTCTGGAAGTCTGTTCCAAAACCAAAGTGTTCCAAAGCCAAGGCGCGCTTTCTCATAGAAAGCAATGCAGAACGGATTAATCCGTTCCAGACTTTTAAAAACAACCCCTAGAACAGCAATATAACATGAATTTTACTTTCTATCGAGACCATGGATCCATAAAATGAAAGCAATAAGCAATGTAACACAGTCACACAGTCAATCAATCAGTAGCTGAACTGGGTTCCACACAAAACAAAGAGAGAGAGCAACAAAAACTCAAAATAAATAGCGAAAACAGACAGATCTCAGCATAACACTCAAAATGGAAATGTGGGACTCAAAACGGAAGCGTAAGACTCAAAATGGAGCACATTCAGCTTCCGAAAAAAGTTCACAAACCGGAACACTTACTTCCGGGTTTGCAGTGTTTGGGTTCCAAGTTGTTTGAGAACCAAGGTGTTTGAGAACCAAGGTACCACTGTAATGGAGTTGTGAAATTATCTGTTCTTGAGGTAACTAACACCTTGACCATATTGGCCAAACTGTTCCTCTGCAGGAATGATCACAGCTGTGTTAGCAGCAAAGCTTTACCACTTGTATGGGTGGGTGGGTGCATGTATGTATGTGCTTGTGTTTGTACATAAAACCTGACAAATGAGGATCACATTCCATGCATCTGACAAAGTGAGCTGAAGTCTAGGGCTGGGCGAGATCTGGTTTTCAACTTTGTGACATATCACCAGCTAAACATCGCAACATACCTGTATATCACAATGCCTGAGAGAAGGATGGAGCTGTGTAGAGGCTTCCGCTGGCTTCACGGTTTTTTCTGCATCATGATTTTAGCATGGCACACACACATATCATGACTCGCAATATATTACCAGGTCTAAAATGATGAAACTGATATCACGAGACGGACTTCAAACCGGTTCCAAGTGATATATCGATATATCACCCAGCCCTACGAAACCTTACGCCAGGGTTCGTTTTTTGAGGCCAGTCCGGTCCACTCCCCGGCAGACCTCTCAGTGGGCCGGAACATGCGCTCAAGCTATTTCTGGCGCTCTTCCAGGTCGGAAGTGCACCGGAAATAGCGTACACGCATGTGTACGGGCACTCCTCTGGTTAAGGAGCGCCCATGCACACACAATATTTCCAGTGCTCTTCCGACCTGGAAGTCAGTCCCCGCGGCAAGAAAAAAAATGGCGCCATGGGGGGAAAAGCACGGAATTCCCACGCCGATCCACGGAACGGCCGTGGGCCAGTTCCAGGAAGCTCATGGGCCCGAACTGGCCCATGGGCCTTAGGTTGCTAACCTCTGTGTTACACCATGATAAAATTGGTTAATCTTTGAGGTGCCTCTTTGCTGTTTTCGCTGCAGCAGGCTCACATGAGTATACTCCTCTGGAAATTGTAGGAATTGAATATCTATTAGGCCTCAAGCAAATAGCAGCTGTATCCCCATGAGTAAAGACAAACTGCATTAGTTATTTGGGTAGTTATTCAAGAAGGTGTCCTCATACCCCTGGGATGCTCCCTTAAGTCCCACCCCCCCCACTCAGGAAGATCGTATTTAGAGCCCGGCTACCTGTTATACCCACCTTGCCCTATCCTTTTGGGGTTTTATTTCTTACCTTAACAGCTAATTTTTCATAGAAACTGGGATGTGGTTGAAGCAAGGGAAGTAAGCAACTCGGGAAATCAACAACAAATAAGGAAAAGGCCTTTAATGCAATGTTTCCTCCATCCAGCGGCGTAGCGTGAGTTGTCAGCACCCGGGGCAACGCAAGTAATTTGCGCCCCCTAACCCGGGGCAAGGCACGTAATTTGCACCCCCCCTAACCCCTAACCTGCGAGTTGCCGCTGGCGCTGCCGCCCAAACGACGCCGCTTGCCCGGAGGAGGAGGGGGGCACAGAGGCGAGGAAAATGCAACGGCCCAGCAGCTGCAGCAGCAGCGGCGGAGGCGGGGCTGTGAGAAGGGGCTGCCTGGCGCGTCCTCCGCGGCGAGCGCTGAGAGCCGCTGCCTGCCGGGCGCCTTCAGCCGGGACGCGCGCACAGCTCGTCGGTTCCGCGAGACATGCGGCTCTGCTACAGCCTGCGCCCGAGGCTCTTCGGCGACTCCGGAGGCAGCGAGCGCGCCCCCCCCAGATGTTGCGCCCGGTGCGGCTTGCCCCCCTGGCACCCCCCACACTACGCCACTGCCTCCATCCTACCACAAAGAACGTTAATCCTTAGGACCTGAAGCACTGATACATCAACCGTCCCTAACTTGCATGTCCTGGTTTTCTTGGTGTGGTGCAGTGGTTAAGAGCGGTGGACTCGTAATCTGGTGAACCAGGTTCGCTTCCCCGCTCCTCCACATGTAGCTGCTGGGTGACCTTGGGCTAGTCTCACTTCTCCGAAGTCTCTCAGCCCCACTCACCTCACAGAGTGTTTGTTGTGGGGGAGGAAGGGAAAGGAGAATGTTAGCCGCTTTGAGACTCCTTCGGGTAGTGATGAAGCGGGATATCAAATCCAAACTCCTCCTCCTCCTCTTCTTCTTCTTCATCTTCTTCTTTTCTTCTAATTTCATGGGCGATGCTTGGATCTTCTTGCCTGTGGTCTGGTCCATGTTCAGGGTGCACCGCAGTGCGAGCAGAGAAATTTCCACCCGTTTCCCCTGCTATTAGTTTACAGTGTGAAAAGCACTGTGATTGTCTGACTTAGTAGTTCAAAGGAGTTTTTATTGACTTATCCTTGTGCTTGTCTGTTGTATTTGTTGCAATATGCTGTCCAGGGCTGTAACTTGCCCTGTGAGCTAATTCTGGTAACTCCTCTGGAACCTGGTGTTCTTAAGAAAATCACCCTTTGCTTTCCCTCGTTCAGATTCCGAGGGGCTCGGAATCAGCATCATCGGGATGGGAGCCGGTGCTGATATGGGCCTAGAAAAACTTGGTATCTTTGTCAAGACGGTGACAGAAGGAGGAGCAGCTCACCGAGATGGCAGGTCAGTCTCTGGTTGGCATTGAACCCACTGCAAACGCCCTAACTTTGACTCACAGAAGGGGGTACTGGGAGCAGGGGAAAGAAAAACCCTGCTAGCTGTGATGTGACATGTTTCTCCTGCTCTTATCAAGCATTCCATGCCTCTGAGTCAGCGCTTCCCAAACTTGGGTCTCCAGCTGTTGCTGGACTACAACTCCCATCATCCCTAGCTAGCAGGACCAGTGGGATGGGAATTGTAGTCAGGGCCGGATTTAGGTTTGATGAGGCCCTAAGCTACTGAAGGTAATGGTGCCTTTTATATGTCCAGCTGTCCTTTGTCAACAACAGATTGTCACTGTTTTTTTGTGTTGAATACACCGTATTTTTCGCTCCATAAGACGCACCCGACCATAAGACGCACCTAGTTTTTAGAGGAGGAAAACAAGAAAAATAATATTCTGAACGAAACAGTGGATGTATGATTTTTGTGGGTCATGCTGTGGCCACAGACATGATATGTGATTTGACAGTGAGTTTGGGGTAGCCCAATGCAAAAATCCCGAGGATCCATGTGGATCCGTGCTTTGTAACCACGTTTTTGTGCCATTGCGGCCCCACAAAACAGTGGATGGGTGCAGGCTGTAGCCATGGACATGCTATGTGATCTGATGGTGAATTTGGGGTGACCCAATGCAAAAATCCTGAGGATCCATGGGCTTTTACCTCCCCACTCACTCCCAGGCAGCCTCCTTTTTCGCTAGCATCCCTTATCTCCCTCCCAATCGCTTGCCAATCAGCTGCTCAGCGGCTTTGTTTCAACACCCCCTTCCTTCTTTCAAAAAAAAAAAAAAAAGCACAATCTGCTTTTAGCCCCTGGGCAATTCAGCTCCAGGGACCACGCATTCGCTCCATAAGACGCACACACATTTCCCCTTACTTTTTAGGAGGAAAAAAGTGTGTCTTATGGAGCGAAAAATACGGTATGCTATATGATAATTTATGGACCTAATAGGTATCTAAAGCCATTTGCACATAACAGAATATGTATTTTATCAAAGTAATTGTTGAACTGAAATACAATTAAGAAATATATTAATAGTGAAATACATTTTATTCTTCCTTTCGATTTTTTGGGGGCACCCAAGAAAGTGGGGCCCTAAGCTATAGCTTGTTTCACTTATATGTAAAACCAGCACTGATTGTAGTCCCAAAACAGCTGGAGACCCAAGTTTGGGAAAACCAGCTCTGGGTGAAGGGATACTTGCAAGCAAGCATACATACCCCGCCTTTTTGGGACTCAAGGCAGCTGACAGATAAGAACAACTAAAAACAGAAAACAAAGACATTGGGAAAGAAATGGAGAACGCAGGTGGATGATGAGTGCTTATCTGTTTTTGGAAGTGAAACATGGGAGGAGAAGGAGCATTCAGATTATACTCGATGTTCAAACATGTTACGCTCACCGTACGAGAGCGGACAATTCTGCTGAAAATTATGAAGTACTTTCCCCCTTCCTCTTCATCAGGCAGAGAAAGCTGGAGAGGATAAACGTCACACATACACAGAGTGAAGAAGGAGCTTCTTTCTGTCTTTCTGCATCCGTTCTTTATCCCTCTGCTCAGAAAATTCCTAACTTTCCTTAGGAACTGGGAACGGACGCAGCAGGGACAACAATCTGCAAAGGAGAGATAAAGAACGGAGAGGAAAGGCCTCCAGAGGCCACACACACATTGTACATATGAAACACCTTTAAAGCACATTGTCGTCGTCCCCCAAGAATCCTGGGAACTGTAGTTTGGCCCTTCGCCAAGCTACAATTCCCAGTCCTCCCATTCCTAGGATTCTTTGGGGAAAGCAACATGCTTTAAATGTACAGTGGTACCTTGGGTTTCAGACGCTTCAGGTTACATACGCTTCAGGTTACAAACTCCGCTAACCCAGAAATAGTACCTCTGGTTAAGAACTTTGCTTCAGGATGAGAGCAGAAATTGTGTGGCGGCAGCGGGAGGCCCCATTAGCTAAAGTGGTGCTTCAGGTTAAGAACAGTTTCAGGTTAAGAATGGACCTCTGGAACAAATTAAGTTCTTAACCCAAGGTACCACTGTACGGTGTTTTGATGGGACATGAGTCTCTTCCTTCACCATCTTGTGTGCATGTGTATATATATGCCTGTGGTTTTTCTGTTCCCTCCAACTTTCTTGGCTTGTTCATGGGAGAGCAAACAGAATTCTCAGCAGGCAAAAAACTTTCGCATGGCGGGGATGCTCTCATGCAGGGAGTGTTAGTTTGCGGCCAGGCTCTCAGAGTCTTTCAGCATGATCCTAAGCACCGAGTTGAAGGGCAGTTTACTGAGTTACTGACTTGATTCCCTTATGAATGTGTTGAGGGCTGCATGTTTGTTTCCATACGAAATAAATAAAGAGATGGAATGTTTTTGTGGACGGCAGGGTTATTTAACCAACTGCTTTCCCGGTTTCATAACAGACCCGAACATATCATAAAACAACGATATGGCGAAGCAACAATTCTCGTACTCTTCTGCAATGAAGAGCCAACCTTTTCCCCCTGAGCAAATTTTTAAGATGGCAGAAAGCATGCTCTGTTGCAGCAGCTCCTTATCCATTGTTGACAGTTTTCTGGAAGGTGTGATGTGCATCAGAGCCGAGGAAGGAGGGTGCGAGGAATGGGCAATCATCCATAACCCTTCACCTGCCAATTGCTTTTCTCTTAAACTGCACCCCTGCCTCCATTTTTAATTTCCCCCTTCCAAAAGTGCTTTGGAAAGAAGAATGGATTTGGGTGGCTTTGTTATACGTGATCACAATGTAGCAGAGATTCTTGATCTCAATACGGTATGTCACAACTAGGGGAACACTTAGTGAAATAACAGTTGGATCATGTCCTGTGATTTATAACTTTTTTTACCCAGTGAAAATTAAAAAGGCATGTTTCTGATTAATCGGTAGCATCTCCTGAGCAGTGTAACCTGCTTCGGTTTAGCTTTGAACCCTGAAAACATTTTTGTATTAGAGGAAGTCAAACTGTACACACCTTAACTGTGCTATTTTTAATTGCTGGGATTACACCTGCCATTGCAGGATTCACTCTCTGCCCAAAATAGTTTGAGGTGAAATCACCGCTGGAAGATCTGTAGTATGAAGAGAGCAATGAAAACCTTGAAGACTGTGGCCTTGCACAAGGAATAAAGAACCCCACAGGTTGACAGCAATGAGACAATGAGTTATGGCCTTTGTGATGTGTTTTGTGTTTGAGTAATCACAAAGTGTGGGATTTGATATTATAGAAAGGTAGTTACATGGATATTTATTTATTTTCATTTTATTCATTCATTTCATAAAGTTTCTGTACTGCTTGATTGTAAAGAAGCTCAAAGGGGTTAACAATAAAATCAAGAAAAAAATCACAGCCATACTTTTAAAAAATACAAAAGTTAAAATATTAAACCAGATTAAAATCACCTCAGCGGTGAAATAAACAAGGAGCGTTGTAAATTATTGCTGCCTTTCTGGATCAGCCTGTGAGATGTTCCAAGTCTCCATCAAGCAATGTCATCCAATTTCCACTGTTTATACCCATCAGTTTTTAATCAGAGGCATAACACCATTACTGAATGCAAGGGGTCAGTTTTCCTGTCATATCTGTTGATTCCGCCATTGGAATGTGTCTAGTCATTAGTCATTGCGCACCTTGTAGCAGAGAGGTCCACAGGCTTAGCTGTGTGAAGAACTTCTGAACTCGGGACCCGCTGCCAAGGGATGGGATTGGGTGACCCTGGTTTTAGAACTGTGCAAGAATCATTTTGGAAACTTCCTTCATGCCTTTCACTCTCCCCTCCCCTCCCCTCCCTCAACTTGGCTTGTTTTCATAGATAAGCTAAAAATAAAAATATCCTGAGGGATCACGAGGAGGAGGAATTGTGATGAAGGGGCAAAGGGCAATCAGAGGTACAAAAGAGGCAGAGATGAGCAGGGCCTTCTATCAGTGGCACACTGCATTTCTGTGCAAGGCCCAGAGGAAGGACTTCTCTCCTCTGACAGCCTGATAGGGACAGGGCCATAGCTGTCAACTGTCCCTTATTTGGTGGGAAACTCCCTCATCCCAGCCCCGTGTCCCGCTGCTGTCCCGGATTGATGATGTCCCTTAAATTTCCTGGGTTTCATGCTCACCTGGCTCGGGAGGGAAGCAGCGGCTCGGGGTCCTCCGCCGCGCCAGAGAGAACGCGCACAAGCTGCCGCGTCTCCGTCTCTCCCTTTTCCCCCTCAGGGGCACATCGTGAGGAGACAGGTGGCGGCGGGTGGGCGGGCAGCCCCTCTCTTGCGAGACTTTCACCGCGCTCCCAGGGGAAGCTGGAGGCGGCTGAGGGAGGAGGAAGAGGAGGGAATGGGGAGGGACGCAGAAGGGCGGCGCTTCAGCGGCCACTGTGGCGCCACAACCGCCTCATGCCGGGCTCATGGGTGAGAGTCTCTCTTCCTCCCTCCCTCTCTCTCGGGCGGGGAAGGGCCAATGGAACTCCTCGTGCCAGGATGACGGCAGCCCCGACGTGCATAAGCTAAGCAAAATCCCTTATTTTGGCTGCCGATCCCTTATTTTCAAGGCTGCTGGTCCCTTATTTTCAAATCTGTAAGTTGACAGCTATGGACAGGGCACTTCATCTATTTTCCACCAGCCTCCTCACTTGCCTGCATGTGATTTCTTGTCACCTGCGGCTATTGGCTTAAACGCAAGGCTGAATAAGCAGAATTCAAAACAAAGCAGACCCTGTCAGGTCCCAGTACAATACGAAAGCAGATGGAGCACTCTGGCATGTCTTTCTGCGGTGCTCCAGTATATGATAAATAAATGATTCCCTCCTCCTACAAAACATTTCAATCGTTTGCTCTCAGATTCTTTTAAGCGGTGGTCAGGCCTTTCCATTGGCGAATCAATCCTCCGGCTCTCTCTCAATTCTGTCCTGCAGAGAGAGCGCTGTTGCACCCGTGTCCTGGCTTGCAGGCATCCCCACAAACATCTGGTTGGCCACTCTGAGAACAAGATGCTGGACTTTGGTCTGGCCCAGTGGGGCTCTTCTTCTTGTGTCCTTGGCCCGGCAGGTGCAATTCGCGTGGGGAACTCGAACTTGCAGCTGATCCGGCAGGATTGAAATACCATCCCCACCAGCAGCGATTTCAAACCTGCTTCCTGCAGGGATTCGCTGCACAATCAAGTTTGCAACGGAGAACTTGCTTGCACAGTCAATCCTGACATCACGTATGACACATCTAAATCTCAGGGTAATGAGTTCGAGCAAAAGATTCCCGCATTGAAAGGGGTTGGACTAGATGACCGTTGTGGTTCCAGCTCTGCAGTGCTATGTTTACAGTGGTACCTCGGGTTACAAACGCTTCAGGTTACAGACTCCGCTAACCCAGAAATAGTGACTCGGGTTAAGAACTTTGCTTCAGGATGAGAACAGAAATCGTGCAGCGGCAGCGGGAGGCCCCATTAGCTAAAGTGGTACCTCAGGTTAAGAACGGTTTCAGGTTAAGAACGGACCTCCGGAAACGGATTTAGTTCATAATCAGCGGTACCACTGTATATGGGTCAGGCGGGCATGGTTTGGGGAAAACAGCTTCGCAGGCCAAATTTGGGCTGGACGTTCTCCAATCCTGCTATATGCTGTTAACCTAATTGGAATGGACTTTTAGGGGCTAAGGTCAAAATGCTTCAGGGCTGGCATGCTTTTCACTGATTGCTCGCTCCAAGTTTTTAAGGCGTATTTTAGCGTTTTTAATGTGCCGTTCCCCATCATGACGTTTTGTGAAGGGGCAGAAGCTGAAGTAAATATATACGACACAGAATGTTACAATAATAGATCCTTAACCAGCCCTTACCCATCCCAGGCCACCAATTTAAATCAAGAAGCAACCACTGTCTCTTTGCTGGAACTGAACGCCTTCATGCTCCCTGTGTGTTTTCTCACAGAATTGAAATGGGGGAGAGAGAAATGAAGGGGTGGCGGTGGGGGAGAGGAGAAGCAACTCTGGTGCGAAATGCCAGCAGGGCTGCTGCTCGCTGTCATAGCAACAAACATGGCTGCCTGCCCAGTTCCAGGGGGCACCAGTGAAATACAAACAGGGGGTATTCATGGGTGAGCGCTTGGTAAGATTACAGAAACCGCTCACCAAGTTGCATCTAGCAAAGGATCTTTCGCATGCTCAAGATGTTGTTGTTTTTGCTTTTTTTACCTCTGGTCAAACAATGTGTGGACACCACCTGCTCTCTTTTAAAACTGACCTGCCTGGCTTTTCTTTTCTACCTGCTCATCTGCTTTTTTCCCCTTCTTCTTCTCTGTTTAATCTTGGAAAAAAGTAGTGTTTCTCTTTTCCCATGGAAACTACTTGTTGAGGCCTATGCAGGCTCATCCAGACCGCCCCCTCTAACAAGAGTGGCCCGGTGGTGGCAATTCTGCCTTCACATTGTGAACTGTAGTGGCATGAATGCAAAGAGCGATAGAAATGTCCTTCTCAGTGCCTTAAAGTCACATAGAGAGAGAGCTGTGTATGGGGATTGGGGGTATGTGTGTGCTATAGTGAAAAAAAGTGTTGGTTTTGAACAGAGGAGAGCAAATATTACCTTGGGCAAGTCAAGTCACTATGTTGCATTCTAACTTACTGGCAACAAAGTAAGAGAGCATGAAGCCCTTCGTATATGGGAAAGTGTTAAATAACTGATTGATAAAAAATAACCACAGTATTGCAGATTGATTTTTTAAAAAATTCTCCACAAATTTTCTCCACATTTTCTCAACAAATGAGAACGTGGCCAACTTCCATAATGCTCGCTGGGTTTTTAAAATACAGTGGTACCTCAGTTTTTGAACGACTCCGTTGATGAATGTTTTGCCGAAAACCTGGAAGTAAATGCTCCTGTTTTCGAATGCACCTCATGAGTCGAATGGCCTCCTCTGCATGTTTTTCAATTTTCTCAATGGAATTTGCAGACAGCCAACTATGAGCCTCAGTTTTCGAACGTTTCGGAACTCAGAACGGTCTTCCAGAACGGATTACGTTCGAGAACCGAGGTTCCGCTATATATGCAAGTTTGGCACAGATGTGCTTTCCGATAGCTAAAGAATGCAGAAGGCCTTTCCTTTGACTTTGTGCACATATATATTACAACTGAATGATCAGTCCCCTTCTAACTTTCTCCATCCTTTTTCTCCCTCAGGATCCAGGTAAACGACCTTATCGTCGAGGTGGATGGCACCAGTCTGGTGGGTGTGACCCAAAGCTTTGCTGCCTCCGTGCTGAGGAATACCAAGGGTAGAGTCCGGTAGGGGAACGGTGTGCACCCCAGTTTTGTGATGGGACCAGAATTTGTTTTGCTTGTCTGTCTGGGGAGGGGGGGGGGGAAACAGATATAGAGAAGAACGGAAGTATTGCCTCAGAGAGAGCTCTCTGATGCATCGTGGGAAAATGTTCTCGGAGCAGTCATTTTGTTTGCCGTGAAATGGTTGTGGGTGTAAGATGGCAGCTGAAAGGTTTTCCTAGCAGCCCTGGTACTGCTTCTTCTGCTTATTTATGTAGAGTTGGGCAGATATAGAACTGTATTGCCTTGGTGAGTTCATTATATCAAGGGGCTACCTTCTTAATGGTCCTCTGAAGATATTTCTTGCTCCCAACTGAAGTTGATAGAATGCTCTGTGTGTGAAGCAACACCAACAGAAATGCGTAGGAATGGATTTAAAGAACCAAATCAAGCAGGCAGGGTTAGAAGCTCCCTTTCATTGCAGCGCTTTCAGCTAATCATGCCAAAGAGTATAAAAGAACCTAGACGATGGTGACATTTTTTCCCCCCTGGCAGAGTTCACATCTTTTCTTTTTCTTCTTTCCTCTGGAGGGGCTACCGAGTTTCTAAATGCCTTCTGCCAGACACAAGTCCAACAGATGGAGGCTTTTCCTGTTAAATTGCTACCTGTCACTTAGCTGCTGTTGTTCTCGTTGTTGTTTTCAAGGCGCTAAAATGTAGCTTGAAGGCTCCCTTTTTGTTGTGGCGTTTTGAAAGCAGAGAACAAGCTGCCCAGGGTTAAAAACAGAGGAAGCGGCAGGGGCAGCTGTGTCTGTTAAGTTTGTGATACACAGAAGTTCAACTGGTTTGGCTTTTCCCCATCATGGCTATATGGTGGGAGACAGCCAGCACCTTTGGAATTTCTGCTTATTATGCTGTCTTTTAAAGGTATATTTCTTTTAAACGAATATTTCAAAGCATATTCTCAGCGGGTACTTGTACCTGCATGCAAAAGCCTACTTCAGTTTTGACAGGCGGCAGGTTTCAAATCTGCATCTCAGCCTCTTAAAGTTCTGGTTCAACACTCCTCATTTCATTTCCTGGTCAAGTGGGCTCTTCTCACTTTTGCTGTTCTTTCCAGGTCTGAGAGCCCAATTCGTATCTCCTTTTTCCTGCCTCTCTGGCAAATCTCCCTCAACCTCAACAGAAGGTTAAATGTTGCCTGACGTTCTGCCAATTTGATAGCATTACTTGAAGAGCCAGAGGGGAACCGAGACTCTGAAACACTTATTCTTTATAAACTCTTGTATGTTAAGAGGACGCGTACTGGCTAGATTCGCACACCACAGTGAGTGAGGATTTCGTACCCTCCATGTGTCCCTATTTTCCAGGGACAGTCTCAGATTTACAGAAGCCACCGCAATTTCTGATCTGATCCCAGAATGTCCCGCTTTTCCTTAGGACGTCCCTGTTTTCATCAGAGAAATGTTGAAGGGGACATCTCTGTTTTCATCAGAGAAATGTTGGAGGGTACGGAATAGGAAGTCCCTATTTTCACCGGGAAAATGTTGGAGGGTATGGGATTTCTGACTTCACTGAAAAAGCATGCAGGCCATTGGCTTCAACTTCACTTCTCCCTTCACACAAACAGGGCTAGTGCGAACCCACAATCCTAGCTTACCCTCCAAACAAGCCAATATTGTAAAACAGGGTTTTAAAATTAGCCTGCAAAGTCTGCCTGGTTTGGGACCAACAGATAGGGACCCTGCATTCACACATCACGCAAAGCTGGCCCCTTTGGGTTCATCGCATGAACTGACACGCTGCTCTTTTGCAGTAAACCACAACATGCAAACCCATGATGTGAGAATAGCAGGGGGTTTTTTATCTCTCTGCTGCCCCTCACGCTCACCACCAACTCAGCGTTCCTTTTCGCCTTCGAAATCCCCGAATCCTAACGCTGCCATCAAGCGAGGAAAAGGGGAGGGAGAGAAAAGAAAGCGAGATTAGCACTGTGTTAGCACAGCAACGAAAGGCACCCACTAAACCTCCTTGCTTGGCCTGTTTTTCATCCCACCCAGTTATTCGTATATCTCTATTTCCACTGCTCTGGCCCAGCAGTGCCCAGAGAACTGCAACCGGAAGGGAGTCTGCGAACAGGCCTTTGGCTTCCTAGGAAATGGGCAGTGGCTGGCAACATTGCTGCCCAGTCAGCATCTGGTTCCATTTTAAACTGGGGAGCAGTGCCCATTGTGCCCCAGAATGTGCCCCGATGCACCATGGGAAAGTGTCCAATGTCATGCCCATTTTATTATTTCCTACAAAACAAAACAAGGGTTCGGTTCAATGGAAATGTGTATACATGCGCGTGAGGGAGACCATAGGGCTGTGGGCTGTTGAATTATCCTGTCAGCTGTGGTTCTTCTGTTTTTGTCCTTTTATCTATACGGCTGCCTCTGTGCCCCCCCCCCTTTTTTCCTCTCTCTTTTAAATCTCACCAGAGGCATTTGGCCTGACTTTTCCTGGCAGCATTAAGAATGAGAGGTTTGGCCCCATCCCAGGATCCTTGCGTCGGTGGTTTTTGAAAGAATGGAAATCAAGCCAGAAAACCTCTCTCACACTCGCTCTGTCACACACGCTCACACACGGGGGGGGGGGGCACATATGGGCCCTCCCTGGTTCCTTCAACAAAAAGGGCAGTGCAGTTTTTTTGGGGGGGTTACACCTAGAACCTAACCCATTCCTCCGAGATTTGAGTGCTGATCGGTTCCCAAGCGACGGGAACCTCAACTACGAGAATGTGTTGCTAGGCAACTAGTTTCCTCCATACTCCACAGGCACCATTCTGCCTTCCCAGATAGAAAGGCCCTGTTAACCAGTTAAAGGATTTGGTAATCCGTTTAACTGGTGCTCCAGCCCGTATTTTTTTATCACTACTAAAAAAAACCCACACACGCACACCCCTTGACACTGTGTCACGTGAACTCAGGTTACACAAACACAAGACCCATGCCTAAATGTCACTTTCGGGAAATGAGAGTTAGCAAACCTTCCAGAAAATAAGACATTCTCATAGATGTTGAATAGAATGTCCTTTCCCCCCGGGGATGCGAGTTGTGTCAGGAAGTCACTTCCTCTCATCTAGAAGCCCTAGCCCTGATCCCATTTGGGAGCAGGCAACTGGGTGTAGTAGCTGCCCATTTGGGAAAGAAACGCACTCTGCGCATGCTCAGGGGTGCTCGTCTTTATACTCTCCCCATCGCAACCAGTTTCTGAGCCTTGTCGTTGAGCATCGCTTGCAGACACGGGCTGTGGCAGGCCTAAGGCTAAGACCAGGCTCCTGAAATCTGTATGGCTTTCTGGTTCTGTATCCATGGGACATATACCCATGGGCTCCTTGGTTAGTTGATTGCAACAACTCTCTTTTCCCGCCCTCCGCCTAAAAACAATGGGTAGCAACTTGTCAAATATTGGGGACCAATAGATACAACAGGAAAGATTTGTTTATTTATATACTGCTCTTAATTTTAAAAAACCTCAAAGCCGAAGATCTGTCTAGAGCATGGGTAGGCAAACTAAGGCCCGGGGGCCGGATCCAGCCCAATTGCCTTCTAAATCCGGCCTGTGGATGGTCCAGGAATCAGTGTGTTTTTACATGAGTAGAATGTGCCCTTTTATTTAAAATGCATCTCTGGGTTATTTGTGGGGCATAGGCATTTGTTCATTTCTTTTCTTCAAAATATAGTCCGGGCCCCCCACAAGGTCTGAGGGACAGTGGACCGGCCTCCTGCTGAAAACGTTTGCTGACCCCTGGTCTAGAGGACTGTGGCAGTGGGACTCCCAATTGTTAGTGAATCAATGGCTCTGGGTTTTTAACCCTTTGGCATGATTTCCTCAACCAAAATCCCACACACCCAAAGGTGCCATAAGTCCTGCTGTGGGAGAAAGACAGGCACAATACAATAGCTATATTCCCCCCCACCCCCCATTGGAACTTAGGTGGTGAGAGAGTTAGATGAGGGGAAACGAGGAAGAGTTGAACCTCCCCTCCCTCAACAGCAACACTCTCCCGATCAAAATCAGGGAGCTCTGGCAACTGTTTTTAAGTTTAAAAATGCCAGAATATCTAATCACAGATTCCCCCACAGCGCAGCTATTATAGCATAGCTGTCAACTTTTCCCTTTTCTTGCAAGGAATCCTATTCAGAATAAGGGAATTTCCCTTAAAAAAAGGGAAACGTTGACAGCTACCATATTTTTCGCTCCATAAGACGCACCAGACCATAAGATGCACCTAGTTTTTGGAGGAGGAAAACAAGGGGGAAAAAATTCTGAATCTCAGAAGCCAGAACAGCAAGAGGGATCGCTGTGCAGTGAAAGCAGCAATCCCTCTTGCTGTTCTGGCTTCTGTGATAGCTGCACAGCCTGCATTCGCTCCGTAAGACTCACACACATTTCCCCTTACTTTTTAGAAGGGAAAAAGTGAGTCTTATAGAGCAAAAAATACGGTATGTATTATAGCCCTCTAAAATGGTAGTGGGGAAGGGCTTCCACTTAGTGGGATGAGAGGACTTCAGTCCTCGACGTACTTCCTTGTCCTCCTTGCATGACCGAAGAAGAATTGATTGCACAAAATAAGCAAATCCGTTCCAGTTGTATCACAGCTCAGAAACTGATTGTGCTGGGATCTTTTTGAGCCCAGTGCATATATGTGTATATATATATATAGCCTGGCCGCATAACTCCTAGTGGGTTGACCCACTTCTTTGAGATCCGTACTCTTATCCCCCTCTCTCCCACCTCTTTCGTTTTTCTTAGGTTTCTGATTGGGAGAGAAAAGCCGGGCGAGCAGAGCGAGGTGGCTCAACTCATCCAACAGACGCTGGAGCAGGAACGGTGGCAGCGGGAAATGATGGAGCAGAGGTATACCCAGTACACGGAGGAGGACGAAGAAGTAAGTGGAACAGGTTTCTCTCAGCCTGTTGGGGAGAGGAGGAAAAGGACATGGCGCCCCCATATCCCCTCCTCGTTCCTCTTGTCAGCACTTTGAGCATAAAGGAGAGCCAGAGGAAGTTGTGGTTCCCTTGCGGACTCTTTGTGATGGCTACGTTTTTGGCTGAAACTGAGGCCTGCTCCGGACAAATTCTTTTCATTGTGCATTCACGGCAATTTATTGTGCTGCACAGTCCCGCTTTCAATACTGCTCTGTGCCTGGCAAAGGTTTCGGCACAGTCATGAAGCTTCCTTTCCGATCAACGCATTTCCTGTCACTTTTCATACCACAGGTGTTCTGAGGGGGCTTTTTCGTCTGGTCCCGGCTTCTGTCGCTCTGTTGCGTCTTCAAACAGCAGCAATGTGGCTGCACTGGGGGAGCAACTAAAAAAGCAGGGTGGTGCGTGAATGGTCCAGCATAAACCCACCATTAATGCACTATTATTGCGTCAAGAACATGTTGCGAAACGAGAAATAAAAAGCCACAAAATGCCAATCAAGAGGGGCCCTGAATAAAGAAACAGAATAAATTGATAGCATCAAGCCTTGCCTACAATTGGAGCCCTTCTTAAGTTTCTAGTCCTTCGTTAAATCTGTCTGCTGTCTCCTCCTTCATCTCCCCTTCCGTGCCTCTTCCGTGCCTCTCCCTTCCCATCCCTCTGCCCTGTTGCTCCTTGTGCCCAGAAGAGCAGCGTTCCATCCCTGTCCTATTCTTCCAGCCACTTCCCTCTTTCCCACCCTCTCTCCATCTCTCCTTCTCCCCAATTTTTTTGTAAGCCGACTGCCAAAAGTCCCCTTTGTCCCTTCTTCCACTCATATTCCCAGGCCTCTTGTCATGCTTGCTACCCATGTCCGAAACCAGTCTTTGGAAGAAAAAATAACAATTCAAATTCCTGTGTGCCATCCTTAAATGGGTAGGCTTTGGTTTCTTTTAAAGTGGTACCTGATAATTACGCTTGTCTCCAGCGGAGGCCAATGTACTAGCTGAATGGGTGCTAGAGGGTCGCAACCATCTCTGCCAGTCAGGGCTGTCTTAAGCATATGTGGCGCCGGGGTGCAAAGGTCCACCTGATACGCACCTCCAGTTTGCCCAGTCCCAGGTGCACAGGAGGGCTGGCCAACCGCCTCAACATCTCTCTGGCTCACTTGACCCCGAATTCGTGGTGCAGAGCCGCCCGCAGCAGAAGAGCCCGCCGCGACACTCCGACCGACAGGTGGGCTCTTCCCCGGACTCAACTCTCGGGCCCCGGACTCTCGGCCTGGCATCCCTGAGAGCCCGGCGCCCGGGTGCCCTGCACCCCTAACACCTATGGGTAAGATGGCCCTGCTGCCAGTCATTGCAAAATTCTGTAGCACATTACAGTTCAGATTGTTTGCTGTAAGGCCTGGGTCAGCATGAGGTTAACTTTCTCGGGGTAAGCAAACTAAAGTGCATTCTGCTTTTAACAATACAATACAGTGGTACCTCAGGTTACAGACGCTTCAGGTTACAGACTCTGCTAACCCAGAAATAGTACCTCGGGTTAAGAACAGAAATCGTGCGGCGGCAGCAGGAGGCCCCATTAGCTAAAGTGGTACCTCAGGTTAAGAACAGTTTCAGGTTAAGAACGGACCTTCAGAACAAATTGGGTTCTTAACCCGAGGTACCACTGTACCTGCTAACAGAAGGCAGGTCTGTCACTGGCTATTGACCATGAGAGCTAAGAATGGAACCTCCATTTCCAACAACAGGATACCTGCTAGGTACAAATAATATAGAGAATGGCTTTCTCCATTGAACCAGCCTATTGGAAGTTTCATGGAGGTCCCTGGCTTGCCATGGTTGGAGGCAGGGGAACAATCAGCCTTCTTTCTTGTATCAAGACATTGAATACCAAAGGAATATTTGTGTTGGAGATCATAGAAGGGCCATTGATGTCTCCTCCTCTGGCTACTCCTAATGTTTTAAGCCTGCTGCATTTATGTGTATGGTTTCAGACATTCTCTCGATGCTGGGAGAGAGGAAGTACAAGCAAGCTCCACTTGCTGTTTTTACATGGTAACATTTGAAAAGAGAGTGGCTTTGGGAAGATGTGCAAGTCCCCTGGTGTGGAATTAGCTTGTACATTTCCTCCACACATCCCTTTTCGGTATTACTCGAGCCATGTGAAAACTGAAAGCATGACTCACTTTTACATCTCTCTCTCTTTGTTAAGTTTCCAGACGTGTAGCTGTGTAAAGTCTGTTTTGCAGCAAAAACAGCAAAAAGTATTTGCGGTGCCATAAAGACTCAACTAGTGCACTGTGGCACAAGTTTTCATAGACTGTACAGTCATATTTCGGGTTGAATATGCTTCATGTTGAGCTTGTTCGAGTTGCGCTCTGTGGCAACCCGGAAGTAACTGAGTGCGTTACTTCCAGGTTTCACCACTTGTGCATGCGCAGATGCTCAAAATGATGTCACTCGCATGCGCAGAAGTGGCAAAAAGCGACACGCACGTGCACAGACGTGCCGTCACTAGTTATGTTTGCTTCTGGATGCGAACGGGGCTCTGGAACAGATCCCGTTCGTATCCAGAGGCACCACTGTTGTCCAATCAAAGAAGAATACAGTGGTACCTCAGATTAAGTACTTAATTCGTTCCAGAGGTCCGTTCTTAACCTGAAACTGTTCTTAACCTGAAGCACCACTTTAGCTAATGAGGCCTCCTGCTGCTGCTGTGCCGCCGGAGCCCGATTTCTGTTCTTATCCTGAAGCAAAGTTCTTAACCTGAAGCACTATTTCTGGGTGAGCGGAGTGTGTAACCTGAAGCGTCTGTAACCCGAGGTACCACTGTAAGCACAAATCTGGCATCAGAAGTGGCAAGGCTTGACGGCATTGCTGATGTGGGATTTATGAACAACAACAAAGCGAATACAAAAGCTTATGCCATAATGAGTACCTTGGTTTTTAAGGTTCCACAAGACAGTTTGCTGTTTTCCCCTCTTTGTGGGTCTCAGGGCGCTATCTGAACACACACTTGGTTCTGTCCAGCATCGATGTTAACTTTAAAAACCAAACCATAAAGCTTGCCTGTTTCTCAATTTGCAGACGGGTGAATACGCCACAGACGAAGACGAAGAGATGAGTCCCATGTTCCCCAGCAGCGAGATGGCCATTGAGGTCTTTGAGCTGGCTGAAAACGAAGACATGCTGTCTCCAGTTGAGATGGACCCTGAAAAGCTGGTGCATAAATTTAAGGAGGTAAGGAAAGGCCTAAAACGAAAGGATAAAGAACCCGTAAGCTTTTCAATGTTGTTGGGCTCCCAGCTCCCATCAGTCTCTGCCAGCAGGACTGTGATAATGGGGAGTGAAGTCCAACAAACTCCAGAAGGCCACCTATTCCTCACTGGGGACCTAAAAGGGATATAGTGGCTTCTGTGGCTGATGGAAGTGTCACATGACTAATGAAAACATCCGTGGAACCTTTTCTTGTTTCTAAGCACACCACAGAAATGGCCCCAGCTACCTGCAGCTTAAGGGACGCGGGTGGCGCTGTGGGTTAAACCACAGAGCCTAGGACTTGCCGATCAGAAGGTTGGCGGTTCGAATCCCCACAATGGGGTGAGCTCCCGTTGCTCGGTCCCTGCTCCTGCCAACCTAGCACTTTGAAAGCACGTCAAAGGCCAAGTAGATAAATAGGTACCACTCCGGCGGGAAGGTAAACGGCGTTTCCGTGCGCTGCTCTGGTTCTCCAGAAGCAGCTTAGTCATGCTGGCCACATGACCCGGAAGCTGTACGCCGGCTCCCTTGGCCAATAAAGCGAGATGAGCGCTGCAACCCCAGAGTCGGCCACAACTGGACCTAATGGTCAGGGTTCCCTTTACCTTTACCTTTACCTGCAGCTTAGGGAACTGAAAACCTTTGTTCTTTGACTCAAACAAACAGGGAAGGGTGCTGTTTGCTGAGTTGCGGAGGTGGCTGCAGAAGCACTTGAGCACATGGGTTGTGCATATGCGCACATCACTTCTCAGAATCATAAAATCATAGAGTTGGAATAGACCACAAGGGCCATTGAGTCCAACCCCCTGCCAAGCAGGAAACACCATCAGAGCCCTCCTGACATATGGTTGTCAAGCCTCTGCTTAAAGACCTCCAAAGTAGGAGACTCCACCACACTCCTTGGCAGCAAATTCCACTGTCGAACAGCTCTTACTGTCAGGAAGTTCTTCCTAATGTTTAGGTGGAATCTTCTTTCTTGTAGTTTGGATCCATTGCTCCGTGTCCGCTTCTCTGGAGCAGCAGAAAACAACCTTTATCCCTCCTCTATATGACATCCTTTTATATATTTGAACATGGCTATCATATCACCCCTTAACCTCCTCTTCTCCAGGCTAAACATGCCCAGCTCCCTTAGCCGTTCCTCATAAGGCATTGTTTCCAGGCCTTTGACCATTTTGGTTGCCCTCCTCTGGACACGTTCCAGTTTGTCAGTTCCTTCTTGAATTGTGGTGCCCAGAACTGGACACAGTACTCCAGGTGAGGTCTGACCAGAGCAGAATACAGTGGCACTATTACTTCCCTTGATCTAGATGCTATACTCCTATTGATGCAGCCCAGAATTGCATTGGCTTTTTTAGCTGCCGCGTCACACTGCTGGCTCATGTCAAGTTTGTGGTCAACCAAGACTCCTAGATCCTTTTCACATGTACTGCTCTCAAGCCAGGTGTCACCCATCTTGTATTTGTGCCTCTCATTTTTTTTGCCCAAGTGCAATACTTTACATTTCTCCCTGTTAAAATTCATCTTGTTTGTTTTGGCCCAGTTCTCTAATCTGTCAAGGTCGTTTTGAAGTGTGATCCTGTCCTCTGGGGTGTTAGCCACCCCTCCCAGTTTGGTGTCATCTGCAAATTTGATCAGGATGCTCTTGAGTCCATCATCCAAGTCGTTGATAAAGATGTTGAATAAGACCGGGCCCAAGACAGAACCCTGTGGCACCCCACTAGTCACTCTTCTCCAGGATGAAGAGGAACCATTGATGAGCACCCTTTGGGTTTGGTCAGTCAGCCAGTTACAAATCCACTGAGTGGTAGCATAGTCAAGACTGCATTTTACCAGCTTCTTTACAAGAATAAATCAGAAGGGAGTGGTGGTGTTGGGGGAAGGCAGTTGAATCTGCTAATATATTTTAAACGCATGCAAATTTAACATTGCCCGCAGCTGCACGAATGCCGAGTCTGGGTTTAAAAATAAACATTCTCCAGAAGCAAGAGGGGTGGGAGACCAGAAAAATCAGACTTTGTAATGGATGAGGCACAATTGGCAAAAACCAGGTAAGACAGTGGCAGGCTATAACTGCCAGCTGATCCCACTTCCTAGCTCTGGTTAGAGAACCAAGAGGATCCAGGAAGCAGATATAAGGAGTAGAGCGCAGTCTTTAGCCGGTTAACTGGCTAGATTAAACAATTAAAACCCTTTCTAACTGACTAAAAAATGCAGTTTGCTTTTGTGATCACATATCAGTCACAGTGGCTTGAGAGCTAGGAGACAGTTGCATGAATTCAATTTATTTTCATAGGTTTCAGGAAGTGGGAGCAAAGCAGCACTGGAGATTTTTGTGATGGGGGCAAAGAGATTTGGCAAAAGATACTAACCTTTGGAGTGGGTGGGATTTTCTGCATGGGAATGGTCTAATCTGGGAGCAAGGTTGTGCCATGACCTGGCCATAGTATCTTCCCAGTCTTGGTAAACATATCTCTCTTTTATGGTGGTTTTTTTTAAGGATGCACCTGCAAATGACACACACCTCACACATGTAAAGCGCATGACGTCTCCACAAAGAATCCAGGGAACCACAGTTTGTTAAGGGTGCTGGGAATTGTAGCACCACGAGGGAGTAAACTACAGTTCCCCAGATCTTTGGGAGAAGTCATGCTTGGAATGTGTGCCACCTATGTCTGAAGGAGGAACGCCATTGGGCTTCTCCTTGTGGCAGTTCTGGCACCCCTTGAACCATAGAAATGTCGTGTTGAAACATAGGGAAAGGAGAGAATGGGTTTTGTCGATCTGCCCAGCCCAGCAAGGGGGAATCAGTTAAACCTTCAGGTGGTGAGGTGGGAAGGAAACAAGGCCGGTGAGCGTAGAGAGGAAGGAAGTGGCAACGGCCAAGCTGCCACGAGGCTCCTTGTGTTTTATGTGCGGTTTGCGAGAATCCGGTGCCTCTGTGCTTTTCATATCCCTGGCCCATGGCTGCACGTCTCGGCTGGCCCCTAGTGGCCGACGCAGCCCTCTGTTCTTGTCTCTAAGTTTAGAGCATAACGCTTGATAGGAGCTGCTCCCCTCCGCTTTTAGCTCAGCTGCACAGAAACCGCGATGCCACACGGCTGCTGCATGTGTAATACAAGTCTCCTAAAACGGCAGCCCCCTCCACATCCTTGCCAGGGGAAGGTATCCCTTTCAGGCGTCTCGCTGGAGGCTGCCTTATGCGTAGCTGTTGTGGAAGCTAGCAAACGTTAAGCTTCATACGTCTGCTTCTTTGTATTCCTTTTTTTTTTATTGATTTTTCACAAAAATTTAAACACACAAACAAATAAGCAAACACACATAAATCATAACCTTATTCAAACTAATCCAATTAACATTGTTAAGTGACTTCCTCGTATCCCCCTGGTTGGATTTCAGTGTATATCATTTTAACAGTTTTCCAAATCAATATTCTTATAAAATTAACCTGGTCACTTAACATCTTTCTTCCCAATTCAGTGTTAAACATATTAGTTCATCACATTACATATTTGAAGCCTAAGCCTATCCGGTATTTGCAAGCTTTTCCCAATTAATTTAACTTAACATATTTAACTAAATAGTCATTAAATTCCGCCCATTCTTCCTGGTACTCCTCCTCCTTCTGGGCATGGACTCTTCCAGTCAGGTCGGCTAGCTCCGAAAAATCCATCATCTTCATCTGCCATTCTTCCACTGTTGGTACTTCTTGTGTTTTCCGTACGTCTGCTTCTGGTCCAACGGCATGTGAGGAAGTTACCCCTTTCCTCCCTCAACCCACCCCCCATAAATATATGTGGCCAAGTGTAATGAACAGCCCCAGGCAGCTGTAACTCTCCCTTGCCGTCTTCTGCAGTGTGTAAGTGGCAATTAAAGACGAAAGAAAGGCAGCCTGGGAGGCGCTAAATTTTAATGTCTCTGCTTCTTCTGTAATGTGGGTAGCGGCCTCTAGTTGACCCTGGAATGTGTGTCAGCAAGCTTCCATTTAGGCACCTAGAATCGAGCCAGCCCCAGTGCTGGCTTGCTGACACGCTGTGCTGGATTTCAAGAGACAGACACAGAAGGGCCATAGCTCACTGGCAGACTATCTGCCTTGCAAGCAAAAGGACCTGGGTTTCAGTCCCCATCATCTCCTGGTAAGCATGAAATCCTGGGGAGCCGCTGCCGGTTTTTGGCTCGTTCACACTCTTTTCCCCTTGCCCCATACTTTTTCTAGGTGTGGGTCCGAGAAGCTTTTCGTTCACCCCGATTTCCCCCCCCGGGAAAAGCCGCTGAATCGTAACAAAGTCAGTCGGGTTTTGTGCGGACGTTCGTTCCCATTCAGCGGTAAAGAGCGGGTTTTCCTGGGGGGAGCGGAGGGACAAAAGAAATAAAGAAAATTCTCGGAGTTATAGGTAGATAGCATGGGGCAAGAAGATGAAGAAAGTTGGCTGGAGCCAAATCAAAGGCTTTAGGGGTGTAGGGGAATAATAGCAGCTTTGGGGGAGATAATAAAGATGGCAAAAAAAACCTATTCACAACCCCCCAGCTTAGGTCTTAACATGTCCTTTTTCACTCACTTACCCAGTTGTTGTTGTTGTTGTTGTTAATTGAGTTTATATACTGCCCTATACCCGGAGGTCCCAGGGCAGTTCACAAAAAAGATCACAACATATAAAATCAAAATAAAATCAATAACCCAATAACATGCCACCCCCCCAACAGCCACATTTTAAAAGGAAAAAAATTCCTTCCTGTAGCACCTTAAAGACCAACTAAGTAGTTCTTGGTATAAGCTTTCGTGTGCATGCACACTTCTTCAGATACCACACGAAAGCTTATACCAAGAACTAACTTAGTTGGTCTTTAAGGTGCTACAGGAAGGAATTTTTTTATTTTGACTATGGCAGACCAACACGGCTACCTATCTGTAACATTTTAAAAGGGTATAGGATATTGATCAGGTCAACCAAAGGCCTGGTTAAAAAGGAATGTTTTTGCCTGGTGCCCAAAGGTGTATAATGAAGGTGCCAGGCGAACTTCCCTGGGGAGAGCATTCCACAGACGGGGAGCCACTGCAGAGAAGGCCCTGTCCTCGTGTTGCCACCCTCCATACCTCTCAAGGAAGGAGGCACATTAAGGAGGGCCTCAGAAGGTGATCTCAACTAATGAATGAGGAAAGAGGATACAGACAGCTGCACACGCAAGAAGAAAAGAAGGGGAAAATAAGATAGAAATAATAAGTGATCTGAAATACATAGGCAGGGGTGTGTGTAATTTCTTTTGTTTTTTGTATTGATAAAGCGATAGTTGTTGGGGAATAGGAATCGGACAAAACCAAAGTAAGGGTGGAAAATAGGGATCTCTCTAGTGTGGAGAGTAGGATTTTTTTTGTTTTTGAAAGTTCCACATGCAGTCCAAAAATGGAAAGAAGAAAGAGTCCTTGCCAGAGAGGAAGTCTTGAGATTCAGAGAAATCTTCATTAGATGGATATGTATTTGGTCTGGTTATAAATTAATGTTTGTAAAATCAAATAAAAATTATTTGGGGGGGGAGAAAGAAAAGTTACACGTGCAAGATGATAAGAAAGGGGAAATAATATAAAAATACTAAGTAAATAATAATAATAATAATAATAATAATAATAATAATAATAATAATAATAATTTATTTATATCCTGCCCTCCCCAGCTGAAGCTGGGCTCAGGGCGGCTAACAACAATAAAATAAAACAACATTCTAAAATCATTTCATTATAAAACTAATTCAAATCAAATTGATGGCAACCATTGGGCTAGATAGACAGGCGGTGGGGGTGTAACCTCTTTTGTTCTTTACAGGTATGCAATAAATGTATGGGCAGGAATTGATAAAGCGGCAGCTATTGGATAAAAGGAATGGAATATAAGGAACAGAGGCAGGATTTTCATTTGCTTCCATGTTCTGCTTTCACCTCTGGCCCCGCCCACCACAGTGGCCCCCGGAAGGCTGCGCAGCTGGGCATGTGGCCCTCAGCCTGGAAAAGGCTTCCCCGCCTTGAACTCTCTGTTCTTCTCTTTTGGCAGCTCCAGATCAAGCATGCCGTGACCGAGGCTGAAATACAGCAGCTGAAAAGAAAGGTAAGCTATGAGATCCCTTTCCCTCCCCTTGGAGACTTGCCCAAATCCACGGCTGAGAGTGTTTTCCACAAGCTCTGTAAGAGCTTCTTCTTTTAATAGCGGGGCTATTTTTAATCTGTTTTCGTAGGGTTTGGAGTGGGGCGGCCCTGCCCCACCCTCATGGTCACAATCCCGAGATTCTTCTCTTGCAAAGATAAAATAGAAACAGCCCCATAAAAGCCACCCTGAGTTTCTTGGGGGAAGGATGAGCCCAAAGCGATGTGCCTGAAATAAAAGGCTTGAATGGATCTAATATTTTGCCAGTTGTTTTGACTGTCCCTACTAGGGATGGTGGAGAAATCCTTATCAATTGAGTTACCGTACTTTTCCGTGTCCAGTCATACCTCATGTTACGTTTGCTTCAGGATACGTTTTTTCAGGTTGCGTCCCGCAGCAACCCAGAAGTATTGGAAGGGGTTACTTCCGGGTTTCGCTGCTCTCTCATGCGCAGATGCGCAAAATGACATCACACGCATGCGCAGAAGTGGCGAATCACGACCTGCGCATTTGCGCCACTGCGGGTCGCATTCTATTCATGTTGCGAACGGGCCTCTGGAACGGATCCCGTTCGCAACCAGAGGTACCACTGTATTAGACAAGGGATTTTTTTTAATTTAAAAAGTACAGTGGTACCTCGGGTTACATACGCTTCAGGTTACATACGCTTCAGGTTACAGACTCCGCTAACCCAGAAATAGTACCTCGGGTTAAGAACTTTGCTTCAGGATGAGAACAGAAATCGTGCTCCAGCGGCACGGCAGCAGCCCCATTAGCTAAAGTGGTGCTTCAGGTTAAGAACAGTTTCAGGTTAAGAACGGACCTCCAGAACAAATTAAGTACGTAACCAGAGGTACCACTGTATGATAAAAATTGGGGGTCATCTTATACATGGATAATAGTGCATAGGGGGCGACGTGTGATTGGTTGCTGCCACGAGCTGGAGATTGTCAGCCGCAGGTTATTGGTGGCTTCGGCAAGGGCTGGTGTTGATTGGCTGTCGCTGCGGAAATAGGGCGGGTGATTGGCGGCTTCCGCCGGCGCGGGGACAGACGATAGCTAGAGGGTAAGCAACTTTTGGCAATCCACCCTAAAAAAAAAAGCTGAACCATTCTTGACCACCCCCTCAACAGCTATGGGCAATCCTCCCCCCCCCAAAAAAGCTCAATAACTCTGGGCAATCGCGCCCCCCCCCCCCCGTTTTCTTAATTTGGAGTCCCAAAAAATAGGGGGTGTCTTATACACAGGGGTGTGGTATACACGAGAAATAAGGTAATGTGGAGATTTTGGCAGCTCTGACCACATCAGACCATCGAGTACCTGCTTATTTTCCAACCACTTGTGCGCTGTTGTGTGTGTGCTTAAACAGCTAATTAGATGGAAAACGATACACACACAAAATAAGAATATTATAAGTATAATAGGTCTGGAAAACTCCAGGCAGCACTACATTTCCATAGCATAATTTTCTAAGCATGAATACTTAAGTGTGTTTTTATAAAGTTGCCTTTACATTTTTATGTGCCGTTTAACTTTGGGGAACCTGGAATGCGTCTGCGTTTAGTATGGGTATATTATGCCTATAGTAAAGGCATATATAGGGACGCGTGTGGTGCTGTGGGTTAAACCACAGAGCCTAGGACTTGCCAATCAGAAGGTTGGCGGTTCGAATCCCTGCGACGGGGTGAGCTCCCGTTGCTCAGTTCCTGCTCCTGCCAACCTAGCAGTTCAAAAGCACGTCAAAGTGCAAGTAGATAAATAGGTACCACTCTGGCAGGAAGGTAAACGGTGTTTCCATGCGCTGCTCTGGTTCGCCAAAAGCGGCCTAGTCATGCTGGCCACATGACCCGGAAGCTGTACGCCGGCTCCCTCAGCCAATAAAGCGAGATGAGCGCTGCAACCCCAGAGTCAGTCACGACTGGACCTAATGGTCAGGGGTCCCTTTATCTTTACCTTTACCTTTACTAAAGGCATATATAATGTGCGAGAATTGTTTGTGTTTTTCATGGGGGGGCAGTAGCTCGCTTCTTAACAAGCTCAAGGAGCAAGAAGGGAAACAGTCATGCATTTAAAGCAAATGAGGAATATTGGGAACTGTAGGGTGCTAAGGGTGCTGGGAACTGTAGCGGTCAATTACAGTTCCCAGGATTCTTTGGGGGAAGCCATATGCTCTAACTGCATGGTGTGTACATACCCTTAGGGAGAAATGTATGCAGATGCAGAGGTTTTTGAAAAATCCCATCCCTTGCCCTGAGCTGTTTAGGTCTGGAGACCTAAATATGCCAGGGGCCACCCACTAGGTAGCTTCCTGGCATCTATCTTTCTAGGAATGCTGCCCAGCCTAGCAAAACTGCCTGGCTTATCTCATCTCACCTCCCATCCTTGCTTGCCAGAAGCACTGTGAGATATATCTGTTTCTGCCAAGAAAATGAGACTGCAAGGAGCATTGGAGGCAGGGTGGATAAAAATCAATGGTTTATTTTTTAAAAAAGGATTTTTTAAAAAAATTAAATCGGATTTTATTAAATTTAAATTGAATTTTTTTTATTTAAATTGGATTTTTAAAATGAAGTGCTTTTGTAGGAAAAATATTTCTAAAGATAGTTTTCTATTTAGGTTACATTATAGCCCAAAGGCTATCAGGAAATAAGGATTTGTTTTAAGTTTTTCATGTATGCTAAAACTCAGTCTAAGGTTTTTTTGTTTTGTTTTTTGTTTATGTTTAACGACGTCAGTTCACAAACATGGGTACATGTGTTATAATGTTATTGCTTTACTTAAATAAATTGTTTAAATTGTTATTAAGGAAATGATTGTTTTCTCCTTCCAATAAAGTACAGCAGAAAAGTTGTCCAAATATAAACAGTTAACTTATTAAAGCTCACAATCATTTCATAATTATCCGTCTATGAATTTCTAAGAGTATAACCAAATCAGTAATTTTTGATATAACTGTAAAAACTACTCTGGAAATGTATTCTTCCAAAAACGAAACCTTCGTCTGGTTGTAAGTATTAAGATTATACCAGCAAGAATGAGTTTTTCTGTAAAAACAAAACAAACAAAAAAACACACAATTTAAATCAAGTCTTACTGACTAGTGATTTAAATTGTGATTTAGATTGATTTGATTTAAATCAAATCCATCCTGATTGGAGGGAGGCTTGACTGACCTCCGCAGGGAACAGGGCCTCCTCAGGGGCTGCCCCAGTTGCTCAGTTGAGCACCTTCCTGCGATTTCCACTCCTTATATGTTTGCTGCTGCTTTTCGTGTCTATTTCTGACTTTCGCCGTGATGGCTCTCGGCTACGTTGCTGCCATCCGTTTTGTTTTATTTTTTATTTTGTAAAAAAAAATTATTGAATTTTACAAAAAAAAAGAAAAAGAAAGATGAACAAAGAACAATACATAACACTATAAACACATTGATATACATATTTTCCAAAATACAAACTAAAAAAAAGAAAAAAATACTTTTCATAACCAATAATATTACCAAATTCATGCTTCAAACATTACAATATATAAATCTTAGTTAAAATATTATAAAAGGCTTCCACCACATTCACCGCACGTCTCTTACTTATCTTGCTCGCCTTTACATCTGTTCTTTCCTTAGATTCTTTCATAGTCAGCCAAATCTTTATGTTCACCGTCCGTTTTGTTTTAATTACGGATCAAAGCAGTGCGCCGATTTAGTTAGCTTCTGAGAAAATGAGTAAGCCTCTCCCTCGCGCTGTCTTCCCTCAGCTGCAGTCCATCGAACAAGAGAAATCCCGCTGGCGCCTCGAGAAAGCCCAGCTAGAACAGAGCGTGGAGGAGAACAAGGAGCGGATGGAGAAGCTGGAGGGATACTGGATGGAAGCCCAGAACTTGTGCCAGGCTGTGGACGAGCACTTGAAAGAGACCCAAGCCCAATACCAGACTCTGGAGAGGAAGTACAGCAAAGCCAAAAGGCTCATCAAGGAGTATCAGCAGAAGTAAGGACTCCCCTTCCAGAGCCCTGCCCTGGAAAGGGCAATGATATGCATGCCTGCTAAGAATCATGGAACCATAGTGTGCTGGGCCCGGGGGTAAAACGCAGTCCAGGACTGGTCCAGAACCCAAAGGTCCCAGCGCTGAGGGCCTTCTGGCGGTTCCCTCATTGCGAGAAGCAAAGCTACAGGGAACCAGGCAGAGGGTCTTCTCGGTAGTGGCGCCCGCCCTGTGGAACGCCCTCCCATCAGATGTCAAAACGATAAACAACTACCTGACATTCAGAAGACATCTTAAGGCAGCACTGTTCAGGGAAGTTTTTAATCTGTGATATTTTAGTGGTTTTTTGGTTTCTATGGAAGCCGCTCAGAGTGGCTGGGGAAACCCAGCCAGATGGGCGGGGTACAAATAAATTATTATTATTATTATTACTGGGAATCAGTCCAACAGGGCCAAGGCAGGACACAAGGCAAGGACGGGTACAGGATCTCAGGCAGGGTCTAGCATACAGCAATGTTGCTCCCGCAACCTGGGGCGGGGTCCTACAGCCTTTTATCCTTGTCGGGGTAGCGGCCGGTCCTGATCCCCCAGCGACTCACCTCCCTGTCTTGCCCGAAGGTGAGCACTCCTCCTGCAAGTACTCAGGTCTCTCCTCTCAGACCTCAGTCTCTGCAGCTCGGGAGATGTCGGTGGGTTACTAGACCCAGAGGCCGCCTCAGCCTCCCCTGACCAAACCGGTAGTGGAGCAGCTGTAAGTGATGGCCCAGCTGAAGGCAATGAGGCGATCCCCACATCTGGAGCCAGGGCAGGCTCAGGCCCCTGACTCAGCCCAGCTGGTGTTTGTTGCAGGGGAACCTGTGCAGACTGGGACTCTTCAGGATTAGGCCCCAGACTTGGTTCAGATGATGCCTGAGGCAAAGGATCCTGTGCAGACTGAGACTCCTCTGGTTCCAAGTCTGAGCCCGAGTCCCAGGCCATCACACATAGAATTGTAAGGGAGAATGCCCTCATCAACCTTTTTAGGCCCACTTTCATTTGAGATAGAAGTACTGCATTGTTTTCGTATAATAATACAGTGGAACCTCGGTTCCCGAACACCTCCGCTCTTGTACATTTCGGTTCCCGAACGCCGAAAACCCAGAAGTAAGCGCTTCCATTTTCGAACGTTTTTCGGAACCTGAACATGCAACGTGGCTTCCACTGAGTGCAAGAAGCTCTTGCAACCCATAGGAAGCCATGCCTCAGTTTTCAAAAGTTTCAGAAGCCGAATAGATTTCATTCGTGAACCAATGTTCCACTGTATAGAGCAGTAATGGCCAAAATTGGCCCTGCTGCTGTTTGGGGACTATAACTCCCATCATCCCTAGCTAACAGGACCATTGGTCAGGGATGATGGGAACTGTAGTCCCAAAACAGCTGGAGGGCCAAATTTGGCCATCACTGGTATAGAGGGTGGCTTTTCTGGCCAATTTAGGGCCATTATACTCTGGGGATGTTACACTCTGGACAATATCATTTATATGTAAATTAAACAGTGCAAAGGAAAAAGTGTCTCAAAGCGCCAAAATTCTGATACGCTTTTTCCATACAAAAGGTGACAATCCCATACCATCAGCCCTTGAAGTGTTTAAAGCTAAACCCCTAGCACTGTTATATTATATGGGGCTCAGATTTGGACAGGCACTCACCTTGAATCTACAGAAGTTGTTCAATCTTAATTTTCTAAGGCAATTTTTTTTCTGTTCCATCCTGTTTTCCAAATGCTTCATTGCACTTGGAGGCTAATCTCCCCTCCGCTGAATTACAGATTTGATGTAGGACATTTCATTATTGGCTTCAGCTAAATTTTAACCCCACTGGTCTACTACCCTTAGTATCGCAAGATTGTCATGAGAGCGCTTGGACTATTTCAGGAGAATGGGACCCTGGTGGGAACAAGGTGGGAGAGTTCTGAGGTGGTGGAATGGACTGAATTGTTTCAGACTATAGGTGTGGAATGACGTTTTGAATGCTTCCCCATGGAAAAGGTTGCCTGCAAATAAAACTAGTCAAGAAGGGAAAACAAGAACCTTTCTCTCTGGTAGGCTAGTTATGGTTGTTCTTGTACTTCCAAGAAGGAGTTTGTGTGTTTTTTTAACATGGAGAAAGCATATGAAAAAGGCGTCTCCCACCTCTAGCCTAAAACGGACCGATTCACTTTGCCAACTCAGCATTCTGCTGTTCAGCATTCTGAGGCGTGGGTGGCGCTGTGGTCTAAACCACTGAGCCTCTTGGGCTTGCTGATCGGAAGGTCGGCAGTTCGAATCCCCCGACGTGGTGCGTTCCCGTTGTTCTGTCCCAGCTCATGCCAACCTAGCAGTTCAAAAGCACACCAGTGCTAGTAGATAAATAGGTACCGCTGCGGCGGGAAGGTAAACAGCGTTTCTTCCTCCCCCACAACAAACACTCTGTGAAGTGAGTGGGGCTGAGAGACTTCAGAGAAGTATGACTAGCCCAAGGTCACCCAGCAGCTGCATGTGGAGGAGCGGAGACGCGAACCCGGTTCCCCAGATTACAAGTCCACCGCTCTTAACCACTACACCACACTGGCTCTCGTTGTTGTTGTTGTTGTTATGTGCTTCTGACTCTGGCTCTTCCCCTCTTACAGAGAGATTGAGTTCCTGAAGAAGGAGACAGCTCAGCGCCGCATCCAGGAGGAGTCTGAGCTGGCCCACAAGGAGGAAGTGGACAAGTTGCAGGAGAAGGTGGGCATCAAGGACAGCGCTGGGGGTTTGCCTTGAGCCCCCGAGGAAAAGAAAGAAAGAAAGAAAGAAAGAAAGAAAGAAAGAAAGAAAGAAAGAAAGAAAGGGCTTTGCTGTGACTGGAGAGGCCTTGGTTCAGTTCAGCTCAGGGATACATGTGAGATGTGTGCACTTGGAAGGGGCCTGATTATTGACGTGGGTAGAGGAAGGGTTGGGGGGAGAGGGACACACCCATCTTTCTGAACTCCTGTAGAGTTGGGCATCAATGCTTGAGTCTTGTAGGACCTTGTGTCAAGGGCTGGATCACTCATTAAGCAGATCCTGCTGCTCAAAGGCAGGGGGTGGGAAGACTCTGATCTTTTTGAATTCCACGTGGAGAATTCCACGCCTATATCGCCTTCAGATTTCTTGGGGCGCTGGTGGCCGGGGTGTCCTTTCTACAGAGTCCCGTTGAAACTTCCACCAGGACAAAGTGGATCTTTACAAGCCCACACTCGCCCACCTTCCCCAGATCCTGTGATGTGAGATTCCGCATCCCAGATCTACAGGGATCTCTTAAGGTTGTGCAGTGTTCTGTTTAGTTTGCGGACACTTGATCCTAGATCGAACGCTGTCTCTCCACCACGTATGCATGGGCGTTGGGCCTTCACTTGATCCTGCAAGGGGTCTCGTGTCAAATCTATCTCTCTCCTTGCTGGGCCAGTTGCAGATCCCTGCCACACCCTGGTTCCTACATCAGGCAGTGGATCATGTCAGACTCGTCAGGTTGTTCTCATGCCTCTGTGTGTTAAATGTGTGCATTGGTTTGTGTGTGTGTGCGTGTGTGTGAATGCTCCTGGGTTTCTGTACTGCGGCTACACTGATCAGAGAGCAATGTAGAATCTCTCTCTTCCAACATCCAGGAGACTCCCCATGCTCCCTCTGGAGGACATCACTTGTACTGCAGCCTAGAAGCCCCCTCTAAAACCCAAATCACAGCAGCAGGTCTCAGTGTGCTCCTCTTCTTTGCACAGAACACTGAACGCAACACACACACACACCCCTGCACCATTCATCTCTATTGGGGTAGACCAAGCTAGCACGTGCATTTGAGCACTGCCACCACTGCTGCTCTTCAGCATTTACAAAGTGCCAAGCTCTTAAGGAAAGGGTGAGGATCACCTGCACAGAGCCCAGAATAAGAGCAGAGGTGCACATTTTGCCAGCACCTACATGGCTGCGGCATGCCACTCGGTGGAGAACAGGCAGCACAAACCACATTCTACATGGATAGAGCACTAGGCAGCAATTGCCACAACTGTGGTGAATGGAAAAAGCAAGGCCTTGAGACAGTTCGGGCGGGGGGGGTAACCAGTGGCGTAGCGTGGGGGGTGCAGGGGGGCCGGCCACACCAGGCGCAACATCTAGGGGCTAGGGGGCGCAAATCCACGGGTTAGGGGGCGCAAATCCACGGGTTAGGGGGCACAAATTACTTGCCTTGCCCCGGGTGCTGACAACCCACGCTACGCCACTGGGGGTAACCACCAACCTCTCCCTGCAAACAGAAAGCTAGCACATCTATAAACTTTCTATATGTGAGGTTTTAGCATAAGGGAACATTCAGCATTGGCAGCCTCCCGCATTGTCTGATGTGGTACAATCTGCTTAATAATAATAATAATAATAATAATAATAATAATAATAATAATAATAAAATTTATTTATACTCTGCCCTCCCTGGCCAGAGCCAGGCTCTGGGCGGCTAACACCAATAAAATAAAATGACAGTAAAAACATAATAGGGTAAAAAGAGAGGGAGGGGAAAAAAACACAATTTAAAATACAGGTTAAAATGCAATTTAAAATGCAGCCTCATTTTAAAATAGCTGATAAATCAAGACCATAAGGGGAGGGAAATATAAGGGTCAGACCGAGTCCAAACCAAAGGCCAGGCGGAACAGCTCTGTCTTGCAGGCCCTGCGGAAAGATGTCAAGTCCCGCAGGGCCCTAGTCTCCTGTGACAGAGCGTTCCACCACATCGGGGCCAGTGCTGAAAAGGCCCTGGCCCTAGTTGAAACCAATCTAACCTCCTTGAGGCTCGGGACCACCAAAGTGTTGTTATTTGTGGACCTTGAGGTCCTCCGTGGGGCATACCAGGAAAGGTGGTCCCGTAGGTACCTGGGTCCTAGGCTGCCTAGGGTTTTAAAGGTCAAAACCAGCACCTTAAGCCTGACCCTGTACTCCACTGGGAGCCAGTGCAGTTTGCCACCTCACCTCCCTCCTACCTTAATTGGTGGCACCCTGGGCAAATCAGCACATGCATTCGTAGAGTCCCAGGTGGAGAGGACTCTGCGGAAAGGTGCTGACTACAGGCTGATGTGGCTGAACACAGGCAAGACAAGGCACACACACACAGCCAGGAAAGTGGTGCAAATCCTGAGCTGCTGTCCTTTATCTTGAGAAGGCTGGCTGCGTCAGGCCTTCCCTGCTTTACAAAACATGGCTGCGGATATAGCCTCCTATCAAGCCATCACCTCCCCTTCACCTTAATTGTGATCTCCCTATTTTCTTAGGATGATTTCTGCTGACTGTGTCTGAATTTGTCTTGGACTGACTGCTCTCTAATGAATAAAAATATGGTGAACTAGTCTGCTGAACAGCAGCCTGCCCACATCAGGGCACTGTTCCCATCACCAAATGTGTTATACCTTTGATTTGACCCAAGCATCAGGCCGAAGGCTTCCGCCATGCTTATTTTCTCAGTCATGTCCATCGGCTCTCATTCCCCAACCATTACTTCACTCCATCACCCCACTGATTTCTCCTAGAACTGCTCCCGGCCAACTTTCCCCTTCTTTCCCATCTGCCGCCTTTTCACAATTAGGCACAGTGATTCTTGAAAGGTTGCCTTGAAAGGGAGACGGTGGTAGGAATCTTGGGGCAGGAATTGGGAAGGAAGGAATGCGTGCATTTGCGTAATGAAAGAGCTGTTTCCAAGGCAGCTTGCTCTCTGACTCTCACTTCTGCACAGCCCAAGCTCTAATGCGATAGCTTAGTTAATCAGTTAGTTAAATGCAGAGCCAAAGGCTTGTATTCTAAAAGCTTGAGCCAGATATCAGCTGTTCCTCTCCAAGGGAAACAGTACTTAAAAGGAGAGGAGCCATCAATAAATGCCTTGACATGACACATGTATAGTAATATCAAGAGGGCATCTTCAGCAAATCTTAGTAACTGTGAAGAAAGGGGAGGCAATCCTCAGGTTTGGCCAAGCCAGTTAGAACTTGGTAGGCTGAAAATGGCACATTGAAAGATGCCTCAAAGAAAACAACCAATTGCAGTAACCATTAAGAAGTTTGGTTTCTGCCGGGTGCAATTGAGCACAGCATTATGGGAGGTAAAGGTAATGGGACCCCTGACCATTAGGTCCAGTCGTGACCAACTCGGGCTGCAGCGCTCATTTCACTTTATTGGCCAAGGGGGCCAGCGTACAGCTTCCGGGTCATGTGGCCAGCATGACTAAGCCGCTTCTGGCGAACCAGAGCAGCGCACGGAAACACTGTTGACTTTCCTCCAGAGCAGTACCTATTTATCTACTTGCACTTTGACATGCTTTCGAACTGCTAGGTTGGCAGGAGCAGGGACCGAGCAACGGGAGCTCACCCTTTCACAGGGATTCGAACTGCCGACCTTCTAATCGGCAAGTCCTAGGCTCTGTGGTTTAACCCACAGTGCCACCCATGTCCCATTATGGGAGATGGAGGCACTTAAGTCCTCGTTGGGGAACGAATATCATTTTAGTCTTGGAACCTCGAGCCTGTGTCAGCTTTGAAAGGTTGGATATGCATCTGTTTTATGATTCACTCTGGAGACATATCTAATGTGATCAGTCTAAGCAAGCAATTAGACCAGTCTAATGTGATCAGTCTAATGAGAGGTGATTCATTGAAATTAGCAACTCTGTCCTAAAATTGCCCTCTTCCAGTTTGGGTGCAGAAACTGATTTGTGTGCGCTAGTCTGTTTTATTAGACATTAAAGGGGGCATGGGTGGCACTGTGGTCTAAACCACTGAGCCTCTTGGGCTTGCTGATCAGAAGGTTGATCATTCGAATCCCCGTGATGGGGTGAGCTCCCGTTGCTTTGTCCCAGCTCCTGCCAACCTAGCAATTCGAAAGCACGCCAGTGCAAGTAGATAGATAGGTACCACTATGGCAGGAAGGTAAACGGCATTTACGTGCGCTCTGGTTTCCGTCACAGTGTCCTGTTGTGCCAGAAGTGGTTTAGTCATGCTGGCTACATCACCTGGAAAGTTGTCTGCAGACAAACGCCGGCTCCCTCAACCTGAAAGCGAGATGAGCACCACAACCCCATAGTTGCCTTTGACTGGACTTAACTGTCCAGGGGTCCTTTACCTTTTACTAGGCATACAAAAGACAGATGTGTGGGGTTTGTAGATGCACATGTTTTTTTACCAGCTGCACATGTGAAAAAACAAACCATCATGGATTTGCATCATGGATGTGGATTAAGCACTGTTTTATCAGTAGAACACAGTACTGTCTGCATGGGCTTCTGCTGGTTCCACAGTGGTGCAATTAGGTGATTTTCAACTGAACAATCAGACTGAGGGCTCTTTAGAAAGTAACATGGAATTGTAGAGTTGGAAGAGACCCTGAGGACCATCTAGTTCAGCCCCTCGCAATTACAGAATATGAAGCTGTCTCTTATGGGGATCGAACCTGCAACCTTGGCGTTATCAGCACCACGCTCTAACCAACTGAGCTATCTTTGTATTGCTTCAAAATGTGGAAATCCCGTAGTGTTGCATTTTGGGGCCCTTCCTCCTTATTCCGCTGAGTGGACTCCTGGACATTTGATCCCAGAGTCCCACTCTGACACAGTCCCACTGTCCACGGTTCTGAGCACTGAGGCCACAGATAACCAGTTTTCAAGGAATGTCAGATACACACACACACACACACACACAGAGAGAGAGAGAGAGAGAGAGAGAGAGAGAGAGAGAGAGAGAAACCCAGATTTCAGCACAAATTTCCTTCCTCTCTTTCCACCTCTGATTCGCCCTTTGAGCTTTCGGTCCTTTCATATCCTTATTTAGTTTTAACTATTCATTATTCATGTGTTTCATTACATATACCTTTAAAGCCCTAACGGCCTCGGCCCAGTATATTTGAAGGAGCATCTCCACCCCCGTCGTTCAGCCCGGACACTGAGGTCCAGCGCCGAGGGCCTTCTGGCGGTTCCCTCATTGCGAGAAGTGAGGTTACAGGGAACCAGGAAGAGGGCCTTCTCGGTAGTGACGCCTGCCCTATGGAACGCTCTCCCTTCAGATGTGAAGGAAATAAATCTTTAAAAGACATCTGAAGGCAGCCCTGTTTAGGGAAGTTTTTAATATTTAATGCTGTATTGTTTTTAACACTCGATTGGAAGCCACCCAGAGTGGCTGGGGAAGCTCAGCCTGACGGGCGAGGTATAAATAATAATAATAATAATAATAATAATTATAATAATTATAATAATTATAATAATTATAATAATTATAATAATTATAATAATAATAATAATAATAATAATTATTATTATTATTATTATTATTATTATTATTATTATTATTATACCCATGCAGCTTACAATACAGAAAGTGCAGCAACGTTCGGTTCCCAGAAGCAGAGCTGATTATACAAAGCTTATCTGGCATATACAACTTTTAACTAGATCTGCACAGTTTATGCTGCGCGGCCTTTTGCCGAACTCAGAGCAGAGGAACCCTTCTCAAAACGGATGTGGAGCAGACTGCAAGCCTAAATGTTCAGAAGCCGTGTTAATGAGACCCCCCCCCCCCCGCCACCATTTATATCCATACAATTCTCCTTTGGCGTGCCCCTTCACTCCCCTTTTTCATAGCCCTCTTCTCCACCAGCCCTTTCCCATTGCTGTTAATGGGTGCTGAGCCAGCCAGCCAATTTCCACCATGTCTCCTTCTCTCGTGTCTTCCCATCTCTCTCCCCCCCCCCCCACACACACTATTTTTCTACCTGGAAATCTCCTCTTCACCCCCTTTCTGTTGTGTGTTTTTCAGATCTCTGAACTGGAGGCGAAGCTGCAGACTTTGAAAAATTCCAACCCGACTTAAAAAAAGAGCAGAAAAAAACACACATATAAACCAACCAGAGCAATTAATTCTTCTCATTACTATTACTACTACTACTACTACTACTATCATTTGCAAGGGACCTGTTTAGAAATGCCTCCTGCCCGTTCTCCACTCTTTTATTCTTCCCTCATCCCCTGCCCGATTTTCCCAGCAGGGAAGTGTTAAGACCCCAACACAGTCAGAAGAACTACGGCAAGCGAGAGTAGCCAACAGCCTTGCCTTCTCTTGAGGGTGAGGGAAAGACAAAGGCCGGGACGGGTCAGGCGGGATGGCGAAGGTCAAAGTGGGCCGCAGAAGCAACACCCAGACACCTTGACAAGGGTGGTGAATCACTTGTCAGTTTTCCATGTCCGGTGTGTGTCTTGTGTCAACTGGATCGACAAACCGTGGAGGGTGGGGAGGCGGTGGTCCCGTGTGTCCGGCCATTTGTGTCCCCTGTCCTCTCTGCCTGATGAGAACCTTGCGCCAGCCGTTGCAGATCGGGATCGAGACTGTCTTCACGTGGAGCAGGGGACAAAACTGGAACGCAGCAGGACTCTGCTGGCAAGAAGCGAGACCAGCTCTCTCTATCTCTTTTTGTTTTCTTTCCTGAATCTTAAACTTTTGAGCAAAGGGGTTGCGGGGTTGGGAGTGGGGGGGGGTCTTATTGTTGGGATTTGGTGAGGGTGGGGAGGGTTGGATGATCTTGCCTTTAATTTTCCATCCTTTTGGACAATATGGAATCCATTATTCTCTATGTTTCGTGCGATGGTGGGAAATATGTCTGTGTTTTTTAAGGAGGGTTTTTGCGGGCGATTTTGCCAGTCGCCAACTTAGTGACTGAGGAGAGGCTCCGGCCTCCGAAACCCCTGTCGGCATCTGAATAGACGCTACGGCTGACTTTTTACAACCAGGAAAAGAGCATTCGCCTTGTTTCTTTCCCCTCCTCACTGCATTTTTATTCACGGTTGTCTTGGAGAATTTCTGGGAATCAACGCCCAGGAGGTTTATGAACTGGACCCTCCCAAGGGAGCTGAGTATTAAAACCTAAGAACGGGGAGCAAACGCATCAAAGGTATCGAGCCAGGAGCTGAAGCTAGAGACTTTGGAGAGAGAAAAAATGGAACTGAGCAGGGAAGAAATAATTGGTCCCGCTCTTGAGCAAGCCTTCAGTTTCATGGTTCTGCACCAGCCATTCTGCATTTGACTGGAAGAAAGCTGTGAAGGGCAGCACCTTTTTGGAAGCCCAACACCTTGACAGGGTTCTGCTTTGCTGCTGTCAATACCAGGGTTTGTTGTGGAAGTGGGTGTGCTTACAGCCGGGGGACAGCAAAAGATAAAAACAGAGGCACGAGTGCCTTAGACGCACAGGTAATGAGGACCCAGTCTCTAAGATCATTAGATTGTAAGAGGTATTGCCTGGTTCTTCTTTGTTCCTTAATTTATGAGGTCAACCTTTGTCCCAGGACAAAACACTGGACCATCGTAGATGTCCCTTTGTTTCACAAACATACACTGACATACACAGAGGCACCAAAACAACACTTCTGTAGAGCTGCACTTTGCCCAGAGGGCCAAGATGTTGGAAAGGTGCTCTCTGTATGGCACCAAGCTTATGGGGAGTATCAGCATCCGTGGCACCAGAAGGGTGCAGTTTGGCCTGACAGCAACGTCTGTGTGTTGTGTGTAATGCTGGAATCAAGTTCTTAAGGGAAAAAGTCAGAAAACATCTTACCTTAAATATGGCAAGGTGAAGCTTTGTGTGAACACATTTGGAGGCTTCCTTTGCCTGCATTTTGGCCTCTCTGACCTTTCACTATCCCCGTCCTTGGGCGTGGTTTTTGGCCACCATGATTCATTCACGCGCTGGAGCTTGGCTGAGAGTGCCACATCGCTCAACCCAACTTGGAAATAACACAGGTACTCACAATCGGGTCCCACTGGGGGCCTCTCCCAACCTGGTGCCTTCCTGATGTTTGGACTATAGCTTCCATCATCCCCAGCCAACATGGCCAATAGTCAGGGATGCTGAGCGTTGTCCAAAATACCTGGATTGCACCTGCTTGGGGAAGGCTGTTATAAACTGAGCTGCATCACATAGACATTCACTGGTCCTCTTTCAGTTGTTCGAGATATTTATTTATTAACCTAGATTCAGTTTTATATTTAAAAAAACGATGCAAATCGGGTGACGTTTCCTCTACCCACTCAAGCAGGACTCCACCTACTGCATCATCTACAAACTTTTTGACAGTATTATTTTCCCAGCATGGCCATTAGCTAAGGCTGCTGTGGAACGTCTATGTAAAGTGGAACTGGACGTACGTTTTGTAAAGCGGTTGCTGGGAAAAGTTGCTTCCCCCTGCCCCCTCAAAAAGAGCCAAAATAATGCCGATACAAAAGCCTGTATGTTTTGTTTGGTTTAAAGCAGTATTCTGCCAGGAAAGGCTATGCCTTTGGGGTTTCACCTCTAAACTGGAATTTGTGAAGGGAGTGGAAAATGCTGTTGTCCCCTGCACAAAGTTTCCACTTTGAAGGAAGGGGGGGGGGGAACAGGGTGCTTTCCTCCTGTTGCCTCAAGAGGTTCCCACCCCTTTTATTGTTTACTTCTTGTGGGCTTTAATAGTGCCTGCTTTGGAAGAAAGACGTCCTTTGCTTTCTCTTGCTGCGATTCAGACAGAAATTCAGTGTGAATTTCAGCAGAATGCATGACAGCTTTGGATGGGGGAAGGAGCACCGAAGGGGTTCATTTTGAACTTCGAACCAGTCTTTCCTCCAATTTCGATGGACCTAGCCCAGAAATGTCCGGATCCCATAATGAGGATAACTTCAGGATAGATGTCTCCCATGTTTCCTTCACAACTTTGAATTCACAGTTCCCTGTTTTGTCTTATAATGGGACGAAAACAGTTCATGGCAATGATGTGCAGAATGTGCCCCACTCAAGACAACGTAATGTGGGTAGATTTGCCTTCATGCGCTTTCACAATCCATTTATACACCCCCAGAGTATTAAATACTGTGATAAAATGGTGGGTCGGTTTTCCAGGGTATGTTTCTGTGGACTGGAGTGGGGATTCTAATCCACATATCATGATCTGGGAGTAGACAACTTGGGCATGGCAAATATCCTGGATCCAACAATCCAAAATTAAAAGGTGACATGTTGTGTCCTTTATCCCAGAGCTGGGCAATGTGTTTCAGGGGGTTTGACTGCTTCCCCATCTCCTTTAAACCTCACTGGTCAAATTGTGTGTGTTGCTACATGTACGCCCTGAAACGCAGCCCTACTTCTGGAGGTGAGCAGCTCTCTCATTCACACATGCACACACCCTTTACGGAATGTGAATTCCGTTGGCAGAATCCACAAAAGGCTTGGCCATTTTGTGATGCAGTGACGTCGTCTGAAACAGGCACGGGTCTCCAGCTCACCATTTGCACGCTGCAACACACTGCCATTACACCTGCCAAAGGCAGAGCTTTCAGACTGTTAGTGGTGGTGACCACAGAGGCAGGCAATACTGGCCGGCTGCCAGTGAATTCTCCCCCCCCCATCCCTTTACCCCGTGAGGGCTGCAAGGAATGATTCTCTAGGTGACAAGGTGTCTCCACGCCACCGCCATCCTGGGTTACATAGAGGATGAAACAGATTTTGCACCACCCCCCCAAAAAAAAGCCGGTTCAAGAGGTGTACAGTGTACTGTAAACAATAAATGGGTGCAGGATCAGAGCATGGGGGTGGAGAATGACACGCAGGGGAATGAGATGTAATGTTCTGAAAAACAAATGAGTTTTTTAAAAGATCATCTTAAATTTTAATTTAATCTCCTTTACACAGGTATAAATGTGTATGTATATATATAATATATATATGTATGTATGTATGTACGTATTGTTCCTGGTTTTGTATTCCAATTGTCCTATCATCCGGTCATATCAGATAAACTGCAGGTCTTTGTTTCCACCCTGTTCGGTTTTTCAAACGCCACTATGTGCTCTTGGGGGAGGCGGAATTGGGGGGGGGGCAGAGTCATGGGTATCCACTGCTGGAATTTCTAGAGATCTTCAAGGCAGCCCTTCCATATATATAGGTATGTATGTATGTATGCAAATACTTTTGAGGTGAACAGTAGGGCTGGACAATATCTGGTTTTCAACATTGTGATATATCGCCAGCTAAACACGTTGTGGTTTTCTTGCATAGCACACACGCACACACATCATGATTCATAATATATTGCCAGGTCGGAAATTATGAAACCAATATTACAATATGGACTTCAAAGCAATTTTGGACCATATAGCGATATATCTCTTAGCCACTACACCAGGTACATCCAATTTCTTTAGGAATAAATACAACCAAACCATCATGGAGAGTTCCTGCTGCACAGATGGCTGTTGATCTTGAGAAATGTCTTCTAGTATAACACATTGCACCATTGGCTATGGAAGGGAATGTTCTCAAAATACAGGGCATGGCACAGCTAGCCATTATTTCCCCATAACCAAAAACCCAGTTGCAGGATAACCATGTTAAACTGGCTGCCTTTGCAAAAAGAGAGAGGGTGGGGTGTTATACAGAAGGGATATACAGAATCAGAAACTTTATGGATAGAGGGAGACCCATAAAGCCAATGCCTTATGTGACAAGCTCCAGTTTTTCCTGGTTTCAGCTGCTACAGATTACGACATTGCTTAAAAGCTTATTCATGGAAGGGACTAGTCTGTGCCGCACGATGGCTTTGGAACATCGTTCGATCAAATCTGCTTCATAACTGAGGAGTTATTCTTTTATTTATAAATTGCTGATTGACTGTAGGATGGGAAATGCAAACAGAGAGAGCCAGGCATAGGAGTACAACCTAGGCATAACAACAGACCAAAATGCTTGGGCTAAAATAGGGACAGAGCCTCCTATGAAGACCATTTTGGCCATAGTCCAGGAGGCAGTGCTGAGGGTAGTTTTCTCTGGTACTGGACTCCAGTCAAGCTCTCTCACATCACCTCGGTGACTTCATTCCAATACTAGCAAGGCTGTAACACGAGAAGAACTCTCATGGTGGAAGTGCATCAAGATTACTGGGTTCCTGGTGTTGTTTCTAATATTATTTGTCAATCATTTAACCCAGGGGTCAGCAACCTTTTTCAGCCATGGGCCGGTCCACCGTCCCTCGGACCATGTAGTGGGCCAGACTATATTTTGGAAAGAAAAACGAACGAATTCCTATGCCCCACAAATAACCCAGAGGTGCATTTTAAAATAAAGCACACATTCTACTCATGTAAAAACACGCTGATTCCCGGACCGTCCGTGGGCCGGATTGAGAAGGCGATTGGGCCGCATCCGGCCCCTGGGCCTTAGGTTCCCTACCCCTGATTTAACCCAAACACTATTGCATTGTGCTGGAAAGAACATTACCAGCATCTCCTTAACCACAACTCCCCCTGTAGCTGCTGATGTCCTCTCACAAATTCCACAAAAAGAAATTAGAGATGAGCTTGCAGTATTTTCAAATCTGGGAGAGTTGTGTACAGCTATTAACCAAATGACAAACACTGACAACTGGGAGACACTGGCCTGTGAGCGCTCCAGTTGGAGAACAGCCTTTACCAAAGGTGTCATGGACTTTGAAGATGCTCAAACTCAGGGTGAAAGGGAGAAATGTGCTAAGACACACATGTCCAAAGTCCGTTTCAGGGGCCTAACTTCAATCCTACAAAAGGTCAACAACTTTGGTCGGCCCCCACGCCCCTTCACTTCATCAAATCTGGCCCTCTTTGAAAAAAGTTTGGACACCAGTGTGCTAAGAGGAAGGCACGTTTGGGAAACCCTCACCTTGGGACGCGGATGGCACTGTGGGTTAAACCACAGAGCCTAGGACTTGCCAATCAGAAGGTCGTGATTCAAATCCCTGCAACGGGGTGAGCTCCCGTCACTCAGTCCCTGCTCCTGCCAACCTAGCAGTTCGAAAGCACATCCAAGTGCAAGTAGATAAATAGGTACTGCTCCAGCGGGAAGGTAAACGGCATTTCCGTGCGCTGCTCTGGTTCGCCAGAAGCGGCTTAGTCCTGCTGGCCACATGACTCGTAAGCTGTATGCCGGCTCCCTCGGCCAATAAAGCGAGATGAGCACCGCAACCCCAGAGTCGGTCACAACTGGACCTAATGGTCAGGGGTCCCTTTACTTTACCTTTTACCACCTTGATCAACTCCTGCCTGGAAACCTATGTCCCCACTATGGAAGGGTGTGTGGATCCAGAATTGGCCTCCACAGTCACTTACAGACTCACTGTTAAGAATGTGTTCATGGAAGACAATCTTACTCAGCTATGAGTGTTCGCTGAAGAAGAAGAGACTTTGACTGGCAGGAGGTCTTCTGAAGCCTTTCTCATTCATGAGATATTGGAGATTTGAGATTTGAACCTGGAACCTCCACATGTGAATCATGTGTGGTATAAGATTGATGCAGTGGTCATGTAAGCAGTTTGCATGAACAAAGTTCCATGTTTAATAATAATAATAATAATAATAATAATAATAATAATACCCCACTCATCTGTATGGCTCCTCAGTCCCTGGCATCCCTTCTTCAGAAAGGATTGAGTGGTAATGGGAAAGACCTTTTGCTGCCAGCGACCCTGGAAAGCTTCTGTCAGAGCAGACCATGCTGGGCTAAATCGACATCTTCCTAATTTACCTCTAATCGCAACAGCAATCCTATTAATATACTGACTAGAACTGTTTACCCAGGTCCGAATGTGAAACAGATGGCGGGTCTCCCTAGAACAATAGTCATTTGACACATTATAAACAATGCAGGTCTTATGTAGGTCAAACTTAAGGAGGCAGACTCCTCTCCACCTCCTCTTAGCGCACACAGAGGGGGGCAGGGTCTGAAATCTGACGGGCTGCCTCCTCATCCCCCTTGCAACCCCTCGGAAGAATCTCGCTTCTGGAAGTGACCTTGGCAAGGGCTCAGAACAGACTGTGAGGCTGATAAAAAAGGTTTGAGGAGACCATTCCTAATAATAGCAGGGTAAAGGCTAAAGGAGGGATGCGGGTGGAGCTGTGGGTTACACCACAGAGCCTAGGACTTGCTGATCAAAAGGTCGGCGGTTCAAATCTCCGTGACGGGGTGAGCTCCCGTTGCTCGGTCCGTGCTCCTGCCAACCTAGCAGTTGAAAAGCACGTCAAAGTGCAAGTAATAATAATAATAATAATAAATAAATAAATTTTATTTATATCCCGCCCTCCCCAGCCGAAGCCGGGCTCAGGGCGGCTAACAACAATAAAACAGTACAAAAGTACAGCATAAACAACACTCTAAAATCATTCATTATAAAATTAATAGTAGTAGATAAATGGGTACCGCTCCAGCGTGAAGGTAAACGCCATTTCCGTGCTCTGCTCTGGTTCGCCAGAAGCGGCTTAGTCATGCTGGCCACATGACCCGGAAGTTGTACGCCGGCTCCCTTGGCCAATAAAGCGAGATGAGTGCTTCAACCCCAGAGTCGGTCACCACTGGACCTAATGGTCAGGGGTCCCTTTACAGGCTGAAGGAATTGGGCATGCTGAGGCCATTGAAAAAAAGTCATCATAAAGAAAGGGACGGATATAGGCGAAGATCACAGAAGAAACAACAGCATCCATTCTAAACTGCCCAGCAAGGATGGGACGAGTAGCATAGGGAGGGTAAAATTGTGGGGAGGTGTAGGTGGGTTATTACATTTCAGTAAACCTTCTAACCAGAAGACCAGCTCAGCAATGGAGCAGACTGTGGAACTGCTGTCTCTTGGAGGGTTTAAGGTAGAGGATGGATAGGCCTCTGACATGGTCATCTTGGCTCAGAACGAACACTGAAGAATAATAATAATAATAATAATAATAATAATAATAATAATAATTTATTTTTTGTACCCCACCCATCTGGCTGGGTTTCCCCCAGCCTCTCTGGGTGGCTTCCAACAAGGATTAAAATGTCACACATTAATTTGATTGCAGGTCAGCAACTACAGGCCCCTGGGCCCAAACTAGCCTACTGTGATGTGCTACAGGACCTCCCGGTTGCCAGAGTTATCTTTCCTCTCCAATTCCTGAGACTAGGTAGAGAAGGAAAATGCTGGACCTCTCCCTCCCTCTTGATTTTTTTTTAAAAATGACATTTATACCCTACCCTTTCTCCAAAGGAGCCCCAGGTGGTAAACATGCCAATACTAAAACAATACAGTGAAAATTTCTTTAAAAACAGTTAAAAGTTGCCTTTCAAAAAACAGTTAAAAGCAATCAGATATTCATAAATTAATAATTTCAGAGTTGCCCGAGACATATCTGTCACTACTAGTTTTGCTATTGCACTGTGACGGTCACTCAGTGTTAACAGAAAACTCCTCAAACATATTTATTTTATGTTCATTATTTCTTGACTTTATTTTTATACTATTGTTCCTCTCAAATGGGAGCCCAGGGTGGAATGAAATCATGTCTTTCCACCTGAACACCCATCTGTTTTACTGCTGGAACTCATTGTAGCTTTTCAGCATGTATATACCATACAGCATACAGTGGGGCCTATTCAGCACTGTCAGATCAATGGAGGGTTTCCGGCTAATGCCTCTGTGACATTGTTTCCTATATACACTGCTATTTTTCTAGAAAAAGAGGTGCTGGAACTCACCATGAACTCCTCCCTTGTTCTCTTAGAATGGCAATGGCACCACCTGAGAGGTGCCAGAACTGAGTTCCTGTGAGTTCCGGCTGACAAAAAGCCCTGACCTTATTTTTTGTTGTTGTTTAGTCATTTAATCATGTTTGACTCTTCATGCCCCCATGGACCAGAGCACGCCAGGCACTCCTGTCTTCCACTGCCTCCTGCAGTTTGGTCAAACTCATGCTGGTAGCTTCGAGAACACTGTCCAACCATCTCGTCCTCTGTCGTCCCCTTCTCCTTGTGCCCTCCATCTTTCCCAACATCAGGGTCTTTTCCAGGGAGTCTTCTCTTCTCATGAGGTGGCCAAAGTATTGGAGCCTCAGCTTCAGGATCTGTCCTTCCAGTGAGCACTCAGGGCTGATTTCCTTAAGAATGGAGAGGTTTGATCTTCTTGCAGTCCATGGGACTCTCAAGAGTCTCCTCCAGCACCATAATTCAAAAGCATCAATTCTTCGGCGATCAGCCTTCTTTATGGTCCAGCTCTCACTTCCATACATCACTACTGGGAAAACCATAGCTTTAATTATACGAACCTTTGTCAGCAAGGTGATGTCTCTGCTTTTTAAGATCTGTCTAGGTTCGTCATCGCTTTTCTCCCAAGAAGCAAGCGTCTTTTGATTTTGTGACCGCTGTCACCATCTGCAGTGATCATGGAGCCCAAGAAAGTAAAATCTCTCACAGCCTTCCCTTCTATTTGCCAGGAGGTGGTGGGACCAGTGGCCATGATCTTAGTTTTTTTGATGTTGAGCTTCAGACCATATTTTGCGCTCTCCTCTTTCACCCTCATTAAGAGGTTGTTTAATTCCTCCTCACTTTCTGCCATCAAAGTTGTGTCGTCTGCATATGGGAATTGTCTTATATTCATATCAGCTCCTCTGTTGCAGCAAAAATTATAATAGAACAAAACAAGAGCATGGCAGCACCTTAAGGACTAATAAAGCAGAGCCAATTGAATGTGTTATATTCTAATATCTGCTACATCAGGACTTTTAAATCCCATTTCAATTAGTTGTAGCCAGCAGAGATGACCCTGGTTTCACACATATCCTTACAAAATATTTCTTTGATATATTGGTGTTTTTCTAAATGCCCAGGTGAGCAGCTCTCTAGCGGATAATGGCTGATTAGATTAGCCAGAAGTCTCACCTATTTGGATATCCTGGAGAGTCCACATTTAAAAAAAAAAGGTGGTGTGTTTTTTTTTTTTGTAATTTACCCACCTTTGCTTTTTAATTAAAAACTCTGCAAGAGGTGAACCTCAAAGAGCTGTACCTGATTGGTCAGAAACTGAAACATGTCCCAAAGTGAAACAATGGACCCCTCAGATTGGCTGGACATCGTGGGAATCAGATTGTATCTTCCCTCGCAGTCTGCGATTCCACCTTTTTTTTGTTTAGAATATTTAACTGCATGTAACAAAATACTTAAATGTAAATCAACAACGTCAGCCCACAAGACGGGTTTCCTTTTTATCCTCTTCTGCAAGCTGGTTGAGTGGTTTTCTTGGAGCTGTCCATTCAGCACCAGCTATTCTCCCCATCACAAGCAAACTCTTACCTTAATTCTCATACCCAGTTTTTCATTCCCAAGAGCCGGCTGCTCCAGGAAGGTGCTGGAAGAACTTGAGTTCAAGTCTCGGTTTGGAGGAGGTGGGTATCTCAGTTCCTTCATCTTAGGGAAGCAAGAATAATTATGGGGGATAATCTCTGCATGATCAGAGCAAGGAATTACCGGTAACAGGCCAAATAATTGATCTGCTAAGGAGAGGTTGCACATAACCTATTCATCTTGAGATAAGTATGCAAGTTATTTTTGACCTCTGAATTGTTTACCTTATATTCATAAGGCGCAATAGAGAGAGAAGTAGGTTAAATACAAGAGAGAATAGGGGTGTTTGAATAACTCCTGTGTCTTGTCGAGATGAATTCCAAAACCCATGTGAGAAAGCATTTGGGTTTGCCAAAACATTGAGCTGGATGCTACAGAAAGCATGGGGAAAGTTGAAGAGGGAAGAGGGGGAGAAACACTCCAAAGCAACAAAATCATGTCTCCGAAATTAAAATATGCAATGACATTAGGTAAAGGTAAAGGGACCCCTGACCATTAGGTCCAATCGTGACCGACTCTGGAGTTGCGGTGCTCATCCCGCTTTATTGGCCAAGAGAGCTGGCGTACAGCTTCTGGGTCATGTGGCCAGTATGACTAAGCCGCTTCTGGCGAACCAGAGCAGCGCATGGAAACGCCATTTACCTTCCCGCTGGAGTGGTTTCTATTTATCTACTTGCACTTTTACGTGCTTTCGAACTGCTAGGTTGGCAGGAGCAGGGACCGAGCAACGGGAGCTCACCCCATTGCAGGGATTCAAACCGCCAACCTTCTGATCGGCAAGTCCTAGGCTCTGTGGTTCAACCCACAGCACAACCCACATCACTGTTAATTAAAATATACACTAAAACAAACCATTAAAAAGCACAAACATTAAAGCAGTGAAACAAAGACAGTTACACTATAGAATCATAGAGCTGGAAAGGACCACAAGGGTCTTCTAGTCCAAACACCCTTGCAATGCAGGAAACTTCTGCCCAACGTGGGGCTCAAACCCATGACCTTAAGATTAAGGGTCTCATGCTCTACCAGCTGATTTATTCAGATATACCCTAGTGTCATCCAGAATTGCTACAGACTCATTGTGAGGTTGTGGGCAAGGCATTATCTCTCGGCCTCAGTTCCTCAGTCTAGAAAATGGGAATACTGTGGCCTCTCACTGGACTAGGAAGAGGAAAGACATAAGACCCCCAGCAAGATCAGCCCATTAAGTCCAGCATCGTAGTTCTCACAGTGACCAACCAGTGGGAAGCCCACAACAAGGACAAGAGGACAATAACATTCTCCTTATTTTAGGCCACAGAAATGGGCTTTTAAAAAGCCATCTAAACGGTGGCCATCAAGTACAATCTGCAATTTGCAAAATGGAGATGAAAACGCTAATGGACAATAATTGTAGTGATCCTCTAAACAGCCCCTCCAGATCTTTCATGAGAGATTTCATCTGGGGGTGGAGTGGAGTGAGTAGAATTATGGGGACAGAAGGTGGCTACTAGCAGGATTAAACACATTCACTGCCTGGGTGTAAATAACAGGATAAATACCATCTATGAGCACCTTCCCTACAGAAAGTGTACAGCAGCAACACTAATTTGGAAATTAGGGATCCACAATGTATCTCCATAGAACTGTTATAACGTAAAAACCGGCATCTGGATGGGTGAACTGGACCCACATGGGATTCTGTTATTGGGGTGATTAATAGTCTATCTGTGATATTATACGTAGGAATAAATGAAAAGTCAGACCAATGGCATATCCAGTTTAGAACCTTGTTTAAGAATGGCAAACTGGATGAAAGTTACTTATTTTGCTTTTGTTTAAAAGCGTTTATATACTGCTTAATGTTTAAAACTAAGCGATGCATGACACAGAAGCAAAACAATGTCATGGAAGCAAAAGCACAACATGAAACTAGTAAAATGGTTGTGTCAAGGCATATAAAACAGGAACCTGGGTACTTAATGAATGCTCAAACTTTCACCTGGGCAAAAAGGTATATTTTCCACGAGTGATCTGAAACAACTGGTGGCTGCTGCTTCACATAGCAGTGAAAAGGGCATCCCATAATCCAAGGGAAATAGTGTGAAATGCCAACTTTTGGGTCACTGCCCTATGATATTCTGTAAGGTGTGGTACCACAAGTGCCTTTTGCCCAGATGATCATCAACCTGTTCAGACCCAGAACCCACTTTTAACCCAAACATGCCTCTGGGGACCCCTTTTCTTAACCCCAGTGTGCCAACCTGAATAAAATAAAATAAAATAGGGGAGGCAGCTAAGCGTTGGCCCTGCATAGTCAATCACAAGAGGCAGCACACATGCACCATTTGAATGGCAATGCCCATTAAATTTGCCCCCCCCCAAATATTTTATCGGAGGGAGCAAAGGGACACAGCTCCTAGGAGTTGGCTCCTATGCTTTACCCTAGATTTTCATGCTGGCAGCGCTCCTGCTGTGCCCCACCTTAGATCTGGCTGCAACCCCCCAGTGGGCCTTTAAGTGACCTTCCAGGTCCACCCAGGGGTGGGCAGTCTTCTAGGCAACATGATTTGATCCCTTGATGTTTCAGCCACCAGGAGATGAACAGGCATCTCTGAAAGCCCAAACCAAAGAGATGATGCTTAGGATCCAGGGGATGGTGGGTTTACCTGTGAGCTCAAGGCAGACCCTCCAAGTGTCCCTATTTTCAAAGAACAGTCACAGATTTACAGAAGTCATCCTGGTTTCTGATTTGATCCCGGAATGTTCCACTTTTCCTTAGGAAGTCCCTATTTTCATCGGAGAAATGTTGGAGGTTATGGAGAGAGTCCCATGGACTGCAAGAAGAACAAACCTATACATTCTTAAAAAGCAGAGACATCACCTTGCTGACAAAGGTTCATATAATTAAAACTATGGTATTCCCAGTAGTGATGTATGGAAGTGAGAGCTGGACCATAAAGAAGGCTGATCACCGAATAATTCATGCTTTTGAATTATGGTGCTGGAGGAGACTCTTGAGAGTCCCATGGACTGCAAGAAGATCAAACCTATCCATTCTTAAGGAAATCAGCCCTGAGTGCTCACTGGAAGGACAGTTCATGAAGCTGAGGCTCCAATACTTTGGCCACCTCATGAGAAGAGAAGACTCCCTGGAAAAGACCCTGATGTTGGGAAAGATGGGGGGGGGGCAGAAGGAGAAGGGGACGACAGAGGATGAGATGGTTGGCTAGTGTTCTTGAAGCTACCAGCATGAGTTTGACCAAACTGCGGGAGGCGGCGGAAGACAGGAGTGCCTGGCGTGCTCTGGTCCATGGGGTCATGAAGAGTCGGACACGACTAAACGACTAAACAACAACAACATGGAGTTATGTGACCCCTGAGCCAAGACATCTGAAGGCAGCCCTGTACAATGGTACCTCGGGTTAGGAACTTAATTTGTTCTGGAGGTCCGTTCTTAACCTGAAACTGTTCTTAACCTGAGGTACCACTTTAGATAATGGGGCCTCCCGCTGCCACTGCACCGCCACCACATGATTTCTGTTCTCATCCTGAGGTAAAGTTCTTAATCTGAGGTAATACTTCTGGGTTAGCGGAGTCTGTAACCTGAAGCGTCTGTAACCCGAGGTACCACTGTACAGGGAAGTGTTGTTTTTTTAAAAAAATAAAGTTTAATATTTTATTATGTTTTTATATATGTTGGAAGGCGTCTAAAATGGCTTGGGCAACCCAGTCAGATTGGTGGGGGTATAAATAGTAAAATGATGATGATGATGATGATGATGGTGATGATGATGATGATGGAGGAACAGGACGCTCCTCTTTTCATCGCAGAAATGTTGGAGGGTATGTCCGCGTGAAGACTCTGCAACCTTTCCCTGCGCTTTCGTCTCCTTGCACCCGCACCCCTTTTTCCATCTCTCCCCCCTCCATCCCGCACCTTTATTCCTTCCCCTTCCCTGCTGCCCTCAGGAGGCAGGCGAGCCTCGCGTCGTCAGATCGCATCCCGGGCTCCTGGGAATACACAGGAGCCGAGCCAAGCGAGAGCATCTGGGCGGGGATTTCAGGAAAAGCGGCGCAGTGAGCGCGCCTTGCTCCGGATGACTTCCAGCCAAGCTGCTGCTGCTGCTGCTTCCGGGTTCCAGTTACTCCCCGCCTCCTCCCCCTCCCCCTATCTCCCTGGGACCATCCCAATCCCAGTTTGGCGAATTCACAGGTCCCTTTGGAAAAAAATCCAGCACCGCAAAGTAGTTGCAACCTGTCTGTGTTTCTCCCTCCTTCTCCGGCTTCGCCTCCCGATGATGCTTTGATTTTTTTTTTTTTTGGGGGGGGGGAGGCAAACATCGCAAGGACCAGAAGATAACGCATCGGGAGAACAACCGGCGGGAGACTAACAGAGAAGGGAATGGCAGGCAAAGGAAAATGGCCCTGGCAGCCGAGCGTGGGATTTGTAGGAGACCTTTAGGCGTTTGTTGAGGATGCCTCCGCGCGCCAGGTAAGCCACGCTTGTCCTTCCTTGGTGGGTTTTATCCATTTCACTTTCCCCTGGCCCCACCCGGACTTTGAGAGAGTCCTTAACAGCGAAAGGGGGGGGGGGAGAATTGGAAGCAGTGCTGTTTACAGGGGAAAAAATCAAATCACGAATGAGGGATATTGCAGGCCCTTAAATTCAGCGGCGACAGTTTCTCTTGACGCTCATCTTTCCATCATTCCTCCTTCCTTCTTTTTCCTTGCCTTGGATCTGGGCTGCTGCTGCTGCTGCTGCTGCACTGTCGCTCGCTGGAGATTTCCCATGGCCATCAACATCACCATTATTATCTCACTTGCCCTTTTGGCCCTGCGAAATATCTCTTCCTCCTTTTTTCTTCCTTTCTGCTCTCACTGGCCGCAGGATTTCCCGCACGTCAGATCAGAATGGGAAACACGAAGGAAATTTGCCTAGTGGGAGATAAAAGAAACGTTCGTTCCCGGCCTCTAATTATTGTGGTGTAGCAGAGCCCAGGGACAGGGACATGTTTTCGTTTTCTTTTTTTGCATATTTGGGAGTCCCCATGCATAGCCCTGCAGGTTTGGACATTCAAACCAGTATTTTATCATAATTTCTGCAGTAAAGAGCATATTTGGAAATTCTCCTTTCATCGACCTCATTAGTATAATCCTAAAACTATGCCCATACCTGAGATGTGGACAGTATTTTGAATTGCCTTCCTACTTTCCCTTCGTGTTTTTCCCCCCTTTCCTTTATTTCCCTTTCCTGATATTCTTTACGCTAGTCTATAGGTGGGCCTTTGACTGCTGACATGCTTGTGTGTCGTGGTGTGTGGGTGATTTGTTATTATTATTTACAATGCAATTCCAAGCATGTTTGCTCAAAAACAAGCCTTGTTCTGTTTACTCCCTAGTAAGTGTGCTGAGGGTTCCACTGCCATTTATTCAAGCCCCTTTCCTGGCCTTCAACACTAGCCATTCCACACTGTGTTTTTAAAATCCAATTTGTGGGTGGATTTCCTCTCCCCCTTTTCCTTCGTTCTGTTGCCTTTCTTCAACCCTGGAAGAGATTCTGAGCAGCTAATCGGTCCCCCCACCCCCCGGCATGTCACTGTGAATTCAGAGGGTTAGGAAGATGTGGTGCATTGGCTACAATGTTTGGCTTAGGTGTAGGGAAAGCAGGTTTGGGTCCCCGCTGGGTGGCCTTTTCAATATCTCCCTCTTTCCCTCTCTTAGCTTAATCTACCACCCAGGGTTGTTGTGAGGCTGAACTGTTGCTGTGAGCTACGCGGAAGGGTGGAACAGAGAAATGCAACACAAAAAATGAGGCTCTTACTTTTGGATAGCACATCGCTTTTCCTTATTTGCAAGAAAAGGGTCAGGTTGTTTAATGCTGCTGTGCGCTGAGTTAGAAGAGGGCTGCCAGCTCAGATCTAGGCCTTGGGTGTGATCCTGGCCCAGTTACCGTTTTTCACGTGTCTTGAGTGCTATTGCATGAATCAAGGACCTTCGGCCTATGCATCAATTTCCCCTTCCTGCTTCTCATCCTCCATTCTCCATCTCTGCAGACCTACTCTTTTCTGAATCCCTTCTTCCCCCTCCTCTTTGTTTTCATGCACACACCCTCTGCGTTCCCACAAGCTCTTCCAGCCCTCTCTGTTTTTTCCTCCCCATTTCCCCCTCCTGAATCTCCCTCTGTCAGGCGCCTAGGAAGGAAGAGAATAATAATCAGAAGCTCTGCACCTCTAAAGGGAAAACTGATCCTGCAAATGTGCTAACGTGAGCTTTTGCGAGCACATCTGGAACCAGCTGTGCCCTGTACAAGATGCCTCTTGGGGGAGATGGGACAAAAGGCAATTTCTGGGGGATACTGCAAGTGGAGCTCTTTGCATATTCCCCATAAAAGGTCTCCCTTCACATGTTCCAACTACATGCAATTTCAGCAATGTTTCTCTTTGGAAACAACAGGCTGCTTCATTTGTTTTCTGGACTGGGACGGGTTTGAAGTTCATATGCACCAAAAGAATGGGCATTTTGATAAAAACCTGCAGTGGTTATTTACTTGTTTATATCCTTCATGGCTTAGGGACGCAGGTGGCTCTGTGGGTTAAACCACAGAGCCTAGGACTTGCCAATCAGAAGGTCGGCGGTTCGACTCCCCGCGACGGGGTGAGCTCCCATTGCTCTGTGCCAACCTAGCAGTTCAAAAGCATGGCAAAGTGCAAGTAGATAAATAGGTACCGTTCTGGTGGGAAGGTAAACGGCGTTTCCGTGCGCTGCTCTGGTTCGCCAGAAGCGGCTTAGTCATGCTGGCCACATGACCCGGAAGCTGTACACCGGCTCCCTCGGCCAATAAAGCGAGATGAGCACCGCAACCCCAGAGTCGGCCACGACTGGACCTAATGGTCAGGGGTCCCTTTACCTTTACCTGTCCTTCATGGCTTAGAAAGAATATGTCAGATAAGCTAGCTTGGCCTTTATAATGTCAGGCAGATCTAAAATACACCGCCTTTTTCGCAAAAGTGCAGCTGGGACATGAGAGGTGTTGTGCATGCTACAACTTTTCCCCATCCAGGCCATCAGAAAACAATGATATATTGCTCTGTGGTTGGAGGCCATGGTAGAGCATCTTGGTTTGCATGCAGAAGGTCCCAGGTTTAATCCCCAGGTTCTCCATGTAGGGCTGGGGGTGTCCTCTGCCTGAAACCTAGGATAGGCAATGCAAGAACCTACTGAGCTGGGTTCTATGTACCAATGTTGTGACTCAGTATAAACTACACAGCTTCCTGTGTAGTTAAACAAATCTTTTCTCCTACCCCGCCCAAAGTTACTGGTAGGTCAAAGTTGCTGGTAGACAGGCCTAAGCAATAGTTCACTGTGAATTCAGATATTGTTGTTGTTGTTGTTGTTGTTGTTGTTGTTGTTGTTAATTTATTTATACCCCAGCCACTCCCGGCAACTCCCAACAGAATATTAAAAACATTAAGAACTTCCCTAAACAGGGCTGTTTTCGGATGTTTTCTAAAAGTCAGATAGCTGTTTATTTCCTTGACATCTGGTGGGAGGGCATTCCACAGGGCGGGTGCCACTACCGAGAAGGCCCTCTGCCTGGTTCCCTGTAACTTCACTTCTTGCAGGGAGGGAACTGCCAGAAGGCCCTCAGAGCTGGACTTCAGTGTCCGGGCTGAACGATGGGGGTGGAGACGTTCCTTCAGGTATACAGGGTTGAGGCCATTTAGGGCTTTAAAGGTCAGCACCAATACTTTGAATTGTGCTCAGAAACGTACTGGGAGCCAATGTAGGGCTTTCAGGACTGGTGTTATGTGGTCTTGGCAGCCACTCCCAGTCACCAGTCTGCCGCATTCTGGATTAGTTGTAGTTTCCGGGTCACCTTCAAAGGTAGCCCCACGTAGAGCACATTGCAGTAGTCCAAGCGGGAGATAACCAGAGCACGCACCACTCTGGCGAGACAGTCTGCGGGCAGGTAGGGTCTCAGCCTGCGTACCAGATGGAGCTGGTAGGCGGCTGCCCTGGTAACAGAATTGTATTTTCACCATTTCTTTGGTCCCCGGCTTTTCCCCATCAGCCCATCAGGAAATGTACGCAACTTTTGCGTCAAGGCAGAGGGTGGGATTAGATGAGGAGGTTTGAATTATTCTCTCCTCTGCCCCAGCCCAAGGCTGATGGATACCAGAGATGTTGACTAGGCAGGCTGCCGGCTGTTTGCTACTGGTCAGGCCCTGTTGAGTGATGGAGTGTTGTGATGCAAGAATTGAACACACAGAGTATGTTCTCTAGGGACGGCAGCAGCAAAAGCAATCAAATCCATTAAGGTGGCTTATTCAGATCCATTTGGCCAATAAGTGTGAATCCCTGCTTCCCTTCCTTCCTGTCCCGCCCCAGCAGCTGAAAAGCAGCAGCAGCACACAGGGGCAGAAGGGATTGTATGTGTTTGGTTGGGGTTTTTTGGACATGTGGTGCAGCAATAAACTGCTAGCACGTTTGCAAAGCTCAGCAGGGCCTGGTCAGGTTTCAAATTGGATGGGAGACGGGCATGTTGAGATCCTTACATTGTAGGGGGTTGGACTAGATGGCCGTTGGGGACCCTATGTGATACCTCGAGCCAGAGAAGAAAGTGAAAAAGCCATCCCGCAGCTGCTTAACTGCTAAAATATAAGGCAGGCTGTCTCACAAAGCACTACAGTGGTACTTTGGTTCTCAAACGCCTTGGTACTCAAACAACTTGGAACCCAAACACTGCAAACCTTGAAGTAACTGTTCCGGTTTGCAAACTTTTTCGGAAGCTGAACACACTCCGTTCTGAGTGCCACGCTTCCGTTTAGAGTGTTACTCTGAGGTCTGTCTGTTTTTGCTATTTATTTTGTGTTTTTGCGGCTTTTTTGTTTTGTTTTTGTGACTGTGTGGGACACAGTTCAGCTCCTGATTGAATTATTGATTTATTGTGTATGTGACTGCAGTACATTGTTTATTGCTTTCATTTTGTAGATCAATGGTCTCCTTAGAGAGTAAAATTCATGTGAAATTGCTATTTTAGGAGTTGTTTTTAAAAGTCTGGAATGGATGAATCCGTTTTGCATTACTTTCTATGGGAAAGCGCGCCTTGTTTTTGGAATGCTTTGGTTTTGGAAGGGACTTCTGGAATGGATTAAGTTTGAGAACCAAGGTACCACTGTATCGCAATTCAAGAAGACATTCCAGTTGGGAAGTGCATGGGAAAGGGTTGGATAGGTGGTGTCACTTATAGGGACTCCCATGTGCCAGGCAGGGAGGTCTAGAAATTCCTCATGCCAGTTGTAAAGACTGACTACTGTTTCTCTTTCCCTCTCCCTCCCTCCATCTCTCTCTTCCTTCACAGATTTACTTCATTATGTCTTCCTCCAAACTTCAAGATGCGGATGAGGTTTTCGGTAAGCTCCTTATTCCTCCCCGGCCTCTCCCGATCCCTGCGCCACCCAGGGTCTGCGCCTAAAAAGAAGCATTTGTAAACCTCCTAGGACCCTCACCACAGGTGGCATGTTGGTGGGAGGGTGAAGGGGTTTTTTGGGGGGGGGGTCTTTTTATATTGCAAACTGCCCTGTGACCTTCGGATGAAGGGTGGGATAGACGTTTAAACAATAACAACAAAAATAACGTGGCAAGGGAAACATTCTGCATGTGCTCAGAGACACTCTCACATTCATAAGGCCCCCATAAAAAGGTAAAAGGACCCCTGACTGTTAGGTCCAGTCTCAGATGACTCGGGTTGTGGCGCTCATCTCACTTTATTGGCTGAGGGAGCCGGCATAAAGCTTCCGGGTCATGCCACTTCTGGCAAACCAGAGCAGCGCACGGAAATGCCATTTACCTTCCCGCTGGAGTGGTACCTATTTATCTACTTGCACTTTGGTGTGCTTTCAAACTGCTTGGTTGGCAGGAGCAGGAACTGAGCAACGGGAGCTCACCCCATCGTGGGGATTCAAACCACTGACCTTCTAATCGGCAAGCCATAGGCTCTGTGGTTTAACCCACAGCGCCACCTGTGTCCCTTACATAAGGCCCCCATAGAGATGGCAAATTGGAGACACACAATTCCCGTGAATTGTTCTCGCATTGGCGGCACGTATTCTATTACACTGTGGTTCAAAAGCCTGTGTGCAGTGACTCCTTGCAGGGACTGAGGCAGTTTCCCAAGCAAACACACAGAGCACAACGTTCATCCAGGGCCCTAGATTTTAAATTGCAGGCCCTGCCCTGAGCGCAGTGTGAATTAACTCTAGACACAGCTACAAACCAAGCTATTGGGGGGTAAGGATGGAGCAAAACGACCCAAAACAAAATGCCAACGCTCAGCCACACTCATTGTTGGATGAAGAATTTGATGCTGCTGGCATGGTGCCCATTGCTGCCTGCTGGGCATTTTCCATTTCTGTGTTTTTGAGCTTACAAACCTGGCATCTGGGGGAGGAGGCAGAGAGGCAGGGCTTGCTTTCGGGGTTGCCATCCTAGCTTCTCATCTGCGTCTTGAATCGGGGGGGGGGGGGATGTCGCTTTCTGCATGACCCAGCAGAATTTATTCCCTTCTTCCTTTTCAAATACTCGTATCCTGACCATTTGGCCGGTTAAGACACAGCTGGAACATAAATGGGGTTGCAAGTTCCTCCCATCACCTCTAACCATTGGCCATGCTGGCTGGAGCTGACGGGACTGCGCCTGGGGGTCTGCAGGTCCCCAGCTCTTCTTTATGAACATAGGCAAGAGAAACTCCTTCTCATTACCTGCTACCTGATCCTTTTAAGTGGAGATGCTGTGAGATTGAAGTTGGGGCCTTCTGCAGTCAAAGCACGCGCTCTATGGCTTCGCCACCTCGAACACATGTTAGATATGAGTTGGGGGAAATAGCAGTGCCATATTATTTTAGTACATCTATACAGTGGTACCTCAGGTTGCAGACAGGTTACAGACTTCGCTAACCCAGAAATAGTACCTCGGGTTAAGAACTTTACCTCTGGATGAGAACAGAAATCGCACAGTAGCAGCATGGCGGCATGGGGAGGCCCCATTAGCTAAAGTGGTACCTCAGGTTAAGAACAGTTTCAGGTTAAGAACTGACCTCCAGAATGAATTAAGTTCTTAACCTGAGGTACCACTGTATATATCGTAAGTCCCCCATCACCCTTAGAAGCTCAAGGCAGCATGCATGCTTCGCCCCACCCGTTTTATTTTCACAACAACCCTGTGAGGTGGGTTATAGGCTGAGAGAAAATGGCTGGCTCAAGGTCACTCAGTGAGCTTCTCAGTGAGGTGGGGATTTGAACCCTTGTCTTCCCAGTGCTCAACCTTCCCAGCACTTTAACCACTATACCACACCCCCACTAGTTTTAGATAGAAAGAGGAGTGGAACCTAAAAATGATTTCTTCCCCTTTATTTTCAACGAAACATTAAATGAATGTAGATAAATAAAACTTTAACCAAGTGGGAGGGGGATAGTCGTCTGCATTTTTCTGGCACTTTAAAAAAATGGTTAGTTGAGACTTCCCTCTTAAAACTGTTCAATGGGCAACTAAAGAACTGAAATAAAATGAATAAAACTCTTTAAATAGTCACAAAGCAGTGCAAACATCGCAGGGGAAAAGGTAGCCTTACTCATTCTGAATCACAGAGGTGCATTTGGAACCTCACTGTGCAAAACCTTTCTGGGGTAGCATGATTTAGAAGGAACAGAAAGAGGATGGAGGTTAGGCTCTCAATACCTACAACCAAAACATGGCTCTAATATGCCATTAGTTAAGAAATTGTAACTAAGAATCCAGGCATTAACTTATACCTGAGCATGCCTGTTTCCTCCTCCCTTACCAATCCAATTTCCTTTTGTGCCATGGTTTTTCAGATTGTAATCTCGAGGGCAGTCTTTCTCCCTCTTTTTAAAAAAATCACCCTGTAAGCCGTTCTGGAAGGAAACCTTTTTTTGGCTGCAGTGCAGGCTAAAAATTACCTAAATAAAATATGAATGTGTAGCCTCCCTCCATGACGTCAAACACTGATAAAAACTCATTGGGACTTACCTTTCTATGCTGTGTATTCCATTCTTGCATTTTAATTCTACTTGTGTGCCACCTTGGAAAGTTTTATATCCTGAAAGCTATGGTTGGATAGAAATGAGTGCTGGAGAGGGCTGACTCACCCAGTCACTCCGATTGTACAGTGATGCTTTTCTTCCTGCCTGAACAATCGTGAGAATGCTCATGGTAAACAATTCTGAATATCTGGTTGCAATGAGCGCAAGCTGAATCCAGGCAGTACAAAAAGCTACATTTGCTCCACGTTCTTCTGTTCCTGATCCAGAGCCAGATTTTTCCCAGATTTTTCAAATCTATGCCCAATTTAGATTTCTGCATATGCACGCATGCATATTTCATGTAAGGGGCTGCATTATGAGTGCATCTCTGAGCATGTGCAGAAAACTCTCTTTGTGGAGTAACCTATAGGTAAAAAAAGGTAAAGGACCCCTGGACGGTTAAGTCCAGTCAAAGGCGACTATAGGGTTGCAGCGCTCATCTCGCTTTCAGGCTGTGGGAGCTGGCGTTTGTCCACAGACAGCTTTCCAGGTCATGTGGCCAGCATGACTAAACCGCTTCTGGTGCAACGGAACACCAGAGCGCATGGAAACGCTGTTTACTTTCCCACCACAGTGGTACCTATTTATCTACTTGCACTGGTGTGCTTTCGAACTGCTAGGTTGGCAGGAGCTGGGACCAAGCAACAGGAGCTCTCTCCGTTGTACGGATTCGATCTGCCAACCTTCTGATTGGCAAGCCCAAAAGGCTCAGTGGTTTAGACCACAGCGCCACCCGCACCACTACAAGCAGCCTTGACGCAGCCGGGATATGGGGAGCAGGTGCCCTATGGCTGAGAGCATCCATGCAACCCGAGCCCTTTCTAAAACTAAGCAGTGTTGTGTTTTGTCTTGTATGTGCGAGCACATGTTCTCTGCCACCTCTCCAACTTTGCTTGCTGATGTTTCATGTCTCCCGATACCGTTGTTCCTCGTTTCCCACTCCTGGCATCCCTGTGTAGTCAATTAAGCGGTGGCTGACTTTTTGCTCCCAGGAGACACCTCGCCGCACACATGGCTACACACACAGCGACACACACACTCACACAAACAAGCGAGCCCCTTGCGCTTCCTGCCTCGAGATGCCTAGCAGATCTGATTAATTCATGAGGCTGTTCTGTATGCAGGGAAGGCGCTGTTGGGAGATGGCGCAAACATGCGTTGCAAACGGCAAGGGAGATAGGACTACCGTACCGTTGATGTGCGGGCATAATTGGAGCATTTGAGGGACCAGGCAAGCATGTGTGGGTGTCTGTTTGTGTGAAAGAGAGAGGTACGTACGGATAAATGGTTTAGTCTCAGAGCTGAAATCTGCGCATGGCGGGGTCGAAGTCCGCGGTCAAACTGACTGCAAACGTGGGGATCTGTAATCTGACAGCTACGTTTGTTTGCTTTAAAAGCCACTTCAGAAGGACATGATTGCAAAAGTGGCACAGAGGGAAGGTGCTTAACCTTTCTTCAGCCGCCATTTCTCCCTACTAAATCACACACACACACCTATAGCATTCCTCCCTGAAAGATGCTGAATGTATATTTGCAAGGGGAGGGGGGAGGAAGAAAGAGAGCAAAAAAGTGTTTGTGTACAGCAGCATTTCGCTTTATTGGCCGAGGGAGCCGAAGTACAGCTTCCGGGTCATGTGGCCAGCATGACTAAGCCGCTTCTGGCGAACCAGAGCAGCGCACGGAAACGCCGTTTACCTTCCTGCCGGAGTGGTACCTATTTATCTACTTGCACTTTGACGTGCTTTCAAAGATCAAAACTGTAAGGGGAGGGAAACATAAGGGTCAGACTGACTCCAAACCAAAGACCAGGCGGAACAGCTCTGTCTTGCATTCCCTACAGAAAGATGTCAAGTCCCGCAGGGCCCTAGTCCCTTGTGACAGAGCATTCCACCAAGTCGGGGCCAGTACTGAAAAGGCCCTGGCCCTAGTGGAGACCAATTTAGCCAATAGGGACATCGTATTGAATAATAATAATAATAATAACACCCTGCCCATCTGACTGGCTTGCCCCAGCCACTCTGCACGACTTCCAACATATATGGAAACAACAAAACATAACATTTGAAAAAACTCCCCTATACAGGGCTGCCTTCAGGTGTCTTCTAAAGGTTGTCTAGTTACTTATCTCCTTGGCTCAGGGGTCGCATAACTCCATACCCTCTGACATTTCTCTGATGAACATAGGGACATCCTAAGGAAAAGCGGGACATTCCAGGATCAAATCAGAAACAGGGATGGCTTCTGTAAATCCGGGACTGTCCCTGGAAAATAGGGACATTTCGAAGCTCTCCCAGGCCAATAGGTGTAATAGGATGCCCGCCCTATAGGTAGCCTGTTCTGTTCTGGGAGGTCATGTCTTTGAAGGATACTTCTGAATGACAACTGTGCTCTTCTCTTCTCTGAATGCTCTCTCTGTGTGTCTCCTTCCCTTCTTGCCCCCCATTCCACCACCCCTTTTCTGTGTCCCCCCCCCCACTCGGTGGGGCTTGAATTTCACTCGTTTGCCCTCCCGCTTCCCTCCTTCCTTCCTTTACGTTGCATCTTGCCCTCTCCGCACTCCATCCTTCCTCCTGCGGCCGCTTCTACGCTGACCTCTTCCTCTCACGCTCGCTTTTCCTCGCCTGCCACCGCTCTGCCCCCCTTCCCGTTTCTCTCTTTCACCCCCAGATTTTAATGATGTGATTCCAGAGACCCAGAGGCTGGACAGCAGCTTGCAGAAGGCCCGAGCCCAGCTCTCTGCCAAAGGCAGGCGGCAGCGCCCTTCCAGGTCCCGGTTGAGAGACAGCGTCAGCTCCACAGAAGGGGATGATATACTGGAGAAAAAGGTCAGTGTTAAGTTGTGGGTGAACCTATCAGACGACACAGTGATCCTTCAGACAGCTCTTGTTTATTCACAGGCCAGAACAGAACTGAACTGAAGGGTTCAGCCAGCCTGCTTATATAGAGCTCCACCTACAACGCAACAGTATCCACTTTCTGTAACTAGCCAATCACTGAAGGTCACTTTCAATTCCTTATTTGCATATGTGGACCTGAGTGAAAACTATCTACAGTATCCCCCTGCTGTCCCAGGGTGAGCACATAACAGTCAGTGCCCGGCCGATACCCCACCAAATATCTACCTATGCATTACTCTCACTTTCAGACCCTCCAACATCCCACGGATGAAAACAGGGATATTTCTCACTCCCTCCACCAACGGACCAAAGTGGATAAAAATCAATGAATTTTTAAAAATCTCATATTTTAAAAATTTAAATAAGATTTTTTAAAATTTAAATTGGATTTTTTAAATTTAAATCAGATTTTTTAAAAAATAAAACGCTTTTGGAGGAAATTTTTTCTAAAGATAGTTTTCTATTGAAGTTACCTTATAGTCCAAAGGCTCTTCATCAGGAAATAAGGATTTGTTTTAAGTTTTTCCATGTATGCTAAAATTCAGTCTAAGCTTTTAAAAAAATGAAAATGAAAAAATCGTTTAACCACATCAGTTAAAAACATGGATACATATGCTATAATATTATTGTTTCAATTAAATAAATTGTTTAAATTGTTATTGAGGAGATGGTAGTTTTTCTCCTTCAATAAAGTACAGCAGAAAAGTTGTCCAAATATAAATAGTTAACGCATTAAACCTCACAATAATTTCGTAATTATCTGCCTATGTATTTCTAATGGTATAACCAAATCAGTAAGTTTTGATATAACTGTAAAAACAACTCTGAAAATTTATCATTCCAAAAATGAAACCTTCGTCCGGTTGTAAATATTAAGATTAAGATTATACCAGCAAGAATGGGTCTTTCTGTTTAAAAAATAAAATAAAAATTTAAATTACTGACTTGTGATTTAAATCGTGATTTAAATCGATTTGATTTAAATCGAATCCACCCTGCAACGGACTCTCCTCAACCCTCATCCCCCCTCCCGCTGTGGGGCTGGGCCTCAGTGGCAGCGGTCTCTTCCAGGTCCGGATTTAGGTTTGATGAGTCCCTAAGCTACTGAAGGTAATGGGGCCCTTTGTATGTCCAGCTGTTCTTTGTCAACAACAAATTGCCTCTGTTTTTTGTGTTGAATATATGCTATATGGTAATTTATGGACCTCATAGGTATCTAAAGCCATTTGCACATGTTGCCATGCAGCCAGTCCATGCAAAATTTAGGCACCCTATATATAGAAAGGAGCAAACCAGTGATATTTTAGGGAGCAGGTGGGGCCCATGACTTACATCATAGGAGCCTACACAACACTAAACACGGTTGCTGTATGTAGGATTTATTTGCTTTGCTTTTTATTTTATATTTTGGAAATGTACATCCAGGGGTTTTTTTCCTTTAAATTTTTTTGGGGCCCCCAAGAGAGTGGGGCCCTCAGCTATAGCTTGTTTAGCTTATACGTAAATCCGGCACTGGTCTCTCCCATACACTCCAACATTTCTCTGTCGAAAATAGGGACTTCCTAAGGAAAAGTGGGACATTCCGGAATCAAATCAGAAACTAGAACGGCTTCTGCAAATCTGTGGCTGTCCCTTCAAAATAGGGACACTTGGAGGGTCTGCCTTGAGCTCACAGGTAAACCCACCATCCCCTGGATCCTAAGCATCATCTCTTCAGTTTGGGCTTTAAGAGATGCCTGTTCATCTCCTGGTGGCTGAAACATCAAGGGATCAAAACAGGTTGCCTAGAAGACTGCCCACCCCTGGGTGGACCTGGAAGGTCACTTAAAGGCCCACTGGGGGGTTGCAGCCAGATCTAAGGTGGGGCACAGCAGGAGCACTGCCAGCATGAAAATCTAGGGTAAAGCATAGGAGCCAACTCCTAGGAGCTGTGTCCCTTTGCTCCCTCCGATAAAATATTTGAGGGGGGGGGCAAAGTTGATGGGCATTGCCATTCAAATGGTGCATGTGTGCTGCCTCTTGTGATTGACTATGCAAGGCAAGGCTTAGCTGCCTCCCCTATTTTATTTTATTTTATACAGGGTGGCACACTAGGGTTAAGAAAAGGGGTCCCCAGGGGCATGTTTGGGGTAAAAGTGGTTTCTGGGTCTGAACAGGTTGATGATCATCTGGGCAAAAGGCACTCGTGGTACCACACCTTACAGAATATCATAGGGCAGTGACCCAAAACTTGGCATTTCACACTATTTCCCTTGGATTATGGGATGCCCTTTTCACTGCTATGTGAAGCAGCAGCCACCAGTTGTTTCAGATCACTAGTGGAAAATATACCTTTTTGGCCAGGGGAAAGTTTGAGCTTCGTTAATGTGTTTGAAGTACCCAGGTTCCTGTTTTATATGCCTTGACACAACCATTTTACTAGTTTCATGTTGTGTTTTTGCTTCCATGTCATTGTTTTGCTTCTCTATCATGCATCGCTTAGTTTTAAACATTAAGAAGTATATAAATGCTTTTAAACAAAAGGAAAATAAGTAACTTTCTTCCAGTTTGCCATTCTTAAACAAGGTTCTAAACTGGATATGCCATTGGTCTGACTTTTCATTTATTCCTACGTATAATATCACAGATTAATCACCCCAATAACAGAATCCCTGGTGGGGCCAGTTCACCCATCCAGATGCCAGTTTTTACGTTATAACAGTTCTATAGAGATACATTGTGGATGGACCAGCCCTAAGCCTCCCTAATTTCCAAATTAGTGTTGCTGCTGTACACTTTCTGTAGGGAAGGTGCTCATAGATGGTATTTATCCTGTTATTTACACCCAGGCAGTGAATGTGTTTAATCCTGCTAGTAGCCGCCTTCTGTCCCCATAATTCTACTCACTCCACTCCACCCCCCCCCCGATGAAATCTCTCATGAAAGATCTGGAGGGGCTTTTTAGAGGATCACTACAATTAGGGCCCATTAGCGTTTTCATCTCCATTTTGCAAATTGCAGATTGTACTTGATGGCCACTTGTTTAGATGGCTTTTTAAAAGCAGATTGGGCCAATTCCTGGAGGATGAGTCCATCCATGACTACAGGTCGCGATGGCTTTAGGCACCTTTTTGATTCAGAGGCCGTATACTGTGGGATCCCCATTTCTGTGGCCTTGTTGTGGGCTTCCCACCGGCATGTGGTTGGTCACTGTGAGAACTAAGATGCTGGACTTAATGGGCTGATCTTGCTGGGGGTCTTATGTCTTTCCTCATCCTAGTCCAGTGTGATAGGTCACTGTATTCCCATTTTCTAGACTGAGGAACTGAGGCTGAGAGATAATGCCTTGCCCACAACCTCGCAATGCGTCCATAGCAATTCTGGACAACACTAGGGTATATCTGAATCCTACTGAATGCTAGTAGCTGCCTCTTTTCCATAATTATGCTCACTGCACCTCCACCCCCAGATGAAATCTCTAAGGAAAGATCTGGTGGTGCCGATTAGAGAATTACTACAATTCCAGCACATAGGGGGGAGGAAGTGTGTGCATCTCCTCCTTGCTAAGCACCCAGTTTGTCAGCCCCACCTGTACGCTGTGGGTTAAACCACAGAGCCTAGGACTTGCCGATCACTGATCTGTACATTTCTTGCAGTATCTATATGAGCACTCCCCAGATTAATTTAGCAATTAAATACGCCCCATAAAAGGAGGAAATATAGACTATCGTGTTCCTTGCCAAAAAGACTAAGAACATAAAAGGATCCTGCGGATCAGGACAAATGGCCCATCTTAGTCCAGAATCCTGTTCTCACCTGGTTTACTGGGTGCTGTGTTGGCCTCTCTCCAACCAAGATCGCAAACGGCACCTGCTTTTCCAGAATATTGGACGCTATCTTGGGGGTCATTTTGGACACACAGCTGTCCATGGAGGTGCAGGTCAGTTCTGTGTCCAGGGCAGTCGTCTATCAGCTCCATCTGCTATGCAGGCTGAGATCCTACCTGCCCACACTGCGTTGCCAGAGGGGTGCATGCTCTGGTTATCTCCTGCTTGGACTACTGCAATGTGCTGTGCGTGGGGCTACCTTTGAAGGTGTCCCGGAAACTACAATTAATCCAGAATGCGGCAGCTAGACTGGTGACTGGGTGCGGCTGCCGAGACCACATAACACCGGTCCTGAAAGACCTACATTGGCTCCCAGTACGTTTCTGAGCACAATTTAAAGTGTTGGTGCTGACCTTTAAAGCCCTAACGGCCTCGGCCCAGTATACCTGAAGGAGCGTCTCCATCCCCATTGTTCGGCCCAAACACTGAGGTCCAGTATTGAGGGTCTTCTGGCGGTTCCCTCAGTGCGAGAAGTGAGGTTACAGGGAACCAGGCAGAGGGCCTTCTTGGTAGTGGTGCCCGCCCTGTGGAACACCCTCCCATCAGATGTCAAGGAAATAAACAACTCTCTGACTTTCAGAAAACATCTGAAGACAGCCCTGTCTAGGGAAGTTTTTAATGTTTGATGTTGTATCGTGTTTTTAATATTCTATTGGGAGCGGTCCAGAGTGGCTGGGGAAACCCAACCAGATGGGCGGGGTATGAATGAATGAATGAATATTACAGTCATACCTCATGTTACATTTGCTTCATGTTACGTTCCTTCAGGTTACGTTCCGCGGCGACCTGGAAGTATCGGAAAGGGTTACTTCCGGGTTTCGCCACTCGTGCATGCGCAGAAGCGCTAAATTGCACATGTGCATGCGCACAAGTGCCAAATCGCGCTGCGCAGCTGAGCAGATATGGCGCTTCAGGTTGTGCTCTTTTTATGTTGCGAATGGGCCTCCGGAACGGATCCCGTTCTCAGCCAGAGGTACCACTGTATTATCATTATCATCGTCATTATTATTACAGTGTTACCTCAGGTTAAGTACTTAATTCATTCTGGAGGTCTGTTCTTAACTTGAAACTGTTCTTAACCTGAAGCACCACTTTAGCTAATGGGGCCTCCTGCTGCTACCGTGCCGCCGGAGCACGATTTCTGTTCTCATCCTGAAGCAAAGTTCTTAACCTGAGGTAAAATTTCTGAGTTAGCGGAGTCTGTAACCTGAAGTGTATGCAACCTGAAGCGTATGTAACCCGAGGTACCACTGTATTACTATCGTTCCCATGGATGGTTAGGTGGCCAGTTGTTGTCCTCTGAGGCATGCAAGTCAGAATGCCCGGCCAGCTGGACTCTTTTTTTATCTGCTTCTCCTTGCAGGCGGGTGATAGCTGTGGAAGTCCTCTCCACCGCCTGAGGTCTCCTCTCCACAGTTCCTTCCAGGCCTCATCTCCCCTCTCCGGTTCCTCGCCCTTCACTCGCGCCGGCGAGTTCTCCTTTGATGCCCCGACAGTCCGGAGGTCGGCGGAGCAGGAAGAGCAGCCGTCGTCGCCCCTCATCCGTTACCGACCTCTGACCAACACCTCCTCCCAGGAGGCCTTAGGCGGCACCCCCACCAGCTCTTCGCCCAAGTCCTGCCACAGTTCAGACAGCTCACCCATCTATGCACGCAGGGAGAGGCACAGTGAAGGTAAGCCGGGGCTCTGGGCAGCTGGGGGCTGGGGGAAACCATAGACCTTGCCACAACACAGGTCAACATCGAGGAAAGAAGTGCCTAAAGGGCACATAACCTGTCTGCAGATGCACAAACCTACATGTAGCTCTCCCTTGATTGGTTTGATGCGGAAAAGGTTATATCTCCATCCTCCCAGAAATATCCTGTAAGTTCTTAAAGAAAGCAAACACACTATAACCTCAAAAAAGGTTATTTCTGTATGCCACTACAGTGGTACCTTGGGTTACATACGCTTCAGGTTACAGACGCTTCAGGTTACAGACTCCGCTAACCCAGAAATAGTACCTCGGGTTAAGAACTTTGCTTCAGGATGAGAACAGAAATCATGCTCTGGTGGCGTGGTAGCAGCAGGAGGCCCCATTAGCTAAAGTGGTGCTTCAGGTTAAGAACAGTTTCAGGTTCAGAACTGACCTCCAGAACGAATTAAGTACATAACCCAAGGTACCACTGTACTGCGGCCTGTGTTTTGTTAGCCCCAAAACTGAAAATGAGTGAAGTCCCAACTAAAGAAGAATGGCAACTTAAACTGACAGAATATGTGCAGCTTGCGGAACTAACATATAAAATAAGAGAACAAGAAGCACATAAGTTTAAAGAAGATTGGAAAATGTTTACTGAATATATGGGAGGAAATTGTGTACACTTGAAAACGTTGGCAGCATTAAGATAAATTCAACAGTGTAAATAAGTTTTGATGGATGTAATAATGGAATAAAAGGGAAAGGGAAAGGTACCCCTGACCATTAGACCAGTCGCGGACGACTCTGGGGTTGCGCACTCATCTCGCTCTATAGGCCGAGGGAGCCGGCGTTTGTCCGCAGACAGCTTCCAGGTCATGTGGCCAGCGTGACACAGCTGCTTCTGGTGAACCAGAGCAGCGCACGGAAACGCTGTTTACCTTCCCGCCAGAGCGGTACCTATTTATCTACTTGCACTTTGGCGTGCTTTTGAACTGCTAGGTGGGCAGGAGTTGGGACTGAACAATGGAAGCTCACTCTGTCGTGGGCATTCGAACCACTGACCTTCCAATTGGCAAGCCCTAGGCTCTGTGGTTTAGACCACAGCGCCACTGAATGGTATAGTTTATGTAAAATATGCAGAGATTTATGTTATGCAAAATGAACCATGGAAAGAAAAGAAGGGAAATCATTGATATTTTAAGGTTATTTAAATGAATACACTAAATTGTAAAACATTTTCTCTTGAATAATATTCCTTGCACATCTTTCCAAGGCTTCATTTCAGCCAGGGCTTCATTTCAGAGCTTAGTTTTCCAACCCCAGGCCATATGAGCAGAACACGGGAAATATTAGTAAAAACAACGGAGCTCTTGAGGATGTGCAGAAAGTTGGTTGGCGGGGGGTGGGGGTGGCAAGTATAAAAAGGAGAATTTCCCAGATGCCAAGATCCAGGTTTGGGTGCAAGAAATCTTTGGTGAAAGAACTCCAGCAGATATTTAAAATCACAAAATATGCAACAAAGCAAAGCATGTAAATATAGGCTACTGTGCCTTTAAAATATGCTCTTCTAAGGTCCTTCCAAATTCAAAGCACAGAAAAAGACCACACATTTGGAAAGCTAAAAATGCTTACAAACTCTTCAAAGGTCAGGTTCATGTGCTTTTCCATACAGCAGTCAGAAAACAGGCAGCAAAACTTAGGCTAATTCAAAAGTGGTCAAAATCCCTACATTATTTGTGTATCAGGCTTTGGCCTAAGCACTTCTCATTTCAGAAATTAAACACTGTTCCCTCTCACCTCCCCGTTTCCCCTTCCAGATGACAGCCGGGACACGAGCCCGCCAGATCCTGCAAGCCCAACTATTGGTCTCGACAAGAAAACCCGACGGAAGTTTCTGGATTTAGGGTGAGGCTTGAAAGCTGGCTATTCAGAGACAAGGAGTGGACCACACTGATTCATTTTGTATCTTTGGGGTCTCTTTCACAGCCCCCTCTGCTTGTGTGCTTTCTACATATCTCAGAACTGCACCTGGCTTTTCCACGTGTGCCTAATTGTCCCCTTCCTGATGCACAGGGTCACCCTCAGAAGGGCATCTTCTGGAAAGAGCAGGAAAGAAAAAGGGGGCAACCGGCTCTCCATGGGCAACAGGTAAGCAATTGGCAATTTCCTGAGGCTCCTCTCAAATTGATTTCTCGTGGAACCCAGTAAATTTTGTGGAAGGTGGGTGATACACAGACGTGCGCGCACAAACACACATAATAGAGGGGCATCAGAAACACCCACCCGAAAAAGTGCCATGCAATTGTGTCTGAATAAGACAACCCTAGTGATAGCTTTTACAGGTTTTCCCAAACTTGGGTCTCCAGCTGTTTTTTTGACTACAGCTCCCATTATCCTTAGCTAGCAGGTCCAGTGGTCAGGGATGATGGGAATTGTAGTTCCCAAACAGTGGGAGCAGCACCGGATTTACGTCTAAGCTAAACAAGCTATAGCTTAGGCCCCCACAAAATTTAAAGGGGAAAAAAACTGGATGTACATTTCCATAATATAAGATAAAAAACAAATCAAGTAAAACCTACATACAGCAACAGTGTTTTGTGTTGTGTAGGCCCCTATGATGTAAGTAATGGGCCCCGCCTGCTGGCCTGCTCCCTAAAATATCACTGGTTTGCTCATTTCTATATATAGGGTGCCTACATTCTGCTATTCATAATTAGTAGTAGTTTGCATCATATACTTACACCTATTATTATTTCATGTTATAGCAAGTTTCTAGAGACTAGATTATGAGTCTTTGTAAATTGTGTTTCTAAAGGAACTTTTGTTATTGCCAAATACCAATGTGTTTGCATTATTAAGTTCGTTATGAATAAAAAATCATTTTAGGCTAGAGTTTAATAATTATTTCAGTATTAATATACTTCTTAATTGTATTTCAGTTCAATAATTACTATGATAAAATACATATTTTGTTATGTGCAAATGGCTCTAGATACCTATTAGGTCCATAAATTACCATATAGCATATATCCAACACAAAAAACAGTGACAATTTGTTGTTGACAAAGGACAGCTGGACATATGAAGGGCCCTGTTAAGTTGTGGGTGAACATATCAGATGATACAGCGATTCTTCAAACAGCTCTTGTTTATTCACAGGCCAGGACAGAACTGAACTGAAGAGTTCAGTCAGCCTGCTTATATAGAGCTCTAGTACAACGTTACTGTAACAACTTTCTAAAACTATCCAATCACTGAACGTCACTTTCGATCCCTTATATGCATAACTATCTACAGTATCCCCCTGCTGGCCCAGTGTGAGAACTTCAGTACATAACAGGCCCCATTACCTTCAGTAGCTTAGGGCCTCATCAAACCTAAATCTGGGGGGAGAGTTCAGGAATCACTGGATTAGGGCTTGTTTTCCTGGAAATTTCACAACTGTGCTGAGGCATATGTGTGAAACTAATCCGTCTCTGACCGTGTTTCATATTTGGATTCATGCTCCCCATCCTGATCACAATAAAAATAAATAAAAATTAAGATTTATTTTTTAAGTGAATCTTGTACAGATAGAATAAGGAAATATAGCGAAATGCAACAAAATACCATGCAGTTTATTGATTCTTTTAACAGTACAGTGGTACCTTGGTTCCTGAACAGCTTAGTTGTCGAACAAATCGGCTCCCAAACACCGCAAACCCGGAAGTGACTGTTCCAGTTTGCAAACGTTTTTCGGAAGCTGAATGTCCCAACGCAGCCTCCGCAGCTTCCGATTGGCTGCAGGAACTTCCTGCAGCCAATCAGAAGCCACGCTTTGGTTTCTGAACGGTTTCGGGAGTTGAACGGACTCCCGGAGCGGATTAAGTTCGAGAACCAAGGTTCCACTATATAATTATTACATATCAGTTCAGATTATCATTTCTCACTTGTGTGACTGAAATTGCTTCTAGTACTGCTTTTCCAGCACCTTAGCACTTAGTTCTGATCCCAGTATTGCACAAAGGACGTGGGTGGCACCCCCACGCCCCTTCACTTCATCAAATCTGGCCCTCTTTGAAAAAAGTTTGGACACCACTGTGCTAAGAGGAAGGCACGTTTGGGAAACCCTCACCTTGGGACGCAGATGGCGCTGTGGGTTAAACCACAGAGCCTAGGACTTGCTGATCAGAAGGTCGGCAGTTCAAATCCCCGCAACGGGGTGAGCTCTGGTTGCTCGGCCCCTGCTCCTGCCAACCTAGCAGTTCGAAAGCACGTCAAAGTGCAAGTAGATAAATAGGTACCGCTCCGGCGGGAAGGTAAACGGTGTTTCCGTGCACTGCTCTGGTTCGCCAGAAGCGACTTAGTCATGCTGGCCACATGACCCGGAAGCTGTACGCCGGCTCCCTTGGCCAATAAAGCGAGATGAGCGCCGCAACCCCAGAGTCAGTCATGACTGGACCTAATGGAGCCAGCCCTTTACCTTTACCTATGTCAGTATTCCAGTGGGAGTCTCTTTTCCAATCCCACGACCTCCCCAGATTTTTCTTATCACAAGCTATATTGTCAGCTTTGCAACCCCATTTCCTTGCTGTTAATACTTGTCCCCCTTTCCTACAGGGAGTTGATGGAGGGCCCCAGCCGCTCCTCTGCCTCGACCTTCATGCCTTTCTCCTGGTTCACGGACAGCGGCAAAGGTTCCGCCTCCTCAGGAAGTACTGCCTCCCCCACCTCCTCCCCAAAGAACGAGGCCTTCAGCCGCAAGAAGTCTGCCTCCCAGGTTATGAGTCCATCTGATGGGTAATGGGCTGGTACCCCAAGCCCCATACTAGGGCATGGTTGGCAGTGGTGGAGTGTGTGTGTAGGGGTCACAGGGGTGGTTGCCCTGTAGCCTTACTGGAATTCACTGATTGGGTCTGCGTTGCTCCCGGACATGAGGAAGGAAGTCAAATGACACCAAGGGTTGGTTCAGAGAAAGAGTTCTTTATTTCTGCTCTCCGGAACAGCAGGAGGACACCTGCGTGGTGTGTCCACGGCAAGTCCAAAGAAATGAGAAATTTCATGCAGTATATATATCCTCCAGGCACCCTCTCCCTCCTTCCCCAGGAATCCAACCACGTCAGCCTATACACGCAGGTTGACATCACATATGTTCCTTCTCCGGTATTCTTAACCATAAAAGGGTATTCCTTCCTGTACTTCTGACCATAAAAGGGTATTCCTGTTCCTACTCTTATCTTGGAGCAAGAGGTCACCAACTCCAAGAACACACTCTGGCACTGTTCCCGTACTAAGTCTGTGCGTCAGAACGTAAGATAAGACCTAGACATGTCATCCCTACTCCACTGGAACAGCCAAGGTCATCCTTGCCGTCACGAACTGATAAAGGAGAGGGCTCTGAGCACTTGTTTATACAGCCGGGGTTTTGTTTATACATTGACTCAGAGCTCAAGTTAATGGATTTTAGCTAAGGAAAAATAGGGATTTTGGTGCCCGTTTCAAACACAGTCAGTTTTGGGTTTGGGAAACCCATTCCTTCAGCCCCAGGTGCAAGATTGTTAGGGGGCACAAAATGTCAGCACCCAGTGCTGCCTCAATACAGTTGCTGGGCTCCGTTGAAAACGGCTCCTCTGTGCAAACCAGGAAGGGAGCTTTCCAGACAACGAAACAACTCTTCTTAACTCTGCGGCTGCCGTTGGTGCCGTTAGGCAGTTGAATGTGCATGTCTACTCTGTCCTTTTCCCTCCCTCCTACCACCTCCGCACTGCCCCGGGCACTGACAACCCACGCTACACCACTGACAGCTTATGCTTATGCTGTTTTGGTGGAGGCTGAGAAAGGGCAGCTTTTCCTAGCAAGCGTGAGCTGGGTTATTGGAAAGGGGGAAATTCATCGCCAAATGAGGAGACCCAGATTTGCATACAGTTTGTGTATATAGGCGTTGTGTGTCGTTGCTCCCCCCTCCCCCGGTTACACGTGATCAACTCGTGTGCAACCACGTATACGCGTGGCACTGGGAAACAAATAAATAGGTTCAAACCAGGAAATGGAGAGCCGGAGAGTCCTTGTGCATGAGAGGACATCCTCCCCGGAGCCCAGAGAGGATGTCAATGAAGGCAGAAGAAGCCCAAAGAGACCAGAGGTGCCCCATGGGGCTTTATTTAGGCTGCTCAGCCTCCCCGCCTAGCAGCTGGCTTATGGGATAGCGCAGCAGCTTTAGTTGAGGAGAGAGTTGTGTGAAGAGAGAGAGCAGGAGCAAGAGCAGAAAGGAACAGGCATTTAGAGGCCTGACACGGGTGGCGCTGTGGGTTAAACCACAGAGCCTAGGACTTGCCGATCAGAAGGTTGGCGGTTCAAAACCCCGCGACGGGGTGAGCTCCCATTGCTCGGTCCCAGCTCCTGCCAACCTAGCAGTTCGAAAGCACCTCAAAGTGCAAGTAGATAAATAGGTACCGCTCCGGCGGGAAGGTAAACGGCGTTTCCGTGCGCTGCTCTTGTTCGCCAGAAGCAGCTTAGTCATGCTGGCCACATGACCCGGAAGCTGTACGCCGGCTCCCTCGGCCAATAAAGCGAGATGAGCGCCGCAACCCCAGAATTGGCCACGACTGGACCTAATGGTCAGGGGTCCCTTTACCTTTACCTAGCCTCTTGCATGATTTTTGCGTGTGTACAGGCCTCCAGAATATAGCCCCCGCATGCGTGGTGTTATTCCTGCATAAGACTGGTGTATCCGTGTGTCCGTCCCCCCCTTGCCTCCGGTACAGTAATTGTTTGTCCATGTGACACTTTTCTGCAGTAAACAATGCTCAATGTACTGCATGCCATCAAAACGACCAGCTAATTCTGTAAGAATTGCAATCTACCGCAACATTTATAAACAATAATGCAAATATAAACAATTTTTTATTTATTTATTTATTTATTTATTTATATTTATTTATACCCCACCCTCCCTGGGCAAAACCGGGCTCAGGGCGGCTAACATCAAGTATAAAAACAATTGATTAAAATACAACTTAAAAACAGGATTAAAGTACAACTTAAAATGCAGCCTCATTTCAGTGGAAGCCCAGATCAAAAACTGTTTTGGGGTGAGAAAACGTCAAATCTTCACCAAGGCCAACTATCCAGACTGGTCCTGCGTGGGCCAGAAAAAAACAAAGTGTCAGGGAAGTCCCCAAACAGGGGTTCCGTCACAGAAGGAAAAGGAAAGAGGGGGAGGGGATCAGGCTGGTTCCAAGCCAAAGTCCAGGCGGAACAGCTCTATCCTACAGGCCCTGCGGAAAGAAATCAGATCCCGCAGGGCCCTGGTCTCATGAGACAGAGCATTCCACCAGGCCGGAGCCAGTGTTGAAAAGGCCCCGGCCCCTGTTGAGGCTAATCTGACTTCCTTAGGGCCTGGGACCTCTAGAATATTACTATTTATGGACCTTAAGGTCCTCCGCGGGGCATAACCAGGAGAGGCGGTCTCATAGGTACGAGGGTCCTAGGGTCCTATGAATAAATATTCAGTGAAAACACTCACCGATAGCAAGAGCTAACAATAAAGAATAAGGTGCGGATAAATAGCAAACTAGAACACATATCCCAAACTGAATCTTGACTCCAGCAGCAACCCCTAATCGATATCTCACCCCGATGTTTTCCTGCTAGGAACCATAGGCAACAGAAGCAGCCTTTGTAGCTGGAGTCAGTCAGCCCCACCACCACCCCCGGCCTGGTCGAAAAGGGCCAGGGTGAGAGTCACCTTGCAGGAATTTTCCTTAACCCTTCTCTGTCCTGCCAACAGGAATCTACCCTGAGTGATGACTCCACCCCTCCCAGCAGTAGCAGCAGCCCCAAGACCCTGAGCGGAGCTCATCCTGAGACGACAAAGTGCTCCTACCCCTACCACACCCTGTCCCAGTCGTCTGATGAGGTAAGTCCCCTGGCAAGCGATGCCCTGTTGCACCTGGGTATTTAGAACCATCTGCGCAATGCCACCGATATCTCCGCCAGGGACGTGGGTGGAGCTGTGGTCTAAACCACTGAGCCTCTTGGGCTTGCCTGATCAGAAGGTCAGCACTTCAAATCCCCACAATGGGGTGAGCTCCAGTTGCTCTATCCCAGCGCCTGCCAACCTAGCAGTTCGAAAGCACGCCAGTGCAAGTAGATAAATAGGTACTGCTGCAGCGGGAAGGTAAACGGCGCTTCCGTGCGCTCGGGTTTCCGTCACAGTGTTTCATTGCACCAGAAGCGGTTCAGTCCTGCTGGCCACATGACCCGGAAAGCTGTCTGTGGACAAATGCTGGCTCCCTCGGCCTGAAAGTGAGATGAGCGCCGCAACCCCATTGTCATGTTTGACTGGACCTAACCGTCCAGAGATCCGTTACCTTTTTACCTCCCTCCAGTCTGCCCTTTAATGAGGACTAGTAACGTTTTTCTCTTGGATCCTGAATGCACCTGTCTTTGGCTCAACCTGCTGTTCTTGAGAGCCGATATCTTGAGCAAAGGCTCACCAGCGCTGAGCCATGTGAACAACTAATAAAATAATCAGGGCCTCTGAGCATGGGCAGAATACACCACTTGCTACCGACGGCAGCCCAAGCTGGATGATTGTCTCTCCTTTTATATTGTAAACCGCCCTGCAATCCTCAGATGGATAAATTTAATCAGTGCTGGCTTTTTGGAAAAATAGTGCCAGAATTCATCATTCTCTTAGAATGACAATGGTGCCCACCTGAGAGGTGCCGGAACTGAGTTCCAGTGCATTCCATCGGGGGTTGGGGGTCCTGAATTTAATAAATAAGTAAAAACAAAAACATCAAGACGCATTATTATTATTATTATTATTATTATTATTATTATTAGTGCTTTTCTTCTAGCAGAAAAAGGTGCCGGTACTATGTACCCCTGAGTACCGCAGAAAACAACAGCAACACTGATTATTACCATCATCATCATCATTCATTGCATACTCTCATAATCCTCTCTGCAGTTCCTGGATGAGCCTCTGAGTGCAGCTTCGACGTGGAGCAGCCAGAAAGTGGGACAGTGGTTGGAGAGCTTGAACCTGGAGCAATACATGGCAGAATTTGCCGCCCAGGAAGTGGACGGCCAGCAGCTCCTCCTCCTCGATGGAACCAAGCTGAAGGTGACGGAAAAGAGGGGTGAGGGGGTTTGCATCCCAGCCACACTCCTGCTTTGCAAGCTGTGCTGGCAGGATGGCAATGCTTTTCTGCTTTAGTGGACTGCAAAGAGCTTTGGGGTTCTTTCTTTGACCAGTGGGTAGCTGGTGAGCCGCTGGTTTATACCACTAAGGTGGGTTTGGCTCTGACATGGTCGCTAGGGATAGCCTAACTACGGTTGCCTATGCTCTGGTAACCTCAAGGTTAGATTACTGCAATGCGTTATACGTAGGGCTGCCTTTGAAGGCGGTTCGGAGACTTCAGCTGGTGTGGCCAGGTTGCTCACCGGAGCAAGACGGCTTGAGCATATTACACCGATCCTGGTCCGACTGCACTGGCTACCAATTCGTTTCTGGGCCCAATTCACAGTGCTGGTTTTCACCTATAAAGCCTTAAACGGCTCAAGACTGCAATATCTCAAGGACCACCTCTTTCCATATGAACCTACCCGGACCGTGAGATCATCTTCTGTGGCCCTCCTTCGTGTGCCTCCTCCTCAAGAGGTCCGGAGGGTGGCAACACAAGAACAGGGCCTTCTCTGCAGTGGCTCCCCGTCTGTGGAATGCTCTCCCCAGGGAAGTTCGCCTGGTGCCTTCCTTACACACCTTTAGGTGCCAGGCAAAAATGTTCCTCTTTAACCAGGCCTTTGGTTGATCCAATTTACATCCTATGCCCTTTTAAAATGTGGCTCTTTGGGGGGCGGGAGGTATTACTGGATTATTGTTTTTATTTTTATTTTATATACTGTGATCCTTTTATGTGAACTGCCGTGAGACCTCCGGGTATAGGGCGGTATATAAATTCAACAAATAAAATTAATAATAATAATAATAATAATAATAAATAATAATAATAATAATAATAATAATAATAATAATAATAATAATAATAATAATAATAATAATAATAATAATAATATCCCCCTTGCAGATAAGGTATGATACAGATACACAGAACCTATTTTTTTTAGCGAGCACCTAATTAACTTTTCCAGACACTGCAAAAAAAGGTGGCAAAAGTTATTTAGGACGGCACCTGCAGAATTAAAATGAACTCAGGAACTTTCAATGGGCAAGGAATCCTAGGAGTACATGAAGCTGTTTTGTCTGGAATATTTGTCCATGTAACCCAGTGCTGTCTGTTCCAGCCGTAGCCAGGATGCCATCATCCCTGCTGGAAACACTGGCTCGGGGTTATGAGAGTCATCGTTCAAAAAATCGGGATGGGTATCACTGTGGCTACTCTTGGCCTGCTGTACCAGCAGGGACTGTCACAGGGTCTCAGCTTTTTCAACACCTGCCATTTGATTTTTTTTTAACCAATGAAGCCAGGGGTTGAGTACAGGACTCTTCTTTTGACAAGATGGCACTTTAGGATGAGAAAGGAGAAAGAAGAGCAGATTTACCACAATGTCAGAGACTGGCAGGCCACTGGGAAGGAGAGCTGGAGTCTGACTTGGAGAGGGGGGTCATTGATTTGCGGGGAAATCGGAGGCAGGGGAAGTTTCAGAGCTGGAGGGCTGAGCACAGGATAGGTCAGAAGAAGGGGAAGAAGAGGCAGGTCAGGCAAAGGAAGGACCAGGTGCTTCCCCACCCTCTCCTGCACCATTTCCCCGGAACCAGGAGGGGACTGAAGAGGGAGGACCAGAGGAAGTTTCCACTCAGGCCTAGTCTCAGCTCGTCAGGGGAGGTACATAAACCGGTGGAGGGAGAGTGGTCCCCTGTTGCTGTAACTGCTCCATAGAGCGTGGACCCGGGAATAGCTGCCTAGACGCTAGATTGTTGTGCGTAGTTATCCAGAGCTGCAGAAGTGGCAGGGTTATCTTAAACAAGAGAGACTTAACTATCTGCCATATTCTTTCCTTTGTGTGCCCTTGACACACATTTGAGTGTCTGACCTCAGCTTACTGCCTAGTCAGCCAGCTTAAGAACATCTTCTGTGAAGGTGGTGTCTGAGCCCTGACCTCCACTGCAGGAAGAACGGAGATACAGAAAGTGATGCTATTGCTGATATTCAGGAGTGTCAGCTTGGGCCCATGACTGTGGGTGCCCGGGGCCATGGGTGCCTTGCAGTGTGCACTGAAATTTGTGGGTGCCCAGCCCCTTCATGGGGAATTTTGTGGGTGCTCGGGCACGCAGGGCCCCAGGAAGTTGGCACCTATGTGGATATTTGTGTGGAATTTTGTGGGTGCTCAGGCACCCAGGGCCCCAGGAAGTTGGCACCTATGTGGATATTTGTGTGGAATTTTGTGGGTGCTTGGGCACCCAGGGCCCCAGGAAGTTGGCACCTATGTGGATATTTGTGTGGAATTTTGTGGGTGCTCGGGCACCCAGGGCCCCAGGAAGTTGGCACCTATGTGGATATTTGTGTGGAATTTTGTGGGTGCTCGGGCACCCAGGAAGTTGGCACCTATGTGGATATTTGTGTGTGTGTGTGTGTGTGTGTGTGTGTGTGTGTGCTGAGGACACAAACTTCTGAACTTTGCATGTTCCAAATTCTCCCGCCACGTCCCTGCAGGCTCTCGGCGTCAGCAACTCTCACGACCGTTCCCTCCTCAAGAGGAAGCTGAAGGATCTGAACGCGGCCGTCGAGAAGGAGAGGAAAGCTCAGGAGAAAGTAGAGAAGCAAAAGAAGCAGAAGAAGAAAGAGCGGGAACTGGAGCAGAAGAAGAGCTAAACTAAACGGAGTGTGGGGGGCGGGAAATACAGGGGTGGCTGCTTCCAGGCGCACGGGGCTCACACCCTCTTCACCCACGGAGCATTTCTAGGGTGGGGGTGGGATGGATCATCTGCAAACTGGGAAACGGACGGGGGAGGGACCAGAAGCCGGCGGCGCACTGCCGGCGAAGGTTATGGGTTTGGGTGGGGGCTGAACCTGCTGTGGAACCGGGCATGACGGAGATGGCGGTGGCAGCCGGACACCACCGCCGATGGCCGAGTTGGGCCATGGAGGAGAAGGCGATACCTCTGCCCAGTGGCGTCCTCGCCCCCTTTCATCGCCTGGACGGTCCAACCGCATGTTCAGTGGGCCCAGGAGCCCTCCTGATGCGGGAAGGGCGGTGGCGCAGATGCGAACCGAAGCCACGACCGGCGAACACCTTCCAATCACACCTCCCGTCGACTCCATTCCGCTCCCTCCAGCGGCCCGGATGTGTCCGCGCCCGATCGGTGCCATTTGGGTGTCCCCTCACACCGCCTCGTTCCTGCGAGGCGGGCCACGGCTGCCTCAAGAGACACAAGCCACAGGTACACTTGTGCGCACAAACACACTCACACACGATTTCCCCAAACGGAAAAGGACGAGATGAATGCACAGCACCACTACCTTGTCTGTCTCTCCCCACTCCCCAGCCCTACATCCTCCCTCCTGAATAGGTACTGCATCAGGTCTACTCAGGCCTGACTTCTTCCCCACCCCGCTCCACCTACCTGGCAACCTGCATTGCGGAGAAAGGGGGCAGGGGGTGGCGGGGGCAGGCTCAGCCAAGAGGAAGACATGTGTGAGAGAGCCACAGATGTCTGGTGAATACACAATGAGGAACCACAAGGAATAAAAGAAAGTTTTAAATTGTTCCCAGGATGTGCTCCTATTTTTTATTATTATTATTATTATTTTGCATTGAAGGGGAAGTGGTGGGGTATTGTTGTTGTTGTTTAGTCGTTTCGTCATGTCTGACTCTTCGTGACCCCATGGACCAGAGCACGCCAGGCACTCCTGTCTTCCACTGCCACCCGCAGTTTGATCAGACTCATGCTTGTAGCTTCGAGAACACTATCCAACCATCTCATCCTCTGTCGTCCCCTTCTCCTTGTGCCCTCCATCTTTCCCAACATCAGGGTCTTTTCCAGGGAGTCTTCTCTTCTCATGAGGTGGCCAAAGTATTGGAGCCTCAGCTTCACGATCTGTCCTTCCAGTGAGCACTCAGGGCTGATTTCCTTCAGAATGGATAGCTTTGATCTTCTTGCAGTCCATGGGACCCTCAAGAGTCTCCTCCAGCACCAGAATTCAAATGCATGAATTCTTTGACAATCTGCCTTCTTTATGGTCCAGCTGTCCAGTGGTGGGGTAGGGGCAGCAAAACAGAAAGTGCAGTCTCCAGTATTATTTTACAGTGGTACCTCGCAAGACGAATGCCTCGCAAGACGGAAAACTCACTAGACGAAAGGGTTTTTGGTTTTTTGAGTTGCTTCGCAAGACGATTTTCCCTATGGGCTTGCTTCGCAAGACGGAAACGTCTTGCAAGTTTGTTTCCTTTTTCTTAAAACCGTTAATACAGTTGCGACTTGACTTCGAGGAGCAACTCATAGCACGCGGTGTGTTAGCCTTTTTTGAGGTTTTTGAAGACTTTGGTGATTTTTGAAGCTTTTCCAAAACTTTTCCGACACCGTGCTTCGCAAGACAAAAAAAATCGCAAGACGACAAAACTCGCGGAACGAATTAATTTCGTCTTGCGAGGCACCACTGTATTGTTTTCTTTTTCGTCATCAAAACTGCCGAGTTCTTTAGCGCAGAGGGCATGGGGTGGCAAGAAAAATCGCTCAGGGCTGGCTACCCCAATTTTAAAAGGTTTGCAAGGGAAAAGTCGGTGCAGATTAGTCAGGTGTATAGGCCAATCAATCAATCAATCAATCAATCAATCATAATTTTTTATTTATACCCCACCCATCTGGCTTTTCCCCAGCCACTCAGGGCGGCTTGCAAGAGAACATTAAAAACACAGTAAAAGATCAAACATTAAAAACTCCCTAAACAGGGCTGCCTTCAGATGTCTTCTAAAAGTCAGATAGTTGTTTACTTCCTTGACATCTGATGGGAGGGCGTTCCACAGGGCGGGCACCACTGTCAAGAAGGCCCTCTGCCTGGTTCCCTGCGCTCCAAAGGCTTGCGGATAGCCGCCTGAAGCCTGGAGAGGGAGAGCGGTCATTCACACCAATCCCTCTTGCTCTCCAGGCTTCGCTTCGCTGGAGAGGCGCTGCACAGTTTTCCCTCTCTGCGCAGCACCCCTTCAGCGAAGCAGGAGGAGAAATGGAAGGGGCTCCGTTTCTCCTGCCGCTTCGCTGAAGGGGCGCTGAGCAGAGAGGGAGAGAATGTTTTCCCCCCTGTTCTCTCCCCCCCCTATGGTCCGGTGCATCCAATAGAATAAAAAATACAGTAGTTGTAGTTTCTGGGTCACCTTCAAAGGTAGCCCCACGTAGAGTGCATTACACAGGTACATGCAAATGTAGCAAAGAGCCTTTTCAAAGGAGAAGAGCAAAGCTCAAAAAGTCTTTTCAGGAGGTTGAAGAGAAATGGGAGGGACACTTTATTATTACTATTCATTTCAAATAGCCACCCGCCCTCTCTGGCCTTTCTCTCACCACCTCAGTGTTTCAAATTGCTGCAGTTGTCTTCAGGACCTCATAACTCTAGCTATGTTTTCTTGTAAGCATTTTCTAGATCTTTTTACCTTTACCTTACCTTATCTACATCATGGATATGGGGTGTGTGTGTTTTTATCCTGATGAGATCCTCTCATCTCTGTGTATCAACTTCAGCAGCTGGGTGGGACAGCCCCCTTGTCAAGTTATCTGACATCTGATGATTGACACCTATCAAAAGTCCCTTATGCAACGCTTCACAAGCACCCAACAAGCTGCCAGTTCCCAGGTGGTTTCTCACCCCATATCCAGTTGATGGGCAGGTTCTGCCTCTTAAAGCATTGAGAACACTGATGAGCAGAGTTTTAATTTTAGGATATTGCTGGAGAATTTCTGGGCCTCCCTACCCTGCTCCTACTCCTATCATCACACCTTCAAAAAGAATTCTCCTGGCTGCAATGAGGACTAGAAACCTAGATTTTAAAAGTGTTGCAAACAATGCCCTTTCTCTAACAGTTAAGTCTCATCTCTTCAAGACTAAGAGTTTTAGCAAAGTCTTTGTTTTAGCAACCCAGCCAGATATAAATATTATTATTGTTGTTATTATTAGCTTAGGTCTTGTGCTTCCCTGTGAACTCATAGCAAGGACACAGACTCCTGTCCCCACATCACAGTGTGAATTCCATCCTGCTTTATTTTTAGAGCTGGAAATGTCAGGCTGCGGTGTAATTTATATATGAAAAATTTCACATATGTGTTTTTAAAGACACGTGACAGGCACAAGTTGTCACTCCTTGGCTGCTGTGATGTCACTCGATGATCTCACCAGTTGCAAGTGCTGAAAAGTAGAAATAAGCTGATTGCTTAAGTTGGATGGCCATCTGTCACGGATGCTTTAGCTGAGATTCCTGCATTGCAGTGGGTTGGACTGAACCATGATTCTACAACGGAGAAGTGTGTGCCTTTTAGCTTCTAGGATCCTACTCACACACTGTCACACCTTGAACCTGCAGTATCTGGGAAGATACTGTATTTTTCCGTGTATGACTAGTCCCCCCCCCCTAAAAATAATGTCTAAAATTAGGGGGTATCTTATACATGGGGCCATCTCTCCCCATTCTCTTAAAACTGAGTCCCCCAAAATAGGGGGCATCTTATCGTCAAAAAAATGTGGTAATTTGGATCTATTATTTCTTCAAAGCTCAAGGCACAATAGTCCACAGAGGGATGTCCACACATGCTGAGCACGTTCCAGGGTTATTCATTCTTCGAACACAACTCCATGCAATAAAGGAGAACAAACACAAGAGCTTTGCTGGCTGAATAAGAGGACTCGGCGTTTTTTTAAAAAAAAATTCCATGCATATGGCACTGGGAGTTTGGCGTCTGCAGAGAACAGAAGCCAAAGCTGCAGGGAACAGGAAAGAGCTCCGAGGATCAAAGGGATGCAAGACACACCTTAGGACCAGCGGTCGTGGGAGGAGACACAAAAGTGCCTTTGCACCGGGTACATTGCGTCTCAGAAACCTGCCCTTGCAGAGCGTCCTTCGGCGTCTGAAGAAAGGACAGGAAAGGAGGAGTCCCTTTTCATGGACGCTCCCTTAAATGCTTCATCAGCTTGCCCCACGCTGGCAGGAAGAACGTGCCAAGACTGGGTGCTCTTCAGCGACTTTGCTCCAGAATAAAAAAAAACCTGAAGCAAGGGAAGCCATACGTGGCAGCTTGCTGATGGGACATCTATTCCTGAGGATGCCCCGATGACTGAGGGGTACTGCCCCTTGGGTCAGAGAGGCCTGAAAAGAGATGGCGGACAGAGTAGACGTCCATGGAAGGAACAGCCAAGAGCCCCTTTCCCACGGGGAGTTGTTCTTTTCTTCTCCGCGGGATGACAAAAGCAAAGCACAAATCCGTAACTCAATCCCCACCAAAGGAGCCCAACTATATGGGATATCAACGACATGGATCTTTCTGCATGACCTAATGTTGCATCATCAAACTGTCCCGGTTTCTAAGCAGGATGGGGGAAAGTGTGTCCTTCAAGATGGTGCTGGGCTTCCAACGCCAGTCATTTCTGGCCGGTTGCTAATGCCAGCTAGAGCCAAAGGAGTCCGATGTCATTGGAAAGGCCATATGATCTCAGTCTCTAAGATAACAGGGGTGGGTATTTATACTTACATGTATTTTTGTGTTTCTTGCCAACGGAACTATCACAGGTGTCCAGAGAAGCCAGCAAGCCCCAGCGGCTCTCGTGTGTTACTGGACAGGCCTTTTGTTCACTAGCCTTGCCCACTGCCCGTGTGTGTGCCTGTGTGTGTTCCCAATGCCTGCTTGGATCAATATACACAGCCAAACCTTGGTTGTCGAACATAATCCATTCCAGAAGCCCATTCGGTTTCCGAACTGTTCAACAACCGAGGTGCAGCTTCCGATTGGTTGCAAGAGCTTCTTGCACTCAAGCGGAAGCCACATCGGACGTTTGGCTTCCAAAAAAGTTTGAAATCCAAGTTTTCAGTGTTCAGGAGCCGAAACTTTCAAAACGGAGCCGTTCAGGAACCAAGGTTTGACTGTAACATCATTCATCCTCTTAAAACAATTTGTAAACCATTTTTCATAAAAAGGTCTACCACGTGGCACCAGGGTACATCAACATCATCGCTCCAAAAGCCTTTACAGTGGTACCTCGGGTTAAGAACTTAATTCGTTCTGGAGGTCCGTTCTTAACCTGAAACTGTGCTTAACCTGAGGTACCACTTTAGCTAATGGGGCCTCCCGCTGCCGCTGCACCGCCAGAGCACGATTTCTGTTCTCATCCTGAAGCAAAGTTCTTAACCTGAGGTACTATTTCTGGGTTAGTGGAGTCTGCAACCTGAAGCGTTTGTAACCTGAAGCGTCTGTAACTCGAGGTACCACTGTATGATGCTCTACCACATGGGAAGACTTTCGGAGAGATGATTTTGATTACTCAAAACATAACCATGGTTTGAGCCAATGCTTAAAACATTCATCGCGCGCGAACACACACACACGGTGAATAGGTGGTGCCATTTTTGCAAGCCTTACAGCCATGTCCTAATAATGTCAGGATTGCTGCCACTTTCTGCCACACCTAATGGAGCCCTCACTCTGCAGCTCCTCGAGCCACGAGGCACAGAGGAAAGTGATGAGAACACGCAGCTTAAGGTATAATGCTGTGTTTCTCACACGACAACCCTAACGGCTGCTTCTTTCAAAAACGAAAGAGGAGGGGAAAGCGACATTACAGGAACCAGTGACCAAGAATCTGTCCTGCATCTTGCTAGCCAAGGGCATTTCAGAGACAGACTCCAAATCTGAGCTTCAGAAGCACAATAGGGTGAACCAAGCCTCTAACGGAACATTCTCCCGTTCTACAATTCCTTGAAAAGTCAGTAAACGTGGGGCAACGAAAACCCAACACCAAAAAGTCAATCCGCAATGAAGCAACGCATCACACAACCAGGGAGGTGGGGTTTAAAATTTAATGGTTCTTTCCCCCGATGGTTTGTCAGCGAGCAAAGAATACTGTGGCAGTTTTTTTGTGTCCGTGGTTTCACCCAGAGAATAAAATAGATCTATATATCTATATATATATATATGTACATGGAAACTTCCAGACAATTCGAGAGCGTGCCATGCAGGAGGTTCCAAGCAAAGGCTGGCTGGCAGTTGCTTGGGGAGCCAAAAGGTGAGATCAGAGGAATTTGGGGGAGAGGCGCAGGCGATTCCTGCTTAGATGAAGCAGCCAGAATGGAAAGCAATGTCAGGAGTCAGATGGGGACGCTTTGCCCACAAACCCATCACCATTCCCATTTGCTTCGAACGAGGACCAGAAATGAGGGACCCTGACAGGAACTACAGGAGAAGGAAGGAGGAATGGCAGAGGGAGGTCCTGCAGTCTTCGCACCTCCCAAACTGGGCACCAATACTACAAACAGCGACTCTTGCCTATCACTTCCACACACAGTAGTCGAGGAGACAATCCCTTTCTTCTCTGGGCAGAGACCCCCACTTGCTCCACCGGAGTTGAAGGGGAAAGCCCTCAACACTCCCCACCCCAGCCTCTCCCACCACAACCCACTGAACTAGGCCCAGTTGCTTACGCAGCCATGTTTTTCCCACAAGGCTTTGCTACAGCGCCTCAAGCGACCTAGCAGCTCTGTGTGGCTCCTGCAAGCATCACGTGGGAATTCTGGCATTACAAGGCTCGCTCAAACTGCCCACCCCATTTGGGGGCAACGCTTTGGCTCACAGAAAACGGGGTGCACAGGGTTTTTTCCCCACCACGAAGGGAAACATACCAGCATGAGCCTCACTGGGAGCAGATCCGCGCTCAGCCATGGAACCATTTCAGCCAATGGTGGGTGGACAAGCCGATTGAGCAGGGAGCCACCAGTGAAATTCTGAAATCTCCTTCCAACGCTGGCACATATCCCACGGCACACCTACGGTCTGTCTGGATACCCATTTCCCACCTACCCAACCCACAGTTAAAACGGCCTCTTTTTCATGTCACGTCCTCCCTAGCTGGGGAGTCATACATGTTGGGAAAGGTACAGAATGTAACGCAAGGGTTTCTGTGTACCAGAAACCCCCCCTCCCTCTTCTGCTTGCGTTGAGAAGCAACCCGGGTGGCCTTGAATTTTCTCAAACTTGCCTGCTCGTTTCAATAGGTTTATCTGCCTATGGTTGCCACTTCCCCTCTGTTCGCCATGTCAGGAAATGAACACAGACCACATGCGCCAGCTGCTCTGACATTCCTTTTCTTCTTGTAGACTCCCCCCCTTGGACTTTTCTCTAAATCTTACGTGCCCAACCCTTTAATCTCTTCCATTTTACGGTATAATACTAATACTAATACTAATAATAATAATAATAATAATAGATGGTGTGCAAAACACTTAAGTATGATCCAAACCACTCGTGGAAGGCAAACTCCAATCGGCTAGGCCAGAGGGCAGTTCTGAGGGCGGGGCAAGGAGAAGGAGAAGTTCCATGCGGGGCTGTGGCAATATTTGTGAAGGAGATCTAGGCTACGTACTTCCAAAAATCAAATCTGAGAAGCTTCCAGGCCAGGTCAGCCACGAGCTCTTGCAGAACGAGGTGGGTTTGTGCTGGTGATGATCATCCCGTGTTGCTCTTTCCCGCCCCAATGTTTCGGTGCCTCCGTCGTCGAGGCCGGGCGTCGAGAAACCATTCCCTCGAGCGAGCAAAAGTCTCGGTCTTAGGTCACCCTGTACGTGGAGGTGTTCTTGGGCTCCGTACTGGGCACGCACCAGTCGTCGGCTTCCTGGATGGTCTGGTAGTGGCGCCAAGCCGATTTGTTGTATACGGGAAGCCGCTCCACAGAGTCTGTTGACAAGGCCTGGGAAAGGGACAAAAGCAGCATGGGATGAGGGGCTCCTGGCAGGGCCAGGTGCACGGCCAAGACACCTCCAATGGCAGCTCCGGGGCTGTAAGTGCCCAATCCACCGTGCCTTCAACCCCCTGTACCTGGCAGTGCCCACAGGGACCACCAGGTGACCACTGTGGGCCCTGCAAGTTGGAGAGCTCACTCTAAAAGGGAGAGCCAGTGTGGTGCCCTGCAGATGCTGGACTACAACTCCCATGATCCTCAACCACTGGCCAAACTGACTCAGGGAGATGTAGCAGTGTAGATTTTTCCAATGCCAGGTTGTATCTTTGGGGTCTCTCTGTGTGTGTTTTAAAAGGTATGTGAGAGACAAGAGAGGTATGGGAGAGTCAGAAAAAGTAACAGCCTTCCCACAGTCTGCTCCTGCCAACCAAGCAGTTCGAAAGCTTCCCACTATTTTAATAGCAACAGGAGACTCATATGGAGTTCTTGTGCAGAGTCAACGGCTGAAGGAGGGTCACAAAAACTCCCGTAGAGGTTCTCCTAACCCAAACATGCATCCAAAACAAAGGTCCTCTTCGCCCGGGCTTCTTTTGGAACTCCCAGTGACACTTCAGGGCTTTCGGAAGAAGCCGTCAACAGGAAAAGTACAGTGAGGGGGGAAAGTATTTGATCCCCTGCTAAATTTGCCCGTTTGCCCCCTGACGCAGAAATGACCAGTCCATAATTTTTATGGTAGGTTTATTGTAGCTGTGAGAGACAGAACAACAACAGGAAAAAAACCCCAGAAACCCAGAAGACAAAAGTCAGAGATTGATGTGCACTATAATGAGTGAAATAAGTATTTGATCCCCTATCAACCAGCCAGATGTCAGGCTACCTGGTATCTTCACTGTATGTAACGAGCTGAGATTAGAAGCACCTGCTGTAAGGGAGAGGTCTTACCTGTAATCCCAGCTCGTTACAGTACCTGTACAAAAGACACCCGTCAACAGAAGCAATCAATCCAGCAGATTCCAAAGTAGCCACTGTGGCCAAGACCAAAGAGCTGTCCAAGGATGTCAGGGACAAAATTGTAGACATGCACAAGGCTGGACTGGGCTACAAGACCAAATTCCAATAAAAATGTCTCTTACAGCTACAATAAACCTACCAATAAAATTATGGACTAGTCATTTCTTTGTCAGGGGGCAAATGGGCAAATTTAGCAGGGGATCAAATACTTCCCCCCCCCTCACTGTAACACGTGTGGCAAAGTTAACGCCCATCCTTTAAGCCACCACCTAACTAGAAAGGTTACGAGTGCTCGGAAGTGGCTTTCCCTACCACGCCCACTTTCATAGGCACTATGAGGCAATGACCCAACTGATGTCACTCGTGGACTCTCTGCCCTTGGTTTTGTTCCAAGGCAAATGACCTCAGGAGCATAAGGTGCACAAGTCCTTAGGCCTTGGCTCAGCTGAGCCGCCCCAAAGCAGATGGCCTGCAGAGCTAACATTCCTAAGCTTTCGTTTCAAACGTGTGGTACGCTTTTCATTACCTGGCTGTGTTTACCACACCACTGCTTCCTTGTGGTTTAAAAATTTTACCTGATTGAGAAATAATTGTTTCAATCTGCTTTTAATACTGGATTTTAAGTTGTGGCAACCTGTGCCCTGGGACCTTACGATGAACAGAGGGGTAAAGAAACCAAACTGATAATGATAATAATGGCAACTACAGCCTCTTGCGGAGAGATCCACAAAAAGACAAGCGTGTTAAAAGGAACTGAGATCCAGCTCCAAGGGCCTTCTGGTGGTTCCCTTGTTGCGAGAAGCCAAGTTACAGGGAACCAGGCAGAGGGCCTTCTCGGTAGTGGCACCCGCCCTGTGGAACGCCCTCCCACCAGATGTCAAAGAAGACAACAACTACCAGACTTTTAGAAGACATCTGAAGGCAGCCCTGTTTAGGGAAGCTTTTAATTTTTAATAGACTATTGTATTTTAATATTCTGTTGGAAGCAGCCCAGAGTGGCTGGGGAAACCCAGCCAGATGTAAGGTAAAGGTAAAGGGACCCCTGACCATTAGTCCAGTCGTGACCGACTCTGGGGTTGTGGTGCTCATCTCACTTTATTGGCTGAGGGAGCCGGCGTACAGCTTCCGGGTCATGTGGCCAGCATGACTAAGCCGCTTCTGGCGAACTAGAGCAGCGCACGGAAATGCCATTTACCTTCCCAGCAGAGCGGTACCTATTTATCTACTTGCACTCTGATGTGCATAAATAATAAATTATTATTATTATTACATTCATCTCTCCTGAGAAGCAGGAAAGGAACAGCCCCTCAGTGGGTCAATATGTGAAGAAACCAGGTCAGCCCTCAAAAGAAGGAAGTCACATTTGTGGGTGGGGGAAGGAAGACAAGGACAAGACCAACTCACCTTCAAATAGATGACAGCATCCGTCCCAAACCCCTCCATGGAGAAGAGCTGAAGGTCACCTTGGAAATACTTGGCGTAGAGTCTGGAAATTGGCAAGCCGTACCCAAAGCCAGCCTGGTTTTAGCAGGAGGAAAGGACAAGAATGTGGTTAGTAAATGGTCTTCTCTCTCTCTCTCTCCCCCTCCCACCACTCTGGGCCCAGTTAAGAGCACATACCAGGGGCGTCCCTCCGGTCCCCAACTCTGGCTTGGGTGCTGTGGAATACATATAGCTGAAGAGTCGCTCTATCTTGCGCAGAGGGACCCCACCTCCGCGGTCGCTCATCTGCTCCAAGACGGGGAGGGAAAATAGCATCAATTGTGATGGTGGTAGGGGGGCAGTTACTGCTGCTGGATGATGATGATGATGAAAAATAATAATATTGATGACGATGATGATAATTTATTATTTATACCCTGCCCATCTGGCTGAGTTTATTATTTATACCCCGCCACTCTGGGCGGCTCCCAATCGAGTGTTAAAAACAATACAGCATTAGATATTAAAAATTTCCCTAAACAGGGCTGCCTTCAGATGTCTTTTAAAGATAAGATAGCTGCTTATTTTCTTGACATCTGATGGGAGGGCTTTCCACAGGGTGGGCGCCACCACTAAAAAGGCCCTCTGCCTGGTTCCCTGTAACCTCACTTCTCGCAGTGAGCGAACCGCCAGAAGGCCCTTGGCGCTGGATCTCAGTTTCCGGGCTGAATGATGGGGGTGGAGACGCTCCTTCAGGTATACTGGGCTGAGGTCGTTTATAGGGCTTTAAAGGTCAGCACCAACCCTTTGAATTGTGCTCGGAAACTACTGGGAGCCAATGCAGATCTCTCAGGACCGGCATTATGTGGTCCCGGCGGCCACTCCTTCTGAAAGATTTCCTTCTGAAACTCCTCCCTTCCCAGTCTCCCCGCTTACCCTGATGGAGAGGTCTTCTTGGCCAAGCGACACCATCACCTTGATGGGCGGTAACGTGAGGCTGGACTCGTGGCTTTCTACGGTGGCTCTCATGGCATTCTGGAAGGCAATGGAAAAACAAGGTCTCCCCTAGCCAGACTTTTCTAAACCAGACCTCCCTGCACCCTGCTTTCAAATTCCAAAAAATGTTGCAACAAGACTTGGGCATTCAAAAGACACTTTGGTTGAATTAATATAATTTAGCGTTGCTCGGTAAGTAAACAGCAGGTAAAATTGCATAGAAATCATTAAAAATGATCCCCAAGTACTTGCAGTTATATATTATTATTAGTTAGCATGACCTGACATTTTCAGAAGGTAAAAATCAAAATTACTTGGTTTTCTAAAAGCAGCTTAGGTGATTCTTCATCAAACCTAGACTTAGCAAGCTAAACACTGTCCAACCACAAAAGTAACAGAAGACTGGAATTCCTCACACCCAAAAGCATATTTTTAAGACCCTTCGCTGAATAAATTTGGAAGAATTAAGCTTCACGCCCCTAAAAGGGAACACCCAACTGCCACAGGTTTGCTTCCTGCAGTTAGAATGTACCTCAGCAGTCGGCCATTAAGGACAACAAGGAAATGCATACTGGGGGGGAAATGGCCGACTGCCATCAAGGTAACTCAAGCAGGTAACTTGCTATGGATCCACAAAGGGATTAGGATTCCACTGGAAAAGTCAGGCGACAGTTTCCTCCAATTGCTCTTTTGCTCAGTAATATTTATTGTATTAAACAGACATGCGCGTTTGAGAATTTTTTAAAAAATGGTTATTAATCTCCTAAGTGTGACTTTGATTTATCGAAAGTACCAAGACTGCTTCCCACGCCAGAATAAGCGACGAAAAGAGGGACTTCCAATGACTGGTATTAGCAATTGTATTATAATTGGCATTGTTATAATGAGGCTATTATTGGACTGTAATAAATAAATAATTATTATTATTATTTATACCCTGCCTATCTGGCTGCGTTTCCCCAGCCACTCTCGGCGGCTCCCAACAAAATAGTAATAATAATTTTAAAAGCTATAAAACATCAATCATTAAAAACTTCCCTAAACAGGGCTGCCTTCAGATGTCTTCTAAAAGTCAGGGAGCTGTTTATTTCCTTGACATGTGATGGGAGGGCGTTCCACAGGGAGGGCGCCACTACCGAGAAGGCCCTCTGCCTGCTTCCCTGTAACCTCACTTCCCGCTAGGAGGGAACCGCCAGAAGGCCCTCGGCGCTGGACCTCTGTGTCTGGGCTGAACAATGGCGGTGGAGACGCTCCTTCAGGTATTATTATTATTATCAAAACCGCAGGGAAAAATTACCTTGAACAGCTCGAAGAGCATGTGGTACAGGTGAGACGGGACATAGACCATGTGGATGGACTGGTCAGGTTGGTTAGCTAGGAAGCAGGAGAGGAGAGGAGAGTTCATTGAAAGCACAACGGCTGCTATTCTCTACCTTCCCTTCCACCAACCCGCCACGTGCAAGTCGCCCATGCTTCCTGCTGCATTTACCTGCCAGTTTTCAGAAATGCTGCTTTAGCCACACAGATTCCATGTTCAAGGTTAGATGTTCTGGCTCATGTCAGGTGCTGCCCCCAAGACACCACACCCCCAACGCCGTCATGCCAAAATACAGGATGCCTCAGCCACTCAATCAAGCATAGAAGGGCTCACAAGCAGAGGAGACTCCTTGCATTTCTCTCCTCCCTGAAGCCTTTCCCCTGGCTCCTAGTTTGGCTCCCTGGGTGGCTGGGAGCCCTCCAAGACTTCCTTCTTTTAGTTCCCCATCAGGCTGACATTGGGACGTGGGTGGCGCTGTGGGTTAAACCACAGAGCCTAGGAATTGCCAATCAGAAGGTCGGCGGTTCAAATCCCCATGACGGGGTGAGCTCCCGTTGCTCAGTCCCTGCTCCTGCCAACCTAGCAGTTCGAAAGCACATCCAAGTGCAAGTAGATAAATAGGTACCGCTCTGGCGGGAAGGTAAACGGCGTTTCCGTGCGCTGCTCTGGTTCTCCAGAAGCGGCTTAGTCATGCTGGCCACATGACCCGGAAGCTGTATGCCGGCTCCCTCAGCCAATAAAGCGAGATGAGCGCCGCAACCCCAGAGTCGGCCACGACTGGACCTAATGGTCAGGGGTCCCTTTACCTTTACCGGCTGACATGTCAGCGTTTCTATTGCTCTTCACAAGTCCTCCTCCCCCCCCCACACACTTCGACATGCACAAAACTGCTCCCATTTCCCACAAGCACAATCCCCAAATGCCTCTACAGTCGTACCTCGGAAGCAGTGCCGGATTTACGTATAAGCTAAACAAGCTATGCCTTAGGGCCCCACTCTCTTGGAAGCCCCCCAAAAAATTAAAGGAAAAAAAACAACTGGATGTACATTTCGAAAATATAAGATAAAAAACAAATAAAATAAAACCTGCATGCAGCAACAGTGTTTTGTGTTGTGTGTGGACATATTAGGTCCATAAATTACCGTATAGCATATATTCAACACAAAAAACAGCGACAATTTGTTGACAAAGGACAGCTGGACATATAAACGGCCCCATTACCTTCAGTAGCTTAGGGCCTCGAATGGAATTCCTCGAATGGAATCCGTTCTGGAAGTCCGTTCGACTTCCAAAACGTTCAGAAACCAAAGCGCGGCTTCTGGAAGCTCCTGCAGCCAATCGGAAGCCGTGGAAGCCCCGTTGGACGTTCGGCTTCCCATAATAGTCTGCAATCTGGAACACTGACTTCCGGGTTTGCGGCGTTTGGGGGCCAAAACGTTCGAGAACTAAGCTGTTCGAAAACCAACGTACGGCTGTACGTAACTCTAGTTCCTGCAGAACCATCAGATTTTGCAAGCTAGTATAAAGCAGCATTGGAGGTTATGCACGTTTATTCAATGGCAGAATGCAACCATTTGGCTGTCTGATATCAAATGTGTGCTGATATGTGTTCCCCTTTCATGAGCTGGACTCTCCACCCCCCCCCCAATACTATTGAATGGTTGGGAGGGTCCACTTGCGGGCTAAATGCTTTTACCATCCTGAGCAGAGTGCCGCTGAAACAGACCAAAGATCCCTCCAATCAAACATCGTGGGCCGAACAGATGCCTCTGGAAAGCCCACAAGCCAAGCATGACTGCAACAGCCCTCCCATTCAAACTCAAATCCGGGGTATACTGCTCTTGAACATGGAGGCTTGATCAATTTAGCCACTGCAGCTTCATAGTTTTGGGCAGACTTCTCCTACGTGAATCGGGGTTGTCTGCTGTTAGTTAGTGGAACTTGGATGCTTTAATACATGGGTGATGAAAGTGGTTTGTTTACCCCTTGGTGATACCTGAGAAGCAGAACCACTATCTGCCCCTGTCTAGTTTATCTTGCTTATCTCCCACCGCAAACCCAGAAAAAAGAGACCTATTGCTAATAAATTGTAGGGCTCTTCCTTCCTTCCAGAATGAACACGATGGGCTGCATAACTGTGAGGGAGAGATGGTTTGACTGCAAATGACCACTGAAAAATAGCAAGTGAGAGCTTGTGTTTTTCTGTCTTCTATTATTTCAAGATCAGTATTTGCGTTCTGTCAAAAGGCTGCTCTGTATTTATTAGAAAATACTGGAAAAGTGCAAAACCAATATCCTTATTGAACCGATTCAGTCCTGAATGCAAAAAAATAAAATAAAAATGCAAACATGCCCCCAAGTCTTGATGAAAGAGATAAGTTAAGCATCTACTCTAAGTTGTCCGTTAACTAGGATCCCCGGTTACTGCGACTTCCACGTTGCAAAGAGCTGCACCTGTTGAATTCTCCATGCCATGCCACCAAGTAAAGGGACGGGAGCTGCTATCGTTTGGTTTAGGAGGCAATAAAAAAAAAGCCGTAAGGAAGGAAGCCGGGATTCTAGCAAAGCTTTAGCCACTGAGCCACAATGCTAACCTTCAGGACAGCCTGCTGACTGACTGATTTACTTACTAGGCCACGGGTGAGCTCCTGTTCCAGAGGCTGAATTAAAAGGGGGAGGAAATGAATGAGGCCAAGAGTTGCTCTGCAAGCTGAAAGGGTGGACTTTCTCTCTTTTATTTCATTTAAAAAGGAAAGCTTGGAGAGAAAGTTATGCAGGCTAAAACAGAAACAGACTACCCTGCGGCATTTTCCACCCGTCAGAATGTTATTACAAAGCCCATTTCCCCAAAATTACACTCCAGCGTAAATTAAGGTCCTGTCTCTGCAACATTTATGATTATGAGCCTCATATTCAGATGGAGGAGTAGCACCTCTGTTTATCAGGAAGCCTTGCGAAACCTGTCTGCAGTCGAGAGGACCTTCCAGAGCTGGCCTGCAAGCACAGTACGGATCACGTCTACTTAGAAGTAAGCTCTGCTGAGTACGACAGGCTTGCTCCCAGGTGAAGCAGAGTTAGGACAACGGCCTTCGTCAATGCCCACCAGCTCTTGGCCTATGCACCCCCGGAGCACCCATGTTTCCTTTATCACCCTGAGTTTAAATGAACCCCCTTTTCAATTTTGCCGCCCTGCCTTCTGGCTCTGCCCCCTGCAGGACTCACCGTTCACTTCCTGGATTTCCAGGTCGGGAGAAGCCATGTAGTATTTGTCACACAACAGCTTGGACATGTCGTAAGCATCTGCGGCAGGAAGAGACACCCAACATTTTAGGTTGCAGCAGGAGCACAGTCTGCTTTTTTAATAATAATAATAATAATAATAATAATAATAATAATAATAATAATTTTATTCATTTTTCAATAAAAATCTTCCTATTATTAACAAATCAGATCAAATCATATACATTAGCGCCAATTATAAATTCCAAATTAAATAATTTCCAGGGACTCCCCATGTCCTGGTTTCTAGAGGTAATATATTTTATTTCTATTTTGCTTTCTTGCTTGTTGGTTCCAATTTCATAATTCTGATTTTCCATCTTCATTTTATCAATTTGTCAGTCTCTGGTAAAGGTAAAGGTAAAAGGTAAAGGGACCCCTGACCATTAGGCCCAGTCGTGGCCGACTCTGGGGTTGTGGCGCTCATCTTGCTTTATCGGCTGAGAGAGCCGGCGTACAACCTCCGGCACACATGGCCAACATGACTAAGCCGCTTCTGGCGAACCAGAGCAGCGCACGGAAACGCCGTTTACCTTCCCGCCGGAGCAGTACCTATTTATCTACTTGCACTTTGACGTGCTTTCGTACTGCTAGGTTGGCAGGAGCAGGGACTGAGCAACGGGAGCTCACCCCATTGTGTGGATCTGAACCGCCGACCTTTGATCGGCAAGTCCTAGGCTCTGTGGTTTAACCCACAGCGCCACCTGCGTCCCGCTTCAGTCCGGTATGTGACTCAAAATCTTGTTTTAACAAGTCTTTAGATTTAATTAGCACAGTCTGCTTTTGGAACTCTTTTAACATGATGGTTTTGCTGCACGCTGGTATGAATTAGCAGGAGCGGCTGCTACAAGATGGGATTAGGGAGTATTTTCCCCCTGATCTTCCCCTTAAAGACCCAGCTGCCCCCCCCAAGTAATAAAATCACCATTCATCAAGTAATAAAAAGAGAATTAGGAGGCAGCGTGAGTTGTATCACTTCTGTTTCTTTACCACGGAAGACTCTCTCTCCTCTTCTCTCTTGGTATTTCCCTTTGAATTGCTCTTTGGGAACACTCAAACTCAGCTATGAAAGAACTGCCTGGCTTCGGCTGTCTGTGCCCCTGCTAACCTGCAGGTTAGACTACCACCAAGCATTGCATGTGGTGCTGCCCTTGAAGACAGTTGCGAATGAGGCAAGATTAATTGACCCAAGGCCTTGGGTAAACAGGAAAAGTCTTAGCTTGGTGTAGAAATGTCAACAAGGCCGGCGCCAGGCGTGTCTATCTGTGGAGAGAATTCCACAGACTCCTGAAATGGCCTGTTCTCATGTGGCAATCCTCCTCACAGCCCTCAGGTGAAGGCCGTGTTCGAAACTCCCACTGTTCTAGGTGCATTTTGTGACAGGGAATTTCATTAGCAAGGGCAGTTTCTGAGCTCTGGGCACAGTACTGCACCGAAGATTTCAGATGAAAACTGTTGAGTGAAAGGAAACAAGGACCGTTTTCCTCCTCTACTTCCAGCTACTCTCTGAAGAGAAGAGGCCCTCTTAAGAATATTAGGGGGGTGAGCAGGGGGAAGGACTAGACCATGTGGAAAATGAACATAATACAGTGGTACCTCGCTTTCCGAACGTAATCCGTTCCGGAAGACCGTTTGAGTTCCGGAACATTCAAAAACTCAATACAGAAGCCTCAATGTGGAAAACACAATACGGAAGCCGCGTGGCATGTTCGACTTCTGAGGCGTGTTCAAAAACCGAAGCATTTACTTCCAGATTTACAGCGTTTGAAAACTGAAATGTTTGTCAACGGAGACGTTCGAAAACCAAGGTTCCGCTGCATTTTAGCTGCAGTTCATTCATTTTCAGGAAGGAGCAGGAGGGGTGGGGAGACACAGAAGATAAAAGCCCACCAACCTCTGACCACATCTGAGACGTTGCAGTTGGGATCGATGCTGCCAATATGCTTGGGGTGGGCCGGGTTGGTGCTGCCGTCGAAAATCAAGGCTGTAAGGGAGGGAAAGGGTGAAGTAAACAAAGGCAGAAACCATGGCATGTGGCAACCATGACAGGACAGGCATGAGGAGATCCTGGCGCACCAGGAATGGGGGTCGGGCTGCCCCACGCACAGGCGACTTCACTTTGAGGCGGTGACAGGCCCCAGGATATGCAGAAGGAGAAAAAAAAACTGTTTTAAGTAAAGGATTGGGAAGCATGTAGGTAAAAGGTAAAGGGCCACCGGACAGTTAAGTCCAGTCAAAGGTGACTATGGGGTTGTGGCCCTCATCTCGCTTTCAGGCCAAGGGAGCCGGCATTTGTCCACAGACAGCTTTCCGGGTTGTGTGGCCAGCAGGACTAAACTGCTTCTGGCAGAACGGGACACCGTGACAGAAACCAGAGCACACGGAAACGCTGTTTACCTTCCCCGCCACAGCGGTACCACTTTATCTACTTGCACTGGTGTGCTTTCGAAGTGCTAGGTTGGCAGGAGCTGGGACAGAGCAACAGGAGCTCACTCCATCGCGGGGATTCGAACTGCTGACCTTCTGACTGGCAAGCCCAAGAGGCTCAGTGGTTTAGACCACAGCGCCACTACTATGATACAGCAAGAAGGGGAGAGAAGGGAACTGCCGCGAAAAACAGGGTGGGAAGACAACTTTAGATTTGTATTGAATTGTATTAATTGGATGTAAATGTGTCAATTTTTTTGAAACCTGATAAAAATTAATTAGCAAAAAAAGAAAAGAAAGCAAAAGGAATTGCACAAGCAGTGTTACAGACCAGGAACAAGGAGGATGAGGATTGGACAAGAATCCAAGATGGCTGACACCGAACTCACTGTGCTGGTTAATCAACATGCGGATGGAAATGCGGCTCAGGTAGAAGCGATCCAGGAAGTACTGGATGTTTTGGTTGGTGACGGGGTCGTCCCCATAAGCTTCTTTGTACTCGATCACGCCCTGCGCCATGGTGGGGACCACATCGTTGTGGCGGTTACGGATCGTGACCAGGGCATTCGTGAATCTGGGAGGAGACAGGTCACAAAGGGGGTGGGGAGAGAGAGAGAAAGAAGAAGATATTCTCAAAAATGGGAGGTAGGTCTTCTGTCTGAGAGCAGAACAATGTCCTTCAAATATTCCTGACAAGGAAGGGGCCCAGGTCTCCTACTCTTCACTGTGTGCTAGAGGAAAATCACACACCCTGCCCCATTAGGGCATCTCATTGGGGGGTGGGGGGTGTTAAACATAATTTCTGCAGATTCCTTCTACGAGGGGTCTTTAAAATATGTTTTTTGAGGTGAGAGGAATAACAATCTGCTAATTAATGTGGTAGGTCTATGTCTGATGAAGATGCACATAAAACCACTTTCGGATTTTAATTTTACCTTCTAAAAATATTAATACATAACTGCAAGTACTTGTCAATCATTTTGAATGATTTCTGTGCAATTTTACAAACCTCTTGCTTCCCAAGCAAAGCTAAATTATATTGATTTAACCAAAATATCATTTTGAATCCCCAAGTCATGTTCCAATGGGAGGAGACCAAAGATTGTTGATATTCTCCATGCAGGAAAGATGTCACATAAAAAGTGCAGTGATGCTGTGAGGTGGGGTTCTTGTATGCGCTGTGCTCAACAGCCTCCTCCCTCCCCCCGAAAACCCAAACTCACTGTCCCAACGTCCCTTGGTCCTCAGGGTCTTTGTCCAGGAACACCATGATGTCCAGCAAGCTCTGCACGTACCTGGTAGGAAGAAGAGAAAAAGAAGAGTAGGGACCCCTTGGATGGAGAAGAGGTTTGTGAAGAGTTGCCTGCAGCCTTGATGGACTGGGTATGTGAAGACCGCCGAGACCACATAACACCGGTCCTTAAAGACCTACACTGGCTCCCAGTACATTTCCGAGCACAATTCCAAGTGTTGGTGCTGACCTTTAAAGCCCTAAACGGCCTTAAGCCCAGTATACCTGAAGGAGCGTACTGCCATCATTCAGCTCGGACGCTGAGGTCCAGCTCCAAGGGCCTTCTGGCGGTTCCCTTAGTGCAAGAAGTGAGGTTGCAGGGAACCAGGCAGAGGGCCTTCTCGGCAGTGGCACCCGCCCTGTGAAATGCCCTCCCATCAGATGTCAAGGAAATAAACAACTATCTGACTTTTAGAAGACATCTGAAGGCAGCCCTGTTTAGGGAAGTTCTTAATGTTAGGTGGTGTTTTACTATTCTGTTGGGAGCTGCCCAGAGTGGTTTGGGAAACCCAGCCAGGTGGGTGGGGTATAAAAATAAATTATTATTATTATTATTAGTGTTAGGGCAAGAGGCTAAAGGAGAGGCACATATCTTTAGACCACAGAATCAAAGAATCATAAGAGTTTGAAGGGATTGCGAGGGTCCTCAAGTCCAACCCCCTGCAATGCAGGAATCTTTTGCCCCACATGGGTTTCGAACCCACAACCCTGAGATCAAGAGTCTCGTGCTCTACTGACTTAGCTACACTCAGGGCTGTGGCTTTGAGCCCCACGCTTGGCAAAAGATTCCTGCCTTGCATGGGAGGGGGTGGACTTGCATGACCCTCATGGTCCTTTCCAACGCTACAATTCTAAGATTCTTTGATTCTATGTATATATCTATACAGTGGTACCTCGGGTTAAGTACTTAATTTGTTCCGGAGGTCCGTTCTTAACCTGAAACTGTTCTTAACCTGAGGTACCACTTTAGCTAATGGGGCCTCCTGCTGCTGCCGCGCTGCCGGAGCACAATTTCTGTTCTCATCCTGAAGCAAAGTTCTTAACCCGAGGTATTATTTCTGTGATCCGTGTGGGATGCAAGTTCGCGACCCGCAGCGTTCGCGACCCGCGTCTGCACACGCGCAGGTTGCGATTCAGCGCTTCTGCGCATGCACGACCGCCAAAACCCAGAAGTAACCCGTTCTGGTACTTCTGGGTTTCGGCGGTCCGTAACCCGAAAAAACACAACCTGAAGCAGCTGTAACCTGAGGAATGACTGAATGACTGAATGTGTGTTTGTGTGAATGTACATGCACAACAGCATCACCTATATTCCACCTGCCTCTCTCCTTTGGGTTTTGATCTGTGGGAAAGAGAGAGAGATGGCTGCATGGAAGGAAAGAAGCATATTTATTAATAATAAAGTATAGCAAGGAGGCGATGATAAGGAAACAGGCAGGTTTCAACGCCAGCTTGGGCACTGGGTGGGTGCAGGGAGAGAGGGTTTGCTACTATCAACTTGCCGCTTTTCTCTGCAGTGGGGGAATCGCGGTTTTCCTACGCTGCGTTTCTCCGGCAACTGCGAAGGGATGTTGAGAACAGGGCGAAGCGAAGCAAACAAATAGTCCCTCATCACGTGCTTCCCTCAAAGTAGGACAAAGTTCGTGCAAGCCACTTAAAAGCAGCGGCACCTTCAGGCGAAGTGAAAACAAAACAAAAACCCTTTCCTAAAAAGGGGCGGGAGGGGAGGAAGAAAAGGGGAATGAGGGAAACAGAAGTTAAAAGACCCAGGCAGGCAGGCAACCGGCCAAGCATCTTCCTTCCTTCCTTGGGAAATGAATCTGACAAGGTGCTACACTTTTCTGAGCATGCGTAGGGAGCCATGTGAGTGTGCTGCAGCAAGAAAACAAACACAGAGTGTTTTGGCACCGTGAAGCCTCCTTTGCCAACCTGCCACCCTCCTGATGTACTGAGGCGGCGTTCACAAAGGAAGGATTGAACTCTGATTAATAAGACTACACACAGAGGCTTGAACCAGCAAGACTCTGGGAAGGGTGCGTATAATAATCTCTCTCTCTCTCTGAGTCTCTCCACCCCTCGGCCCAGGTCGTTTTAGTCACAAAAGAACTTTTTACAGAGTGTTTGTAAGAACCAATCAGATTTCCTCTGAGCATTTCCACAAACCCTATGTGGGGAAAAGTTAAACTAATTAAAACTAATTAGCATGCATATTTCAGGGGTAAACAAAGAACAGAGAACATTTGGCAATCCCTGAGGTCATAAACAAGCATTTTTAGGAGAACATTTGGCAACCCCTGAGGTCATAAACAAGCAATATTCATGATAAGGAGGATGGCCAGGAGGACAGCGATCATTATCACCTTTATGTGAAACCTGTTTCCTGACCCTAAGATTAACATCCTGAGATTAACATAGTGGAAAGGCTACTTCAAAGAAGCTTGCCCACTATCTTTGATGACCCAGGAGCCTGTCTGGCGGAGCAACTGGGCTGTGTACGTGACTGGTAAAGAAAGAGAAATGCAACAGGGATGCAGAGGTGTGGATTGATCAAGAATCGTATCAAAATAGTTTAAACCCAGTCAACGCAATGCTTTCATTGCTGACACAGATGGCTTACTCTATACTTGTTATAATTCCTCATAGCAATCCCACCTGATCACTACAATGTACCTGGACTGAAATGCCCATCCGTTCCGCTGGCTGAGGCTGGTGCCACTTGCATGTGGAGGGTACCGGGTCGGCGATGGATGCTTTAAAGGCCAACAGATTTATTGTGGCATCAGGTTCCAAGCACAGACCTCACCTGTTCTCTTGTATGTTTACAGAGGTACCTTAGGTTACAGACCGTTCAGGTTACAGACCCTTCAGGTTACAGACGCTTCAGGTTACAGACTCCTCTAACCCAGAAATAGTACCTCGGGTTAAGAACTTTATCTCAGGATGAGAACAGAAAGCGCGCGGTGGCGGCGGGAGGCTCCATTAGCTAAAGTGGTACCTCAGGTTAAGAACAGTTTCAGGCTAAGAACAGACCTCCGGAACGAATTAAGTTCTTAACCCGAGGTACCACTATATTTCTTAAGAGTCAGCCGCCAGGTTCACCCACTCAAAGGCTCACAGCTGCTGAAAGTGTTTTAGAGCACAATCTGGGCGTTTGAAACTACATGACAATCCCTCCCCAGCCCCGTTGAGACAGGCCACATCCCTCCTCAATGCCTTAGAATATTTAATAATATTTTAAAAATCGGATTTTTTAAAATTTAAATTGGATTTTTAAAATAAAATGCTTTTGGAGGAAAAATCTTTCTAAAGATAGTTTTCTATTTAAGTTACATTATAGTCCAGAGGCTATTCATCAGGGAATAAGGATTTGTTTTAAGTTTTTCATGTGTGCTAAAACTCAGTTGGTTTTTTAAAAAAACAGCAATGTTTAACCACATCAGTTAACAAACATGGAAACATATGCTATAATGTTACTGTTTTAGTTAAATAAATTGTTTAAATTGTTATTAAGGAAATGATTGTTTTTCTCCTTCCAGTAAAGTACAGCAGAAAAGTTGTCCAAATATAAAGAGTTAACTTATTAAACCTGACAATAATTTTGTAATTATCTATGTGTTCCTAACAGTATAACCAAATCAGTAATTTTTGATATAACTGTAAGACTACTCTGAAAATTTATTATTCCAAAAATAAACTGGTTGTAAATATTAAGATTAAACCAGCAAAAGTGAGTCTATCTGTAAAAAAATGATTTAAATCAAGTCTTCCTGACTAGTGATTTAAATCGTGATTTAAATCAATTTGATTTAAATCAAATCCACCCTGCTTAGAACCTATTTCCACTCTGACACACAGACAGACACAAACACACTTTTGCAGATCAGGGCAAGAAAAACACTGCATTATCCTATGTGCTCCAAATCATTATTCCTAAACATATCTACATGACCCCAAGCAGCCAGCCCCATTACTGCAGGAGGCCAGCACGGCTGATGGGAGTTGTAATTCAGGGGATGATGGGAGTTGTAGTCCAGCAACATCTGCTGGTCCCTCTGCTGTTTCTTGTTTCTCTCACATAACAGCTCCCTGATCTCCACCAAAACCACCGGTCCTTCTAACTCAGAGCTGCCACCTTACCACCAAAAAAAGAGAAAAGAACGGCAGCCATATTTTCCGTTTGAGAGATTGCAAAAAGCCTGTGTGCTTCCAAGGCAAAACGGGGCGGGGGGAGCACCTTGACAACTCAATTATTGAAACATAAGCACTTGTGGAGGGACACGGGTGGCGCTGTGGGTTAAACCACACAGCCTAGGACTTGCCGATCTGAGGGTCGGCGGTTCGAATCCCCGCCTCTAACTGATCCCATCAGTTTTGCTAATTGCAGATATTCTAAAATGAGTATCTATTGGTTTGTTTTCGTTCTTGTTTTTATTGTGTACATTTTTTATATATATATTGTGATTTTATCTGCCCATAAACATCCAAACAAACAGAAGGGACTCACCAGCTCTGCACCAGCTGAACGGAAGGGGTGCTGAGCACACGATCTGGGAGAAGGTTGATTTCCTTCATGATGTTTGCCAGCCGGACAGGGAGTTCTTGGCGGAGGAAAGTGAACGAGGTCTTCTCGCAGGCATTGCTGGATCCTGAAAAGAAAAACACAACCTGCTATCAGCTGTTCTGGCGCACGCCCCAAGGGAAAGGTTACGCCGCCAATATTTATTTATTTGACTGCTGCATTTCTATCCCTTCTTTTTTTTTTCCTCCAGGAGCTCAAGGTGTTATGCACGGGTTCTCCCCCTCCTCAAATAGCCCCCACAACAACCTTGTGAGGGAGGTTAGACTGAGAGGCAGCGACCAGCCCAAGGCTTTATGCAGGGTGGGGATTTGAACCCTGGTCAGGATTCCACGTGCCACTCTGGAAAGTTATTGCAAACCAGCCTGCGACCCCCAATAAAGGCCCCCTAATCGGAGGATAATCTATAAAATTCTAGCCTTGTAAGATCCAGATCAGGCATAGGGAAACTCGGCCCTCCAGATGTTTTGGGACTACAACTCCCATCATCCCTAGCTAACAGGACCAGTGGTCAGGGATGATGGGAGTTGTAGTCCCAAAAACATCTGGAGGGCCGAGTTTGCCTATGCCTGTTCCAGATCCTGCAATTAACTATGTTACCACGTACCTACAGCATTACAAGCGCAATATGCATGCATGCGCGCACACAAACACACACACAAATTATCTATCTTCCTTCACTGTCCCCTCCATATTTATGATGACAAAGGTTCTCATCAGGGAAAGCTCAGGTGACGCTCTTAGTATTTAAGGTGTCTTAACGGCTCTCTGTTGCTTTTGCTATGTTGGAGTAAGATAACGAACACGGAATAAGCTCAGGCACTGCTCCTTGAAAGTTGCTAGACCTCATGATTGTAGAGAACAAACTGCAAAGAAATGGGGGGCAAGTTTCTGCTCAAGATTTAGAAACGAAATGGTAGATTCAAGCAGCCAGGCTTCAATAGTTTGTATAGCCAAACACTTTGCCATTTCAGCTGTCGACAAATCCATTCACCCAGCTGCTACTGCTCCATTTCTGGGGTGGATTTCCAACATCTGCTATGGATTACCTCGGATTTCAACGTTTTCTGTGTTCCCTTACTCAATGGGCAAGAAAACCACTTCCTGGGGTAGATGGAAGCGCAGGGACGAAAAAAAACAGCACAATCCTAACCACGTCTACTCATAAGTAAGTCTTCTTCAGTTCAAAGGATCTTAAAAGGTAAAGGACCCCTGACAGTTAAGTTCAGCCGCGGATGACTCTGGGGTTGCGGCGCTCATCTCGCTTTACTGGCCGAGGGAGCCAACGTTTGTCTGCAGACAGTTTTTCCGGGTCATGTGGCCAGCATGACTAAGCCACTTCTGGCCAAACCAGAACACCACATGGAAACACCATTTACCTTCCCACCGGAGCAGTACCTATTCATCTACTTGCACTGGCGTGCTTTCGAACTGCTAGGTTGGCAGGAGCTGGGACAGAGCAACGGGAGCTCGTTCCGTCACAGGGATTCAAACCGCCGACCTTCTGATCAGCAAGCCCAAGAGGCTCAGTGGTTTAGACCACAGCACCACCAGCGTCCCTTTCAAAGGATCTTACTCCCAGGCAAATGAATTAGCACAGCAGGCCTTAATCCCTCACATGCAACTGCTGGAATTTGTTTTCGGTGGCGCAGCTTGACCTTGAAATCCAAGGTGGTTAAAAAAAATAAATACCCAGCTTATTTTACAACAGTCCTGAGAGCTTAAAAAGAAAGGAAAAGCAGAAACCACTGTAATGCATTAGTAAGAAGCACAGGGTGGGGAACCAGCTTTTCAAAAACAAACGCAGGATCGGATGGTGTTATTTCCAAGCCCTGCCACCTCTAAATTCTATAAATCAAACCATATGGAAACAGGGTATTTCTCTACTAACAGGAGGAAGGTTTGCAGACAGCAGGGACGTGATGTGTTTACTACTGAAGCAGATGTGTGGAAGCAATTTATGCTGTCAAAAAAAGGAGAAGGAAAGAACCCAAGGTGAGAGCGTTGGGCAGGGACAGGGAAACGGGAAACTGTTCAGCAAACAGAGGAGGCAGAAAAGCAAGCAGAGGACGTAGGAGAAGGCAAGCTGGGCCCCCGTACATCCAAAGGTTTTTCCCACCGCCCCCACCCCTTCCATCCAAACTCTCCACCGAAGGAAACCTGCACACAGGTCAAAGCACTAAGCAGCAAGCTGAGCTGTGCAAGCAACTGCTGGAAAGGGAGACAAGGAATCCATTGTGCATGTTTCCGTTTGCTACCGAGGCAAAGAGTGCAGAGTTCTTTATTTAGCCCCGCTGTTTTGAAAAGAGCGTCACACACCATCCTCGCAGGGTTGGAATGAAGCACTGCAGGGAATACGGAGGGAGGGGGGAATTGGCCAGAAAAATCGGCAAGTGGGGCTAGGGGAGGTCTTGACGCTGAGGATCCCCCAATCAGCACCGCTTGTCCTTCATATCCTTCAGAGGGCATCACACAAAACTCCCCCCCCCCAACTCAGCAGCATAAACCTAGAACAAGGAGGCAAGGTCTTTGCAATTCACCAAGAATCGCTTCTGCCATCAGGGAACTTTGAAATATTGTCCGTCCTGCTCCCTCCCTCATTCATCTCTGATGTCCTTTGGAAAAAGCAGTGTGTCCAGGTGGACAAGTGAGCAAATTCTGGCAAAAGGGGCACTTCTGAGAAGACAACATTAGAAGTTGTACCTGCCCAGATTTAGTCCAGGTGTTTGGCTTGCAACCCTGTGGATAGAGGGACACGGGTGATGCTGTCACTGTTCAGATTTGGGTCATTTAGCAGCACTGAAACTATACTAGCCTCCTGCAGGTAAAACTGCTGAACCAAATAACAATTTTTTTGGGGGGGGGGGGAGTAGGGGACTGAATCCAGCAATTCCCTAGCTCAAATATATACATATTTAGCCCCCAGGAAACACTAGTCCCGTATTTAAGCAGAGCCTTCTGCACATCACAAATCTCTCAGAACCATGGCAATGGATTAGCAAGGAAGGGCACAAGAACTCTATACAAAACAGAATGTTTACGTACAGAAATGGGAACAATGCAGACCCCTTTTGGGGTTACCACATTTATCTAAGACACACATATTTATGTGTGGAAGTGCACTCTGAGACTTGTGGAAGCACAGAGATCAGCCTGAAGTATCTAGTTGTGGAAATGGGTGTGTGTGTTAAAGGCATGGGAGCACGCAGGAGGAAGAGATTTACTGGACTAAACAGGAGGCAAAGAACAGGCTAAATTTGAGGAAAGTTGGGTGACTGGGCACTTATGACGGCGGGGTGGGGAGTTGCATGTGCATAGGAATGTTTATCTACTTATATAATCTTTTAACTGGAGAGGTCATTGAACCCGAGACCTTCTGCACACAAAGTGAGCTATGCTCCCAATCTTCTCTCTCTCACACACACAAACAAGAGGAAAGATCACCTGTTCGGGCTGCGGGACATTCCTCCATAGGTAAATAGGGAATGCTGTTCAGAGAGCCAGATTAAAGTGTGACTTGGTATATTTACGCAGAGGAGAGGTGTTCTGAGGTCATCTCATGATTCACCTGGTTACACTGAACTGTTTGATCCACAACTGATCTACCAGGTGCCAATTCTGTAGGCAAACTGACCTGGCAGCCAATTCCACTCAACTCAACAGGACTTGCTTCTACTCACACTTGCACAAGACCACCACCATGTCAAACCTGTTCAGGTACCAGGGACTTAGAATAACTGAAACTGAATAACTCAACTTTGATGAAGTCCCAAGCGCAGGGGACGGGCTTAACAAGGTTAGGGAGGCCAAAGGAGATGCAGGTCCTTAATCCAGTTTAGCTGGGCGCAGGAGGGTGGGGGCAGCCGGTTCTCGCTTCCCTAAAGCATGCATATTATCTCACTTTCCCCCCTACAAAACACCCAAGGCAGCTAAGAAAAACAACGCAGCAACCAGTGGCTACAACTCTACATGCACTTACCTGGGAGCGAGTCCCCACCCCCCTCAAATCAGGTCTTCCTTCTGAACTCACTCGCAAGACAGGAATGTGCTCCAAAACTCCCCCTCCCTTTTAATTCACCATTAAAATAAATAATAATCTATGGAGCAGAAGCAAAGCAGAAACGCATCCAAAGCTTCCCACCCCTTTTGTTTACCATTAAAAAAATCTTCTTGTCTGTCGCTGTTGTTTAAGTAGCAACAGAGCAGATGCAAAGAGATTTAAACACACATTTGTGCGGATTGACTTGTTATTTTTGGAGGCAGCAGGGAGACCCGGCTGGTGGCCCGCGATAAGCCCGGCAATGCGCCTCCTTCCCCTGCCTGCCTGCCCGCCTCCCTCTGCCCGTCCACGCACCGAAGTCCAGGAACTGCTTCATGGAAAGCGGGGACGGCGAGAACTTGCTGAAGTGCTCGATGTACTTGGGCGCCCCGGCCAGCGCCGAATGACCCTTCAGCAGGCAGCGCAGGAGGCGCATCGCGGCGGCGGCGGCTGCACTGGCACCAGCCAGGCCCCGACAGGCCAACTCAGCGGCCCACCCGCCTTGCAAGAGCCGAACCCCACTCTCGGGCGGCTCAGAGAGCGACTGGCAACAGCCCTGGAGGAGCCGCCAACCCCGGAAAGGCACAGCCCCGCCCTCGCCTGCTCCCGGCCAATCCGAGGCGGGGGCCCGCCCACCCACTCCGACGGGCGGCCGCGGCAGAAAAAAACAAGACGTGGCCGGCCAATGGGAAGGCGCTCGGCACCACGTGGAAAAGGAAGGGAAGGGGAGACACGCCCATTTAACTCTTCCTTTTTCTGCCTGTTATTGTTGCCGTCGTCGTAAGGTGCTGTTCTAGAAGTCGTCCGATTTGTAATTGCATGTTTATCGCTTCTTGCATCTATTATATCCAGGGCCGGATTAAGGTTTGATGAGGCCCTAAGCTACTGAAGCTACTGAAGGTAATGGGTCCAGCTGTCCTTTGTCCACAACAAATTGTCGCTGTTTTTTGTGTTGAATATATGCAGAATTTATGGACCTAATAGGTATCTAAAGTTATTTGCACATCAGAATGTAGGCACCCTATATATAGAAATGAGCAAACCAGTGATATTTTAGGGAGCAGGGAAGCAGGCCTTGCATCATACTTACTTGGGAGCCTAGGCAACACAGAACACTGTTGCTGTATTTAGGTTTTATTTTATTTGTTTTTAATCTTATATTTTGGAAATGTACACCCAGTTAGGTAAAGGTAAAGGCCGACTCGGGTTGTGGCGCTCATCTTACTCTATAGGCCGACGGAGCCGGCATTTGTCCGCAGACAGCTTCCGAGTCATGTGGCCAGCATGACTAAGCCGCCTCTGGCGAACCAGAGCAGCTCACGGAAACGCCCTTTACCTTCCCGCCAGAGTGGTACCTATTTATCTACTTGCACTTTGACGTGCTTTCGAACTGCTAGGTTGGCAGGAGCAGGGACCGAGCAACGGGAGCTCACCCCGTCATGGGGATTTGAATCGCCAGCCTTCTGATCGGCAAGTCCTAGGCTCTGGTTTAACCCACAGCGCCACCCGCGTCCCGTACATCCAGTTATTTTTCCATTAAATGTTTTGGGGGGCCCAAGAGAGTGGGGCCCTAAGCTATAGCAGCTTGTTTAGCTTATATGTAAATCCGGCACTGATTATATTGTATGTATTTTATGGAATTACAATTTGAATTCTGGAGAACTCAGATTGTAAGTGTTCTTGGCCAACACCCTATGGTCCACTTGAATGAAACTTGAGGAACACTGCTGGGCTGTGGACCGCGGTTTGGGAACCCACCTGGGTAAGATAATTATGCAGACTGGTAGTTTTTGAAAGCTTATTTGCTAAGGCTAGGCAAGAGCTCCGTCTCGGTCACAGATCGCCTGCCCAAGAGAAATACCAGCTTTGCTATTGATAAGCAAAAGCTTTGTAAGTGCACTTGCGAAGGCTGCCGTCATAGAATCATAGAAGAGTAAGAAGGAACCCTGAGGATCGTCTCATCCAACCCATTGCAATGCAGGAATGTGCAGCTGTTGCCCCATACAGGGATCGAACCTGCAACCTTGGCATTATCAGCACCATACTCTAACCAAGTGATCTAGAAACTAGGAAGACTGGATGCATTTTTAACTTTTCTGTGCTGCATCTCCAAAGCAAAAAGCAGCTTCCAGAATAAAATACTACACTACGTATGAATTGATAATTAATAAATCAATGATTAATCATTAAGGCAGGCTTCCTCAACCTCGGCCTTCCAGATGTTTTTGGCCTACAACTCCCATGATCCCTAGCTAGCAGGACCAGTGGTCAGGGATGATGGGAATTGTAGTCTCAAAACATCTGGAGGGCCAAGGTTGAGGAAGCCTGCATTAAGGTTTACCAAGAGGTAAAGGTAAGGGGACCCCTGACCATTAGGTCCAGTCGTGGCCGACTCTGGGGTTGCGGCGCCCATCTCGCTTTACTGGCCGAGGGAGCCGGCATACAGCTTCTGGGTCATGTGGCCAGCATGACTAAGCCGCTTCTGGCGAACCAGAGCAGCGCACGGAAACGCCGTTTACCTTCCCGCCGGAGCGGTACCTATTTATCTACTTGCACTTTGACGTGCTTTCGAACTGCTAGGTTGGCAGGAGCAGGGACCGAGAAACAGAAGTTCACCCCGTCGCGGGGATTCAAACCCCCGACCTTCTGATCGGCAAGTCCTAGGCTCTGTGGTTTAACCCACAGCGCCACCTGCATCCCTAGCAAGAGTTACTTCTGAGTAAAACACAGACATGATTGGTCTGAGTGTGAGCTTCTTCTTTCCTCTTAGTTTACCAAACTTTGTCCTACACTTCGTCTTCCCACCTCTGATAAACCCATGAGTTACATCATGTGCGCTGTGTGGCTCACAAGACTATCCATCCACTGATGTCAGGTGATATTTCATTAATTGGACTTTGGTCAGAGCTCACGTGTTCCACCTTCTTTGCTATTTGAGTAGTGTCCCCTTTATTTCTGCTGTGTTGCAAGCTGTCGCCTGGACTGCCGGGGCCTGTGCACAAGTATTACTGGTAAACAAGGCAGCCTGGATAGCCTAGCCTGGTTCGAGTATGGTGCTGATAACGCCAAGGTATTGCAGGTTCAATCCCCATATGGGGCAGTTGCATATTCCTGCCTTGCAGGGGGCTGGACTAGATGATCCTCAGGGTCCCTTCCAACTCTAAGATTCTATGATTGTATTTGTGAAATCCGGCGTGTATGGGAAGACTACAATGAATGAGAAAAATTGTGCTAACTTCTGTTCGTGGAATAAGTCCACATTACTTCAACAACCTTTGGCCTATGGCAGTCTCTGGCATTCTTTAATCATATATAGCTGGGCCATTACGTATAAAACCTGACTTAAGAGATGTAACCTCAGAAACATGGGACTTCTCTCTTTTGTATAATGTGGAATAATCCTCTTCTTAGAAATGGAACTCTTGACCCCAGGCTTTTTAGATACTACGCACCAATATCTAAAATGAGAGACACGCAGGCTTAAGTGCTAAAGGGACGTTGGTGGTGCTGTAGTCTAAAATGCTGAGCTTCTTGGGCTTGCCGATCGGAAGGTCGGCGGTTTGAATCCCCACGACGGGGTGAGCTCCCGTTGCTCTTTCCCAGCTTCTGCCAACCTAGCAGTTCAAAAGCACACCAGTGCAAGTAGATAAATAGGTACTGCTGCAGCGGAAAGGTAAACAGCGTTTCTGTGTGCTCTGGTTTCTGTCACAGTGTCCCGTTGCACCAGAAGCGGTTTAGTTATGCTGGCCGCATGACCCGGAAAGCTGTATGTGGACAAACGCCGGCTCCCTCGGCCTGAAAGCGAGGTGAGCACTGCAACCCCATATTCCCCTTTGATTGGACTTAACCGCCCGTGGGTCTTTTGCCCTTTTCTAAACCAGCTTCAATCAAAATTGAGAAAAGCTGTCTGTGGACAAATGCTGGCTGCCTCAGCCTGGAAGCAAGATGAGCGTCACAACCCCATAGTCGCCTTTGAGTGGACTTGACCGTTCAGGGGTCCTTTACCTTTTTTTACCTAAGTGCTAAAGACCGTTACCATTTCCCAGACGTACAGGGAGAGCCGGGATTGTTTACCTGGTTCTATTTGATCTGGGTGTGTTGGCTGGGCTATACGGATTGGCTAAGCCCTTTGTCCAAATTGTCTTCTCACTGGGAGCCCCTGTTTAGAGCCGATCAACTCAAGTCAGGGGTGTTATCCTGCATTCATGGAATACTTCTGTGTACCTCGAGCCATCGCCAGCAAAGCCACACTTTTTCAGCAGACCCTGTCCTCCTTTGAATGCGCAAACATAAATCAGAGGCTGCTGAAGTGAGCTTGGGGATTGTCATTCATTAAATTAAAACAAAAACCTGAAGCCGCAAGTTACAAATCAGAGTCATTTTTTTATTCATAAAATAAAATAGCCACTCAAGCTTATTTACAACCAAGGCACAATGATTCCAGACCTCCAGTACCATAAACAGTGGTAAATTCCAGTGAGCAACAAATATATATATATATATTTATATACACATAGCTATAGTTAAGTACATTCTTAATAATTTAATATACAGCTGGGAAATGAGGATGGGCAGAGGGCAGAGGGGGTGTGCTCATTCTCTGATATTCAACACAACCGTAGTTTCCTTAACTGTGATGTGTGGAAGGGGATATTACAGATTTTCTCCCCCCCCCTTTTTTTGTAGCCCAGATCAGTAGTGTCCATTGGTGCCAACCACACTTGTAAAACAGTGAGGAACTGTGTCTTACGAACAGGTCAACACTTTGGATATTTAGATATGAAACCTGAAATTGGGAACATGCTTTTATAAAGAACCCCAAATCCAGCTTCAGTAAGTTCTCCGAGTCAGACACGGGCAAGGGATGTTTTGAAATGAAAGCATCACGGACTGAACTGCCATGGGCACTGACTTCTTGGCAAGACGAGCGGCTGTGCTGCCCAATCACAGAAGCAGTTGCCCTCAAACCCCACCCCTTTCTGATGCGGAACGTGGAGCACACGAGGCCAACTTTTCCTCAGGATTCAAAATGGCGGCTGGGCAGTGGGGGAGAAGCGGGGAGCAAGTCTCGTTCTGCCTTGCTGTATTCCACTGAAATGGCGGCTGTCCCTACCATCCCATCCTTTCTCCACAAGCGCTGAGTAATGTCTGAAACGGGAGCTTTAAGCCTGCCCATTCTTGGCATTCACAAACGCCCCATCCCCATGAACTGGCTGCAGCTAGTCAGTTTTGAGAGAGAGAGAAACCCTTATTACTAACACACCTTCCAGGGCCAATTGTTTTGGCCAAGACCACCAGCATCCTGGGGCAGCTAGCGTCTCAGTAGGGCCCATGAATGACACTTCCTCTGGAACTCTTCATTAAACAAAAAGCTGCCCTGGCGCTCAAGGCAGCTCTAGTTACCATTTACACTTCACATAATATTCATGGCATTGTGTTCCTGTGAGGCACTGTGAGGAATTAAGTTGGTGGCTAGACCTAGTTCCCCATATCATCGTATTTTTCGCTCTATAGGACGCACCCAACCATAGGACGCACCTTGTTTTAGAGGGGGAGAACAAGAAAAAAAAATTCTCCCCTTCTCTGCTTAGCGCCCCTTCAGCGAAGCGGCAGGAGAAGCGGAGCCCCTTCCATTTCTCCTCCCGCTTCGCTGAAGGGGCGCTGTGCAGCTCTCCCTCTCTGCTGAAGCCAGGAGAGTCTTGCTCTCCCGGCTCCAGCAAAAGGAACCCGAAGCTTTTGGAGCGCAGCGCGAGTTCCCGCTGCTCTCTAAAGGCTTCAGGTGACTATCCCTGAAGCCTGGAGAGTGAGAGGGGTCGGTGCGCACTGACCCCTCTTGCTCTCCAGGCTTCAGCGAAAGCAATGCGAAGCCTCCGGAGCGTGGAGGGAGTGCTCCCTCTGCGCTTCGGAGGCTTCGCGTTGCTATCGCTGAAGCCAAGGAACCTGCATTCGCTCCATAGGATGCACACACATTTCCCCTTAATTTTTGGAGGGGAAAAAGTGCGTCCTATAGAGCGAAAAATACGGTACTTGTAGCACGGTCGCCCAGAAGTAAACTAGGGGTGGGCAACTTCCTGGGCCTAACTAGGTCCAGCATGGGTCCCAATTTGGCCCCCAAAACTATGCCCACCAGCCACACCCCTGAGGATATAATAGAGGTGCATTGAAGTGTGCTCCCAGTAGCTTCTTAGCAAGGGGTGTTTGCTGCCAGCGCCGATCAGCTGGCAGATGCTGACTTGAAGCGCACTGGGATGAACTTTGCTGCGGGGCTTGCTAGGTGCTACTGACCAAGCCTGAACTCCACAGCACAGCAGATCCCTGCAGGGAGCATGGCTTGAAACCAGCTGATCGGCTGTGGCATCAAGCCCGGCTTGGGTTTTCCTCGGCAGTGTGGCTCAAACGCAAGCCACGCTACGAAGGAAAAACGGGTCACCTGATGCCATGGTGATATCTGGTGACTGACAGGTAAGTGGCCTCACCCACCTGTCTGAGTGGGTTGGCAGGAGTGGGGGAGCCCAGGATCTGGTCCACTGGCTTGAGAACAATCGCTGCCCCAGAGGTAAGCCAACCGGGGCTCGCAGATCGAGGAGAGAACCCACCGCAGAGTACATTGCCCAGGGCCTCCTCAAACACAAAGCCTGCCCTGGCACCCCCCAAAGTGCAGAAAGTGGCTTCACATCTTTTCCGACAGAATGAGCAGAAAGAGGTTTCGAAAGGAATCATAATATTTCTGCCCACTCCCTGCATTTCAAGCTCAGAAGTCTCCTTTGCGCTCCATAATAAGCTGGACCGCAGTAAGTAGTAAAAACCACTTTCTCTCCCTCCAAAGAATCGTGGAGGAAATACAAGAAACGGCACAGTGACTAAAAAAGGATCAGTAGTTTTTGGCATAGTCAGAGCTCCAGTGGCAATACATCCAGTGTTTTCGCGGTATAGCAATATGGGGTTGGAGAAGGAGGCAACTGAAGCCATAGCACAGGACAGAAGTCCATTCAACCTTCTCTCCAAATTATGCTTAGTCTAGGGTCGTTCCCACATTACATCCAACAAGTGTACAATCTGTGTATGTAAGTAGCTGATTTGTACATTCGTAGTTACTCACATTCAGTAAGTGTACTGTAAGTCTATCATTGGAGCCAACTCCTAGGGGCCGTGGAGCTTTCGTCCCCACACAATAAAATATATGGGGGGGCTGGGCCCCTGCAAAGTTGATTGGCATTCCCATTCAAATGAGGTGTGTGCACTGCATCATATGATTGATTATGCAGGCCAGGGCTTACCTGGGTGCCAACAATATTGTATTCAACTTGGCACCCCCCCTGCAGTCTATGCGTGCAACAGCTGAGCTGTACAAATCAACAAGTTGCGTCCAGTCTTTCACACAAACACTTGTACATGTGCCAAAATGGCTTGCGTTCAGTGTAATGTATATAACAAGGCCCTGGGTACATATGTGTGTGTGTGTGTGTCGGAGGGAAGAAAATTAAGATAGATGGGTGTCATCTTTAGCAAGGCCCCAAAGGAATGATGTCGGAATCCCTGGTTTGTCAGCGATAAAAAAAATGAACCAAAGGTGGGGGAGAAAGAAAGTGTAAACATCAAAGATAATGCTATCGGGGGAAAGTACATGAAAGCTTGCTTGTACGCATCTGCTTTAGCCAAGCCAACTCACACCATGGCACACACGACTGTCCATGCACAAGAGGTTTTGCACAAGTGTCTGCAGAAGGTGCCTGGTTCAACCCTCACCTCCAGGTGCAGTTGAGAAAGACGCTTTTCTGAAACTCTGGGCAGCTGCTGCCAGTCAGTGTAGACAATACAGACCTAGATAGACCTAGGATCTGACTCAATACAAGGCAGCTTCCTATGTTCCCAGTTGGTAGAGCACAAGATGCTCGATCTCAGGGCCCCACACTGGGCAAAAGATTCCTGCGCTGGAGGGGGTTGGACTAGATGACCCCTGGAGTCCCTTCCAATTCTACGATACAGTCTCACCACTAAGCTGGCATGACTCTGTAAGCTGCCGGGATGGGAGGGAGAAGCGTACCTGGGACCCCTTGCACCCTCGACAAGGAGCTGTGTCGGCGTATCCACTCCCCCCATGAGAAAAAAAGAAATCACCTTAAAGCAAGTGCCACATTAGAAATTGCTACGTTTTAGAAACCCAAGTACTCAAAAGCATCTGGAGTGAGGGCAAAGCGAGGAGGAAGGGCAATAATAATAATAATCGTAAGCCTTTGTTCTACAGTGCATGAAGCATGGGGATCTTCTCCTGCGTTTGATCTCACCGCAACAGTGGCAGTGCGTCACATATATGTCACACAGTCTAGTCTCATAGGTGGTTTTTGCAGGGCGACCCTGGGCCTGCATTCCTGGCGGGGGCTGCTTTCACCAACCCCTAGGTACACCTCTGATGGGAGACGGCCTAAGAGCCATTCAGAAATTGCTCCGTGCCTTCTGGAGGGAAGGTAAAGGTAAAGAGACCCCTGGTCATTAGTTCCAGTTGTGACCGACTCTGGGGTTGCGGCACTCATCTCGCTTTATTGGCAGAGGGAGCTGGCGTACAGCTTCCGGGTCATGTGGCCAGCATGACTAAGCTGCTTCTGGCGAACCAGAGCAGTGCACGAAAACGCCGTTTACCTTCCCACCAGAGTGGTACCTATTTATCTACTTGCACTTTGACGTGCTCTCGAACTGCTAGGTTGGCAGGAGCAGGGACCGAGCAACGGGAGCTCACCCCATCACGGGGATTCGAACCGCCAACCTTCTGATCGGCAAGTCCTAGGCTCAGTGGTTTAACCCACAGCGCCACCCGCGTCCCTTACGGAGGGAAAGCGGAGTGTAAATGCAAGAAGCAGTGGTCGTGTGAAACAACAATGGCATCTGAGAAGCCACAGCTGAGAGAAAGAGAGAGAGAGAGAGAGAGAGAGAGAGAGAGAGAGATGGCTTTGTGTTTCGGTCACCAAGACAACTTCAACACAGCTGACTTGGGCTGATCTGTCCAGAATGAAGCTAAGCTGATTGTCATACCTCACAGAAATGCAGTCCTCAGGACCCTGGTGGTGGTGCTTGTGCATGGGGAAATAAATAACTGGTGTAAGTGAAAAAGCTGCCCCTTTGAGGTTTGTATTTCAGGGGGGTGAGGGTAAACGGACTCAAGCCCAGGTGCCAAATGCAGACCCCTTGAGACTTTTACACAGCCTCCCTCATCTCCTCAGTCCCTTTCCTAGCTGGCAGGTGTCCTTGAACCAGGATGGAAAGTTAGGAGGCCTCCAGCTTTTGCATGGCTGGAACGCAGCCTGTTGCACAAAGGTGAGAATCGCACCTGTTGCTCTGTCCATTTTTGGCCTCGGGCCCCACCAGGCTGCCCCACAAAGACTGAAAAAGCTTCTCCACCCCTCATCCCAGGAGGGAACATCCCCTCCCTACAATCGCTGCGTCCAGAGAAAGCTCTTGGGTCGTGGTCACCGACCTGAGTCACGTAACTTAGGGTTTCAATAGCAGTTTTGTCGTTGGTTCAACGCCAAGTCCAGAAGGGAGTGAAGCAGCCGGCGAGCGTGGAGGGGATGGGGGAGAGGGAGGCAAGCGTCAGTAGTAACTCCCCGTCTCCTGCCAGCTTGTGACCCACTGCTTCTTGTGCCTCGGAGCCAGGAAGCCGCCGGCCGGCTGGTAGCGCTCCTCCTGCCGGATCCGGATGGCGTGGTATTTGGGCATGATTCGGTAGTAGCGGGTCCGCTTGAAAAAGTTGCACTGCGCGGGGAGAGAGGGAGGGGAAAAGAGACGCATTAGTGGCAGGACACATTGACCAAAGTTGGGAATTTGAGCAAAGGGACGCTATGGAGAGTAGAGGCAGGGAGAAAGAGAAGGCGAGAGAGGAAGCGGGGAGGTAGTGGAGAAGGCCGGTTCATCGGACCAGTTTCCTGTGGTGGCTGAAAAGGCGTGACATCGGTTCCAAAACAGAGAAACTAGGGTTTTGTACACATTCTACTCTGCTTCCAGTGGTTTGAGAAGTGGTGTGCACACAGTATTCATCACAACCTGTTTCTGTTTTGTCGGTTCTTATGAAAGGTTGCATTTTGATGTGTCCCTCTGCCCTAAACCAAACCTCTGCCCCAAACCATAGCTGTCAACTTTTCTCTTTTTTTAAGGGAAATTCCCTTATTCCGAATAGGTTTCCTTGCAAGAAAAGGGGAAAGTTCACAGCTATGCCCCAAACATGGGTGGTGCTGTGGTTTAAACCACTGAGCCTCTTGGGCTTGCCGATCAGAAGGTCGGTGGTTCGAATCCCCGCGATGGGGTGAGCTCCTGTTGCTCTGTCCCAGCTCCTGCCAACCTAGCAGTTTGAAAGCACGCCAGTGCAAGTAGATAGATAGGTAGCACTGTGGCAGGAAGGTAAACGGCATTTCCGTGCACTCTGGTTTCCGTCACAGTGTCCCATTGCGCCAAAAGCGGTTTAGTCATGCTGGCCCCATGACCCAGAAAGCTGTCTGTGGACAAACGCCAGCTCCCTCGGCCTGAAAGCGAGATGAGTGCCGCAACCCCATAGTCGCCTTTGACTGGACTTAACCGCCCAGGGGTCCTTTACCCTTTTTAACCTTTAAACCAGCTTCAATTGAAATTGAGAAAAAGAATGATCTCATTATCCCCTCTCATGTGTTGGGAGTAGTTGTCTGCCATAGACGACCCTAAGGTAAAACTACTTTTGCAGCTTGGGGAGGAAAAGGCAGCAGTGACATAGCCCGCCATGTTGTTTTCTGAGTGAGAGCCAACAAAATGGCAACTTGGAAACCAAGTGATTGGTTCAAAATTGGTTCGAAACTTGGTTGGCTCGAAACTTGGTTCAAAGTTTTGCTAATTCTTTTTTATGTTGTCCTTCAGCTGTGGTGTGGTGAAGGCACAATGGATTAAATGGTTTAACACTGGGATTGGCCACTGATCTTTGACACCTGCCATGATTCTGTAGCAAAACTGTGTGTGTGTGTGTGTGTGTGTGTGTGTGTGTGTGTGTGCTTGTGTGTGTGTGTGTGTAGCAACTCAAAATATGTGAGGGTGAGCTGCCAATCTGGGTATATATTAGAGCACGGTTTCCCAAACTTGGGTCTCCAGCTTTTTCTGGACTACAATTCCCATCATCCATGACCACTGGTCCTGCTAGCTAGGGATGATGGGAGTTGTAGTCCAAAAACAGCTAGAGACCGAAGCTTGGGGAAACCCTGTATTAGAGCGTTCGCTAGACTGACTCCTGTATCAAAGTCAACCCCAGCCAGTGTCGCCAACTCAGCACCACCTCAGAACGGTCACTTGGAATGAATGGCCCAGTGAACAGAAAGAAGATTGAGAGTAAAGAGAGAGAAAGAGGAAAGTCCCTTGTCAGAGTGAGGAGGTGCCACCTCAGAGGCCACTTGAAACATAGGTGGTTCTTAAAGCCTAGGAAAAGAAACATTTGGGTTAGTGAGACGGACAGGTAAAACAAAGAGGCCAACAGACATGAAACCTGGGGGAGAGCATTAAGTGCAATGTGTGAGGAACATGCCTTGAAGACAACTAAGAGAGGAAGGGGCTGCAATGCCTGGTGCTAACTGGTGTTGAGAGGGCTGGTTTTGGAAATCTGGACACCTCAGATGTTGGATGCTGAGAGAAATGTCCAGACAAGGGCTGAGGCCAGATGTGCTTCTCTGCCACCTGCGAATCCAGACTCTTATCTCAGGGTTCTTGGCTTTGATAGTCTGAGTTGGGAGGTGGGGCAGGAACAGGCAGAATTCTCTGCCCCACAGACAACAAGGGTAGGCTCTTGTTTTCATACTGGGCACAGCCAATCCGGGGGCTTTGTACTACCTCCCAATCACAAGGCTCCGTGTTGCACACCTGCATTTCCTCCTGCACCGAAAGTGGGCTCTGAAGCAAGAGCACCCATAGTAGCTCATTAGAATAAAGCCAAGGCCTAGGGCCCAGTCACACAGGAGAGTCATAATCAGATTTCCTTTTTTAAAAAAAAAAAGCTTTAAAAAAAAAGCTTTAAAAAGAGGCAGGGGCACCTCTGAATTTGATCAGAGCAGCAGAGGTGTATGGGAGATGCTTAACCATTCCTCCCCATACAGGGGCATAGTGCAGTGGGTGGCCAACAAATCGGTGAGGGGTTGCTGTTCCCAGCTCCCCATTCTTCCCTGCTAATGGCCGGGGGTCTCTGGGCCCCAGCTTGGCCTGGCTGCCACTCGCCCAGCCAGTGCTTGCTTGCTAGGTGCACCCCCATACTGTGAGCGAGAGTGGATGGAGGGAGATGGGCAAGGGATTCACCTGGCAAGGGTCACTTCGGTCAACTGGGCTCCCCTCTGTGTGGGTGGGCAGGAGCTGCAGCACAGCCCCACTTGCCCCCAGGTGGGGAGTGGCTAAGAATACTGATTATTGTGGTTATTAGTTGTGCTCTGTGAGTGGAGCAGACGTAAGTTGGTCCTGTCTGTTCGTTTAAATGGGCCGGCGCTTAGTCCCATATACAGTCAAACTTCGGTTGTCAAACGTAATCCATTCAGGAAGCCCGTTCGACGTCCGAAACATTCAACAACCGAGGCGCGGCTTCTGATTGGTCACAAGAGCTTCCTGCACTCAAGCGGAAGCCATGCCGGATGTTTGGGTTCCGAAAAAAGTTCGAAAACCGGAGCATTTACTTCCAGGTTTTTATCGTTCGGGAGCCGAAATGTTCGAAAACAGTGCCGTTCAAGAACCAAGGTTTGACTATAGGTCAAACAGTATAAAGTCCACTTTCCCTGAACCAGCACTGGGACATAGCTCTCAACACCAGGGTCTTATGGGAAGGATTAAGAAGTGGAGAGGTTGACAGAGACAGCGAACAAGAGGATCAGACCTGCTGCAAGAGCTTGATTTACCAAGAGACAGGGCAAAGGGGTGGGCAGTTTCCCCTCCCCCTGAGACAGGAGCTAGTAGCTGTCGGTCAGCCGCTTAGTTTCAGATGGCTGGATCTTCATCATGGCTTTCTGGCCCTTGGCCTCGTACATGGCTCGTGTGCTTGCCCGCCGGAAGAAGCCGCACTATGAGGAAGCAGGGGGTCAAAGGTCAAGCACAACAAGGAAACAATGCGCAATGGGTTGGGGAGATAACCAGCTCATGCGTTCCAGCCCCTTTGTTGCAAAGGATATAATTTTCAACATGCAGGCGGGATTGGTCTCAATTTTTTGCACCAGGAGTGGTAGTTTTGGGGGTTGCCAAATGCACACAATCTGGGGCTGCTGTGGGCTCCTCCGCAAGGCTACAATTCCAAGGCAAAAAATATCAAGCAGAATTGATAAGAAGTGGGCTGACACCACTGAGAAAATGGCGAATCTGGTGCCACAAGGATGCCACATGCGTTGGTCAAAACTTCAAGCGTGCCCTTGCATTCACCTGCACACAACCAAAGGTCAACTTCCATGCTACCCTCTTAAGAAAGGTGCAGGTATATTCATGACCCATCTTGCCTGTAGTGATCTTCCGGAGGAGAGCTTTCCCCAGCAGCCAATACAGGCAACCACAGTTGGAGAGCACTTCCAGGATTCACTTTCTATATTTTGAGCATCTTGGATGCTGAATTTGCAGCACACAAAGATACAAGCCATAGGGAGGAGCAGGAAAACATCTTCTTGGGTGGTGGTTGTTTTCCTGTGTTCAATTGTCACCAGAGTAAATGAGATATCCTTTGCCACTTCAGCTGGGCTGGTGAAACTCCCCACTTGAATATGGCCAGTTATTTCTGGGAGTTGGAATGCAACACAGAACTAGTGGAGACTTAGCTTTGGAAGTGCTCTGCAAGCCATGACTGCCTCCACATTTTTAATCTGCATTTGGTACTCTAGGAACAGGAGGTATGAATCCTCCCCCCCCCCTTTCTGGGAACCAATACAAGCAGAGGGAGGCTTGAAAACACGTATTCCCTCAATGACAAGGTAATGGTTGGAGTTGCTCTGGAAAAACGGGCCAATTTAGGCTTGCGCCCCGGGAAGGTCACTTTGGTACTGCTAACGCAGCAGTTTGACTTCACACCCGGAAGTGCACTCCATTGTCTCTTGAGACAAATGGATGCCAACAACTAAGGGATTTCTGAAAAGGGTCAGGCACACAGGCAGTACGCAACATGCTCCAAGCATCAACAAAGTAAACTGCTTAAGAACAAGTTCAGATACCCGCTGGACATATAAAGAAAAAGACAGTACCTATTATCATATGTGGTGGGCGTGTAAAATAATAAAAAATATTCTGGGAGATGATATATAATGAAATGAAAAAAATATTTAAAATAACTTTTGTTAAAAAACCAGAAGCCTTCTTATTAGGAATTACAGGTACCGAGATACCAAAGGACCAAAATAGACTGTTTATGTACACGACAACAACCTCATGGATGCTATTAGCCCAGAGATGGAAGGAAGAAACAACCCCAACCAGTGAAGAATGGCAAAGCAAGTTGATGGACTATGCTGAAATGGCAAAATTAACTGGGAAGCTCAGAAATCAAGAGGACAAGAACTTTTAAAAAAATGGGGAAAGTTTACAATCTATTTACAAGACCATTGTAAGCAGGTTCAAACATTAGCAGGATTTTAACCAGACTTGTAAACTAACAAAAGTATGGATAATTTGGAAGGATTAAACTTGGATAGTATTGATATGCAGTTGTAAATATTACCACTAGGACCCATGGAAGGGATGAGGGGAAGTCAAGATATTCAGAGCAATCTTGGTATTCGGATCTTGAATTTTGTTGTTGTTGTATGTTTATATTTTTAAAAATCATATCTATCATCTGTCTATCTATCTACATCTATCTATCTATCTATCTATCTATCTATCTATCTATCTATCTATCATCTATCTATCTATCTCTATCATCTATTTATCATCTATCTATCTATCTATCTATCTATCTATCTATCTATCTATCTATCTCTCTCTCTCTCTATCTATCATCTATCTATATCTATCTATCTATCTATCTATCTATCTATCTATCTATCATCTATCTATCTATCATCTATCATCTATCATCTATCATCTATCATCTATCTATCTATCTATCTATCTATCTATCTATCTATCTCTCAATGAGTTGGTGAAGGACCGACCATAATACAGATGACTACTGTTATCATCTTATCCTGAGGTATGCACCAAAGGATCCCAAATACTCAGCTGATGCCTTGGTTAATCAGGTTCTAAATATAGTTTCCTCCAGTCCAACCGGTTTCTCTATAGTGACAAAAACGGCTATAGCAAGCATCCCACAGATACAATGAGCTGCTTGGCTGTTCTCCAATATTAACTGCACAAGCTAAATGCAAACACCCAAGTCAGAGCAGATTACATCGCTTCTGGATAAAGCTGGGGCGGGAAGCAGTTAACTTCCTGCCTGGTCCATTTCAAACTGGCTTGGCTAGTTTGTTTGTTTTTTTGCGATGGCTGAATGCCTGAACATTTTGTTCTCCAGCCAGGCCAGCCCGCCTATAGCATAGTTATATCAGCCCTGAAAATACTGCTAAGGCATTTGAGCTTGCCACAGAAAATTGTGTGGGTTGTTGCATGTTCTCTTTTGTGTGGCCCGGGTTGGCTTTGCAGAAGCAGTTTTGAGAGTGTCTCTCTACAAATATGGGGAGGAAAGGAAGAGAGAGAGGAAAGGAAGGAGCTGATGTTTCTAGCCTGTCACCCCTTGCTCCCCGATTTCAAAAAAACCCTCCTCTTCTCACCTTCCACAGCAGTAAGACGATGACACCCAAAAGCAGAAGTCCGGCTGCTACGGCAACCAGCACCAGCCAGAGCTCAATCTCGGTTGGTTGCTCCTCGATCAGCTCAGAGTCGATGGTCACTGAGAACTGAAGGAAGGGGGAAAAAGGGGAGAGGTGGGTTTGCCTCAAGGGAGGAAGGGCAGAATGGAGGGGACACTGACTCAGTGCTGAATTTTTCAACTTCCCCAAATGAGGGGTGTAACGTGACTTGGGAATTCGAATGGTATTTTGGTTTAAATGAGTATAATATACTTTTGCTTGGTAAATAAAATGTGTGTCAAGCTGCACAGAAATCATTAAAAATTGCCAAGTACAGTGGTACCTCGGGGTAAGAACTTAATTCCTTCTGAAGGTCCGTTCTTAACCTGAAACTGTTCTTAACCTGAGGTACCACTTTAGCTAATGGGGGCTCCTGCTGCTGCGCAATTTCTGTTCTTATCCTGAAGCAAAGTTCTTAACCCAAGGTACTATTTCTGGGTTAGCGGAGTCTGTAACCTGAAGCGTCTGTAACCTGAAGCGCCTGTAACCTGAGGTACCACTGTACTTGCAGTTATATGATGTACTGATATTATTATTTATTACTGCACAGTGGTACCTCGGGGTAAGAACTTAATTCGTTCTGAAGGTCCGTTCTTAACCTGAAACTGTTCTTAACCTGAGGTACCACTTTAGCTAATGGGGCCTCCTGCTGCCGCGCGATTTCTGTTCTTATCCTGAAGCAAAGTTCTTAACCCGAGGTACTATTTCTGGGTTAGTGGAGTCTGTAACCTGAAGCATATGTAACCTGAAGCGCCTGTAACCTGAGGTACCACTGTACTGTTATTATTTAGCATTACCTGAATTGTCAGAAGGGGAAATTCATTGGTTTTCCCGAGATCAGTTCACGTGCTTCTTCGTCAAATGTAGATTTACCAAGCTGATTGTTGCCCAATCATAAAAACAATGGCAGATTTGAATTCCTCATGCCCAAAAATATATTTTTAAGGTCCCCTCCCCACTGAAAAAATGTGCAAAAATTAAGTTTCACCCCCTAAAACATCATCAACCTGGTGTGTGGAGATCAACATGGCCACACCTGAGGTAGAAAGTGGGGTTCAAATGCTCCCAGCTCAGGCCTCGTATTCTCATCTGGGTTGATTAATTCATCAGCAATGGGCAAAACATCCCATGCCTAGGCCTGAGTTTACAGATGGGGATGTGAGGGCAGCTTTGTTTGCTTTGAAAATAAATCAATTTCATTTGAATTAACAAAGCTGCTGCTCAAGAGGAACTGACGGAGTTCGCTAATTATGGGAGTTTATCTGGTAGAGAGAAAGGAATGGCGACTGGGAGGCCTTCCATTGGCATTGATAGTTGGACCTCGGGACTTTCTGAAGTTTCCTCACCCAACAAATGCAGTCTCACTCACCCACACAGTGTCGTTTTTCATGTTGATGGTGGAGGAGTTTGTCCTGAGAAACAGCGTGGCTTTCCCATCCACCTTCACGCGGTCAAAGTTGTTGTAGTCCTACATTTCCATGGGGGGTGGATAGGAAAGAGCGAGCATATCAAAAAGCAGCAACATAAACTCTTTTTCCAATGTACTCCCACCCACTGGGCACAGGAAGATGCCTTCGAATGAGATACCCTTTCATTGAACATCCTGATTTGCTGACAAACAGCTTACTTGGAGGTTAGATTACATTCTGCCTTTATTGAGAAATTTGTTTCGGTTTGTTTACAGGGCAGTTATACGGCGACGAGCATCCATCTTGCATTCAACCCGATTTGCTTTTATGACTCTTCCCATCCCATCATTCGTTCCTCCCAGTCACTTTCCAAGCCACAACAAGTCTCAGTTTGTGTGTCATAGTGGGTTTGTTGTACTAGGGAGAAGGGTGCCTTTTCACCCACTTTAAATTATGTAAATTGGACATTCTGGAATGTTCCAGAACTGTCAGGGACCGTGTTGAGGAGGGCTGCACTGAGGAAGAATGGTGGGAGCCTCCACCTCTCCTGATCCTGAATCTTCCCAGGAGCAGGAGGACAGTATAAATTTGGAACAGTGGTTTGCAGAGGGGCATAGTTCAGAAGGCAGAAGCTGGAAAATACTGGATGGGGAACAGCTAGGAGAAGAAAGACTGGGAGAGAGAGAGTTAACAGATTCACAGTCTCTGGACAGAATCCACCCGCCTCCCCCAAACTCCCGGAGAGCTCAGAAAGTGTCAGAACAGAAAGCGCAGAGGCTACAAACTCAGATTACAAGACATAGATGTGACGTAGATTAATAGGGATGGGGGGAGTGTGATCCTTAATTGGGAGCACCGCCATTTCTAGGAGGTCTTTGTTCTCCAGCTGTGATTCTTAAAGATTCTAACTGGTAAGGCGTTATTTCATTTGATCTCTTATCAACTGCCATGGGGGGGTGGCAGTTGCCTGACAAGAACATTCCCCCTCTCGTTAACCAGAGAAAATCCTTGCAAGGGGACAGAACAAGCGTTTACCTCGATGAACGTGCTGTTCCAGACCCGGGCACGAACGATCACGTTTGTCACATCTGCAGCGTCCCACAAGGGGCACTCAAACCAGATACAGCGACATGTTCCTTTGGAACAGCTCTGGAAACAAAGGAAGGGGGGTGGATATTTCAGACAGGTGACAATCCCAGCCCTACCAGGAGATGACAGCGGGGGTTGGACCTGGGAACATTACCATTGAGCTACAGCCCAGGAAAACTACAAGTCTCTCCACACCACCAGGGACACTTTTGTACATCTCTCTTAGGTCCCGCCACCTTTCTTCCTAAACCAAATGCAGCAGTTCAGCTGGTAGAGGTTGAGACTCTTAATCTCAGGGTCAGGGGTGCGAGCCCTACATTGGGGGAAAGATTCCTGCATTGCAGGGGGTTGGACTAGATGACTCTTGTGTTCCTTCCCAACTCTACAATTCTATGTGAAGTGTAGGTGGGTTTCCTACAAGGCAATACACAGAGATAACAGCAAGAACCTTTACTGAACTAACAGAACTGGACAACAGGGGCAAAGCAACTGCTTATATACATTTCTGAAGGCCTGGGCCACTCCCACTCCCAACGGGATTGGCTGTCTAAACTTCCAAGCTGTGAATCATGACTCAGAGTTTAAGGGCCAATGGCAGAGGCCCAAATCCTGAAATGTTCTGTGATTGGATATAATGTATTGAATGGGAACAGAGGGGCTCAGAATCCTTAGTCCAGACTCAAGCTCAGGGAAACACAGGTACCAACAAATACATAACACTATGATTCTATGATCTGGAGGTATGGTGCAGGAATAAATGGCCGGTTATTAATTTGGAGGCCTTTCTATAGGCACAATCTGAAACATTTGCATTTTTTCCCCAGCTGCCCTATAGGACATGGGGATATAGTCCAATTGAAGATTATATCTGAAAATAGTCCAGAGGTAAAAAGGGTGCCCACATCCCTAGAACTACTAAGCTTTGCCTGCCTGAAAAAATGTACCACTCCCATCCAACCACTCACTGGCTAGGTTTGGATTATCATAACTTGATTTAATAAGCTCTGATCTGACATGGATTTGTGCCCGTGGATCATAGCTGTGAACTCTTCCCTTTTCTTGTGAGGAATCCTATTCGGAATAAGGGAATTTCCCTTAAAAAAAGGGAAAAGTTGACAGCTATGCCATGGATGCAGCTGACTCACCCCTCCCTTCATGCTGGCTGAGCAAACAAACCAGGAAGTCTTCAGCTAACCATGGTTTCTTGTATTGCCCAAATGAGGAAACAATGGTTAATGGCTCCAGAATATGAAGGCTTGTTTCTGAAGCTGTTTAACCATAGTTTCCAGGTTGGGACATACCTGCTCCTGAAAAGCCCTCCTGAGCAGAAGTGGAAATGACACAAGATGGACAAAATGCTCACCAGTAACGTTTCTGACTTGGCTTTCTTGGAAGCTGGCAAGGTGACAGGAAGCTCACGCTTCGGAGATGCTTGCAGATCGCGCTTCCTCCGTGCTGAGGTCCTGCTCCAGTCGTGTAGCTGGGAAAGGAGAAGAACTGGTCAGCTTTCTCTTCCTGAAAAAGCATGTGCTCAAGAAGACTATCCTCTCCTGTCGCACCAGTGCGACACACAACACCACTTGAGAACCACTGTTATAGGTAGTAAAGGTAAAGGATCCTTGGACGGCTAAGTCCAGTCAAAGGTGACTATGGGATTGCGGCGCTCATCTCACGTTCAGGCTGAGGGAGCCGGCGTTTGTCCACAGACAGCTTTCCTGGTCATGTGGCCACCATGACTAAACTGGTTCTGGCACAACAGAACACCGTGACGGAAACCAGAGCTCACGGAAATGCCGCTTACCTTCCCGCCACAGCAGTATCTATTTATCTACTTGCACTAGTGTGCTTTAGAACTGCTAGGTTGGTAGGAGCTGGTACAGAGCAATGGGAGCTCACCCCATTGTGGGGATTCGAACCGCCGACCTTCCAATCAGCAAGCCCAAGAGGCTCAGTGGTTTAGACCACATCGCCACCTGCATCCCAGGTATAGCTCGTAGAAATAGCTACACACAGTACATGGTGGCAGATCAAGCACATTGAAAAGGGTACAAAGAAAAAGGAGTAAATGGAGAGAGAGAGAGAGAATGCAAAAGGTAGAAAAGGCTCGCGCTGGAGATCAGACTTACTGTGAGGTTGCGGTTGTTGATGACCTCCCCGGGGGGTACGCAGAGCCGACTCTCGTTCCCACTCCTTTTCACCAGGATCTGAGTTGGGTACAGCAGCCATTTTCCGTTGCTGGCCTCATAAGGCCATTCGAAGCCTAGTGTGATTGTTCCTGAGGATCCTAAAGACTCGCCTTTCGTGGTCACCTGAAAGTCAAAGGCAAGGTGACAAGATGAAGCCCCTTTTCAACCTCAGGTTGTGATAGAAACAGTACAAAGAAGGACAACTCGGAGAGCAGCAGAGCAGAGGTCGCCCTGAAGAAAAACCTAGGCAAAAGCGTGGGGACAGGACAGGAGTTTATAAAACACACTTGGTGTCAAGATTATTCAATTTTATCCTGTATTCTCAGAATTGGAAAGAAAGAGAAGTACCAACCAAGGAGATAAGTTTCAAAAGTGAATGGACTATCTGGAAATGGCAAAACTGACAGCCAAAATAAGAGATAAAAGAGCCAAACATATTTGGGAAGACAAGGTGTAATAAATCAGTGCCAATACAACAGTCTCAAAGTCAAGGTATAAGAGCATATAGGAATTTGCCTTATACTGAGTTGGTGAATCCAGTTCAGTCCAGGCTGACTGGCAACCATTCTCCAGGTTTTCAGATTGAGGTCTATCCTATCCCTACCTGGAGATGTCAAGGATTATTATTATTTTATTACTATTTATTAAATTTATATACCGCCCTATATAGGTTGCAGGGCGGTTCACAGAACCTGCATGCAGGACTGATCTTCAACCACTGAGCTATTGCCCTTCCTAAAAGTATTTTGAAAGAACCAGATTTGGGGGGAAATGTCAAGAATCCATTTCAACCAATCAGTTTACCCTTCTGTTTCAGGCACAAATAGGAAGGGAAAGAGATCTTTTCAAATATTTGGCTTAACATCTTGCACTGGGAGAAATAAGCAGACACACATGCCCTTCAGGAACCCTCTGTCTTGAGCTTGTACTCTCAACTCTACAAATTAACAAATCGCATTGGGATGGATTCAATCCTAGATTGTGTCTTAGTTGCTTTCTAGACAAGGGATCAATGGCCCCGTATGGAATCCAGCTCAAGTAAACAAGCCCATGTGGGTTTTAACCATGAAGAGATTCAGAAGCAATTCTGGGATACCTCAGTTGGCAGAACATGAGATTTGAGGACTAGATGATCCTTGTGGTCCCTTCAAACTTTATGATTCTATGCTTCAATTTTTAAGAGTATTAGCCTCACCTCTCAAGGAATATCCTTACCTGGAAGTCAAATTCGATGGGACTGCCTACGTCTTCCTCATGCTTCATGGCTGACTCGCCCATGACTGTCCCACTGAAATGCGTCTGGAGCCAACGGTTGACTCTGCCACAGAGAGAGGAACACAGTGAGAGGTGAGAAGGATGGAAAAGTTTACAAAGTGAGGAACCGGGCTCTGTTCACAAATTGGATGAGCGGGTCACACTTTCCTAATTTAGTCAATGGGAAGTGTAACCTACTAGAATTCATTTAGGAAATGTCTGCAATGTAGATTTATACGGCTGTCAGGCCTACTTGACTATCAAATTTGCTAATCGTGGAATCCTGGGAACTCAAGCAACTTCATAAAACAATATGGGGAACTATGAGAGTCAAGGGTAGACTCCCAGTACATTTCTGAGCACGGTTCAAAGTATTGGTGTTGACCTTTAAAGCCGTAAATGGCCTCAGCCCAGTATACCTGAAGGAGCGTCTCCACCCCCATCGTTCAACCCAGATACTGAGGTCCAGCGCCGAGGGCCTTCTGGCAGTTCCCTCTCTGTAGGGAACCAGGCAGAGGGCCTTCTCGGTAGTGGCACCCGCCCTGTGGAACACCCCCCATCAGATGTCAAGGAAATAAACAACTATCTGACTTTTAGAAGACATCTGAAGGCAGCCGTGTTTAGGGAAGTTTTTAATGTTTGATGTTTTATCATGTTTTTAATATTCTGTTGGGAGCTGCCCAGAGTGGCAGAGGGCCTTCTTGGTAGTGGCATCCTCCCTGTGGAACATCCTCCCATCAGATGTCAAGGGAGTTGAAGAACTACACAACTTATATATATGTGTGTGTGTGTGTGTCCAAAGTTTGATGGCATGGGTCATCGCGGCAGTCTGGAAGCTCCCTGGGTTTGTTATGAGGAGGGAAAGGTCTCAGCATAACACACATTCCACTTTACAATCTCATCTTGAGAGGCATTTGTATACAGTCAAACGTTGGTTCCCGAATGCCTCCATTATTGTATGTTTTGGCTCCTGAATGCCAAAAACCCAGAAGTAACTGCTATGGTTTTCAAAACATTTTTGGAAGCTGAACGTCTGACGTGGCTTCCATTTTGAGTTTCCCTATTGTATTGAGGTTTCCGCTTTCAGTTGTCGACTGTTTTGGAAGTCGAACGGTCTTCCAGAATAGATTACATTCCAGAACCAAGATTTGATTGTATTACTTCTTTTTTAAACCCACCCGCGGTGGATACGCACATGCTCAAGGAAGCGTCAATGGTGTAGTCTACCAACAGGACTGCCAACACGGGTGAGAGATCTTCTTGATAGCTGATCCTATTAGGGACAGGACATTGTTCAGAGAGGTCAGTCGCAGCCTCTAAGATGGGATGCATAACAGTCAACAAATACAGCGCCCCTTCCCTCCTCAGTAGAGTCATGCGAGAAGCCCCAGGACATGTGGGGTGAGTCCACACAGAGGTCCCTACCCACGCCAGTCCTTCTAGGGTTGGCCCAAGACTTTGCGGCACCTGAGGCAAACCACAAAATGGCGTCCTACCCACCAGGGAAGAAGGAGTGAGTGAAGAGCTACATTGGGAACAAGTCGGGGAATCAACTCAACCTTGCCAGATGTTTGGAGTGGGACTCAAAGGTTGTTGCAGGGAAAGAGACCCACCCTGAATCATGTCAGGTGGGTGCAGACCCCAGGAGACCCCAGAGGACACCCCCTGTCATTTGGGAGAAGACCGGCAGCACTTCCTATTCTCCAATTATCTGCTGTATTTTGGGAGGTGACAGATCCAGCCTCCAAGGAGTGCACCAAAGCCGTCGCTGCCACCACAGCAATGGAGCAACAGTGGGCGACGCGTTCCTTGTGTGGCTCATGTGGATTTTGCCACCCAAGGCGGTCGCCTCACCTTGCCACATGGGTGGACCGGCCCTGCAGCCCTTCAGTCAATACCCAAGTAAAAGGTAAAGATGAAGGTAAAGGACCCCTGGATAGTTAAGTCCAGTCAAAGGCATCTATGGGGTGGTGGCGCTCATTTCGATTTCAGGCTAAGGGAGCTGGCGTTTGTCCACAGACAGCTTTCCAGGTCATGTGGCCAGCAGGACTAAACCGGTTCTGGTGCAACGGAACACTGTGACGTAAACCAGAGCGCATGGAAACGCTGTTTACCTTCCCACCGCAGCGGTACCTATTTATCTACTTGCACTGGTGTGCTTTCAAACTGCTATACCAAAGTACACTAGTACTGACTGGGCTTCCTGATGCATGTTCCCATTTCCAACCACAACTATTTAGCCCTGGGGAGAAGACTCACGTGGAAGGCTCCACCTGCACGGTGACATCTTGAGTGTTTAGCGTAACTCCAGTAACTTCAAACGTGATAGTCAGCTCTGCCTGGAAAGGAGGCAAGAGTGCACAACCTGGTTACCCAGCATGCTTTGCTGCAGGTTGCAGAAGCAAATCAGAAGAACCAGCATTTCAACTACTGGTCAAATAAGGGGATATAAACCTAACACTGCAGCAGCAACACCCTACATATGAAACTCCCTCTTAGAAGATATTCATTTATCTCCCTCAGCAGCACTCTTTAAATATAAAAGGAAAATGTTTTTATTTTACCTATTGTGTGGTATAGTACTCTGTTACCACTGATGGGTGATACTTTGATGGGATTTGATAGGTTTTTAACTATTGTGCTTTTTTAATCGGATGGGTAAGGTGCAAAAATGTTGCATGAACAAACGAAAACCATTCCTTTAAAAAAACCCAAACATAAATAAATAAGAATTAAAATGTGCACCCCACCACCGAGACCATTCCATTGTAAGTATCCAACCTCCCAAAATTTCAACACCTCTTGCGATGGTTTGAGCCCTTTCCGTTTTAGCAGTACAAATTCTACAAACACCTTCCATATCTCCTCAAAATTGTTTCTTCTGCATATTCCCCGTCTACGGAGATCATTCCTGAGGAATAATTACATGTGATCTGACTCTGGTACCGTATGTCTGCTCTCCCTCAATGGCACACTGGGGCTGTGTACACACAATACATTTAAAAGACACCCCCCTCCCGCCAAGAATCCTGGAAATTATAGTTTACCCCAGAAAATATGAACACCCACACCATACACTGAGAAAACATTGAACACCCATTTAGAGCACAGGGCTTCCTACTCCAAGGATTCTAAGAAACGTAGTTTACCCCTCACAGAACTATGATTCCCCAGCCCCCTTAGCAAACCACAGTTCCTGGGATTTTCTGTGCGTGCGAGAGAGCGCTTTAAATGTGAATGCAGGCTGGGAGCAGGTCAAAAGTTCCAGTGTTTTGTTATTTCCAAGTCCCAAGGGTCACTAAGGGGGCCAAGGCCTGAACACATCTTTTGTGCTGGATGAGATGTCACAGTTTGAGTCTCCCACTTCAGAACCCTCACCTTTCTGAAACACCTGGACCCAAAACAACTCACCCGCTGGTCCATTTTGAAAGGGTTGCCGAGCTCACATATCACCGTCTCCTCGAACCTGCAGGTGCCGCTCTGAAGAAAGAAAAGGCCACCTTGCTGAATATTGCCTTATTTCGTCAGCATTTCAACACTTCTGTACAAAAGAAGACTCGATGTGGTGCAGCAAATGTTGCGCTCAGACAGGGGCAACTTCCACCAGCCCCATTGTCGGGAGTCTAGTTCCCGGCTTGATAACACAGTGAACGTAGTTAATTAAAAAGGATGCTTTATTCTCAAAACAAACAGCTCCAGATGGCTTTAACACAGCCTCCGCCATCATCAATCAAGATGACCCTTCTGAAGACTGCTTCCGGCGTGACCAGAAGCAACTGAACTTTCCCTTCATACGTCTTTTGTTTTGCTTCCTAACTTTCATCCCTCCCATTCGGCGAGAACTCGGACTCAGTGGGTCAGCTCCCGCATCTTCCCCATTCTCTGAGAGGCTGTCTATTTCCCGCGTGTTTGTTCTTTGAATGCGTTCTAGCCTGCTCTCAGTCATTCCCTTATCAGCCGTCATTCCAAGGGGGTTGGGGTGTTGGCACTAGCCGCTGATCATCCTGCATGGCTGTTAACCCTCTCTGTTCCTGGCTGCTTTCTTCAGCTGGCTGCAAACCGTTCCTGGGAGCTGGCTCATTCATGACTCCCATCAAGCCGTGGTCAAAGTTTATGGGGCAACATATGGATGGTCCAAGGTTTTCCCCACTTACCCCAATCCAAATCCTCCTTCCCAGTCCTTGGATGGCCTTAGACAGGTTGCCAGATGAACCTACCTAACAACTGAATACTATTATTCTATACCACTCACCACTGGTCCTGTTAGCCAGGGATGATGGAAGTTGTAGTCCCAAAACATCTGGAGGGCCGAGTTTGCCTATTGCCTATGCCTGGATTTGTGTACTTTTTTCTTTTTGAATCACTTTATTGCTTCGTAATTGATTTGTTTTTTGAAAAATCACATATATATTCTCCTTATTTTTATATAAAAAGGGGGGGGGGTTGAAGTCTCTCACCGGCCGGACAGAGGAAGGCAGCAGAGAGGGCGGGAACGTGATGTTGAGGAAAGCCTCATGAGCATCTTCTCCATTTGTGGGTGACGACGGTATATTTGTGACGCTGATGCCCAGGTTCAGCTTCTTGACATCCCGGCTGTACTGCAACACCTGCATCCCATTCCGCCTGCATCGGGGGAGATGGCACAGATGGGAGGGGGTGGCCAGAGGCAGAGCAGGGCTGTCCACCCACCCACCTCCTAGTTATCTCTCTGGAGGTGCCAGGGAAAGAACGTCAGATGTGCAAAGTCTGCGTGCTGCTGCCCCTAGTGGCGAGCCAGTGAGGGTGCAAAGGGAATGCATTTCTCACCTGGGCAACTTCTGGTTCTGGTCATTTAAAAAGACAGCCTTAATCTTCAGGTTGCTGTTGCATCTGTTGTCTGTTCCACATTGCTTCTTGAACTGAATCTGAAAGCGGTAGAGTTGTTGCTATTGTTACAATCAATTTGGGGTTTTTTTTTATTTCTGTACCAACAATTATATACCAGAAAAGCACAGAAAGCATCAAACTAGTACCTATACATACAATAATAATAATATACAGTGGTACCTTGGTTGTCAAACGGCCTGGCTCCTGAACAAATCGTCTTCCGAACGCCGCAAACCCAGAAGTGAGCGTTCTGGTTTGCAAACGTTTTTCAGAAGCTAAACATTTGATTAACAGGGAGAAATGTAAAGTATTGCACTTGGGCAAAAAAAATGAGAGGCACAAATACAAGATGGGTGACACCTGGCTTGAGAGCAGTACATGTGAAAAGGATCTAGGAGTCTTGGTTGACCACAAACTTGACATGAGCCAACAGTGTGATGCGGCAGCTAAAAAAGCCTATGCAATTCTGGGCCTCATCAATAGGAGTATAGCATCTAGATCAAGGGAAGTAATAGTGCCACTGTATTCTGCTCTGGTCAGACCTCACCTGGAGTACTGTGTCCAGTTCTGGGCACCACAGTTCAAGAAGGACACTGACAAACTGGAACGTGTCCAGAGGAGGGCAACCAAAATGGTCAAAGGCCTGGAAACGATGCCTTATGAGGAACGGCTAAGGGAGCTGGGCATGTTTAGCCTGGAGAAGAGGAGGTTAAGGGGTGATATGATAGCCATGTTCAAATATATAAAAAGATGCCACATAGAGGAGGGATAAAGGTTGTTTTCTGCTGCTCCAGAGAAGCGGACACGGAGCAATGGATCCAAACTACAAGAAAGAAGATTCCACCTAAACATTAGGAAGAACTTCCTGACAGTAAGAGCTGTTTGACAGTGGAATTTGCTGCCAAGGAGTGTGGTGGAGTCTCCTACTTTGGAGGTCTTTAAGCAGAGGCTTGACAACCATATGTCAGGAGTGCTCTGATGGTGTTTCCTGCTTGGCAGGGGGTTGGACTCGATGGCCCTTGTGGTCTCTTCCAACTCTATGATTCTATGATCCTATGATTCTATGATGCGGCTTACAGCTGAGTCCAGGAAGCTCCTGCAGCCAATCAGAAGCCACACCTTGGTTTTTGAATGGGTCCGGGAGTCGAACGGACTCCGGGAACGGATTAAGTTTGACAACCAATGTGCCACTTGTAATACCACAATATTTCGTCTTGCTCCATTGCTTTATGTAAACAAGGCCCACCGGCATGGTGTGGCTGATCTAACCAGCTGGCGTAAGAGGCTTTCCATGCAGTTCTACCACCCTGGGCTGGATCTACAATGATCTGGAAAACGGTATATTTTAAAAAAGTAGTCTAGTTCTCAATGCAACTTTACATTGATGACCAATCACTGCTCCACAGCACCCTCTGGTGTCACATTTTTTATAATGCGTTTTAACGTTTTAACTGACCGGTGTAGATTAGTCCGTGGTTGGCTCCCTGGTTCACACATAACATTAAGCCAAACCATTGCTAAGCATGAACAAAGGAGCGAGCAGGTATTTGGGGACTGAGAGGAAAAATTGCTGTCTCTCAACTACCCAGAGCTAAGCAGCATCTTGGCTTAACCATTACATCCAAACCTGCAAAAGGTCAACAAAAACTATTTCTCAATCTTTAGGTAAGAAGGTTTGTATGTGTGCCACAGAGGTGAGAGGTGCATCACTGAATGAAACCACCACGTTATTTTGGAGCAAGCCAGCCAGTCTCTCCAAAGCCAGGATTCACCTGGAGCAGTTGTGATAGCCACTCTGACCTCATCAGCAGGGACGCGGACTTATAAAAAATATTGGGGGGCCCCCCCGGGAAAGCTCATGAATAATAAATAAGCTCATGAATATGCAAATAAAGTGGCGCCGCCTCCTCGTGAGCGAATAGGGGAGAGCGTGCTGCGCCTATTAATCAGCTCCGGAGCGGAAATTGGGTGGAGCTTTTGCTCGGGAGGGAGGGAGGGCAGGAGGCATGCAGCCCGACCCTGTGCATTTTGGGCTGGGGGAGGGGCGGCGATGGCGCTCTGCTGGAGGGGCGCCGGAGATTATTGGGGGGGCTGAGCCCCCCCAAACGAATTTTTGAGGGGGCTCGGGCCCCCTCAAGCCCCATGGAGTCGGCGCCTATGCTCATCAGTCATTGAGAGAACTAAGAGCTGCTGGGATGTGTGGGTTTTAAGGTGCTGTAAATGGCAATATGTTGCAAGCAGGGCCGGACTGAGGTTTGATGAGGCCCTAAGCTACTGAAGGTAATGGGGCCCTTTATATGTCCTTTGTCAACAACAAATTGTCACTGCTTTTTGTGTTGAATATATGCTCTATGGTAATTTATGGACCTAATAGGTATCTCAAGCCATTTGCACATGTTGCCGTGCAGCCAGCCCATGGAGAATGTAGGTACCCTATATATAGAAATGAGCAAACCAGTGATATTTTAGGGAGCATGCTAGCAGGCGGGGCCCATTACTTACATCACAGGAACCTACACAACACAAAACGCTGTTGCTGTATGTAGGTTTTATTTTATTTGTTATTTATCTTATATTTTGGAAATGTACATCCAGGTTTTTTTCCTTTACATTTTTTGGGGCTCCCAAGAGAGTGGGGCCCTAAGCTATAGCTTGTTTAGCTTATACATAAATCCGGTGTATAACTTGCAAGCCATCTTGAAGATCAGTCAACCAAATGGCAGGATATCAACCATCCAAACAAAAGAAATATTGCGCTGTGAAGGGTCTCTCAAATTTTGGCTTGCCCACTTGACATATTTAACGTGAAACACAAGCACATGTCAAAGGCATCACACGACGACTGTGCAAAGGCCAGCATCACAGAAAACTAGTCTACCTGCACGAGCCCAAGCAACACATTTTTCAGGACGTTATTTTGTTCTGTCTCTAAAATGATGGTGAACAGGCTTTCCCACCAGATGGTGCCAGAGGGCAAATTGGATGCTGGATCTACGACGGCTGATGATGGGAAACCGGAGACAATTTCTCACAGACATTTGTCTGCGTTTGTACATATGTGTGTGCATGTACATAACTCACCTTAGTGTGCATGTGTTACCCGTTTGCAAGAGACCCCGACCTGTAATTGGCTTAAACTTAAGCTGCTGGACCAAATTTAGGAATATGCACAGACATTCTAACTGATGCGGGGGAAGGAGCCAGCAAAAGGAATGTTGGCAAATAGAACTGGCAAAGCTCACATCAATTGTAAGATATCAGTCAAATCAAAAATTTAAAAAGGAATGGAAATGTTTCGAAGATTATACGTTAAAGTATTGTTCTAAGAAAGATATGCTAATATGCTTAGAATAAAAATGTAAAGTATATGTGTGAAATGGAAAAGAAAAGAGATAAAAGAAGGACAAATAACGATATATTTGGAGAATGCAAGGATAAATATGGAGATAGAGAGTTAAAGAAGTCGAACTGTGGCAGAGGGAAGCTGCGGGTGGGTGGGTGGGGAATACTGTACAACAAGTGTATTTGTTTTCAATGTTTTTGAACTGTTTTTTCTTTTTCTTTGTAAATTTCTTTTTTTCTGTTGATGTTCTCTTTTTTCTGTATTATTTAAATAAATAAATAAATAAATACTTTTTTTAAAAAAAAGAATGTTGGCAAATAGAGCAGCGCCTGCTGCATAACTGAAAGGTTGGTGCAATTAGCAGAAAGTGGTGAGATCCTAGGGGCAGAAAGAAGAGCAGTATGGGAAAACCAAGTTGTCCCGCCACACTGAGCAAGCCGGCAGAAGGCAGAAGGCGGGGGGAGGAGACAAAGAAATTCAACAGCGAATGAGCTTGCGCAAAGCGGAGCGATTTTGGGGAGGGGAAATGCTTTGGATTACTGCATGGCGCTCACCTCAGTCTGATTCTCACGGGATTGATCCTCATTCAAGACAGGAAACGCATCAAGCGAGCGCAGGCCCAACTGGAACCGCATGGGCTTCTCGGCAAGAGAGTAGTTCATGGAGAACGCAATGGGGTGCAGCTTGTCCCGCATATCAGCCTGCAGAGCAAGGGAAGAGTTCATTGCAGAAAGCCCTCCACCCAGTTCTGAGTGATTGTACTCTGTCGAGGAATTTGAAAGCTCAGAGGGTCATCTCCAGGGCCGTCTTTAGCAGATGCGGCTCCGGGGTGCAAATATCCTCCCAGTGCCTCCAAATTACCACGGATAGTGTTGGGGTGGCCGTAGCTGTGCACTGCCAGCCATTGGGGGGCGCAAGTCTCCCCTGTGCCGCCGTGAGAGAGCGATCCCCACAGAGGTTTGGGAGTGAGGTTGCGCCCCTCCCAAGCCTCCTCAGGAGGAGAGTTTCAGTCTCCGTCAGTTTTATTGCACATAGCCAAAGGCTGCCGCAATGTACACAGAATTATTTGACAATTGAAAGAAAATATACTGAATTGATGAAAAAGACTTCATAGAATCATAGAATCATAGAGTTGGAAGAGACCACAAGGGCCATCGAGTCCAACCCCCTGCCAAGCAGGAAACACCATCAGAGCACTCCTGACATATGGTTGTCAAGCCTCTGCTTAAAGACCTCCAAAAAAGGAGACTCCACCACACTCCTTGGCAGCAAATTCCACTGTCAAACAGCTCTTACTGTCAGGAAGTTCTTCCTAATGTTTAGGTGGAATCTTCTTTCTTGTAGTTTGGATCCATTGCTCCGTGTCCGCTTCTCTGGAGCAGCAGAAAACAACCTTTCTCCCTCCTCTATGTGACATCCTTTTATATATTTGAACATGGCTATCATATCACCCCTTAACCTCCTCTTCTCCAGGCTAAACTTAAAACATTTATATTATTAAAACATTACGTACTCTATACCGAGCTATAAAAGTACCCCCATGTGCAAATAAAAACATTAAACAATAAAATTCATAAGCTAAAATCATCACATGGTCACTAATGCGCACCTGCCAGCCATATCGATCTCCTCCTGAGGAGGCTTGGGAGGGAAGCTGCATGCCCGCCAGCCTTATGGTTGGCGGGGTGCAGCTGGTGGGCATGCAGGGAAAGGGGAGGGCGCCGGCAAAGGCACCCAGCTCCCCCACTTGCTGAGGCGCCCCTGAGAGACCAGTGCCCTGGCGCAATGCACCCTAGCCCAGAGTGGCTGGGGAAACCCAGCCAGATGGGTGGGGTATAAATAATAAATTATTATTATTATTATTATTATTATTATTATTATTATTATTATTATTATTATGCCATATTTCGCTCACACCCAGCCATCCAAATGTATCGCTTAAATTGCCCACTGCCCTCGCCTTACCCGCAAGAGGACTTCCAGGGTCTGACACTTCTCCCTTGGCATGGAAAACTGTCCCTTGTAGACTGCGGACTGTGTCCTGGCAAAATATACCCGAGGAGGACGGCGGTCCCGGTCGGCTTCCACCATGTAGTTTAACTCTGAAATGAGATGCGGAGGGGAAGTGACAGGGTGGGGAAAACAGGCCAGAGGCACTGCCAAGACTCAGCAGGCAAACTGAGGCACATGTGCACCCCACTCTCTCCACCCAGAAGCAGCCTGTCCCATTTTGCCGCCTGAGGCAAAACAGGAAAGCGCTGCTCCCGTCGCCTCCACCCCCCATCCTGCCGAATCCTCGCTTACCGGGGGAGCATGTGATGGATAAATTAAAAAAGGAGTTCCTCTATGGAGGTATCCCTCCCTGAAACCCAGTTGAAAAGGATGCAGGCTCCAAGTGAAAACAGAAGCCTTTATTGAAATACAAACAGGCAGAGGGACAGCCTCGAAAATAAGGAGGTGGCGGCGAAGAATCACACCCAAAGCAATGTTTCTTACACCCTTGGTGATTTCATTTCACCAGTCAAAGGATTATAGCAATCTCGGCAGTTGCCACCAAATGTTACCATCCTGAACCAATCAAAATCATTTTAGTCTGCAGGATCAGCCCTCGTCATAACATCCTGAGATTAAAATCATTTTCCAATGTCTTTAATAAGACTTTGGCTCATTTTCCTGTTCATTAAATGTCTCCCACTATCCTCTTTTGTCAGCAATTCAAGATTAATCACGACGACCATGCCTAGACGATTCCCTTCTCTGGCGTACAACGGCCGCCATAGATTCTAAAAGTTTATATTTTTTCCGTGTTCTGGGAGGGACATTTGCTACATACAGTGCCTGAAAACAACCAGTTCTGTACTGTAAAAAGTAGGCAGGCACAGGCCTTTTCAGTGTGAGCGGTAGAAAAGAAAATGGAATAACCAAAATGATACAGTTTATGAAATTATTGTTTTCTCCATCACTTGGCATCTTCTGGCGACATCTCGTGAGATCTCACAGAACTCTCACGAGATCTCGCCAGAAGCCGCAGCCATCGCTGTCACGTGACCCCAGTGGAAGCAGGGGTGGGCTGTGTGCCCGCGGGGTCAGTGCCCTATGGGATTCTGCCGCCCGAGGCATCTGCTTCACTCTGCCTCCTGGATGGGCCGGCCCTGCCTCCACCTCAGCTCGGCTGTTGCATTCTGGGCCTAAGCCCCTGGTAAGGGCTGGGTTCAAGTTGAAGTTCTGAGAAAGCTCCAGAAAGGAAAATGAGCTCTGGGTGCGATTTATATATTTATTTATTTATTTATCTATCTATCTATCCATTCAATTTCTGCCCTGCTCTTCCTCCCAAAGCAGTGCTGGTAACGGTTTAACCTTAACCCAGGAAAAGGCAAGACTGAAAGAGGAAGGTGCCTCTGGGCATATCCATAATACCCACATACATTTAGGGGTGACAGTTCAAGCCCAGGGCTTGTGCGTTTACCAGAGAATGAGCCCCCAAACCTCTCTCCGGAAAAACAAAATCCCTCTCGAATGAAACTTCTACTCACTTATTGTTTCCTTGTATGTCGGGTTTCCCGCACTTTGGGAATAGGAGAAGCAGAGCTGCACCTTGATGCTGTTAGTTGAGGAGGTGGGAAGGGAAAGGAGAGAGAAAGAAAGAGAGAAATGTGATTGACCTGGAAGTCTTGGAGCAGGATGAGATGGGAGTAAACACAGATTCCTCCAGGCAGGGGTGTAGACTACATAACATGGGTCTTCAAAGACCTGCATAGGCTCCTAGTACGTTTCTGAGCACAATTCAAAGTGTTGGTGCTGACCTTTAAAGCCCTAAACAGCCTCAGTCCAGTATATCTGAAGGAGCGTCTCCACCCCCATCGTTCTACCCAGACGCTGAGGTCCAGCGCCGAGGGCCTTCTGGCCGTTCCCTCACTGCGAGAAGCCATGTTACAGGGAACCAGGCAGAGGGCCTTCTTGGTAGTGGCACCTGCCCTGTGGAACGCCCTCCCATCAGATGTCAAGGAAATAAACAACTACCTGACTTTTAGAAGACATCTGAAGGCAACCCTGTTTCATAGAATCATAGAATCATAGAGTTGGAAGAGACCACAAAGGCCATCGAGTCCAACCCCCTGCCAAGCAGGAAACACCATCAGAGCACTCCTGACATATGGTTGTCAAGCCTCTGCTTAAAGACCTCCAGAGAAGGAGACTCCACCACACTCCTTGGCAACAAATTCCACTGTTTAGGGAAGCTTTTAATGTTTGATGCATTACTGTATTTTAATATTTTGTTGGAAGCCACCCAGAGTGGCTGGGGAAGCCCAGCCAGATGGGCGGGGTATAAATAATAAATTGTTGTTGTTATTGTTATTAGTGGTCTGGGATTGTGGAGGGTCAAAGACCCACAACTATTTCTGCCTCAGGGTCCCTGATGAGTCCCTGTCTCCAGCGTTCAATCAGCAACATGAAAGGGGACCGGTTTTTTAGCCATTCTAGCCTCCAAAGCTAAGCATTTAGGAGCACCGAAAACACAAGATGCTTTTGTTTCAAAAGAGCGATGTGCATGTTCTGTTACGTACGATGCAGTTTCATGGGACACAAACACAACTGAAGTTGCTGTGAAAGCAGATCCTGGAGCACTCCAAATCATTTTTCCATGTACATGTGCAGAAAGTAGCACATCCAGGGCCGGATTTAGGTTTGATGAGGCCCTAGGCTACTGAAGGTTAATGGGGCCCTTTATATGTCCAGCTGTCCTTTGTCAACAACACATTGTCACTGGTTTTTGTGTGTGTGTGTTGAATACAGTGGTACCTCGAGTTTCAAACGCCTCAGGTTACAAATGCTTCAGCTTACAAACTCCGCTAACCTGGAAGAGTTACCTCGAATTGAGAACTTTGCCCCAGGATGAGAACGGAAATCATGTGCCAGAGGCGCAGAGGCAGCAAGAGGCCCCATAAGAGAAAGCATGCCTCTCATTAAGAACAGTATCAGGTTAAGAACGGACCTCCGGAACGAATTAAGTTCGTAACTAGAGGTACCACTGTATATGCTTTATAATAATTTATGGACCTAATAGGTATCTCAAGCCATTTGTACATGTTGCCAGGCAACCAGACCATGCAGAATGTAGGCACCCTATATATAGAAAGGAGCAAACCAGTGATATTTTAGGGAGCAGGCTAGCAGGCGGGGCCCATGACTATACAACACAAAACACTGTTGCTGTATGAAGGTTTTATTTTACTTGTTTTTTTATCTTATATTTTGGAAATGTACATCCAGTGCTTTTTTCCATCAGTTTTTTGGGGCCCCCCGAGAGAGTGGGGCCCTCAGCTATAGCTGGTTCAGCTTATACGTAAATCCGGCACTGAGCACATCTGTCTGAAAGGCAGCACATGGAGATTTGCATTTATTGTGGCACTGTATTGCAAATTATTATTGTTGTTGTATAACCATAAGATTATCGCATTATTTTAGAAGGGGCGCGGTTGTGACTCTCAGGAAGGAACCCTCACTTCTCAGTTTGCTAACTGCCTCCAGGCAACCCAAAACAGAGCAGTGATCACTTTTTAAAGGGAGGCACAAACCTATTCTGAAGCTACAGCAACCAGCCTTGGAAGGCTCTACTAAAACGCCCAGTGTACAATGGCAGCCTAAAGATGTTTTGTATTGAAATGCATTCCTTGGATGCTCTTGTTATAGGGCTGTGATGAATTTTCATGAGCGGCAAGTGACATTTCGGGGGCATGGAGTTTTCTTTGAAAAAGCAGCAGTTCTCCCCTGCAGGAGAGGGAACGCCATTATTATTATTATTATTATTATTATTATTATTATTATTATTAGTCCACATTTCATGCCCTCTCTCCTTCATTACATATCTTTAGGTGCCAGGCAAAAACATTTCTCTATAACCAGGCCTTTGAACAAGTTATGTTCAGGGAAGTTTTTCATGTCTGATGTTTTATTGCTTTATCATTATCATCATCATCATCATCATCATCATCATCATCATTAATTCTGTTGGGAGCTTCCCAGAGTGGCAGGGGAAACCCAGCCAGGTGGGCGGGGTATAAATAATAATAATAATAATAATAATAATAATAATAATAATAATAACAATAATAATAATAATAATAATAATAATAATAATTTTAATGTGTTTGTGGGACAGAGGGCGTTATTGGTTTGTTTTTGCTTTATTATGTATTTTGTGTTTTCATTCTGTATTTTTATGTTGTCAACTGTGATCTTTGGATGAAGGATGGTATACAAATTATTATTATTATTAATTATTGAAATCATCCAAAGGAGGCGACTCTGCCACATCTCTATAAAGCTTGCTCCAGTGCGCTATACTGCTCTTAGCGACAGATGTTTTCTTCATTCACATTTAATCTGAATCCCGCCCTTTCTTGTGTAAACACTCCTACTTCTTGTCCCGCACTCGGCGGGGAGAGCAAACAATTGTTCTCCTGATTCTTTCCGACATCCCCTTAAACAAGCTGAAAATTGGCAGCGTGCTCCCCTTTCATCTTCCTTTCCTTAGGCTAAATATAACCAGTTCCATCGCATTTCTGCCGTCACACGCCTTTCAAAGAGCCCTGGCACCCGGGCAGGCGGGTGAGGAGAGAGAACTGTGAGGAGAGAACATAGAAGGAAGCTTTTACCAAGAGTCTTCGGTACAGCTGTTTGGGTCCAATGTGGTCGGGGTAACCGTGAACGACTTGTCTAAGATGTTGATCACCGGACGGGCTCTGCAGAGAAATGAGAAAAAAGGGAAATTAGTGGGGTACTGTTTAAGGATATTATTATTATTATTAATTGAATTCATGTACTGCCCTATAGGGACGCAGGTGGTGCTGTGGGTTAAACCACAGAGCCTAGGACTTGCCGATCAGAAGGTCGGCGGTTCGAATCCCTGCGACGGGGTTAGCTCCCGTTGCTCGGTCCCTGCTCCTGCCCACCAAGCAGTTCGAAAGCACATCAAAGTGCAAGTAGATAAATAGGTACCACTCCGGCGGGAAGGTAAACAGCGTTTCTGTGCACTGCTCTGGTTTGCCAGAAGCGGCTTTGTCATGCTGGCCACATGACCCGGAAGCTGTACGCCGGCTCCCTCGGCCAATAAAGCGAGATGAGCGCCCCAACCCCAGAGTCGGTCACAACTGGACCTAATGGTCAGGGGTCCCTTTACCTTTACTGCCATATATCCGGAGGTCTCAGAGTGGTTCACAGAATAAAATCAAGATATAAAACCACAAAATACACAACAAAAATTAAAGCAACAACCCAATAGCCCCCCCCCAACAAAACACATCTTAAAAGGGCATAGGATGTAAATCAGATCAAGCAAAGGCCTGGTTAAAAAGGAATGGTTTTGCCTGGCGCCTAAAGATGTACAATGAAGGCGCCAGGTGAACTTCCCTGGGGAGAGCATTCCACAGACGGGGAGCCACTGCAGAGAAGGATCTGTTCTTGTGTTGCCACCCTCCGGACCTCTTGAGGAGGAGCCACACGAAGAAGATGATCTCAGGGTCCAGGTAGGTTCATATGGATAGAGGCGGAGTCCATTTTACATGGAATTTGGTGGTTCTGAACTAACTGAGCTTTGGTTGCACTGGACTGCCATTTGCACCAAGCACCTGCTTACAGAATCGCAGGACTGTAGCATTGGAAGGGAACCCGAGGGTCATCAAGTCCAACCCCCCTGAAATTCAGGAATTTCAGCTAAAGCATCCATGACAGATGGCCACCCAACCTCTGCTTAAAAACTTCCAAGGAAGGAGAGTCTGCATTCCACTGTCAAACAGCTCCTACCGTCAGAAAGTTTTTCTTGATGTTTCGTCAAAATCTTCTTTCTTGTAACTTGAGGTTTGCACATCGGCAAGTGTTTTAAAAAGCAGCCTGATTAACCATATGCAAATATTATAAACGTATATAGTATATACAGTATAACAAATATCAAGTCCCATGCAGTACTATATACTTTTGGCAAAATGATATAAGTAGCAAAACGTAAGTATTTTTATTACAGTTATTTTTTATTTTGTTTTGTTTTCTTTTGTTTTTTGTTTGGCTTCTAAGTGGTGCTAGTACATATCTGTTTATATGCTGGTTACTTTAGGAAACCTGGAATGTATCCATGCGTAATATCATACATAAGGTAAAAAGGTAAAGGCAAAGGACCCCTGGAAGGTTAAGTCCAGTCAAAGGGGTTGCGGCGCTCATCTCACTTTTAGGCCGAGGGAACCGGCATTTGTCTGTAGACAGCTTTCTGGGTCATGTGGCCAGCAGGACTAAACCGCTTCTGGTGCATGGAAACGCTGTTTACCTTCCCGCTGCAGAGGTACCATTTATCTACTTGAACTGGTGTGCTTTTGAACTGCTAGGTTGGCAGGAGCTGGGATAGAGCAACGGGAGCTCACCCCGTTGCGGGGATTCGAACTGCCGACCTTCCGATCGGCAAGCCCAAGAGGCTCAGTGGTTTAGACCACAGCGCCACTCACGTCCCTATAGTACGTACAATCGTGTGTGCAATAATGCATATAAAATGCAATGACTGTTTTAGTGGAAATAGTAAAAAAGAAGCTCACCTCATTGAGTGTTGGTGCTGACCTTTAAAGCCTTAAATGGCCTCGGTCCAGTATATCTGAAGGAGCGTCTCCACCCCCATCGTTCAGCCCAGACACTGAGGTTCAGCGCCGAGGGCCTTCTGGTGGTTCCCTCACTGCCAAGTTACAGGAAACCAGGCAGAGGGCCTTCTCGGTAGTGGCACCCATCCTGTGGAACGCCCTCCCACCAGATGTCAAAGAGAACAACAACTACCAGGCTTTTAGAAGACATCTGAAGGCAGCCCTCTTTAGGGAAGCTTTTAACGTTTGATGCATTACTGTATTTTAATATTTTGTTGGAAGCTGCCCAACAAAATATTATTATTATTATTATTATTAAGCCGCAATATGCATGCCATTCTGACGTCCTCACAGAAGGAAGGTGGATATTAATACACAATAATAATAAAAACCCAAATAGTCCCAATCATCAGCAGTGGCTTTGGACAAGTCAGCCATGAGGGAAAAGAATTCTGCAGACCCTCAGGAGTACATTAACTGTCCCTCTTTAAGTCTCCTCTCACCTGAGCAGTAGGATATTTTCTGAGAGTGTGCCCACCAAGAGATCGGGGTAGGAGTTCCCGTCCACATCCATTCCGCCGCTGAAGGAGTAGCCAAAGGTCTTGATTCCGGGTCCGACGTCTTCGCCGCTGATAACCTGCAGAGGATGAGCAAATGAGGAAGGGCAGCCATCAAAAGGAGAAAGATCTATGTTGTGAGCTGTGCCTCAAGGTTGGTGGTGCCTTGGCCAAGCATGTTGGGCTGGTGTGGGAGAGAGCAGGACTGTCACTGATGTCACCAGGCTATACCTTGCTTTCGAACAGAGAGTGTCTGCAACCAGTGTTCTTCATCCACACCCTGTTGGACTACAACTCCCAACAACCCCAGCCAGCTTAGTCAAGGATGATGGGAGTTGTAGTCCAACAGCGTCTGGGGACCCAACACTGAACAACAGTGGTCTACACCAACAGCTCTCCAGAATTTTAGAAAGGGTTTTTGTTTAAACACAGGTTGTGTTTTTGTATATTCTGTTGGAAGCCATCCAGAGTGGCTGGGGCAACACAGTCAGATGTGCGGGGTACAAAAATATATAGTGGTACCTCAGGTTAAGTACTTAATTCGTTCCGGAGGTCCGTTCTTAACCTGAAACTGTTCTTAACATGAAGCACCACTTTAGCTAATGGGGCCTCCTGCTGCTGCTGTGCCGCTGGAGCACGATTTCTGTTCTCATCCTGAAGCAAAGTTCTTAACCTGAGGTACTATTTCTGGGTTAGTGGAGTCTGTAACCTGAAGCATATGTAACCTGAAGTGTATGTAACCCAAGGTACCACTGTATATTGTTCTTATTTTCCAAGCCTATCTGGAGATGCCGGGAATTGAACTCACAGCCTTCTGCATGCAAAACATGTCCTCCACCGCTGAGCTATGACCCTTCTGTAGCTGCGGATGGTGCAGATCCATAATGAGCACTTAGCCTAGAAGTGCAGCCCCCCCCTGCGGATCCATGTTGTGGGGCCACGCTCTGCTGAAACCCAGTCCCTGACTTCCTAATGCCTCCAGGCTTGCTGCATTAGCTGCAAAATGTGAGGAAGGCATTGCATGCGATCAGAGGCAGTTTCCTCGCCAAGCGTGGAGGGAAAAAATGATGAAGAGGAATAAGCAAAGTGAGCTTACCTGCTGGGGCTTATCAATAAGCCCTCCTGCACCACTGTGGTAGATGTAGACCTTCCCCGAACCTTCAAAAGGAGCTCCAACTGCGATATCTATGGAGGGAAGGAGGGAGGATAAGAGTCAGGTGGACTCGTTTGCTGGCTTTCCAAAGGAGGCATCTAAAACAAACCTATAGTCCAGGTATAGGCAAACTCAGCCCTCCAGATGTTTTTGAGACTACAATTCCCATCATCCCTGACCACTGGTTCTGTTAGCTAGGGATGATGGGAGTTGTAGGCCCAAAACATCTGGAGGGCCGAGTTTGCCTATGCCTGCTATAGTCACTCTTCAAAACAAATCTCACTAAAATCTCCCATTGCCAGCAACAGCCTCCAAACTGCAGAACGTTGTTCTCCTTAAGCCAAAAAAACAACAACCAAACACCACTTCATGAACTCTTTCTGGAGGTAGAAAATGAGAACAGCAGAGAAAGGGCTAAGCTAAACATTTTCTCTATGATTACAGTTCTTCCTGTCCATGATTCCCTTCTAATTACAGTGGTACCTTGGTTCCCCAATGGCTTAGTCACTGAACAAATGGGCTCTCAAATGCCGCAGACCCAGAAATAAGTGTTCCGGTTTGCCAATGTTTTCCGGAAGCCGGACGTCTGATACTGCTTCTGTTTGAGTGCAGGTAGCTCCTGCAGCCAATCAGAAGCCGCGCCTTGGTTTCCGAACTGTTTTGGGAGTCGAATGGACTCCTGGAACGGATTAAGTTTGAGAACCAAGGTAAAAAGTAAAGGTAAAGGGACCCCTGACCATTAGGTCCAGTCGTGGCTGACTCTAGGGTTGCGGTGCTCATCTCGCTTTATTGGCTGAGGGAGCCGGCGTACAGCTTCCGGGTCATGTGGCCAGCATGACTAAGCCACTTCTGGCGAACCAGAGCAGTGCACGGAAACGCCGTTTACCTTCCCACCGGAGCGGTAGCTATTTAACTACTTGCACTTTGACATGCTTTCGAACTGCTAGGTTGGCAGGAGCAGGGACCGAGCAACGGGCGCTCACCCCGTCGTGGGGATTCGAACTGCCAACCTTCTGATCGCCAAATCCTAGGCTCTGTGGTTTAACCCACAGCACCACCGTACCACTGTATAAATACATTTTATTTGTATTTCCCCCCAAAATACACATTGTTGCAAAGCAATGTCCCTTAACAGAATGCATTTCCAGTAATGTATGCATGGGGGCAACAGTCAGAGGAGGAAGCCCCCTCCCCACCTTGGAAATCATCCTTATCGACATCTCCGATGTTGACCACGGCCAGGCCAAAGGCAGAGCTGCTGGGCCCTGTGAGGGTGATGTTGGGGCTGCTGTGGAACGTTCCCCCCAGGTTCATGTAGACGTAGACGGCCCCACCCTTCTCCTCTTTCCGGTCGAAGTAGTAGGGTGCTCCGACAATCAAGTCCTGCCACCTGTCGACAGGAAAAGAGAGAGAGAGAGGTGTGTGATCATAGCCTCTCTGTTGGGCAAATGAGACATTGCTTCCCATTGGCTTTGCCAGCCAGCAGACTTACCCGTCATTGTTGAGGTCAGCCAGAGCAATGGAACTGCCAAAATAGGAGCCCACTTGCTCCCCGAAGATAATGAGTTTCCCCTGAAGAGTCGTGGCGCTGTCCGCTGCCATCAGGAAGACGGCTCCCGTGTGGTTAAACCGAGGGGCCCCACTGACTAAGGTGGTCTCGTTTTTGCGCAGAACCTCAGTTTTTGCTTCGACTGTGTAGCCTATAGATACAAGGGGAAGTGAATGAGTTCCTTCTTATCCTGATCACCCCCTTTCCAAAAGCATAATTCTCACTCACTGTCTTCCAGTCCTATGCCTTGGAAGTCAAATAGAATCTATTCTGGAAGTCCGTTTGACTTCCAAAATGTTCAGAAACCAAAGCACGGCTTCTGATTGACTGCAGGAAACTCCTGCGTTAAGAAATCTTAGCTAGGTTGGGGTGTGTGTGATCCTATCACCATGTTTGTATGCGAGTGAGGAAAGAAGGGAGATGTAGGCCGGGAAACAGGGCAGTGGACCAGGAAAAACCATATCAGTTGCAGTTACCCAAATAGCTGTAGCTGTACTTCTGATCTGGATACGAGTAATCTTGCTGGTCCCATTCCCGGTCTCCTCGAAGGATCATGTAATCGGTTCCTGTGCCAGAAAGAGGAAAGTTGTGACATTTTAACTCAACACAGACAAAGAGACCCACCGCTTCCTTCCGTCCGGCGTCTATCGAGCCACTTGTTTTTCCAGAGAGAGAGAGGTCCTGGGTTTGAATCCTGCCTGGATGCTATTCCCTCTATTTCAGAACCCAGACATGTGTGTGGAGGTTCAGGGGCTCTAAGCACAGAGGAAAAGAAGAACACATGTCTTTCCCTCAACTGGGCTCTGCTCAGCCGCTTTTATTTCATCATTTAGTTTACCAGGTAAGGTTGCATTCCTGACCGCATCCACCCAGAAGTAAATCCCACTGAATTTAATGGGGCTTATTTAACACCGGTCATTGACCACAAGGAAGAGATGCAATTGGACGGGGCTTATTTAGGGATGGGCGATTCTGTCCGTTTCAGTTTGTCTGCTTCTCTTTAAAATAATAAATAAATAAATCTCTAGTTCAGAGTTTCCCAAACCTGGGCCTCCAGCCGTTTTTTGGACTACAACTCCCATCGTCCCTAGCTAGCAGCACCAGTGGTCAGGGATGATGGGAACTGTAGTCCAAAAAACAGTCTAGTTCAGTGTTCCCCGCCCATATGGACCCGTGGGGCCCCCCAGGATATTCCAAGGGGGACACAGGTGAAAAATGTGTAAATGGGGTGAAGTGAGTGTTCTGGTTTTCGAACGTTCTTTTGGAAGCCGAACATCTGACGGGGCTTCCGAGTGGCTGCAGGGGCTTCCAGCAGCCAATCAGAAGCTGCACTTTGGAAGTTGAATGTTTCGGAAGTCGAGCGGATTCTGTGAATTAATGTGCTTTTGGCAATTTCCCACCTGGTTGGTTTCGTCTCTGGCTGCATTAACCCATTAAGCCACACATTTACATGGCGACACAGGAAGGAGGGGCTGAGGAAGTGTCACAAACCTTGCCAGTTGAAAGCACCGGGGGCTCCGAAATAAATGCTGTTGGCGGTGAAGCCGCCGCTGATGCCCATCTGACACATGCCCGTTACGTCCGAGTCGCTGTTGGTGTTGCACATCTCGTTGTGGAAATGCTGCCATTCATCCTGCTCCTGAAGTTGTAGGTTGTTTCCGTGGACGTAGCATTTCCCAACCATGCGCCTCTGGTCCTCATTGCCAGCCCACAAGACTCGGGTGTACCGGTGGGCACAAGCCTAGCAAAGTCAAGCAGACAAGGCTTTAGTTTGCGGCGAAACGAGGTGGGGTGGGGGTGGGGTGAGGCTCCGGCCTTTCCTTGAAGGCACGCTTTCTGTTAGAATTCCTGCTCCATGATTGCAGTCATGGGATTGTTGTCATTCATGACGGTATATGTTTTAACTCCACAGAGTGGGAAGTGACGAAGACAGGATGTTTGTGTCACTGTGTTCCATGAAGTGGGACTATTGTCCTTTGTTCTTTTTTCTCTTTGCTGTCTGATGCTAGAGAGAGAGGGAGCCATGTTGCAGTGCTCCGTGTGTGTTTATATGTAAATAAAGTAGATTAGCCAAAATGCTGAGTTGCTGAGTTTTGTTACGCAAGTTGCGCAAACTCTGCGGATCCCTAAGTGTGCTGGTGTCGGTTGGCATCGGTCGCTGTGATGTTTGGGCTGAAGAAAGCTCTTGGAGCTCCTGAATGATTGACCAGGAGGGAGAGAACATGCCAGTCGGGCATGTGTCTCTGCCAGGGTCCTACTTGAGTGTAGGCTGAACTCAGGACACTTTCTGCCTTTCTAAGTCCATTCCATAGCCTTCAATATTCTATTGACAGCAATTGGGATGTGTTTCTGTCGGTGCTGTGTGAGTCAGCTGGCTCACGCAAGATCACGGCACTGCTGCAAGCTCTAGCTCATCCCCAGGACATTCTGGGATCAAATTCAGAAGCCCAGATGGCTCCTGTAATTCTGGAAATGTCCCAGGAAAATAGGGACGGTTGGAGGGTATGCCATACCCATGATTCCAGGTACTTTGGAGATATGTATGCATGGGCCGTGCATACTCAGCTTTAGCACTGAAAACCTTTCCATAGCCTAAGGTTCCCAAACATTTTTGGGTCACCTTTCCCTTAGTTCCCTAAATTTATTCCCAGTGGCCCCTACCCTATAAAGAGCATCATTCAGAACAGCGGTTTGCACGACTCACTAAAGAAGATAATGACACAACGAAATTCAAAGCTGGAGCAATTACCGTATATTTTCGTCTATAAGATGCCCCCATGTATAAGATGCCCCCTATTTTGGGAGACTCGGATTTAAGAAAATGGGGGGGGGGAGACACTATCTGTGTATAAGACGCCCCCTAAATTTTGACATTATTTTTTAGAGGGGGGGAACCTAGTCTTATACATGGGAAAATATGGCAATTGCACATTTATTCAGAGTTCAGTTGAAACTATTTAGTTGTCAGGGGCTGGACTGAGGAGGAATGGTGGGAACTCCCCGCCCCCCCTCCTGCAACTTCCTGAGAAGAGGAGGACAGTATAGACTTAGAACAGCGGTTTGCCGAAGGGCATAGTTGAGAGGCTGCAGAGGGGAGGAGCTTGGAAATATTGGAAGAGGAACAGCAGGAAGAAAAAGCACCAGGGGAGAGACAGCTGACAGACTCAGTGTCCTTGGAGAATATTCCTGACCCCCCTTCTCCCAGGACCAGCAGGGCATTGGGGGCAGTAGAAGAGAAAGTTCAGAGGCAGAAAACACAGATCAACCAACACAAGGGTGATATAGATTAGGTGAGATGGAGGGGGTGGGACTTTACTTGGAGCAACAGCATTATCTAAGAGAGACTGCATTCCTTTGTCTCTCTGTGTGACTATTGAATAAACCACTTGGCAAGAACTCCTGTTGTTGTTGTTGTTGTTGTTGTTGTTGTTGTTGTTGTTGTTGTTGTTGAACCCAGTGCTCAAATTAAGCTCTTCGCTGGATGCTTTCTAATTCCACGATGTTGTCAAGAGCGCTCTGTACATGCTCAGAGAAACTCAGAGTATTCTGGGACTTGTGATTGACAAGGAAAACAAATTCCTGGCCAGGATAAAATTAGCTGCAAGGGACCACAATGGAGACAGTGGATGACAAAACTAGTAATGTATCCAATAAGCCAGGGAAAGGAATGGAATAGAGGCAGCAAGCTTCTCAAGAAACTTAAACCCACCCGAAAAGGAATTACCGCTGGCATTTTCTTATAAAGCAAAAAAGAACTGGCACCTGCATTCTGATCTCCAAGGTGCCTGGCCGTCTGGCTGCCACTGCCCAAAGCTATTTCTTGAATTTCAGCAAATGCCAGTGGAGATTGGTGGGGGGTTTATGTTTGTTTTTAAACCATTTAAAGGCGCTGATAAGGCAGAGGATCAAAATAGCTACTGGGAAAGATTCAAGGATGCGAAGGGCTTTGGGGCAGAAGTCAGGAGGATGTTATCTAAGATGTACCAGGAAACGGAGGGCCAGTTAGTAGCAGGTTCCTGAAGATCTTACGGATGTGCATAGAGGCAGCTTTATTCTGCTTGCAATATTTGGGAAGGAGCAGGAAAGAAAAGTGGGGTTCTTAGTGGGTCCGACCCACTGGTTCCCAAACTTCCCCACTCAGACCACTTGGAAATTACAGAGGGTCTTGGTGGTCCACTTATTGATTTTCCCACCTCTTGTGGAATTTGTAATGCACTTAGTTGCTGTATTATTTTTAGTTGTATTATAGATGCATCTTTTATTCCATGTATATTGTGCAGCATTGTATATATGTCGTATACCGCAATACAATGAAATACAATACAATATTTATTACAGTGGTACCTCGGGTTAAGTACTTAATTCGTTCCAAAGGTCCGTTCTTAACCTGAAACTGTTCTTAACCTGAAGCACCACTTTAACTAATGGGGCCTGCCGCTGCTGCTGCGCTGCCAGAGCATGATTTCTGTTCTCATCCTGAAGCAAAGTTCTTAACCCGATGTACTATTTCTGGATTAGCGGAGTCTGTAACCTGAAGCGTATGTAACCTGAAGCGTACGTAACCCGAGGTACCACTGTATTATTATTATTATTATTATTATTATTATTATTATTATTATTATTATTATTATATCTTTATGGGATTGTCTAAATGAATATTTACACAAGCAGGGCTCAAATACGAAAGTTTGGTTGTGCTTAGACTAACCTTGTGAAGAATATAAAGAATACAAAGAATTGATGGACTATGAAAGAACTTAAGGAAAGGAAGTGACTGAAGAACAGATGTTAAGGTAAACTAGAAATTAAGAGACGTGTGGTAAATGCGGTGGAAGTCTTTTATAATATTTTAACTAGGATTTTTAAAATGTAATGTTTAAAGTATAAATTTGGTACTATTTATTATGGAAAGTAGGTTCCCCCCCCCTCTTTCTTTTCTTTTTTCTTCTTTAGTCTGCATTTGGTAAATATGTAGACAATTGTGTTTATATTATGCATGGAATTTGTTTTGATTTTTCTGTTTTATTTACTTGTAATATTTAATAAAACTAATAATAAAAATTAAAATTAAAAAAAGAAAAGAAATACAGTGGTACCTCGGGTTAAGTACTTAATTCGTTCCGAAGGTCCGTTCTTAACCTGAAACTGTTCTTAATTTGAAGCACCACTTTAGCTAATGGGGCCTCCTGCTGCTGCTGCGCAACCGGAGCACGATTTCTGTTCTCATCCTGAAGCAAAGGTCTTAAGCTGAGGTACTATTTCTGGGTTAGCAGAGTGTGCAACCTTGAGCGTATGTAACCTGAAGCGTATGTAACCAGAGGTACCACTGTACAATACAATATTTTTTTAAAATGCAATTTAAAATCAATGCGAAGAATATTTCATGTAGTTGATGTGCCATCTCCCGTCCTCAGCCCCAAATGTGCAGACCTGCCATGGCCCTCTGTCATGGATGTTATAGCCTATGGTTCTATCATAGGAGCCAACTCTGAAAACAGTGTTACCATTTTGAATCCACCCTTAGAGCTATAATGCCCATGAGAACCAAGGCAAGGGAACAAATATGGGAGAAAAATGAATGCCAATAGGGGTCATCCATCATTTTAACAGGGGAGAGGAAAGGAACTGGATTTGGTGGGCCATTTTGGGGTGACAGCCTCATGCCAAGTGTAACATGTAGTTTTGCCAAAAGCTTCTGGCCCACCTTGGACTGGGCATGCCATCCTAACAGCATTTTAACAGATGGATGGTATTTTGCACATCACCTAGGAAGCGTACTGGAAGAAGGAAAGGTCACCAGTGTCAAACTTCAACTTCTTTGGACTGGTTGTGTTGTGGGGATACCTGATTATCGTCTTCCAAAGCAACTGCTCTATTCCGAACTCAAAAATGGTAAGCGTAATGCGGGAGGTCAACAAAAGAGGTTTAAAGACTCTTTAAGGCAACTCTTAAAAATGTAGTATAAAGACTGACAACTGAGAAACACTGGCCTGCGAGCGCTCCATTTGGTGAACAGCCTTTACCAAAGGTGTCATGGGCTTTGAAGATGCTCGAACTCAGGAAAAAAGGGAGAAACGCGCTAAGAGGAAGGCACACTTGGCAAACCCTCACCGTGATCAACTCCTGCCCGGAAACCTATGTCCCCACTGTGGAAGGACGTGTGGATCCAGAATTGGCCTCCACAGTCACTTACAGACTCACTTTTAAAACCGTGTTCATGGAAGACAATCTTACTTGTCTACCAAATTAGATCACCAAATTAGAAGCAGCTCCACAACATCCAGGCAGTACCGGGTTCCCCATCCCTGCCATGGAAATGCTCCCTGCCCCATAAATACAAACTACTCACCATCACTCTCCCAGAAGACTCTCTCTGGCTTGCTATCGTCACCCCCAACCACATGTCTTCGACAATATTACTGTGGGGGTCGCCTGCGGGGAGAACAGAGGGGCAAAAAAGGGAGAAATGCAGTTAGGACACAATCCACCTTCCCACCATGTTCCAAACACCCCTGCCATGCAATCCTATGCATGCCTACTCAGAAGTAAGTCCCGTTGAGTGGAATAGGACTTCCTCCCCCATAAATGTGCAAAGGATTATTGCCAGGTCCTTTAAGGCACAGGTGGGGAATCTGTGGCCACCCAGATTCCAACCTCCCTAGCCAGCATGGAAACTGTGGTCCAACATCTGAAGGGCTACGAGTTCTTCAGACCTAGGCTTCACACAAAAAAGGGATGCAGTTTTCATAGCTGCAGAAAGACAGATACTATTGTATAGTTTAATTGTGGATTAATTTAATAGTTATAAACTGCTTGGAAGTTGTTCTGAAATATAAGCAGTATGTAAGAGGAGAGAAGGAAGGAAGGAAGGAAGGAAGGAAGGAAGGAAGGAAGGAAGGAAGGAAGGAAGGAAGGAAGGAAGGAAGGAAGGAAGATAAAAATCACATATGAATGGATCTTGTTTGAAATCAGTAATCAAAGCTTTAGGCACTACAGAGCAAAGAGATATCCTGATAATTGATAAGCAACTTCAATCAAGTTTTATCTGGAAACCTAACAGGAACCAACAGAGGAATAATCAGGGCTTGCTGTTTATCACTTCATTTGCAATAATAATAATCAGGTTTTTTTTCTGGGGGGACGCAGGGGTACTCATACCCCTAAACATTTTGTGGATCTAAGTTTGGCCTCACTGAGGGGAAGTATTTCAATATGAGTAGGAAAATGAGAGTACCCCAAACATGTTTTTCCAGAAAATAATAATAATAATAATAATAATAATAATAATAATAATAATAATAATAATAATAAAATGTTCTGCTGTTTGCTTTGCATTTGCCCTCACAACTTCCCTGCGAGGTACCTGAGATGCTTGCTATATAAATGGGGGACAGAAGCCTTCCCTATGTGGAAAGACTGTAGCTGAAAAATATATCCAGCAGCATCATCACGATCTTCTTCTTCATCATCATTTTATTAGATTTATTACTCATATTTCACCCGAAAGTCTCATTGTAGGTTACAATGCCACCAGTAATGCAGTTTAAAACCAAATAAAAACAACAGTAAATACAAAAAAAATACATTAATTAACCATTTCCACAAAAGGAAATCATTTCGCCAAAAATAGTTTTCAGCTGTCAAAGGCCGGGGTGAAGAGATAAAAGTTGGATAATGATGGTGTCAGGTGCACTTTTACAGGGAGTGAGCCCCCGTTCGGGGGCTGCCACAGAGAAAGCCCTCTTCTGCACTTTACATTTTGAGAGTTGCATCTCTCCAAACAATATCTAATATGATACAGATTGGCTTCAGTTTACCCTTTTTGCCTACTACACCAGCCAGATCCACCCATTCTGTATAGCCAATCTGCAATGTCCATCTTGGAACCGAGTCTACAAGCTGATCTCACGGCTACAACATCCGGTCTAATTTCTGTACTTTTCTCTGTCCTCTTTTTAAAAAAACTTTTCCTAGTCTCCTCATCCTAGAACATTTCGCCTGATGGAGAACCAAAAGCTGGCCACAGTTCTGCGACATTCGGGTTGGTCCTTCTCCTAATAAAGGCTCTCCAAAATTAGAGACAGAAGAGTTTGTGCTGTCTTTCCTGCGGGTGGTGAGAGCCCAAAAAACACCTCGCTCTGCAATCTAACAGATTGTGGATGCACCATGAGATCTCTAGCCCAGTCCCTCTGTCCTTCCTGAAACTTTGCAACCTGCCCTAGTGAGGGGCTCTCCTTTGCACATGCCCACGTACTTTTCACCTTGATGTCCACCCTCTCGCAGTCATCAGTGGCCGCTGTCAGAGGGCAAGCATACATAGCACCCATTCGCGTGGCGTTCTCCATCCCTGTAGCCGTATCGCGAGGAGCTCCAGCAAGCAGCCTGAAGAAAGGGAGAATAGATAATAATAATTATTGAATTAGAGTTGGTGGAAGGGGAGCAGTTGCTCACAATGAGAAACCACGGCTGCAACATAATTTGGAAGAGATGGTGTGCTCATTCCCGTCTTGGGAAAAAATACTTCACAGAATCTTAGAATTGCAGAGTTGGGTTTTTTTAACAAAAGTATTTTTTTAACAAAATACTTTTAAAGAAACCACTTTTGTTAAAAAACCAGAAGTCTTTTTACTGGGTATAGTGGGTGAAGCGATACCATGGGAAGATAAAAGACTGTTTATGTATGCAACAACTGCAGCAAGAATTCTTTTAGCCCCAAAATGGAAACAACAAAAAGTAACGACAAAAGAAGAGTCGTAGATGAAGATGATGGACTTTGCAGAACTGGGGAAGCTGATAGAAAAAATCCAAAACCAGCACGATCAAGTATTCCAAAAGGATTGGAGTAAATTATCTCCCTAGTTATCACCCACTTGGACTACTGCAATCTGCTGCCTTTGAAGGTGACCCAGAAACTGCAATTAATCCAGAATGCGGCAGCTAGACTGGTGACTGGGAGTGGCCGCCGGGACCACATAACACTGGTCCTGAGAGATCTGCATTGGCTCCCAGTACGTTTCCGAGCACAATTCAAAGTGTTGGTGATGACCTTTAGAGCCCTAAACGGCCTCGGTCCTGTATACCTGAAGGAGCGTCTCCACCCCCCGTCGTTCAGCCCGGGCACTGAGGTCCAGCGCCGAGGGCCTTCTGGTGGTTCTCTCATTGTGAGAAGTGAGGTTACAGGGAACCAGACAGAGGGCCTTCTCAGTAGTGGCACCTGCCTTGTGGAACGCCCTCCCATCAGATGTGAAGGAAATAAGCAGTTATCCTATCTTTATAAGACATCTGAAGGCAGCCCTGTTTAGGGAGGTTTTTAATATTTAATGCTGTATTGTTTTTAACACTCGATTGGGAGCCTCCCAGAGTGGCTGAGGAAACTCAGCCAGATGGGTGGGGTATAAATAATAAATTATTATTATTATTTAAATTTATATGATATCTGATTATTGATTATTGTAAGCAATTAACATCGCTAGCAGGGTTGTCCGAAGACCTGTAATGAGAAATTTTCTATCTTTCTATCTTTATTTAAATTTTGATCCATTCTGTAATGAGTGCAATTAGAACTGGAAAACATACAAAATGCAATGATATAAAGGTTCCGTTCAAAAGCTATGAGGCGAGAGGGAAGGAAGTTGATAGGCTCTAGAGAGCCAGGGCGGCAAAGTGGATAATGGTGATGTGAATGTATAATATTAAATGGAAAATAACATCCCTGCCGCATGGCCGTTCAGCTTCTGCTTTAAAAACCTGCAAGGATAGGCAGTCCATGATGCAGAAGTTTGTCTTTTTCCAGAGCGCTATGGCTGAACCAGGGAGAGTCATAAAATGGTTTCTCCAGACACCTGGTCACCGTGGGGCTTAGTTTGGGCAACTGCTCATCACAACAAATTCTTGGGGTTTTTTTTAATGCTAGGTCTATTCCACCTCAGTTCATGTTTTGAGAGAGATGAAAAGTGCTTTTGGGTACAAGTAGGGTGCCTTTCCTTCCTTGCTGATCCGTGACTGGTGTTTCCAGGAAAGAGCTCACAGCTCAGAAAGCGGAACTTCCAAGCAAGTTGAAACTCAGCGCTTCTTATTTTGGAAATCAAATACCACTTCGCACCAGCAACTTGACCTCCAAACCGCCTCCATTTGGAGCAGCACGCTTTGCCTCCTCTTCCTTCCTCCCCACATTTGTTTTTAAAAAGAACATTTTAATCCCTCCTGATCTTTGGTAAAGCTCCAGGTGGCTCATAACGGAAGTAAAAAAAATTTAACCCTAACGCAAAATTGAAAACACATCAGCTCTAAAAGCAACCCACATTCCAGTCAGGCAAAAAAACATTCACGGAGGGTAAGAAGATGTAACTGAGGGGAGGCTGTTGGGAGAGTCCTGAGGTACCAGAGGGAGACGTCTTGGAGGGCTGTATTTGGCCCATGGGACGAAGGTTGCCCACCTCAATCTTTAAACTCATATCTAATTTAATCAGGCATGAAACTATAGCGGCATCAGCTAGCCTGTCAAAGTAGCTAGTCCTCTGTGAGGAGAGGCTTCTTCCATTCCAGCAAAATATTACTTCTATCCTGGAACAGAGGCAGCTGGGGTGTGCGTTCCACCGCACTCTAAAAACACAGCTGTATTTTTTCAGTATTGTGGGCAAGGCGCCTCTCGTGCTAGACAGGGGAAATAAAGCAAAAAAACCGCACCAAGGGAACATTTCACAGTGGCAGGTGGCAGACGGGAGGAAAACATTAAGCACAAAAGCCATGGATGGATGGAATGTATGTGCATGAACTAGAGAGGGTATGAACTGGTACATGAGGTTGCACAGGTAAAGGAGAGTTTGGATGTAGAATTAGCATTTTAGTGTGCTACGTATGGGCCAAAAATATGCGCTGGTATTTGGGGCTCTGCCTTTTACAGTGCTACCTCAGTTTTCAAATGTCTCTGTTGGCTAACATTTCGGTTTCCAAACCCTGAAAACCCGGAAGTAAATGCTTCCGTTTTTGAACACGCCTCAGAAGTCAAATGGCTTCCACTAAGGTACCACTGTATTTTTCTCATTTTTTTCTATGAGATTTGCAAACCGCCCTTTGGGCCTCAGTTTTTGAACGTTTCAGAACTCGAACAGTCTTCCAGAACGGATTACGTTCGAAAACCTAAGTTCCACTGTACTCAATTTTTTGAGCAAGTTACTAGTCCTTACCAAACTCCCATAGCACCCACTTCATGACCAGCCACTGGGGTTCTGGTTCCCCTCAGTTTCTCATTCCCCCAACCTTAGGTTCAGTCTTCCACATTTCTTAATGATTTTGCAATTTTATTTTTTTAAGTCGTCGTGAAATTTCACTAGCATTTTAGTGCAGGTTTCTCCTGATAGACCCATTTCTGCAAAGCAATTGTCCTTCATACAATGGATCTTTGCCTGCTGTTTCCACTAACACGTATGTTAATGCACCTTTCGCCCTGGTATATGCATCTGTGTACACACTTGTTTGGAAAACGCATTGCAAAATTTGGGGAAGTGCACATTTCGCAGGACAGCCTGAATTTCATTCTTGTATTGTTTCTAAAAGGGCAAACATGGAATGAATCGATTTTCTAACCCCTTCCCTGCCAGCTGCATGCCTCATTTCACATTTCCAAATGGTTGGGGCTCCCTGCAGAAGGAGATTTAGGGGAGGGCTACCAGGCTGCCCAGGGACGCAGGTGGTGCTGTGGGTTAAACCACAGAGCCTAGGACTTGCTGATCAGAAGGTCGGTGGTTTGAATCCCCGTGACGGGGTGAGCTCCCGTTGCTCGGTCCCTGCTCCTGCCAACCTAGCAGTTCGAAAGCACAAAGTGCAAGTAGATAAATAGGTACTGCTCCGGCGGGAAGGTAAACGGTGTTTCCGTGTGCTGCTCTGGTTCGCCAGAAGCGGCTTAGTCATGCTGGCCACATGACCCGGAAGCTGTACGCCGGCTCCCTCGGCCAATAAAGCGAGATGAGCGCACAACCCCAGAGTCAGCCACAACTGGACCTAGTGGTCAGGGGTCCATTTACCTTTACCACTGTATAAGCAAGAAGTATTTATTCTCCCAGGGCATCGTTTAACTGTGGAGCTCAACGGCCTGGTTTGCGTGCCAAACTGAGCAAACTATATTGCCAGATGAATAGGTACAACTAGATGCTCCATTATTAGGTACAGGTTCAGTAGATGCCAATCTGTATCTACAAGGACAAAATCGGCATTCATAGAATCATAGCTGGAAGGGACCACCAGGGTCATCTAGTCCAACCTCCTGCAATGCAGGAATCTTTTGCTCAACGTGAGGCTCGAACCCACAACCCTGAGATCAAGAGTCTTATGCTCTACCAACTGAGCTATTCCTGACTTGTTGAAACGGGTAGCGTAGGAAAGTTGCCAAATAAGGATTTCTGACATCACCACCTCAAGAACCTGGAAAATACCATCACCACTGTTTTCAGTTTAGGAAACATCCCCTTATTTGGGATACGAACCAGCCTTTCCATAGAAATTCCTTAGTAATTTGTGGACTTGCCCCTAAGGTCATGTGGAGCTGATGGGGCAGAAGATGGGCTGAGATGTTTGTACAAATGGCCACCTCTGAAGATTCTCTGGAGATTGAAAGAGTGTTTTGTTGTTGTTGTTTTTGCCAGTCCTCACATGTGAGAGATTAGAACTGAAGGGCTAGGCTAGAAAGTGGAGGCAGAGAGTATTGGGGAGCTGGAGTAAAGACAGAGGAATGATGCTGCCACTGCGATGGGAAAGGAACCTGCTCAGTGTCCAACAGGGCTGAATGTTATCTGGTTTTCAACATTGTGATATATCACCAGCTAAACCAGCTATTGAGAGCTGGACCATAAAGAAGGCTGATCGCCGAAGAATTGATGCTTTTGAATTATGGTGCTGGAGGAGACTTTTGAGAGTCCCATGGACTGCAAGGAGATCAAACCTCTCCATTCTGAAGGAAATCAGCCCTGAGTGCTCACCGGAAGGACAGATCGTGAAGCTGAGGCTCCAATACTTTGGCCACCTCATGAGAAGAGAAGACTCCCTGGAAAAGACCCTGATGCTGGGAAAGATGGAGGGCACAAGGAGAAGGGGAGGACAGAGGACGAGATGGTTGGACAGTGTTCTCGAAGCTACCAGCATGAGTTTGACCAAGCTGCGGGAGGCAGTGGAAGACAGGAGTGCCTGGCGTGCTCTGGTCCATGGGGTCATGAAGAGTCGGACATGACTAAACGACTAAACAACAACAACAAGACCAGCTATCACAATGCACAATATTATCACCAGGTCATAATCATGAAACCGAGATCATTATATGCACTCAAGCTGCATGTATAAAAACAGGATCGTGTAAAACAAAGGCAAAACATAAGAAGGCCAGGGAAGCCCATGCCCTTGGATTAATCCAGACCCCGCCTGGCACGGCTCTGGCAAGCTTTGCCAAGAGACCTCTTGACATACGGATGCTGCCTCTGTGAATCATCGTGCCCTTTGTGCGCGAGAGATGTGATTTGTGCGGGAAATATTTTGCCTCCCAGATAAAAGGTACATGAGTCATCAGATGAAGTATGCTTTTCAGCTTCCCGCAGGAATGCCACATCCAGCAAGCCTAGCCCCCCAACAATGGATGGGTAAGAAACGGAAGCTGAGTGGCAGGCATCTCTCACCTGTCCTGACTCAATCCATGAATCATTTGCAAGCGGCAACTTCCCCTCCTGCTCCTGCCAGTGCTTAGTAATCTGCTCTCTTATGTCCTGACTGTGTGTGTGCCTTTAGGGCACAATTTTATCACAGTCTGCCCAGCGTATCTCTCAGTGCTAAAAACTGCTGCTTCCTTCAGCTGGGAGGGGAGCACAGGTGCAGCCATTTGAAGTGCATTTGGGGTGTTTTTTTGGGAGGGGGGGTTCCAAATCCGTTTGCACCACAATTAGTAGTATAGTCGTACCTTGGATCCCAAATTCCTTGTGAATTGAACTTTTTGGCTCCCAAACGCTGCAAACCTGGAAGTGAGTGTTCCGGTTTGTGAACGTTCTTTGGAACCCAAACATCCGACGCGGCTTCCATGGCTTCTGATTGGCTGCAGGAGCTTCCTGCAGCCAATCGGAAGCTGTGCCTTGGTTTTCCAAACGTTTTGGAAGTCGAATGGATTTCCAGAAAGCATTTCGTCTGACTTCTGAGGTACGACTGTAGTACATGTGGAAAGGATCTTGGGGGTCTTAGTTAACCAGAATCTGAACACAAGTCAACAGTGTGATGCAGTAGCAGCAGCAAAAAAAGAACTAATGCTATTCTAGGCTGCATCAACAGAAGTGTAGTGTTCAGATGCTGGATGAGGGTGGTGCTGTGGTCTAAACCACTGAGCCTCTTGGGCTTGCTGATTGGAAGGTCTGCGGTTCGAATCCTGGCGACGGGGTGAGTGCCGTCTCTGCTCCTGCCAACCTAGCAGTTCGAAAGCATGTCAGTGGAAGTAGATAAATAGGTATCGCCGTGGCGGGAATGTAAATAGCATTTCTGTGCGCTCTGGCACTCGTCACGGTCCTCCGTGCACCAGTAGTGGTTTAGTCCTGCTGGCCACATGACCTGGAAAACTGTCTGTGGACAAATGCCAGCTCCTTCGGCCTGAAAGCAAGATGAGCGCCGCAACCCCATAGTCACCTTTGACTGGACTTAATCATCCAGAGGTCCTTTACCTTTACCTTTTTAGTTCAGATGAAGGGAAGTCATAGTACCACTCTATGCTGCCTTCGTCAGATCACACCTGGAATACTGTGTCCAATTCTGGGATCCACAATTTAAGAAGGATGTTGACAAGCTGGGACGTGCACAGAGGAGGGCAACCAAGATGATCAAGGGTCTGGAAACCAAGCCTTATGAGGAACGGTAGGTTTAGCTTGGAAGGTAGGTTTAGCTTGGAAAAGAGGAGACTGAGAGGAGATATGATAGCCATCTTCAGATATCACATGGAAGATGGAGCAAGCATGTTTTCTCCTACTCTGGAGGGTAGGACCCCAGCCAATGGCTTCAAGTTAGAAGACAGGAGTTTCCGACTAAACATCAGGAAGAACTTTCTGGCAGTAAGGGTTGTTCGACAGTGGAACGGTCTCCCTTGGGAGGCTGTGGATTCTCCTTCCTGGGAGGTTTTTAAGCAGAGGTTGGATGGCCACTAATGATGATGATGATGATGATGATGATGATGATAATAATAATAATAATAATAATAATAATAATAATAATAATAATAAATATTTGTATTCCGCCCATCTGGCTGGGTTTCCCTAGCCACTCCGGGTGGCTTCCAACACAGATTAAAAATACATTAAAACACCAGTCATTAAAAACTTCCCTAAACAGGGCTGCCTTCAGATGTCTTCTAAATGTCAGGTGGTTGTTTATCTCCTTGACATCTGATGGGAGGGCATTCCACAGGGCGGGTGCCACTACCAAGAAGGCCCTCTGCCTGGTTCCCTGTAACTTGGCTTCTCGCAGGGAAGGAACCGCCAGAAGGCCCTTGACGCTGGATCTCATGGATGCTTTAGTTGAGATTCCAGCATTGCAGGGGGTTGGACTAGATGACCCTTGGGGTCCCTTCCAACTCCACAATTCTAAATCTGACAGTATCATAAGACCCTATGTGTTTTGGCTACCTGGAGCAGAGGAAAGGGATCACAGTAATATTTGTGTATGGCAGGGCTAGGTAACCTATAGCCTTCCAGATGTTGCTAGACTCCAACTCCCATCAGCTTCATGAAGCGTGACCAATAGGCAGGGATGATAGGGACTGTAGTCCAACAGGATCCTGGTACATTGGGAGTAAAGGTGTAGCAGCGGCATGCAACACACCGGCAGTCGTGCTGCTGCAACAGTAAGATAAATATTCCCGCATGATGGGATTCCAGGCAGAGGCAAGAGGGTAACTAGCAGAGAATAGGGTAACAGCAGCAGCTTTGCAAAGTTTGGAACAAGAATCCTTTTATTTAGAATCATAGAATTGGAAGGGACCACAAGTGTCATCTAGTCCAACCCTGTGAAATGCAGGGAACTTTTGCCCAAGGTAGGACTTGAACCCACGACCCTGAAATTAAGAGTCTCCTGCTCTACCAACTGAAGTATGTATGGGCGGAGAACTCAGACATGGGAAGGCGGGGAGGAAAATGGTACAGAACAAGCCCATATTTTCAAGTCAGCTCTTTAATATTGCTTAAAAATAAAATAAAAAATGCAGGTGTTTGAATAGAACAGGAGCATTTGGTCTCATACCAAATCAGACCCATTTCCCAACTAGGTCTGCCACTGACTCCAGGGTCTTAAAGGTAAAGGTAAAGGGACCCCTGGCCATTAGGTCCAGTTGTGACTGACTCTGGGGTTGTGGCGCTCATCTTGCTTTATTGGCCGAGGGAGCCAGCGTACAGCTTCTGGGTCATGTGGCCAGCATGACTAAGCCGCTTCTGGAGAACCAGAGCAGCGCACGGAAATGCCGTTTACCTTCCCACCGGAGTGGTACCTATTTATCTACTTGCACTTTAACGTGCTTTTGAACTGCTAGGTTGGCAGGAGCAGGGACCAAGCAACGGGCACTCACCCCGTCGTGGGGGATTCAAACCGCCAACCTTCTGATTGGCAAGCCCTAGACTCTGTGGTTTAACCCACAGCACCACCCACGTCCCTTCTCCGGGGTCTTAGGCAGGGATAATTCTCAGCCCTGCCCGAAGATGGCAGAATTTAAACCCAGGACATTCTGCAATGCAGAGCATGTGCTCTGCTGCCACCAAACTATGGGCCCCTCCCTCGAAGATGGCCGGCACCAGGTCTGGGATCCTTTGATGTTGAAATGGACCCCGTGCCAAGACAAACTGTTTTATTAAGACAAATTGTTCTGATATCGAGCTCCGGGACGTGACAGACAGGAAGCGCCCTTTGTCACACTTCTTTCACACCCTTTCACATTTCTGTCACGCCCTTCCTCCAAGAAGGTTGTGTGTGTGTGCCTGTGTGGCGGTGGCGGTGTCACTCCTTTCAAGCTCAAAGCAGGCCTGTGGTTTAGGCAGAGAGATTTGAGTGAGGCTGAAAAAATGCAACGTCCCCAAGGTGAGCCAGGTGGACATTTGAACTGGTCTCCTTCCCCTGCCGCCCTCTAAGGACTCGACCATATTTTTGCTGGTTGTCTGCTTGCCCAGGGAAAAGGGCCCCCAGAATTTGAAGGAGGGGACCGGGCCCACTCAATGTTCTGCAGTGACATGTGCGCCTGGTGCAAGGACATCACGTGGCATGCTCACGTCACTCATGTGTGCCGTTCAGCCTGGTCGCATCATGCCCGCAAGCCATGCAGCATGCACACCCACACGTTCTGCATCACATGCGAGGGACGTGAACACACCGTGCGATGTGCTGCTGTCATAAGTGCACTTCATGTGGTGCTGGCTTCCTCAATCACGGAGGTCAAGCCAGTGCGCTTGGCTCCAATTGAGCACTAAACAACGGTTCTCCCCCAGGGGAAAAGCAGCAGGACAAGTGGAAGCATGGAAGCCTCAAGGTCCATAAATAACAACACCCTAGTGGTCCCAGGCCCTAAGGAAGTTAGATTGGCTTCAACCAGAGCCAGGGCCTTTTCAGCACTGGCCCCAACTTGGTGGAACGCTCTGTCTCATGAGACCAGGGCCCTGCAGGATCTGATCTCTTTCCGCAGGGCCTGTAAGACAGAGTTGTTCCGCCTGGCCTTTGGATTGGAGCCAATTTGATTCCCTCCCCCCCCTTTTTCTTTTTTCTTTTCCTTCTCCTGCAATGAGGCTTCATTTTAATATTTTAATGTTCCATTATTTTAATGTTGTATTTTATTGTTGTTTTTAAGTTGTAATCACTCATCTTGTTTTTATTATTGCTTGTAAGCCGCTCTGAGCCCGGCCTTGGCTGGGGAGGGCGGGGTATAAATAAATATAAATATAATAATAATAATAATAATAATAATAATAATAATAATAATAATAATAATAATAATAATAATAATATAATTATACCCTGCCCATCTTGCTGGGTTTCCCCAGCCACTCTGGGCAGCTCCAAACAGAATACAGTGGCACCTCTGGTTACAAACTTAATTCGTTCCGGAGGTCTGTTCTTAACCTGAAACTGTTCTTAACCTGAGGTACCACTTTAGCTAATGGGGCCTCCTGCTGCCGCCACCGAGTGATTTCTGTTCTCATTCTGGGGCAAAGTTCTTAACCCGAGGTACTACTTCCGGGTTAGCGGAGTCTGTAACCCAAAGTGTTTGTAATCCGAGGCGTTTGTAACCCAAAGTACCACTGTATCAGTTTTGCTTTGGAAGATAGCTAATTAAAAGTTGTTAGCACAAGCTGCTGTTCTTCTGAGTGTATCCCTCTCATCCCAGGTCTCTAGCAGTTAAATCTCCTCGCTTGTTTTGTTTTTGTTTCCAGCTCATGCAGGAACATTAATGGGACACACAGTTACGACTGGGCAGTATCTGGTTTTCAACACCACCAGCTAAACCCCGCGATGAGCCGATATATCACAATGTCTCTAGTAAGGATGGAGCTATTGTAGAGACATCGGCTGGCTTCATGGTTTTCCCCCAGGTCATGATTTTTGCAGAGCACGCACACATAGACTCACATCAGGATTCGCAATATATTGCTAGGTCAAAAACCGATCTCACGATATGGACTTCAAACTGGTTTTGGGTGACATATCGCCCAGCGCAACACTGTGTGCCATTTCACTGGGAACTGCTGGGAGCATATGAACTCCCTTCTTCATCCCATTCACATCTTTAGCCAAGAAAACAGATGCCTTGGTGGAATCTCAGTATTGAAAGCAATGCAGGACAACTGCTGCAAAGGGAACACACTGAAGGGCAGATGGAACCTGCAACATCAAGTTGCAGCGCAGACTGCTGCAACTGTGGTTTAGCGCTTAATTGGAACAACAAGCAGGCTTTCCATGGATTGTCATTTGTTCTGATTTAGCGCTAAAGAGAGTCACTTCTGCTCGCTCCCGTCAGCGAGTCACCACCTCCCCAAGGTGCTGTGGGAAATTTAAAACACCATAGGCCCTCTCCTCTCACCTTGGTATTTCTTAAAACACTGTTGCTTTCCGGTGCCGGATAACCTCACCAAAGTCTACTGAGAGAGGAAGACACCCCCCCCCCAGAGCAGGGCGGCTTGGCCAGGGCTGGTGCTCACTTGCAGGGAGAGATCCTGCAGCTGCCTTTGGTCTCTCGTTTTCATAGGCTAACCCCGCTTCATAAAGCTTAATAAAAAGATACTATGTCCACTTATAGTACTCTGAAAAACAAGTGGTTATTTCCCGATCCCAACTAAAATACAAGCCTAACACTTCAAGCTGCTTTTGCATGTGCTGAATATTACTTTGTGTCCAGTCTGCTGGATGCAAGCCATGATCAATTGCCGCATTCTCTGCAGGTAATCGATAAAGCTCTGGTTTTCCCAGTAGTGATGTATGGAAGTGAGAGCTGGACCATAAAGAAGACTGATCGCCAAAGAATTGTTGCTTTTGAATTCTGGTGCTGGAGGAGACTTTTGAGAGTCCCATGGACTGCAAGAAGATCAAACCTCTCCATTCTGAAGGAAATCAACCCTCAGTGCTCACTGGAAGGACAGATCCTGAAGCTGAGGCTCCAATACTTTGGCCACCTCATGAGAAGAGAAGACTCCCTGGAAAAGACCCTGATGTTGGGAAAGATGGAGGGCACAAGGAGAAGGGGACGACAGAGGACGAGATGGTTGGACAGTGTTCTCGAAGCTACCAGCATGAGTTTGACCAAGCTGCGGGAGGCAGTGGAAGACAGGAGTGCCTGGCGTGCTCTGCTTCATGGGGTCACGAAGAGTTGGACACGACTAAATGACTAAACAACAACAACAATCCAAATACATCCCATCCCATTGGATTTATCACCCCGGTTGAGAGTCACATGACTGTCTTACGCAGCACCTAGCCTACAGTTCTATATCCTGACTGACAGCATGAAGCAGCCTTGCCCCTGAATCTCCCCAAAGTGGCTTGGTGTAGGCTAGGTGCTGCATGAGACAGTCCTGTGACTCTCAACCGGGGTGATAAATCCAATGGGATGGGATGCATTTGGATTACCTGCAGAGAATGTGGCAATTGATCATGGCTTGCATCCAGCAGACTGGACACAGAGTAATATTCGGCACATGCGAAAGCAGCTTGAAACCTTAGGCTTGTATTTTAGTTGGGATCGGGAAATAACCACTTGTTTGCCAGAGTACAGTGGTACCTCGGGTTACATACACTTCAGCTTACAGACTCCGCTAACCCAGAAATAGTACCTCGGGTTAAGAACTTTGCTTCAGGATGAGAACAGAAATTGCGTGGCGGCAGCAGAAGGCCCCATTAGCTAAAGGGGTACCTCAGGTTAAGAACAGTTTCAGGTTAAGAACATACCTCCGGAACGAATTAAGTACTTAACCCGAGGTACCACTGTACTATAAGTGGGCATAGTATCTTTTTATTAAGCCTTTGGTCTCTCGGCAAGCCCAGCTTTCTGCTCTCAATCAATCTGGCAGCTCCAGGAAGTCCAACTGGCATGACAAGGAAGTCATTGGGACAAAACACAATGGCTTTGAGCGAGTGCCAGCAATAGTACCAACCCACCCTGTTAAGGAAGAGGAAGAAGGGGGAGGGAGATGAAAATCCCAAGGCCAGAATTAGGGAGAGGGACTTTTTCTCCTCCTCCTCCTCCTGCCTCCGTTTATATATCAGCAGCCCTCGGGCTTCTGTGGCCGCGGGGTCAAAAATGTGGCTTTTTGTGCATAGCAGAGAGACTCGCAAAGGAAGGAGGGGGCTGAGGAAGTACAACAGAGGTCTCTACAAAAAATATAACAATGATATAACATCTATGGCAGCGTTTGAATGACCCTTGTGTAAATCAAACGCTATTAAATAAGGAAAAACAGTATGATATGTTATAAGAAATTACTAGAAATTATAGTAAGAGTAAGGTAAGAAGGATAAGTACATTCAATGTTTTAACTTACATCGGGAAATGACAGGAAGTCTGCTTTGATATAATTTGGTTTATTGGATTTTTACTTTGGTTTATTTTTGTTTAGCTAGAAATTATAAGAAAAGAGCATGTGCAAGCACAAGTTTAAATCAATATTTAATGGTATAATTATTGAAGGTTGTTATTGCTATCATTGTCAGTTTTACCTTTTCTTTGTACATGTACTTAAGATTGTGTATGGATGTCAAGTAATAATAAAATTTTAAAAAGAAGAAATAGAAAGAAAGAAAGAAAGAAAGAGGGAAGCCCTGTGGCATTCTCCAGAGCTGCCTTCACCCACCAGGTGCCCTCTAAATTTGGGGGCTTTTGGGGTGTGTGTGCATGATTCTCCTCCTCCTTTAATCCCCACAACAACCTTGTGATGTAGGTTGGGCTGAGAGGCAGCGACTGGTCCACACTCACCCAGTAAGCTTCATGGCCAAGTGAGAGGTTTCAACCTGGGTCACTCAGGTCTTAAGGTAAAGGTAAAGGAACCCCTGACCACCATCTCGCTTTATTGGCCAAGTACAGCTTCCGGGCCATGTGACCAGTATGACCTTCCTGCCAGAGTGGTACCTATTTATCTACTTGCACTTTGACATGCTTTCAAACTGCTAGGTTGGCAGGAGCAGGGACCGAGCAACGGGAGCTCACCCCGTCACGGGGATTCGAACCGCCGACCTTCTGATCGGCAAGTCCTAGGCTCTGTGGTTTAACCCACAGTGACACCTGCGTCCCTATACTCAGGTCTTAGTTCAACCTTATAACCACAGTACTATATGACTCCCACCAACCCTGGTTTCTGCTTTGCACGCTAGGGTGCTGTGGTTTGCATCAAGGCCAGCTGGGAGCATTTTTTTTTTTTAAAAAAAGTTTGTACATTTGAAAAGGGGTAAAAGGAGCAGGGGAATCTAGGCCCAGTGCAAAAGACAACGACAAGCCCTCTTCTAAGTCACAGGCCCCTGGGATACCTCCTAACAAACTCCTTAGTGTCTGTAAATTTGCCGGCAGCCAGCTAAAACCGACCCTCTCTCCTTCCACTTTCACTACTGAGGGTTGCTACAGCTAAAAGACAAAGAACAGGATAAAATGGATTTCCCATCAATAAAATTCCCTGGTACTAAATCAGGAGACAAGCTTCAGGGGTGGCTAATTCAGAACAGACACAGTGCCGCTCGCTTGCAGCACTGTAAGAAAATAGCCCCCAGGGTCCACGCTGCTAGCGCCACATTTAGAATTTCTCATGCTGCATCCCAACTTATTTAGATACTTAGAGCATTTGTAACCCACCAGTCAGCCAAAAAGGCACTTATACGTAGAGTGGCTTACAATGTGAACTAGACAGTCCCTGCCCACAGGCTTAAAACAAACAAACAGACAGACACACAAGAGGAAAGGGACATGGAGGGAGGAGGAAAACCTCAAACTCAGGCACCGATTCCTAAACAGTTGCTCTTCTACTGGCCAAATGGCTCAGTTCAGGGGTAGGAGGTACCTGACACAGCTTTCGGCAAAGCTGATGGAATGAGGCCTGCTTCCCACTGAGACAGCCTGGTGGAATGGCTAAAGAGGGGGAGGAGGGATGGTGGGGCTGGGCTGTTGCTGCAGAGCTGGTGGGGCAAGCTCTGCTCCCCATTTGCCCCACCGAGGCAGCCTGATGCCCCGCAGAACTATGGTTCCCTGGGAAGAGGGGTTGGTTGTTAAACCATTCTGGGAACTGTAGCTCCGGGAGTGGGGATAGGGGTCTCCTAACAATTCTCAGCACCCTCAACAAACTGCAGTTGCCAGAACTCTTTGGGGGAGCCACTGTTATGTACTGAAGTTCTCACCCTGGGCCAGCACGGGGATACTGTAGATAGTTTTCACTCAGGTCCACATATTCGAATAAGGAATTGAAAGTGACGTTCAGTGATTGGATAGTTACAGAAAGTTGTTACTGTTGCTTTGTAGTTAAGCTCTATATAAGCAGGTTGGCTGAAGCCTTCAGTTCAGTTCTGTTCTGGCCTGTGGATAAACAAGAGCTGTCTGAAGAATCGCTGTGTCGTCTGATAGGTTCATCCACAACTTAACAGCCACGACTCTATGGAGTGGCCTCATGGTGCTTTAAAAGTACAGTGCAGGTGGTGTGTGTGTGTGTGTGTGTGTGTGTGTACGTGTACTCCTGCTTCCTAACAGGGAGTACACTGGGATGGCCTTTAGGTCCCATTGCACTGACTCCAATGCTATGGAATTTAAAATCAAGCACACAAGATCATAATCTTGCAGAATGCCTGAGCTTGGCAAAGATGTGAGATTTCTTCCTTTTCTTTGAATGCACTGCCCCATGGAGAGAACCTCCCCCCTCACACACAGAGAAAGGAAAGCTATAAGTGGATGTAATGATATAAGCCAGGAGCAGTGGAAGTGATGGAGAGTTGTGAAGGTGCACAAGGCAGTTGAATTTCCCCTCCAGCCCCCCTGCAGCCTCTCAGACGCACTGTGGTCTGCGGGGCTGGGGACAGAGATGTCCTACGCATCCAAAAGTCACTTCTCTCTGCTTGTCTTTTTTTGGAATGAGGGTGTGATTTTGCATTACCTTCAGGGTTTGGTTACTGTTGCTGTTGTTTAGTCGTTTAGTTGTGTCCGACTCTTCGTGACCCCATGGACCAGAGCACGCCAGGCACTCCTGTCTTCCACTGCCTCCCGCAGTTTGGTCAAACTCAAGCTGGTAGCTTCGAGAACACTGTCCAACCATCTCGTCCTCTGGTGTCCCCTTCTCCTTGTGCCCTCCATCTTTCCCAGCATCAGGGTCTTTTCAGGGAGTCTTCCCATGAGGTGGCCAAAGTATTAAAGCCTCAGCTTCAGGATCTGTCCTTCCAGTGAGCACTCAGGGCTGATTTCCTTCAGAATGGATAGGTTTGATCTTCTTGCAGTCCATGGGACTCTCAAGAGTCTCCTCCAGCACCATAATTCAAAAGCATCAATTCTTTGGCAATCAGCCTTCTTTATGGTCCAGCTCTCACTTCCATACATCACTACTGGGAGAACCATAGCTTTAACTATACGGACCTTTGTTGGCAAGGTGATGTCTCTGCTTTTTAAGATGCTGTCTAGGTTACTTACATGCTCTCATTTCCACCACCATCACCTTCAAATATATATACCGTATATACATTTCTACTCTCCCGACTTTAGGCAAAGTTTTGCTCGGCGCTCACAAAAATGCACCAGGAGGACAGACTGGAGGAAAGGATGTCCTGTGTGCCCCCCATGGGCACCTCTTCCCCTGGCGCCAGCAGTGGCAGAGATTGTAAAGCTAGTCCAAAAGTGATCCGCACTGGTGCCAGAGAAGCCAAGTGTAAACACAGCCAGGGAGTTGTGTTGAGAGAGAGAGAGAAAGAGAGGGAGGGAGGGAGGGAGGAAGAGATGGCATGCATTCAGAGAGCCAAACTCTGGGCAAATGTCATTTCCCATTAACCCATCTGCTTAAAGAGGCAGCTTGGCTCTGGCTGACTAAGGAGGAACGGAGGAAAGATCGAAACAGAGATTACAGGCAGGAGACTGGAAAGGGAGAGCAGGGCAGGCTCAATGCTGCCACTTTAATCGGATAGAAAGCAGCGAAGAGGACCTTCTTTAGTCCACCCACAGGAGCAGGAAAACCCCTTCTTTGCCAGCAGTCCAGAAGGATGAGAGTTCAGTCCCCTTCCGGGACTTGTAGCAGTTCAGCACTGCTTCTTCCCCTCAACTCTTCCTGCTCCCACTTTTCAGGACAAGACAGGATGGACAGAGGAGAAGCTGGTGCCCAAGTCCTAGCAGAGTCCTTCTTGCACTCTTGACTATCATTGACCCATACACCAAGTCCTGCCCTGGGACGTGGGCATGCCATGAACGAGGGTAGGGAGGAAGAAAAACAGGAGCCCTTCTAGATTTCGTGGGTCCATCGGCTATTTAAACCTTCAGACCTCTGTTGAATGAGGCCCCAAATCCTGCCTAGGACAATCCCTTTTAAGGCTGCGCAGTCCAGTTAAAACAGGGCTCAGCTTGTGGAGAGAGAGGAGTCTTCAGGTTCTCCTGAAAGCAGCAGCTTCTGCCTGGACCCCAATCCCAGATGCTCTGAGGTAGGGAGATGGGAAGAGGCCTTACCTTTGAAAGTGACCCAGAAACTACAACTAATCCAGAATGTGGCAGCTAGACTGGTGACTGGGAGCAGCCGCCAAGACCACATAACACCAGTCTTGAAAGACCTACATTGGCTTTCCGGGCACAATTCCAAGTGTTGGTGCTGACCTTTAAAGCCCTAAATGTCCTCGGTCCAGTACAGTGGTACCTCGGGTTAAGTACTCAATTTGTTCCAGAGGACTGTTCTTAACCTGAAACTGTTCTTAACCTGAAGCACCACTTTAGCTAATGGGGCCTGCCGCTGCGCTGCTGCCATGCGATTTCTGTTCTCCTCCTGAAGCAAAGTTCTTAACCCGAGGTACTATTTCTGGGTTAGAGGAGTCTGTAACCTGAAGCGTATGCAACCCAAGGTACCACTGTATATCTGAAGGAACGTCTCCACTCCCATCGTTCTACGTGGACACTGAGGTCCAGCGCTGAGGGCTTTCTGGTAGTTCCCTCACTGCGAGAAGCCAAGTTACAAGGAACCAGGCAGAGGGCCTTCTCGGTAGTGGCACCCACTCTGTGGAACGCCCTCCCACCAGATGTCAAAGAGAACAACAACTACCAGACTTTTAGAAGACATCTGAAGGCAGCCCTGTTTAGGGAAGCTTTTAATCTTTGATGCATTACTGTATTTTAATATTTTGTTGGAAGCCGCCCAGAGTGGCTGGGGAAGCCCAGCCAGATGGGCAGGGCCAGTCAGCACCTCTACAAGGTCTCTTGCCTAGCTCTGTTTAGGGCAGAGGTGGGGAGCCACCAGCCTGTGGCCTGTGTGGCATAATGGTTGGAGTGTTGAGCTAGCACCTGGGAGACCGGGGTTTGAATCCCCGCACAGCCATGAAGCTCACTGGATGACCTTGGGCCAGTCACTGTCTCTCGGCCTAACCTACCTCACAGGGTTGTTGTGAGGAAGAAATGGGGAGGAGGAGAACTGTGCACACCACCTTGTACTCCTTGGAAGGAAAGGTGAGATAAAAAGGCAATAAATGAATTTTTTAAAAATAAATTTGACCAGGCATATGGCCCAACGTGGTCCACAAGGCCATATTCACCAAACCATACCCACCTGTCCCATGACTGATGTCAGGAGAGAGGCAGGGAGAGATTTGGTTTTGAGGCTGCGTTCCCCATGGGGAAGCTGCTTGCATTCCTAGCCATGCAGAAAGCTGGGTTGAAGTCACCTCCCATCAGCAGCTTCAGTAGCTTTCAAACATGCCAGATCAAAACAAAGCAGTTTGGCAAGGCTATTTTCAGCTTGTCTGTACTTTGCTAAACCTCCGCTGCTAGGTGGTGAACAGCTTGGAAGCGAACTTTTTATGTATGCGACGGCAACCACACGGATCCTCTAGCCCAGAGATGGAAAGAAGATAAAGTCCCGACCAGAGAGGAATGGCAAACCGAGCTGTTGGCCTACGCCGAAATGGCAAAACTGACCGGAAAGCTCAGGAACCAAGAAGTTAAAAACTTCAATAAAGAATGGGGGGGGGGGAGATTATAATTTATCTAGGAGACCACTGTAAGCAGATGAAAACATTAGCAGGATTCTAATAACACTTGTATGGGACGCGGGTGGCGCTGTGGGTTAAACCACTGAGCCTAGGACTTGCCAATCAGAAGTTCGGCGGTTTGAATCCCCGCGGTGGGGTGAGCTCCCATTGCTTGGTCCCTGCTCCTGCCAACCTAGCAGTTCGAAAGCATGTCAAAGTGCAAGTAGATAAATAGGTACTGCTCTGGAGGAAAGTCAACAGTGTTTCCGTGCGCTGCTCTGTTTCGCCAGAAGCGGCTTAGTCATGCTAGCCACATGACCCGGAAGCTGTCTGTGGACAAACGCTGGCTCCCTCGGCCAATAAAGTGAGATGAGCGCTGCAACCCCAGAGTCAGTCATGACTGGACCTAATGGTCAGGGGTCCCTTTACCTTTACCTTTAATAACACTTGTAATGTAGCAAATACAGTGGTACCTCTGGTTGCAAACGGGATCCGTTCTGGAGGCCCGTTTGCAACCTTAACAGAACGCAACCCGCTTCTGCGTGTGTGCAGGTCGTGATTCGCCACGTCTGTGCATGCGCTTGATGTGTCTGCGCATGCATGAGCGGCGAAACCCGGAAGTAATGCGTTCCATTACTTCTGGGTCGCCGCAGGACGCAACCTTAAAACGCGCAACCTGAAGCAAACGTAACATGAGGTATGACTGTATTATGGACAATATAGATAGATATAAAATATGGATTATGAAATAATATGCAGCTGAGAAGGTGTACAATAGGACCCACGGAGGGGAAAGTGGGATGTCCGGAGATTTGCAGGAATCTCTAAATATGGATATGTAGTTTGGATTGTTATAATTTTATATTTGTAAAATCAAACAAAAATTATTATTTTTTTAAAAAAGGAAAGGAAGTGAACCTTCATGGTGAGGGAGGCAATGCTCAACACAGAAGAGACAACAGAGACTCCTCTTGCTTGTGAAGGTCTCCTCTTGCTTGTGAAGCGAGGGAAAGCCAAGTTGCTCCCTCCTTTCCCCAGATTAACAGCTCTGGGCTGCTGGCACCAGCAGGCTGGCTTCATTCCATGTTAACTCCTTCCCAGAGAACTCTGTGCCTTTATGGCTTTGCACTCCTTGTCCAGCTGGACCACCCACGGTTCAGACCGAAGGGGCAAGACCGAAGAACAAAGGGAATGTGATGTAAGGGAGATCTTAAGCTGTGCAGGTACAAAGTGGACTCGGTCTACCCAGCAGCCTTTCTGAATCACAACCCCTGCCCCTATTCGTTTGTGGGTTGGTAGAGGGGGTCCAAATGTCCCCACCATGATGGCAAGAAGATTCATGTTTTCCCCATCCTCAGTCTGCGAAATCTATTGCTAGGAGAAGGCAGCGTGTCCCACCAGTGTGAGTGTACACGATGTCTGGTAGTAGGGGAAGGACCTGTTTTCAAAAGCCATCTCTGTCAAGGACTTGCAAGGTGGCCTTGGGCAAATTGCTTCTTTGCAGCCACAGTTTTTCATTGGTCAAAATGGGAATGACCTTCTCTGTGTGTCTGGCACACACATGGGATGGGGGAAGAAATCCAATCCAGTTCCTACTGAAAGGTGAAATTCATGCTCCTCTGAATTTTGCAATGCAGTTCTACATGTGCCAAAACACATATATATCGCTGCAATGTGTGCATTAGAATGCATGTGTTTGTGAAAATAGCACACAGAAATGCATTATTTTAGGGGAAATGGCTTTGTGGAAAAAAGAGAGTGCATATTAGGCAGAATTGCATACAAACCTGGGACTCAGCTAGATTGGTAAAAGCGTTTTATATGCGTTGTATATGCATTATAACTCTGTGACAGACAGCGCTGTGGAGTTCCGCTTTTGCCAACGCGATTTCTCATACAAAGTTTTCAACAGGCTTCCTCAACCTCGGCCCTCCAGATGTTTTTGGCCTACAACTCTCATGATCCCTAGCTAGCAGGACCAGTGGTCAGGGATGATGGGAATTGTAGTCTCAAAACATCTGGAGGGCTGAGTTTGAAGAAGCCTGGTTTACAATGTGTTTTCCTGAAATGCTTCTTTCTGTCTAGATCCAGCCTTGAATTCTAGGAGAAATTCACCCTAAAATGCTGGTGAATTTTCAGGACAATTTATTGATTTGTTGTTGCTTTTTATTGTGAATTGCTACAGGAGTGTGGAGAACTGAATTTAAGATTGGGGGGAAATGAGAAATGGAGAGAAACAGAAATGGACAGTTCTCTCCCTCCCTAACACACACATGAACTCTCACAACAGACCACCAAAGTCTCTACTCATCTGTGAATGCTGTTACTCACTTGGTTTGCATGGGGCACCCAAGAGCTCAGAAGTCGTGCAACTTACCCCACCCTCATTTTTTCCCTTAGAAATATTAAGTAGTACAGTGGTATCTCGGGTTAAGTACTTAATTCGTTCCGGAGGTCCGTTCTTAACCTGAAACTGTTCTTAAACTGAAGTACCACTTTAGCTAATGGGGCCTCCTGCTGCCGCCGAGCCGCCGGAGCACAATTTCTGTTCTCATCCTGAAGCAAAGTTCTTAAGCTGAAGCACTATTTGTGGGTTAGCGAAGTCTGTAACCTGAAGCGTATGTAACCTGAAGCATATGTAACCCGAGGTACCACTGTAGAATCAATTTTAAGTATTGAGAAAACTGCTTTAGTAAAGAAGGGGGGGGGAGATTAATGATATCTCCATTCTTGGCCACTCACTGCTGTACATGGAAGCTTCAATATTTTTCTCCATGGCTGATCCAGAGGAGAAGACATTGATGCATTCAGAAAATTGTCTTAATATATCAAAATATGAACGAGCCTTTTGCTTGGGCACACCAACCCCCTCCCTCCTTTCTCAGTGCACTATAGTTAACCACAAACGCCTTCAACTGAACGTGGTTTACAGGGCTGTTGCCGGGGTGGGCAAAATGCAGAAATATTTTTTGAAGCTTATCAAGTTGTTCTGGGTTGCTAATGCCTTTGGGGATAATTGAATAAGGTGTATGTGAAAGGGAGAGAGATCTGGGTTGCTGGTGGGATATTAATTTGGAGGAAAATAAATTAATTTCACATGGCTTTATCTATAGATGATTTGGTGGTGGTGACAACAGGTAGCTGAAAGGGAACTGATCTGAAGCAGGACCTATTAGGAAATTAATTAGGAGAGAATTAATTGAAAAGGAATTGATCTAGGGTGTGGTGAAAAATTAAAGGAAGACTTTCTCTGAGGTGACTTGAATGGGAATTTTGTGGGTTTGGCTTTTGCAAAGTTTAAATTCTACTCTTTTAAATTTACATAAGCTATGCATATGCTAATTTATATGAATATACGGAAATTTCTGTCTATAGGACCATAGCCCAAATATTTTAAATAACTAAGTATTTTAAATATTTTAACTACTAGCAGTGCCTCTGGTTATATCCAAGCTGGAAAATAATGGTTACTGGCAGTCCTGGCTCCAAGATTTTGGGGGTCCTCAGTGCTCCCCAAAATCGGGAAGAGGTGGGAGAGGCAAACTGAGAAATCTCTGAGGCTGCATCTTATCTTCCTGTATTCCTTATGCAATCTGAAAAGGACTGTTAGGACAATTGAGTTTCTACAGGTCTTAGGGCCTGGGCAAATGTCCACCTTCTGGAGCCTGCCCTGGTTACTATTATTGTTATAAATTATTCTTGTTAATCTGAAGGCAGCCCTGTTTAGGGAAGTTTTTAAGGACTGATATTTTTATTATGTTTTTAGATAAGTTGTAAGCCTCCCAGATGGGATGCGGGTGGTGCTGTGGGTTAAACCACAGAGCCTAGGACTTGGCAATCAGAAGGTCGGTGGTTCGAATCCCAGCAACGGGGTGAGCTGCTGTTGCTCGGTCCCTGCTCCTGCCAACCTAGCAGTTTGAAAGCATGAAGTGCAAGTAGATAAATAGGTACCGCTCCAGCGGGAAGGTAAATGGTGTTTCCGTGCGGTAGAAGCGGCTTCGTCATGCTGGCCACATGACCCAGAAGCTGTATGCTGGCTCCCTCAGCCAGTAAAGCGAGATGAGCGCCGCAACCCCAGAGTCAGCCATGACTGGATGTAATGGTCAGGGGTCCCTTTACCTTTTTTAAGCCTCCCAGAGTGGCTGGGAAAACCCAGCCAGATGAGCGGGGTATAAATAATAAAATTGTTGTTGTTGTTGTTGCTATTACAGTGGTACCTTGGAAGTCAAACAGAATCCATTCTGGAAGTCCCTTCGACTTCCAAAACCTTTGGAAACCAAGGCGTCGCTTCCAATTGGCTGCAGGAAGCTCCTGCAGCCAATCGGAAGCCGTGGAAGCTTCATCGGATGTTTGGGTTCCAAAGAACATTCACAAACTGGAACACTCACTTCTGGGTTAGCGGCATTCGGGAGCCAAAACGTTCGACTCGCAAGGCATTCGGGATCCAAGGTACGACTATATTATTAGCCTTAAAATGAGCCAGACCCTTTAAAAAGGTTTTCAGACAGTGGTTTAAGATGCTGTGTTCTGACATGGCAACCACAGCATGTGCCCGTCCCCCCCCCCAATTTGCTCATAATGAGAAACTACACTCAACTGTAGAGTTCTGTGGCTTGCTGCAGCACATCAAGAAAGGAAGCGGGAAGATGCAGTGAGAGACCAGAGGATGCAGGTGAAAGGTTTGTGCATCTCTCTCTAACCCACATGCATGTGTCTGGCCAAACCACAGCAAGTGCAAGGCTCAATGCTGAAATCATGTACAGCTGCATACATAGGCGCCGACTCCATGGGGCCTGAAGGGGCCCGAGCCCCCTCAAAAATTTGTTTGGGGGGCTCTGCCCCCCCAATAATTTAAGAAAATTATTAGTTATAGAGTGGTGTGAATCATGATAGTGTTCTCGGGCGCCCCTCCAGCAGAGCGCCGCCGCCGTGGACCCCGCCTCCTCCCCACCTGCTCCCTCGCCAGCCAGCCAGCCGCGCGCCCTAGCCGGAGAGCCCCGGCCGTCCCTGTCGCGCAATCGGCTGGATCTCCCTTCAGCAGGCCGTGCTCACAACTCGGCCCAGGGACCCCCCAGCAGCGGATCTCCGGCTCAGCTGAAGAATCCAGCAACAAGCCCCCTCCTCCCCAATCGCTCTGCCGAAATACGCTCCAAAACCCCCCAGATAGGCCGCCGGCCACCAAGTCTCGTGGCGCCCTGAGCGAGGGTCTCTCCCCAACACTGCCAGCTCGAACTGCGTTCTCCCGGCTACCCGAGCGAACCAGCGGCAGGACCCCGGTATGGGCCCCCCCAATATTTTTTATAAGTCGGCGCCCCTGGCTGCATACACCTTTACCCTGGTCATGCGCCCTATGCAGGTGGTGGTCCTACTCTAATATGGAGATAGGATAGTTATCTTCAAATATCTTAAGGGACGTAAGTGGGAGAGGGAACAGGCTTGTTTTCTCCTGCTCTGTAGGGTAGGACTCGAACCAATGGCTTCAAGTTACAAGAAAGGAGATTTCAGGAAGAACTTTCTGGCAGTAGGAGCTGTTTGACAGTGGGACGCTCTCCCTTGGGAGGATGTGGACTCTTTGGAGATTTTTAAGCAGGGGTTGGGGGGGCATCTGCCACGGGTGCTTTGGCTGAGATTCCTCAATTGCAGGGGGTTGGACTAGATGACCCTTGGGGTCCCTTCTTTGATTCTATGATACTAATGCTTAGGCACTCTGGAGAGCTTTAATTTGTGGCAGGTTTGGCTGTGGTTTCCTCAGGAAGCAAAGGCCAAGCTATGTGAAACTTGAGATAGACGGATGCAGAGATGGGTAGGTTGCTAGATGATAGGTAGATAAAGTAATCTTCACATGACCGGACGCAAATGAATTGGAAGATGTAAGATGGCTAAGAGCACCAAAAATCACTAAAATAACCCGAAACCATATTTGGGACACGGGTAGGCCGGGACATTGGGGGAGCTCCCACTCAGCAGACTGAGCAGGAAAGGCCTTTCAAAATTCAGCAGGACTGGCTCACCACATTTTGAAGAGAATGAATTAATACACAGTCCCTTTATGAGGGAGTGCCTCACAAAGTCATTATAGCACTGTATTTAGGGCAGTGCGAGCAGGGCGCTGAGCTGAGGGAGCACAAAATATAATAATAATAATAATAATAATAATAATAATAATAATAATAATAATAATGGTAAAGGGACCCCTGACCATTAGGTCCAGTCGTGACCGACTCTGGGGTTGCAGCGCTCATCTCGCTTTATTGGCCAAGGGAGCCGGCATACAGCTTCCGGGTCATGTGGCCAGCATGACTAAGCCGCTTCTGGCGAACCAGAGCAGCGCACGGAAATGCCGTTTACCTTCCCGCCGGAGTGATACCTATTTATCTACTTGCCCTTTGACATGCTTTCGAACTGCTAGGTTGGTAGGAGCTGGGGCCGAGCAACGGGAGCTCACCCCGTCGTTGGGATTCGAACTGCCTACCTTCTGATTGGCAAGTCCTAGGCTCTGTGGTTTAACCCACAGCGCCACCTGCGTCCCTAATAATAACAACAACAATAATAATAATACCTATATTTATACGGTTATCTACTGAGAAGATTCATTTAAACAGCAACTGTACCAAAAGGAATTTTTGTGAAAATAAGAAATATTTAGTGTGGTTGTGGGTGGGAGTGCCAAATGTTGTCCTCACTCAGGGCGCCATATTAGCAACCCCCCTTTATAATAATAATTAATAATAATTTATTATTTATACCCCACCCATCTGGCTGGGTTTCCCCGGCCACTCCGGGTGTCTCCCAACAGAATATTGAAAACACTATAAAACATCAAACATTAAAAACTTCCCCAAACGGGCCTGCCTTCAAATATCTTCTAAAAGTCAGGTAGTTGTTTATATCCTTGACATCTGATGGGAGGGCACAGGGCGGGCGCCACCACCGAGAAGGCCCTCTGCCTGGTTCCCTGTCACCTCACTTCTCACAGGAAGGGAACTGCCAGAAGGCCCTCGGCGCTGGGCCCCAGTGTCCTTTGCGCTAACACTTAAAGGTGGAAGACTTATTGCAAGTGTTGCCAAGTGGGAATTTGTCTCTTGGTTTTTTTCATTGGAGCATCTTTGTGTTGGGGTGCTCCACCCACCCCAAAAATCCAGGCAGGTGGAAGGAGCACGGGTGAGATTCGCACTGGGGGCAGCCTCCGAAGGGGCTCCAGGTGTGTACAGCAATTTGCCTGCCCCCCTGCCACCTTCGACCCCCGGCTGGTGTGTCCTGTGGATGTGGCCCAGACACTCGGCAAAGCCTGGCTTTGGGTCGTGATGTAAAATGGGTAATCTCTGGCCAATTCAACAGGTACCTGTGCCAGCGGCTCACATTGCTACCCTGCAATGATAAGTAGCAACTGACGCTGCAGTTCTGAGTCAAGAGCCTCACGGCGGTTGCCAAGGAGCATGAAGCTGGAAGCGTTCTTGCCTGGCGCCTCTGCTGCGCTGTGTGTCATGATGATGAATAAGCAGCCTAAGAGTAATGAAGTGGAATGATACCTGTTTTCCCCGGGCATGTGCAAGCAGGTGAGCTCACAGGTCAGAAAGAAACCATTACCTAGAACTTCCAAGCAGGGAGGAAACATGAAGCAGGGTAAAGAAACATACAGTGGACGCTCGGGTTGCGAACGTGATCCGTGCGGGATGCACGTTCGCAACCCTCAGCGGCGGGTCTGCACGCATGCGGGTTACAATTCGGCACTTCTGTGCAAAGCACGATTTAGCGCTTCTGCGCATGCATGACTGCTGAAACCCGGAAGTAACCCATTCCGGTACTTCTGGGTTTCGGCAGTCCGTAACCCAAAAAAACGCAACCGGAAGCATCTGTAACCTGAGGCATGACTGTAAAAGGAAGAAGACAGATTCCCAGAAAGCTGGTGTCAGGGACTGGACTGAGGGGGACGAGACTGAGGAGGAATGTGGAGACCGACGCCACTCCTCCTGAACTTCCCAGAGAAGAGGAAGGCAGTACAGTGGTACCTTGGGTTAAGAACTTAATTCGTTCTGGAGGTCCGTTCTGAACCTGAAACTATTCTTAACCTGAGGTACCATTTTAGCTAATGGGGCCTCCCGCTGCCGCCGTGCGATTTCTGTTCTCATCCTGAAGCAAAGTTCTTAACCCAAGGTACTATTTCTGGGTTAGCGGAGTCTGTAACCTGAAGCGTCTGTAACCTGAAGCGTCTGTAACCCGAGGTACCATTGTATTGAATTACAGCAGTGGTTTGAGGAAGGTCATAGCTCAGAGACAGGTGAACAGGAGGTGTTGGGAGAAAAGAAGGGGGAGACAGAGACAGAGCAGCCAGCTGACACGTTATCACTGGAGAGCATTTCTGACCCCCCTTCTCCCAGAACCCGGCGTGCGTTGAAAGTGGAAGAGCAAAGGACTCAGAGACAATTAGCCGCTGGTGGCCACTGTAATAGGAAGTGCTGTTGCTAGGAAGGGAGGGGAATGGAGCTCAATTGGAGCAGCGCCATTTTTAGGAAGGCTGCTTTCCTTCATCATTCTCTGTGAATTATTGAATCAATTGCTTGGTAAGAACTCATATTGCTTCCCTGATTCTGGACTGCCCCATGGGAGGCAGCCGATTCCCCGGAAGACTGACAGCCGGCAAAAGACCTGCAAGGCCGTGGAAGTCAGTCCATTAGGACAAATGGGGTGCTGCCCAACCAACTTCCATCTTGATTCCTCTAAGACCACCTGTTTTCTTACAACAGGTTCAGAGAGTGGCTGCGGCTGTCTGCTTCCTCGCCCTCAGCCTGAGTGTTCTCCTTGTACTGCAGGAGTATGGGGGCAAAAATATAATTAGTTGGTTCCGCCCACCATTGGCTCTAGAGCCAGTGTGGTGTAGTGGTTAAGAACAGTGGATTCATAATCTGGTGAACCGGGTTCGCTTCCCTGCTCCTCCACATGCAGCTGCTGGGTGACCTTGGGCTAGTCACACTTCTCTGAAGTCTCTCAGCCTCACTCACCTCACAGAGTGTTTGTTGTGGCGGAGGAAGGCAAAGGAGATTGTGAGCCGCTCTGAGACTCCTCAGGGTAGTGATAAAGCGGGATATCAAATCCAAACTCTACTTTTTCTTCCAGTGCCACCTGCTGTTGGGATCCGTGCTTCCCACCCCACCAGTCCCAAAGGGCATCAGCTGCCACTGGTGCTCTAAGCCCAGCAGGTTTTGTGAATTAAAACAACCAGGTTGTGTCATAGTTGAGTAGCAGAGCATGCACTTTGATGCTTTGCAGAGATTTGATCCCTGGCATCTCCAGGTACGTTTTGGAAAGGTCCTGGCTGAAACTTTGGGATGATACCACCAGGTGTACCATATGCAGACCAGAGATGGAGGACAATGTTTCTCAAATTTGGGTCTCCAGATGGACTACAACTGCCACCATCCCTGACCACTGGTCCTGAGAACTGGGGATGATGGGAGTTCCAGTCCAACAATATCTGAGGACCACAGGTTCCTTACTCCGGTTACAGACAAGGCTGAACTCTGTGGACCAGTTATCTGCTTGCTACAAGCCCACTTCCTATTTCTACCCAAGATCCATGCTATCCTGTAGTCTTAGCCCCACCACCAAGGGCCACATTCAGATGCCTGGGAGAACCAAGGATTTTCCAAATGAGACGGGAAGATTCCTCATCTCTGGTGGAATTGTCGTGTCCCTGCATGAACTCCCTCAAGAATCAGGGTCTCTGCTTGATACTGCCTGACAACATGCCAGCTGGCCATTGAGTCCTGCAATTGGATCATGGCGGATTAATGGGAATGCTACCAGGATAATTGGCAGACCACCTGCACTGGGCTGGAACACCAACAGGATCTGATGAAATGCCTCCTTGGAAGAGGGTTGAGGGAGCCAGCTGAGAACCATCTAGCTGACTGGTGTGAGTTGTGGTCCAAAACATTTGGAGGGGCACCAGAATTGGAGAGGCCTGATATAGTCCAGTGTGACCCCCACCTTGCAAGATCCCAAGCTGTATTTAAATCCAGGCTGCTGAAGGATCCCCGAACCAGCAACAGCAGTAAGGGTTGGTTTTGCTATTTTATTTTATTTTATTGCTGCTAATTCGGATCTTTGTTTTGTATCTGATTGCTAAATATTAATGAAGTGCAAATTAGAGCTTCAAAGCCTACCGGGTCCACTCAGGGTTGTTGTGAGAATAAAATGAAGGGCCACATACGTCTCTTTGAACCTCATGGAGGCAAAGCGAGGTAAACATGAACTAAAATAAAATAAAATAAAATGAGGCAGCAGACTGTATGTCATCCTTGTAAATATTACATTTATGGTATGTTTATTGAATTGATGACTTCATTTCCATTTGTTTGACATGCTATTATGAATTGTTAATTGAATTGTTTTCCAAACGCTGGGTGGATGTTTATTTGAGGTCGACGGCGAGCGCCTTTGAGCACATTCCAAAGGAGAAAACTGACATATAAATAAACTCAAGTAAACTAAACAGCACCAGGCCAAATATATGTATATTTACTAAGGAAGATGAGTGAGGATTAGGGAATGGGAAGATTTGTTGGGGAGAGGGAGTGGGTCAAACAGATTTTGGAGGGACATTAAGAAAAGTTATTATTGTGTCTACCTTCTTAGAATCCCACACACATTTGGACTGTGGGCAGTGTCAGCTTCTACCTCAAGACATTTGCATAAATCATTAAACACGGCAAGCATTAAGGTTGGTTCCATAGGTGCAGTGGTACGGGGTTGCCTGGGGTCAACACCCGTGACTATTTCTCCTGCAGGGACCCAGTCTCTAGCCAGGGGGCATAGTATTGGTGTGTATGCACGTGTGTGTGTGCACGTGTGTCAGGGTGTGTGTGTGGCCCACAGTGCACATTTTTTGAGGGGCATGAACCAGGCACCCCCAGCGTGTCCTGGCCCGGTGCTCCTCTCTGCCCACCGAGCTCCCCCCTGCACAGGCAAGGAGGTGGCTCAGCGCTGCCCCACTTTGCTGTGGTGGGGGTGGGGTTGCTCCAGTGGCCTCAGCAGCAAGGGCTGGGCTGGTGCCCCTTGTGTGGTGTGCACCCTCCTGCCCCGGGCACCGACAACCACCGATACGCCACTGTCTCCAGCATCTAAGTGCTGCCCAGTGAGCAAGGAAGGGGATCCTTTTTGCCACTGAGAATAAGCCTTCTTGCCATTTGTGCTGATCAGAGCCAGTCAGAGCGAAAAAGAGAGTCAGCCACCTGGGATCACTCCAGAGAAAGCGCACGAAAAGAACACCAAGGAGGAGTGTTTCTGTATGCTCCAAAGCTGCACATTTAGGAACACTGAAAGCAGAAGGGCTGCTTCATTTTCAAGAAAAGGTGTGCAACTTCTGCGACATACTTCAAGGAAAACACAATGCGGCAGCTAGATTGGTGACTGGGAGCAGTCGCCGAGGCCATGTAACACTGGTCCTGAAAGACCTACATTGGCTTTCAGTATGTTTCTGAGCACAATTCAAAGTGCTGGTGCTGACCTTTAAAGTCCTACACCGCCTTGGCCCAGTATACCTGAAGGAGCGTCTCCACCCCCATCGTTCTGCCCAGACACTGAGGTCCAGCGCCGAGAGCCTTCTGGCGGTTCCCTCAGTGCGAGAAGTGAGGCTACAGGGAACCAGGCAGAGGGCCTTCTCGGTAGTGATGCCCACCCTGTGGAATACCCTCCCACCAGATGTCAAGGAAATAAACAGCTATCTGACTTTTAAAAGACATCTGTTTAGGGAAGTTTTTAATGTTTGATGTTTTATCGTGTTTTTAATATTTTGGGAGTTGCCCAGAGTGGCTGGGGGAAACCCAGCCAGATGGACAGGGTGATAATAATAATAATAATAATAATAATAATAATAATAATAATAATAATAATAATAATTACTACTACTCCATAATAAGATATTGGAGCACTCATTTGCCCATGTACATGTGCAGAAAATGGTATATCCAGCTGATAAGCTGACTTGGTATGTTTTGCAAGAGCTGCTCTGCAAGCGCGTGAACTGTCCAAAGATAAGTATTTTTTTAATCCTCTTAACGTGCAGGTTTAAATCTCTCCTTGAAAACTGGGGGAAGAAGAGCTCTTCACCTTGGCTAGATTGCGCCATAAATAAATTAAGATAAGCAAAGGTACAAAAGTGCAAAAGCACAACAGTATGGGCTGTTGAGTCCAGCCAAGGTGAGCTTTGTCAGGGCTTAGTTGCTGAAGTTGGTCGAAGCTCCCCTCCGCTGGTTTAATTAAGACAAATCAGGTGTGTGTTGCAAAAGGACTACTGAAACCCTGGCTCATATTCGAAGCTACAAATGGAACAAACCTAAATCTAATATTCTGTGTCAAAAGAAGCCAGAGAGATTTATGACGAGGTCAATGCCACTTTCAAACAGCCAGATGTGCTGTCTGTTTTGCCGCAGCACGGATGTGAAATTGACATGAAACAGTGGGCCAACTGAGCAGTCAAGAAACTGGGCCATATCAAGGCTGGTGGGGGGACCTGGGTAACAATGGAGGGGAGAGATACTATGGCAGCCTTTGCCAACGTGGTGCCCTCCAGACTGGTTGAGGGCTGTACTATGTTTAGCACTATGCACTAAATATATGTACCATGTTAGTGATTTAGCATATATTATTTGTAGTTTGAGTACTTTGCTAATAATAATAATAATAATAATAATAATAATAATAATAATAATAATAATAATAATAATTTATTATTTATACCCCGCCCATCTGGCTGGGCCTCCCCAGCCACTCTGGGCGGCTTCCATAAAAACCAGAAATACAGTAAAATGTCACACGTTAAAAACTTCCCTGAACAGGGCTGCCTTAAGATGTCTCCTGAATGTCAGATAGTTGTTTATCGCTTTGACATCTGCTGGAAGGGCGTTCCACAGGGCGGGCGCCACTACCGAGAAGGCCCTCTGCCTGGTTCCCTGTAGCTTTGCTTCTCGCAGTGAGGGAACCGCCAGAAGGCCCTCGGCGCTGGACCTCAGCGTCCGGGCAGACTGATGGGGGTGGAGACGCTCCTTCAGGTATACTGGACCGAGGCCGTTTAGGGCTTTAAAGGTCAGCACCAACACTTTGAATTGTGCTCGGAAACGTACTGGGAGCCAATGCAGGTCTTTCAAGACCGGTGTTATATGGTCTCGGCGGCCGCTCCCAGTCACCAGTCTAGCTGCCGCATTCTGGATTAGTTGTAGTTTCCGCGTCACCTTCAAAGGTAGCCCCACGTAGAGCGCATTGCAGTAGTCCAAGCGGGAGATAACCAGAGCATGCACCACTCTGGCGAGACAGTCCGCAGGCAGATAGGGTCTCAGCCTACGTACCAGATGGAGCTGGTAAACAGCTGCCCTGGACACAGATTTGACCTGTGCCTCCATGGACAGCTGTGAGTCCATAATGACTCCCAGGCTGCGCACCTGGTCCTTCAGGGGCACAGTTACCCCATTCAGGACCAGGGAATCCTCCACACCTGCCCGCCTCCTGTTCCCCAAAAACAGTACTTCTGTCTTGTCAGGATTCAACCTCAATCTGTTAGCCGCCATCCATCCTCCAACCGCCTCCAGACACTCACACAGGACCTTCACAGCCTTCACTGGTTCTGATTTAAAAGAGAGGTAGAGCTGGGTGTCATCCGCATACTGATGAACACCCAGCCCAAACCTCCTGATGATCTCTCCCAGCGGCTTCATATAGATGTTAAAAAGCATGGGGGAGAGGACAGAACCCTGAGGCACCCCACAAGTGAGGGCCCAAGGGTCTGAACACTCATCCCCCACCACCACTTTCTGAACACGGCCCAGGAGGAAGGAGCGGAACCACTGTATAACAGTGCTCCCAGCTCCCAGCCCCTCAAGACGGTCCAGAAGGATGCTATGGTCGATGGTATCAAACGCCGCTGAGAGATCCAGCAGAACTAGGAAACAGCTCTCACCTTTGTCCCTAGCCCGCCGGAGATCATCAACCAGTGCGACCAAGGCAGTTTCAGTCCCATGATGAGGCCTGAATCCCGACTGGAAGGGATCCAAATGGTCCACTTCTTCCAGGCGTGCCTGGAGTTGTTCAGCAACCACTCGCTCAATCACCTTGCCCAGGAATGGAAGATTTGAGACTGGGCGATAGTTGGCCATCGTGGCCGCATCTAAAGATGGTTTTTTAAGAAGCGGTTTAATAACCGCCTCTTTCAGCGGGTCTGGGAAGGCTCCCTCACGGAGGGAAGCATTCACCACCCCACGAAGCCCATCGCCCAGTCCTTCCCGGCTAGCTTTTATAAGCCAGGATGGGCAAGGATCCAGGAGACAGGTGGTTGGTTTCACTCGTCCAAGCAGCCTGTCCACATCCTCGGAGGTAACAGGTTGAAATTGATCCCACTCAACTTGACTAGACAGAACTCTAGCACTCTCCCGCCCCGGCCCTGCTCCCACGGTGGAGTCTACTTCTTCCCGAATCTGGGCGATTTTATCTGCAAAAAACTTTGCAAAATCATTGCAGGAGAACATGTGGCCCGTACTGGGCCCCGATGTTGCAGGTGGTTCTGCTAAATTGTGAACCACCTGAAAAAGTCTCCTGCTGCTGTTTTCTGCAGATGCAATAGAGGCGGTGAAGAAATTCTTCTTCGCCGTCGCTATCGCCACTTGGTAGGCTCGACGTTGAGCTCTAACCTGTGTCCGGTCAGATTCAGAATGAGTTATCCGCCACCGGCGCTCTAGCCGTCTCAACGATTGTTTCATTGCCCTCAGATCCGTGGAAAACCACGGGGCTGTCCGGGCTCCATGCAATCGGAGAGGGCGCTTCGGAGCCAAACAGTCAATAGCCCTGGTTAACTCCACATTCCAGCGGGCCACCAGGGAATCGGCTGAAAGGCCATCAACATGGGATAAAGCGTCCCCTACCACTCTCTGGAAACCATTTGGATCCATTAAGTGGCGGGGGCGGACCATCCGAATTGGTCCCACCTCCCTGCAGAGGGGATGGGTTGCTGCAATCCTTTTTATTATTGTGTATATTATATTGACTGAACACCAAATTGGTTATTGTGTATCCTACTATTGTGAACATTCCAATTTGGGTGTTTTACAGCTCCTGTTTTGGAATTATGACATTTGTTGTTCTTGTTGTTAAAAAATTAATAAAAAATATTTAAAAGAATAAGAAGGGATGCAAAGGGCAAGCAGTGATTCATAGTCATGAGAAAAAGGCAAGGAGATGTGCAGGGTAGATGTTTCAGTTGGGAGGGTTAAGAAACTTGATATTTGCAAATTCCTGCACACACACACACACACACACACACACACACACTGATCTGCATGTCACGGACTAATGCGTGACTGGAAAACCTAGCTGTCCCATCTGATTTCACACCTCTGTGAAAGTTGCTCAGGTGTTGATAGCTCAAATGCAGCAAAAGGAGCATTTGAATATGCATTTGAAGAGGGTTTTTAAACAAAAGAAATAAATCACAGATTCATGCAGAAACAGAACGGAATTATGGGTTAAAAAGAAACCAGTTCCAAAGCGAAAGGAATAGATTCAGATATCCCAACCTGGGGGAAGCTTTCAAGGCCAGCTAAGCCTCTTGAATTTCAAAATTTTAGCCAGCACACCTGAACTTTGATCATGGCTTCCCACCCCTGTCATCCTAAAACCCTAATCTAGTCTCCTTCTTAAGGAGGAAAGCATTGTGGTGGTGATTTGGGGAGAGGGAGTCTCACTTCAAAGCTCTCTTTCCAGGAACCACAGCAACTAAAAAAAGTCACCCATTTATCAGCTTTTATCATTAATCCAAAGCTGCATTGAAGAAGCCCTGCCCCCAACACCTGTTCCCTTTGTTTTGTTCTCTGACCTGGGACCCCTTCCAAGAAGTGTAACAAGGAAGGATGCAACTTTTTAAAAAAATTAATCAGCAGAAAGTTTCTGTCAGTTTTGCAAAGGTCAGTGCAAACATCTTTTCAAAGGAGCCCAAGATGTGCTTCCTAAAGTTATCCAACAATTGCTGCTGCTACAGGAGCTATAAATGTTTTTGGAAGGGGGAAAAAAGCTCTGCAGTCATGCAGGCCGCCGCGTGGTCCCATCCTCGCTCGTAAAAGCTTCTCCTTACAATAATGTCTAGCTTTTAAAGCTACAACAAACAAACCTATGGTCACGTAAAGCATACTCACGTAAAGCATACTGCAGCTGCTAATATGCCATAAGATCCACTGTCCTGTAATATCACATATGAGCTTTAACTACTGATGATGCCCAGGACGGCGAAACAAGGCCAGTATTCCGGAAATCCTTGTCTTAGACTTTGTGAAAGGATTTTGTGGAACTGTAACAACCTTTCATGTGGATGGTTTGGACTTTATGGACAGACAGGTGCAATAGACACCATTACATGGATGGACCTTCCCCGTTTTCGAACTGTACCCCCTTGTTTAATCAGCAGCCCCAATGTGCTCTGCGCTGTATAGAACAGGAAATCAAGATACTCATCACACCAGAGGAGAGGAACCATTTGCCCTGCATTAGAACTCCATTCATCACTGTCCAACAACATCTGAAGCACCATAGATTTCGAATCCCTGCCTTATATAGTGCCAGAGATGTTATGGGTGTTGCTCCTGACCTGCTGTATGCAAAAGCTGAAATTTTCAGGAATCTGTGCAAAAAGTGGAGGATTTCAAGTTTAGGGGCTGGGTGATACCTGGTTTTAAACATCACGATAGATCACCAACTGAATATTGAGATATACTGATATAGCATGATGTCTAAAATAAGGATGGAGTTATGTAGAGGCATTGGCTGGCTTCACGGTTTTTCCCACATTGTGATTTTTGCATAGCGCATGCACACGTACACATGTCATGATTTGCGATATACTGTCAGGTCAAAAATTATGAAACCAGTATCATGACTTCAAACCGGTTTTGGACGATATATTGATATATCGCCCAACCCTATTCTGCTTCGAGGTTCAGAATTCAGGTTAGCTATCTTAAAAAATGTGCACAATGGATCTCCATTCACTTGGTCCAGTTGAAGACACGTGCACCAGTCACACACCTGGGCACACAGGTGTAGGCAGGGCCAGCCCAAGACATTTTGGCACCTGAGGCGAACCCTGCCCACCAGTGGAAAAGGGTTGAGGGAAGATCTACATCAGGAACAAGGGGGAATAAATATCTACATTGGGAACAATAGAGGAGGGGGGGTCAGATCATCCTTACCAAATGGCTGAAGAGGGGATCAAAGGCTATCACTGGGAGGGGGGTACTGCTCTGAATCAAACCAGGTGGCTGCAGATCCCAGGAGACCCCCAAGGGAAGCCCTTGACATTTTCTCCCTTGGGGTAGGAAGAGACCAGCAGCACCTTCTGCTCATCAAGAGGCCTTTGTAGATGCAAAACTGGGGAGGAGGCATATCATGGGGGCACAGGGATGGTTGCCCCAGGCTCAAAATTGTTAGGGGGCACTAAATTTCAATGCCCAGTGCTGCCTCAATATAGCTGCGTGCTTCTGTCACTGGGCTCCATTAAAAACAGCTTCTCCATGCGGACCAGGAAGTGATCTCTCCAGACAACGGAACGACTCTTCTTTTCTCATCTCTGTGGCTGTGATCTCCTGGGTGACGCAAGCGCCATTAGGCAGTTGAATGTCCATGGATACTCCATCTGCTTCCCTCCCACCCCCTCTGTGTGGCCCTGGGTGCTGGCAATCCATGCTATGCCACTGGGGGGGGGCTGCCCAAGAGACAGTAGATCTGTCCTCCAAGGAGTGGACTGCAGATATTGCCGCTGCCACGGCAGCGATAGCAGCCGGCGATGCATTATTTGAAGGTCAAATCTGCTACCCCTGCGGATCTTGCCACCTGAGGTGCTTGCCTCACTTTGTCTCATGGGTGGGCCGGCCCTGGCTTTAGGGAAGATCTGCCTTTAGAAAGCATCCTTACCCCTTTCTCAAAGGTGAAAAGGCATTATTTGTGGAGTGGGTGGGGGGAGGGAGCAAAGGACAGATGCAGAGCAGCATTCTCCAAACAAACCTACTTACCCTTTGGACTTTACATTTCTCAAGGGTGGGGAGAGTCCTTTACGAATACCCAGAAGGAACTTCATCTCCCAGCAATCACCTGGTTGGCAGAGCATGCTCAGTAGGGAAGGGCAGAAATGTCCGCTTCCCTTCCTCTCAGTTTCTCATTTCTCCAGTCTCACATTCAGTTCTGAACATCCCCATATCTGTTTGATCTTCTGTTTTGTTTTGTAAAGTCCTCATCAAAATTCGTCAGTGAATTGCCCTTGATATGCACTTCTTTTTTGCAGAGCAATTTCCCCTAACAAAATGCGCTTTTGTATGTTATTTCACCAATTACATGCATTTGGAGGCACACATTGCACTAACTTATACACGCATGATACTTTTGGCTGGAGAAGGGCATTACAAAATTCAGAGAAGTGCAAAATTCAAAGGCTGCCCTATGTGTTTCAATTTGAACGTTGTGTTGGGAAGCGTGAATGGGCTAAGTTTGCATTGCTGGGGGGTTGGACTAGACGACTCTTCCAACTCTACAATTTTATGATTCTATGGTTCTATTAAATAGGAACGGAATCACATTTCTCCCCCTATCCTTAGCTATAGGTTAGGTCCGTCATTTTTAACTGTCGTCAAAATATCCCTTGTCGCTAGTCCTTTGGCAAAGGATGGATTCCAATAAATGTGTAAGCCTTTAGAGATGCCATCGGGGGGGCTGAATGAGTTGACCCTCAGGGTCCCTCTATAAGTCTATGATTCTAGGGTTCGAATCCCCTTTGCTGTGCATTTTTAGGAGAAAGCAAAACCCCCTTGCATTCAAAATTGACTTCAAGGGTGAGCTGCGGGTGAAATTAAACTCTGGGGCTGCCCCTTTCCTAAAACACCACTCGCAGATCAACCCCCCCAACTTTCTCACAGTGTTTGCACATGCAGACACATGTTCCACAGCGCACAGCTGCCTCTTCCCCCCTTTTTCACCTAAAGGCTGCGGGGTAAGGGTGGGGGGTCTGCTGTTCTTGGAGGCAAAACAAGGGGGGGAAACCAGATTTGCCCATTGCCATCAACAGAGAAGCCCTCAACTTCATCAAGAGCTTTGCAAATGAATCTTTGGAATGTCTCCACAGATGCTTTCCGAGCCGTGCAGCTGCTGCCGTCAGAAATCCTCTCCAGGGCACAAGACATCCTTGTCAAATGGGTAGGAGAGCGAGGGAGACCCTCCAGCTGTCTCAGAAATGCGAAAGCCAAGAAGTCTGGCTCTCCTCTCATTCCCCCCCCCCCCCGCTCTCCCACTGCTTTTGCCCTGATGGTGTTAATATGTTTGTTATTTTTTAAGTAGGTACCGCAGCGTGAGCAAACAAGGCCTATTGCAAAACCCTCATCCGAGAGGTGACCAGAGCTCGCAGCTCTTTAGAAGTCTTGCCATGTGCTTTGGAAGGCTTCGCCTGCTCATTCCAGATGCACAGAGCCCAGCTGCCTTGCTTCAGTGGCCTCAGAAAGGAGCTTCACATACGCTCAGAAGTGCTGTCAGGATATTGTGTGCTCTGAACCGGGGATGGGGAATCCGAGGCTGTCTGGATGTTATTGGGCTTCTCAACTCACATCAGCATTAGACAACATGGACAATGTTTAGCCAGCAAAATCCAGAAGGCTGCAAGCTCCTCATTGACCATTTCATGGCTTAATCCTGGAACTACACAGCAGCAGCAGCAACAGATTCAATAACAACCCACGTGTTTTGAGCAAGCCATGAATGTCCAGCCGCACTGCTCCATCCCTTTCGGGAAAGTTCACAGATCAGTAGTAGAACACATGCCTTTGAACCAGTGGTGTGCGGTCAGTGGACTAGGGGGACTAGGCTAGCCCCATAAATGTTCCCCTGGTGCCACTTTCCCAAAGCCCTGAAAAGCTTCTGTCCGTCTTAGGGAGGGAGGCACGATGCTCCCATGGGTCCATGAGCCCTCCCACCACCTTCCCAGTGCCCGCCTGGCTTTGGGAAGGAGACAGGGGACTCCAGCATCCTATCGGAGCCCTGCCTTCTCCTTCCCAAAGCCCAGGAAGCTTTTGCCCAGCTTACGGAGCCTTAAATGGCCTCAGCCCAGTATACCTGAAGGAGCATCTCCACCCCCATCGTTCAGCCCAGACACTGAAGTCCAGCTCCAAGGGCCTTCTGGTGGTTCCCTCACTGCAAGAAGTGAGGTTACAGAGAACCAGGCAGAGGGCCTTCTCGGTAGTGGCACCTGCCCTGTGGAATGCCCTCCCATCAGATGTCAAGGAAATAAACAACTACCTGACTTTTAGAAGACATCTGAAGGCAGCCCTGTTTAGGGAAGTTTCTAATGTTTGATGTTTTGTCGTGTTTTTAATATTCTGTTGGGAGTCGCCCAGAGTGGCTGGGGAAACCCAGCCAGATGGGCAGGGTATAAATAATAATAATAATAATAATAATAATAATAATAATAATTATTATTATTATAGGGAGGAAGGTGTGATGCTCATGCTTCTGATGTCAGGACACTGAGACATCACACACATGATGTCAACCTCCCCCATCACCCTCGCAAGCTGGTGCTTCTGGCCCTAACTGTTCCCCTATGAAAAATTTCACCGCACGCCGCTGCTTTGAATGCAGAAGGTCCCAGATTCAGTCTCCAGGATGGAGTTGGGAACCTAGTCTGAAAACCTGGAGAGGGCAGCAGGCAATCTTGAGCTGGGCTGACTAATGGTCTGGTTTGATATAAGGTAGCTTCCTACGCAAAATTGGAACAGAGTCTCAAGGCCGAAAGAAATTATGGCCATGGAGCACTTTGCACAATTAAACTGCTACCAGACTGATTCAGAATAAGTGCACGGAGGAAATGCCCCGCTCTCTAAATGCCAGATGCCTAATAAACAGGGTTGCCAATTTTTCTTTCTTTTTCAGATCTCTTTAACACCTGATGAACAGAAACTCCTTTCTCCATCTTCCCCCTCCCAGTACGTTTCCGAGCACAATTCAAAGTGTTGATGCTGACCTCTAAAGCCTTAAACGGCCTTGGTCTTGTATACCTGAAGGAGCATCTCCACCCCCATTGTTCTGCCCGGACACAGAGGTCCAGCACCGAGGGGCTTCTGGTGGTTCCCTCACTGTGAGAAGCAAAGTTACAGGGAACCAGCCAAAGCGCCTTCTCACCCCATGGAAAGCCTTTCCATCAGATGTCAAAGAGATAAATAATTATACGACTGCCTGTAGACATCTGAAGGCTGCCCTGTATCAAGGCGCTTGTAATGTTCTGTTCTGTTCTGTTGATGTTTGTTTATGTTGGAAGCTGCCCAGAGTGGCTGGGGCAACCCAGGCATATGGGCGAAGTACTACTGCTACTACTACTAACAACAACAATAATAATATAATTAGGAAAAGCTTTAATAAATGCTTGCCTGGAAGACCACTATTAAAGGCAGAGGAGCAGGAGGACTCCCCAACAAATATGGCAGAGATTTAGATTGCCTTGAAAAATGAACTTACCTAATTTTCACTTTCTGAAACCATATGCAAACCAAAACGCAGCCATTTTTTGAAATCAGCACTTCTCTGAACTTTGAATTCCAGTTCTCCAGCCAAAGAAAGTGTGCTGGTCTACAACTACTGGATTGCGGCCTGATCCACGGTGGGTCACAACAGGAGCGCTACCATCGTGCAAATATGTGGTAAAAGGTTAAGAAATGGGTCCCCAAATGTATTAGAAGTGGGTCCTGGAACTAGCTATGCTAGCGTAAAGGGCAGGGCTAGCCCAAGACATTTTGGCACCTGAGGTAAACCACAAAATGGCGTCCCCACTCCCTGCCGGGGAAGAAGGGGTGAGTGAAGATCTACATCAGGAATGGGGGTGGGGGTGGAATAAAGATCTACATTGGGTTCTGCTGACCCTGTGGATCCTGCCGCCTGAGGCAGTTGCTTCATGTTACCTCATGTGTGGGCCGGCCCTGGCAAAGGGCACCTAAAAATACATATATTACTGAAAATAAAATACATTTTCATGCATTCTAGTAAGGGGAATCTCTTTCCAGAAAGCTTTATTTCAGGCAAAATTGCCCACAAAAATGTGCCTATGAAGAGAAATCCTTTTGCAAAAAAAAAAAAAAAGCCTACCTATGTGCAAATGTGGAAAGCTGAATTTAAGATTGGGAAAATGAAAAAAAAAAAATGAAAGAGACAGATTCACTCATCCTTGCGCAGCCCCAGTAAGAGCAGAAGAACACAAACAGATCTCCGGTTGAAACGCAATCTAGAAGATCAGTACATTTAGAATTAGTGCAAGTAGCCGTGATTTATACCAAGGCTAAGTAAGGAAGGGGGTGTGTGGAAAAAAACCCTGCCTCTTAAACAACATAATACACGTCTCCATGGGAACGGAGGCCTGAGCTAAGAGAGAGAGTTAGTTAATCAAGAGGAAAAATCCGGTGGTTTGAAAAGGTCTTTTGTAAAGCACCGTAGAATTTATCCAATCCAACAAAGAACTACAAGAATGTTAACAGGTCCATGGGAACCTCACACCTTGACCCTCGAAGATGAGCCTGGGCTGGGATAGGCCTCTGTTTTTAAATGAACAATTCACAGTCGGGTCTGGATGAAGAGATACTCTGGGGCCTAAGAAATACTCTGGGTCAAAACATTCAAATTGGCTGGTGGGGAGGAAGGCATATCAAATCAAAATCAGAAAAGACTCAAGGTTGTTCCACTAGGGAGTGGGGAGCAATTCAATATGGTCCACATTTAAAGGCAAAACTACACAATTCACTCTTCCTGAAACACTACGAGGCCTGAACCACGGCCGTCTTTCAAAATTCACACCTGTCTGAATTTTGCAATGTAGTTTTCCAGCAAACTAGTAAGCACAGAGGTGTGTTTGCCATGGGGAAGTGTGAAAGAAAATAGGGTTGCCATATTTTGAAGTTGGGTCAACTTCAACTTTTAACTATGGATCGCTATGACGACTCTACCCATGAAAAGGAGGACGTGTCCTGGAAAAAGAGGACATATGGCAACCCTAGATGTGTATACTAGTGACGAGGACATGCAAAAAAAAAAATGCATCACATTCGGGGAAATCGCCTTGCAGGAATGCTTGTCTTAGGCAAAATTGCATACAATTGTGTGTCAGTTAGGGGAAATGTCCACTAAACTGCTGCTGAACTTTCATGAAGTTACAGTATTGGCCTGAATATAAGCCTCACTCCCCCCCCCCCCCAAATTCCAACCGTGAAAAGTTAAAGTGCGGTTTAAATTCATGACCTTACAAAAATTGGCCTTTTTACGATATCGCTGCTGAAACAGACATACGGTAAATGTTTTATTGTCGATTTGCGAGCTTGAGACTGTTCATGTGCCGTTTACGGGTGTGAGTGCCTGCAGAATTGTAGCCAATTGAATAGCGATTTGCGATTTCAGCAATTTTACGGTAACTTTTGCGGACTTGGAAAATCAAAGGCTTAAATTGGCTCCAGGTTAAAATTCTACCAACCGCAGCGACTTTCAGCCTGTAACCCAATTTTAAGGGAGTGGCTTATATTTGGGTATTGTCTTTTTTCCTCCACCCCCCTTTTGAATTTTAAAGGTGCGGCTTATTTGTGGGTGCGGCTTATATTCGGGCCAATACGGTAAGTGAGTGGTGGTAGGAGCAATTGTTTATTTGCCTGCTTCTTCCCTCTTGGAGATAGTGATGTCTACACCCAGAGTTAGAAGAAAAGGGAGTCAGGCTATAGGGAGAGCGGGGGAGCTGTGCTCTACGGCTCCTGGAACTACAACAGCTTGGGGTTTTCCAGGAATGTTTGGGAAGCAGCACACCAGACAGCAAGCGGATCAGTTAAGGACTGCAAAGCCTCAGATCCGAATCTTTCTGAGCCATGAAGCTCTCTGGCTGATCCTGAGCCGAGCCGCGTGAGACAAAAGCATAATTAATGCATATGAAAATAGACTTCTGTGGGGGAAGAATTTCCATTGATTTCGCTTTCCACCATCACCTTTGCATAGGTACTTTGTGCATTAGGGCAATACCTTTCCATTTAACCTTTTGCACATGGCTGGAATCCATCTCAGTGCTTTGTAAGTGTATTTACACACACACATAAACACGCAATATGTAGGTGACAGGTAACAAAAGCCAGAGGGACAGACTGCTTAGAAAGACTGGAGGAAAAATTCAGATTTTTCGATGCCAGCTTCAGATAGTCAGTAAGGTTTGCCAGTCATGTAGAGAATTAATACAATACTTTATGCTCCAGTGTTTCATATTGTAAGGGCAGAGAAAACTGCTTTAAATCACTGGTCCATTCAGCTCAGCATTGTTTCAAGAAGAAACCACTACTCAGAACTAAGTCCCATTGAGTTTAACAAGCCTTACTCCCAGGTAGGGCTGGAAGGATCTATCTATTTCCGTTTTCTCAGTTTCTCATTTTTCAAATCTTCATTTCGGGTTTCTCTCAGTTTCTCATTTTTCAAATCCTCATTTTGGGTTCTCCACATATTTGCAGAAATTTTCCACTGAGGGGAAAAGTCCTTAGCGTTTCGGCGCAGAATTCTGCTAATGAACTTACACAGTTTAGTCTGATGTGCACATTTTCACAAGCGATTTTTCCTGAATAGAATGTGCTGCTGTATCTAATATTCTAATGCACACTATCTGTAATGTGTATGGGTTGCTCGTGCGTAAGTTGCCGCCTCTCCAGGCTTTGTTGCCTTGCTAAACCTTTCAGTCTGGGCAGCCCTTCACTTCGTGGCTGCCTCAGTCGCTAGCAGAATCCGTCAGTGGGTGTTTCTTAAATATTTTCCAACATAAAAGTTGTTTGACACCCAGTCTCCTCCTACTCTCTCTGCGCGGAAGTCTTCTGCTCAGGGTGGGCGTGGGTAGCGGAGGACCCGTGCTCTCCCCGCTGGTGTCCAGTGAAGAGTCCTGGAGCCCTCTCGCCGATTCCCCCATCAGCCCCTCTATATCCCTGGTGTTGCGCTGATTTGCTTCCCCATCTGCGGAGCTGCCTCTCTCCCTGCTGGGCCCTTCTCCAGCATCATTTGAGAGCCTTCCCTCCGCCTCTAGCTCCGATGTCAGTTCCCTGACACTATCATATGTGTTTTTGTAAACGTTTGGCTGGAAAACGGCACCGCAAAATTCAGACAAATGTATGTTTCAAAGATGAGCTGCGTTCTGGTTCTCGTATTGTTTCAGAAAGCGTGGATCTGCTAGGTCTGGCTTTAAAGGCGTACTGACTCAAATTTCTCCTCCATCCCCCCCCCGCCCCAAACCCGGTAAGTAAACGTAGGATCAGAACCTTAGATCAGCTGCTCCTCAAACAGCCCTAAACTACCAACGCACTAGGTACCTGCATCCCACCCAGATGACTCTCTCTGCATGGCAGACAGGCAGCATGAGTGAAGGAGGAGGCGCAAACCACAGGGAAGCATCTGCAAGACTAGGCATGTGCTTTGAAGAACAAACTCAAAGGGATAAAGCAGGCCAGTGTGTGCCACGTGCAAAAAAGGAGGAGGGAACAGAGCCAAGAGCCTCCAATTCACATGCCCCAAGGGGATGGCTGTTGGAAATCCAGCACGTGCCCCTTCATATAGAATCACAGAATTGGAAGGGACCCTGAGGATCATCTAGTCCAACCCCCCGGAATGCAGGAATATGCAGCTGTTCCATACGGGCATCGAACCTGCAACCTTGGCCTTAATGGCACCACGCTCTAACCAACTGAGCTATCCTGCTTGTATTATTCCATTGCAGCCTGCTTTTGAGCCGCTAGGCTGATATCTCTCTTGCCCCAGTGTATTTTCTTTTAATGTCTCTTAACAGTGGCTGTTTTAAATAATAATAATAATAAAATTTTATTTATACCCCGCCCTCCCCAGCCAAGACCGGGCTCAGGGCAGCTAACAACCAATAATAAAAACAAGTTGATTAAAATACAATTTTTAAAAAAGATTAAAATACAACATTAAAACATGAGGATGCAGCCTCTTCACAGGAGGAGAAAGGGAAAAGAAAGAGGGGGAGGGAATCAAACTGATTCTAAGCCAAAGTTTTCTTCGTGATTTTCATGGGGTGATGGGTTGATGTATGGCGGTGGGGAAGAATAAGTCGGTTTTCTTTTGCTTCATTGCGAATCAGGTTTGGGGGTTTTTGACATCGTTTTTTAAAAAGCTGAAATTTATACTTTTTAGCTCATTTTCATTTTAAATTATTTTGCTGCCTGATCTTTAGAGGATGCTTGGATTTAGTCCTTTTACTAAGGATTTTCCTCACATTTTTTTTTTTTTTTTGGGCAACTGATTTTTTATGTGGCAATGTTTTTTTTGACACCGACAAGGATTCTCCATTGAGTTACGTTTCATCGAATGTATAAATTCCTTCCTTTTTGTTTTGGTGTTTACTTAAGGTGTTTTAACCTGTGTTGTAAACCGCTTAAGAGTTTTGAGTAACTACGAGCGGTAAATAAATAAATATTATTATTTTAAATATTTTTTATAACTACCCATTTCAGGTGTCTCCCCACAACTCCTCACATTGAGAAGTGTGGACCAGACATAAGAAGCAATCCTATGCACACAAGCTTGGCGTAATACAAGCCAGCGTAAGTTAAACTGCCCTAAAGGTACACCAGAGCCAAATCCCGTTCAGCTGTGGAACCGCTGCAGCTGCTCTGCCCGAGCCGGGAAGAAGGGAAACATGCCTTTAAAATAGGGTTTTATGCAGGGCTGCCAATCATCTGAATGAGCAGAACAAGCTTAGGATTTGACCTAAGAGTCACCCCCAGTGCTGCCCAAACTACGCCCCCAGAATGTCCATTTTGGGCATCTTGCGCTGGCCTCGGCTCAGCCAGACGGGTGGGGGTATAAATAATAACATTATTATTATTAAGTTGTGCTGGTGTATCTTTGGCTAAGCCAGGCTGGTCTCTTAACACCAGCAGAGCCAGAGATCATCTATGCATTCTAAACTGCCCATCTTGACAGATCTTGCCCCCGTCAACAACGCCACCAGATTCCTGGTGGAGCACATATATTTTAACCAGCTGGTCTCGACTGAGATGTTTCAATGGTGATTTCACCATATAACACCAGTCTTGAAAGACCTACATTGGCTCCCAGTACGTTTCTGAGCACAATTCAAAGTGTTGGTGCTGACCTTTAAAGCCCTAAACCGCCTTGGTCAAGTATACCTGAAGGAGCATCTCCACCTCCACTGAGGTCCAGCTCCAAGGGCCTTCTGGCGGTTCCCTCAATGTGAGAAACCAGGTTACAGGAAACCAGGCAGAGGGCCTTCTCGGCAGTGGCAACCGCCCTGTGGAACGCCCTCCCACCAGATGTCAAAGGGAACAACAACTACCAGACTTTTGGAAGACACCTGAAGGCAGCCCTGTTTAGGGAAGCTTTTAATGTTTGATGTATTACAGTATTTTAATATATTTTTGGGAAGCCGCCCAGAGTGGCTGGGGAAGCCCAGCCAGATGGGCGGGGTATTATTATTATTATTATTATTATTATTATTATTATTATTATTATTATTAATTTCTGCCTGTCTGGGTAGGCTTGCCTAGAAAAAAAATATTTTAAGCAGGTGTTGAAAACAGCAGTGAAGGTGACTGGCTGATGTCAAGAGGCAGGGAGTTCCAATGTGTATGGATTTATTTAGATGGGTGCCAACAAGAAGTTCAGAATCACTATTATGTGGTACCTGTAACACTGCCAGTTCTGCAGACTGAAGTGGTCATATGGGCCTATATGGGGTAAAGCGATCTCACTAGTAAATTGGTCCCAAGCTGTTAAGGGCTTTAAGGAGTGTCTCCACCCCCATCATTCAGCCCAGACACTGAGGCCCAGCTCCGAGGGCCTTCTGGCAGTTCCCTTGCTGCAAGAAGTGAGATTACAGGGAACCAGGCAGAGGGCCTTCTCGGTGGTGGCGCCCGCCCTGTGGAATGCCCTCCCATCAGATGTCAAGGAAATAAACAACCATCTGACTTTTAGAAGACATCTGAAGGCAGCCCTGTTTAGGGAAGTTTAATGTTTGATGTTTTATCGTGTTTTTAATATTCTGTTGGGAGCTGCCCCGAGTGGCTGGGGAAACCCAGCCAAATGGGCGGGGCACAAATAATAATAATAATAATAATAATAATAATAATAATAATAATAATAATAATAATAATAATAATAATAATTTGCTGTTGTTGTTGTAACACCTTTAATTGGGCCCAATTGCAAATGGGCAGTTCTCTGAGCAGAGGTACTGTTGCGTTTGTGCAAATTTACATAGGGAAAAAATGGCATATAAATGGAAATAATAGCATTAAATATTTTAGGGATTTTTTAAAATTAAAAAAATGAAGTTTCTTGGATTTCTTTTTACTTAAATAAATACTGAGTGGGATATAAATTCCTTAGAAGAAATAAAAGCATTCCAGCAACCATTTGATGCCATTAAAAAAGAAGGTATGGTATACATACTAAATATTTAGTGCTGCATCCTTGCTGGATAAGGTTTCAAAAGGCTTCTTGTGAACCAACAGAGTGACCTGCATGTTGCATTGGTTTGGTTGGCACCTGTTATCTGCTGCCATTGGCATAAGAAGTGAGCCTCATCCAGGGAAACGCACACTGAGTACTAAGGGAGCCTCGCCCTCACATGCATATCCCAGACAAAACTGCACTGCTCTGAATTAAGCAGGTTTGGGACGGTAAGGATTTGTCCCTAAGTGTGGCGCTGTGGGTTAAACCACAGAGCCTAGGACTTGCTGATCAGAAGGTCGACAATTCGGATCCCCGCGACGGGGTGAGCTCCCATTGCTCAGTCCCTGCTCCTGCCAACCTAGCAGTTCGAAAGCACATCAAAGTACAAGTAGATAAATAGGTACCACTCTGGCGGGAAGGTAAACAGCGTTTCCGTGCGCTGCTCTGGTTCGCCAGAAGCGGCTTAGTCATGCTGGCCACATGACCCAGAAGCTGTTCGCCGGCTCCCTTGGCCAATAAAGCGAGATGAGCGTTGCAACGCCAGAGTCGGTCACGACTGGACCTAATGGTCAGGGGTCCCTTTACCTTTACCTTTAAGTTCTGATTTGCCCCTTTTATTCTGCTCAGGGGTATGTTGCAGTAAAGTTGCACTATTCCCCAGTAAGGTATCTCGACATGCTGTCGGTGTTCGAAATTAGCCAGGCGCCAGGAGCATTTTGCACCTGGCTTTTGACCACTTGCGACCAAGCGAAGATGTCTGGGTGCCAGGATGGCACCTGACATTTTTATCATTTATTTATTTAATTTATATATACCTCCCTATACCCGAAGGTCTCAGGGTGATTCACATAAAATATCATCTCCACCATCTGGAATTTGCATGCCTGGGGATCATTGCATCCTGACTGCTTTGCACACCCATGCCCCCATCCTGTAGAATTCTATCAGTTATATATTATCTGCACAATCAGAATGAATTTTTGGAACCAAAATGTGTTTTCTGTGCAGCCTGAGCAGCAGAAGTCATCATGAAGGAAAAGAGTTTGGAGCAGATATACAGGTTACATACGCTTCAGGTTACATACGCTTCAGGTTACAGACTCCGCTAACCCAGAAATAGTACCTCGGATTAAGAACTTTGCTTCACGATGAGAACAAAAATTGTGCTCCAGCAGCACGGCGGCAGCAGGAGGCCCCATTAGCTAAAGTGGTGCTTCAGGTTAAGAACAGTTTCAGGTTAAGAACGGACCTCCGGAATGAATTAAGTACTTAACCTGAGGTACCACTGTCCATGTGAACTGTCCCTGGATAAAGTGACTTTTCTTCCCTAAGTTCTCAGAGCTCTTAACCTAGCTCAAGGTGGTCATCTGAACTAGTCAGATGTTTAACTGAGAATCCATCACCGTCAGTTGTCCATCATAAGACTTTAGAGCTGTCTTACCCCCAAACTAGACATTTTGTCCTGGCAACTGTAACCTTGGTTTAAGAAGCTATTTGGAGCCTGGCTCATATATCTGAGTTTCTAACACTGCATTTTCTGATTAGGTTGCAATGTGCCGCTGGGTAGACTTGAATTTAACTGAGGGAGTTGCCATCTTTCTGGGTCTGTGGACATACCTGCAAACCACAACCAAGCACACTCTGCAACCCATGATATTGGCTACCATGGAATGCTTCTTACAAGCCTAATTTGTGTGGAAAAAACCCTTCGGGCAACCAGGGAAAACCTTCATAGGCACCCACAAGCAGCACGTTGGCAACTGCTGGTCTTGTGTTACCGGTGGCCACCAATATTCAGTGACCCTGAATATATTTTCTGTCAGCAAACAGCATTAACCATCACATTTGCAGCCGCTTCCCTGGTTTCAATCAACATTTCGCTTCAGAAGGAAAGGGCCAATTGATGTTAGACGCACCAGGCCACATGTGATACAACCCCAACACAATAAGACATAAATTGCTCTCGAACACACACGCAAACAGGCATCGAGTTCAGGAACAGATGAATTCCAGCTAAATCCAAAAAGCTGACAAGCTGAATGGCACAAACAGATGTGAATTGCAGCACGCTTGGGTGGGGGTGGATGCAAGTAACTTCTCCATTAGTTCACAGACACTTATTATAAGAGTCCCTTTTGCTAACCAGAGACCACAAAAATATTCTAGATCTCCATTCCCAAGAGAAGGAACCAAGAATATGACATTTAATTAAAAGCAGATTGGGGAACTGCCAAACTTTGTTGGCGGCAAGGAGGGGGAATGAGCGCAGAAATGGGGGCTTTGCCAACCTGTTGTTCTAGGCAAAAATGGGCAGAAAGAAAAGAGCATGCCTCTCAGTATAACACCCTAGATAGGTCTACTCAAAAGTAAGTCCCGCAGAGTTCAGATGGGGCTTCCTGAGGGAGGAACAAAAAGGGATGTCAGCTTAAATATCGGACAGCTCTCTAAATCTCAGGTCCCTGCTTGCAGGACAGTTCTGTGTGATTCGAATTCCTGCTCCCCTCTTAACTACTGCAGCGGATTTTATGCCTCCAGTCTGAACCTCAAGTTCAGAAAGAGAGTGGGAGGCTCCGGAGAAAAGGGCGCCTCTCACCATACCAAACACTGCACGCTCCCCGTCCCAACGCTGTTTCACTTACAGGTATCGTTGCCCGTCCATGTGATGGTGCAGAGCCACGGAGAGCCCGAAGTAGCTGTCCGGGGTCTTGCCTTTCTTGTGGACCAGAAATTTCGTGTCCAAGTTGAAAGCCGTGCATCTCGGGGCGCAGAGGGAAATCCACAGGGCGCATGCCAGCAGGAGCGCTTTCTGCCTCCCAAGCTGGCTCTTGCGTCCTGCGGGTCTGCAAAGGTGGAACTGGCTAGAGCCCATGTCGTGTTTCGCCGATTTCTTTCTCCTCCTTTTTTTGCTTCCCAGGAGTCTGCTGCGCCCTTCTGCAAAGGAGTTTGCGGGTTGCTTGCTCGTTTTGCTGGGGGCTGGGGGGGGGGACCCGGCTTGCTGTTGTTGTTGCTTTCAGTTCCTGGAGTTTTGCCCTCCTCCCCTCTCCAACCTCCTTTGTGAATGTTGCAGATTGTAGCAGCAGCAGCCTCCCTGCTTAGCGATGGGGGATTCCTTCCTCTCCACCCGGTTCTTCCCTACGCGCAAAAGGCTCGGATGGAGCCGGTTCTGTGGCTGGTATCGCGCAAGCGAGGCGCGCGCGTGCTTGCTTGCTTGGTTACCTCCCTCCCCACCTTGCACAGAGTCTGAGCAGCCGCTCTGGCTACACTTTTCTTCCGGGGGAAAAAGAAACAGTCGGAGCGAGCAGGAGTGACAACCGCTTGGTTCTTAAAGGGGCCCCGGAAAGGTTGGACACCTGCCCAGCGCGCAAACAAAGACGAGGGCAGATAAAAGGCCGGGGAACTGATTTCATTCTTGCTAGTATTTTCTTTTTCTTTTATAAAAAAAAGTACCTTAAAGGTACAAAGACCCAGATTTGCCTGGAGGTTTCCAGGCGCACGCTTTCCCCTCGAAGCGCATCTCTCCGTGATCACAGGTGTATTGGGGCGCGCTGCGTTTAGTCAGCGGGCAAGGGGGTGCACTCTGCACGCGCTCAGGGGCCCTTGTTTTTATTATGACGCCGCGCGAGAAATAACAAGAGCCGGTTCTGGCGCACTTGCCGGCTTTCCTGGGTAAACCGCTGGGCTTATCTAAAGGAAGCAGAAGTTTGCCTGACTCAGAACCATCACTGGATCAAAATATTTTACCAGATGTCCCTTGCATTTCCCTCAGTCAGCCCTGGGCAAGCCCTACCATTGGTGCTGTGAGGTTTGTCTGTTTTGTTATTGCATTGCTATCCTGCTCCTTGGCCAAGATGCTCATCTCACTCTCTGCCTGTCCCAAGTCCACTGTCACAACAACCCTATAGGGTTGGAGGCAATAAAGTGGTCCAAAATCACCCAGTGAGCTTTGTTGCAAAACAGAGCTTGGTAACTGTCTCTCCCTGGTCTAAGTTCAACATCCTAGCCACTCCACCTCACTTGCTCTCTAGTTTTGAAGTTCCGGGACTGATCCCTGCTGAGCCAGCCTTCCCCCAGTCAAGTAAACTGCACTGGAATTACATACAACTTGAAGTGAGAGAGAGGCTGGTCCCTCACTCAGGTTCACAGCTTTCAAATGTGGCAAGCGGACATCCACATCTCAGAATAGCTCAGATGGTTTGAGCATGGTGCTGATAACGCCACGGTTGCAGGTTCGAACCCCGTATGGGACAGCTGCATATTCCTGGACTAGATGATTCTCAGGGTGGCTTCCAACTCTACAAATCTGTGATTCTAACCTGTAGATTTTAAAATGTGTGTGTGTATATATATAAAAATCTAGCTATGCTGTTTGGTCCTCCCTAAGATGGCTTTCCACTTTGGATGTTTGTATTTCAAACTGCTCTCTGTGTGCGCACATGTATTCTTCCGAATTCATAGATTTCATAGTTTCAAAACCACACCCCTTAGCTGATTCATCATTATGACATATAAGTTACTTCCAGGTGACCTTCTAACTGAGCATTTGTTCTGGTTTATTTGCGTAAACTCTGCAGGTTGGCTCAAAGATGTTGTATGTTTACTAAGCATTCATACTGGTTTGTTTGCACCAAGTTTGTGGGAAGGTTAGAGAACACTGGCTGCCATTTTTTATTGAGCTTTCATTCTGATTTGTGAAGTTACGTTTATAACCTGCTGCTTTTATTGTATGTTCATTCAATTGTTTTGTTTTTTATAATTTTATTTGTAAATTTTCAACAAACAAACAATTCAACAACATTTCAAATTTAGCAATCAGTCATTCCACCTACAACTTCTCCTCCATCCCTCCGTGTTTCCCTCAAAATTTCAATTTATGCTGCATATTATTGTTACTCTATACCTTCACCTTATCTCACATAAAAAACAAAATGTTCACCCCCACTGCTGTTCTTACTCAAATCCTATTTGCATTCTAACATTTTTACACTGAGCTTTCAAGCATTCTGCAAACATTTTCCAATCTTCTTTAAGACCAGTCTCTTTCTGATTTCTGATTTTGCACGTCAAACTTGCCTGTTCTACATAGTCTATCAATTTCAGCTGCCATTCTTCTTCAGTAGGGAGCACCTCATCATACAATTATTGTGCGTATAATATTCCTGCTGCCGTGGTTGTGTAAAGAAATAGATTTATCTGGGTTTGGGGGAATATCTGCTCCAGCTATCTCTAGTAAAAGAAGAAGCTTCTAGTTTGGGGGGGGATAGTTGCCTTAAATATCTTTTTCAACTCATTATAAATCATCTCCCCAAAGTCCATAGCTCCTTTCACAGCCACCACATACGGTAAAATGTGCTTTCTACTTCTTTACATTTCCAACACTCAGCTGTTTGGGTTTTAACATTTGCATTTCCACTGTAAGCAGCTTTGTGAGGGCTCGCACTGAAAAGCGAGACAGAAATATGTTAAATACCGTATTTTTTGCTCTATAAGACTCACTTTTTCCCTCCTGAAAAGTAAGGGGAAATGTGTGTGCGTCTTATGGAGCGAATGGAGGCTGCGCAGCTATCCCAGAAGCCAGAACAGCAAGAGGGATTGCTGCTTTCACTGCGCAGCGATCCCTCTTGCTGTTCTGGCTTCTGAGATTCAGAATATATTTTTTCTTGTTTTCCTCCTCCAAAAACTATGTGCATCTTGTGTCCTGGTGCGTCTTATAGAGCGAAAAATATGGTAAATAGGTACATGTGCTTTCCCTCTAAGCCAGTGGTTCTCAACCTTGGGTCCCCAGATGTTTCTGGCCTACAACTCCCATGATCCCTAGCTCACAGGACCAGTGGTCAGGGATGATGGGAGATGTAGGCCTAAAACATCTGGGGACCCAAGGTTGAGAAAGGCTGCTCTAAGCTGTGGTGACCCATGAAATGGTTACATTCGGACTACTGTAGCGCTCTCTGTGTTTCAAACTGTGGTCAGCGCTGATGCCGATAGGAGCAAGGCAGTCAGCGACACGTATCACATGTCCACATATTGGCAAATACAGACAGCAAATATTTGAGCAACCAGGGAATATCTGGAGAACAATCAACTTCGAAATTCACACCAGAGAACTTCGGGGGTGGGGAAAGAATTTGCTTCAGCTTCCAGTTGTGTGTGTGATAGGACACAGGCCACCCTTTTTTTGGGTGGCCAAATAAAAAAGGGGGGGACTTTCAGACCCAAAAGGGAAATGTCTACATTTCCCTGCTCTTAACCACAAGTTGTTCCCAGGAAATTTGCTTGCGTATCATTGCAAGCTCTTCTGTTTGAGGAATGGAATGCATTAATTGCTGTTGGATGTTTTCGGCCTGATAATCTTGGGATTCCAAGTAGAGAAAAGAGGAAATGGAGACAGGAGGAAATGTGGAGTCTTCCAGAGGTTCGGTGCAGAATCCTTGATTTTTCCCATTAGCAGTGGAGGGATTGTGAACAGGGCATCAATCAAGATGAGCTTGATTTCTCACCCAAACTCAAATTCGACCAGACAGCTTTGCTCTCCCCTCCTGGTGAGTTCAGATGTTTTGGATCGCCTCTTTCTCTCCTTCTGATGCATAGCCTTTTCGCAGATACCCTCTCAGTTCTTGATCCCTAAAAGGAAAAGTCCTCCCTCTAAAACAGGGGTGGCTAATTTTTGCCCATTCAGGTATTTTTAGACTCCCCTCAGTCGCAGGCATCATGGCCATTGGCCAGGGGTCATTGGAAATGAAATTCTGTGCCTTCATCACCATGTATGGGAACATACCTCAAGAAAGGCAGTCTTCATGTTCTAAGTCAGGGGTCAGCAAGGTTTATCTTGCCTGGACCAGATCGGACCCCCAGAGATCCCTCTCTGGGCCAGATGGTGAGCATGCATGAGCGTGAACGCCTGTGATTTTTGGCATCTGCATGTGCGCAGACGCAATTTTTGGTGCCACGAAAGTGAGTCCCTGCACTGCACCCGTTTAGTGCAGTGCGTGAGTGGGCAGCTTGGTTTGGGGGTGGCTCGTGGTCCGATCAAATGACCTCCGTGGGCCTCTTCTGGCCCATGGGCCTTAGGTTGCTGACCTCTGTTCTCAGTCCTAAGAAGAGCCCTGCTGGACCATACCAAAGGCCTTTCTCAGGGGTAGCCAACATTGTGGAGTTTGGACCACAACTCCCATTATCCTTGCCCATTGACTGTTCTGCCTAGGGCTGGTGGGAGTTGTAGTCCCCAACATCTGGAAGGCTCCGCCCCGGCCACCCGTTTTCAGGCTCTCACAAACCACCTTGGATTTTACTAGAATGCCAAGATCTACCCACCAGAACCACGTGCAAAAGACATGGCCTTAGTATTAAAGAATATTCTTCTTCTTCTTCTTTGGCAATCACTCATAGCCAAGTAAGATTGTCTTCCATAAGCACTGTTTTAAAAATGAGTCCATAAGCGACTGTGGAGGCCAATTCTGGATCCACACGTCCTTTCACAGTGGGGACATTGGTTTCCGGGTGTGAGTTGATCACGGTGAGGGTTTGCCAAGTGTGCCTTCCTCTTAGCCCTTTTCTCCATTTCGTCCTGAGTTTGAGCATCTTCAAAGTCCACAACACCTTTGGTAAAGGCTGTTCTCCAATTGGAGCACTTGCAGGCCCGTGTTTCCCAGTTATCGGTGTTATTAAAGAATATGAAGAAGAGAAGAAGAGTTTGGATTTGATATCCCACTTTATCACTACCCTAAGGAGTCTCAAAGCAGCTAACATTCTCCTTTCCCTTCCTTCCCCACAACCTTCGGTGAGGTGAGTGGGGCTGAGAGACTTCAGAGAAGTGTGACTGACCCAAGGTCACCCAGCAGCTGCATGTGGAGGAGTGGAGACGCGAACCTGGTTCCCCAGATTACGAGACTACCGCTCTTAACCACTACACCACACTGGGGAGGGGATGGCTAGCATTGCCACAATACCAGCTTCTGCCTCTGATTCTGGACTGCTCTCTGCCACAGACTCCCCCTGCTCACTAGACCCTGTTGCCTCCTCAGCTTCCAACTCCTCCTCTTCCCTTTGGACCACTCATCATCGTCCTACCACCTCTCCCTGGGCTCTGAGCCTTCTTTCCTTGCTGGTTCCCCCAGATGGAGCCTCCCGTCATTCCTCTGCATCCAACCAGTTCATGACACCCTCCAGGTGAGGAGCGTCTTCTGCCCGTTCCGTTTGTTCAGCTTTTTAAATATATATTTTCCCCAATACTGCGGGGTAACCCATTGCGTGACTTTGATGTGCGATCTGCATGCACGATCTACCCCAGTCACGCTATGATCTGTAACTTTATATTCACTCATGCCATAGAAACTGTACGTGAAACTCATTTCAGCTGTTGAGAAGATCGCTGGGTGGATTAGTTCATGACAGGTGCACCCCACATGCCTAAGTGCCCTGGGGTTTTTTTTTTGCCTGCCCATAAATCTGTTACTGTGTATACAACCTTTCAATGGAAAGAAAGCATCATGGTTCCCAAATTTTGCAGTGCTTAGCTCATCTGACACTGAGCTGGCTTGTCATGGGAAATGGAGAGAGTCATTGCTGGTCCAACTAGGATGTCAGAACATAGGAAAAGGCTGCTGGATAAGGCCCATCTAATCCAGCACCCCTGATCTCACAATGGCTGACCAGATGCCTGTTTTAAACTCTTTTTTTTGGTATTAATATAATTTTTGAAAAGGTTTCCATTTTAAAGAAATAAAGTGATGCAAAGAAAAAGGCAAAAAGGAAAGAAGACACAAAAATGTGCAGAAGGAAACGATATGTGCATATACCCAATATGCTAAAAATACCCTAACCCATACATATTTATATACATTTGATATTATTATCCTAATACTTATGTAAGGTAAAGGACCCCCTGGACGGTTAACTCCAGTCAAACTTGGCTATGGGGTGCAGCGGCTCATTTCTCTTCAGGCCGAGGGAGCCGGCGTTTATCCTCAGACATCTTTCTGGGTCATGTGGCCAGCAGGACTAAACCGCTTCTGGCACAACAGAACACTGTGATGGAAGCCAGAGCGCATAGAAATGCCGTTTACCTTCCCGTCACAGCGGTACCTATTTATCTACTTGCAGTGGCATGCTTTCAAACTGCTAGGTTGGCAGGAGCTGGGACAGAGGAATGGAAGCTCACTCCATCATGGGGATTTGAACCGTCAGCCTTCCGATTGGCAGGCCCAAGAGGCTCAGTGGTTTAGACCACAGCACCACCCGCTCCCATTAATATGTAAATATTATGAATAATATTGATGTGTAAATATTAATAGCCTACTACATCTTGTATAAACTCATTCCAAATATTGTCATATTTAACCAAACAAAGTCTACGTCTATAAGCAGTCCGTTCATAACTTGCAAGTGTTATCGTCTTGTCAATGCATTTATTATCTTCATTCTTCCAGTTGATCGATGTCAGTCTCTTGGTGGTAGCACGTCGAATCCATTTTCTTTGTCCCGTTGTTAGCTTCCATATAATCGGTTGGGACATGGGTAGCGCTGTGGTCTAAACCACTGAGCCTCTTGGGCTTGCTGATCAGAAGGTCAGTGGTTCGAATCCCTGCGACGGGATGAGCTCCCATTGCTCTGTCCCAGCTCCTGCCAACCTAGCAGTTCAAAAGCATGCCAGTAAATAGGTCCCGTAGCGGCAGGAAGGTAAACAGCATTTCCGTGCGCTCTGGTTTCCATTATGGTGTCCCGTTGTGCCAGAAGCGGTTTATTCATGCTGGCCACGAGCTGAAAAGCTGTCTGTGGACAAACGCGGGCTCCCTTGGCCTAAAAAGCAAGACGAGCGCCGCAACCCCATACTCACCTTTGACTGGACTTAAAGGGATGCGGGTGGCGCTGTGATCTAAACCACTGAGCCTCTTGGGCTTGCCAATTGGAAGGTCGGTGGTTCAAATCCCTGCCACGGGGTGAGTTCCCATTGCTCGGTCCCTGCTCCTGCCAATGTAGCAGTTCAAAAGCACGCCCAAAGGTGCAAGTAGATACCATCTTTTTCGCTCTATAAGACGCACCAGACCATAAGATGCACCTAGTTTTTGGAGGAGGAAAACAAGGAAAAAAACATTCTGAATCTCAGAAGCCAGAACAACAAGAGGGATCGCTGCGCAGCGAAAGCAGTGATCCCTCTTGCTGTTCTGGCTTCTGGGATAGCTGCGCAGCCTGCATTCGCTCCATAAGACGCACACACATTTCCCCTTACTTTTTAGGAGGGAAAAAGTGAGTCTTATAGAGCAAAAAATACGGTAAATAGGTACTGCTGTGGCGGGAAGGTAAACGGTGTTTCTGTGTGCTCTGGTTTCCGTCACGGTGTTCCGTTGCACCAGAAGTGGCTTAGTCATGCTGGCCACATGACCCAGAAGCTGTCTGCGGACAAATGCTGGCTCCCTCGGCCAGTAAAGCGAGATGAGTGCCACAACCCCAGAGTCGTCCACGACTGGACCTAACGATTGGGGTCCCTTTACCTTTACCTTATATAATAGGTATATAGTCCTGAAGAACGTTTTCTGCTGAAAACTCCAGCTTTCTCTGGACGGCCGTCATTATACAAAAGAAGCCACAAGCAGGATTTGAACACAAGACCCCTCTCCCCTTCCAGGGTTTCAAGCAACTGGTGTTCAGAAGCATTGCTGCGTCCGACTGTGGAGGCAGAGCCCAGGCCATTGAAAGCAGCCCTCTCCTCCAAGTCTTGGTAGCTCCTTCCAGAGCTTGCTGAAGCTCGGCCGCTTCTCCAATATGGCTTCAGGTTCAAGACTTACTGTGGACTTGACACCTCCTGACATCTCCTGGTTGGGGATTGTGGGTGCTATTCAAGGCAAACATTACGAATTCCTGCCTCGGGCATTTAGCACTTCTAACCCCCTCGTAAACGTTTCCTCATGAATAATAAAATAAAGGCAAGCGAGCGCCGTTGTGCAGTGAAAGCTACATCAAGATAACATTAAGGACACAGCATTAATTGCTTTTAGTGTCAAGGAAGACCCAAACAGCGCTCCGCCAGGTAACTGTAAATGGATTCCTGTGGATCTTCCCGGCATCCGAAAGCAGGGCGTGCTATTCGTTGCCAAAGATACTTTGGACCACACTTCTCTTTGAACTATTTCGACCAGTTGATTTTTTTTTGCACTTGGATATAATCCCCAAGGATAAATTGCATGCACCAGGCATCACTTTTGAAGGGTGCCTGATGATGGGAGCCTTAGTCGGGTGTAGGGCAGCAATTGAAAAAACAGCGGTGCCAGCAAAGTTAACTCTTTATTGAAAGAAAACAAAACAGTGCGGGCCTAGTGGTCACTATTCCCAGTAGGTCTTGCCCCAACGCGGGTGTTGCAAGGATTGAGGGTCCCTGCCTTCCCACCACTCTCTAAGGCTCCTCCCCTAGCCCTGATCTAGCATAGTACTTGGATAATGGGTATGTCAGCTGCTCTCCAAGGTCTGAAGCAGAACCCCCACCCACAATCACCTGCTATCGGATACTTTCAAAACTGAACATGCCAGGATTTGAACCCGGGACTTTCTGCATTCTAGGCCTTGGCTCTACCACTCAGCCATGACTCCTTGCAGAGTTCAAATAAGATGCATGGCATGTTCATCATGTCATTGAGTTTCTTGTTCGGGTTGTTGTTGTTGCTGCAGGATTTAGGTCAGCGGTCAGCAAAGTTTACCTTGACTGGGCCGGATCGGTCCCGCAGAGATCCCTTTGTGGGCAGGATCACACTGGATTGCATGCACGCCTGTGATTTCCAGTGTCTGCGCAGACGCAATTTCCGGCACTGCGGAAGCGAGCCCCCGGGCCGTGCTGCGCCAGTTTAGCGAAGCATGCCGAGACTCACCAAGCAGGCGGCTCAGTTCTGGGGGGCTCGTGGGCTGGTTAAACGGCCTCTATGGGCCGCTTCTGGCCCATGGGCCGCACATTGCTGACCCCTGATTTAGGGGCTTTGAAAAACAGCAAGCAATGTAAACCTGTTCAGTTTGGCCCTACCTGGAGATGCTGGGGACTCAATACATACCCTCCAACATTTGTCCGATGAAAATAGGAACATCCTATTCCATACCCCCCAGCATTTCTCTGATGAAAACAGGGGCAACCCAAGGAAAAGTTGAACATTCTGGGATGAAATCAGAAACCGGGATGGTTTCTGTAAATCCAGGACCGTCCCTGGAAAATAGGGACACTTGGAGGGTCTGTAGGACCTGTAAGCAAGATAGATACTGTACTACTGCGTTACTGGCAGTCCTTAAAAAAGAAAAAAAGAAAAGAGGATTGTTCTATGAGAGCCCTTCAAACAGAGGACTATAAAAGAGAACACTTGGGCACCCTATCTATTGTGCAGATAGGCATAGCCAATACGGTGCCCTCCAATATTGGACTACAACTCCCATCATCCTCTACCATTGACCATGCTGGCTAGGGCTGATGGGAGTTGTAGTCCAAAACATTCCCTGTTTGGGACTACCGCTGAGACGCAACTGCTTCTCTTCCTCCTGGCTCTGGGTACACAGAATACCTCGCCCCCGTCCACTGTGCGCGGCCTGGGTGCACCCAGCTAAATTTGGGGCAGGGCTGCAGCCTTGACACCTCTCTCTTTGCAGACTCACCCCTTGCCAAGCCGCAGTCTGAGGTCCAGGAAGTCAGGGCAGTTCTCTGAGCCTGGCAGGCCCGAGCGAGAGGGATGAGCCACCGAATTCTTTCAGCGTTGGGCAGGTGCAATAACAGCCCATGCCATTTCTGTGATTCTTCACCTCCGCCTCCCCTTCCTCTGTGAGGCTCTGCAGCGCAGGTCTTGTCTGCATTAGGGTAACCACAGCAGCTTTTATAATCCCTGCAATAAGTGTGCCTCCTTCCAAATGGAAAGTCACATTGATCTTTGGGTGTTTCCTCCCTACTGCCCCATCCTCATCGCAAGATCCCCTTCCTGGAGCAAGTTTTGCAGCTGTTTATTTCTTCCCCCAGAGCTGCTGAAAGGCTTTATGAGCATCAAAGTAAATATAAGTCCCCCTTGCCCAATATTTGAAAATTATCCACAAATGTTATTCTCAAACTCCAATTCATTCCTTTACAGAAGATGGGCAATTTCCCCCTTTTTGGATTCTCATTTTCCCAGTGTTTCAGTTTTTATCTCATTTCTGCATTAGTTTGCAATTTTCCTTTTAAAAAAGAAGGCGCTTGCATGAAAATTCGCATGTGCTTCTCCCAATGTGTGTAGTTTTGTACAGCGTTTTGCCAAATACAGTGGTACCTCAGGCTAAGAACTTAATTCGTTCCGGAGGTCCGTTCATAACCTGAAACTGTTCTTAACCTGAGGTACCAATTTAGCTAATGGGGCCTCCCGCTGCCACCGCACCGCTGCTGTGCGATTTCTGTTCTCATCCTGAAACGAAGTTCTTAATCCGAGGTACTATTTCTGGGTTAGCGGAGTCTGTAACCTGAAGCATATGTAACCCGAGGTACCACTGTACAGATGCTTTTGCAAGCAATTCTCCCTACAATGATTACTTTTGTACATTTCTCCCACCAATATACACATTTTTGAGGACATTTCTCCTCTATGTACACTTTTTTTGTACACATTTTGGGGTCAGAGTGCGGCTTCGAAAAAACTTGGAAGGACGCACAAACATTGTAGGATAGCTGTGTTCCCAGTTTGCTTATTGATTCTTTGGAAAGCTAATACAACAGATAGAAAATGTAACTCTGGCAACATACAAACAGATTACTTTTAGATTGTATATGGATTAATATATTGCGCATATGGTGCATACGGTTGGGTTCATCATTTCTATTCTCTGTCAATTAAAACGGCAGCAACAAAGTACTGTATTCAATGCTAGTCTTACTCAAGGAGCAGACCCACTGTGATTGGTGGGCCTGAGTAAATTAGGTTTACTAATTTCTGTGAGTCCACTCCAAAGAGGACTTGGTCAGTTACAGCCCTAAACCTTGTACAAATCTCCCCTTCCATCCTTGTACAGAGCCTCTTGTGACCTTTCCCTTTCACCTGAATAGCAATGCCCATTGTGAAGAGAGAGGGTATTAAAATCTCTGTTAAGTGGTTTCTTTATAGAGAATAGCTTAAAAAAAAAAAAAAGTGCCTCAGAAAATCTCATCCCACATGAAAAAGCTTATAGCATCTTTTTGCCTTAACCCATTCATTGCCTTACTCCTCATTCCCAACCAGGGTGACCATAAATCCTACTTTGCAGAAGAAAGACAGTCATCTGTTTGACATCTGTTTGAAGTGTTGTCCAGTTCATGCCTGGTTTAAAGTCTAGCTTGCAAGGGTCTTGAAGTTGCCAGTCCCCCACAACATACCAGCAGAGCAGGTACATAGGTCACCTGATCGCAGTTTTCCCCCATGAGAATGAGATAGATCACATTCCTATTACAAAATAAAAAAATTCCTTCCAGTAGCACCTTAAAGACCAACTAAGTTAGTTCTTGGTATGAGCTTTCGTGTGCATGCACACTTCTTCAGATTCTTCAGGTATCTGAAGAAGTGTGCATGCACACGAAAGCTCATACCAAGAACTAACTTAGTTGGTCTTTAAGGTGCTACTGGAAGGAATTTTTTTATTTTGACTATGGCAGACCAACACGGCTACCTACCTGTAACTGATTCCTATTACAGTTAGAGTAGGACTGCATTTCTGTTTAAATTACAGTAACAGTTTTCTTTTCTTTTTTGGTGGTTTTTAAAATTTTATTACATTCAATTACACATTTTAACATTCTTAGCAATACATTCCAAATTATTATTGTTTCCAATACAATGGTACCTCAGGTTACAGATGCTTCAGGTTACAGACTCCACTAACCCAGAAATAGTACCCCGGGTTAAGAACTTTGCTTCAGGATGAGAACAGAAATCGTGTGGCAACGCAGCAGCAGCGGAAGGCCCTTTTAGCTAAAGTGGTGCTTCAGGTTAAGAACAGTTTCAGGTTAAGAACGGACCTCCAAAATGAATTAAGTTCTTAACCTGAGGTACCACTGTACTATATATGTAAATCTCTATGTACCGTATATATTATTTTCCTTATTCCTACACCTGTGACTTCCCTCCACCACTTTACAGCTTCTTTTGTTTTTATTTCTTATTGTATTGTGTTGCGTATATTGTTTGTATTTTCCCCATAAAACGTCAGTCAATATCTTAGCTTAACAAAATTTAGTCAATGCATATCAGTAAATTTGTTTTAGAGCGATGTTTTGTCATATATTCTTCCACGCATTCCCATTCTTTCCTTAGTTTCTGATTTGATTGATATCTGATAGCTGCTGTCATTCTAGCCAATTCGATAAATTCATATAATTTATTTTGCCAATCCATTATTGATGGGACAATGTCCCCTTTCCAGTTTTTGGCTATTAGGATTCTGGCAGCAGCTGTAGCATATAAAAACACTTTTTTTCTTTTTGTTGGGGATGTCTGTTGATACAATGCCTAACAGGAACGCCTCTGGTTTTTCCTCAAATGATGTTTTAAACATCTTTTTCAGTTGCTCATGAACACTATTCCAGAATATTGTTTTTATTTTCCCACATCCACACCATACGTGATGAGAATGAGATAGATCACATTCCTATTAGGGTTAAAATAGGATTGCATTTCTGTTTAAATGATAGTAACGGTTTTCAAATGTGCACCTCTAAATATAAATTCGCATGCGCCAATAGGGCTTGCCGATCAGAAGGTTGGCGGTTCGAATCCCCGCAATGGGATGAGCTCCCATTGTTCAGTCCCAGCTCCTGTCAACCTAGCAGTTCGAAAGCACATCAAAGTGCAAGTAGATAAATAGGTACCACTCCGTTAGGAAGGTAAATGGCATTTCCATGCGCTGCTCTGGTTCGCCAGAAGCGGCTTAGTCATGCTGGCCATGTGACCCGGAAGCTGTACGCCGGCTCCCTTGGCCAGTAAAGCAAGATGAGCGCCGCAACCCCAGAGTCATCCGCTACTGGACCTAACGGTCAGGGGTTTCTTTACCTTCACCTATGTGTCAATTTTATGCAGAATCTGTCTCTTCTGTCCTCCTTTTTGCTGATGCAGCCTTTTATTTCATCTACTCCTGCATAAACTTTGAGGGATGAACCATCAGCTCACCTGGACTAGGGTGGAGTGAGGTGGGGCAGTGTTCCAATGCACCTGCTGAACCTTGACTGTCCTACCTGCCCAGGTACGCTGCTGTGACACCAGTGCTGGGAGGGCATTGAATGCACGGGTGTCTGCTTTCCTTGCTTTTAAGTCTTTTTATACTGATGCTTCATTGTTTATTGTTTGCATCTTTGCTTTAATTATTTTGGGAGGACTCCAGTGGTGGAGGGTCTGGTGCTTTGCATGCAGAAGAATGCAGGTTCAATGTACCCAACATCTCCAGGCAGGGCTGGGAGAAAATTCCTGTCCGAAACCCCGGAAAACTGCTACCAGTCAGTATAAACAAGACTGATCAAAATGGAGCAATGAGGTTTGTCGGAAGCTGGGGCCCAATTTCATGTTAATTAGTACTGCTAATAGGTATTTCCACTCTAAGCAATCAAAAGCTTTGAGGATGTCTAGGGACACTCGCCATGGTCCCCTCCATCTCTTTCCCCCTTTTCTTTCTAATGTAACACTAATGTTTCAACAAATGAAACTGATCTGTAGACAATGTAACTTGAAAAAGGAGACATTGCACATACATTTGTAATACAAGAAATCTTTAATAAATAATACGTTTTTTAAAAAAAATGGAGCAATGGGTCTGAACCATAGAATCATAGAATTGTAGAGTTGGAAGGGACCCCAACGGTCATCTAGTCCAACCCCCTGCAATGCAGGGATCTCATCACTCACTATAAGGGAATTTCTTAAGTTCCTACTGCGTGCTGTTTAGTGATTTCTGAAATGGCAAGTGCTTGTTTTTCTTAATTAAAACATATACAGTCATAACTCGGGTTGAAGTAGCTTCAGGTTAAGCATATTTGGGTTGCGCTCCTTAGCGACCCGGAAGTAACGGAGTGTGTTACTTCTGGGTTTCGCCACTCGCGCATGCGCAGACGCTCAAAATGATGTCACACGCATGCGCGAATCGCAACCCGTGCACGAGCAGACATGGGTTGCGTTTGCTGCAAGATGCGAACGGGGCTCCAGAAAAGATCCCGTTTGCATCCAGAAGTACCACTGTAATGTGCAACAATTATGCAATTGCCCCCCAAAACGAAAACGAAAAATAAAACAACAACAAACACTGTCCAAAATCGGCTTGCCAAGAGACAATAGGGCTGCCATACATCCAGATTTCCCTGGACATTACTGGGATTTCAAAAGCAGAATTGACATCCAGTGGGATTTCTGAAAGGCAGTGCTTTGCCACTTGAAAAAATCATGATTTTTCGGGGTGTCCTGGTTTTTACTTTTTGAAATTTGGCAACCCTAAGGTTTTATTCAGCGCTGTCTCAGACCCCCAGAAACAGAGCCCAGAGAAGTCTGCCTTGACCTCCCCCCAGTTGCTGAAGGGGACGAGAAGCAAAGGGACGGCATCTTAGGAATTTCTTAGGTGCAAATATAGCCCAGCCCAAACTGGAGGAGGCCCAATACTGCCCTGAGGGCCCTTGAAGGCTGCCAGGAGCTTCCTTATCTCCGATTAGCTCTCTAAATATTTGCCTGGCTCAACGGGTATGTTAAGGGTAAAACGGCTGGGCCAGACCTTTGCAGGCGTTCCGCAGGCTTTCGAAAGGAACTGGAAGGTAAGAAGAGAGGAAACAAATGGGACAAAAAAGAAAAATAAATTTAAGAAATTTCTTCATCTGGGACTGGGATGACACCATTCAGAGCACTTGTAGGGGCAGTGAGGGGGCTGTCATGGCAGAGAAGACCCCACCGCAAAGCACATGTTTTCTGCATAGAAAAGAGGTGGGGAGTCTGAGGGCCGCACAACTTTCTCAGCAACCTCCTAGGGGCCACACACTAGAGGTTGGCAGGGCCAGAAGTCAAAGCAGGGTGAGCAATGAATGTCAACTTTACCTTTGTATCTGTACACACAACTACACATGCCTCTTCATCTTCCATCCAAGCAAGCAAGAAGCATCATCAGAATTGAGGGGCCTACAGATCACAAAATTTAAGGTGAGTCCTAAATATATATACCATGACTTCAAATGTTCCCCAGAGGGTCACCCTAATGAAGATAGACTGAAGGAAGAAAGAGCTGGGCTGTAAGGACTCTGAAACAATTTTGGAGAGTGTTGGTTGTTCTCTGTGAAGATCTAATAGTGGATTTGGGGTGCCTGCTGGGGTATTTAATGCTGTTCTCCCACCTACGCTCAACGTATACATTTGGAAATAAACACAAATACCTTGGTTCTCAAACTTAGTCCATTCCAAAACCAAAGCATTGCAAAACCAAGATGCTCTTTCCCATAGAAAGTAATGCAAAATGGATTAATCCGTTCCAGACTTTTAAAAACAACCCCTAAAACAGCAATTTAACATGAATTTTACTATCTAACGAGACCATTGGTCCATTAAATGAAAGCAATAAACAATGTACTGCAGTCACACAATCAATCAATCAGTAGCTGAACTGGGTTCCACAGTCACCACAACAGTACAAAAAGAGCCACAAAAATGAATAGCAAGAAAAGACAGACCTCAGCATAACATGCAAAATGGAAGTGTGGCACTCAAATTGGAAGCATAACACTCAAAACGGAGCATGTTCGGCTTCTGAAAAAAGTTCTCAAACCGGAACACTTACTTCTGGGTTTGCAGTGTTTGGGTTCCAAATTGTTTGAGAACCAAGACGTTTGAGAACCAAGGTACCACTGTATTACAAACTGGTGTAAGTCTCCATGCGACCTCCAGAGTGGAACATCTTACATTATTTATACAGTGGTACCTCGGTTTTTGAGCATCTCGGAAGCTGAACGTTTCGGTTTCTGAACACTGAAAAACCAGAAGTAATTGCTTCACTTTTTCAAATGCTTTTCGGAAGTCAAACAGCTTCCGCTGAGCCCCCCCCCCCATTTTCCCCATTGAAATTGCAGACCGCCCTTTGCGCCTCGGTTTTCGAACATTTTGGAAGTCGAACAGTCTTCCCGAATAGATTACGTTCGAAAACCGAGGTACCACTGTACCAGTTTAATTTATCATGGCTTCATCCAAAGACCCTTGCGGTCGGTAACTGAAAATTCTTCACTGGAGAACTTTGTTGTTGTTGTTGTTGTTGCAAAATTCACTCCCTGTTATAGTATATGCTCTCCCCAAATAATATTGGGAGCTGTCATTTGTTAAGGGTGCTGAGATTTGTTAGTAGGCAACCCCTCACAAAATTCACCAGGAAGAGGGACTGATGGTTAAATCACTATGGCTGTGACACTTATAAGCATTATAACAGTGTTATAAACTTACGGTGCAGAGGTGGCCTCTAGTCTATACCATTATTTTTTTTAATCTGTCTTACGTATAAAACAGCATTACGGGCCAAAGGGCAGTAGCCTGACCGCCCCACTGACATGCTAATTTAATTAGTGCAGGGTTGTACGTGTGTGCATTCTGGTACTGCTGAGCAACCAGTTTTCATAAGCCCTCCTCTGCAGCCTGAAAATGGCCCAGTCTGGCTGTTTGCGAAAAGACTAGGCCTCCGGTTTGCAGTGCAGACAATACACGGGTGTAATTATATCACTGCACTTTGGCTCACTGTGCCCTGGCCATAATCACAGGTGGGTCGCACCCTCCCTCTCCCTCTCTCGCTTCAAAAGTCAACGGCCTGGAGAGGCGGGGCTGGGTTGTAACCGCACCTGAGTGGCAGAGGAGACGTCAAAGAGCTGAACCTTCCAGCCCTTGGAGTCTTGCCAAGGCTTGCGCAGCCCCACAATGCACAGTGCACTTGTTCCAGCAGGCAGGCAGGCAGGCAGGCCAAGATGAGCCAATGCAAACAGCCACTTTTCAATATCCGTTCTGATCCACCCTGACCCCCCCTCTGCCCACGGCAACTTGGACCGCAGTGCCCCGCCCCGGTTTGCTTTTCATGTCGGGCGATGAATAAATTTCCTCCTGAAAAGGAAAGTCGACGCTGTGTCCAGAACGCACAGCCCTGGAACCGGCGTGAGTCACTTCCCTTCTCTGGCTGAATGTGGCCCGGACCTTGCCCAGGACAGGATGTGCCTGGGCTTATCATCAGCCAGGGCTCGTCACCTTCCTTTCCACTCCCCGAACCACCCTGCAGAGAGTGCTAATCCTAGAGATCTGGGATTGGCATTTGTCTTTGGAGTCACTGGTTCAGCAGCCAGTAAGGAGTCAAAGGCTTCATTGGGCTGGTTTTGGAACACAGGGCAAGAGTGCCTCTGAGCATGTGCAGAATGAGAGTCTTATCCAGTCTCCAAAGCCTGCCTCCCTCCCTGCAAAGAGACTTGTCAGATTCTCTTAAAGGACTCTCTCTGAGAATGACTGTGAGAACAGTTGTTTAATCTATGCTGTGTTACTTTTTGTTTTTTGTTTTTGTTTTTTAATAAATAATTTTTATTGAATGATTTTATCTTACAAAAAAAAATTACAACCATTTGTTGTTGTTGTTTAGTCGTTTAGTCGTGTCCGACTCTTCATGACCCCATGGACCAGAGCACGCCAGGCACTCCTGTTTTCCACTGCCTCCCGCAGTTTAGTCAAACTCATGCTGGTAGCTTCGAGAACACTGTCCAACCATCTCGTCCTCTGTCGTCCCCTTCTCCTTGTGCCCTCCATCTTTCCCAACATCAGGGTCTCTTCCAGGGAGTCTTCTCTTCTCATGAGGTGGCCAAAGTACTGGAGCCTCAGCTTCACAATCTGTCCTTCCAGTGAGCATTCAGGGCTGATTACAACCATACTACCACTAAATATAATTGAGAAATAAAAATTACATACATCAATATTTAGTTTGTTATTTGTTATTTACCATCTTATTTCCTCCTAAACATTCCATACAAAACACACATATGTACAGACACACACACACACACACACACACACACACACACACAAAATGATAATAATGAAAGTAAATATTTTCCCCCTTTTATCTTACAAAAACTTTTCTTCAATTTTGACTTCCAGTCAAGTCCCTTTGCATATGTTTTATCTTACAATCGAATGTACACAAAACAATAAACCTTTCTATATAAATTTTCCAATACATTCTGAAAACATGATAAATCCTTAATTGTTATCCACTCCTTTTACTTCCTTTGTCACTTGAATGCTAGCACGGAGTCGAAACTATTATTGTATTGTTGAACGTATCTTCTAAACCCATCCCATTTTCCCGCAAATTTTTGCTTTGAGTTTCCTCTGAGTTTGCTAGTCAATTGAGCCATCTCCACCAATTCCTGTAATTTCATTTGCCAATCAGTTATTTTTGGAGCCTCGCGATCTTTCCATCCCTCGGCCACAAGTATTCGAGCCGCTGCGGTTGCATACAAGAATACCTCTATGCTGTGTTACTTTTTGTGCTACATCAGGGGTCGGCAACCTAAGGCCCATGAGCCACAAGCAGCCCATGGGGGTCGTTTTACCGACTCACAAGCAGCCCCCTAACCGAGCTGCCTGCTTGGCGAGTCCCTGCACGCTGCACTAAACCGGCGCAGCATGGTGTGAGGACTCGCTTTCGTGGCACTGGAAATCGTGTCTGCGCAGACGCAGGAAATCACAGGCATGCACGCTCATGCGCGCATGTGATCCAGCCCATGTGCTACATGATGCTTAAAAACTACTCCCCTCTTTCCTCTGTAGATTCCCTTGTTTTATGCATTTCCTTCCCTCATTTCTCAGCAGGGTGACTTTATTATACTTTATTGTTGTGTTTACTGAATGGAACATGCTAAATAAAAATAAATAAATGAGTGCCTTTCTAAATAAATATCAGACTCTTAAATGAAGTTCCAGGAAACAACCAAATCTGACTCTTTACTATCCTGAAATATCTGTCCAGTTACCATTGCACCCCAGCCTAGTCTGCTCCCACCTTTGCATAAAGCGATCAACTCTCTTATTTTTAATAGGAGCTCACCAGTTCTAATGTATCCCAGACAAAAATGAATTGAGCTGATTACAGACCGGGCTGCCTTGCAAGAGTATCAGCTTTTCCAAGTATCGGTTAAGGACCTTTTCTAAATCTGGGTTGCTAAACCGTGCAGAACTGAGATTTTGCAAGCTGCTCAGCTAATATGTTCCTTTGCCAGCCAACTAGATTAGCCTTTCCAGTGCAAAACAACCATTCAAGGGTTGGTGCTGACCTAAACGGCCTCGGCCTAGTATACCTGAAGGAGCATTTCCACTCCCATCGTTCAGCCCACACACTGAGGTCCAGCTCCGAGGACCTTCTGGTGGTTCCCTCCCTGTGATAAGTAAGGTAACAGAGAACCAGGCAGAAGGCCTTCTCGGTGGTGGCACCTGCCCTGTGGAACACCCTCCCACCAGATGTCAAGGAAATAAGCAACTATCTGATTTTTAGAAGACATCTGAAGGCAGCCTTGTTTAGGGACATTTTATCCTGTTTTAATCTGTTGGAAGCTGCCCAGAGTGGCTGGGGAAACCCAGCCAGGTGGGCAGGATATTATTATTATTATTATTATTATTATTATTATTATTATTATTATTATTCCTGGGTCAATGACAGGAGTAGTAGTAAGACTTGGCATTTCCATCATGCATTTAAATATTGAAGTATTCTCATGCATTATGTTATTTCAATCTTTACAACAACTCTGTCAGGTAGGTGAAGTGTTATTTCTTCCATCCTGCAGTGGGAAAACTAAAGATGAGTGGTGGTAGTTGTCAAAACCATTGTGTAAGATTCAAAGTAGGGAACAGGCATGGGAGAAAAATTTGATTCAGGTCTCATTGGGAGCCAAGTCTATCAAATTCACTCTTTCTGAAACAATACAAAACAAAAGGACAGATATCCTTCAAGATTTGCACTTATTTGATTTTTTTTCTGATATAGCTCATCAACCAACAAATGTTTACAAAAATAATGGGCGAATATGCATTACTTTAGGAAAAATAATTTGCAATAATGCATACATTAGTTACAACTGCATATAAAAATGTGTTTCTTAGGATAAATCGGCACTGAAACACTGGCGAATTTTTGCAAGGATTAAATATACATATATGTCATGAATTGCTGCAAAATGTCAAGAACTGGATTGGAATTTAAGACTGGAGGAAAATGAGAAACGGAGAAAACTGAAATTGATGGACCTTTCCATTCCTACCAGGGACTTCCTAATTCCTAGTTTAAGCTCTTAAAACACAAATGCCGTATGGAGATGAGTACCGTTATTTCTCAGTAAAAGAGGATTTCAGCCACTATGTTACACCAGTTATTTGTAAATGTGCTCGACACACATGTGGGAAGACAGCAAATATTAAAACAACTGCCTTGATTTTCTTGCCTTGGCCCTGGACATAGTGGAATGGTAAAAGAAGCAGAAAGAGGAAGGAGATTATGGCATAGAACACCAAATCCCCCTCCTTTTGGATTTTCACAAGTCGACATTTGCATGTAAGCAGCTGTCTTCTGCACAAATAATGCTTAGGGCCAGTGCCAGATTGATGTATAGGCTAAGTAGGCTAAAGCCTTAGGGCCTCTAAATCTAGGGGACCTCACCAGCCCTCCCACTCCCCAGCGGGCAGTCTCCCCTCTCCCAAAATTGCAAACCCAAGACTTCATGTGAGGGCAGGGCAACTTGGGCCTCTAAATCTAGGGGGCCTCACCAGCCTGCCCTCTCCCCAGTGCCACAGTCTCCCCTCTCCCAAAATTGTAAACCCAAGACTTCATGCAAGGGCAGGGCAACTCAGGCACAGCAACTATTAGACTCAGGGCTAGCCAGTGGGGCCCGATTTGAAGAAGTGGGGTGCAACTTGAATTATTATTTTTTTGTAGGGCCCCAGTTCACAGCCAAACTCTGCTAAATCTTATAAATAAAATCCATCTAGATTGCCCTGGTGCAGGGGTTCCCTTAGGAGCGGCCCGCAGGGCCCAATTTGGCCCAATTGCTCCAATTGCCTTAAGGTCAGCCCTGATGAGTCTGTGCAGGGGTGGGACTGACAAGTCCTGCACCTTCTAGGTCCTTGGTGTCACCATTCAGAGTACAGACTCAAGGACTTGTTATGGAAATAAAAGGGGGGGCACTTATTGGAAATCAGTTTTGTCACCTCTTCCCCCCCCAAACCGCAAGACAAAGAACCCAACCACCTTTTATTCACAGTTGCATGAGCACTACACTACAGCATGGCCATAAACCTGTACGTTCAACCGCTGAAATATACACCCAATATGTAGCAACGGAGATTTATGTTACTGCTTTATGAATGAACACTGTGTTTTATGAATGGACTCTGTATTTTGTGAATTACCTAAGAGCCACCAATAGGGAATTCTAGAATCTGACAGCTAACCAATTGGGTACTACCAAACAGCGACCCCTATTGCTGAAAGCAGGTAACCAGCAGGGAATGCTTCAGCTCAGCCTTTGCACTGTTGACTGAACAGCCCCTGCTGTGCAGATAATGGAGGAAGCTCATAAATTGTATCCCGTCTGGCATCCTGGCCAACTCTATTACACTGGTGTAAACCCTGGTGCACCAGAAGCACAGAATAGCAGTAAATAAAATCCACTCATATGTCAGCAACTGATAAGACTTGTCAAACAGTTCTTCCAAAGTCTTCGTAAATCATAAAGCTCCAAAGAGAGCAGGTCTGGGCAGAGCGAGGCATACAATGGGCACCACCAGTGAAAAGGTCCTGCTCTGTGTAACTCCTGCCCTGTCATTTGATAGAGTGCCCACTTGCCCTCCTTCTTGACATGGAATGCTCTCTGTTGGAGTCTCCAGGTCAACTACAAAGCCCATAAGAATGGAGAGCAGGGACCTTGAAGTTCCCAACAGCTGTTAATCAACCAAGCACACAGGTCACCTTTTTGTCACAGTCAGGATGCCTATGTCCTGGCCAGGCCTGCACCCAATCTTGTTTTTGTACAATCTTGTTTGTCCTCAGTAACTGAAATTATGTTATCAACATATACAAGCAGAAAAGTTGTTTTCCTTCATTTGCAAGGAATCATACAAAACAAAGTGGCACTAATAAAGAAAGGTTCCATGGTGGCAACAGAAAGCAAACTAAAAATGTTTTTTAGATTAAAAAAAACTATCCAGCAATATCAAGTTATACGAAAACTGGTGCTATTAACAGCAATCCTTCTGGTTGGTTAATTGGTTTGGCAACTTCCATCACATGATGTGTGATGCTAATTATTTCCTACAAGATTCAGGTGAGGGTCAGGTGCCTTGTCAGTTCCAGCCGGTATATAAGAGGATGACCCGGCCTGCCCAGGTACAGCCTGCCCATAGCTATCATCTGGGCATGTGCAACAGCCACCCGAAGCGTACACACCTCAACTTAACTGCAGCTCACATTTTTGAATGGCATGGAAGCAAGTGCGAGTGAAGGCACATCAAACAGGAGGATTCCCCAAGGAGCTACAGGATACCTATGCGGTGCGGATAACATCAGGTGTACTCTGCTTCAAACAACCAGTGGAGTAAACGGCAATATGTCTGCAGACTAAAAAAAATAACTATCTGCGCCGCAGAATACGTAGTTGCCTCTTAAGACTGCCCTCCGGGGCCACTTTGCCCGAAACAATTGTGGCTCCCTGTTCTTCGTCATCAGGGTCAGAACTACATAAGCTGTTAAACTCAAGCTACGCCTTAAAAGTTTGGTGACTCACACTTCTGTGGTTTTGTTCTGTTCTTTTGCTTTAACTCAAAAGCAGCCTGAGGGCAGGCTATGTCTGAGAGGGGAAAAGGTGAGCAGGAAGGACGACTTAACCTTTTCCTCTCCTGACACATCTTCCAGCCAGAGGTGCCAACTTGATTAAAATATGGGGGGGGAGGGGGAGAGGTAAGCCCCACAGGCATAATTGAGCACATGACACGGCACACTCCACACCATTTGAATGACAATGTATTTCATTTTTAAAAAATAATTTTCAAGTTTACACAATAGCATTTAACAGAATACAAACCATATAATTGACTTCCCTTCCCTTCCATTCTTGGTTCATTTTATTAAGCCTCTACTGTTCAATATTCTATTCCTTCCCCGCCATATTTTCTCATTTTCGGTTTTATTTCTACTTCATACTGCTGAATTTATTCCAATCCTGTTCACATTTTAATATGTTTGCAATGATTTTTTTTTTCAAATATGCTACAAAACTTTCCCAATCTCCCTTAATAGTTCTTTCATCCTGGTTTCTTTGTCTACTCGTCAAATGAGCCATTTCCGTATAGTCTATCCCAGGGATGTCCAACTTCTGAAAGACTGTGATCTACTCCCATTAAAAAAAACACTGGCCATGATCTACCCATTGTATTGACCAGAGTTGTTGTGCACACTGGGAGCCAGTGTGGTGTAGTGGTTAAGAGCGGTAGTTTCGTAATCTGGGGAACCGGGTTCGCGTCTCCGCTCCTCCACATGCAGCTGCTGGGTGACCTTGGACTAGTCACATTTCTTTGAAGTCTCTCAGCCCCACTCACCTCACAGAGTGTTTGTTGTGGGGGAGGAAGGGAAAGGAGAATGTTAGCCGCTTTGAGACTTCTGAAGGGGAGTGAAAGGCAGGATATCAAATCCAAACTACTACTATTCTTCTTCTTCTTCTTCTTCTTCTTCTTCTTCTTCTTCTTCTTCTTCTTCTTCTTCTTCTTCTTCTTCTTCCTCCTCCTCCTCCTCCTCCTCCTCCTCCTCTTCTTCTTCTTCTTCTTCTTCTTCTTCTTCTTCTTCTTCTTTTAGGGAGCCTAAGTTGTTGAGCTTTTTGGGAGGGGAGCATCAGCAAAGGTTGCTGAGCTTTTTTCTTTTGGGGGGCTCAGGGTCCCGTGATCAATCAGGGATGCCCCGCAATCGACCAGTAGATCGTGATCAACCTGTTAGACATCCCTGGTCTGTCCGTTTTGTCTGCCATTCCTCCTTCGTTGGTATTGTGCCCTACTGAATGACAATGTCCATTTGTGGGGCTGACCCTCTGCCCCTAGGAGTTGGCTCCTATGCTTCCAGCTCAAATTTGCCCTCTCCATGCTGCTTTCCCACTTAGAATGGGAATGGGGAGATGAAGGGGAGGCTACATGGGAAATCCAGAAGCGAGCCAAACTCTTTAGCTGTTGAGCTCCTAGTTGTCCTGGAAGAGGATGCCAAACACATGTGGTGCCTCCTGGCTCATATTGAAAGCCAATGTGTCCCCAAAAGACCAGATGGGCATGTTCAATCTTCAGCATCTCCTGGTAGGGCTGGAAAAGAAGCAGGAGACCCTGCAGAGCTAATCAGGGGAAGACCAGTGTTTCCCAGACTTGGGCCTCCAGCTGTTTTTGGACTACAACTCCCACCATCCCTAGCTAGCAGGAGCAGCGGCCAGGGATGATGGGCGTTGTAGTCCTCAAACAACTGGAGACCCAAGCTTGGGAAACCCCAGTGTTGACAATATTGAGCTAGTTCAGCCAATATTGTCTAATGGCACCAAGTCTAAGCTTGAAGCTAAGCTCTGATAGAATGAGACTCAGAAATATAGCCTGGATCACAGTGTCGGTTTTCTCAGGAATTGGAAAACCCCGAGGTTTCCTACAAATGTTTTAGGATATCCTGGCTGGTCAGTCTTCCTACCCTGCTGTGCTGGTGATAAGTTGCAAGTCATTGTGTTGGGGAGTGGGAGGGTTTACACTAAAGAAAAAACAAGGACTGAAAACAGAAGGAGAGAAAATGCAGATCTGCTAGGCTTGTTCGCTTCAGTGCAAGCCTCCCTATTGTTAGCTGTGGCTTCCCTTTGAGGCTCCTCACTCAGACTATCTGCACCAGGTGTGAGGAACCTTTGGTCCTCTGGACGCTGCTGAACTACAACTCCCATCAGCCCCTTTCAGCATGGCCAATAGGGATGATGGGAGTTGTGGTCCTGTGATGTCTGGAGAGCCCAAGGTTCCCAGCACCATAGCCATCTGCACTATAAATGTGAAGTGGGTTGAGATCAGTTGAACTGTGATGGTCCCCATGACCGCCACCACTAGGAATCCGGGTTCAAGGCCAGGCTCAGGCCTGGAATATGTGAGATCGTAGGCTGATGGCTTCCACACCAGTGCTAGCAGTTCCCCATGGTGGCATAGGGACCCATCTTCCCTGACTTGGAGCCTGATCTGAAAACGACAACCAGTGCGCTTTCTCAATATGATTGCCAACTGCCAGAGGCGTTCTTGAGAGGTGGCTTCTGTGTGTTGGGGTCCGAGACAGGATGTCACAAGACATCCATTTCCTTTCGGACCCGTGTTTGTTGCATGGCAGGCAGACTGGCTGGAACCCTGAAGCACAGCTCTCTATTCTGCAACATTTTGACGCATTTCCCCATTTGTGTTTTCTTTTTCTTGTATAATTTTTATTAAATTTTCTCTTTTACATTTTAGAATATTCATTTAAACAACCTTAAAATACTAACGACTTCCCTTCTTCTCTTTCCATTGTTCATTCTGCATAAAATAAATCCCTACATGTTTTATATAAACTAAACCATTCAGTATTCCATTATTACATCCATCAACACTTATTTACACTGCTGAAATGCTGCCCGCATTTTCAAATGTACACAATTCCACCCCCATAAACATTTTCCAATCTTCTTTAAACGTACAGTGGTACCTCAGGTTAAGTACTTAATTCGTTCCAGAGGTCCGTTCTTAACCTGAAACTGTTCTTAACCTGAGGTACCACTTTAGCTAATGGGGCCTCCAGCTGCCGCCGCGCCACTGGAGCACAATTTCTGTTCTCATCCTGAAGCAAAGTTCTTGACCCGAGGTACTATTTCTGGGTTAGTGGAGTCTGTAATCTGAAGCATATGTAACCTGAAGCGTATGTAACCTGAGGTACCACTGTATGTTCTTCTTGTTCTCTTATTCTATATGTTAGGTCCGCGAGCTGCACATATTCCATCAGCTTAAGTTGCCATTCTTCTTTAGTTGGGACTTCACTCGTTTTCCATTTTGGGGCTAACAAAACACGGAGCGCAGTAGTGGAATACAGAAATAACCTTTTCTGACACCTGGGAATATCCGTCTGAATTATCCCCAACTAATAGGACTCTAGGGACGTGGGTGCTGCTGTGGTCTAAACCACAGAGCCAAGGGCTTGCCGATCAGAAGGTTGGCGGTTCGAAACCCTGGGACGGGGTGAGCTCCCGTTGCTCGGTCCCTTCTCCTACCAGCCTAGCAGTTTGAAAGCATGTCAAAGTGCAAGTAGATAAATAGGTACCACTCCGGCGGAAAGGTAAACGGCGTTTCTGTGTGCTGCTCTGGTTTCTCCAGAAGCGGCTTAGTCATGCTGGCCACATGACCTAGAAAAACTGTCTGCGGACAAATGCCGGCTCCCTCGGCCAGTAAAGCGAGATGAGTGCCGCAATCCCAGAGTCGTTCGTGACTGGACTTAACTGTCAGAGGTCCTTTACCTTTACCTTTTTAAAAGGACTCTGTTTTTTGGGGGAAAGTACTTTTAAACATATGTTTTTTTCAATTCATTATGAATTATTTCCCAATACTCTTTTACAGTTCCACCACTTATGACAGAAAATACGGAGGGTACATTTGTGTCTTCTCCAACGTTGCCTCTCTACTAGGGGATGCAGCTACATCAGAGGAAAAACCACACCTAGGCTGCCGCAGAGGAGCTTACACACCTTCTGCAGTTACTAAACAGCCTTTAGCTGTGATTCCTACATTTTAGGGGCTGAACCAGATGACTCTTTGGGTCCTGTCAGGGAACTGACATCAGAGCGAGAGGCGAAGGGAAGGCTCCCAGATTCTGCGGGCGAAGGACTCAGCACCAGGGGGAGAAGCAGCTCGGTAGAGGGGGAAGGAAATCAGCGCAACACCCGGGATATGGGGGAGGCGGAGGGAGAGCTCCGGGATTCTTCTCAGGACATCAGTGAGGAGAGCACAGGTCCTCCACTACCCACGCCCTCCCTGTGCAGAAGATTCCCGCGTGGTGAGAGAAGGAGGTGTTTGGGAGTCAGACAGCTTCTATGCTGGAAGAGGCTTAAGAAACGCCCACAGACAGATACTGCTAGTGACTGAGACAGCCATGCGGAGATGGGCTGTGCAGTCAGAAAGGTTTAACCAAGGCATTAAAGCCTAGAGAGGCGGCAGTTTACGCACGAGTAACTCATACCCATTACAGGTCCCTTCTGTGATTCTATGATCTTTTCCCTGCAAGACTTTCAAGGGCTGGTTTCTCCCATTGCAAACTACCTTCTTTGAAAGAGAGCTGACCAAGCCATGTGGAGTTCAGGTTTTGCCTCTGCTGGCGCATCTGTGTGAATCCAGCCTCCGGGTCTCAGGATCCCATAAGCAGCTGCCGCCTGCCTGACATTCATCAATTGTCTTTCCAAGCCGTTTAGGGTGGGGTGGAGAAACCCCGCCCTTCTGTCCCTCTATCCCTTTGCTGTAGAAACATAGCAGCTCCAGCGACTGTTTCTTATCTTCCCCTCCATCTGTATATTTACAGGATATTTATGGTTCCTCGTATATCTGGGTTTTGTTTATGCAGCTTCCCCAGATGAAAGGAAAGCATGGGACAAACGGGCGATGGGGAAAAGACCCACCGATGTTTAGAAATGTTAAGGGGAAGAAATTGCAGCTGTCTTAATAGCCGGTGGCAACAAAGCAAATGCAAATATGTCCATCCAGAGAACCCAAACAAGCCACAAATGGCCACAAGGCATAGTTTAAGCTGCTGCGTGTACAGATTGATAGTGCCTAGCAAATGTGGAAGCTTAGGATGTGAGACTAAATGGGTCATTGGCTTGATCCAGCAGGCATTTCTCATGTCATTTCTGAGATGTTTGGAGGTAAGTCACAGCTGTGAAGAGCTCTGTGTGACTCGGAAATGCACATCCTTTTTTTTTTTTTACAGCCAAGAGATGGGCAACCATAGCACTGAATGTGAAAGCAGGGGTTAATTTCCACAATGAAAGCCACCAGAGCTCACAACCAGGGCCGGATTTAGGTATGATGAGGCCCTAAGCTATTGAAGGTAATGGGGCCCTTTATATGTCCAGCTGTCCTTTGTCAACAACAAATTGTCACTGTTTTTTGTCTTGAATATATGCTATATGGTACGGTAATTTATGGACCTCATAGGTATCTCAAGCCATTTGCACAAGCAGAATGTAGGCACCCTATATACAGAAATGAGCAAACCAGTGATATTTTAGGGAGCAGGCTAGCAGGCGGGGCCCATGACTTACATCATAGGAGCCTATACAACACAAAACACTGTTGCTGTATGTAGGTTTTATTTGATTTGTTTTTTATCTTATATTTTGGAAATGTACGTCCAGGTGTTTTTTTTCCCTTTAATTTTTTTTGGGGGCCCCAAGAGAGTGGGGCCCTAAGCTATAGCTTGTTTAGCTTATACATAAATCCGGCACTGCTCAAGACATCCTGGAAGAACCCGCACAGAGTCCCAGATATATATACAAGCTGTCCATGGTTGAGCAGCAGTAAAGAAAGGCACTTTGCACATTCTGAGAAAAAGCCATTTCATCACTCAACTCGACACATTCCAGATCCTTGACTCAACAGGTTCTGGGGCTCGGTTCTAGCGCGTGAGACATCCAGAGATTTATCTGCTTTTGCGAGAAGAAAGTCTTCCGTACACCTTTATTAAGGCCCAAGGAACCTGAGCAAGCCATGTTTGTCAGCAGTGATAACGTCTCCCCCACCCATCGCCGCACCGCAAAACGCACACAGCTCCCCACACAAGGCATGCGGCGTCCTGTCTCATCCCTGCTAAGCCCCCACCTAAAGAAAATGGTCCCCTCCCTTCTCCTCCCTCAGTAGACATATCTAGGGCATGGGAGGTAGACGGGCAAGCCTCATCCTGAATATTGCATGCCCAGAGGGGAGAGCTGTTATTGGGAAGGAAGAAGAAAGGAATGCAATAAAATTCGGAGAATTCTAGCTCGTGTGTGGAGTTGGGAGGGGGGGAGCGGACAAGTCGAAACTTCTACGAACAAGCAAGGCCGGGGATTGTGTAAGCTCCCTCCCCCAAATGCGTGTGAGTGCACCCACCCACATTTCAGCTACAAACAATAAGGCTGTGTGCACATTAGCTGTTTAAAACGCAGCTAGATCGTTCCTCTTCTTAACGAGGACCGAAGCTTCCTGGGTGAAAAACACAACAAAAGCCAGCATTTGACGAGAAACAACAGGATTGGTGTGGGTTGTGTGGGCGCACATCTTCTCGGTCCCAAACTAAACATCTCTGCACATGGTTTGCAAAAATTCATTAACAGTAATGTACAAAAATTCAAATAATAAATATTAAAATTTTATTTATATCCCTCCCTCCCCAGCTGAAGCCGGGCTCAGACCAGCTAACAATAGTAAAAATAATGCCGTTTACATAAAATCACAATCAATTAATTGAAATACATTCTAAAATCAATTCATTCTAAAATCAATTCAGAGTCAAATTAATGGCAACCATTGGGCTAGAGTTCTATGAGGATTACAGAAGGAGAGAGGGGTCAGGCTGTGCCCTGGCCAAAGGCCTGGTGGAACAGCTCTGTCTTGCAGGCCCTGCGGAAAGATGTCAAGTCCCGCAGGGCCCTAGTCTCTTGTGACAGAGCGTTCCACCAGATGAGGAACAAGGTGCCATTCTAAAGTTGGAGCTGACCTATTTGGTTGAGCATTGAATTGAAAATCCAGACTTTTTGCCAAAGTTGTTGAGTTTTCTCCAAAAGGGAAAAAAAAGATGTTTTAAAGCTGTTTTTTCCAGAAATTCACCCAAAAACTTCTGATATGAGCTGCCATATGCCTTGGTTTCCCCAAACATTTTAACCACTTTTAGAAAATTCAGCCCGGATGCCATTTTTAACAAATGAATCCCAGCTATGTCTGGGAAATTCCAGATGTATGGCAGCCCTAACTGAATTGCCATTGCATAGTTCCTTTTCGGTCCAACCAGAAGAAGAGTCACAAAACAGAGACTGAAATCCCTTTATCTTGTTGCCGGAGTTCCGTCGGAATTGCACCAGCAACAAGTATACACATAAAGAGTTATTCTTTTGGACTTATTACAGGAATATTTGGACTGTGGAACGCCCTCCCATCAGATGTCAAGGAAATAAACAACTTTCTGACTTTGACAGACATCTGAAGGCAGCCCTGCTTAGGGAAGTTTTTAATGTTTGATGTTTTATCGTGTTTTTAATATTCTGTTGGGAGCCGCCCAGAGTGGCTGGGGAAACCCAGCCAGATGGGCGGGGTATAAATAATAAATTATTATTATTATTATTAAATAAACCATATACAATGGTACCTCGGGTTAAGAACTTAATTCGTTCTGGAGGTCCATTCTTAACCCGAAACTGTTCTTAACCTGAGGTACCACTTTAGATAATGGGGCCTCCCGCTGCTGCCGCACGATTTCTGTTCTGATCCTGAAGCAAAGTTCTTAACTCGAGGTACTATTTCTGGGTTGCAGAGTCTGTAACCTGAAGCGTCTGCAACCCGAGGTACCACTGTATCACAAAGACACCACAATCTGCACTGTGCCTCATTTTTTCCAAAAGGAAACAGCTCCAGGAGCCCCGCCCCCCGGAATCACACACCGCGCAGAGATTGGGGTGGCATGCAACCATGTACAGCCTTGGGATCACTCCTCCTGAGTCATCTTACAGTGAAGCATTCCTGGATCGTTGCCCTTTTATCACCCGAGGCAGCAACCACCTTGAGGCAGGAGCCAGCAGGAGAAATGATGAGAAGCGATGATGCACGATGAGTTAGGCTTCCAGGATGTAATTGGCCCTAAAAACGCACACACACACACACCCCGCTGGTGCTTTCCTTGCAGGAAGAACCAGGCAGTCCAGGGCACAAATTCATGCCAAAAAGGTCTGGATTGCTTTTTCCTGATACGTTTATTGGCTTGGGGGTGGCAGTGCTACAGGAGATGGAGAAGAGATGAGGTGCAGGATTAGGAAGTGGAGTCCCAGGGCCTATTCCCACTTCACAAGGAATACCGGCAGCTGTTTGTCAACCCAAATACAGAAAAGGTGTGCAAACAGAGCGATAGCTGCTGCAAGACGACTTGCTGGAAGTCTGCTCTGGGGACAAAGAGAGAAGCCCTGATCTGTCTCTCTTCATCCTTTCTTCCTTTAGGCTCCGCTGTCTCTAATTCTCAGGAACAGTCTTTATTTCACATGGCCCTGATGTAAACAGTTGCTTTCAATATACAGTCATACCTTGGAAGTCAAACAGCTTATTTCCCGAACGTTTTGGCTCCCGAATGTTGCAAACCCGGAAGTGACTGTTCCAGTTCGCGAACTATTTTGGGAAACTGGACTTCTGCTTCTGCGGCTTCTGATTGGCTGCAGGAGCTTCCGGAATGGATTCCGTTCGACTTCTAAGGTATGACTGTACAGTCATACCTCATGTTACATCCACTTCATGTTACGTTGTTTCAGGTTACATCCCGCGGCGACCCGGAAGTACCGGAAAGGGTTACTTCTGGGTTTCGCCACTCACGCATATGCAGAAGCGCAAAATGACGTCCCACGCATGCGCAGATGCAGCGAATCACAACCCGCGCATGTGCACACGTGCCGCTGTGGGTTGCGTTCTTTTCATGTTGCGAACGGGCCTCCAGAACGGATCCCGTTCGCAACCAGAGGTACCACTGTATATGTATTTTAAAAACTGTTGCACAACACATAGTTTATTTTATTATAATTATTTATTAAATGTGTATACTGTCCTATACCCGCAGGTCTCAGGGTAGTTAATCACAATATAAAAACACAGAATACGTGATAAAAACAAGAAGAAGGAAAACCCAATAATCCCCCCTCCCCAAGACAGTTTAAAAGGGCATCGGACGTCAATCAGCCCAGGGCTTGGTTAAAGAGGAATGCTTTGGCCTGGCGCCTAAAGGTGTATAAAGAAGGCGCCAGCTAAACTTCCCTGAGAGAGAAATAAGGCACAAGAAACAAAATGAGGAATAACAGCGCAGATTACAAAGAAAACAAATAAAGCCAGGCTTCTGTCCAACCTAATACGACCACTACACATATTCCAGTAAAATATAAAGTCCATCCATTTATCTGCTACATTAATTGAATGTTGCAAACCTCTCTTCGTGAATTGTTTCTGCTAATTGGTCCGTTTCTGCCAAATCTAGGCTATTAGTGGCTTGAAACACAACGAGGTCATTTTCCCCACGCTGTGCTTCAAGGCACATTTGCATGTTGCTGCACACACCAGTGAGGCGATGGGGATATCTTCTCCCAACGTGCAATGCTCATTCGCTTCCTCTGTCCCTGCAACCCTCCTGAACACTTATTCATTAAACTATCATCTGAGCATGTGCAATGCCTGTCTCAACTGTACACACCTCAGTTTCCCTGCAAATTGAATGTGGCTTACGTTTTCCTTTCAGACGGAAGCTGTTTTGAAGAGAATGAATCAGACAGTGGCGTTTCTCAGTGACCTGCAGGGTAGCTCTGCATCAGGGGTAACGTTGCATGTGCATGGATTCAAAAGTCAGTGGCGGGGCTGCACTGGACCCAGATGAAATGGCAATATGTACACACAGCCCTAGACATTTCAACAACCATTACTGAGCAGGTCTGTCTTTAGCATATGTGCCGCTGGGGTGCAAAGATCTGCTCAGCACCCCCAAATTTAGTTTAAAAGGTAAAGGGACCGCTGACCATTAGGTCCAGTCGTGACCGACTCTGGGGTTGTGGCGCTCATCTCGCTTTATTGGCCAAGGGAGCCGGCGTACAGCTTCCGGGTCATGTGGCCAGCGTGACTAAGCTGCTTCTGGCGAACCAGAGCAGCGCACGGAAACGCCGTTTACCTTCCCGCTGGAGTGGTACCTATTTATCTACTTGCACTTCGATGTGTTTTCCAACTGCTAGGTTGGCAGGAGCAGGGACTGAGCAACGGGAGCTCACCCCGTCGTGGGGATTCGAACCGCTGACCTACTGATTGGCAAGTCCTAGGTTCTCTGGTTTAACCCACAGCGCCAGCCGCCCCCAAATTAACTTTTATTGAGCTTTTTATGGAGGGGGGAGCCAAAGTTGTTGAGCTTTTTTAGGGGGGGGCTAAACTAAAAGTTTTTGAGCATTTTTTGGGGGGGGGATCGCTCACCTGTAACAACGACACATCGGGAAAAAACTTTTGTTTCCTGACTCGTCAGGAATTTTTGACGCTACGGAGTAACAGAGTGACGGAGGAGGGGAGCAGGGACTTTTGCTCCATTGCTTTTCACTGCCACCGATCGAGAGGGACCAGTATACAGTAGGTATACATTTGGCGCCCCCCAGAATTTGGCGCTTGGGTGCCCTGCACCTTTTGCACCCCCGGGTAAAGACGGCCCTGTTCCTGAGCCAGGGGAAGCTGAGAGCTTTCCCATTACTTCTTGATTCCAATAATTTTGCCCCATCTCTTGTACCTGTTACACTTTTGGGAGCATGGTGTGCCAGAAGCTTCTGGAATCTGTGCATGGCTGCCTCATGTGGTGAACAACTGAACTACAAACAGCAGCCTTCTTAGTGAAGAATGTTCCAGTTTGACTCTGCCCACCCAGGCAGACCAATTTTTTTTTATGAAGTACTGCATTTTGATACACTTTCCACCAAACCAGCTCCATCCGTATTGAGAAAAAGAACGACCCAGTTGTATTTAAGCCAGTTACATGTATATAGACTGAAGATTTGAACCTGGGTCTTCCTGGTCCTTAGTCCTGTGCTCTAACCACTACAGCACATTGTCCCTAGACCAGAGCACTCCAGGTTTCCTCAGATCTGCTGGATGTGAGGAGTTCAGGAACTAAGTGGGGAATTGGGGACAGTGTGTGTGTCCAATAAACAAGCAAGTGAATATACAGACACGGACTCAAAACACCAGTACGCTCTGTCCTCTCCCTCCTCTGCTACCGCTGCCCTGCGCTGATAATAAATGCCTGAGAATGCAATTTTTGTCTTGCAAGTATTCTCTAAACACAACCCCGATCCACTGCGAGATTAAACATTCCATTTAGCATTCTTAGGGAAATCTTACAACAGGCTTATTAACACTACACAGCCCAGTCTGGAAGACACTGCAGCAAGTACACAAGCCAGAGAGAACAGCCTCTAATAAAAATAATAATAATAGTTGTTGTTGTTGTTAATATGCACCCCAGTCACTCAGGGCAGCTTCCAACAAATTAAAACACAGTAAGACATCACACATTAAAAGCTTCCCTATAAACAGCTGCCTTCAGATGTCTTCTAAAAGTCAGGTAGCTGTTTACAGTGGTACCTTGGGTTACATAGGCTTCAGGTTACATACGCTTCAGGTTACAGACTCCGCTAACCCAGAAATAGTGCTTCAGGTTAAGAACTTTGCTTCAGGTTGAGAACAGAAATCGTACTCTGGCGGCGCAGCGGCAGCGGGAGGCCCCATTAGATAAAGTGGTGCTTCAGGTTAAGAACAGTTTCAGGTTAAGTACAGACCTCCGGAATGAATTAAGTACTTAACCCGAGGCACCACTGTATTTCCTTGACATCTGATGGGAGGGCATTCCACAAGGCGAGTGCAACTACTGAGAATAGATGAAGCCTCTGTCTTTCGCAGCAACCCCTGGAACCTGCGGAGTGCTCCCCTTCAGGGTTGTAGATGGCCAGCCATGCCCTTTCACAGAAGACTCTATTCCATTTCCATCTAACTCTGGTTTCCTGTTCCATTCCCTAAGAATGAGTCAACATTCTATGCATACTGAGCATGTTCAGCCCTCAATGGGCTCTTTTTTGAGATTTTAATCATCTCCCTTTCCTTCCTTCCTTCCTTCCTTTTTTGTACTTCCACAAATTTTGGGTTCTTCCACCCTAAGACTGTCAATAGTCATACCTTGGTTGTCAGATGCCTTGGTACTCGTCCGTTTTGGCTCCTGAATGCTGCAAACCCGGAAGTGAGTTGTTCCAGTTTGCAAATGTCCTTTGGAGGCAAAAAGTCTGACATGGCTTCCACAGCTTCCGAGTGAATGCAGGAAGCTCCTGCAGCCAGTTGGAAGCTGCGCCTTGGTTGTCGAACGTTTTTTGGAGGTAGAACAGACTTCCAGAACAGATTCCGTTCGACAACCAAGGTATAGTGGTACCTCGAGTTAAGAACTTAATTCGTTCTGGAGGTCCGTTCTTAACCTGAAACTGTTCTTAACCTGAGACACCACTTTAGCTAATGGGGTTTCCCGCTGCCGCCGCACGATTTCTGTTTTCATCCTGAAGCAAAGTTCCTAACCTGAGGTACTATTTCTGGGTTAGCGGAGTCTGTAACCTGAAGTGTCTGTAACCCGAGGTACCACTGTACGTCTGTACCTCCCTTTTGTTTCCAGGCAGTGCCATTTTGGCTATATAAGGAACTGTGCCTCATATGTATATTATTATTATGTACTTACGCCAATCGTGCTTCCAGAGAAATAAATCCCTATTTGGCGAGAGGCAGAACAAAGATCCCTACTATACAGGCAAGCGCTATAAATAAACACAACGTCACTCTTTTCTTCTGTGAAGTGTGGGAGGGTATGTGGAACAAGATGCCAACCATGGCATGGCAGTGGGGGGCAGAGAGGGGGTGCTGCCGCGTCCAGACACAGGGTTCTATGCAGAGCTAGACTCTTGTAAGAATGATACAATTCCAGACCATAATTATAAGATCACCACCAGCATCATATTTAAAAATGCCTCCTGCCACGAACATTTTCCTTGTCCCACTGAATAACCAGCCCCAACCCAACAACAGTGGCAAGAGTATTGTTAGCCCAGAAATGGAAGCAAGAAGAAATTCCGACGAAAGAAGAATGGCAGGCAAAATTAATGGACTACGCAGAATTAGATAAAATGACAGGAAGGATTCGAAACCTCCGGGACCAGAGATTCACAGAAGATTGGAAGAAATATACGAACTATTTGAAGGGCAACTGTAATCAACAAATTACACTAGTAGGACTACAATAAGTTTTGTAAGGAGAAATGTATGAAACATTGCAAAGTAGAGGAAGAATAGAGATATCAGTTATAAGTTAAATGTAATTGTGGAAGCAAGAAATGTATATTTAGTGAATAGATTGGAAAATTATCAGATGTGATTGATGGAAGTAAAAAAAAATGGCGTAAGATATGAAAGTATGTTTAATTACTGTTGAAAATGATACGTTGAAAAACTAATTTAAAAATTATATATATAAAAAAGAATAAGCAGCCCCAACCCATCAGGGATTAGGAATAAGGCCTGTCAGGCCATCACAGCGCTTAGCTGGAGTGCCCTGCTGCTGTTGCTGCTTCCTGGTTTAGAAATAAATGATTCAGTCCTAAGAGAGGCTCCATCTGGGCTCAGTTCCTTGGTCGGGAGGAAATAATCATGCTGCTTTTTCCAGGTAGATTAGGAAGCAGGTTTAGAATTGAAGAGGCTCCCCCTATAGGTCTCTTTTCCCTTGCGCATTCACCATGATTCGCACTTGGGATGATATTGTATTGGGGAGGTTACATGCAATCCCGCTTTCCATACCATTTGCACCTGCAAAGGTTTCGGAATGGACATACCATTCCATTTGGAATCAATGCATGTCTTGTAGCTTCCTGCTGAAATCCTGTAACTTTCCATACCCCAAATGTTCCAAAGCTAAAGAGTAACTAAGGTAAAAGATTTCTAGCAGGCAGGCAGGCAGGCAGGCAGGCAGGCAGGGATGGATGGATTTGTCAATTCTGGTTTTCTGAGCTTCTTATTTTTTTAAAAAATCCAGTCTTCCACATTTCCACAGCAATTTTGAAAGAGCGGAACACTCATGGAAATTTGTCAGCATTCTAGTTTGAATTCCTCCTAATAAACAAACTTTTGTATGCCATTTTTGTTGTTGTTGTTTTTAAGAAAAGATGTTCTGGTTTGTTTATATATTAATTTTGTCTGTGGTGCCCCTCCAGACAGCACCAGGAGCGCAGTAATATTGGGGTAACGTCACAGGACAGCCAAGAAAGTGGAATAGTGTTTGGGTTAAAAGGTAAAGGTAAAGGGACCCTTGACCATTAGGTCCAGTCGTGGCTGACTCTGGGGTTGCGGCGCTCATCACGCTTTATTGGCCGAGGGAGCCGGCGTACAGCTTCAGGGTCATGTGGCCAGCATGACTAAGCCGCTTCTGGGGAACCAGAGCAGCGCACAGAAACGCCATTTACCTTCCCGCCAGAGCAGTACCTATCTACTTGCACTTTGACGTGCTTTCGAACTGCTAGGTTGGCAGGAGCAGGGACCGAGCAACAGGAGCTCACCCCGTCACGGGGATTCAAACTACCGACCTTCTGACTGGCAAGTCCTAGGCTCTGTGGTTTAACTCACAGCGCCACCCGCATCCCTTTTAATCATGAATTATGGGTGTGTGTAATCATGAATTATGGGTGTGTGTGTCCCCCCCTAGTGTTTGGGTGGTCCAGTGCAAATTCACCAATAATGCACTGTTATTGTATCCATGGCATGTTGCAGGGTGCATTCACAAAATAGCAACAGCAGTCTGGAGAGACTCAGGGTGTGTTTGTGTGTGTGTGTGTGTGTGTGTGTGTGTGTGTGTGTGTGTGTGAGAGAGAGAGAGAGAGAGAGAGAGAGAGAGAGAGAGAATGCCCCATGAGCCTGCTTCACTTCACCTCTAGTTAAACATTATGTGTGAACACTGGCTATCAGGAGGCATGACTTGAGAAAAGCAGACTTTGTTTGCAAAGCTAATATTGCTCATACTTCCTCCGCAGGGCAGCTGGAATTCCAGGAATGTGACAACTAGGTTGGAAAAGCTAGGACTCCCCATTATACCTGGCACCGGGAGCATCCCTCCTACATGATACCACCTGGTGCAGGAATGGGGCTGATGGGGGAGGAAATTAATCCCCCCTCCAAAAATGTAGCAATGCTTGGAAAAAGATGGTGGGGTCAAGCCTTTTGGGAGGAAACAATACAGGCATCAGCTTGTTCCCCGCAGGGCCTGTTCTCAATGCTAGATCTCCACTCGGGATCATGCAAAGAAGGTGTCTTCTTTGAGCATGTACAGAGTGCCTTTCTCTGTAGATGCCTTACTCAGAGTGTATTGCAGGGGTCTGGACTAGATGATCCTCGTGATCCCTTCGTACTCTACAATTCAACGATACTATGATCCTATGTATGTCCCCTCCTAGTAAAACTGCTAGCACATTTGCAAAGCTAAGCAGGGTCCGGGATGGTTTCAAATTGGATGGGTGACCGCCTTGTAAGGGGTTAGACTAGATGATCCATGAACCCATTTCCAATCCTACAATTCTATACACACACTGATTTCTATTCTATATGTGCGGTACAGTGGTACCTTGGTTCTCAAACTTAATCCGTTCAGGAAGTCCATTCCAAAAATAAGTGTTCCAAAACCAAGGCGTGCTTTCCCATAGAAAGTAATGCAAAACGGAACAATCCGTTCCAGACTTTTAAAAACAGCCCCTAAAACAGCAATTTAACATGAATTTTACTATCTAAGGAGATCATTGGTCCATAAAATGAAAGCAATAAACAATGTACTGCAGTCACACAATCAATCAATCAATCAATCAATCAATCAGTAGCTGAACTGGGTTCCACACAGTCACAAAAACAAAACAAAAAAGAGCTGCAAAAACAAAAACGCAAAATAAATAGCAAAAGCAGACAGACCTCAGCGTAACACTCAAAGCAGAAGTGTGGCACTCAAAATGGAGCACGATCGGCTTCCGAAAAAAGTTCGCAAACCAGAACACTTACTTCCAGGTTTGCAGTGTTTGGCTTCCAAGTTGTTTGAGTACCAAGGCGTTTGAGAACCAAGGTACCACTGTATGTCTGTTCTGAATCTCCTGCCAGTCAGTTTCATTGAGCCAGCCCAACTGGAACTCAAGAGGGAGCCCACCCCTCATGGGCTCTCTGCAACCTACCCCATGTTTTGAACCAGCCGAAACACCGGTAATGGTCTCCAAGGGCAGCCCATGATGTGTGCAGTGTGGTAGTCCAGCTTTGAAAGGCTGGAGGCCCAAATGATGGTTTGCAATGATGTATCACAGAGAAGAGGACTTTGGAAAACTTTTGATCTACTTTGGGTTTGTCCCAAACAGTTCACTGACATGTTTCCCCCGTTTTCTCTCCTTTTTTGGCAGATTGTCTCCTTGTGGACGGCGTGGGTGGGTGTGGCAGGCGAGCCAAAAATGTCTTCGGGAAGACACTGTGGCTTCCTGGCCTTCTGGTGGCAACCCATCCATTTCATTGCCATCTCTCATCAGTTTCACTTCGTACTCTGGGACAGGAAAAGAAGCTTTAGAAATCTCAGTTCTCCAAAGTCAGGAGCAAGGGTGAATGGAGAGCTGGGCCTCTCCAGACCCTTCTTAGCTAAGACATTAGCTCTCAGCATGCAAAAAGTATTTTCAACAACTCCCCAGTTGCAGTCCTCGCTGCTCAAAGTGCAGCAGCTCCCCAGACAAGGACTACAGTCTTTTACAGTATCCAGAGTCCTTCTGGAGTTAGATAAGATTCCCTGGGGTGCACCAATGTCTCCAGCTGCTACTGTTTAGAATAGAACAGCTATTGAGCAGTCAGCACAGAACAGAAGGGCTACCTGCTTTTCGTTTCTCTCTCTCTCTTTTTTAAAAAATGCAGTGTTCCTTTCAAATTAAGCTTTCGCCAGTCGGAGAGATAACTTTGACCAGGTAGTCTGGCAGGCTGAGACTTCGCAATCCCCCCAGGTTTTTTTTTTTTTTTCTTTTCTGAAATATACTCAGAGTCGAGAGTGGATTTCATGCTCTTTATTCATAATGGTGAGGAGGAATGGAAGTTCCCCCAGAATGTCTGCTTTATATACATTATTTACACAATGGGCCCCACATGATTGGCTAATTCCGGGATTCTCCTGTAGGCCAATCAGGTTGCGGATTCCCTTCCACCTGGAGCTGGATTGGGTGGCTGCTGTGGACCAATCAGACTGCTGCATTTTGGATCCTATTGTTCTAGGACCAACCAGACTGCTGCCTTTTGGATCCTATTCAACTCAGTACATAACATTTGCCCATGAATCCAACACATCCAAAATCTTTCTGGGCGGAAGGGGAATATGAGAGAAGTAAAGTTGGGATGAGGGAGCCTTTAAAGCCTTGATTTGCAAAGTGTGTTCTAGGCGCAGGGCAGCCCAACTTTTCATACCGAGTGGGGCCACAAGAGGACTTCAACACAGAACCTGAAGTGAAGGAGAGTTCAACAGCTTCTGAGATTCTACAGATTCTGCTGTGTTGGTCGTGTTCATAGGAGACCAAAGAGGTATGGCTTAGAACACAACCCTTCAGCAACTAATGAAGGTGCCCTTTGGGCAAGCAAATGTATATGGAAGTAGTTCCCTGAAAGTAGAAAAACTACTTCTGCGTCATGAAAGAAAATGGTTTACTTCTGCCACCAAGTGGCCACTGGAATGTGCTGCTCAAAATTTAAGAGGAAAGCCTGAGCGTGAATTTACTTGCTCAGGTTGTGTACGCAGTTTATTCAGCATTCGTCCTAATCTGCTTGCCCAAAGTTTGCAGGAATGTGAGAGAATGCCAGCTATTGACTGAGCATTCGTTCTGATTTGTTCGCAGGGAGGTTAGAAGATGTTGCATGAAGTAGCTGTTATCCTTTTCACTACATTTTCCGGATCAGATTTTTTCTTTTATGATACGATAATCTTTACAGTATTGTCATTGTCCCATACAGAACAACGAAACTGAAAAAATCTACATCGGACATTCAAAAACCAACAAGCCTGCTATCCCAGCTATCCCAGCCTGGTTAACCCCCTAAAAACTCTGATACCCCATAATTAAATACAATATACTCCCACAGAAACTACCTTACACTGTGTTTAAAACCAAAATCGCATTTGGATAGAAACTGTTTCTCAGGCGGCTAGTCCTAGTCTTTATAACCCTGTACCTTCTTCCAGAAGGCAGAAGCTGAAAGAGATCATTTCCGGGGTGTGCACTATCCTGCGCTATCTCTGCAGCATTCTCATGGCACCTGGAAGCATAGATTTGATCCAAGGTGGGAAGAGTGCACCCAATTATTCTCTCCACAGTCTTTACAACCCTGGACAGCATTGTTTTGTCCCTGACCGCGCAGCTCCCAAACCACACACAGAGACCGTAAGTTAATACACTCTCAACAGTACAGTGGTAAAATGCCATCAACAGGTCCTTTGAGAGATTATTTTTCTGGAGGATTCTCAGAAAATATAAACTCTGCTGTGCTCTCTTCATCAGGTCTTTACTGCTTTCTCCCCAGGTTAGGTCATCTCTCAACTCCATTCCCAGTAATCAAAACATCATCTTACGTGGAAGGGCTACCTTCCCAGGTTGGTGAGCCCCATTTGCCCATCACTTCCCTCTACAGAAGCAGGGTTTCCCAGACGTGGGTTTCCAGCTGTTGTTGGACTACAACTCCCATCATCCCTGGTCCTGCCAGCTAGGAATGATGGGAGTTGTAGTCCAACAACAGCTGGAGACACAACTTTGGGAAACCCTGATCTACAGCATGCGCAGAACTGTTGCATAAACCGCCTTCTTGACTCACTGCATCCACCAGAGCCTGTCTTTGCAAGCAGGGAAATCCCTAACTCATGAAGGTTTGAGACCCATGGACCACCCTCACCTGGTTTAGCCAGCCATTCAAAGCCATGTTCCCTGGGTGTGGCCACTGTCACACTATCCCTGTAAAGATAAAGATCACGCCAGCATGACTAAACCACTTCTGGTGCAACGGGACACCATGATGGAAACCAGAGCGCACGGAAACACTGTTTACCTTCCTGCTGCAGCGCTACCTATTTATCTACTTGTAGTGGTGTGCTTTTGAACTGCTAGGTTGGCAGGAGCTGGGACAGAGCAATGGGAGCTCACCCCGTCATGGGGATTAGAACCCCTGACCTTCCGATTGGCAAGCCCAAGGGGCTCAGTGGTTTAGACCACAGCGCCACTCGAGTCTCCTTCCCCCTGATGAGCATATTAGGATTGCAACTCTTCCCAGCGAAGTCAATGAGATTGCAAAGGGCAGGACTCAATCGTCTCCTAAAACATCAGGACTCTTTTTGATGTTGTTTTGAGGAGGTGGGGCCAAGATGTTGGCCTTTTCCTGCAGGGTGGGTTGCCTTGGGTGTTTTGCAGAAGCAACTTGAACTAGCAGGAGTGCTGGACTGGCTCTGCTGCTGTGTCTGCACTGCGCTGACCAGTGGCGTAGCGTCGCTTGCCGGAGACTGGGGCAAGGCGCAAAAGGGGAGTTCACAGGAAGCTCAGCTTTGTCCGCGCAGGTGCTCCAGCAATGCCCTGCCATGCCTGCAGTTGCCTGCTGACACTGTCCTGTAGCAGGAGGGAGCTGAGGGGGCTTCCTGGCGCAGCAATGACCTGGTGCGCACAGCGACGGTGGAGTTATGGTCCGTGGAGTGTGTGGCGCACCGTCCCGAGGCAACTAATTGTGTGAGCAGCGATAGGGGACTCCACCCCAACAGAGAAGGGCCTATCTGGCTGCCTGCTCCCCTCTTGCAGTCCACCAGGCCACCTGGGAGATGTGTGCACTGGGAGGAACACAGGGCCAAGGCTCCCCGAAAATTGTAAATCAGAGGGCTGCCCCCCCAAGTTATGTGGCGGCCGCACAACAGGTCAGCATGCCACCGGTCTGCACACGTGATGTCAGCACACCACAGAGCATGCTGATGTCATACGTACATGCACTGATGTCATATGCACACACCATGGGGCCACTGATGTCATGCGCACACACCATGTGACATGCGCACATGGTGTGCTGGCGTTGTGCAGCCCCAGGCCCCCTCAATCACGGGGGCAAGGCGGCGTGTGTGGCACACTGCATATGCTGAATGTTGTCGCCACCAGAAAAGGGAGGTACCTCCCTCCCGGTTTCGTGGTGCCTTCGGGACCGCTAGGGTATGGTTACCAGATTCCCCCCCCCATGAATCTGGTGACATTTTTTCTTTCTCTTTTCTTTTCTTTTCTTTTTTTTTAAAGCTGAGTAGCAACAGGGAGTCTGTAGTGGGGTTAGTGAGGCAAAAGACCCTGGCCCCAAGCACACATGCATATTGTATAAAGGTGCAAAGCCCTTCTTTCGCACCCTGTAAAACATAAATGTGCAGAGTTTTTAAAAAACTGGACAATGGCTGCTGCCCACATCTCCTGAGCCTCCCCTGATCAGTCAAAACAAAGGGGGAAGGGGCCTGGAGATCTGTATCGCCGGACGTCGCTGGTTCCCCTTTGGCAGTGGTGGCAGCAGCGGGAGGATCTGCTTGCTGGCGTGGCGCCTGCCATTTTTCCTCGCCTGAAGTCCCCATATGATGTGTTGCGCACATCATATGGGGACTTCCGGTGAGGAAAAATGGCGGGTGCCACGCCAGCGAGCAGCGAGCAGCTCCTGAAGCCAGCCAGAGCCAACTGCGCTTCCAGTCTGGCTCCAGGCTGCTGAGGCTGCCACTGCCACATTTCCCAGGGACAGATTTGCAAATCTGGGAACATTCTGGGGACGGAATTTGTCCGGGGACAGATTTGCAAATCCGGGGACTGTCCCTGGGAACCGGGGACATCTGGTAACCCTACACTAGGTCCCCGTTGCACCCTTCAGATTTTGCACCCGAGGCAACGGCCCCTGCTGCCCCCATCACACTACACCTCTAGCATTCAGCTCCTCTACCGCTTCACCCCTCTCCCTTCCGGTCAGCAACAGCGGCCTACCAGCAAGCCACTTGGGTTGTTGTATTTGCATTCCTCCCCGGTCCTCCTTTTGCACCCTCCTTGAGCAGTCCCGTCTGGGTGGAATGTGTCCTTGACCTCTGACCATGCCTCTTGCTTGGTGGAGATGGTAAAATAAAACTCTCCCACTGAAGCACAGCAGGGTTTAGAGTCATTCTGTGCAGCAGGGAGTGCCTTTCTCCTCCTCCTTTCCCTCCGAAAGCTAAATCAGCTTTTCTCTGTGCTGGAGCAGTACAGCAAGAGAGCACGTAGCCCCGACAGCCTTCTGAATTAAATTCAGTTATAAATAAATCTCCGAAAGGGTGCGGCCATGTTTGTGTGCTTGTCAGTGTGGGGCTGTTGTCGCCAGGCACCCTGCCTTAGGGCAGGCAGATACTTCAAAGGCAGGTGGGTTTCAGGCTGACAAGCCAGGCAGGCAGGAGGCCAAATGTCTGTCGGTGAAGACTGGGGAGACACTCCCAGATACGGATTGGAAAGTCAGCAGGAACGCGAGCTGCTCCGTACGGGGCCGGCTCTACTGTTAGGGTTTCCGGTGATGCACTGCCCGAAGAGTGGATTTTCAACACTGAAAAAGGAAACACACATCTGCATCACCTTTGCATCTGCTCAGCATCATGGATAGGTGCAGATTTAGAAATCAGTATAATTTAACTAGAGTGTAGGGGGTGTTAGGGAAGGAGCAGTCCCTCTGGTGGGGGACACGTCATGCTCCTTCTAGGGTAGTTTCTGGAGTAGGGGATGCGGGTGGTGCTGTGGTCTAAACTACTGAGCCTCTTGGGCTTGCTGATCGGAAGGACAGTGGTTTGAATCCCCGTGATGGGGTAAGCTCTGTCCCAGCTCCTGCCAACCTAGCACTTCGAAAGCACACCAGTGCAAGTATATAAATAGGTAGCGCTGTGGCGGGAAAGTAAATGGTGTTTTCGTGCGCTCTGGTTTCCGTCACGGTGTCCTGTTGCACCAGAAGCGGTTTAGCCATGCTGGCCACGTGACTTGGAAAGCTGTCTGTGGACAAACGCCGGCTCCCTCAGCCTGAAAGCGAGATGAGCACTGCAACCCCATAGTCGCCTTTGACTGGACCTAACCATCCAGGAGTCCTTTACCTTTATCTTTACAGGGATCAAGCGAGATTGAACTCGACAGGACTGACTTCCGAGTCCGCATGCGCAGGACTGCGCTGCATATGCTTTTGAGTCACATCAACTTTGTTGGGAACGTGAAGTCCATGCTTAAATGCCTCTCATATGCTCTGTTGTGGGTTACTAAAGCCAGTAGATGGCGCTGCTTCACCAAGCAAGAGAAAAAGCTGGGAGATAATGACCATGTACCATGCTGGCTACTAGTTCCCAGTTTGAAAGCTTGAAACCATACTTTTAAAGGACCCCTCCCACACAAGTATCCTGGGAAATATCGTTTGTGAAGGGTGCTGGGAATTGTAGCCTGGTGAGGGGTGAACTAAAATTCCCATGATTTGGGGAGAGGGGCCTGTGCTATAAATGTGCTTTCCATTTACGGTGTACAGCTCACTCAGATAAGGTTTGGAAAAAAGGAGTAAAGTTTATAAGTTCCTGAACCCCAAAGTAAACTTCAGAATGCCCTATATCATAAGTCTCCATGACTGGGGGACTGTTTCCTTTGAGATCCGCACAGGTCTTCTGTGGTTAAAATTGCTGTGTTTGCACAATGATTGTGAAGGTGTGATGACTTCAGGTGACTATAACAAATAAGAAATTCAGGGTGTGTAAACTTACCATTCTGAAGGAAATCAGCCCTGAGTGCTCACTGGAAGGACAGATCCTGAAGCTGAGGCTCCAATACTTTGGCCACCTCATGAGAAGAGAAGACTCCCTGGAAAAGTCTCTGATGTTGGGAAAGATGGAGGGCACAAGGAGAAGGGGATGACAGAGGACGAGATGGTTGGACAGTGTTCTCGAAGCTACAAACATGAGTCTGACCAAACTGCGGGAGGCAGTGGAAGACAGGAGTGCCTGGCGTGCTCTGGTCCATGGGGTCACAAAGAGACGGACATGACTAAATGACTAAATAACAACAACAAACTTACCATAAGCTCGGGGGGGGGGGCGAGGCAAGCCGTGGCTCTCTAGATGTTATTGGAACACATCTCCCGTCATCCCTGACCATTTGCCAAGCTGGCTGAGAGCAATGGAAGGAGCCTCCAGGTATTCTTTTCATTGAGCGTTCATGACACTCTGCACTCATGATGGTATCAGGGGGGTTATATCAGGGAACCTGCTTTTAATACTGTTGTTGCATCAGCTGAGAAATTGACAGGTCAGAGCAGCAAAGGGCGATCACAGTCCCTGTGGCATCGATCCACCTAACGCTCATGGGAAAATGTGGTGGAATGATGATGATCCACCCAGCTGACAGGGTTGCCATAGTCACTCTGGGCAACTTCCAACATATGTAAAAACAACAAAACATTACAGATTAAAAGACTTCCCTACACAGTCGTATCTCAGAAGTCGAACAGAATCCGTTCCGGTAGTCCGTTTGACTTCCAAAAGGTTCGTAAACCAAGGCGTAGCTTCCGACTGGCTGCAGGAAGTTTCTGCAGCCAATCGGAAGCCGCGGAAGCTGTGTCGGACGTTCAGGTTCCAAAGAATGTTCGCAAACCAGAACACTCGCTTCTGGGTTTGCGGCATTCAGGAGTCAAAAGGTACAACACACAAGGGATTCTGGATCGAAGGTAGAGGGCTGCCTTTGAAGGTCTTCTAAAGGTTATGTAGATACTCATCAACTTGACTTTTGGTGGGAGGGCGTTCCACAGGGTGGGTGCCACTACCAAGAAGGCCCTCTGCAGGGTTCCCTGTAGTTTTAGAGTGATCAAATGAAACTTTATGGCCTAGCATGACAAAAGCTTGTAATTGTATCAGGACAAGTTACAGTGGTACCTCTGGTTGCGAACGGGATCCGTTCTGGAGGCCCATTCACAACATGAAAGGAACACAACCCGCAGTGGCACGTCTGTGCTTGCGTGGGTTGCGATTCGCCACTTCTGCGCATGCGCATGATGTCATTTTGTGCGTCTGCACATGCGCGAGTGGCGAAACCCGGAAGGAACCCTTTCCGGTACTTCCGGGTCGCCGCAGGACGTAACCTGAAAGAACGTAACATGAAGCAAACGTAACATGAGGTATGACTGTATTTGTGGTTTACTGTTGCAACAACTGTTTTCTCATAATTTATCTTCTGTACCATGAACAGTAGGGATGCAGGTGGCGCTGTGGGTTAAACCACAGGGCCTAGGACTTGCCGATCAGAAGGTCGGCAGTTCAAATCCCTGCGATGGGGTGAGATCCTGTTGCTTGGTCTCAGCTCCTGCCAACCTGTCGAAAGCACCGAAAAGTGCAAGTAGATGAATAGGTACCACACCGGCGGGAAGCTAAACAGCGTTTCCGTGCACTGCTCTGGTTCGCCGGAAGCAGCTTAGTCATGCTGGCCACATGACCCGGAAGCTGTACGCTGGCTCCCTCTGCCAGTAAAGCGAGATGAGCGCCGCAACCCCAGAGTCGGCCACGACTGGACCTAATGGTCAGGGGTCCCTTTACCTTTACCATGAACAGTAAATAAAAACAATGTTTAAAAAGAGAATACTGTTGGTGCCTGCAAAAGTTTCAGGGTGGCTATAGGTCTTTGATCCTAAGGTGTTATTGGTGACTGCCCTGCTTTGGTGAGCCTCTCCAGATGGGGACAGCGCAACAGTGTTGGGGAAGTGTTGCAAAACAACTGATCAAGCAGATTGATATGTGGACAGCCCAGAATAAACTCACCATTAAAGCAGTACTGGTGCGTCAATGTTATGTTGTGTAATTCACCCACGCAAGCCCACAAAACAACAACCACAGCCCGGTCTGGAAGGGGCTGGAGTCTGACAACATCTGGAGGGCAACTGGTTTGCAGTTGCTGCCTCAGCAGGTGGTTACAGATGCCCCCGTGCTACTATTTACGTACCCCCAATGTAACCGTTTGGTGATCTGAAAAATTGTGTTGCAGAGTTTCACCAGGTAAGATCACAGGTCGGTTGGTGGGAGGGAAGAAAAGCGAGCTGCTTTAGAGAAGGGGAGGATCAAGTGATTGCTACCCTGCCAAAGTGAAACATGGATGAATGGGCAAGGGATGGAGGGGCACAAAGCAGGAGAGAAATGGGAATGGATGAATGCAGATGTTTTTGCAAGCAGGGGGAACAACATAGCAGGGAGCACCAGAAAAGGACTGGGGAGAAATGCAGCCTGGAAGAGCTTAAGCATTTGTAAGACTGAAGGGCACAGGATCATGGCACACATTTGTGTAACATTTGCACACGTGAATACAGACCAATTTTCACAGCAGCAAAGCAGGCAAACAAATGCTGGCTCTTGCTGTCAGGGCTTGCACTGATCTGGGAATTTCCATCCGAGTTATTCCCAACGAAAATGACTCTGGTGGTTTTTGGGGGTGAAAGTGCTTTTAAAAAATTTTTTCAGTTCATTGTGGATTATTTCCCAATACTCTTTCACCCTTTTACAGGTCCACCACATACGAAAGAACATTGCAAATGTAGATCCAGTCATATCAGTGGGTCTCCCCTTGAGTAAAAGTTCATTGCGATTGGTCTGGAGAAGAAAATTGGGTTCAGGGGAAAGCTATCAAGCAATCGCTTGCATCAGGGAAGAGGAGAAGAGAGCTCAGCGCAGCCTAGTTTTTAGCAAGCTGAAACGTTGAACAGGAAGGCAAGGAAGGATGCAAAACAAAAAAAGACCCCACCTATATGGCCTTACAGCACGAATTGTTTTACAACATTTATCCTTAAATTGCAGCCTCCCAGGAGCTGTCAGACTACAGCCTCCAACACCCCTGACCATTGGCCATGCTGGCTGCATCAAATGAAAGTTGAAGACTCAAAAAAAGTAAAATCTGAAGGACTGTGGATTCCAGGCTTTACAGGATATAGGCAGTGTGGTAGTACAGAATGACCAGTAGATGGCAATGTTGCACCGCACATCCCTAAATGGGATTTTTTAGTATATATAAACAGGACAGAAGGATATCATGTATGAGTCAATGGGCACGTCACATGAGTGTCACATTTATTCAGAAGGTTTTCTTGTCACACAAACACATTAGGGGCCGAATATAAACATGGAGGCACTGAATAAATAGATTACTCAATGTGTCAAGGATCACTTCTTTCTGACTGGGAATTTTGGTGCCAGTTATATAATTACCCCCTCAGCCGATTTTTGATTTTTTTAATTTTATCATCAGGGGTGGAAGAAGAGAAATTGGCAACAAAGAAATTCCACTGAACACCCTATTGTTGGGTTTTAGACTGTAAGCTCCTTGGGGCAGGGACTTGTTCTTTTGCACACTGCAAAAGTGCCTTACACACTGCATTGATGGGGTTTACTTTGCCACATGGAAAAAGGGCTTGTAAATTAACGGGTTTTAAAGGGGGAGAATAGTACTTAAGATTAAACTTTGTGAAAACAAAGGAAAGAGAAGGGAAGGGAGAAAGGTTTGCGCTTCATTTTCCCATTTCACATAATGTTCAATGGCACATGTAGGAAAACAAATAATTCCAAGAACCGTAGTTTGTAAGGGTGCTGGGAAATGTAGCTCTGAGAGGCAGAAACTGCAGTTACAAGAATTCTTTGTGGGGGGGAATATGTTTTAAACATATGACGTGCCCTAATTGAGCAGAAAATTAATGGTTGGGGAATTAATTCCTATTAAAGAGCTATTGAATTGGCATCTGTGCCACACAAGACACATTGGCAATCTTCATTTTAAAGCCATCACAAACACTGGAATTCTCCCTGGCGTAATTGTCTATGTCGCAAGAACAGAAGATAGTCCAGGGTAATTCATTTATACAAGAAATATGCTGGGAAATGGGAGGGTAACATGTTGGCCTGTTGTTGTTTAGTCGTTTAGTCGTGTCCGACTCTTTGTGACCCCATGGACCAGAGCATGCCAGGCACTCCTGTCTTCCACTGCCTCCCGCAGTTTGGTCAAACTCATGCTGGTAGCTTCAAGAACACTGTCCAACCATCTTCTCCTCTGCTGTCCGCTTCTCCTTCCCAACATCAGGGTCTTTTCCAGGGAGTCTTCTCTTCTCATGAGGTGGCCAAAGTATTGGAGCCTGTTGGCCTGTTAGCCTCCTTTTTTGACCTGGAAACTGAAAAAAGAAGAAAAATCTGTGCAAAGGGGCATTTGCTTTGATGGGGTTTCTTTTTCCTTCACCATTTGTGCACCCGAGTCCAGCGCTGATAATGAAAAACGAAATATTGCGGCCAGACGTAACTCCCATCATTCTTGATATCCCACCCAAAGCCAAAAACAAAAATCTCAGCTCCCTAACCCCAAACTTAGAGCATGATTTTGAACTAAGTCCCATTTGTTTTTTTGAGTTCGTTCTTCTTCTTCAAGATCCATATTGAAGACTCACTTAAGGAAATGTGGAAGAATCATCACCGCTCTGTGAAGGGACAAAGGAACTGGTCTGCAACATCCATGGCCTCTGGCCCTTTCGGCCTTCCTTTGGCTGCGGTGGATGAGAGCAGGAACCCAACGAGCTCTGAAGTGCACCCCATTGCTTGCCCCTGATCTGTGGTAGGATTTCCTCCCACGTTCTCCCTTCCCCCACGGCCAATTTGCGGTCAGATTCCCACGACCACACACAGGAGAGCCCATTTGATCAAAATTCTCCCCGTGTACCCCTTCCAAGGAAGAATCTGGGGATGTGCCTGTCTGCGACTCGTTTGATGTGCAACAAGTTCTGACTTAATGATCCCATGTGCTCACGAGATCCACTTCAAAGTGTCCCCAGGAGCCCCAGATGTTTTGCTGGGGAGTCTATTCAAAGCACGGATGCAGAAGAAATATGCCAGAGGTGAAATTTAATCTTCTGACTAGGGGAGGGGCTATTCTAATTAAGTGAGAATCAAACAAACTATTATGCCCTCCAATAATTTGACCACTGATCTGTCTCTTTCTTCTACTGTATATCATTCACTTTTCTCCTTCTTCTGACTGAGTATGCAATTGAGTGTGGGGCAGCGACCTCAGCAAAGTCCCCAATTGATGCTCACAATAACTGACCCTCCGAGTGTCCCTATTTTCCAGCGGCAATCCCAGATTTACGGAAGCCATCCCGGTTTCTGATTTCATCCCGGAATGTCCCGCCTTTCCTCAGGACGTCCCTATTTTCATCGGAGAAATGTTGGAGGGTGTGGAGTTATTCAACTCCCAGAGCCAAGGAGATAAGTAACTATGCAACCTTTAGAGGACATCTGAAGGCAGCCCTGTATAGGGAAACTTTTTAAAAAATGTTCAATGTTTTATTATTATTTTTCTATATTGGGAACTGCCCAGAGTGGTTGGGCCAACCCAGTCAGATGGGTGGGGTAGAATTATTATTATTATTATTATTATTATTATTATTATTATTATTATTATTATTGAATAAGATGCTCTTATTTTCATCAGAGAAATGTCGGAGGGTATGCGATAATCTGCATGTGCTCCAGAGTTTGGCTCAGTGTTCCAAACATGTTTAGGGGCTGAGCCCTGATTTAAATCAAACATACAATTTACTTAAATATTACACATATATCCTGTTTCCCCCCGGCTCCCAGGAGCTCAAGAGAGAGACCGCGACATGACTAATGTCGCCCAGTGAGCTCCATGGCTAAGTGGGGTTTCGAACTCTGGTTTCCTCCGTCAAAGTCCAGCACTTTAACCATTAGGCCACGTTAGCTCACAAAGCCACAGGCTGCCATTCAAGCAAGGGACTAAGGAAGACCCCACTGTCATTCGTAACCCTGGTGGCCATTTTCTGCGTCCGCTGTCAGAGGCAGTATATTTCTGAAGAGCAGTCACTGGAAACTACAGGAGGGGAGTGTTCTGCTGGCTGCTACGAGAGCAGGAGGACCATTGGCCTAATCCGGCAGAGGTCTTCTTCTTCTAGAAAGCATGGAAGGAAAACAACGGCTATACAATCTCATCCGCTCAGAGGTTTATCTCAACCTGGACAAGAAAGGAAGCTTAAGGGCTAAATTCAAAGTCATTCCAATCCACTGGTTCCTTTGCTCGCCAATTCCACAAGACGCCAGCATTTTGGCTCCAGAGAAAAGCAACGGGATGGTTTAGTTTGTGTTTGCGAGTGTGCTGTGAAAGGCCTCAGAGGCTGTGAAGGCAGAAGGACAGGGTGGCTTAGTGGTTAGAGCACCAGAGTGTTGGGGGAGTTTCAAATCCCCACTCAGCCATGAATTTCACCTGTTGACCTTGGCCCAGTCAGACTAACCTACCTCACAGGACTGATGGGAGAAGAACCACACACCATGTTTTGCTCTGTGGAGAAAAGCTGGCATATAAATGCAATTAAGTCAGGAACAAATGGCAGGCCAGCACTAATAATTTTTGAAACAAAAGTTTATTTATCTTTTCCACACTGCAGCCATGCATGTCCCATATTGGAGGTGTCAAATGGCTGCATACAGTGAGCATCCTTGCTGGGACGAGAACAAGCTGAAACTCTGAGATGCTCAGATTCACTAGATCCCTCTGAAACAAGCAGATTCTGGTTGCTCCCTTCACACCTGACCCCTGTTGTGACCAAAGGTGTCTCATCCTACATCCCTGTCCTGCTGCTTGGATCCTCTACTCCTATGCTCTCGAGGTTTGCTTTATATCCACCGAGAGCAGGACTTTTAGTGTGGTGTCAACTGCCACTTTGGAATGTACTTCAAATTAACATCAGGTAGATATCTGCTTACAACTAAACTCATCACCCAAGCTTTCCTTGATTAAGTCGATCTACTGCTTTGTGATGTATTTTGCACTTGTTTTTTTAATTGCTGGTTTTTTGTTGTTGACCACCACTGCGTTTCCCCCCTCCCCTTAATTGGTGGAACAGGAGTTTTTGCAAATAAATGATAATGAATGCACATGGAGACAAACCCAGAGAAAAATTCTTAGAAAAGTGTTGGGATAGATCGAAGGGGAGTCTATCGAGTCTCATCATTCGTTCTGATTTGATTATTCCTCATTGTGGAGCCTGTTTTTCAGTTTGGACTTTTTCAGTGCCATCCTGGACACTTCTGCTCAGAAGCAAGATTGCAGCCTCAGAAACACAGGGCCGCGTGCTACTGAATCTGGGGCCAAGTTGCTTTCAGATCCATCAACGAGGCTTAGCATTCGGTGAAGCAAAAGTTTCGGGGAACACACACACAAATGTATCCAGTTTCACAGAAGAAAACGTTTGACGATTTGAAATGCCCAGTTCTCAAAGGCTGCGCCTTCCGTTCCACGTGGTGTTTTTGCAAACTCTTTAGGCTCCAAATGGTGCATCCCATACATTTCTGTTCTCCCAGTTCGCACCATCCCTAAACATACACACCGCACGGATTATCTTTCCCCTATGTGCTCAGTCTCCTGCCCAGTGCTCTCCCCCAGGGGGTACTCAATGGTAGGCAGTACCGGTACCTTTGGGGGGTTTAAAAATTGTGGCACTTACTGTCACAACTTCATAGTGAGTTTTGCTTTTCTTTCATAAGCAAATGAAAGAGATGGATATGAAAATACGGGGTTTCTTTTTTATCATTCCCCCCCCTTAATGTTTTGATGTACTGTTGATGTTTTGTTTTATTGTATTTTCCTTTGTCTTTGAGGCTTTGTAGCTGTTCATTGTACATATTTCTTTTATTCTCTTCTTTTTGTAATGCTTAAACTCTAATAAATATGTGTTTTTTAAAAAAGGGGGGGAAAACAACTTCATAGTGAGTTTTTTAAAAAGAAACACTGCTCAGAGATGAACCTTGTGGCCTCCCGCATATTTAAATCCATCTACGCCCTAACCTTCGCCACCTACACAAATGTTCTCCAGCATTCTTTGCCATCACACAACTCCACCTGTCCTTTATCCCTAGCCAACACACAAACCCATACGCCAGTAGCTCAGTGGTAGCGCAATGGTCGAGGTTCATTCCCCAGTGGGGTCTCTGAGCAGGGCTGCGACTGCCCCATCCCCAAAACCCTGGGAAAGAGTAGCTGTCTAGTTCAGAGAACCCCAAATCGGATGGACCATTGGTCTGGCTCAGCCCAAGGCAGCTTCCTTTGTTCCTTGGCACCAGAAATATCTGCTACACCCACAATCCCCAGCTCTCAACCTCGATCCTTTAGCAAGCGCATGACGAGTTGCCACATTTTTGCATATATGCAAAGCGAGACAACAACATATCTCAGAGTCTCGGAAATACAGGTCTGTGGGCTCAGGGAGATGGGAGCAATGAATCACACATAGGATTGCGAGATGTTGCACAAAGGCATCTATTTGTGGGCGCATTCCCACACACAGGGCTGTCCCTTCAAAGCACAGTGGCAATGGACAACGTAAAAAGCAAGAGGAGCCCTTGGCTCGTGAGGCGGCAAGACAAAATAATACAGTGGTACCTCGGGTTAAGAACTTAATTCATTCTGGAGGTCTGTTCTTAACCTGAAAATGTTCTTAACCTGAGGTACCACTTTAGCTAATGGGGCCTCCCGCTGCTGCACCGCCGCCGCCGCACAATTTCTGTTCTCATCCTGAAGCAAAGTTCTTAACCCAAGGTATTATTTCCGGGTTAGCGGAATCTGTAACCTGAAGCGTCTGTAACCTGAAGTGTCTGTAACCCGAGGTACCACTGTAATGGAATTAACAAGTAAATAATTGTTTATTTGTTTTGCTTTTTAAGAAAGGGGACACACACAGCCAATGGGTTGTACCAAATGCTGGTCCTATTCAGATTAGACCCACAGAAGTGAAAGGACATGACAAACCTAGATTCATGAATGTCCACAGGTCTCCTCTGAGTAGAACTAGCATTGGGTCCATATATATTTCCATTTTTATTAAGGGTTGAATGCAGCCAGCATTACTTTAAGTTGTGCAGTTGTTTTCACAGCAGCACGTGGGCATGACGGATCGGGTCCATGTGGCATGGTGAGTTTAACTCCCCCCCCCCACCCGCAATAGTCCCAATTAAAATCTGCCTGCCCACCCAAATCTGCTATTTGCATAGGGAGAGAAGCTGGAATCCCTGTTCAGCCACTGGGTTCATTAGCAGTGATGGGCCAGTTGTTATCATCAGCTTAATTTATTGCCTTCTATAAAAGGCTTGCCCAAGGTTAAGTCTGTGGGAAAAGTGGGATTTGAACTCGGGTTGGGGCCAACACTTTTGAGCCACTGAGCTATCTTGTCCCCCACATGATTCTGTACTGGAAGGGAGGCACGAAATCCAAGAAGTACACTGTGACAAGCACAGGTCTGGACATGTTTGCTTGCTTCCTGGTGCTGTTGGGAGTTCTAGTTTGGCCCCATCTGGCGGGCCAAAGGTTCCTCGCAACTGCTTTATACAGTCAGAAGAATGATACCAACATAGCAGCCAGTGGGAAATTCTCCCACAACTTTCTCTAACTTGAATACGCTTTGCAGAAATTCATTCATGCAAAGGTTCTTCAGTCTGCCTAATTTTGGAAACAGCTGGCTTGGGTGGATTTCAGAACAAACAAAAAAAGCCCCGACTTTGCCAGATAGGTGCTAAAGCCTTAAAACGCTTAGTTAAAGCTTTATTTTTTTAAAAAAAGATTTCACCTTTCCAAATGTGAACGTTTTCAAAACTCAGACCCGAAACTTATTTGCTAAATGTAAAAATGTGTATGTGATTTATTTAGGTCCCTTATCCACGCAGCTAGAAACACACATTGCCAGACACAGATATCCGTGTAGAAATGCACAAATGCATGCCTGCTTAGAACCCACGCATCACATATGCGCTCCCCTGAACACGACATATTGGAACACTGATACTTTGGCTTACATATGGTGAAATAGATCTGGAAGGGAGTTCAAATCCTGTCTCTGGGTGTGTTGCTCTCTGGGCTTCACTTCCTTATCAATAAAATGGGAAGAAGAGCATCTGCCTCGCAAGGCGGTTATTATGAGAAGTGCATTGGCTCAGGTCCAGCCAACAATTACCCCTCCAATAAAAGGCAACAAAGAAATCGGTCACAACTTTGTTTAAACCCCACCTTTTCCTTTCAGCTGGATTTAATCGGGATTCACAGTACACGTGTCGGAGGAATGGGAGGTGGAATAAAGATTTGCAAAGACATAATAATAATAAAGATTTGCAGAGCAGTTTGTAAATGAACAAGTGCTGGATCTGGTGTGTGTGTGTGTAATGAAGTCCTGAAATCAATTTGCAAATGAATGATAGAATCATAAATTTGGAAGGGACACCACGGGTCATCTAGTCCAACCCGCTGCAAAGCAGGAATACGCACCCATACAGGGATCGAACCCATGACCTTGGCTTTATCAGCACCATCCTCTAACCAAGTGAACTAAGTGCTACATCTGTCATCAAGGTATCCAGGTGTTATAAGAGAATTCACAGGGGACTCTGAAGGACAGGTAGAAACTTTTAATTTAGGGTGGGGGGTTCCAACCACCTCAGACTATAATGCCGGCAACGGTTTGTGAAGTGCTTTAAAAACAGATAAAGCATGCTCTGTGCATCATTTAAACAAAAACCCGTAGAATTTGAGTGCACCTCTGCCATTCCAGATGGAATGGGACAGATGGAGGCCGCATGCAGACCCCCCCAAATCAGGCCCAGCGCCCCCCAAACACACTTTTCCATAGGTGAACAGAACAGAACAAACGCAGAACAGATCTGCCTCTCTCCCCACCCCAACGGATGCACTTCTTTATAAGACAGTTAATCCCTCCCACAGTCAAGGGGGGAGATATAGGGAGAGCCACCCTGGGGGTTTTTTGGGGGGGGCATCCATCTCCTCTCCAAAGGTGTTATATATATGTGTGTGTGAGTGCATGCTCCCAAGAGGCATGTGTATGTAAATATGTGTGTGCATGTGTGCTTCGAAGGGGTTGCATTTGTTTTCTCCTCCGCTCCCTTTTTTAATTTTTTTTTTAAAGTATGGAGAGATGGAAAGAAAGAAAAGGCAAAGAGAGAAGGGAGTGGGGGGGAGAGAGAGAGTCTGTTTTGCCTGCAAGGCAATATTTCTGGAGCCAATCGGAATGCAGTATCCACCCTTCCCTACTCCCTAATTAAAGGGTTTAAGCAAGCTGGCTGGGTTGGATTTCTTACACATTTTCCCTGGAGGAGGGTTGGAACAGCAGCAGCTATTACTGCAGCAATGACTGAGTAAGCCTACTCAGGAGGAGGAGGAAGAAGAGGAGGAGATCTGCCCCAAACCCTACAAGCAAGCCTTGCACACTTTTATTTTTAGGGGTGGGTGGGCTTGGTTTCCTTTTGCCCAACTTGGTGGACCTTTGCAACGGCGGCGTGGACCTTCTCACCATGAGTGGATCCTTTGATAAGAAGATCACCAGTATTTTGACGGACATCTCCAGCTCCCTGAGTTGCCATGTGGCCACCAAGGACTCCCCTACGCTCCCCGAATCGTCCATCACGGATCTGGGTTACTACAGCACCCCACATAACCAGCACGATTATTATCCCAGCCAAACGTACACCCAGCCGATGAACCATTATGCGTACCACCCCCAATTTAACCTCAATGGGATTGGGGGTGCTGGGACGTACTCCCCGAAATCTGATTACCCCTACAGCACTTCCTACAGGCCGTATGGATCTTTCCGGGATCAGCCATTGCCCAGTCAAGAAACAGGTAAGGAGAATATTTATGTTCCCGGCGAGCGAAGTCAAGGGTATGAGAAGCTCTGTGTATGTGTGTTTGTGTGTGTGTTAGTGACACTATTGAGAAAGGGGAGTTTTAGGGTTCAGAGAGGTTAAGACCTTCCTAGAAAGTGGAATCACTCCCCCCCCCCCATTCTCTTGGAAGATATTCTTACTTATGGAAGAGGAGGAGGATATACTTTGGTAATATCTTCTGAGAAAGGTATTACAACTGAACAGGAAAACTGGACATGGGGAACGTCTCCTTTGCTCTGTCACACTAGACAACAAGTACACTTTCTGGAGGGGTCCAGCAGCCCCACTGAATCAGAAACATGAACTTCTAGGATGAGGCTAAATCAGTGCCCTCAATCCACAAACATTCACTTCAGGGCTTGCTGCTGTTAGGCGTTTCTGCATCTCTCAAACCAGATTGCTTGTCCCGTCCATAAAGTTATCCTGCAATATTAAAAGACTGAAACGGGGGTTCCAGTTCTGTGATCCCATTCAGAAGCACAACCCTGGCCACTGGCAAGTTAGAGGCGACAACAGCGTAGTAGCCAAGGGGGATCCTGCCCCATCCTGTCCCTCCTTATTCCCTTGCCATTTGCCACATTCAGACTCTGCCATAAAAGATGTAATATGAAGAATTCAGTGCAGGCTTTATTCTGGCATGAAATAGCAAAGCCACTGATGGAGGTCTTCGGGTTTTACAACTTTTTTCCCTGGTCAAAGGGGGATTGAGAGCGGTGGTGGACTATCTTCTCTCAGTTCGAGAAAGAGGGGAGAAAAATATCTGAAGGCGGCTCTTCCCTCCCAGATCAATAAAATCTCTTCAGTGTACTTAAGAGGTACAAGTTTAGGAATACCCAACAGTATAACTTTGTAACCCAGTCTACATAAAAAATTATTATGAACTGGTTCGTGACTTTTGATTGTTGTCTGTTCTTATGTAAACTACAAGTGACTTTTACAACAATATCACAATAGCTTCTTTTGTTCTAGTGAGGGTTTGATATTTTGTACATCCCCCCCACTGATTCTGTGACTTTTTGAAGGCAAAAAGAATATTCACCCCCTACAACATGCACACTTAAAAAATAAACACCACTATTTTGTCCTGTGACCATCTCTCCCAAGTTTATACATATTTATTTTCTGTGAGTGTACGAACAGGTGTGCAGAATTTGCTGGCCTCTTTCCCCTCCGCTCCAAAACTTTTTATTTGAGATACTTTGCAACTTATGATTGGAAGAGGAGAGACCTTTGATTTGGTATCACCTACTAAAACGTAGGAAATAAAGTGGAAAGTTTAAAAAGCAAAAGATGCCAGCAAGAAGGCAATATGTTTCTTTTATTAAAAATAAAAATAAAAGCTCCATGGAAAATAGTAGTTCTTGCTTCCAAGTACATGGGTTTAGGATGGAGGTGTGTAAAGGTGAGAAAAGTCTTTCTCTGTCAACAAAACTGAGCATGCCGATTTTCTAAGTGAAGCAAGCTAGAGATGCTGGCCGGCCATTTGAGGCCTAATTCACGCCCTCACTCCCCACAAATATTTCAGGAAGGGAACATGGGGGCTGTGTGGTTCCGACTGTCCCCACGTAACCGGACAATGCTTCCTGCCAGGGAGAAAAAATATCCATGGATACACGAGTGAGACTGAGAAATGGAGACAGTTTTAGAAAGGCAAACTGGGAAGGACGTGGAGGAGGAGGAGGCAGGTTTTGCGAGCCAGGAGGTTTGAAGCAGAGCAAAGCCGGCTAGGCCAAAGTCCAGCCATGTACAGCCCTGGAAATGCTAAAAACATCAGGTGAAAAAGTGAAGAAACTGAGACTAGAGCAGAGAGAGAAAGGGAAATCTGAATACAGAAACCCAGGCAGCGATCAAATCACCAGAGTCGAGCCGAGTGAAGGAAAAATTGAAAACGAGAAAAATATCGGGCAAGGGAAGTGACAGAAAAGTGCTAAAACCACGGGAAATTCGATTATTTTCTGAAATCTTATCAGTGGAATCTCCACTGAATAGGATGGTACACACTACCAGAAGACTGGGCAGGAGAAGGGTCTTTTCCAATATTTGTGGGTAAAGTTGATTCTGTCTCAAGACAATAAAGCAACAGTTGGCTTGAAGCAACCTCTGCGGTACAGACTCCAGAGAGGTGAATTGACTGGTTCAACCCAAGTGTACAATATGCCGTACCCAATGCCAGACCTGCTCAGAGTAAACCCATTGAAGTGAATTGACAGGGCGAAATTGGAATGCATGATTCCTATGGGTCGACTTTGAGTGAAACTCAGGTTGGATGCAACCCTTGTATCTTTGCTTCCCATAGCATGCTCCAGATACCCCATTTAAACCAGACATCGTTTCCCGGATCTAGACCTAAAATATGGAGTTCATGAAGCATTGTTGACTGAGAAATGGATAGGGTTGGGGGGAATGGATGATGGAGGTACCATGCCTATGGTGGCATTATATGTATCTGGCCACATAGGGTTGTGTGATGGGTCTGATGGGACATCAGAGATTGGTTTTCTGATTTTCATGTTTTCTGCACCCCTGGGAACCAGTGGAGGGGAGTTAGATGTTTTCTTGGTGTGCAGAAGTCGGGCGGGTTTTGGGGGGCAAATTAAGAGTTTTGGGGAGCAGCCCAGCAAAATAAAACAGTCGCCAGAGGAGATCACAGTTATCCTGCCCTTCTGTTGAGCCGCCATTCTCAAAGGGCTAATCTTTGCCGTCCTAGAGAAATGCACGTTGTTCTCTGCAGCCAGGCTTTCATTCATTCTCTTTTCCAGCAGAGACCGAGAACTTGGACCCTTCCACGGAAAGGCCGCTTGCCGCTCCAAATGTATAAAAAGCAAACTCCTTTCCCGCAACTCCTTTCCCAGTTCCGATCCAGCAACTCGCTGTGGTTTTGTTTATTTTTGTGCTCTGATGTATTTCTTCCTCTGCCTTTCCCCCCTCTGCCCCTTTCTGCAGTCTCAGTGAAGGAAGAACCCGAGCCAGAAGTGCGGATGGTCAACGGGAAGCCCAAAAAGATCCGAAAGCCGCGCACGATCTACTCGAGTTACCAGCTGGCTGCCTTGCAGAGGAGATTCCAAAAGGCGCAGTACCTGGCGCTGCCAGAGAGGGCAGAGTTGGCCGCGCAGCTTGGACTGACCCAGACTCAGGTAGAAACAAGCACGCATTGGAAATAAGAACATCCTGGTCTGTTTAGCTTTCCGATTCTGTTTAGGGAAACGTGAGCGTGAGAGGGACATGTGCGTGGAACTCCAGCAAAATCTCAGGAAGTTGCTGGATTTAAGTGGCCCTAGATGGTTGGGAGATCCCCAGCAGGAGTTTCACAGCTCTGGAATAAAATAGCTTAGGACAGTAAGAGAAAAATAGTTTCAGGTGTTTGGATGTTTCAGCCTTCTTCTCGATTTCCCAATTGCTTTGGGACTTCCAGCTGTTGCAATCCCAATCCATTACTACAAAAGTGGAGTCCTGCAGCTGAAAATCTGATGATACGTGTCAAATCCTTATGTGAAATTCAGCCCCCCTGGCTGTATTTTCCTTCACCCCCTCCTCTAGGCACTGCATGCAGGTCCCCCCCCCCCATCTGCCGCTTTGACCTCATTTTCCTCAGCTCCTCCAGTTCCTACCCATTTGTGAGGGTGTTTTGTTTTGGGGTGTGTGTGTGTTTTTTAACCCACACAGCCAATATTTCACTTCTCTCTCTCGGCAAGCTGTGCGGAATGCCAGCATTCCACACGACCAGCCTTTTCAACCTCTGCAGTTAGAATGTTTTTGCGCATTCCGTGGCATCACAGCAAAAAGTTTTGGGATGGAGGGGATCGCAGAGAAGAGGGGTCTGGTTTTTTATGCCACTGCACAAGGCGACATGTGTTGGTGCCTCTTTGATGAGAGCAATAGCTCTGATAACATAGGAATCATGTGTTGGCATCGGCTTAGACGATATTGGCAGGTTTGGAGCAATGGGCTGCAGCACGGAAGGGAAAGAGTCAAGTCTCCATCGCTCCTCTGCTGTCTCAGGCCTACTCATTCGTCTCTGGCTGGGGCTCAGTGATCCAGAGCGGAATGCTGACTGCCCTGAGAGGCGGCGGCGGCAGGAAACACGTAGGTGTGGCGATGCAACTCCTGTGTTTTGGCAGAGTCCCTTTCTTCCTCCTGAGGCCAAGGGAGGCTCAGCTGAGAGGTGCTGATGGGTAACTGCGAGGAGGAAGTTGGCCAAGTTGGGAAAACAACTCCTTGGTAGCCTCTGGAGGAGGTGTGGGGAACTTGTGGCACTTTGGGTGTTGCTGGACTCGCAGGTCCCAGCAGCCCTAGCCAGCACAACCAATGGGCAGGGGTGATGGGGCTTGTAGTTCCGAAACATCCGGAAAGCCACAGATCCCCCACAAGCAGCTGGTAGACCAACTAGCGACTGCATATCGGGGTTGACAGTTGTTGGGTGGCAGAAGGTGCCATGTCCCAAGTAGGATGGATGGCTTGCATGTGTCCTTTGCGTACTGTTGTTTAAGACACAAAATATTTGCCTCTCATGCTCCTCCACACAAACAGCATATCCTCCAATATTTCTCTGATGGAAATAGGGACGTCTTATTCCATACCCTCCAACATTTCTCTGATGAAAATAGGGACATCTTATTCCATTCCCTCCGACATTTCTCTGATGAAAATAGGGGCATCTTATTCCATACCCTCCGACATTTCTCCGATGGAAATAGAGACGTTCTAAGGGGAAAGCGGAACATTCTGGGATCAAATCAGAAACCGGGACGGCTTTTGAAAATCCGGGACTGTCCCTGGAAAATGGGGACAATTGGAGGGTCTGATCAGACTCGTAAGCTGCCTCGTTGTTATTCCCATTTTACAGGATTGAGGGAGGAGGGAGCTAAGAAGGAGCAACTCCCACAAGGCTGCTCCAAGTGCGACTGAGCTGAGGATGGATCTACCAGAATCTCAGCCCACCAAACTATCTAGTAGTAAGCCACGGGAACAGCTGGGCAGATCTTATTCAAGGCAAACTCTCCTTGGGTAACAAAAAAACTGAAAGAAATGAAGGGGGAAATGGTGGCTACATTATATTGCAGCATCTGATTTCCTCCGTTTGAGCTATGTCCCCCCCTTTTTTTTACTGCCCCTCTGCATAATTACTTTGGCCCTAGCAAAACCTTCCGTTGTGGGTCAGGCTGCACGGCTGGAGCCTTGGGCAGCAATCCTGACCTCACTTACTCCTGAGTAGACATCCTTAGGATTGCACTCTTAACCTGGGAATCAGTCCCATTGAATCCAGCAGGACTTAACTTACATGTATAGGATCAGGCTGTGAATATTTCTCATTTTCTTGGATTTTTACCCATACGGTTTAAAGCACTGGGAAGGTGTGTGTACCTGTATCTCATTTTTTTTAGACTGCCGATAACCATCTGTTTCCTTGGGCAAATGGTGGTTGCAGCTTTCAAGGGGGAGGGAGGACAAAAGGGGGGGGGGGAGACTTTTGAAACGTCTAAACCAGATGAAAAAAGCCCAACGCTAACTGGTTTCAATCCTACACATGCTTACCGGGGAGGAAAGGGCATTTGAAGTCGGCCCAGGCTTTTCTTAGAAGACCTGCTCCCACTGAACAGAGGGAGACTTCCTTCAAAAGGATTTGTACTGTCAGTTGAAATCTCAGCTAAGAGTCATCTGTGGAGGACCAAAGCAGAGATCACATTTCCTGCAGTGTTAATTGCAGCAGTGTGTGTGTGTCTCAAATCAAATACAGAAACTTTATGATACCTCTGTCTTTTGTTTTTGGCAGTGGAACGGGGATAGTATTTTGATCAGGAAAATAGTGCTCTCAAAAGGCTTAACCTCCCACGCTGTGCCATAATTTCAGTTCTAATCGGCGAAGGGCTCATTCGCTTGCTATAAAGATTTTCTTTTAAATGTAGACAATCCTATATCCGGTTCCCCAAGTGATATCTGAGTTGCCTGGGCAGGGCTATCCCCGTCCTCCGGTGCTTCTGGATGAATTTGGCAAGTTTCCTGAGCAACGGAAGCTTCTCCGCCTGTCTTTGCTTTTTGGAGGCCAAAAAGTCTCTGGGTGCTTCCAGAAGCTTGCTATTTTTGGGTGGGATTCAATCACAAGCACCAGCCGGTTTAGGTTGCACAATTATAATTGGCTGAGAAGTCTTGTGCAACAAGCCTGTCCCCCCTTCCCTAAATTGGACTCTTTGCAATACGCGATGGGAAATTGTGCTGCGAAGTGTGGGGTAACATTTGCTTTGCTTTGATGCAGCAGCATCTGACCTCCCTGCAAGCGAATCAGCATGAATCTGCAATAAAATAAATCTGCTTTTTAAGACAGCTATGGCAAGTAGTGGGGTTAGGCCATCTGTCTCTTAGGCATGACAGGAGGCCAGGTTGTACCATCTAAAGGACTTTTGACTTCTTAGCCTTTAATGTGACTTTTAAGGAGCCTGGATGGGAACAGTAATGGAGAGTTGGTAAGGATACTATGGGGTTAGACTTAAATAGTGTTTGGGTTCCTTCTGATACCATGATGCAGAATACTGAATAAAGCAAGATTGGCAAGTACTGCTTCACAACATTTGGGAGATGAAATCAGTGCAGGGACATGTTTGCCTAGATGTCAAGGTTTAACTGTACAATTCTGGCTTCTTGTTCGATTTTCCCAGTATAAAACTCAACAGAAAGGTTTTAAGTTGAGCCAAGGCTCACTGGAACCTGTTGTCATTAGGACCAGACTGCCTTTAAGCGTGTGCAGAGTGCCTTCCTTTCACCACTCACTTTCCCACTAGCGTCTCTTCATATACCTGGCAGGGGTTTCGTGTCAGAGTTCTGGATTCAAACTCTGCCCGTGAAATTAATTGCTGTCTGGAAATCAGAAACAGGCCCGGTGGCATTTGGCCGCATCGAAACCTAAGTTAAAACCCCAAAGCTGGAAGATTGCCTAAACTTAGCTCTCTGGCCTTATCTGGTAGACATTTTATTGCAAGTAAAACTCAGTCGGTTATTCCTGTGAAACTTAACCATGCAAATCTACATGAGAAGGATGTTTCGCTGTGTTCAGTGGGCCTCACTCCCAGCCAGTAAAGGCCCATCCATTTCTCAGCTTAGTGTGGATTGCAAAGCCTGCCTAAACCCATTGAGCTCAATGGGTCTTACTTCTGAGTAGGCAATATAGCTGGGTGCCCAGATGTAAAAAAGGGGGGCAGGGCTCTTGCGAGTTTAATTGTTGTGCAGAAGAGGGAATTTCAGCAGGTGTAGCTTGGTATGCAAAATCCAGCTGCTGAAATTCCTCCTTCAACGCCACTATTAAAAATGCAGGGGTTGCATCATGATGTACAGTGTGCAGATAACCACAGACCTGCTTTCAGGTAAACACTTAGGAGTGATCCTTTGTATTGTTTAGAAGATGGGTGGATTGCCTGCCCTTTAAAGCACATGGAGATAAAAGTTTTACGTATTGCAAAGTTGCAGAACTGCCCACAGAAGGCTCATATCATTGTTCAGCTTTCGCTCTCTTGCTCTCATTCATATATATATATATATATATATATATATATATATATATATATATATTCTATAGCAAACTGCCTGGAAACTTTGCTAGGCCCTCTCCAGTAGGACGTCCGATGCCAGAAGCAATTTGACCCAATTACTCCAGCTGCAATTTGGGGAGGCAGAGGCATGAGGACATAATAGCAGTCATGCAACTTCCGCTGTTTACGCCAAGCTCTGGCTGGAAGGCGGCGGCTATCTAGGCAAGGAGGAGTAGGGTGACTTGAAGAGTCGCTGACCTCTTATCTGGTGGAACCACAGAGATGGGTTTGGAGCAGTCCTTCTCGTCTCCCGCGCCAATCAAGGCTCGGAACCGGAATCTTTCCAAGCCCAGGGTTCCGTTTCGGAACTTGTACAGTAAAGATCAGGCATAGGCAAACTCCGGCCCTCCAGATGTTTCGGAACTACAATTCCCATCACCCTTAGCTAACAGGACCAGTGGTCAGGGATGATGGGAATTGTAGTCTCAAAACAACTGGAGGGCCAGAGTTTGCGTATGCCTGGTAAAAGATAAAGGCATGGCGTCACAGAATTGTGCAGAAGCCTCATGGCCTATCTCAGGGGTAGCCAACTCCCAAGAGACTGCGATCTACATACAGAATTAAAATCTGGCAGTGATCTACCCCCCTTTTTTTGGGGGGGTTGTTCAGGTCAATGTTGCTGAGCTTTTTTTATGGAGGAGCCCTTTTTTTTAAGGGGTTTGAGGGGGAAAGAGGAACCAACAACAAATTGCTGTGGAAACAAACAGCCTCACTGAGTAAACTCCATCTTGCAACTCCATGTTGCAGATCTTGCAACAATGGAGGACAGGGCAAGGGGGTAGGGCAGGGTTCGATTTTACCAGCGCTAAGGAAAGGGACCCAGCGATTGACTGTGATCTACCAAGACCTCCCAGGATCACGATCGACCTGTTGGACATCCCTGGTCTATCTGATCCAGCTCCTTGCTTGGTGATGTATATTGCCTGCTCAGATCTAGATCGTCTCCATTGATGGCTTTCTAAAAAGCCTCTGCAAAAAGATCTCTAGCAGAAGACCTGCACCAAACATGTGAAGAATTGTAGCCCCCAAAGAATTGTAGCTCAGCGAGGGGTAAACTACAGTTCCCATGATTCTTTTTTTTGGGGGGGTGCTTTGTTGAAGACGTGTGGTTGCTCACAAATGCTCTCACATGCAATTGGAGATTGCGCTCAGCTCCTCTTCCCAGCATAACCTGCTTCTCAAAGGTTTTCCCTGGGTGGTGATGGAAAGGACACAATCCAGCTACCCTTGAAAAACATCCGCAAGACCAGTTTACCCATGCTTGCAATCAGCTGTGCTAAAATAGCTCAGCAAAAAGCAAAGATTCAAAGGATTCTTCACCTCATAAAACCTTACGTGGGCAGGATCCCACCCCTCACCCCCCGTCACACATACAGATGGTTCCCTAGGATTGAAAGCAAGTATTTATTTTGTGGGAGAGACGAGCTTGGCTGAGCTGAAATTGAATTTCCTCGTGAATTTAAGCAGGTGAAGTTTTTGTTTTATTTTACTACAGGATTTAAAATCTTGAGACTGAAAAATGTTAGGGACATAGTGTTAATTCGTCTTCTTCAACAGGATAAATTTCCTTGAGGAAGAAGAAGTGTAATTGGAACAACATGTATAATTAGAAATGTGGTATAAAAAAAATAATTTAAAATTGTGAGAATAGTATAAACCAGAGGTGGTTCACCAGATGTTGTCGAGCTACAACTCACATCATGCCAAAGTCCTGGTTAGGCCAGCTGGGGCTGATGGGTACTGGAGTCCAACATCTTCAGGGTAATAATTTCCCCACCCTTGATTGATATACAATATATAAATCAGATTTGTGTTTGGCTTTATGATGATTTTAAAAATTCTCTGTATGGTTTAAGCAGAGATTGGATGGCCGTCTGTCATGGATGCTTTAGTGGAGATCTCTGCATTGCAGGGCGTTGGACAAGATGCCTTGATTTATTTTAATCTACACTGCTTTACCTTTAGCTAAGCAGTATATAAAGGCCTTAAATAAGTAAATAAAAATATTCTCCCAACTCCATCCCGTTCAAGTGCATTACCAGTTACAGCTGCTGTTCCACACCCTAGCCCTGACATTTCGACTCTTAAGATCTTAGTTCCTTCAAAATCTTTTTTTTTTTAAGAAAACTTTCGTCTTTAAATTCACGAGCATCAATGCTGAATTCCTGCAAGTCTCCTCCGGCCGGCCATCTTGGTTTCCTCTGCTTCATTCCTCCCACCTTCGGACACCAAGCCTTGAATGTTTATTTCCTCCTCACTTAGACTATCCCTGTTAAGCAGGTCAGTTAGGGAGAAGAAGCGAAGATGGAACGCAAGGTTGGCCAAGCACTTTGATGACAGCAAAGCTTCTCCCTCTGCTCCCTCTCTTTTAAAAGGTCAGCCTTCTTAATTGCCACGGTCTAAATAAGGCAGCAAGCTGGCGTGCTTCTGGGCTGCCTGATACCGCCAAGAAAGATGCGGCGATGGAGCACGCTCATGGCCACCTGAGAACGCTCAGCAAAATGTTCTCAGGGCACATGTTGTGGGTGGGGTGGGGTGACCCTGACACAGCCTCATGGTGGTCAGGTGACTCCCCGGGGTCACACATTGATTAGTGACCCCCTCCCCCCCTAATTTGGTGCAACGTAGCACTTGGCTCACTCCCCTGAGTCGCCTGGAGCTTTTTGCCATGTGATCATCGAGACAGGAATTTCCCCCAAGGTCCTGTTGGCTAGGCTGGTGTTTATTTGTCTCCTGCAGGAGGGCGCTTGGCTTGGCTCGCTTGCCTGAGTCACTTGAAACTCCTTGCTTAGAGTGTACCTGTTGTTTGCTCAAGAGTCACACTGGGTGGCCGGGTTGGGATGAGCTTGGAGGCTTGTACAAGGTCCCTTGCCGTTCCATGATCGTAAAATATTCCACGTCATTACTAAGGCTGCATATGCACATTTAAATAACACCCCCCCACACACAAGAATCCTTGGAACTGCAGTTAAGGGGGCTGATAAACTACAGTTCCCATTAGTCTTTAGGGCAGGGGTGCCCAAACTTTTTAAAAGGAGGGCCAGATTTCATGAAGCGAACATGCGTAGGAGCCGACCGAAGGTTTTAGGATTGACTTTTTTGAGCTTTTTTAAGGATTTGACCCCAATAAATAAGGCCCACAAGGCGGACTTTGGACATGCCTGCTTTAGGGGGTTGGAAATGTGCTTTAAATATACGGTGTGTATAGGTCAGGGGGATCTGTGGCCCTCCAGTTGTTGTTGGACTAGCTCAGTTGGCTACAGCGTGGTGCTGATAACGCCAAGGTTGCAGGTTCAATCCCTGTATTCCTGCACCCCAAGGGGTTGGACCAGATCAATCATTCAGTTTTATTGTTTGTAGCCAATACAGTCAAACCTCGGTTTTCAATCGTCTCCGTTGCCAAACATTTCGGCTCCCAGACGTCAAAAACCCAGAAGTAAGTGTTATGTTTTTCGGAAGCCGAACGTCCGATGCGGCAGACAAGCAGCTTCCGATTGGCTCTTCCAATTTTAAGAGCCAATCAGAAGCTTTGCCTTAGAAATCAAACGTTTTTGATGTTGAATGTCCGGAACGGATTACGTTCGACTTCCGAGGTACCACTGTACAATAGGAGCACAAATGGCACAGCTGCAAAACAGAAATACCTTGGACCAGATGAGCCTCAGGGTTCCTCAAACTCTATGGTACTATAATCCTATAACTCCTATTGTTTATTTCATTTAATTTCATGAAATTTATACACTGCTTCCTGCTGAAAAGCATCAAAGTGGTTTACGAAAAGGTCAAACAATAAAAGTGAGGGGGGGAACACAACCCTACTTTAAAGCATTCAAAAGTTAAAATACAAAAACAGATTAAAATTACCCCAACTTTCTAAGCATCTGGGTAGACACGTCTAAACAAAAATGTCTTTATGAATGACTTTATGAATGAAAAGATGATAGTGAAGGCACTTGCTTAATGTCAACAGGTAGGGAGTTCCAAAGTTCACCTGGGATGGGAATTGGAGTCTGTTGGCATCTGGAGGGCTGGAGGTTCACCCTGTAATAGATATCTCACCAAATGAGCTCTGTAGCTGAAAGCCCAGGATCCCTTCCCCAAAATGAATGCATCCATTCTTGTTTTGCTCGAGATGTCACTAGGATTTATAGGCTGGGTGTTTCTGACCTCCTTACGAGGCTGAACAGTGTTTGTTGACCAAAAGTGTGCAGAGGTTGGGAGAGGACCTGATGGGTGTGCTTGATCGCTTTAGGCAGCTTTTCAGAGCTAAGATGCTCTGAAATGAAGAAGGTGCCATCATCGATAGATTCACAGTGCTTCCAGACAGGAGGCTTAATTTGCAAATGGGACACTGAGATAACAGGTTTTTGGCAACAATCTTCTTCTTCTTCTTCTTCTTCTTCTTCTTCTTCTTCTTCTTCTTCTTCTTCTTCTTCTTCTTCTTCTTCTTCTTCTTTTAAAAACTTGAATGGATTTTCCCCCCAAAGAGCAAATACAGGCTGGCATTTTGATGCTAATGATGTTGACTGGACCCTGCAAAAAAAAAAAAAAAAATCACACACGAGGAGCACCCGTCCTAAACACAACTGTTCTGAACTGTTTTTAGTGGGACGTCTTCAAAGGCTTGATTTTCACACACACACACCAGCCACAATTGATTTTTCTTCAGACATGAGGGGGAGCTGTTTCTTTAATCTTGGTGGATTTTGGAAATGTCTCTTTGGATTGGGAAATCGAGCTGATCTGTCAGGCAGCCACGCCATAAAGGATACGGCTCCCCCCGCAAGAATTCTGGGGACTGTAGTTTACTTCGCACAGAGCTGTAGCACCCTTGTCAAACTACAGTTCCCAGGATTCCTTTAGGGGAAACGGTGTATGTTGTAGACATGACCCTGGCACTTTTCTTTCCACATCTCCTTTTCTCCGAAAAGAGCGTAGCGATTTCTTTCTCACTTTGCTCCTTCCTTGTCGGTCCTGGATCACTAACAGTTCAGTCCTAGACATCTGCAGTCAGATGGAAGTCCCAAAATTACTTCCCACTGTATATAGGACTGCAGCCTACTTTGGAATACTGTTAAGGGGTCACGGTCTGCAGTAGTGCCCTTGCTTCTCATTCATTTCAGCGGAGCTCGCAGGGAGAATGTGCTGGTGGATGGGGCCCTTTGGCCTTTAGAAAGGGCCTTTCCCATTGTGTGTGTGTTCCTTAATTACAGCCGGCTTGCACAGACTCTAATATGTAATTTCCCCTTGCCCTCTAATGCAAGCACACGCTGTGAGAACTTTGGCTGACTTCAGGTAATGTGCTCAGTCCTTCGTGACCTTGCAATCTATCCGTTCACGAATTAATTAATTGACAGGCAACAAATACCAAAGGCTGCAATTTGGAAGACTGGAAGATGACTTTGCTCATAGGAACCCGTTGCCAGGTTTGCAGCATCAGTCACCACCTTGGGGGAGAAATCTCCCTCCCTCCTCCCGCCCACAAATATGGCTATTTCCCAACCAGGCACAAAGGAGTCCTAATCTTTCCTCCTTCCTTGTTTTGACTCCCAGGAGTTTCTCTCCCTCTCTAGTCTTTCCTCCCTTGCCTCTTCCTTCCCCACCTACCACCCACTTTCTTTCACTGCTCCTCGGCTCCTTCTCCAAAGTGGGGCGTGTGTGAAGTCATCACCGCAGCCCTCAGAGCACTATCGGAAAGGCTCCAAGCCAGCTAGGCTGCCCTCCCAGCCCTGCCCTAAGTTTTGTCACCTCAGTCCTCCCAGCCCAAGAGGACTTGTAAAAAAAAGTTCCGAAAGAGCTTGTCATCAAGACTTCTCGAAAGATCAGTTTTGGGGGGGGAAGGGTGATTGTTTTGGAAAAACGGGTAGATGTGGCACCTGTTCTAGGGAGTGTGACATGGGGGGTGGGGAAGTTTTGGGAAAATATATTTATTATTTCATTTTACCTTGAGTCCAAGGAGTCTAGACTACAGTTAAAGCAGGAATGGGGAGCCTGTGGCCTTGCAAAATGTTTTTAGAGGCCAACTCCCATCATCCTTGAACATTGACCATTCTGGCTGGGACCGAGTTGAGAACCCAACAACAATTGGATGGCCCCCACTCCTACTTGAAAGAGGGGCATTTCCCCCTTGCTTCGTCTGAACTCTTTGACCATGTGTGGAATTTATGCATTCTGCCTTTGTCTCAACCAGGCACTTCTGCCTGAGGACGGCTTCCTCTTGGAAACAATTTATTTCTTTAGAAACAGAAGGAGAGGTGTACATTCTCGGAAGTCCCATCACAATTCCAGAGATGTCTTTTGCTGTGGTAACTCAAAGCATGAACCGTACACAAGTTCAGAGGTGCAAATGTTGTTTCTCCATGTCTTCCCAGGCTGAGATTAGGCTGGAAAAGAAATGTGATGACTGAAAGCTGACAAGCTTTGGCTTGGGTTAAATCCTGGCTCATTGTGATGGAGCAACTCTGTAGAACGCCGAAGTCCCAGTTCTTCTGAGTTCTAGGCAACAGTGGTCTCTGGGTGTGGGGGTCTCTGCCTGGTACAGCGTGGAGCTCTTATAAGCGCTAGCAGTTTGTAGAGCTACAACCCAATTCCAAAATTCTATATTAAGTACACCAAGTGGGTCTTTCCAGTCCTTCTTTTCCCTCTGACATCTATTCTACACACCACTCAAAAAGAACTTCCCCTTGATTGATGGGAGCTTCCATGATCATCTCTAGAAATGCAGTTGGGAAAATAAGAGGCATAGGCCACTTCTTGCTTCCTGTACATGGAATTGGGGCCATGACATTGAATGTGTATTTTAGATGCTGGCATGTTGTTTTGGTTCAGATCCACCTTTTCTTTGGCGTTCTAAGGTTGACATGATCTGGGATAAGTGAGCACTCAACATAGGAAGATGCATTATAACAAAAGCAGACCACTGATCCATCTACCGCAGTATTGCCCACACTGATTGGCAGCATCTCTCCAGGGTTTCAGGAAAAGGTATTTCCCAACCCGAAATTGAGAAACCAGGGGTTGAACCTGGAACATGCAAAGCATGTGCTCCACCACATGGACCAAGAAGGAGTGGTGACAACTCTGTCCATTCAGGAGTCCATGGTAGGGATGTCTTCTGCCCGGACACTGAGGTCCAGCGCTGAGGGCCTTCTGGCGGTTCCCTCACTGCAAGAAGCCAAGTTACAGGGAACCAGGCAGAGGGCCTTCTCGGTAGTGGCACCCGCCCTGTGGAATGCCCTCCCATCAGATGTCAAAGAGAACAACAACTACCAGACTTTTAGAAGACATCTGAAGGCAGCCCTGTTTAGGGAAGCTTTTAATGTTTGATGCATTACTGTATTTTAATATTTTGTTGGAAGCCGCCCAGAGTGGCTGGGGAAGCCCAGCCAGATGGGTGGGGTATAAATACTATATTATTATTATTATTATTATTATTATTATTATTATTATTATTATTATTATTATTATTATTATTTCCACCCCATACCCTGATTTCAGAACACAGAGTGCCACACATGAAGCTCTCAGTCCTACCACACAGCTGTGAAACCTTTTCTCTGTTTTTTCATTTTTCATTCTCTCTTTATTCTCAGGTGAAAATCTGGTTCCAGAACCGAAGGTCCAAGTTCAAGAAGTTGTACAAGAACGGAGAGGTCCCCTTGGAACACAGCCCCAATAACAGTGACTCCATGGCTTGCAATTCTCCGCCATCTCCCACCCTCTGGGACAGTAACACCCACAACAACAACAACAACACCACCAACAACAACAACAACCCAGCCGGCCGGAGCCAGCTCCCGCAGCCACTCTCCTACAACTCCCCACCAAGCTACCTGGAGGAGCACAGCCCCTGGTACCATCATCAGAACCTGAGCGGGCCTCACTTACAGCAAGGACCTCCTCCCACTCCTAGCTCTATGCATCACCCATCTCCAGGGCCTCCTCCCAATCCTGGAGCGGTATATTAACCTCCTTTGCCTTCTTGATGAAACCAGTGGAGCAGGAAAAAAGGAATGAAGGAGAGAGAGGAGGGAGACAGGGAGAAACAGACAGACAGCGACAAGTCAAAACTCTTTGATGTGTTTTGCAGGACATGTACACATTCCATCCCATCTCAGGAACAACTGAGCTGCAGTAAAGGCTAAGACTTTTGAGAGACCATCTAAAAACAAGGGAAAGGGAAAGGTGGGCGGGAGGGAGGGAGAAAAGCTCATAGCCCATGTTGTATCTCAGCCAAATTGGTTTCACCCGCCCTACGTGACCAACCTCCTCAACTTCCTGCGTGGTTTATCTGTAGGCAGTTCTCCATCATCATCACCACCACCGTCACCGCCAGCTTCAGTCAGAAGGCTCTCTGCTTGGTTGGAGAGAAGCCCAGCGTCACACACAGCACCACCCCAGGTTCCCAAGAAGAAAGTATACAACTGGTTTTCTTTACCTTCCTCTTGTTTTGTTGATTCTGTGTTGTTTGCTCACTTTCCCAAGCAAAGTGATTCAGAGAGGGATCTCCTTGGAGAGCTCTGAAAGATCTGGCAAGGTTTCACAGTCCAATCGGTGTCATTAATGACAGGAGCAGGATTTCTGTTGTTACTCGTCCATTCATTTGGGGAATGGGGGCAGTCTAACAACCCCCCCTCCTCTATTCCTACATGACCTCCCAGAAATAATATCCAGCTAGAATTTTATTTATTTATTTAAGGCACATTTAGGAGATGGTGGGGGCAAGTAAACATTGTCACAGCTATAAACACACACACACACACACACACACACACACACACACACACACATAATAAATTTAGGATGAAAGCCAATTCCTTAAAAATACGCATGACTGTTTTTCAAAACTGGGCAGGCATATAGCAGGTGTGGGGAACCTCTGGCCCTCCAGGTGTTGCTGAACTACAACTCCCATCATCCCTGGGCACTGATCATGCTTGCTGGGACTGATGGGAACTGTAGTTCAGCAACATCCGAAAGGTCAAAGGTTCCCCCTCCTGGTGAGCAGTGTTAACATAGTGCTGGAGAGCTTGTGGTCAAAGAGAACAGGGGGAAAGTTCAGAGAGCTGTGATGGAAAGGACTGATTCTGATCTCACTAGTGGCTATTTCAGGCTTACTCCAGGAGCCCTCTGGATTAGGAAAGCCAAACAGGTGAGCTTAGACCTAGTTCTTCAACTGGGAATAAACTGAGGATAAAAACCCCTATGCAGGAAGAAAAGTTCTGATCCCAGGAACATTAGTCCAGGTTTAATATGGACCAATATGGAGCTGGAAGGGACCTCAAGAGTCATCTATCTAGTCCACAATGCATGAATCTTTTTCCCGTTGTAGGGCTCAAACTCATGACCCTGAGATTAAGAGTCTCATGCTCTAACCAACTGAGCTATCCCCTGACAGAACTATTCGCCATGGGGTGTGTGTGAAAGATTCTGATCTCCTTTATGACACTGCCCATCTGCGCTACCTCTTTTTTGAACTAAAGTTACTCAAGAGGGTGTTCAGCTTACACAGGACTGGAAGGACAAATGTTTTGGTCCTTGTTTTACACCAGTCGGTGTTGTGGAGTGGCATGGTGGCTGGGAGGAAGGCATGGGGAGAAGGAACCTGGCCCAAATTATCGTGGGTTATTCCATGTTTACATCAGGTTAGGAGATCGGCTGTTTTGACAGAGCAATATGTCTTGTATTGGGAAAGTCCCATGGTTGAATCCTGGCACCTCCAGCTAGTATTGGGAATCTCCCCAGTCTGAAACTCTGTTTCATGGATATGGGGAACTAGTGGTCCTCTCGATGTTGGTTGTGCTAACTGGGGTTGATGGGAATCAAAGACAACAGCATCTTGGTGGACCATAAGTTCCACATCTCTGTTAAGGAGCAAACTGAGTCAGACAGATCAATGGTATAAAACTCAGTACAAAACAGCTTCTGAGTTCCTTTCAGGCTATCATAAAAATGTCCGGGTTTTTTGAAACTTTCCCCAAAAAAGTTTGATAACTTTCTTTGGGCAATATCCCCCCAAATCTCAACTTTCCCAAAACTTTTTGTTTCTTGAAATATGGCAACCCGTATAGTTCTGTGCCCATTTTCATAGGAGTCGATTTCTACTGAACTCATGTCTTTTGTTTTATTTTGGTAGACCTGTTTATTATTGTGTTCCAAAGGACCAGATTCTTGTTTCCCCTTCAGCCAAATAAAACAAACCAAAATCCCAGAAAACAAAGAGAAATCTTAACCCTTTTAGAGATGCTTCAGAATTACCCCAAGAATTAAAATATTTGGCTTGGGAATTTATATCCCTTGACCTTCACATTAGGGTTTGTAAGGGGTTGGATGGCGGATAAATGTTTATTTTAAAAATTGAGGGAGATATTTAAAATACTTTGGGAATAATTTAAGTTATTGTTATTTTTGAAAAAGAAAGTGAAAATTTGTCTTAAGTGTTGCTCTACTTGCATCATGTTAAGCTATTGTCAGAGAGGAAAGCTTATTTTTTAAAGAAGAAGAAAAAAACAAGTCCATCTTGGATTTTTTAAAAAAACAATAAAGCTGGGGGGAGTTGTTATTTTTTAAACAAAGAGCTGCAATTTTAATAAGCATTCTCTAATGTTGTACAGTGTCAAGGTTGCTATTTATGTCACCTTGTATAATAGATAAGGAGAGAAAGGTGGGGGGAATGTATATAGGGCTGATTTGTATAAAGCTTATTTTAAATTTTAAAAGAAGTTTCTTTTTTATCTTGGCTTGGGGGGGAAGAGCAAGGTGAGAACTTTGCTCAAGCTTCTTTGTGCTTCGGTAGTGAACGGAAACTTTCTCGTAGAATGTTAATAAAACATTTTGAACTTCACAGAGTGGCCCTTTTGTTGTCTTTCAGCTCACAGTGTGTGTTTTGTCAATCTGGGGCTGCAAATGCCCTTGTTGGTGTTTGGCAATGCCAACAGTTCCCCCAGAATCACCCATTCCTTTTTTATTTTATTTTTTAAAATTAATTTTCTTTTTTTCTCATTACAAATATACTTATAACATACAATTTACATAACATCTCTCCCTCCCCCCCCCCTTTGGATTTCCCTCAACCTCCATTTCTGATTTATTATCCTCATTATTATATTCTGCTATTTTCTACAAATATCATATTTCCCCTTTTATTACATTATTTGTTCCCTATTCATAAAGTTGTGAATGTTTATTTAACAGAATCGCCCGTTCCTCATTCTGTCAGCATACCTTAAATCTAGCAGCCTAAGCTTTACAAGAACTGAACTGCAATAAAAGGTCTCAAAGGTAGAATTCCAAACCTTGACTAAGTCAGAATATGTGTCATCTTGGGGGCGATCCTGCAACTGGTCCTGGTTGTTTGAGATGCGCAGAGGTGGACAAGGGACTAAAATGCAGGACCCACAGTTCTGCCTGTCTATATTCTAATTGAAATGTGGATGTGTGTTGTGCCAAGCTCAACACAGCTTCTGTACGTGGCATGTTCTCAGAGCAAGCTGAAATAGCAAGACAGACTAGGGCCGTCTTTCTAGCAAGTCATGGGGATGAAAAGTCTTCACACACACCCCTTGCAGGAGGGAACTTGCAATTCTTGCCTAAAGGACCTCATGCAGCTGGGAAAACTATTATGGGGGTGAACTCTCATCTTCTGTACCAACCCGCCACCGACAAATTTGGCTAGGAGGAACGATCACACATCAGATGCAAATGTGTGATGGAACGGGCGACAGAACATGTGGTTGCATTGCGATATGTATATTTGCAATCATATGGATCCCTTGTATGATCTATTCTGGGATCATGGGAAATGTCTCTCTGTGTGTGTGTGTGTGTGTGTGTGTGTGTGTACCTCACTCACACACTTCAGTGAAACAAGGGGAGGGGAATGGGCTGTATTTCCGACACTACATGCAGGTGTTTGAATCAGCCAACACACTCACAAAACTTAAATTGCATTTCAAAGCTCAGCCCATGTTGCAAAGTCTACCATTTGCAAGATATATATTGGTCCTCAGTCTTGCTCATGACATACTGTACATTTGCGCAGAGACAGAGAACATGTGGTCTCCAGATCATTCAAAACTACAACTCCCATCATTCCTGACCATTGGCCACAGTGGCTGTGGGCTGATGGGAGTAGGAGTGTGGCAGCGTCTGGAGGAACCACAGATTCCCCATCTCTCCATTCACCAACATGGCTCAGCTTCAGCTGCTCCTTGTTTTCAAGGAAATGAGCTTTTATTTTTCCTGAGCTGGAGAAGGAAAAAAGGAACTACCAAGCACATTTGGATTCTCTCCCTGACCCCTTGAAGGGGCAAATATACCACAGAAATGTAATTGGTATGGTTTCTGACACAGCACCAAAGGTTGTCGTACTCCGGCAGGCCAAGGCCAATACTGCCATTTGCAAACAAACAAGGTGGGAGGGAGTATTGCATGCAAAGAGCCTCACCCCACAACAGGGATGGTTTATGTGATGGGTGTGTGAGACTTTGGGGCAAGGAGAGGCCTCTGTTCACCCTGAGCAGCTCAGCAGCTAAGAGTCCTCAAACCAGGAGAGAGTCAGACAATAGACAATGAGTTTAGAAATTGGGCTTTTCATGAGCAGCAGAAGGAAGCAATACAGTGGTACCTCAGTTTACGAACTTAATCCATTCCTGAAGTCCGTTCTTAAACCAAATCCGTTCTTAAACCGAGGTGTGCTTTTCCTAATGAGGTCTCCTGGCACCGGTGCCCTTCCACCATTCGGCTTCCGTTCTTAGACCGAGGTAAAGTTCGCTAACTGGAACACTACTTCCAGTTTTGCGGAGTTTGTAAAACGAATCGTTTGTAAACAGGGCTGTTTGTAAACCGAGGTAAAGGTAAAGGGACCGCTGACCATTAGGTCCAGTCGTGGCCGACTCTGGGGTTGTGGTGCTCATCTCACTTTATTGGCCGAGGGAGCCGATGTACAGCTTCCGGGTCATGTGGCCAGCATGACTAAGCCGCTTCTGGCAAACCAGAGCAGCACACGGAAACGCCGTTTACCTTCCCGCCAGAGTGGTACCTATTTATCTGCCTGCACTTTGACGTGCTTTCGAACTGCTAGGTTGGCAGGAGCAGGGACCGAACAACTGGAGCTCACCCCGTCGCGGGGATTCGAACCGCCGACCTTCTGATCGGCAAGTCCTAGGCTCTGTGGTTAACCCACAGTGCCACCTGCGTCCGTAAACTGAGGTACCACTGTACTAACCTTAAAAAAACAAAAACAAAAAACTAAAGTGTAGCTTGGTGCATCAGACCAAAGGTGAGTCTGTTCCAGGAATGGAAAACCAATAGCCCTTCAGATGTGGCTGGACTCCAGCTCTCATCAGCCCCAGTTGGCAAGGCCTATGGGAGTGGGGAGTCCCAACACCTGGAAGACTATAGGTTCTCCATCCTTTGTGTAGCCCATCACTACAGGCAAGTTTGCATTTAGGTGGGAGGTTACATTCCAAGGCACTGCACGTTTAAGTGAAGTCGCATACAGTGGTACCTTGGTTCTCATACTTAATCCGTTCCAGAAGTCCGTTCCAAAACTAAAGTGTTCCAAAACCAAGGCACGCGCTTTCCCATAGAAAGTAATGCAAAATGGATTAATTCATTCCAGACTTTTAAAAACAACTCCTAAAATAGCAATTTAACATGAATTTTACTATCTAACACATAGGTAGGCAAACTAAGGCCCGGGGGCCGGATCCGGCCCAATCGCCTTCTAAATCTGGCCAGCAAATGGTCCAGGAATCAGAGTGTTTTTACATGAGTAGAATGTGTGCTTTTTTAAAAAAAAATGTATCTCTGGTTTATTTGTGGGGCATAGGAATTCGTTCTCTGCTCCAAAAAAAAATATAGTCCAGCCCACCACAAGGTCTGAGGGACAGTGAACCCGCCCCCTGCTGAAAAAGTTTGCTGACCCCTGATCTAACAAGAGCATCGATCCATAAAATGAAAGCAATAAGCAATGTACTGCAGTCACACAATCAACCAATCCGTAGCTGAACTGGGTTCCACAGTCAAAAGAATGAAAAAAAGAGCTGCAAAAACAAAAAAACGCGAAATAAATAGCAAAAACAGACAGACCTCAGTGTAACACTCAAAACGGAAGTGTGGCACTCAAAACGGAGCACGTTCGGCTTCCGAAAAATAGTTCGCAAACCCGAACACTTACTTCTGGGTTTGCATTGTTTGGGCACCAAGTTATTTGAGTACCAAGGCATTTGAAAACCAGGGTACCATTGTATATTGAAAACACCACTGAAAAAGCCTGCAAACACCCTCTAAACCTCTTGAAACCCTTGGGAAACCCTTTAAAAAAAAACAAAAAAATCCATCAAACTCCACCACAATAGCTCCCTCCAAACCTCCTTGCTCAAACTCCAACTCTCCACAGGCCTCAAAGGTTGGCGCAAGGGCTCCTGGAATCGCACTCGCAAAGGCTGGTGGAATTGCCAGATGCTGTTTTTGTGCCATTTTTTTAGCTCTTTTAGGGCCAATTTTTGCTCCGCATCAATGTGGAGTTACATGTATTTCTCCAACAGAGGCCAGCCAATTGTTTTGGAAGCTCACAAAACGCCCTAGTCACAGGCTAGTCAAATCTGAGGCCAGGCCTAGCAGTACCACCAGGCATCCTCAGGCAGCTGACATGGTCCCATCATTAAACAAAAATAAAGATTAAACAACTCCTAGCAATGGACATTCTCCATCACCACAAGGCCCCAGACGTTGGCTCAACTTGTGGGACTTTGCAAAGGAAAAACGGCCGCCACTGGCAGTAGGTCAGAGGTCTTCTGTTATGTTTTAACAAAGGTCCAGGGCAGAAATGGATAGTGAATGATGCTGTAGAGTACACCTACTAGAGATCCCCAGGAACCCCAGGTGCACAGCACATCGCTATATGGGGAGGGGGTTTCTTTGTTGCGCTCCCCAGTCCTGGAGCTGGCTCTGATGGAGATAACCATTAATAACCCTGAAGCGTCCTTGTGCAATGTAGGGCCATGGGAAGAATTTAAGATTTTCAGTTTGAAGGGCTGCTTTAAAGGACTGGGGGTGTCTGAAAGAAGGCGTCTCCAGAACCATCCCTAGAAAAAGGGATAGGTAGATAAGAGTTTTCAGAGACTGTTTGACTGCTAGCTTAGCAGACGCCAAAGTGGTCGCCAGCAGCTACTAGATGCAACAGCAGGTAAATCCAGAAGAGCAGGTAAGTCTGGTGAGAGAATAAGAGACATTTGCAAGAGTTTTAAAAAATATATATGTTGAAATAGTGGAAAAACCTCACTAACGCTCAAGGTCCCTTGATGGATTTGCAATAATGAGAAGCTGATGCGAGAGATCACTCTGAAGATCTTTACATTGCAGAGCTAAACGAGCTACCATGTCAAGGGGAATGGTATCAGCCAATCCTTGACCTGACTTTCTATATGCATGGTGTGCTTCTGTGTGTACATATTTGTTTTATTTATGGGGAGCGTTCAGACATACAAATCAGTGGGTTGAGTACCAGGCTGATAGGCAGCAGGATATCTGAATAATCAGGTCATAGGTTTGGGGCAACAGAGAGAATGGCCACATTCTGCAGAACCTCGGACAGCTCCAAATTGGCAGAGATGTTGCTTTTGTTGGAAGCACACCACCACACTGCAAAGCAAAACGCTACACCCTCCAACTCCTCTGGGCTGCTGGCTGCCCACCATTTTAATTTAAATTGTTTCCAACCCCAGGGTGGAGACTGGTGGTGAGCTCAGCCAATCAGATGCCACCTTTGGTGTTGCAGGGCCATAATAGTGAGAGGGGCTGCTGGAACCTTAGCTGCCAATCCAGTGGTTCAGTTCCTAGCATCCCCTTAACAATTTGCTCTTGTCAGCCCTGTTTGCTGGGCTGGGCAGGTCCCAGACTTGGACCCTATGGAGCCACTGAGAACAAGTCCCATGTGCAGTTGATAGGTTTGTGCAGAAGGAAACTCAGGACCTGTCCTCCCCTCCCCTTGATAGCTGTGGATAGGTGGTCTCAGAATGAGAGTCCAGCACTGAGTCTGCTTCCTCGGAGAGGTTGGTGGATCCCCACCCCGACACATTAAATTATAAGGTGTGAGGGACAGTAGCAGTATAGGATCGCCGCCTGAGGCTGAGGTCATAGGTGCACAGGAAGATCCCTTACTCTGGATCGCACCATGAGCTCCTCTAGCTCAATATTGTCCACTCTGAGTGGCATATTGTCCGTCAACTCCTTTCCAGTGGTGCGGGTGCCTACAGAAATGGGGCCCAGACCCGGCTAATAAGACACCAGGGGGAGCTAACAGCATGCTGAGGAAGTACTTAAGGGGGTATCCTTCCCTACACCAAGCAGAGATTTGAGCATACTCACTATTTCATCACCTTCGACCCTCCTTCAATCTGAAGGTTCCCAGGGCAGTGCATAAAAAAGTAAAGGTAAAGGGACCCCTGACCGTTAGGTCCAGTCGTGACCGACTATGGGGTTGCGGTGCTCATCTCGCTTTATTGGCCGAGGGAGCCGGCATACAGCTTCTGGGTCATGTGGCCAGCATGACTAAGCCGCTTCTGGCGAACCAGAGCAGTGCACGGAAACGCCATTTACCTTCCCGCTGGAGCGGTACCTATTTATCTACTTGCACTTTGACGTGCTTTCGAACTGCTAGGTTGGCAGGAGCAGGGACTGAGCATCGAGAGCTCACCCCGTCGCAGGGATTCAAACCGCCGACCTTCTGATCGGCAAGTCCTAGGCTCTGTGGTTTAACCCACAGCACCACCCGCGTCCCTAGAGGTATACCCGCGTCCACAGAGGTATACTTAGGCTCATTTGCACCCTTGGCAATGAGCTGCTTCAGCGTTCCCTTCCCCCGCCGTCCTTTGCACCCTTGGCAATCGCCAGGTCTGTCACAATTTTTGCACTCCCCTGGGCCTGGGCTCTTGGTGGCGGCCAGCCTGGCCAACCCCTACGTGCACCCCTGACCTCACCAACAAGAGCTAGTCAATAGCCTGGCTGCTACATTGGAAATGTGTTTTGGGGTGGGTACATTCTGCCACGCGCCACTGATGCTGTAGTAGCGCATTAGTGGCGGGTTTAATCCAGACATCCTTCCACATTTGGGCTCTGGGCATGCGGTTCCCCATCCCTGCAATAAGGAAGTTGAATCCCCAGACCAGGAGACTGTTCCTTCCACTCTCCAGCCTCTGAAATGAAAGTCATTCGATTTCACTGCATGCTTTCCATCAGCATCATTTGCCTTCCCTCGCAGTCTCGTACCTGGCCTACTTTTTTTTATTGAGCTAAGTAGCGCTGGGAAGCTCTGCTGGATCCTAGTTTGGGGTGGTAAATGTAGCAGAGCGATGGTTTGCTCCTTTGGACCTCCCTGAACCAGATTGGAATTCGTTGCCGTTCACCCCAAACTGACACCTCAGGAAGAGCTGGAAATCCAGATCGGAAAGCAGACAACTGTGTGTGCATGTGTGTGTGCGTGCCTTGTTTATGAAAAGTACTCCAGGCAGAGTGGCAGTGTGGCGCAGTGATTAGAGCATTGGGCTGGGCTGTAATAAACCCTGCTTCCAATTTCTCCTCGCCTTTGAAGCTTCCTGTGGAGCAGGTTGGCCAACTCTTTTCTTCTTGCAGTGCCGCCGTGCCTTTGCGTCAGCCTCCCCCAACTGGTGCCCTCCTCTTTGTTGTTGACCTACCATCCTCTGATCATTGGGCCATGCGAGCTGGCACTGATGGGAGCTGGAGATCACGGAGATTGAACATGGGACCTTCTGCATGCAAGGCAACAGCTCTACTACTGAGCTACGTCCCTTCCCCAAAGCTCACTGGGCAATCCTGGGCCAATCACTTAGTCTTGTTCTACCTCCCAGGTTATGGTTACCAGATTTTTTTCCAATGAATCAGGGGACTCCCCCCCCCTTTTTTTCCCTTTTTGAAGCTGAGTAGCAAAAGGGAGTCAGTAGTGTGGATGTAATTCCTAATAAAAATGCTTCTGGTTTTTTAACAAATGTTATTTTTTTTAAAAAAAAATATCATTTCATTATATATCATCTCCAGAAAGCTTTTATTACCTTACAGGTCCACCACATGTGATAAAAGGTACCTTCTTTTTCTTTACATTTCCATCAGGTATTTGTACTTGTCCTATACATTTTTTGCCAGCTTAGTAGGAGTCAGATACCACCGGCACATCGTTTTCATGTAATTCTCTTTCAAAGTACAAATGCTGAGTAAAGATAAATAAAGAACCTACCCATGTGATGCTGACACAAATTCCCACACTAGCACTAAGTGACAGAACAGTAGAACAATATCTCCATCTCTTCCCCCCTTTTCTTTCCCCTTTAACTTCCCCAAACCATAAGATGTCCATGACATTGGTGTCTCATACTGAACGCTAGCGAACTGTGAAAAAGACTCTTTGAATCGAAAGTGGAGATACTCTATGTACTTTCCCTTGCCTATTTGTTTATTTTCTAACACAAGAAAATCTTCAATTAAAAACAAATTTTTAAAAATTCTATTGATTTGGAAATAATAGTTTGTATAAGTGGGTTGTCTTTGTCCAGGGAGTTTTCTTGGCATGGATACTGGAGTGGCTTGTCGGTTCCTGCTCCAGGTGGATCACGTTTGGTCAAAACTCTCCACCATGACCTGTCCATCTTGGGTGGCCCTGCACAGCATAGCTCATAGCTTCTCTGAGTTATTCAAGCCCCTTCGCCATAGCAAGGCAGTGATCCATGATCACTGCATATGGTGACAGCAGTCACGCAATTAAAAGATGTCTGTTTCTTGGGAGAAAAGCAATGACAAACCTAGCCAGCATCTTAAAAAGCAGAGACATCACCTTGCCGACAAAGGTCCGTATAGTTAAAGCTATGGTTTTCCCAGTAGTGATGTATGGAACTGAGAGCTGGACCATAAAGAAGGCTGATCGCCGAAGAATTGATGCTTTTGAATTCTGGTGCTGGAGGAGACTCTTGAGAGTCCCATGGACTGCAAGAAGATCAAACCTATCCATTCTGAAGGAAATCAGCCCTGAGTGCTCACTGGAAGGACAGATCATGAAGCTGAGGCTCCAATACTTTGGCCACCTCATGAGAAGAGAAGACTCCCTGGAAAAGACCCTGATGTTGGGAAAGATGGAGGGCACAAGGAGAAGGGGAGGACAGAGGATGAGATGGTTGGACAGTGTTCTCAAAGCTACCGGCATGAGTTTGACCAAACTGCAGGAGGCAGTGGAAGACAGGAGTGCCTGGCATGCTCCGGTCCATGGGGTCATGAAGAGTCAGACACGACTAAATGACTAAACAACACATAAGTGGGTTAAAATTTGGAAAAATAGATAAAAAAATAATTGGCAAAACACACAGACACACACACACACAGAGAGAGAGAGAGAGAGAGAGAGAGAGAGAGAGAGAGAGAGAGAGAGAGAGAGAGAAGTCCTGGGGCTCAAACCAACAAGAAGCCATACTCTCCCTGGCCAGGCAATATTGCACTTCCTTGCCCAGACCTGTCCCCAGTTGCTCTGAATGCAGGATGAGGCGATGAGTCTATGGAGGAAAAAAAGCCCTTGAGGTCTTGCCAGAAGAAAGGGTGTTTTGACATCAGGAAGGCTGACACCACATAAACAAAGAGCCAAACATCTGGGGGCGGCGAGCACCTCGTGTTTGTCCTCCTTCACCCTCCCCCTGCGGGGGAGGCCTTTGGGCTATGACTCACTGCAGAGGCACTCTGTGTCCTTGCCCCATGGAAGCACGGCTGCTGCAAAAGCTCTCTGCTGCAGCCCAAGGGTTGTTTATGGACTTTGGAGCTCGCTTGGGCAGGGACAAGGGAATGGGAATGGATGGGGAAATGGCAGGACAGTGGTGACTGGGCAGGACATCCTTGCAGAGGTGTGGGCCTCAGCAGGTGCCCAGCTGTACCACCCCTGGGAGCAGCTGTAAACCTCCTGGGAACAGAACTATTCAGCTTGAGAAAAACAGCTGAAGACCACTCTGAGCCCTAGGGATACACCACAAGAATGAATGAATGAATGAGTGAATTGGAAGTGACCTCAAAGATCCTCTTGTCCAATGCAGAAAATCTACAGTGGTACCTTGGTTCTCAAACTTAATCTGTTCCGGATGTCCGTTCCAAAACCAAAGCGTTCCAAAACCAAGGCACGCTTTCCCATAGAAAGTAATGAATCCATTTTAAAAACAACCCCTAAGACATCACCTTGCCAACAAAGGTCCATATAGTAAAAGCTATGGTTTTCCCAGTAGTGATGTATGGAAGTGAGAGCTGGTCCATAAAGAAGGCTGATCGCCGAAGAATTGATGCTTTTGAATTCTGGTGCTGGAGGAGACTCTTGAGAGTCCCATGGACTGCAAGAAGATCAAACCTATCCACTCTGAAGGAAATCAGCCCTGAGTGCTCACTGGAAGGACAGATCCTGAAGCTGAGGCTCCAATACTTTGGCCACCTCATGAGAAGAGAAGACTCCCTGGAAAAGACCCTGATGTTGGGAAAGATGGAGGGCACAAGGAGAAGGGGACGACAGAGGACGAGATGGCTGGACAGTGTTCTCGAAGCTACGAACATGAGTTTGACCAAACTGCGGGAGGCAGTGAAAGACAGGAGTGCCTGGCGTGCTCTGGTCCATGGGGTCATGAAGAGTCGGGCACGACTAAACAACAACAACAACAAAACAGCAATTTAACACGGATTTTGCTATCTGTCGAGACCATTGAGCCACACCCTTTGAGAACCACTGGGTTAAAAGAAGGGCAGAGGCCTTGAAGTTGCCTATCTACAGTTTGCAACAAGAGAGCAGACTGCGCCAGTGGCGTAGCGTGGGTTGTCAGCACCCGGGGCAAGGCAAGTAATTTGTGCCCCCTAACCCGTGGATTTGCGCCCCCTAACCCTAACCCCCAGATGTTGCGCCCGGTGCGGCCGGCCCCCCCTGCACCCCCCACGCTACGCCACTGGACTGAGCAAGTGTTCAGGTCACACACACACACACACACACACACCCAGTGTGCAGAGATGTGCTATATTTCAATGACAGTGGTTAATTTATAAATTTGCATCGACGCTTTAAAATTAGCATGTGCACATTCACTGCAAAGCTGCTCCCATGTGTGTGTCTTGTTCTCTCTTTGGGGACAATGCCTTAAGCGACCACCCTAGGAAGAGTATTGGTGGAACCCAGCAATGTAGGGAAAAAGTGTCAATTCCTGCAAAATAATACTGGTCCCCTTTCACTCCTAACTCGAAGGAAGTGTCCACACAAGGCTTTCGCCATAGCCCTTGTCTCCCTCCTGCGTAGATGCATTTCTAATGTCGCCCAAAGTTGCACCTCCTGCTCTGGCTAACTTACCAGTTTTACCAAGCCAGCTGGCGTGATGCTGCCTGTCAGTGTTGCAATTCTCCCGCTCTGTGTACCGAGTTGCAAAAACTGCAGTGGTGCACACATGCTGAGTGCGCCTGTTTTCCTCTCCCTGATATTGCAGGGCATATGCTTTTAGGGGTGAAGCTGAATGAACGTTGGAAGGTTCAGGACAGACCAAAGAAAGCCCTTCGCACAGCGCATAGTTCAACTATGGAACTCCTTGCCACAACCTCGATGACTTTAAAAGAGGATTAGACAAAATGTTTCAAGTAAACGTTGGAAGTGTAAGCATACTGAAGGGTCTTTTTTTTTTTAATATACTTGGTGGACATGTAAAAAAAGCTAAAGGCTTTGGGGGAATTATACATAAAGAATTGAAGAAAATGTTCAAAAAGTCCTGAAGCTTTCAACAAATTTGTGTATGTTTATTCAAAACCTGCCAAGGAGTCCAATTCATTTTGTTGTCTTTTTAAGTAATTTGTGGAAAGTTTATTGATTGATAACATGGTAGACAGATAATGTGAGCATAGCTGTCAACGTTTCCCTTTTTTAAAGGGAAATTCCCTTATTCCGAATAGGATTCCTCGCAAGAAAAGGGAAAAGTTGACAGCTGTAAATGTGAGGATTTGTATAATCTTATAACATGCAGAGAATAATATGGGTTGAGAAACCAGAGAGAGGAGCTGAGGGAAGTCTCTGGAGGGGAGGTTATGAGGAGGGGTGGGGAAAAGGGGGGGGGATAATGAATATGATAAGTTTTGATATGTTGTTATGTTGAAATTGCTAATAAAAGCATTTAAAAAAATAAAGTCCTGAAGCTTTTCTCCTCGGGATAATAGGGAGGTCCCGAAAAAGGTGGTTAAACTATTAAGGTATGTAACAGCAGCCAGAATCCTGTCGGTGCAAAAATGGAAAGGAAGAGAAGTAGAAGGTAAAAGGTCAAGGACCCCTGGACAGTTACGTCCAGTCAAAGGCAACTATGGGGTTGCGGTGCTCATCTCGCTTTCAGGCCAAGGGAGCCGGCGTTTGTCCACAGACAGCTTTCCGGGTCATGTGGCCAGCATGACTACACTGCTTCTGGCACAACAGAGCACCATGAGGGAAACCAGAGGGCATGGAAACGCCATTTACCTTCCCGCTGCAGTGGTGCCTATTTATCTACTTGCGCTGGCATGCTTTCAAACTGTTAGGTTGGCAGGAGCAGGGACAGAGCAATGGGAGTTCACCCCGTCGCGAGGATTCAAACTGCCGACCTTCTGATCAGCAAGCCCAAGAGGCTCGGTGGTTTAGACCACAGCGCCACCCGCTCCCCTAGAAGTGCCAGCTAAGGAGGAATGGCTTCAAATGTTAACAGACTGTGCAGAAATGGCAAAACTGATAGCAAAATATGAGAGACAAAAGAGATGAACAGCTCATGGAAGAGTGGAGAACCTTTTCAGCATACCTGAAGAACTGTTATAGTAAAATGAAAACACAGGCAGGGTTTGAATGATGAGCAGCGGAATGAAAACAATGATAAGTGACATGAAGTATAATTGTATTGGGTTAAAGTATGTCATATAAAGCAGTAGTAGGACGCGGGTGGCGCTGTGGGTAAAACCTCAGTGCCTAGGACTTGCTGATCGTAAGGTCGGCGGTTCGAATCCCTGCGGCGGGGTGAGCTCCCGTTGTTCGGTCCCAGCTCCTGCCCACCTAGCACTTCGAAAGCACCCCTAAGTGCAAGTAGATAAATAGGTACCGCTTTACAGTGGGAAGGTAAACGGTGTTTCTGTGTGCGGCACTGGTACTGGCTCGCCAGTGCAGCTTCGTCACGCTGGCCACGTGACCCGGAAGTGTCTTCGGACGGCGCTGGCTCCCGGCCTCTTGAGCGAGATGAGCGCGCAACCCTAGAGTCGGTCACGACTGGCCCGTACGGCCAGGGGTACCTTTACCTTTAGGAATAAAAACATCACGGAAGTGAGGGTGGGAAGTCAACATTTAAGGGGGGGAACCATATTGAAATATAGGTAAATTTGCAAAACCTGTGAAAAACAATTAAAGAATTATGTCTTTAAAAAGAGAGGATTAGACAAATTCATGGAGGAGAGGGTTATTAATAGCGACTAGCCACAATGGGTATACTCTGCCTCCACAGACAAATACCTGTTACAGTGGTACCTCGGGTTAAGAACTTAATTCGTTCCGGAGGTCCGTTCTTAACCTGAAACTGTTCTTCACCTGAGGTACCACTTTAGCTAATGGGGCCTCCCGCTGCCACCGCACGATTTATGTTCTCATCCTGAGGTAAAGTTCTTAACCTGAGGTACTACTTCCGGGTTAGCAGAGTTTGTAACCTGAAGCGTCTGTAACCTGCAGTGTCTGTAACCCGAGGTACCAGTGTAGTGGAAACCATAGGAAGAGAGAGCACTTTTGCGTTTGAATCCAGCTTGTAGACTTTCCATAGGCAGTTGGGTTGCTACTGTGAGAACGTGATGCCGGACTACATGGGCAATTGGCTTGGCCCAGCAAGTTCTTGTTATGCTCACGGTTTAGGTGCCTGCCTGCTAGGGAATGGGAAGAAATTCAACTCCGTTCACATTTAACAGCAAACCTACTTAATTCGCACTTTCAGAAACAATTCGCAAACAGAAAGACAGCCAACCTTCAAAATTCATGCCGCTCCGGATTTCGCAATGCAGCTCTCCAATCAAATAAACGTGTTCAGGAAATGCACCTACCAATGCAGTGGCTCCCCTCACAGACCACTTGAAATTGCCTTGGCAAACCATGTCATTTCTTCTTCTGTAAGTCGTGAGCAATTGTAATGCAGTTTGCTAGCTGCTGTATGATTTTTATTACAGTGGTACCTCGGGTTAAGAACTTTTTTTTTTTAATAGAATTTTTTATTGGTTTTTCACAGTTTTTATAAACACAAACAATACACAACACAAACAAACAAGCATACAAACAAACATGTATAGTTTCATATCCTTTTTTCTTAAACCTTACTTCACCGACTTCCCCATACCTCCCCCTTCTACACCCCAATTTCCAAATTTGTTTCAGCAAATCCTAACCCTTGGTTTTATCAAATTTTCACCTTATTCTATTCTTTTACTTAATCTTTTACAGCTGTAATCCCCCCTTTTCCCCCTAAAACCTCAACATTTTAGCATTCATTAATTTTACAATATTTCTTAAGATAAATTTTAAATTTCTTCCAATCTTCCTCCGCCGTCTCTTTCCCCTTCGGGTTAAGAACTTAACTTGTTCTGGAGGTGCGTTCTTAACCTGAAAATGTTCTTCACCTGAGGTACCACTTTAGCTAATGTGGCCTCCCGCTGCTGCCACACTACCGCCGCGTGATTTCTGTTCTCATCCTGAAGCAAAGTTCTTAACCCAAGGTATTATTTCTGGCTTAGCGGAGTCTGTAACCTGAAGCGTCTGTAACTTGAACGTCTGTAACCCAAGGTACCGCTGTATCTCTATGCTGCATTTTGGGCTGCCCATGTGAGGGAGCAGCCAGCTCCCTCCTGCCCAACCACAGCTCTGCTCCTGGGTCAGGTCTGATCTGGGAAGGGGAGAGAAGAAGAATAGTCATGGCAGCATTGCCACCCCTCTCCTCAAACAGGCTCCCCGCACATCCTATGCGCTCTGGCCAGGCGGCGGGAGCGTATGCTCTGTCGCTGGGCATGCTGACATCGGGTGCTCATGCCCCCTTGGTGTGCGTGGCCTCAGTGCAAAAAATTTTGGGTGTCCCTTCATGGAGAATGTTGTGGGGGCTGTAGCACCCAGGCCCCCCCCCCCGCACCCAGAGCCTATGCTTCTTATGTACAATTTTTGGAATAGAATGTCTTGAACTATTAAAGAGTTAATCCAAGGAGTAACTCCACACACACACACACACACACACACACACACACACACACACACACACGGTTCCACGCAGCTTTCTCCTCTCAGGGCTGCGTGCAAACAGGATCCTTCTGCCGGCGGGTGGGCAGACAATGTGGAGACAGCAGCATATTTTACTACAACGAGGCTGCCAACTAAAGAATATATATAAGAGAGAGAGAGAGAGAGAGAGAGAGAGAGAGAGAGAGAGAGAGAACAAGAATCAGGGAGTTGACTGACATGTTTAAGTCCATGCTGGGAGTTCGTTTAAAAGCAGACACACACGCACTGCACACCTCTGGCTGTTGCTAAAGATGCTTTGAAGAAGAAGGGCCACAGCCAGGGCCGGCCCTACAATGAGGCAAAGTGAGGCAGCTGCCTCAAGCAGCCAATGAGGTGAGTGCCGTGTGGCCTGCTGTGTAGCCCCCTAGGCTAGCCTGCTGCCCTCAACAGCAGTGGAAGACACTGTCCTTTCGCCAGTATTGGAGTAAGATTGAACCACCCGTCCAATTGGCTTCTGTATGTGACTTGGGGGAGGGCGCCATCTTGTCCTTCACCTCTGGCAGCAAAATGTCTTGAGCCGGCTCAGTAGTAGAGCACCCACAGAGCTACTGCCAGCCAGTGTAGACAGTACTGAGTTCAATGGATCAACTGCTTGACTCAGCATCAAGCAAACTGAATGCTCAATCACCCAGTTTAAAAGTAAGCAGAATATCTCTGTATGGGTTTTTGGGAGGGGGCAGTGGTGGTGACTTGTATCTTCTTCTCCTTCTTCTTCTTTAGTGATTGAGAGGACAGATTCTGCACATGCTCAGAAGCTATGTCATTATCATTACTTTACACCTTACCTTTCGTGGTGTGTGGAAAACAGGTTGCAGGCCGTCTAACACTTCAGCCCCCATCCCCCCCAAAATGACCCTGCCTCTCTGCTTTGCATTTCTTGGCCGGCTCCCAATATTTTGCAGGATTCAGTTAGAGTTATTCCTCCATAGAAATCTCTAGATCTCACGTTCCTCCTGCTCGTCTGCTTTCCTCCACCCATTCCTGTCTCCTTCCTTGTCAGACGCTTCCTCCATTTCTCACTTTCGTTTGTTTCATTTGCATTTTTTTTAAAAAACCAACAACACACAATTGAACAAACTCGGAGTGGCCTTCCTCCATCTAGTTCAGTCTTTGCCAACCTGGTGCCCTCCTGATGTTTCGGAACACAACTCATCGTCAGCCCAGGCAGAGGTAGGTAAGGCCAAGTAATTCTAGAACCATCTTCCCCAACTTGTAGATCAGATGCTGTTGGGTGATAGTTCCCATTATTACATCCTACACCATCCACCAGAGTCTGGCAATCTCTGGAGAGCACCAGGAAGGTACTGCCCCCCCCCGACACATGCAAATACTCCAACAAATATCGGGTTCCCTATCCCTGACATAGATAGTGCTGAACTAGCTATACCAATGGTCTGATTTGGTACAAGGGTGGCACTGTGGGTTAAACCACAGAGCCTAGGACTTGCTGATCAGAAGGTTGGCGGTTCGAATCCCACGGCGGGGTGAGCTCCCATTGCTCCTGCCAACCTAGCAGTTCGAAACCATGTCAAAGTGCAAGTAGATAAATAGGTACTGCTCTAGCGGGAAGGTAAACAGCGTTTCCGTGTGCTGCTCTGGTTCGCCAGAAGCGGCTTAGTCATGCTGGCCACATGACCCAGCAGCTGTACGCCGGCTCCCTCAGCCAATAAAGCAAGACGAGCACTGCAACCCCAGAGTCGGTCACAACTGGACCTAACGGTCAGGTGTCCCTTTCCCTTTCCCTTTAAGCTTTCTATGTTTTGCACAGGAATTACAAACCGCCACCTGTTTTGAGAGCTCAGGGAGCACAGATCATATCAGCTGCATAAGCAAGATCATTTCAAGCCAACACGAAACAGAAGGCCCCAGAGCCTTGGTGTTGAGTGACTCAAAGGTGGGCCTGTCGGGTCCCTAATCCTCTTTGCCGTTCTTCCTCCCTCCCACTGGTGTCCCCAATGTCCTGCCATGACAGGAAGCTGCTATGACAAGGGAAGAGAGGCATCCTGCCCAGGGGTGACAGCCCAAGCTCACCTCGCCCTCAGAAGAGCCACGTGCCAAACAGAAGTTGCCCAACTTGTTTCGCTGACGAGGCCGAACGGTGACTTGTTACCAAACCGGTGGGACAGAGTGGGTGGCGGCTACAGCCCAGAGAGGGAGAGAAAGACAGTGAGACAACCAGGGTGCGGTTAGCAAAATCCGGGACATCCCCTCCCAGTTGTCCTTGCTTTGTGGGTGTGTTGCTTGCCGGCATGGAAGAGCTCTCCCCCTAACTCTGAAATATTTAATAGGCACAGTAAAGGAAGAGGCTGACACTACAGTCCTGGAGGTGCTTTGGAAATTAACACATTCTTTTTTGTCGCCGTTCCTGCTCAGGACGGAACCCAAACAGTAAACCGAATTGGCAGGTGTCCAAATGACAGCTGACTTAGACTGCAGTCACTTACCTGGGAGTAGGGAATGGCGAATCTGTCAGTTTTTGTTTTCTCTGCTTCTCATTTTTTCGTTATAAGTACAATTCTCCATATTTTCAAGCATGTATCTTTTTAAAAAAGTCCCTGTGAGAATTAAATCAGCATTTCAATGTAGAATTTCTCCTAATGCATGCAGTTCAGTATGCAATTTTGCCTAATATACACATTTTTTTTGCCAGACATTCCCCTAGAATATCACATGTTTTATTCATGCTATTTTAACTTATATGTGCATTTGCAATAGAGCCACCAGCTGGTGCAAAATAGGAGCAGACAGACATAGCAGGCTTAGAAATAGTGCTGGGTGAATCTGTAAATTTCAGTTTCTCTCTCTTATATTTCCCATCTTAAATCCCATTCTCCCCATTTCCACATCAGTGTGTGGGGGAAAAGAAAGAAAGAAAGAAAGAAAGAAAGAAAGAAAGAAAGAAAGAAAGAAAGAAAAAGGCATTTTGAAAATTCATCAGCATCTTATTACAAAATTCTCCTAATGTTCACATTTTTAAAAACTTTTTTTGTAGAGCACGTACTACCAAAATAATGCATTTTGTATGATATTTTCACTAATAGACACATTTTTAATGGGCACTTTACCCCAGTATTTGCATTTTAATCCATGTTACTTGACTGGATAACAGCATTGCAAAATTCAGAGAAGTATGAATTTTGAAGGATGACTGTTTTTTCAGTAATAATAATAATAATAATAATAATAATAATAATAATAATAATAATAATAATTACCATGGCAATCTGGTTGGGTTTCCTCAGCCACTCTGGGCAGCTTCCAGCAAAATATAAAAAATAATAAAATGTCAAACATTAAGAACTTCCTGATACAGGGCTGCCTAGAGATGTCTTCTAAAAGTTGTGTAGTTCTTTATGTCCTTGACATCTGACAGGAGGGTGTTACATAGGGAGGGTGCCACTGCTGAAAAGGCCCTCTGTCTGGTTCCCTGTAACTTCACTTCCTGCAATGAGGGAACCGCCAGAAGGCCCTCAAAGCTGGACCTCCTACTGTTTTAGAAAGTGTGGACAAGATTGCCTTTAAATATGAACAGAATCAAATTACTCCCCCAGCCCTACCTACAATTAACTGTGCTCCTAGCTTCCAGCCTGGATGAATATATGCTGATCAGTAACTGGGGGGAGGGGACAGGTTAGAAGAACGGTTTCTGACTGTCATGTAGGGCAAGAACCCTCAATAATGGGAGCCTACAGTCCCACTGGGACGCGGGTGGTGCTGTGGGTTAAACCACAGAGCCTAGGACTTGCTGATCAGAAGGTTGGCGGTTCGAATCCCCATGACGGGGTGAGCTCCCATTGCTCAGTCCCTTCTCCTGCCAACCTAGCAGTTCAAAAGTACATCAAAGTGCAAGTACTTCCCGGCGGGAAGGTAAACGGCATTTCCGTGTGCTGCTCTGGTTCGCCAGAAGCGGCTTAGTCATGCTGGCCACATGACCCGGAAGCTGTACACCAGCTCCCTCAGCCAATAAAGCGAGATGAGCGCTGCAACCCCAGAGTCAGCCACGACTGGTTCTAATGGTCAGGGGTCCCTTTACCTTTACAGTCCCCCTGTGGGGGAGTGTCTGCACCACCCCAGGTGAGAGATGGGGTGGGTGATTGGATGTGTGAAGCTTGAGTCTCGGGTCCAAACGACAGATGCATTGTCTGGAAGGTGGTGATTATTTTTTTAAAAAACTACTTTTTAGTTTCCGTGTTAGACATTTCTCTCCCTCCTGTTGAGTTTCAAGCTGTTAAATTAGGCTGGTGCATTTGTGCTGAATCCATGCAATGTGGTATGGCTTGATTTTGGGGTTTGTTTGGGGGTGTTTTTTTGCGTGGATATTATTTATTTCTGATTGTTTCCAATATGTTTTTGGAAGTGTTATATATTTTATTCATTTGATATGTTGTGAGCCATTTTAAGCACTTATTTGCCTGTGGGCCTTCCCCTCGCCCCACCCCCGGCTTGGGCAGTCCTCTGTTTTTGCTCTTCAAGATATGGCAACCCTACCTGGACTAAAAATGAAACAGCGATTCCTTAAGAAATGCAGAATTTGATTAACTGTGTATCTCTGTGCATCTACGGTATGCATATACAGTCATATCTCGGGTTGAAGTAGCTTCGGGTTGAGCGTTTTCAGGTTACGCTCCATGGCAACCCAGAAGTGACGCGTTACTTCCGGGTTTTACCGCTCGTGCATGCACAGACACTCAAAACACATGTGCGGAAGCGGCGAATCGCAACCCACACATGCGCAGATGCGGGTTGTGTTCACTTCAGGATGCAAAAGGGGCTCCAGGACGGATCCAGTTCACATCCAGAGGTACCACTGTATACTCATGAAAAATAAATAGTTATAATGCTAGTGTAAATTGTTGAGAGAGGGATATTTTAGGCAGAGGCAAAGCTAGCTGCTCCGGCACCTGAAGCAGTGCACCCAGGGGCGAGGCAATCAGCCCACAGGGGTGCCATTGCCCGTGGCCAGCGTCCCGGGGGGCGCAGCGAGTGGCAAGCGTCCCAGGTGACGTTGCCTGCGGCGATGTCACACCACCCTCATGTATGACACCCAGGGCAAACCGTGTCCCCCATACCCCCTTCCTCCGCCACTGATTTTAGGACCCACACTAGTTGTGATGGTCATTTGTTTTAAACTGTTTTTAATGTTGTGTTTTAGATTGCTCGGACCGGCCCTGGAACCTCACGGTGGGGAACGGGCAAATAATAATAATGAATGAATGAATCTTTATTTGTGTCAGCCATCGGCCATAGCAACAAAACAACAATATGGCATACAAAGGATAGAAATAAAAAGTCTATTATATAAAATACATTTTAAGGTTTTGAATCAGTAGTCAAATAGTGGATCTTATTCTTATTGCCCCGGCTAAAAACCTTGCAGCCTTTGCTGTCACCTGCTCATCTTGATCTGCCAAGAGAAAGGACACTGTGGCAGTGGCTGGGCGACCCGGAATGGAGAATAAAAGAGGGGTGATAATCTCATTCCTCAAGGCTTTGTAAACAGTGCAAGCCAGAAGGTACTGCCATTGCCACAGGGACATAAGCATTTTTCATGTGGAATCTGTTGGAATCGTCCCTCAAGTACACCCGAGGGCAATACATTCAATCTTGCGAGAGTAAAAGCACAGAAATAATAATAATAATAATAATAATAATAATAATAATAATAATAATAATAATATAAAATAAACAGCAGGTTTCTACCTATATCCCATAGGCTGTAGGTTGCAGAGCAGGCCATTTCCATAATTCAATGCAAATGTTCTGTATAGCCCTACTTATTCCACTGCTGGCTAATTATTTGCCAGTTCGCTTCCTAAGATACTGATTAAAATTTGCATTCCGTTCTATATTCAGTTGCTCAATCAGATAATTTTTGCTTAATAATCCTGTGTCAGAGATCGGATGCACAGCTAAACACTGATCTTTATCTCTGGCTAATGCTCCCGCTAACAAACAAAAAAAGACAAATTGATACTATTCCAAACTGCAGGCGGTTCAAATGTTGCAAGCATATATAGTCTACCATACAAAGGAGCTAAACAAAGAAGTCCTCTTCTTTAGTCATACGGAGGAGAGCTGCTTAAACTGTGCTAAATTGCATTGCACACAAAGACAGCACGCTTTCTGTTTTAGTTAGCCTCATGTGACCTCCACAACGGCACAGGGAGGGAAAAGCAAGGTATTATATTTGGTCTGGTTTAAGATGAACCCACACCTCCAGAACGTTGGACGTGGTCCAGCCAGACTGAAGCACACTGTGGTCCCATTAGTTTTAGAGCAGAATTAAGCGCACACTTGCCATGCTTGTATGTAACACGCTACAGCACGAAGCGTGCTTTATTAAACTGTCCGGTGCACGCTCCCTGTTGTGCTTCTCCTTTCGTGCAGTTGCATAAGCAAACCATGACGAGGCATGATGTCCGAACTGGAGATCGTGGTTTGTTTGGCCCTAACAAACCATGGGTGCCAAGCCAGCAACAAACTTATTATACAAGGTTGAATGGAGATTGTGGTTTCTAGGAGCAAAACAAAGTATGAGCTCAGACCCAGGTGTCTTGCTAAGCAAGCCTGGTGGTGGTTTGTTTACCTTGTCTGCCACCAATGTGATGTTTTGGATCAAAACTCCCATCAGCCCCTGCCAGTACACCCTTAATCCTTACTCTCCCATTCCTAGCTCCTGCCTACCTAGCAGTTTGAAAGCACACCAGTGAAGTAGATAAATAGGTACGGCTGCAGTGGGAAGGTAAACAGCAATGGAGTGAGCTCCCGTTGCTCTGTCCCAGCTCCTGCCAACCTAGCACTTCGAAAGCACACCAGTGCAAGTAGATAAATAGGTACGGCTGCAGCGGGAAGGTAAACAGAGTTTCCATGCGCTCTGGTTTCCCTCACGGCGCTCTGTTGTGCCAGAAGCAGTTTAGTCATGCTGGCCCCATGACCCCAGAAAGCTGTATGTGGACAAACACCGGCTCCCTCGGCCTGAAAGCGAGATGAGCACCGCAACCCCATAGTTGCCTTTGACTTGACTTAACCGTCCAGGAGTCCTTTACCTTTCCTTTTTTTTTTTTACACATACATTTACACCCTTTCTTATTCGCAAGGGTTTTCTCTACTCATGGGACTGTAAAATGAATAGCGTTTTACAAGCCGAAAGTTCAGGCGAAGTTGCGCAAAGGATTAATTCCTTGTTTCTTTGTTCTAGATTGAAGGAGGTTCTGCGTGAATCTTAATATTTTTTTCCAGCGCAATATTATACACAGAAGAAATATACAAAACAATGGGCAAGGTGACTTATTGTTGTGCCTGAAAATGCCCCAGAATAAAGTTTAAGAGTTGCGTGACATCAGCTCCAGCCACCATAGTTGATAGTCAAGGATGATGGGAAATGCAGCCCCAAAACTGTTGGAGGCCCGCAATCTCTGCTTTGAAAGATGCCTAGGATATAACTGTCTTAAGGCGTTTCTGGGTTGTTGCTATTTTCACGTGGTATTTGCAATCACATACCAGCAAATTCAGCTTGTGCAATTGCAGTCGATTGGGAGGGTCTTGAGTAACAAACCCTCGTTCCTGAAAGACTGGACTTTTGGTGATAAGAAAAGTGGACTGGGATAATACTTTGACCTATCATATAACCTCCCTGCAAACAAATCAGATTCAATGCTCAATAAATGGGTCATCTAGAAGCACTCTTAATGAGGCTATCTCAGCCCAGGGAGATATGTTATTTTAAAGAAAATAAAACATTGGGATACTAAGGTGGCTTGTATATGGGAGCAGAAAACAGTCCAGTGCTTCACTAGGAACTATTTATTGCTACATACTGCCTGGAAATTCCAGAGGAAGATCAGACTAGTTCTGCAATGGGTCTTCTAACTCCTCTCAGCACTCTTAATGAACTACAGTTCCCAGGACCCTTTGGGGGAAGCCATGGCTGTTAAGTGGTATAAGGGTGTGTTATGGTGTGGATGGGGCCCAAGAGAAGAGATAAAAACTAAACTAAACAGAGAGCAACCCACCTGTTCTTGAAAAGATGGAGGTTGCTTAGACTAGGTGGAATCTACACACGTAAAAAAACGCAGTGAAAATGCTTTTTTAATAATCATCATCATAACGTTTTGAAAAATATATTGAATCTGCCATAGCTCACCATCGCCACCCAGTGTCACATTTGTATATTGCACTTTGCAACACACTTAAAACGTTCTATTTGCAGCTACATAGCTGAGCCCTATATGCTGGCAGGGGGAGCATATTCCATCCCTCGCCCTGATCTCATGCAGATTCAGCTTAATCTCATGCGGGTGGCAAAAAAGGTAAATAGAGGAGAGGGAAGGAAACCCCTTTTGGCTCTGGCTAGGCCCATTTTTGCGGTTGGGCCCACCCACTAGCAGCAAGTGGTGCTTTGATCTCCCAGGAAATATGGCTCCCCCTGCTATACACACTTGCCTGGGCCTCAATGGGGCTTCCTTCTGAGTAAAGTATGGGATTTCACTATTATACACCATATTTTTCCATGTATAAGCCTAGGTTTTTTGTTTTTACCAAAAAATAGGTTTCAAATTGGGGCTCGTCTTATACATGGGTAGTGCTGAGGGGTGTTTTCTTAATTTGGAGCCCCCAAAATAGGGGTCGTCTTATACATGGGGATGTCTTATACACTGAAAAATACGGTATATGTGTGTGCATGTCCTTTTAAGAAAACAATTACTAGTCCTCAAAGCTAGCAAGCAGGAAAGCAGGCTGGCAGAAAGCAATTAAAATAATTCAACCTCTCTTGTTTTAAACCTTGAGGCATCCTGAACACTAAATTTATTTATTCACAAATAGAGTCATAACACTCCTTAACATAAGCTGGCATCTGTCTGTCTCGGGAGACAATGGAGGAGTCCGCTTTCGGGTGCGACATCAAACTGTTGGAGAGTTACAGCACCTGCTGTGGCTGTAGAGACCGATGAGGGAGAGACATGTTTTGTTGCAGCTGGGGCAGATGAAGGAGTCTCATTGTACTGATGCAGATATGCCATTGCGTTTCTAACATTCCTTGGGAGGAAAATTAGGATGCAGGTTTCGTAGCGTTCAGAGATAATGGGGGCAGGTCACAAATTCATTGATGTCTACTCACAAGTAAGATAAGATTAATTTTTTTTTAAATTTACTGTTTCAAAAATTTACTGCAGCTGTAGAAAGCTCGCACCAAAGTTTGGAAACATTTTTTTTTTTAATGGAAATGCAAAATAGTCCCACCTTGATCAAACGATTAAGAAATGACAAGCACACCCAACCTTGTCATGACGCTTCAATAAATAGAAACATGAAGGGCAACTTTATATATTTTATTTTATAGCCTCTTCTGTTTTAATGCCCCCCACGCTTGTCCCAATTAACTTCCACTCCAGGGAGACATTTATGTTAGATCTTATCTACCTGCGGCATGTCTTTCGCTTGCTAAGGGAAAAAAACAACACAGCAAAAAAAAGAAAGAAATGTTATCTTAAAATTGCTTTGACAGCTGAGAGAAAGGAATAAACTTTAAACACACACATACACACCTTTCCTCCGTGATGGCTCAAATGAAACCTGAGAACTGTGTGTGTGTTAGCCTTAGCTCTACCAGATTATTTATTTACTATTTATGGGAGAAAGGAGACTATTAAAATAAAATAAAAATGCCTTTCCATACCCTTCTACCTTTCTCCAATGAAAACAGGGATGTCAAAAGGAAAAGAGGGACATTTAGGGATCAAATCAGAAACAAGGACAGGTTCTGTAAATCCACGACTGTCCCTGGAAATTAGGGACACTTGGAGGGTCTGGCTTTATAGAAAACTTGCCCTCCAAGTGTATTTCAGTTCCATGGCCATTTGCTATGGTGGGCATATTCCAGCCAAATTTAAGTGCAAGATGTCCTTTTGAGTGTACACTTATGATTACAGTCAAACCTTGGTTGTCGCACGTAATCCGTAAGCCCGTTTGCCTTCTGAAACATTTGAAAACCAAGGTGCGGTTTCCCATTGGTTGCAGGAGCTTCTTGCACTCAAGCGGAAGCCACGTCGGACGTTCGGCTTCCAAAAAACGTTCAAAAACCAGAGCATTTACTTCCGGATTTTCAGAGTTCGGGAGCCGGAACGTTCCAAAACGGAGCCACTGAGCAACTGAGGTTTGACTGTATTTAAGCTCCTGATTGTACTGAGCCATTTATATATAATCCCACTTTCAATACTGTTACATGACAGCCTGACCTCCAAGCCAGGGCCGGATTTAGGTTTGATGAGGCCCTAAGCTACTGAAGGTAATGGGCCCTTTATACCAGTGGCGTAGCGTGGGTTGTCAGCACCCGGGGCAAGGCAAGTAATTTGTGCCCCCTAACCCGTGGATTTGCGCCCCCTAACCCATGGATTTGCACCCCCTAACCCGTGGATTTGCGCCCCCTAACCCTAACCCCCAGATGTTGCGCCCGGTGCGGCCGGCCCCCCCTGCACCCCCCACGCTACGCCACTGCTTTATACGTCTAGCTGTCCTTTGCCAACAACAAATTGCCGCTGTTTTCTGTGTTGAATATATGCTATATGGTAATTTATGTACCTACCGTATTTTTCGCCCCATAAGACGCACTTTTTCCCCTCCAAAAATGAAGGGGAAATCGGGGTGCGTCTTATGGGGCGAATGCCTGCAAGCCTCGCGCGCCCGGCAGGAGGTCCGACCGGGTGCGCGAGGCTTGGGGCGGCAGCCTGTCGCCCGAAGCACAGGGAGCCCTCTGGAGGGCTCCCCCTGCTTCGGGCGAGTGTCTGCAAGCCTCGCGCACCCGGCAGGAGGTCCCACCGGGTGCGCGAGGCTTGGGGCGGCAGCGGACTGCTTGCGCGCACCGAGAAGCTTGGGGCCAGCTGAGCTCAGCCCGCCCCAAGCTTCTAGGTGCGCGCAAGCAGTCCGCTGCCGCCCCAAGCCTTGCGCACCCAGCGGGACCTCCTGCCGGGTGCGGGAGGCTTGGGGCGGCAGCGGACTGCTTGCCGGCACGCAGAAGCTTGGGGCGCGCTGACCTCAGCTTGCCCCAAGCTTCTGGATTAGCGCAGCGCACCTGGGGGGGAAATAAATTTTTTTCCCTTTATTTCCCCCCCTAAAATCTAGGTGCGTCTTATGGGCCGGTGCGTCTTATGGGGCGAAAAATACGGTAATAGGTATCTAAAGCAATTTGCCCATGTTGCCATGCAATCAGTCCATGGAGAATGTGGGCACCCTATATATAAGGTAAAAGGTAAAGGTACCCCTGCCCGTACGGGCCAGTCTTGACAGACTCTAGGGTTGTGCGCTCATCTCACTCTAGAGGCCGGGAGCCAGCGCTGTCCGCAGACACTTCCGGGTCACGTGGCCAGCGTGACGAAGCTGCTCCGGCGAACCGGCACCAGGGCAGCACACGGAACGCCGTTTACCTTCCTGCTATAAAGCGGTCCCTATTTATCTACTTGCACCCGGGGGTGCTTTCGAACTGCTAGGTTGGCAGGCGCTGGGACCGAGCAACGGGAGCGCACCCCGCCGCGGGGATTCGAATCGCCGACCATGCAATTGGCAAGTCCTAGGCGCTGAGGTTTTACCCACAGCGCCACCCGTGTCCCTATATATAGAAAGGAGCAAACCAGTGATATTTTAGGGAGTAGGCTAGCAGGCAGGCCCGTGACTTACATCATAGGAGTCTACACAACACAAAACACTGTTGCTGCATGTAGGTTTTATTTTATTTGTTTTTTTATCTTATATTTTGGAAATGTACATCCTGGTGGTTTTTTTCCTTTAATTTTTTTTGGGCCCCCAAGAGAGTGGGGCCCTAAGCTATAGCTTGTTTAGCTTATATGTAAATCCAACACTGTCAAGTCCCGCAAGGCCCTAGTCTCTTGTGATAGAGCGTTCCACCAGATCGGGGCCACAGCCGAAAAAGCCCTGGCTCTGGTTGAGGCCCGTAAGGAGTCTCGCCGTGGCACTCTGCACCCGCTGGAGTTTCTGGGTCAGTCTCAAGGGGAGCCCCAACATAGAGTGAGTTACAATATTTTGCTTCTCCATTAATCGCAGCTTTGGATCTAGCCCACGGCAAGACATGTCTCTGTCCCCAGCTCTTCCTTCTCCAGCTTCCAGCTCATACGCACAGCGACTGTCTAGCCCAGCTGCTCTTTTCTGTTGTTTCTCCCTTAGTTGCAGCTATTGCAACCCAGCTCATCCCTTTGAAGTCCTCCTCAGGGCACTCAAGCCGGTCTTTGTCTTCAAAGAAGCTTGCCCAACCAGTTCCCGGGCCTTCCCTGGCCTCAAAACAATGCCATTTGTTCTGGCAACAGTTTTGGGGCAGCCGCACTGCTTCAGTGCCATAACTGAAATCCTGCAACTTCTCTTACCGAGAAAAGGCTCTTTGGGGAGAGGGAATCGCGCCACAAAATCGCTTGAGATCACAGCAGCCCAAATGGCCGCTGTTCTCTTGCAATAGAAAGCAGGATGATTTTTTTCACCCGGACGCTTGAGATACTCTGGGATTTGTATTGCTTTCTGCCAAAAGCAAGGCCAAGACTGGGATCTGATGTTCCCAATGTTCTTTGAGGGACATTATATGCTTTAAAATTCTGAACTGCAGTCTGGCAGACCCAAGTTCGAATTCCCAAAGGAAAAGTGGAATATAAATGTAAGAAAATAATAATAATAATAATAATAATAATAATAATAATAATAATAATAATAATAATAATAATAATAATAATAATAATAGTGTCACTCTGTAGTTTGCCAGGGGGCTTGAATGACATCTGTCCTCTCCTCTCTGTGTGTGCCCCTACCCCAAAACAGTTCATCTGTTTCCACAAAATATGGATTACAATGGCTGCATTGCTTTCCACTGTCTAGATATGGCTTGGCTTTGAAGCTTGGAGAGGGGCGGCAGATTGAATTTTTATTTGGTGCCCACTTTACAGCTGTTATTGTCTTCCTTGGCTTTCTAAGTCAAATCTTGAAGTAATTAACTTTTCAATGGCTGCGTATCAGGAGGGGTGAGGGAGGGAAAGAGGCAGCCCACCTCCCATAAAAAGCTAAATTCAAAAGCCTGCCTGTCTTCTCTCCCTCTGCCCCTCCACTCCCCCACCCCCACTTTAAACCCCAAATAGCTGCAACCTCAGTTTCATTTGTCATATGCCCCCATTCAGGTAATTGCAGAGGCCGCAGTGGAGGTGAAAGAAACGAAACTGAGACCGTGTGTGAGGAATATAAAGGTCCTTCTTATTCCAGAAGGCCTATTGAGGGGGGCGGGGTGAGTCCAGTGACCCTGGTGAAGTTCATTGGGGGTTAATTACACGGCAGAGATAATTTGGAGGTGTCTGCTCTGACCTGTGAATTATGAAAAGAGCCAGTCCAGAGGCACTGACAAGGGCAACTTCATCAACTTGTTGATGAAGTTAAGCCCACCTGTCAGTCTGACTCGAACCCCGAACCCCGAATGGCTCTCTTTCTTTGAACCATACATTTAAAGTGCACAAACCCTCCAAGAATCTGTGGGACTGTAGTTTGTTCCTCAAAGAGCAGGCATAGGCAAACTCGGCCCGCCAGATGTTTTTGGCCTACAACTCCCATCATCCTTGACCACTGGTCCTGCTAGCTACGGATCATGGGAGTTGTAGGCCAAAAACATCTGGAGGGCCGAGTTTGAGGAAGCCTGAGCTACAACGTCCAGCATCCTTAGCAAACTACAGTTCTCGGGATCCGTGGGGGGGTGCGCTGTAAATGTCCTGTGTGTCTTTCTGTGTGAAGCAATTGCCAGCCCGTGTGTGTGTGTGTGTGTGAGAGAGAGAGAGAGAGAGAGAGAGAGAGAGAGAGAGAGAGAGAGAGAGAGGGAAAGAGATGGATGGATTTCTGCCATGGCTACCGGCCAAAAGTCATACCTGCTGTATGACTAGAGATTCCAGGAGCATGGAAAGAGGCTACACAAGTGACTCATTCTTTACACACACACCTTTGGCACCATGAGTGTGTGAACAACACCCTCCATAATGAGGAAAACATGCTCTGCATATGATTTGAAACATTTGATGGTTAGGGCAGTTCTTTCCCCCAGGGAGTCCTTCCCCGGGGATTGTGGTGGGGCTAAGAGGAGCAGGTTCTGTAGGGACAACCCAGAAGATGGCAGGTAGTGTCGTACCACTTCAAAAAGAATCCTGGGAACTGTAGTTTGTTAAAGGGTGCTGAGAGTTTTGCCATGAGACTCTTATTTCCCAAAAGGAACTACTGTTCCCAGAATGCTTTGACAATCAATCCCTCTTTCCAGGCAACTGGGAATTGTCATTCTGTGAGGGGAGTGGGGGTTGCCGAACAACTATCAGCACCCTTAACAATTTCCCAGAATTCTTTTTTGGGGGTAAAGGAACCCCTGACCATTAGGTCCAGACGTGGCCGACTCTGGGGTTGTGGCACTCATCTCGCTTTATTGGCTGTGGGAGCCAGCGTACAGCTTCCGGGTCATGTGGCCAGCAAGGCTAAGCCGCTTCTGGCGAACCAGAGCAGCACATGGGAACACCATTTACCTTCCGACTGGAGCGGTACCTATTTATCTACTTGCACTTTGATGTGCTTTCGAACTGCTAGGTTGGCAGGAGAAGGGACCGAGCAATGGGAGATCACTCCGTCATGGGGATTCGAACCACCGACCTTCTGATTGGCAAGTCCTAGGCTCTGTGGTTTAACCCACAGTGCCACCCGCGTCCCTGTTTAATGTGGTATTGCAGTGGTATTGGATGTTCAATGCCAATGCAGCCCAAGTTGAAGATGGAGATCTCTACCCAAGAGAATTTTTATTTTTTATGCATTTGATGCATTTCTCTCTCTCTCTCTCTCTCTCTCTCTCTCTCTCTCTCTCTCTCTCTCTCTCTCACACACACACACACACACACACACACACACCCCATATTGTGGCATGCAGAACCCTGGTGGGGGCTACATTGTATAGACTACAACATTTAAAATGGTCACCACATCCTGTGTGGCAAGCAGACAAGGAAGAGTCACCCCAACATTAGAGGAGGAGCTTAATTCATTCGCCATGTTTTGCATATGCATGACTTTACCAGTAGAAGTCTGTGGCTTGGCTCATTTTCTTAAATTATTTTGTCCTTTTTTAATGTATTTTGAGTTCTCTGCAGTTGAGTCACCAATTGCCCTAGTGGTTCCCATCTGTAAAATGGATAAATGTTTTCTAGATGCTTAATTTCCTTGGCAATATGTGCTGCATGTGTGTGACTTGAGCTGCAGACATTTGTGGCTCGGAGCTCATTTCCTGCATCTTCTGCTTTGCATGTATATTTCATCCCATTTTCTGGATGTGGCAGAGTTGTAACCTGGTTCAGATTATGATCTTGCATGGCCTGCTATCGTACGGTCGTGCTATGCCCGGTGACAGATTTGTAAACTCATACACTGGCAGTTTTCATTTGCCAGCAGAACATTTTCTGAGCCTGGCCAAGCTCCGTCTCTGGGCCCCTCCAAAATTATTTCAAGAGCTGGGGATTCTACTTGGGCAAAAATTGATTTTGGTGGGTATGAGCTAAAACACCTTGCCTGTCTCTAAAGAAACACAGAGGGTGTCATCATACTGAAGGAAAATCCAAGTACAGTGGTACCTCTGGTTACGAACTTAATTTGTTCCAGAGGTCTGTTCTTAACCTGAAACCGTTCTTAACCTGAGGTACCACTTTAGCTAATGGGGCCTCCCGCTGCCACGGCACGCGATTTCTGTTCTCATCCTGAGGTAAAGTTCTTAACCTAAGGTACTACTTCCGGGTTAGTGGAGTCTGTAACCTGAAGTGTTTGTAACCCGAGGTACCACTGTATCACTCTTATTTAGTCCAGACCTTCAAGGAACAAACACCCCAAAGAGGCCACATCTTGTGATGATCCCTTACCAGTTTGCAGGAAGTACTACTGTGCAGTGACGTAGCATGGGTAGCCAGTGTCCGGGGCAAGACAAGTATCCTCAGCACTACCCAGCAATAGGCTGGACTGAAGGGGCAATAGCTCGACGACATGCCCAAGTGGCAGCTGTGGTGCCCCAGGAGCATGGACCACGGCAGAGAGTGGGACGGGGGATTGGCTGGGAGAGGTTATGTTTCTAAAGCCCTATGCAGAGGGTGCCCTATCAACAGGCCATCACCCAAATCCACTTCTCAGTCCGCCCCCCAAAAAAATTAAAGAAAAAAACTGGATGTACACTTCCAAAATATAAGATAAAAAACAAATAAGATAAAAAACAAATAAAATAAAACCTACATACAGCAACAGTATTTGGTGTTGTGTAGGCTCCTATGATGTAAGTAATGGGCCTTGTCTGCCAGTCTGCTCCCTAAAATATCACTGGTTTGCTCATTTCTATATACAGTGGTTCTTCAGGTTAAGTACTTAATTCGTTCCGGAGGTCCATTCTTAACCTGAAACTGTTCTTAACCTGAAGCACCACTTTAGCTAATGTGGCCTCCTGCCGCCGCTGCAGCACGATTTCTGTTCTCATCCTGAAGCAAAGTTCTTAACCAGAGGTACTATTTCTGGGTTAGTGGAGTCTGTAACCTGAAGCCTATGTAACCTGAAGCATATGTAACCAGAGGTTTCACTGTGCAGGGTGCCTACATTCTGCATGGACTGGTTGCCTATGAGGTCCATAAATTACCATATAGCATATATCCAACAGTGGCGTAGTGTGGGGGGTGCAGGGGGGGCCGGCCGCACCGGGCGCAACATCTGGGGGTTAGGGTTAGGGGGCGCAAATCCACGGGTTAGGGGGCGCAAATTACTTGCCTTGCCCCGGGTGCTGACAACCCACGCTACGCCACTGATATCCAACACCAAAACAGCAACAATTTGTTGTTGACAAAGGACAGCTGGACATATAACCGGCCCCATTACCTTCAGTAGCTTAGGGCCTCATCAAACCTAAATCCAGTCCTGGGGAAGCCCTATGGCAGGGGTAATCAACGTGCCCTCCAGATGTTGCTGAACTACAACTCCCACCATTCCTGATAATTGGCCATACTGGAGGGGCTGATGGGAATTGTAGTCCATCAACATACAGAAGCCTCTACACTGGCTTTGCCTGCCCTATGGGGTTCCTCATTATGCAGTTGTGGGGTGCTGCTGAGGCAGAGCATGGCATTGTGTCTCTGGAGGTCCAGTTCCATACAATAACTGAGTCTGCAGGAACGGTGGTGTTGAAGACTCATAACAGTTGTCTTCGTTTATTTTCTAGATTCAAACTTTACAACAGGCATGGCCAAACTTGGCCCTCCAGCTGTTTGGGGACTACAACTCCCATCATCCCTAGGTAACAGGACCAGTGGTCAGGGATGAGGGGAATTGTAGTCCCAAAACAGCTGGAGGGCCAAGTTTGGCCATGTCTGCTTTACAAGAACTATAAAGGAGGAGCTTGACAGCATTCGTTTGTACAAAAAAAAATTATTTATAGTTTTACATTCTGTTTATAAATTGAAAACAATACAATATACCAAAAGCTGTATTTCAATAAATAAAAATGTCATTATGCTTGGCAAAGTGGGGGGGGGAGAGAGAGAAAAGTTAAATTAGTTTTTTCTTTTTTCTTTTAATGGTTTAGTTAAATAGCCTTCAGTTATTTGCTGGAGGTGGGGGGGGGGAGAGAGACTTCATGTTGTAGCTGAAACAAATATGAAAAATCCCTTTTTCTTTTTTAAAAAAAAATGGGAGTGGGGAGAGGATATGGAGATTACATTCTACAAACGTTTCATTGACTGTAAACATAATCCTGGCTTTAGCACAATTTTTAATGAAAAAATATTTTAGTACAGACAGACATGGAAGCAAAATTGGCTTTGAAGAAAGCAGTTGGATATTTTAAAAATATATATATATTTCCCCCTGCTTTTAGCAAATTGCGGCTCTATGGGGATTGGCTACCTAGAACTATCACCAATTTCTTTTGCAGGTAGAAGGTGAATTGAACCAATTTTGATAGGTAAGTTCTTGCCAGTTTTAACCCCATGAGAATATCCAGCCTAACTTGTATCCTTGCCCCCCTCCCCATTATGAAATTATGCCAATATTTAGGCTCTCTTTCCTACAGTGTTTGGAGTGAACTGTTTCGATTTTATAATGTTCACTGAATTGGTTCCAAAATCTCTGAACCTGAAAGCCATTCCTATAACTAACAGGTGAACTAAAATCAAGTTTGTTATGGGGTAGAGCTTTGAATGATTTCTAGTTCATTCTCCTTTTTTTGTATTATTTATTTTTTTATATTTTAGACTCTTTGGGCCTTTACGTTTGTAGAACATAATATTTGGGGGAAAATAAATGAAACAATTTCTCATTCCACTCTCTGTGTGTGCACTGACATTTTCTGAGTCTTAAGTATATTCTATACTCCAGCACCGCAGCTTGTAACATTCTGAATCGGTTTATTTTGGTTTGGTGGTGTTGTTGTTGTTGTTGAGGATTTGGACGGACTTGAATTGAACTGTGAACTGAACTAGTTTGTTTTGTAAAGGGAAGAACCCAAACTTTTTAGACACATAGAACTAGTCCCTTAAATAAAAAGAACTCTCCAAGCGCTGCTTTCTTGTCTGTTTGACCAGTTAATCATTCCTTCTCTCAGGCCCTTGCCTGGAGTAGATCTTTGTGCAGCTCAAAACCTTGCTACACTAACTAGGATTGCCCAAAAAAAAAAGAAACATAAAGATGGCAATGTTCCTGTGTCTTGAGCCTCTGCAGGACAAGGCAGAAATACAACAGATAAAGTCCTCCCGTCACTGAACCTCCAAACCAGCAACACCACTACCTGTTTATTTCCTGTCTTCCATCAATACTGCTTAAGGCACAGAAGCCTTGCTGGATGAGAGGGGGAAATATGGCAAAAACCTGACCTCTTACTAACACAACTAGATCTGACGTAAGGCCCGTGTCACCCAAGAGCCTATCTTTGGAACGAAAAACACACAAGCACCTCTCTTGTAAAATCCCTGATGAAGAGACGCCGATCCAAATGGGACCCTGACCTTCCATTCGTGTTTCGGAGCTGGGGGGTTCTTTCCCTAACTTTGCCTCACACAACCTGCCATCGTTGTTAAGATTTGGTCCCTGGACATGTCCGTTCGAAGTCCATCTCCTGCCAGGGATGTTCTCACCAGGAGGAAAGTGCTGGTGATTCCTTCAAAGAAGCCAACTTCTCCCTCCAAACTCCACGCCCTCCTTTCGCCTGTTCCGGGGACCCTGATCAGCACTTTGGAGGAAGAGACACATCGAGGATGGGCTGATGCTGCCAGTGCCTCTTTTGTCACATCACCGGAGGCCTCCCCATGGCGTCTTGGTGCTGCGGTTGGTGGTACCAAGGTCCAAAACTGTTGATGTAGCTGCTGGGAGGCAGGGGAGGGCCTTTGCAGGCCATGGGGATGTCCCAGAGTGGGGGGATGTTGGGGGAGCAAGGGGACAAGGATGAGGAACTGTGGAGGTGGTCATCTTGGATGCTGGAGCCCTGCTTCATAATCTTTTTGAACTTGGAACGCTTGTTCTGGAACCAGATCTTCACCTGCGATAACAGAGAGGGAAAGGTGTAAACAGAGCATGTAGAGAAGTAGCCTAAATTTATTTCGGTCAACAACCAGTTGAGAGAAGCGAAACAAGGCTAGGAGAAAGAAAGGAAAAGTGTCATCAAGCAAGTTCTTCCTTCTTGAACGCCCTTGCTAAAAATATATATATATTTCTCATCTTAAAGGTCTTCCCCCACTTTGCATTTATGAATAGTGCTAGGTTCAAGAACTGTAGTGCGGTCGAATATTGAATATGCGAGTCAACACATGCTCCGATTGCGTTAAACTTCTTCAGCAACACTCAAGTTGAAACTCAAATGTGAAATCATTGGAAAAATTCTAAAGAGTCAAAATTTGGATGCAGAACTTCTGCCAGGTATTGAATTGTCTTGGCATTCCTTTCCCTTTCCGGTCTGTGTTGAAGTTGCCATATATGGACTCAGCCAAACACTCAGACTTGGAGTAACATTCATGCAGGAAGGAAGCCCTTTACTGGTCCTACCTGTGGTCTGACTCTACTTAAGACATCTGATCCTATGCACCTACGCAGTGTGGGGATGCCTATGTCAAACCACTTGTGTATAATGTTCTTGAACGGCACTGTCCTGGTGCTACTTCCACCAAGGGCAAAATCGTGGTGGTATTGCTGGTAAGATTCAACTAGCCCATCATATCAGGGCAAAGACTTCTACTTGTGGGCTGGGACTTTCTCTCACACATGCCCTTAACCCTCCAAAAGAGTGATTCTGTTTTAAAATGAAGGTAAAGGGACCCTGACAGTTAAGTCCAGTCACGAATGACTCTGGGGTTGCAGCGCTCATCTTGCTTTACTGGCCGAGGGAGCTGGCGTTTGTCTGCAGGCAGTTTTCCTGGGTCATGTGGCCAGCATGACTAAGCCACTTCTGGCGAAGTTAGAGCAGCACACGGAAACACAGTTTACCTTCCCACCGCAGCATTACCTATTTATCTACTTGCGCTGGTGTGCTTTCGAACTGCTAGGTTGGCAGGAGCAGGGACCGAGCAACGGGAGCTCACCCCATCACGGGGATTCGAACTGCCGACCTTCCAATCAGCAAGCCCTAGGCTCAGTGGTTGAGACCACAGCGCCACCCGCGCCCCTTTAAAATAAAAAACAGTCTCAAGGCTGTATCTGAAAACAGATGAACAAGGTAAGGAGGCAATTAGCTGTTTGATTTTCTGCCAGCTGTCCACTCAGAATCCCCACCCCACCCAGCTGCTTTTTTCTCCCATGGAGGAAAAGATACCGGGTCCCCAAATCTTTTTCTCTCTTGGGAGAAAAACAGGGGGTCAGGGGTCCCTTTACCTTTACCTATATGTTGGAAGCTGCCCAGAGTGGCTGGGGCAACCCAGCCAGATGGGCAGGGTATAAATAACAAGATTATTATTATTATGGAATAGAACATACCTATTTTCATTGGAGAGTTGGAGGGTATATGCATGGACACTCAAAGCAGCAGTACAGTAATGTGTGGTGGGGATTGTGCCAATAAAGGAACTGCATCTAGAGAAGGATACCCTAGAATTCATTGCAGCCTGGTACCTATTGGATCATGTGGCATGGCCTCTGAGGCCAGAAATTTCCAAACGCTTTAAGTCAACCTGCGATGAGCCGGTGAATGGATAATCCTGCCTCAAGGCAAGGGGCTGGGGTTGCCTTGCCTCTTGGTGCCTTCCAATGCCAGAATCCTCTTTCCATCTGCCTTAATTTCCTAGTCTGTAAAATGGGAACAATCGTGCCCTATCTCCTAGGGCTATTGCAAGGATTAAAGATCAGGGCTTGTGAAGCATGCTGCATATTTTGGCAACCTCCAGCAGCTACTTGCCCCTACTTGCCTTTTTAATATGCTCTGTTGCTGCCTGACCCTAGCTAACTTTTTCAAGAAGTTCTCCTTCCCCACCTTTTCTTCCTTCTTCTCCACCCCCCCCCCAAAAAAAAGCTGGTTGCACAATGGCATTTGTGGAAAGATCAGAGAGGGCAAAGTGTAAACATTGGTCTTCAGGGCATTTCGAGGAGGTGGAAAACTACTGGAGGGAGAAGCAGTAGAAAAATATGTGATTTATCCCTCCAGAGTCTTCCCTTCTTATGTGCTACATTATCCCCGTCTCATCATGTTGAAAACTTAGAAGTGTAGTGTAGCAGGGGGAGCAGATGGAGTGTCATATATTACTGGGTAATAGTTTAAAATACAGAAGGAGAGAAACAATGGGGGGGGGGAGAATCTAGTGTCAAGCACCTGTAACTTTGGGGGGAAATTTTTTGCATGCAAAAGGAGATTCACTGGAGGCTAATAATCCTAGTAACCAGTTCTTCATAAGTGAAAAGTAGCCAGAAGGATTGGGACTGTGATTCCACTATTATTAATAATATGTATTTTTAATTTATTACCTGCCCTCAATGCCAAGGTCCCAGGGCAGCTTACAATTTAAAATGCACTGCTAATACCCTGCCAGCAACGTACACCTCCCTTTTGCCCCAGCTGGGGCCACGAGGTGGTAGAAAATAGACTTATTGCACACCTTCCATTTGGTGAGCGTTTAAAATAGGTGCCAGGGCTAAAGGCCAGGTTGAAGCTAATGGGTCATAGCTCAATGGCTGAGAATGTATGTTGCACGCAGGAGGTCTGAAATCCAGGTCACGCTCACATCTTACATTTAAAGCACTCTTATACCACTTCAGCAGTCATGGCTTCCCCCAAAGAATCCTGGGAACCATAGTTTGCTAAGAGTTCTGGGAACTGTAGCTCTGTGACCAGTGGCGTAAGAAGGGGTGTGTGGTGGGTGCGGGCCGCCCCAGGTGTCATCACTGAGTGGGGGTGACAAAATGGCAAAAAATGTGTGTTTTTGAAAAAATAACTCCCACTCCCACCGCACCCCCCTTCCTAGCCAATGCAGGAACACTCTCCCCTCGAGCAATTTCCAGAAACCAGAAGCATTGCTGTCTCCAATTATGCAGGCAGAGCACAGCCTTTATGGCTAGTAGCCTTCGACAGCCCCCTCCTCCATGAACCTGCCTAATCCAGAGCTGTAGCTAGGTGGGGAGGGGGGCACTGGGCATCACACCACGGGGCCTGCAGCGTGCCTGAGCCATGCGTCTCTCCTGAGACCCCAGGCACCCAAGTGGCTAGCTAGGCCGCTGTATGTGACAAGTCTCTTAACTACTCTCTGCAACCTTTGCAAATTATGGCCTCCCAAGATTGCTTGGGGACGCAGGTGGCACTGTGGGTTAAACCACAGAGCCTAGGACTTGCCGATCAGAAGGTCGGTGGTTCGAATCCCCACAATGGGGTGAGCTCCCGTTGCTCAGTCCCAGCTCCTGCCAACCTGGCAGTTTGCAAGCACGTCAAAGTGCAAGTAGATAAAGGTAAAGGTAAACGGAGTTTGTGCTCTGGTTCACCAGAAGTGGCTTAGTCATGCTGGCCACATGACCCGGAAGCTGTATGCCGGCTGCCTTGGCCAGTAAAGTAAGATGAGCGCCGCAACCCCAGAGTCGGCCACGACTGGACCTGATGGTCAGGGGTCCCTTTACCTTTAGGATTCTTGGGGAGAAGCCAATGTGGTATAAGATATAGTATGGATGCAACCTAGATCTCAGGGATCTCCAGATCAAAGAATCTCAGGTAGCAGGAGATGTGAAAACCCCCTTTTCGCTTGAGACTCTGGAGAGCTTCTGCCAACAAGGGTAGACAATGCTGGCATAAGGAAGTTTTGTCTGCTCCAGCTGCACCATCAGCCTTTATTATTGAACATACACACAGAGAGAGCCTGGGACAGATTATTTTCTCCTGAGAAAGGGTGGCTTGGAAGAGGGAACCTTGCTCATGGTGTGAAGAACTCATCCCACTTTCAACCCCGGAAAAACAGGTCCTGCAGGTTGTTGCTTTGTCTACAAAACCTGCCAAACCTGTTTGTCCAGAAGGGAGGTTGGGAGAAAATAAATGTGCGCCCCACAAGAAGTGAAGACTCCCTGAAACCACCTCGAGCTCTCTTTTAAAAGAAATATATATATACTGTCCACCATGGACCTCCCCTGAGCAAGTGGATTTAGGCGACAAGGCTCAATTTTTTGAAACAACATTATAGTCATACTAAGTTCTCTCTCTCTCTCTCTCTCTCTCTCTCTCTCTCTCTCTCTCTCTCTCTCTCTAAGGGAGGGAGGGGCTAAATTTGCCCCATTGCTGTGAAAAATATTGGAAACCGTAGTTTACAGAAAGTCACATACTTTAAATACATGGTGTGTATGAAAACTGTAGCATAAATGCATCACAGCTGCTGAACCCCACAGACTTGTTCAAGGCCTAAAACTAAACCTCTTTGGTTCTGACGAAGTTTCAGAGAAGAGTATAGGCTCATATTTGGTGCACCTGGGAAGACAATTTATTTGCAGAATAAGCTTATAACCCAACATTTTTGAGAGGGGGAGGAACCCTTTCCAAAGAAGCTCACAAGAATGTAAAACAAAACTCAACTGATCATTTAAAATGTTTTTTAAAAAGTGGGTAAAACAGGTAAGTAAGTAAGTAAGGAATAATAATAATAATAATAATAATAATAATAATAATAATAATAATAATAATAATAATAATGGGAGCCACACTTTACGACCAGCACATGCAACACAAAAATAAAACACTGAACAGAACAAAATGAGTTTTTGAAGCCTACTCAGATACAAGCCGATACAGACAATATCCTAGGTTACTTATTTTGGCTGAACTTCACGCTACACAGTGTCTAAATGTGCAAGCTGAGGGTGCTTGTGGTGTCCAAAGTATAGAGGAACTTTTTGCAGACCGAGAGGAGCAGAACTATCCAAGATCCTTGTTTCCACAAGTGCCTCATACTGAGGCAAGAGTCCTGACTTTTGCTGTTACTCTTTCATTCCACTGTGGAACCAGAATTTGTTGCAGAATACCAACTCCTCCCCTGCCCGAAAGCCAAAAATTCCATGGGCTAATCTATTCTAATTTTATTCTGTTTTAGCATGTTAACTTTTGTACATTTTAAAGTGCTGTTGTAATTTTTTTTTCTTGATTTCATTGCTTTATTTTTCCGTAAACTGCTTTGAGGTTTCTACAAGCCAGCGGTGTGTCAATTTTATGACATAATACGAATCCTCTTAACCTCAGAATCATGGGTTTGAACCCCATGTTGGGCGGAAAGATTCCTGCATTTTAGGGGGTTGGACTAAATGACCCTTATGGTCCCTTCTAGCTCTTATGATTCTGTGAAATACACATATAGCACCTTTATCTGCCAAGCAGCCAATTGGGGGAGCTATTCAGTTTGGAATATTCCATGTGCTCCAGCCCATAGCTCCTCGGAAAGAGACCAAAACAAACTGCTGCCTTTTTTTCCTATTCACGTTTGGTTTACCTGCTAATTCTGACATCGTACAGAGGAAGAACCCCATTTTATAACGCTTCACAGCCCTACAACACAATTCCCTGCCCTCACCCACCCCACAAAGTTCTCAGTGTGCAGATTTGGCAGGTTCTTACTTGACTCTCTCCTTCTCTGCCTAAATAAAAATAAATCTTTTTTATGCCTCTGGCTCTGGGCTCACCCCTGACATCTGTCTGTCTCGAGCAATCTCCTTAAGCTGCTCAACCACCTGTGAGGAAGGGCTTCTGGGTGAGTGGAACAAACTTTCGATGGTGCCAATTCCCCTAAAATCCCCCAAACTGTGGGCAAAACACAGGGGCCGAGACTCCAGCGAGAGTCACGTGGAAACAGACATCACTGGACTGTGCCTTTGGATTTGGCGCACCAAAAGGGGAGTTCATAAGCTTTACCAGTTGAATATACATGGTTGTTGTCATCCTGGCAGGGATCCCGTGCTTCTTAAATATTGGGGGCGCAGGCAGAAATTCAACAGGTGAAGCATTTCTAGGCACAGGGGAAAACCTCGTACTTCATTTCCACTCAACCCCATTCCCACAATCCTCCTGTATGTTCCTGAGCTTTCTCCATTAGTGTCTTGCCTGAGGAAGAGCGCAACACCTTCCGGGCAGAGAACACCTCACTCTGCTCGGCACCTGCCACAGTCCCTCACACCTGCGCAATAAAATGTCACCACTGGCGCAAAGTGTTGCTGCCCAGGATTCCAGCCTCTCCCTTCCCTTCCCTCGCTCCCTCGCTTTCCACCACCTCCCTGAAACTGTCTGTCAGCATTCCACAGCCACTGAGCGTGCTCAGTGCGCGCTCGGCTGCTATTGGGTCCCACACTACGCAATGCACCCTCCCCTAAATGCGTTTCTTGTACTTCCGCAAACCTCTCAAGCCTGCTGCCAACTCTTTCTCGACCGTAGGCTGCGCAGTTGTGGCTACGAAAGGAATGACACACGCAGCCATAAGCTCAGAAATGGAGGGAATGGGAAACGATGGTAACATTTCATTCCAATTTCAATTATCAGAAAAATTATTGCATTTTCTACTACTGTTGCTACATAGCTACTAAAGACAGACTGGACTATCACAACTAGTGTGATGTAGTCAGTGCTGGATTTACGTACAGTGGTACCTCGGGTTACATACGCTTCAGGTTACAGACTCTGCTAACCCAGAAATAGTACTTCAGGTTAAGAACTTTGCTTCAGGATGAGAACAGAAATTGTGCTCCAGCAGCGCGGCAGCAGCAGGAGGCCCCATTAGCTAAAGTAGTGCTTCAGGTTAAGAACAGTTTCAGGTTATGAACGGACCTCCGGAACGAATAAGTACGTAACCAGAGCTACCACTGTATAAGCTAAATAAGCTATAGCTTAGGGCCTCACTCTCTTGGGGGCCCCCCAAAAAATTAAGAGGAAAAAAACCTGGATGTACATTTCCAAAATATAAGATAGAAAACAAATAAAATAAAACCTACGTACAACAACAGTGTTTTGTGTTGTGTAGGCTCCTGTGATGTACGTAATAGGCCCCGCCTGGTAGCTTGCTCCCTAAAATATCACTGGTTTGCTCATTTCTCTATACAGTGGTACCTTGTTTCTCAAACTTGGGCTTCTTAATTGCATTTCACTATTAATATATTTCTTCTTAATTGTATTTCAGTTCAACAATTACTTTGATAAAATACATATTTTGTTATGTGCCAATGCCTTTAGATACCTATTAGGTCCATAAATCGCCATATAGCATATATTCAACACAAAAAACAGTGGCAATTTGTTGTTGACAAAGGACAGCTGGGCATATAGAGGGCCCCATTGCTTCAGTAGTTTAGGGCCTCATCAAACCTAAATCTGGCCCTGGGTGTACTAGTTAAGAGCGGGGGTTGCAGGGTATCTTACCTCTCTATGATCTTTAATTCTTGTTTTCTTTCTGTTCATTCTATCCAGTGCTATTTTTCTAGAAAAAGAGGTTCCAGAACTCCCATGAACGCCTCCCTTCTTCTCTTATAATGGCAATGGCATCCATCTGAGGGGTGCTGGAACTGAGTTCTGGTGAGTTCTGGCTGGGGGGAAAATGCCCTGGTTCTATTTATATTTATGCTCTGCTTTTTGAGGTTCCGCATCTTGGATTAATGAAGATGCAGGAAGGTGATGGGTGGAAGATGAAGGGTCCTGGGTGAGGGGCAGGGCAGAGAGAATATTCCAGGGTGGGAGGTTGGGGAAAGTGGGGGGAGGGGAGCTCCAAGCGAGAGCTGGGAGATTTCACTCTTCTGTGCATGGAATAAGGGTTAAGATATAATTGTGATAGAGGGCCTTGCATTCCTTTCCTTTCCTTTCCTTTCCTTTCCTCTTTATTTTCTTCTTTTTCTTTGGAAAAAGAAGGAAAGCTGCCTGTAGACAAACGCCAGCTCCCTTGGCCTGAAAGCGAGATGAACGCCACAACCCCATAGTCACCTTTGACTGGACTTGACCGTCCAGGGGTCCTTTACCTTTACCTTTTTTCTTTTTTTTTTTACACAAGTATTAAAGTCCTCTTTCTCACCAGGCCACCCTACATGTAAGGTAAAGGGACCCCTGACCATTAGGTCCAGTCGTGACCGACTCTGGGGTTGTGGCGCTCATCTCGCTTTATTGGCCAAGGGAGCCGGCGCACAGCTTCCGGGTCATGTGGCCAGCATGACTAAGCCGCTTCTGGCAAACCAGAGCAGCGCATGGAAATGCTGTCTACCTTCCCGCCGGAGCGGTACCTATTTATCTACTTGCACTTTTATGTGCTTTTGAACTGCTAGGTTGGCAGGAGCAGGGACCGAGCAACGGGAGCTCACCCCATTGCGGGGATTTGAACCGCCGACCTTCCAATTGGCAAGCCCTAGGTTCTGTGGTTTAACCCACAGCACCACCTGCGTCCCTTACCCTACATGTAGATCACACCTAAAACTCCTAGAAACCTGGGGGTGGGGGAAGTTATGTTACAGATAAATGAACCAAAGGACATTTGCAACATCTCACCTGGGTTTGGGTCAAGCCCAGCTGTGCTGCTAGCTCGGCTCGCTCGGGTAATGCCAGGTACTGGGTTTGCTGGAAGCGCTGGTTGAGGGCCTGAAGCTGGAGACTCGAGTAGATCGTGCGTGGCTTGCGGATCTTCTTGCCTTTGCCGTTGATGCGGATTTCGCCGTTCTCAATGATGGTTGATTTCTCAAGGTCTTCGAAAGCAAACAGAAAGGCGAAAGGGAAAAGGAAGTAAGTAACTGGACCCAAATCCAGCGACTGTTAACATATAACCAGTCAAGGATTCATCCAGGATTGGCATAAATGCATGCAACCACCAGGATGGGGTGTGTGGTGGATCCTGTTAAATCTGTGGTTACATCTTTATAAAAACAAATTCCAAATATCCTTACATTTGTCCATGGCAAGTCTACGTTTGTGCACAACTTGTTCATTTGTTGCAAGCTTATCCTTATTCTCCATCCAATCATTAAAGAGAGATACATTTTTATATTTCCAGTTCATAAATACCGTATTAGATTAAGGTCTGGTTAACTACAATAACAAGCCCCCACCCACTTTTTTAATGTATACAACATCTTTTTTCTGCTTTGTTTTCTGCATGGGTACTATTTCTTGTTTCTTCTTCTTTTTCGTGTCTTATCTTACTCTGTGCACTTGTAATTTTGTACTTTTTGAATTTTTCAATAAATAATGTATTTTAAAAAAAATAAATCTGTGTTTGTATCATCTTCTTCAACCCTTTCTCGAAATGGCAACAGGAAAGTTTTTTTTTCCTTCCCAGTGAGGATTGTACAATCATAAGATTGCAAGATGTATATACAATGATGAAGGGCGTATTTGGAAACCGGTGCCTTGTAGTAGCTACTCCATCTGTTGTTGTTGTTGTTGTTGTTGTTGTTGTTGTTGTTGTTGTTTTGCTCATTAGCATTTGATGCTGAAAACACAGCTATTCGCACAAACTGAATTTTCAAATCAGCCGTTTTGTGCATTTTTAAATTTTTTTTTTATTGATTGATTGATTGATTGATTGATTGGAGTGCTTGAAATCTGGTGAATGCATCAGCACAGGAGCTGGAATCGATTTCCAAGAGGGTGGTATAGGAATCTTAATCTACCTCAGAGCCCCTGATGTCCTCAAAGACCTTGATGATGCCATCAAGCAGGATTTTGGGGCGGACACCCAGGGCCCCCCCAGTCAGCAGAATGACCAAGAGAGCCAGTTTTGAAGTGAACAAAGGTGTACCCACTAACTTCTAAAGAGAGTCTCTGCCCCCCCCATAATAGTATTGTTTGTTTGTTTTTGTTTTTAGTGGGTTTTTGGTTTTTCAAAAGTTTACAAATATACAAATACCAGACACATAACTCACAAATAATCCAGAACAGCTATGAATTTGCCTCCCTTCCCCTCCTTTTGTGGTTTTTTCTTTAGTTTTAGTTTTTTTATACTGCATTTTCCACATAACTCCCTTTTTAAGTTATTCTTTTCTTTCTCTTAATCATTTTTTTATTAAACTGCTGGTTTTAGGTTAACCCTGCTAATGCCATAACTTTTCAAATATTCCACAAATTTCCCCCACTCTTTAGTAATTCTTTCCCCCTCTTGGTTTCTTATTACACCTGTTAATTTTGCCATTTCGGCATAGTCCATTAATTTGATCAGCCACTCTTCCTTGGTTGAAATAATGTCTTCTTTCCACCTCTGGGCAAATTCCATTCTAGCTGCGGTTGTAGCATACATAAACAATTTCTTAAGATCCTTTGGAATCTCTGTATCTACCCCTCAATGGAGTCTACTCCCTCATGGAGTATCTACTCCCTCATGGAGTCTGGAGTCTAAAATTACCTAGCTATACCACTGCAGTTAGGTGAAGAAAGCACTCTGCACATGCCCAAAAACACTGTGTTCACATGTCAACTCGCAGGTGCAAAAACAAATCTGAAAATGCCCACTGTTCCAATTAGTCACAGTTCAGTTCCTAATTCCTAAATGGAGAGGTGACACAAAAATCTCAATTTTTATGGTGGGTGGGCAGGTTGTGGTGACTGCATGTGGCTCTCTGTGTACACTCAGGAACCCACTAGTACTAACTCCTAGGGGTTGTGATGTCATGTGATTGACAGGCAGAGGGCCCTGCCCACCTGCCAGATTTAGCCACACCCTAGCACTTGGCCCCCACTCCTCCACTAAGGCAGGATTTACACCATGCAAACATTTACAGACCCTCCAAGTGTCCCTATTTTCCAGGGATGCTTCTGATTTAAAGAAGACATCCTGGTTTCTGATGTCCTACTTTTCTGAAGGATGTCCCTATTTTAATTGGAGAAATGTTGGAGGGTATGGTAGGATGTCTGTATTTTCCATTGGAGAAATGTTGGAGGGTATGGAGTTATCTGACTCCCAAGCTGTCTGAAGGCAATCCTGTACAGGGAAGGGGTTTTTTTGTTAATGTTTTATTATATTTTTATATATGTTGGAAGCTGCCAGTATAAAGAGCAAGATTATCATTATGGAATGGGATGTCCCTATTTTCATCGGAGAAATGTTGGAGGGTATGTGTTTGGTATGGGCTAAGGGCAGGGCCAGATTTAGGTTTGATGAGGTCCTAGGCTGCTGAAGGTAATGGGGCCCTTCATATGTCCAGCTGTTCTTTGTCAACAACAAATTGTCACTGTTTTTTGGGGGGGTTGGTTGAATATATGCTATATGGTAATTTATGGACCCTAATAGGTATCTAAAGCCATTTGCACATGCAGAATGTAGGCACCCTATATATAGAAATGAGCAAACCAGTGATATTTTAGGGAGCAGGCGAGCAGGCGGGGCCCATTACTTACATCATAGGAGCCTACACAACACAAAACACTGTTGCTGTATGTAGGTTTTATTTGATTTGTTTTTTATCTTATATTTTGGAAATGTACAGCCAGGCTTTTTTTTCCCCTCTAAATTTTTTGGGGGCCTCCAAGAGAGTGGGGCTTGTTTAGCTTATATATAAATCTGGCACTTGCTAAAGGGGTAGGAAAATAGCTACAGACATTTTTTTAAAAACCCAAAATGACCATGTGGATCAACTGGGTGTCAGGGACTGGGCATTCTTGCACATCCCTTACTGACTACCTCCCTTGGAAAGTGTAGCTGTCATCTGTCTTTTGAAGGCTCCTTCAAACATGCAAGTCATCACTTGGTATTGCATCAAGCAATGGGCAAGGATATCTGAACAGGGCTGAGATTCCGGTAACACAAACTTACAAAGACAGTCAGGCATACAGAACGTGGCTGCCTCCTCACTATACATATAAAGCCCTGCATTGTCATCACTTCTAGCAGCTATGGAGAATCTTGAAAACTGTATGATTTTCACAGTGCCACAGTGCTTCTTCCCAGTGATCTTTGTGATTCAGGGGAAAGCAGGCCAGTCGCCTGTGTGCTACTGGTTTCCCATTGCAGTGAACAACAATATTGTAGAGGAAATAATCAGGGCTTGCATGTTATCACAGAACCTCCAAGTTAAGGTTGGCAAATTTCAAAAAGTGAAAATCCGGAAACAAAAGGTTTTTTTAAAAAAAACGTTTTTGAGCTATTTTGAACCAAAAACTACGTACTTTTCCGACGTTGGTTGCCATACGTCCGGATTTCCCCAGACATTCCAGTGATTCCCTCCCAGATATTGTTATCGGTGGCCAAATTCCTATTACGTCTGGGAAATTCCAGATGTAAGGCAACCCTACTCCAAGTGTCCCTATTTTCCAGGGGCAGTCCCGGATTTACAGAAGCCGTCCTGGTTTCTGATTGGATCCCGGAATGTCCTGCTTTTCCTTAGGGCATCCCTATTTTTATCGGAAAAATATGACATCAACGTTGAGTGAGTTTTCTACACTCGCACAAGACCCCTTGAGAGACCTTCAACATTAACCCACTCTGCAGTGTCGATGTGATGATATATGGACCTTCAATGTGCTTCTTAAAAAGGTGCCCAAATCTGCTTAAGGGACATTTAAACACTGTGCAAGGATTTAAGCCCTGCCGAAACACAAGTCTAATGGGCAGCTGGGAGAAGAGAGGAGGTGACAGAAGGAAACACCATTAACATTTTACGGCAAAATATATCTCCTCGCAATGTGGCATAAAGGTGTTTCTGAACTGAGCATGGGATTTAACCTCTTCAACAGATAGGAAGAGAAATCATGGTCGAAAGGGTTGAAGGAATGGACTAACAGAACAATCTAACCCCAACCTGAAATCAAGGTCAGATTTAGGTTTGATGAGGCCCTAAGCTACTGAAGGTAATGGGGCCCTTTATATGTCCAGCTGTCCTTTGTCGACAACAAATTGTCACTGGTTTTTTGTGTTGAATATATGCTATATGGTAATTTATGGACCTAATAGGTATACAAAGCCATTTGTACATAACAAAGTATGTATTTTATCATAAAATACCTATTTTATGTAGGCACCCTATATATAGAAATGAGCAAACCAGTGATATTTTAGGGAGCAGGCTAGCAGGCGGGGCCCATTACTTACATCATAGGAGCCTACACAACACAAAACACTGTTGCTGCATGTAGGTTTGATTTGATTTGATTCAGCCCCAGAGTAGGAACAGAATCCAGACTACACTAGCACCTTCAGCTCTTGGCTGAAACCAAGCAGAGTCCCCACAAAAGGCAATTTTCCAGGGAAGCTTTGGCAACCTGTAGGCACCTCCCCCTTGCCTGGCAATTCCAGTGTGGTTAAAAGGGTTTCGCTCGGAGCGAGGGCAGGAAAGGTTGCCATGAATTGGCTTTGTGATGTCAGCACATGGCCGGATCTGGTTGGCTACATGATAGCGCTGGCCAGGTCTGATTGACTACATGATAGTCCTGCGACATCCTCATGGTGGCTACGTCTCAATCACATCACCAGGAAAAAGGAGCCCCAGTTTAGGCAACGACTAGAAGGAATGATATGTTGAAACAGCTGCCAATCAGCCGGCGAACAACAGCCGAGGAGATGAGCGTGGGGGAGTTGGGAGGACATTTTGCATGCATATACAAAGCTCCACTGTCAAAATGTGTCCATTTGACGCAACCCTGTGAACTTCAAGTCTGTGCCGCAAAATTACGGTATATATATTATAATAAAACCATCTCTGAAGGAAATAAAATCATTATAACACTAAAGGGCTCAGTGCCATGTTACATTAAATTCAAAGTGTTCAATGTCATCAGCGTTAAGAGTAAGGATAATACAATTTTTTTGGTAAGCAATATTTTATTTAAATGATGAGCAATTTTCATTGGATTTCTTTTAATGCATAGAGGGTGCATTAAAGGACTAGGGGAGGAAGGGTAATTTAACCCTTCCCTCCCTAGTCACAGCCCCATGAAAATCACCCACCCTGCACAGCAATTACACTTAGACAAAAAGCCTCCATTTATGCCAAACTTTCAACTTTAGAAATTCACATTTTCCATATCTCTCTCCTTTTTTTTATAGCAGTCTCATGGAGAACAGGCAATTTAAAAAAAAATCATTTACCAAGTACAAAACCTAAGGATTGTAATGCCTAGTTGATCAGCATGATTTTTCCTCCTACATACTTTGGAATTGCAAAGCCTATTCTGTTTTAACAAATCTGGTCTTCTTTTTTTCTAAATGGGAACAGAAAATCTCGCACACATTCTCAGGTTTTTTTCCAACCCAACATACTCTGCATAAAAATTCCAGACTTGATTGTATTATGCAAAAAAAATTCCTCATTATATTCCTTGTTTTTAAAAACCTGCTCCTCCCCCCCCCCCAAGGAGGAGAGAGTAATTGGGGAGAAGAAAGCAGAGTCCAAAAAATGCAAACAATTTCAGGAAAGAGTCGCTGTCCAATCAGAGGCCTTGTTTTCCCTCATCTTGGCTTGAAACTGTGTCAGGGGAAGGAGGCGAGGGGGAGAGGTCCCTGGGCAGTGCGGCTTTTAATTCTCACCGGGGTGAATTTTAATTAAGAAGCTCAATTGATGTGCAAAGCAAAAGACAAGCTGTTAGGCTTAACGAAGAACACTCCCTAGGCGCCTCAATAAACCACATCCATGTGCTACTGTCGAAGCCACAATAGAGAAGACAAACACTTGCAGAAGACAGAAGTTTTGGCAAGTCAGAGAAAGATTCAGGGCAGGGGAATCACACAAAAAACGGCCGCTCCCTTTAACTATCAAGATGTGCATATACACAGTTCTTTACCTATATGCTGCTTAGATGCCAAAGTGGCTTTACACATCTACTCACAGTGCTTTTTTTTCTTTAAAAAAACAAAAAGTTTAGGGGGTACTCTCATTTTCCTACTCATATAGAAATACTGCCCCTCACTGAGGCCAAACTTAGATTCACAAAATGTTTAGGGGTATGCGCACAAAGACAAACATTCTCTCTGTGTGTTCCTGCACATATACCATACATTTAAAGCACATTGCCCTGTCCCAAAGAATTCTGAGAATTGTAGCTCAAGCCTCACCAAACTACAGTTCCCAGCACCCTTGACAAATTCTACAGTTCCCAGAATCCTTTGGTGGCCGTGCTTTAAATGTATGGTGTGCAGATGGTTTTTGAAACAATAAAACCACATTTCTTTATTGTGTTTTTCAACTAGCAAACAAACAAAATGATGAAATAACACCCTGTAAGAAAGTAGCTGCTGCTTTGGGGGGGGGGAGGGGAGTTGACTCTCCGCTTTTAACATTTTTTCAAGTCCATTGCACAGAGGGGGTTGAGATGTCTTGTTGCCTAAGAACTGCTGTCATGGCACAAAGATGTTTGTGTTATGCCAGAGGCTCAATACTGCCTCGATCACAAGCCTGGGGTGCATTGTCAGAAACAAGGGGGATAGTCTAGGAGAGAGACGTGGGATGGGACAAAATTCTGGAGAATTTGTGTTTACCATCGTTTGCTGAAGAGCATCTATCTGCAATATTGCAAGGGATCTTGGGACCCATTGCTATTGGCTCTCCAACTGCCGACTTCAGTGTGGATCCCATAAGATCCCATCTGGGGCACATAATTCCCCTGTTTGTTTGTTTGTTTGTTTGTTTGTTTGTTTGTTTAATTTAAAATCACAATACAGTGGTACCTCAGGTTAAGAACCTAATTCGCTCTGGAGGTCTGTTCTTCACCTGAGGTACCACTTTAGCTAATGGGGCCTCCCGCTGCCGCCGTGCCACCGCTGCACGATTTATGTTCTCATCCTGAAGCAAAGTTCTTAACCCAAGGTACTATTTCTGGGTTAGCGGAGTCTGTAACCTGAAGCGTCTGTAACCCGAGGTACCACTGTAGTGTCTTCTCACCTCCACACACACACACACACACACACACAAACTCCCCCCCCCCATCTCTTTTCAATTTTATTCTGTCTATTTAGGCAGGAGACCTTCTAACCCCCTTCCACCCCAGCCACCTTTAGTGCTTTAAAAATCAAATGTTGGAAGTTTAACTTCTCATCACAATGCTCCCCACTTCATTCTCCCAAAACATCTTTGTGTGGCACCAAGTTAGAAGTTAAGCCCTGCTGTCTTCCCTCCCACGTTAAGAGTGCATTGCACTGCAGTGACACAGACCTCTGCTCAGAAACAAGTCTCATTGAGTTCCATGGGTCTCCCTCCCTAGTTAGCGGGTACAAAACGATAGCCTAAGTCTGTGGTCCAAAATCCAAAACTGGACAGGAGTTAAGTCCTACTGAAATCTGCATACTCATGCCTAAGTAAATGTACATAGAATTGGGCTGGAAAACTGCCGTGGTTGCTCGTTAGACCATAAGATTTGGCACCTGTTATGGTTAAAAGCCACCAGGACACATAAATGTTGATGGTAAAAGCATATAAATAATACTGTTGGCAAATAATAAAATAATAAAATAATAAAATAATAAAATAATAAAATAATAAAATAATAATAAAATAATAAAATAATAATAATAATAATAATAATAAAATAATAATAATAATAATAATAATAATAATAATAATAATAATAATAATAATAATAATAATAATAATAATGCTGTTGGCTTTTTATGTTATGCAAAGCATAGCCAAATATTTGCCAAGAAATCTTTCCTATCTTGGTAAGAGATCCATGTTAGTTGATCTTAAGAGGACATGATCCATTTTATTAGCATGAATGATGCAGAGATAGAGTCAGCAGAAACAATATTAAAATCCACCAGGCAGAGATTTTAGTTTCATAAGATAAAACTCAAATGCATATTATTTCTGGTTCCTATCTTGCTTTCACCACCATCATCCCAATAGAGTATCCAAATAAATGTGCCTAGGGTTACAATCTTACATACATCTACTTGGAAGTAAGTCCCCTCAAGTTCAATGGAGCTTACTCTCAGGTAAGTGGGTGCCTGAGAGTAGCAACTATTCCCTGCCACCTCCCCTGTTTGCTCTGCTAATATTGCCCTTCCCTGTAGGGCCACTGCAAGGATTACTAGGTCTGTAATTACTCTTAACACTAAGCAATATTATGTACACGCATTATGATTTTATTTGCAGCCTGATTACCATCTGAATTTCTGCATGACAAACTATACAGATGAGGATCATACCAACACTACTTAATAATACCCAGTAATAACATTTAAGAAATCTTCCACTGGATCACATTTCACAGCATATCCTTGCCAATTAACAGAACCACTCCACTAGAGTAACATAGCTAGAGCTCATCCTTTCTCATAATCTTGGTTTCCTAGAACATAAATTCATAACAGGAGCTTGGACATTTTAATCCTTTGGGATTTCTATCTTTATGAGTTCATCTTGGTCACCTTAGACTCCGCATTCTTCCGGGGTGTGTTACTTTCCTTTATTTTTTTACAAAGCAAGAGCTCTCTGTCAGAGCAACACGGTAAGGCAGAAATGCAAGTGGTGTAGCTTCAGCCCATCACTGCAGCTTCTGGCTCAGAGACGCTTCACCTGTTGAATTGGCCAAATAAATAAGTCCCTGTGGTTGTGTTATATTTTCATATCTTGGCAGACCAAGAGGGGGACTGGACAGGATATTTGATCCAAGACAGGTGTGAGAATCTTCTAAAATGAGGAAGGGGAAGCATTCCCCACCCCCACCCCACCCCCCGGAAACAGTATGGGATCTGATCCTATGCAGCCTTACCGGACTTTATGAAAGGGGCGGTCTCTGTCACTTTTGCAGTAATCAAACTTGGAATGAATTCACCTGATCCACATTCCTCTCTAAAAGGATTTACAGAAACCTGAAGCAGCAACTATCAGTTGCGTCAGACGCCTTGTAAAGACACAGGTTTCCTTTTCTCCTGGGCCATAAAATTGAATCCCATTTTTATTTTTCGAAATCCCCCAAATTCTGATTTTATATGACTTTATACTACAGTTTTTTATGTTGTATTGATTATTTTCTTAAAAAAAACAACAACACAATAATAGTGTTCAATTTTTAATGCTGTACAGCACTTAAAGCTTCTTTTTAAAATATTAGTATTAAAACACACACACACACACACACACACACGTGTGTGTGTGTGTGTGTGTGTGTGTGTGTGTGTGTGTGTGCATTAAATAAATAAATAAATAAATGACTGACTCAAGCACTGCCCTGACTTGGAAAAAACAACAACAATGGCAACTGGGGGCGATGGGATTCAGGTAACTTACAGAAAGTAGGAAGAAGCAGACCTGCCTTTCAAGTCTAAGGCTGCAAATTTATGCACACTTACTCAGCAGCAACTTCCACTGAACTCAATGGGGCTTGTTCCTGAGTATTCATGTACAGGCTTGCATTATAAAGCTGCAAAATACTATGCATGCTTGTCTGGGCTGATTTCTGACTAAAGGCAGAGCCGCACTGCACAACTGCCATTACTTGGGAGTAAGGCCCATTGACTTCCAAAGAAATAAGCTTAAAATGGAAAAGCTGCAATCCTAGCAGAATTCCAAGGTAGGGATTATTTAGAAAGGATCAGAGCCCCCCCCCGACTTGAAGCATGGGAAGTCCCCCCCCCCCAAAAAATTATAATTTGGCAGAATATTTGGACGATATGATTTGTATTTGTATAATTTGGAATATTTAATGTGATTGGATTGGATTGTTAAAATGGAAAATTTAATAAAAAAATTATTTAATAATTTAAAAAAGGAATTATTTAGAAAGGGTCTGAAAATTAAACTGCCAATAATATCATCATGCCCTTGTACAAATCTAAGGTGAGACCCCATTTGGTAGGCCACAGACGGTTCTGGCTGCCTCATCTCAGGAAGGATATTGCAGAGCTGGAAAGGTTTCAGAAAAACACAACCAAAATTATCTAGGGGATAGAGAAAACTCCACTATGAGGAGCAGCAACAAAACTGCTAGCACAAGTGCAAAGCTAAGCATTAGATGACCAAGGGGTTCCTTCCAATTCTACAGCTGGAATTGGGCAGGGTATAAACAATAAGATTCTTGTTGTTATTATTAATACAATTCTAAGATTCTAGGTTTTTTGCTTTCTTTTTTAGTTTTTTGGAGGGAACCCTAGGGCACATGATGGAAGCGTGTAACATTTTGTGCATGGAATTGGGGAAGTAGATAATAAGGAGCAGTTTTTCCTCCTCTTGTAAGATTAGAACCCAAGGCCACCCCAGTCAGCAAAGCGGAATAAATTTAACAGCACGTGGTTTAAAGCACGAAATCCGCTCCTGTAAGATGGTGCAGCGATGTTCACCAGCTTAGATGGCTTTCAAAAGGAGAGGATTAGACAAATTAATGGAAGTTAATTCTTTCCATGGCTACTAGACATGATGGCTATGTTCTATGTCTGCTATCAGAGGCAGTGTGCTGGGGACAAGAGAGGGCAGTGGTGCAGGTTGTTGTGTTTGTGTGGGCATCCCATAAGCACATGGTTGGCCAGCTCTGAGACCAGGAAGCTAGATTAGAAGGGGGTTTCGGCCTGAGCTTGTTTCATAGAATCATAGAGTTGGAAGGGACCCAATGGTCATCTAGCCCAACCCCCTGCTAGGCAGGAATCTCAACTAAAGCATCCATGACAGACGGCCACCCAAGCTCTGCTTGAAAACCTCCAAGGAAGGTTTTCCTCGAGAGCAAGCTGCTCTGGACTTCTTGAACCGGATAGGGATCGCGACGAAAGGCTTACAACCCTATCCACACTTAAAGGTAAAGGTAAAGGGACCCCTGACCGTTAGGTCCAATCGCGGACGACTCTGGGGTTGCGGTGCTCATCTTGCTTTATTGGCCGAGGGAGCCAGCGTTTGTCCACAGACAGCTTCCGGGTCATGTGGCCAGCAGGACTAAGCCGCTTCTGGTGAACCAGAGCAGCGCATGGAAACGGGTTTACCTTCCCGCCAGAGCGGTACCTATTTATCTACTTGCACTATTACATGCTTTCGAACTGCTATGTTGACAGGAGCAGGGACCGAGCAATGGGAGCTCACCCCATCGCGGGGATTCGAACTGCCAACCTTCTGATCGGCAAGCCCTAGGCTCTGTGGTTTAGACCACAGCGCCACCCACGTCCACACTTAAAAGGTAAAGGGACCCCTGACCACAAGGTCCAGTTGCGGACAACACTGGGGTTGAGGCGCTCCTCTCGCTTTACTGGCCAAGGGAGCCGGCGTACAGCTTCCGGATTGTGTAGCCAGCATGACTAAGCTGCTTCTGGCGAACCAGAGCAGCGCATGGAAATGCCATTTACCTATTTATCTACTTGCAGTGGTGTGCTTTCGAACTGCTAGGTTGGCAAGAGCTTGGACTGAGCAACGGGAGCTCACTCCCTTGCGGGCATTCGAACCTCCGACCTTCTGATCGGCAAGCCCAAGAGGCTCAGTGGTTTAGACCACAGCACCACTGCCTCCACACTTACACAGGAGTCAATACCGCTTTCAGATTTACTCCTGAGTAAAGGATGCAGTGATTTCTCGGGACTGTCAAGCCCGAGAGACCTTCGTTCCCAGTAAACAAGCGTCGGTTCTGGCTGTCAATCCCGGAGTCGCAACAGATCTCAAAGTAAACAAGCCGCAGTCACTTCGGGAGCGGGAGCTTCGCAGGTGAGGAAAGTTATTTGTTCCAGGGCCAATAATTCCATGGAGTGCAGGGTGTTCGGTTACCTGGGCCCACGTGGTCCTCCCCACCCCTCTTCTTCCCCTAAGGAAATTTATAAGAATTTTTTTTAGGGCTGTACTTTGTTGATCTCAGTTAAAACACACGCACACAGTCTTACCAAGAAGATCCTCTGTTCAGGTTTTTTTTTCCCCCCTGTTGATACCAACACAACCGGTAAATGTTATCAAATAAACGCGATCGGCCTTGCTTGGTTAAACCAAAATACTTGGATTCAAATGGATTAATAATAATAATATCAACACAATTTGCGGAGGTGGGGACTCCGAATTTCATTAATTTAACTGCAGGCTGCAGTTTAACTGGCGAATATTGGGCACGAGCCTTTATTAAATATAATTCGCTTCTCTCTCTCTCTTTTTTTGCCAGCTTATTCTGCAAGGAGCAAAGCCCTTTGAACTCAATGGGGCTTACTTCTGAGTAGACTGCTCCTGTCCGCTCCATTTCTACCGGAAATGGTCTCCAGAAGGAAACGACAAAGCGATCTACTCCGAAATCGCAGGGCTTGTCTACTGAGATGGAAGCCCCGTTTGTTTTCTATGGGATTTACTCCCGAGTAAGAGCGCGCGGAGCGCGCAAACTGCGCTCTCACTCCCGTTGGACTCAATGGGAGTTATTTGCGCGTAAACGCGCGTAGGAGCGCGCTTCTTATCTGCTTGAAATCGAGCAGTGCAAAACAGCGGGGGAGTTCTCCTGCGCAAACCCCGCCAAAGTGAAAAGCAAGCTCTCTTTCCCCTCCTTAAAAAAAAAATACACACAATTCTTGTGGTTTTATAAACCGGTTGAAGACGCCGCTTGTCTTTGATAGACGAGGAGAGACCTAAATAATGACCGCCTACACGCAATCCACGAAGTACTAGATGTCAGCTAGTCAGAAAGATTAAAGTGCCGAGCCCTTAAGGAATAATTTAAGTTGAAAAGAAAAATCAAGGCGCCTGACCCTGTGTCTACGTTTAAAAAAAAAGTTTAATAAATATAAACACGAAGAAAAAGAAAATGGAACACCGCCCCTCCAGTCAGTCTAAGAAAAGCCTTAATATTTCTCCATCAATTAGAGCACGCGTAAATCTGGACTGAGATCAAGGCTGCAATGCTATATTTAAGCACACCATTTACCTGGGAGTAAGTCCCATGGAGTCATATGGGGCTTGCTTCAGAGTATACAATGGCTGGGGTTTGAGGAGTTGCCATCGAAATCAGTTGGAACTAAGCCGTGACTTGAGCGATTTAAATTGTTAAGACTGTAATTCAAGGGAACCAGTTCGGTCTGGATCCAACCGATAATTTTATTTTAGTTTATCGATTGCCAGATTTTGCTTGGATGGCTGTGTTCTGTTATGCTGAAGGATCTGGTGGGTGGGGGACGTGGATTGGCTGCGTGTATAAGGAGTAGATGCACGAGGATCGAGGCCCTCAGAAACTTAAACGTGAATATAGAATATATATAATTTCTAATATATAATTATTATATTTTATTGTTATTGTTGTTGTTATTATTGTGCTCTATAATGGAAATTTTACCTAAAATCCTGACGTTTGCCACAACGTTTATGATCAGAAGTGTCTCTGATCGCGAACGGTCAAAGCCAGTTACGGACTCCTTTGAGTAGAAAAATCACAAGCGATCGACGTAAACACCGACCTTCCACGCACATAACTGATTTTAAGAGACCTTCAAGGTGACGTCTCGGGGCAGAAATCCGCCAGTGGTTCTCCTGCAAATCAACCTCGCGCTCTTGCGCAGGAGAACTTCCCGCCGAGCCTACAACGCAGGTGCCTCCCACCCCAGGCGAAGTTGACCGTTTCCCCGCTGTCTCTAACACTGGGGTTGCTAAAAATGGGGCGGGGGGAAGAGAATCACACCCGACTAGCCGCTTCTTAAACTCTTGGTTCTCTAAAGCACGAAATCTCGTCTGCCGGTATTGAAACCCAAATGCCGAAGTCTTGATTTTAAAGATTTAGAGACCGCCTTTCACTGCACAAAAAGCAAGGCGGTTTACAAAATAAAACCAATACCGTAATAAAACCAAATATCTGAAGTTTAGCAGATGAATTATTCCCTGAGAGAACATGTAAGGTGTTTTTTTTTTTGGGGGGGGTGTTTGTTTGTTTCGCTAGTTGGGACTAACACACCTGCAACCACATGTGGCCGTCGTGTTAATATATTGTTATTATTGTATATTATTATTAATATACAACAACTCTAAGGACAGATGACTGAGTGGGAACATTGGCTCATCTAACTCAGTATTAAATATAATGGCTGGTAGGGTGATTTCAGCATGCACATTCTCTCGGTCCTGCGTAGAGATTTTATTTATTTATTTATTTATTATTATTATTATTATTATTATTATTATTATTATTATTATTATTATTATTATTATTAAGCATTTATTCTAAGAGATTGCCATACACTTGGATTCTGTCAAGCCGTCTTGAAATTGAAGGGGGCTTCCGATGCGTTTGGAAGAAAGATCTCGGGGCCTTATTCATTCATTTTCTAATTTAAAAAAGGGAGAGGGGCGACGAGAAAGTCTGGAAACGAAAGCGCCCTTCAAGAAACTTAACACATCCAGAGCGATCACTCGGATGATTCATAGAAATAACGATCCGTCGAAAGCAAACCTGCAGCAACGATTTGACTGCATGAAATCATCTTCATTTCACCATGTCAGGTTTTGAATCGAGATTTTAATTAGCCAGGTTTGAGGACGCTCAGGAATTGGAGCGCGGATTAAATGGAACCCTTGAAATTAACCACATAAGAACACTTTTCTCCTTAAGGAAGAGCTTGCTTTGCCAGCCGGGAGGAACCACAAGACGAATCCAAGAAACCGAGCAGAAACGAAGCAGCGAAATTAACCTGATATTTAACACCGCCTAAACTGCAGGCCTTCAGGGGGAGGGAATGCGCAGCGGGTGGAAACGGCGGGGGTTTCGGGTTCACGCCAAAACGCGCGCGCGCAAAGCCAGATCGCTGGTTTTAAAAACGACATGTGAGCGATTTCTTCTTTCTTAAAAGCGCTCTTTAGCTCGGATCGCCGCTGGTCCACTAAAATGATCTACAGGGCGATCCCGACCGCGCTTCCTCGGAAGGAAACCCCTGTGCACGCGCAAGGAGGGTTTTGTTTTTAAGCCTTCTGCTCCTCACGGCTCCTTTCCGAAGGAAAAATAAAACGGAGAGGTTATTAAATGGTTTAAATAAATTACTTGGGACGCACAGGCCGAAATTATTCCATGCGGTGTCTCTATTCTCCGCGAATGTTTCTGGGGTTGCTGGGATGAAGCCAAGCGGACTCCTGGCCTCGCCTTTTACTTATTCCAGGGACCGGTGTGTTTTCTGCCAAGCTCTTCCGCAGTAGGCGTAGGATCATGCTTTTATAATAATAATAATTTAAAAAACCCGATTCAATTCGGGTTGTCTTGCCTTTCCATGCCCCAAAACTCATTGCACTGACGGATTCGATTTTAATGCTGATTTTAAACGCCCTCACCTGCTGAAGCTTAAATATAAAAACATCAAAAGGGCCGCTATGTTGCCTATTTTCTTCTTCAAAGCCAGAAAACTAGGACTTGCCAGGGTTCCGCGCTAACGTTGTGTGTGGGTTTTTGGTGGTGGTGTTTTTTTACATTTCCGACACACCGCAATTTATGGCACTACTTTCAATTAATTTTATTATTATATAATTGAAAGTCTTAATACCACATTTATTATTGTATTTGTTTTGAAAGGGATTTTGCAGCCGCCTCTTCCCCCATCCCACAAGCCTGTAATAAAAAAATCAGCCTCCCTTGGGGAAAAAAATCATTGGCGTCAACGTTTATTGGTTTTAAGGGCTCTTGGTGAGTGGCGTTTTAACGCATTTGTTTGTAGGCCGCCTTGCGAAGCTGCGGGCTGAAAGGCGAATCATTAAAATAACGACGACAACGGAATTATCTTCTAGGATTGGTTTTTGAAGCCAGGCTTCCTCGTCTTCCCCGGCTCATACTACATTCTACTCGGAAGCAAGTCCTACTGCATTCAATCCAACTAAATGCACACAGAATTGCAGCTTTAAAACAACACGATCCTATGTACAGGTCACTTGGATTCTCCCAAGCGTTGCGCTACTGGTCTGCAGCCCTATTCCTGCGCAATCCGCTGAACTCAATGGATTTACTTCCGAGTAGACGCGCATAGGGTTGCAAAGTTCCTCTACTATAAGCGCGCACCCGTTTAAACCGAAGCGATTTGTGGAAAATTGCGCGCTCCGACGCAATGCTTCCAAACCATTTTTAAATATTGTTTTTATTAATGATTATTAATGATTATTAATGATTTCCTTGGGTTACAAAAGTGAGTACATTGTCTCTGTTTTCTGTCTTCTGTTTTATGAAGTCCTTTCTACAGATCAGTTGTATTCGATGTGAGATATTAATAATTCTCAGTATCCCAACAGAATTGATTTGACAGCCTTAACGCGGCTGCGCAACACACTTTACCTAGGAGTAACCCTGTTAAAGTCCATGGGGTTTACTCCTGAGAAGAACAAGAAGGTCCGACCTGCTATCAGATTTGCAGGGCAAGGCAGATTGTATACGTGCGCGCCCATTGTAATCCGCCTTGCTCCGCAAACGTGATTACACTCGGTGTAAAAACAATTCTAATAAATCGATCACGTTGTTTCGCTAGACTGACGCGGCCACCCTAATCCCATTTACCTAGGAGTAAACGGCACGACAAAGGAACCTCTCTTCTTCCAATTTGAGAACTAATTTCCCTCTTGCCTAACGAAGAGCTCTGTATCATTCGAAAGCCGCCACAGCCGCCTGCTTCCACCCAAAAGCAACTTGTGCCATCAAAAGCCAGGACCGTTTGACACCTCTTAGCTGACCGCGCTTCGTCAAGATATCTGTTCCTGGGATCTCAGCGGGGTTTTCTCACCAGGAAGCACGTTTAGGATCGCGCGCAAACAGGGCGCAACCAGGCGGCCTAAGTCTTACTGACCTCAATGGGAGTGGGGAAGCGCGCGACCTACCCAACACAGGGCTTTGGGGCCAAGTCCCACTGGTCTCAAGAGGCGCTTACTTCCGAGTAAACGGGCCCAGCAGCGAGCTGGGAAGCGCCGACGGATAAGGCGACCCTTTCTGTCTTGAGGAAGCGTTCTGGGTAACTCTGGGGTGGCTGCAACAAAAAGAAAACCGAGGCCACGTGTTTTGTGCGTTTGCGCGTGGGGTGGGACGGAATCCTACGAACGGTCTTTCTCCGCTAACCGCGCTAGCTAGGAGGATCCCTCTTTATTTTGGGATCTTGTATTGCATGATTAAACGATATGGCAGCAGGTTGCCCCCGTGGCAAGTAGTAATCATCGCCTCCTCAAATTGTAGCGCCGCGGCGCGTTCCAAAGCTCATTAATTAAGCCGTCGGTGCGTGCGATCTACGCCGGCCTAATAAATCGAAATTGCTCTTCAGCCAAGCAGAGAGGGCAGCGCTTGCAAATGGATTTCCGTGGTGCTGCAATTCTGCCTCAAATTACCATAAAGACATCTTCTATCTCCCTTGCTGATCTTGACAGGTGCCAATTAAAAAGAGTGTTTGGGGGGGGTGAGGGCTGGGGATTCAAATATATAAACAAGACACGATGCGAGGAAACGAATTATTGGCTATAATTCAGGGCTTCTTTTGAAGAAGCGACGCGGGGGGGGTGTTCAAAGCTGCCTGGACTCCTCGTTTCAAGAGGGTAGCCTACTGTTCTTCGGGGATGATGGAGAAGCACTCTGTGCATGCTCAGGCGCACTGTTATTGCCTGGGCAGTCAAGGGGGTAGTAACTCAATTCCTCCACATCTCCAGCTATTAAGATGAGAAGCATTGCTTTGTAAATTTAATAACATACATATTCCTCGAATATAAACAATGCATATTCCTTGCTTGGGCAGTGGAAAACGCAGACCGAGAGAGCCAAGCGCGGAAGCCCATCCGTTTCACAGCCGTGTTTTTTACCACTCAGGTCCTAGAACTGTATTGAAAATGGCAATATATTACAAACATTCTGCTAGGGCGACTGGAGATGTAAAGTTTAGCGTTATGGACCCAGTTTCACAAAAAACGTTGAGCAGAAACTCCCATGGAAGGAAGCTAATTTTATGGGTTAATTTCAGTCCAGACTATCTAGCTGAAAATGGCTCAGCATATCCTGTTTCTAAAGCATTCTTTTTTCAAAATAAAAATAAATCAGTCCTGTGTAGCTGATTCAAGAATATTCTTATGCATCTTTTTAAATCTTATGCATAAGACATCATTTTACCACTGCACTCTTAAGCACTCACCCCGCTCCAATCATTAACATAGGAAGTGGGGGAGGAGGACTGGCTTGGAATGTCCTCTGTCTAAATCATATTTAAATAAAAAATTAAAAGTATAAAAGTTAGCATTTCCATTTCAGATTTAGAACAAAAAAATCTAAACAACAGACAATGTTTTCAGTTACAGCGTTCATATGTTTCCCATTTATGAACCACCGGATGACTTTTAAATGGCTTTTTAGAAAAAGGAAAAAGAAAGATCAATTGCTTCTTTTAAATCCAATAATAATTTTGCAAAATGCAGCAGGCCCTAAAACAAACAAAACATCTCCAAATCATCCTTTGCAGTTCAGTGTCTCAGGAATGAATCCATCTAACATTCTTTTTTATTAGGTTTGGGAGCTCAGTTTAAAGCCAAGTTGGTTGGGGACGGCATGCAACAGAGAAGCAAGCCCCTTTGCAATGCAAAACATGCCAGAGAAATATTAATATATTTGCATGCCCTCTTTGGAAGAAACCAAGTCAAGCAGTTTCCTATTAAAGGATTCTGCAGAGTTTGCCTCGTTGTCTGAGAAAGCATCTGGGTTTTGTCAAAATTATTTAAAAAGCTACCCAGAACGGATAGGGACTCATTCCAATGATATCCCTTGATAGTATGTCAGAAGGAGGGGGGAATAATGAGAAAGAAAATTGCCCATCAAATGTGTCAATAAGGAGCTGTGAGTGGAAGAGATATAGGTAAAGGGACCCCTGACCATTAGGTCCAGGCGTGACCGACTCTGGGGTTGCGGCACTCATCTCGCTTTATTGGCCGAGGGAGCCAGCATACAGTCATGACTAAGCTGCTTCTGGCGAACCAGAGCAGCGCACAGAAACGCCATTTACCTTCCCGCTGGAGTGGTACCTATTTATCTACTTGTACTGGTGTGCTTTCGAACTGCTAGGTTGGCAGGAGCAGGGACCAAACAACTGGAGCTCACCCCATCGGGGGATTCGAACCGCTGACCTTCTGATCGGCAAGTCTGTCGTTTAACCCACAGCGCCACCCGCGTCCCTGGAAGAGATATACCCCCACACAAAAAAATTACAAAAGAAAAGTTTTCCTAAAGTACTGGGGATGGAACATATCTCTCCCTGTATGGTGGGGCCACAGACTGTACCCCATTTCTGACAAAGCAAGTGTGTGTGTGTGTAGCATCCTGTCTTGGAGTTGAGGAAGTGCCTTGGATCAAAAGGCACTCTGCCCATGTGCAAAGGGCAAACCAAACTGAAAGCAGCCAGGGCTCAGCCCCAGAACATCAGTCTAAGGGCTGCCATGAGGCTTGCTGGGTGGCTCAACCTCCCTCATCCTCCTGTGGCAAGTTATTTACACAGCACCATCCAGGTACATGGCACTTTTACAGAGCAATACAATCAAGAGGCAACAAGGCCTTGCCTGCAGGCGCTTTTGTTCTGAACAGAGCAGGAAACAGGAGAGGACTGAACAGAAGAGGGTTAACAAAGGGCGATTGTGAACAACTGCAGTTAGGAGAGCTCCAGCTTCAGGACGAGGACTAAAGGGGTTGCCAAAAGCCTGCACACCACACATCTAAACCCCTCCTATCCTCTTTTGCCTATGTACCTTTTCTGTGGCACTTGTGACCCTTCTGACCATTTCCCAGACAGGGAGACTGAGGCAGAAAGACCAGGGCTTACCCACACCAAGCTATGGGTTAAAGGAGAGGTGCAACAGTATCTTGGGCCTGGAAGGACACTGGGGGTAGGGGAATCACTCTCCAAAATTTCCCTCCCCCAACTCCAACAGTCCTGAGACATGGATATTCCTGACCAAATACTCTTAAGTGTATAAGAATAATAGAATTGTAGAGTTGGAAGGGACCCAACGGGGTCGTCTCATCAAACCTCCTGCAATTAAAGGTAAAGGTAAAGGGATCCCTGACCATTAGGTCCAGTCGTGACCGACTCTGGGGTCGCTGCGCTCATCTCACTTTACTGGCCGAGGGAGCCGGCGTACAGCTTCCGGGTCATGTGGCCAGCATGACTAAGCCGCTTCTGGAGAACCAGAGCAGCGCACGGAAACGCCGTTTACCTTCCCGCCAGAGCGGTACCTATTTATGTACTTGCACTTTGACGTGCTTTCGAACTGCTAGGTTAGCAGGAGCAGGCACCGAGCAATGGGAGCTCACCCCGTCACGGGGATTCCAACCGCCGACCTTCTGATCGGCAAGTCCTAGGCTTTGTGGTTTAACCCACAGCACCACCCATGCTTCAAATGCATTTGAAGACAACCGTAATGATTTTAAAAACCAAGAAATAACAACCAAGAAACCAAATACTATCCTATTTATAAAGGGTGTCAGGAGCAGAGGAACTTATCTCCAGTGACTCCAAGACCCCAGTTATGTTCAGCTAACTGCAAAGTTTGTTGCCCCAAGAGGAACACTCGTTGTCCATAGAGATTTATTCATGTCAACCTACTCCTGGTGATGTTTTTGGTGCCTGTCAGGTGGGTTGCCCCGAGGGGCAAATGCTCTAGGAGCCCCTCCCATAAGCCTCTCTGCAGCTGGTGGCCAGAGGGAGAGGTTTATTCCAAGTAAAGTGTCTGTATGCAGTTTTGGTGGACGGCAAAGAGACCTGCAAACTGCAAAGGATGTGCAAGGAGCTGTACAGCACAGTCCTTGTACAATCCCTGCACCCAGTGGGCTTCGGATTTGCATTTTGGTCTGCACCTAAGAACACAACTGAATTTGTGAAGCTGCCAACTGCTTCTCTACGGCTGTAGGCCGGTGGGTTCCATCTAACCAAGTCCATTGAAATTAGTGGCTCTCAGTTACCTATGCCCAACAGATCTACTCTGAGTACAGCTGGCATTGGGTGGAAACCAGGTGGTTTTCCTAGAGGGTATACAAAAGGTAGGGTCCTCCCCAACACCCCAGTCAGTGGGTGTTTTCCACAAGTGATCGATGTTAGTTCGAGATCCCCATACTTGCGAATGTTGACTAATACAGGGCAGAAATCAAGAGTGAGAGAGATCAGGTGTTAAGCCATTGGGACATTGGACTCAGTGCAGGCTTGACATTGCATGAATCCTAAATCCGATTTAAAGTTCACCTCAAGTTCTCACTAGGTACCCCTCCCCATCCTCGCCGATGATACCGGGGCACGGGGTGCCAACTTGAATAAACTATTGGGGGGGGAGCAGGTAAATCCCGCCCCACATAATCGATCACAAGACAGAGCACGCACAGTATTTGAATGGCAATGCCCATTAAGGGGGGGCGGACCTTCAAATACTTTATTGGGGGGACCGAAGGGACCTCGGCCCCTAGCAGTTGGCTCCTATGCCGGGGCAACATTTTATTTATATGCGTGTGTGTATTAAATGCGTGTTAAATGGGGGTTTGATGGAAAGGGGAAACGAATTGACCAACACTGCCAAATTTGGCATTAGAAGCCACCGGAGGCATAGCATCTCCCCCCCCCCCAAGTTCTGCCCCCCAGTTAAAATATCAGCTCCCCCAACTCATCGCTCTCCCTCGCTTCGAAGTCACGTCAAGGCATCCACATTCGCGACCCCTTTACTACGTGTCCTTTTCAGGCTTTTTGTGCTTGCCCGCGGAAATCGGGGGCCTTGCAACCCCTAGCCGTGACCTGCGCTTATGCCAAGGCTCCTTACACTAGGCAAGCAAGCCCCCTTCCAGCAGTTTACTCGTCACTGCGCCGCAACCCAGCCTTTGATCCGGATCGCCGACAAACCGGATCGGCGACCATGTGAACGGCCTAGCCGGCTACTCCGGATCAAGTCAGAGAAAGACTCCGCTCCGGGGGTGCTTTCGCTGCCCCAGAGGGATGCTTCTCTCCCCTTTCCCACCCTTTCAAGACCCCCTCCCATCTCCAAATCAGCCAGCCTCGCCTTACCCGTCTCCTCCAGCCTCGTCCCGTGCCCCAGGGCGCTGGAGGTCTGCTGGTAAGGCGAGTACGAGGCGCCGTGGTGGTGATGGTGGTGGTGGTAGAAAGCGTGGTGGGGGCTGCTGCCGGCTGCCCCGGGGTAGGGGGCGTAAGCCAGGGGTCTGCCGTACGAGGCTGCGCCGGGGGGGAAGGCGCCGCCCCCACCACCGTCGTGCGGCGGCGGCTGCAGCGCTTGCAGAGAGTAAGGGGGCGCCAAGCCGGGTTGCTGCTGCTGCTGCTGCTGGTGATGGAGAGGCGGAGAGGGAGGTGGGGGGCCGAGCCCGAAGTCCAGGAAGGACGCCTTGGACGGGTCCGGAGGGCCCAGCAAGCTCTCGGCCAGAGAGTTCATCGTCATCATCCAAAGCTCGGCGGGGCTGGCGGCAGCCGGACGGAGCGGGCAGCGCCCAGGCGCAGCCGCATCCAGAGGAAGCCCCCCAGGAGCTGGGGCGGAGCGGGGTGGGGTGGAGGGGACTACCGGGTTCCAGCAGAGGATCGGCGGCTTCTGGGGGCGGCAGCGGCGGCGTGGGGCCCGGAAAACCTCATGCCTGGGGCAGCGACTCCTTCCTCCTTGCCCAGATCAAGCCAAGACCACTGCCACTGCTAGTATTATTATTATTATTATGACTGTTATCGGTACTGATATTGATAACGCCGCCGCCGATCGCTCACGTCCAAGCAGCGAGCTCCACTCCTCGCCTCTTCCCAAAACAATAAAGTCCCCCGCACCAGCGCCCTCTCGCCCAGCCAGCTTCCCGCGAAAGAGAAGGCGAGGGCGAAGAGCTGCCTAAGGGGGCGGGGTAGCTCCCTTTCCGCCCTCGCGCCTCCATTCCGCCGCCTTTCATCTCCCCGCCGAGCCCCGCCCACCGCCTCGCCCGGTTGGCTCGGGAGGCTCAGTGACGTCACGGAGCCCCCTAGGGACACCCCTCATTAAGCGCCGGCTTGAAAGGCAGCTGTTGTTGGGATCAAGCCCCGCCTACCTCCTGCCTTCTCTCTCTCTCCCTCCCCCCCCCAGCACCCGCGACACACACCCACACACGCACGCACAAGGGAGCATAAGTTAGGGATGCAGCAGCGACAGGTTGGGGCTTGCCCTATTTTCCTCGCCCATCTTGGAAAGAGAGGAAAGGGAAGTCCAGGGCTGAAATGTTTGTCAACCCTGCGAGTGGGCGGGGCTGGCTGGCAGGGGAGGAGGGAGGGAGGGAGGGAGGCAGCAGGGGAGCTGGCTTGGGGAGTATCTGAAATTTCAGAGAAAAAACGACACAGTAAATAATTAGGTCCGGCGGGGGAGGATGGGGGCCGGGGCTGAGATGGCGAAAAACGACGTGTGGACAGGTTTGGACAAGTCCCCTTCGCCCTTCCAAGTCCCTCTGGGGAAATGAAGAGGAATCCAGATAGAAAAGTTTGTCAACACACTTAGGAGAGAGAATTCCCTGAAGATTTAATAGTTAAAAGAGCTGTAGAAAGCATAATACAATTGAAAGATGTGTTGCCCTATTGATGGGTACGGTTTCTCTATCCTTTTAATATAGTATGTTAAGTCAAATATGGAACTGCTTGAAAGGTTTCCTTTAAAAAAAACCCAACTATCTCATTGTTTTCTGTTTGTGACTAGGACCAAGGCAGGCTTCCTCAAACTCGGCCCTCCAGATGTTTTTGGCCTACAACTCCCATGATCCCTAGCTAGCAGGACCAGTGGTCAGGGATGATGGGAATTGTAGTCTCAAAACATCTGGAGGGCCGAGGTTGAGGAAGCCTGGGCTAAGTGGTATCTGGTTTTCAACAGCGTGCCATGTCACCAGCTAAACATCACTGTTTGTTTACTGATATTTCATGGTGTCTGAAATAAGGATGGAGGCATTGGCTGGCTTCACGGTTTCCCTCCACATTGTAATTTTTGCATTAGCGCCCATCCATCCACTCACCCTGATTCACAATATATTGCAAGGTCAAAAATTATGAAACTGATATCACAAAATGGACTTTGCTGGGAGGGAAGGAACCCTGCCGGGGCTGCCAATTGGTGCAGCCACGCCATCCGCCTGCTGGGGTTGCCAATTGGTGCAGCCGCCCACCCTCCGGAGGGGGGTGCCAAGGCTTGCAGATGCTTTGCTGCTCCCCTCTTCCTCCGCCACTGCTGCCAGCCATATAGCTTGTGGGGCGCAGCTGGCAGGCGTGCAGGGAAAGGGGAAGCCACCGGCAAAGCCGCGCAGCTCCCCCACTCGCTGGGGCACCCCTGCGAGGCCCTGGCACGACGAACCACTAAGCCCTATGGGAAAGACGGCTCTGGCTTGTTCAATTACCCAGTCCATCACTCAAAATACTGAAGAGTATATGATGAAATGAGGAAGACAGTCAAATCATAATTTGTACCAAAAGTAATCTCCTTCATGGATCACTGCCTTGCCGTGCTGAAGGGGCTTGAATAACTCAGAGAAGCTATGAGCTATGCCGTGCAGGGCCACCCAAGATGGACAGGTCATAGTGGAGAGTTTTGACTAAACGTGATCCACCTGGAGCAGGAACCAGCAAGCCACTCCAGTATCCCTGGCAAGAAAACTCCATGGACAAAGACAAGAGGCATATAAAAGTTATGATGCTCGAAGATGAGCCCCTCAGGTCGGAAGGCATCCAACATGCTACTGAGGAAGAGCAGAGGACAAGTACAAGTAGATTCGGAGCTGATGAAGCGGCTGGGCCAAAGCTGAAAGGTCGCTCAGTTGCGGATATGCCTGGAAGCGAAAGGAAAGTCCAATGCTGTAAAGAAAAATATTGCATAGGAACCTGGAATGTAAGAACCATGAACCTTGGAATGCTGGATGTGGTCAAAAATGGGATGGCAAGAATAAATATTGACATCCTGAACTAAAATGGGCGGGAATGGGCGAATTCAGTTCGGATGATGATCCATGGACCAGAGCATGCCAGGCACTTCTGTCTTCCACTGCCTCCTGCAGTTTGGTCAAACTCATGCTGGTAGCTTTGAGAACATCGTCCAACCACCTCATCCTCTATCGTCCCCCTCTCCTTGTGTCCTCCATCTTTCCCAGCATCAGGGTCTTTTCCAGGGAGTCTTCTCTTCTCATGAGGTGGCCAAAGTATTGGAGCCTCAGCTTCACAATCTGTCCTTCCAGTGAACACTCAGGGCTGATTTCCTTCAGAATGGATAGGTTTGATCTTCTTGCAGTCCATGGGACTCTCAAGAGTCTCAAGAGTCAATATATATATAGCTTTGGTTCTGTTTGTCTCTGGGTGACCTAGGCAGATTAAAATTTTATACCAGTTTTGGTTTCTTCTAAAGCATCTTGGGATTGTAGTTGATTTAGCATTCTTCTAGCAGGGACAACCTCTGCAGCACTACAGTTCCTCTGAGAGGGACTGTTAAACCAGTTGAACTCTACGATGTGGATATAAAACACAGGTCCCAGGTCGTTTTGCCAATCCTGCTCCTTGGTCTCAAATAGCAGCCTGCCATATGAAAGCCTGCAGGGCAATGCTGACCATGTTTTTCTCACAACTAAGTCCCTTCGAACAAGTTAGGTGAGCTTTTTGGTGATGGGCGGTTCTGAATGTATTTGGAGGGTTGCTGGGGATGAAATTTGCAGTTGCAGCAAAAATAATAACATGCAAAGTTACTGATGTAATAAATCATTAGAATGACTACGATTTTTTTCCATGCTCCTGATTTAACTGCGATTGTGATGTTACTGCAAATGAATGTGCAAATGATATGTACTCTTTGATCGTTTTCTATAACAACTGTTGCTAATTTTTGTATGTCATAAAAGATGGGGCTGTCTCTGCGGCACACTTTGTGTTATTTGCCCTGGCTACAAGGTACCTAAGTTTTGGCCCTGTTAAAAATATTCCATATCAGAATTAGGATTGCCAACTTTTTAAAAATAATAATGAAAGGATTCCATTCATGGGTGCGGCTAAGGGGGGGGTGGCTGCCTTCCCTAAATCATGTAAATGACCCACTTAATTTTTATGATTGTAAGTTGTTTAATACTGGTGTTTTTTTTTAAAAAAAATGTGTTTCAATGGTAAAACCCCAGCACCTTAGGGTAAAGGGCGGGTAATAAATTAATAATAACAAATTCATTTTATTTGCTGTAAAGAATGGATATATGTCTGTTATGAACTTTAATCATGTTTTTGACACCCCCTTGAATTAGGCTCCCATGGCAAAGCCCGCCCTCCCCCACTCCCCTTGGTCCAGCCCGTTGCTTTAAAAAGCGACAAACAGCTCAGGCCGTGTGGCAGGTTTAATATTACAGAGTATGGAAGTGACTTGGCTCTTGCCCCTAGAGGAGAAATGGGTGGAATGGAATGCCACCCATGGAATGGAAATCCAAAGTCCTTCCCCACTTCAATATCTGAACACCAGAAGAAGGACTTTGTTGCTCCCGAGGCAAGGAGTAGAGCAGGCTTTCTCAACCTGAACCCTCCAGATGTTTTTGGCCTACAACTTCCATGATTCCTAGCTAGCAGGACCAGTGGTCAGGGATGATGGGGATTGTAGTCTCAAAACATCTGGAGGGCTGAGGTTGAGGAAGCCTGGAGTAGAGTAAATGGGTGGGGACAGCAAGGAAGCAAATAGATCAGGTGGGAAGAATCTTTGGCCCTTTCTGAACTACATCTCCCATCAGCCCCAGTAAGCATGGCCAAGGGTCAGGGATGATGGAAGTTGTAGTTCAGCAACACCTGGGGACCAAAGATTCATCTGTGGAGGAAAGGGTTAGAAGGAATAGGTGGAAATGGCAAGGAAGCAGATGGAGAATCATCCCAACAATGAGAACTGTTTGACGGTAGAACAAACTGCCTCTGGAGGTGGTGGTCTGTCCTTCACTGGAGGTGTCTAACTAGTGGTGGACTGCCATTTGTTAGGGATGTTGTAGTTGTGTGTCCCACACTGTAGATTCTTCATTGAGCAGGAGGTAGGCAGAATGACCTGCCAGGATGATGATGATGATGATGATGATGATGATGATAATAATTTATTAGGTTTATATACCACACTTCATCATAAGATTTCAGGGCGGTTCACAGATCCTTCAAACACTTCACTTGGTCCCCAAAATTCAGACCCTCCAAGTGTCCCTATTTTCAAGGGACGTCCCTGATTTAGTGAAGCCATCCCGGTTTCTGATTTGATCCCAGAATGTCCCACTTTTCCTTAGGATCTCCCTATTTTTATTGGAGAAATATTGGAGGGTATGGAGTTCTCTGACCCCTGAGCCATCTGAAGGCAATCCTGTATAAGGAAGTTTTTTTTAAAAAAATGTTTTATTGTGTTTTTATATACAGTGGTACCTTGGTTCTCAAACGATCCGTTCCGAAAGTCCGTTTGACATCTGAAATGTTTGGGGAAAACCAAGGTGTGGCTTCTGATTGGTGCAGGTGCCCCGGAAACAATAACCGACAGCCGCATCAAATGTTCAGCTTCCGAAAAAACATTCGAAAACTGGAACACTTATTTCCGGGTTTTCGGTGTTTGGGAACCAAGGCATTTGAGAACCAAGGTACCACTGTATGTTGGAAGCTGCCTAGAGTGGCTGGGGCAACCCAGTAAGATATGTGGGGTATAAATAGTAAAGTTATCATTATGGAATGGGGTGTCCCTATTTTCATCAGAGAAAGGTTGGAAGGTAGGAAAATTTGTTACAACAAGAAGCATCATCCTGCTATAAGAAGCAACCAAAGCAGCAGATACATTTCTCGGCCACTCTGCAAAGCCGTGCTGTCAATCACACAGACTCCAATGAAGTTTTCATCATTCCCGTTCAAAAAGAGGCGGCTGTCTGCATTTTCAGAAACTGGTTGCTTGAGACGTAGAGTGCTGAATTCTGCATTGTGCAAGACAGACAGCATGAAGATCTTGCGAAGACAACGGCACAAAGCATACCTGTTATCACTCACATCGTTGACTCGGGGCCAAAATCAACCGTGGGACAAGAAAAGACAGTAATTGTCTTGGTTGTTTAAGTGAACTCCAAAAGATCACTTACTGCTGTTTGTTTAATCCTAATGAGCGTCAGCCTCCTATGATTGCGTTTAAGTCTCTGCGGCGGCAATGCTTCTGGTTCATCCATATGTTGAAGACTCTCTAATTCTTGGAAGCCTAAATCATATAATGAAGGTGTCTTTGTTCAAGACTGCTTAGAACTCTTTCCCCTGAATCTCAGTTGTGTAGGGATTGATTGCGGCCCTAATCAGAGATGCACACTCTGTGTTTCTCTTTTACCGTTGCTTCACATCTCATAGAGTCATAGAGTTGGGAGGGACCATGAGGGTCATCTGAAGTCCAGACCCCCAACAATGCAGGGCTCAATCTTGAGATTGAGAGTCATGTTCTACTGACTGACCTATCCCAGCAGTTCCCTACCTTTTAAAGGAAGTTCTTGGGTTCAGTATTGTTTCAAAGGAAACTTTGATTCTGTGGGATGTGAAACACAGAGCAGTCAAGTACAACATCCCTAGAGTGGACATACAAAGGGGATGTCTGGACCAGCCAGTCGGAACTTCCTGTTTCCTCCTAGGCTTGCAGCCAAGAGAGGACAAAGGGAAATAGTTGTCAACCTTCCCTTTTTGCGGGAAATTCCCTTATTCCAGTGCCATTTCCCGCTGCTTCCCACTGCTATTCCGGATTGTTAGATATCCCGTAGACTGTCCCCGGGACAGGTGAGGCTTCTCATCCCTTATTTTCGAGGCTGCTGATCCCTTATTTTCAAATCTGAAAGTTGACAGCTATGCAAAGGGACTATCTCTTTATGGGATAGAGTCCAGGTATATTACTTTTGTAACTTAAGTCTGCCTTCTGGGATCCATCTGTGAACAGAATGAGTGAGTGAGTAAACTCTTTTTTATACTTTTATAGAAGACAGTGTCATGTCTATCTTTTTATGAGGGGCTAAAAGGGAAATAGCAAGGAAACTTATTTTAGAGGCTTTAGTGAGCCTGAGCAAATGCATCCACTGTGCAAGTTTAAAAGGGGAATGTTACTCTGCTAAATTGTAGAACTTGTTAACACAAGTTGGAAAGCATGTAATCGAACAATATATCCTCTCCTGCATCCCTGAACATTCCCACAGATTCCACCCATCAGGACCTCTGGTGATAGGTGAACGTCCCTTGGCTCAGTTTGGAATTGGTTCAGAGTGATCTATAAGCTTTTTGGGATAATTTTTTGGGAAGCCTTGCCTGTTTTCCAGCACTTCACTTCTGACTTACGATGTTAACATCCCATGTGGATGCTGCTACACATTATGATATTATTGTTCCCTGAAAATGGCAGAATTGGGAAGGGGTTTTGTAAGTCAACTAGTCCAATTTTCCACTAAAAGCAAAAGGTTTAGAGCTATGGCATCCACAAGAGGTGGCCATCCATCTTCTGCTTGAGAGCATCCAGTGACGGTAACCCAATAACTCCCAGATAAGGATGGGGGAGAGATGAGATTCAGTTTGCATTTACAGGCAAACATACCAATTCCACACTTTCTGGAACAATACACGAACTGAAATTTGCCCTTCTCTGAATTTTTGCTGTGTTTTTCTCCAGCCGAGTCATATGTAAAAGTACACATGGAGTGTGGTTAAGTGTGCATTATATTAAGGAAAGCAGCTTTGCAGGGGGGGGGGATGTGTATATTAGGCACAATTGCATAGAAAAATGTGTATATCAGAAGGAATTCATACTAAAACGAATCTACACGAGGACCTAAAAATAATAATCACAAACTGATTTGGAAATGTGGGGGGCTGAATTTAAGATTGGGGGAAATGAGATGCCGAAATGGACATATTCTCTCATCTTCATTCCCAGGTAAATTGGTTCCCTTGTCAAACTGCTCTTACTGTTAAGATATTTATCCTTACGTTCAACAAAAATCTACCCTCCTGTTAAATACCAACCTACTAGGTGTAGTTCAGCCTTCGAGGGCAGCAAGAGAAGATGTATCTGCCCTCTTCTGTGTGATAGCACTTCTGGTATTTGAAGACTGTGATAGCTCAGCTAGATTGCAGAGTCTCGGGATAGCTGGGTAGCTCAGTTGGGTTAGAGCATGCCAAGGTTCCAGGTTCGATCCCCTGCATATTCTTGCATTACAGGCGGTTCGACTAGATGATCCTCAGGTTCCCTCTCAACCTTATGATTCTATAAAATAAATAAGCTGATCCTGAGCTGTACAGGGGCTGAATATGTTAGTACCAACACTTCAAGCTTGGCCTTTTAGCAGGTGGGCAGTCCGTGAAATCTTGGAAAGGGGGGATTTTAAGGATTCTTAAGGACATACATAGTGGGACACGAGTGCTGCTGTCGTCTAAATGACTGAGCCTCTTGGGCTTGCCGATCAAAAGGTCAGCGGTTCGAATCCCCGTGATGGGGTGAGCTCTCGGTGCTCGGTCCCTGCTCCTGCCAACCTAGCAGTTCGAAAGCACACCAGTGCAAGTAGATAAAGAGGTACCGCTCAGGCGGGAAGGTAAACGGCGTTTCCGTGCGCTGCTCTGGTGTTGGTGTTCCATTGCGCCAGAAGCAGCTTAGTCATGCTGGCTACATGAGCCGGAAAAACTGTCCGCGGAGCAAATAAATGCCAGCTCGCTTGGCCTGTAAAGCGAGATGAGCGCCACAACCCCAGAGTCGTTCACAACTGGACTTAACTGTCAGGGGTCCCTTTACCTTTAAGGACATACTTAAGGACAAAGGACAGCTGCTCTTCCTTTAGTTACAGTAGCTACTACTCGGAGTTGAACCTACCTATATCAGAGCTGAAGCAGATTGTGGCACAGACATGCACAGTGGTAGGTCTGATCTTTGCGATAGGTTATCAGCCCTGCCTTTGAGAAGAAGCCTGACAGCTCGAGGTGTGTAGCAATGCAAATGAGAACTGCTTTCCACGAAAAGGAAAGAACAGCCAAGCTTCATCCCCAGTCTGCCGCTGGCAGAGCAATTAAATCTTGTCGGGTGTTGAGTTTCTTCAGGGGCCACTTTCAACAAGGGAAGGCAGGGCGAAGGCTCCGAGGTTTGACGCGATAATTGCCCAGCCTGGCAATGGAAATCCAAGCTCTGGCCTCTTTTGCCAGGAGAAGAACCAGCCACCACCTGTCCTTATTACAACCTGTCGACGGGGAGACCTTTTCGGTAGCCAAGCAATTAATCTGTGGGGCTTTGGTGTGTGTTTGAAAATTAGGACTCTTCCTGCATGGGAAGCAGAGGGAAAGGAAGTCTGAAAACGCACACGTTCGCCTTGGTTGATACTACAACTAATCCAGAATGCGGCAGCTAGACTGGTGACTGGAAGCAGCAGCCAATATCATATAACACTGGTCTTGAAAGACCTACATTGGCTCCCAATACATTTACTGTCACAATTCAAAGTGTTGGTGCTGACCTTTCAAGCCCTAAACGGCCTTGGCCCTGTGTACCCGAAGGAGTGTCTCTACCCCCATCGTTCAGCCCGGACACTGAGGTCCAGCTCCGAGGGCCTTCTGGCGGTTCCCTCCCTGTGAGAAGCGAAGTTACAGGGAACCAGGCAGAGGGCCTTTTTGGTGGTGGTGCCCGCCCTATGGAACACCCTCCCAGCAGATGTCAAGGAAATAAACAACTATCTGACTTTTAGAAGATATCTGAAGGCAGCCCTGTTTAGGGAAATTTTTAATGTTTGATCTTTTATCGTGTTTTTAATATTCTGTTTGGAGCCACCCAGAGTGGTTGGGAAAGGTAGATGAAGAATTACACAAGCTTTAGAAGACATCTGAAGGCAGCCCTGTATTGGGAAGTTTTCTAAAAAATGTTTGATGTTTTATTATGTTTCTGTATATGCTGGAAGCCACCCAGAGTGGCTGGGGCAACCCAGTCGGATGAGCAGGGGAACAAACAATAAAATGATGATGGTGAAGATGTACGCTGCCTACAGAAGCTGTGAAGGATGTGAGCATTGCATGGGACCAGGGCTGTCTTAAGCATATCCGGCGCTGTGGTGCAAAGATCCCTCCGGTGCCCCCCCCCCGGCAACTCCAAAACAAGGGAGGGGGCAGTGGAAAATGTCCTCTGCCTCCCCCACCACCCTGATCCCCTGGGTGGTGGCGGAAATCAAGCAGGAAAACATGCTGGCAGACATGCTCTCTGGTGTTGGGGTGCCCGAGAAGGCAGCCCCGGAAGGCTGCATGCCGCCTTTTGTCAGGAAGCAGGAGGAGGACAATGACCGGGAACAGGGGCATCTTTAGCAGGTGCAGAGGTTTGGGAAGGAAGCTGTGTGCCCTCCAGCCATATAGTTGGCGGGGTACAGCTGGCAGGCGTGCAGGGAAAGGGGAGGCTGCTGGCAAAGCCTCGCAGCTCCCCCACTCGCTAGGTTGCCCCTGAGAGGCCGGCGCCCTGGCGCAGTGAACCACTAAGACCATTGGGAAAGGCGGCTCTGCATGGGACAGTGTCCACGTGGGCTTTCTGCTCTTTGCTCACAAAACTCAGCCATTCTTTCCCTAAAAGTCAAGTGTAACGTGAGCACCACTCGCTGCTCTACAAGTCATGCATAGACTGCATGGGAGCTAGAGCCACCTCCTGCATCAAAAATCATAGAAGTGGGACCCACAACTCAATGTGGTCACCATTCATTTTATTAAATTTATATACCACCTTTTCCTCCAAGGAGATCCAGGTGATGAACATGGTTCTCCACTCCAGATTTTATCCTAACAACAACCCTGTGAGGCTGAGAGACAGTGACAGGCCCAAGGTAACCCAGTAAGCTTCATGGCTGAATGGAGATTTGAACCCTGCACTTGCAAGTCCTAATCCAACATTTGTTGTTGTTGTTTAGTCATTTAGTCGTGTCCGACTCTTTGTGACCCCATGGACCAGAGCATGCCAGGCACGCCTGTCTTCCACTGCCTCCCGCAGTTTGGTCAAACTCATGCTGGTAGCTTCGAGAACACTATCCAACCATCTCGTCCTCTGTCGTCCCCTTCTCCTTGTGCCCTCCATCTTTCCCAACATCAGGGTCTTTCCCAGGGAGTCTTCTCTTCTCATGAGGTGGCCAAAGTATTGGAGCCTCAGCTTCAGGATCTGCCCTTCCAGTGAGCACTCAGGGCTGATTTCCTTCAGAATGGATAGGTTTGATCTTCTTGCAATCCATGGGACTCTCAAGAGTCTCCTCCAGCATCATAATTCAAAAGCATCAATTCTTCGCCGATCAGCCTTCTTTATGGTCCAGCTTTCACTTCCATACATCACTACTGGGAAAACCATAGCTTTAACTGTACGGACCTTTTTTTGTAAGGTGATGTCTCTGCTTTTTAATGATCCATGAAGAGGTTAGTCCAACATGCTAACAGTTAAACCACATCGGTTCTTGAGTTTGGAGCCCTCCTGCAAATCCAGCCAGCCAGCCAGCTATGCCTCCTTTGAGAGGCTCCATTCCATTACCTCCTCACCATTCTCTCTCTCTTTCTCTCTCTCTCTCTCTCTCTCTCTCTCTCTCTCTCTCTCTCTCTCTCTCTCACACACACACACACACACACACACACACACACACACACACACCCCATACCAGAAACAACATTTTGGGTCTATTGAGTATACCTGGCCCCAGAGGGCTGGTTTTTTTTTTTTGAGGGAGGGGGCTCTTACATTTTCCCTCTCAATGTTTTCTTTTGTACCCCTGCAAATCTTGTGGTTCTGCTTAACATACTAGTATCATCTACGTCTTATTTCTAACTTGGTGACCCTGTTTGGCTGCAATCCAATCGGCTCTCACCAGCTGAGCTTGCTCTTAGAGGGAGTGTTTTTCACGCAAAAGCATACCATCATTCCTTACAACTATGCAAGGGAAAATGTGGGCTAGTAGTCCTCACCTTTCAAACATATATGGCAAAGTAACAGTAGCAGGAACTTTGAGCAGGTGTTGAAATCTTTCTTGTCACCACATTTAACTCCTGTATATCTTGAGACAAGGGACGTCTTAAGTGTTATTTTAAATTTAGGTCTCAGTCCCAGGGCCTGTCCTCAGCGATAAAGTTTTTAATTTCATTTATTCATTCTGTGGATCGCAACCTCTTTTCCTCTACCAAATGGAGCTGCCTGGAGCAAGTTACAAAAGCAAACCATCATAAATTATAAAAACCACATCAAAACAGAGAACAAGAGAAGCAGTATAACCAGAAAAGAATTAATGACTTAACATGGAGCCAAACTGCAATAAGAAGAGTTTATAATACAGACAGAAGGGGTGGGTGTGTAGATAAGAAGATTCCTGGTATTCCATCATTGCTTGAAAACCTTGCTTTTTCAGCAAAGGAAGAGACAGAATATTCTTGGTGGCAGGAAGCTTCACATATTGGGGGCCACCACCGAGAAGACCCTCTCGCATCTTGCCCCCAGTGCCAATAAAGCCTAGTGGCATGCAGAAAAGGACCTCATAAGATGACTTCAGCTTAGTGCAGGACCTGAATACAAGATGATTGCTTTCCACTGTCCACGCTGTCAGCCAAGGATGGGGAACTTTAGGCCGACCCCACGTTGTTGACCTGCAATGGCCATTAGTCCAAGCTATTGTGGCTGATAGTCAGGGATGACGGGAGAGGTAGTTGAGAAACTTCTGGAGGGCTGTATTAGACTGGCGGGTGGCGCTGTGGTCTAAACCACAGAGCCTAGGGCTTGCTGATCAGAAGGTCGAATCCCCGCCACGGGGTGAGCTCCCATTGCTCGGTCCCTGCTCCTGCCCACCTAGCAGTTAGAAAGCACGTCAAAGTGCAAGTAGATAAATAGGTACCGCTCCGGCGGGAAGGTAAATGGCGTTTCCGTGTGCTGTTCTGGTTTGCCAGAAGCGGCTTAGTCATGCTGGCCACATGACCCGGAAGCTGTACTCCGGCTCCCTCGGCCAGTAAAGCGAGATGAGCGCCACAACCCCAGAGTTGGCCACAACTGGACCTAAGGGTCAGGGGTCCCTTTCCCTTTCCCTTTAATGGACTGGCGGAATCATAGAATCCTAGAATCCCAGAACTGTAGATTTGGAAGGGAACCCCAAGGGTCATCTAGTCCAACCTCCTGCAATGCAGGAATCTCAGCTAAATCATCCATGACAGATGGTCATCCAACCATCTGGGGAATGGCGGGAGGTCCAGCTGGGGAACCCCCCAAGAGAAGGGACCCTAGGCCAGTGGTTCTCATACTTTTTCTCTGAGCCACAGAATAAAAACTTGCTCATGCCATGCCGATTTTTTTTATTGATAATAAATACATTGGGAAACAAAAAGAAACAATTCCTAGCAGGGCTTGACTTATAGCACAGAACACGACTACTTTATAATATGTTCATGGGACATCCAGAAAGTATATAACAATGCAGCTACATAAGAACGTGAATCACTCCCAAAATATAATTATAAACGAGCCTCGTGCATGTGTACCTTATGTATGCATACAAACTCAATTAGAGGTGTGAGTTTGCTTTTGGCGGGTAATCTCATTTATATGAGGTCTAATTGGAGACAAACTCTCATCTCCTCATCTACACAAAGAAGGTTTTCTCTTTCCCCATCATCCATATTTGTCAGAATTGAAAATCCATGTTAGCAACAATGCATTGTGGAGAACTGCAGAATAATAGCCAATGCTCTTGAAGAGAGGCGTGGGTACTGTTTCTGGTTATATATTTAATATATATATATTGGATATACACAATATATTAATATTGATATCATACTATACTAAAATGTTTAAATGTTTCTTTGATTGTCCTCATAGGAGCCAGCTCCTTGGGGCCGAGGTCCCTTCGTGTGCCCCCCCCCCCAAAAAAATATATGAGCCCTAAAAGCCCTAAATGGCCTTGGCCCAGTATACCTGAAGGAGCGTCTCCACACCCTTCATTCAGCCCAGGCACTGAGGTCCAGCTCCGAGGACCTTCTGGCAGTTCCCTCCCTGCAAGAAGTGAGGTTACAGGGAACCAGGCAGAGGGCCTTCTCGGTGGTGGCACCCGCCTTGTGGAATGCCCTTCCATCAGATGTCAAGGAAATAAGAAACTATCCTACTTTTAAAAGACATCTGAAAGCAGCCCTGCTTAGGGAAGTTTTTACTGTTTAATGATGTATTGTGTTTTTAATATTCAATTGGGAGCCGCCCAGATTTGCTGGGGAAACCCAGCCAGATGGGCGACGTATAAATAAATTGTTGTTGTTGTTGTTGTTTGTTTATTATTATAGCGGGCCAGGTCCCCCAAAGTTGATGGGCACTGCCATTCAAATGGGGGAGGGGTGTGCCATGTTTTGTCATTGATCTTGTGGGGCCGGGGCTTACCTGCCCCCTCCATATTTTATTCAAGTGGGCACCATTGCTTGCCCTTGAATCTTCCTGCCACACTTGCCACCCTCTCCTGCCCACCCTTTGGGCACCACTGCCCTAGGCAAAGTGCCCTCTGGGGAGGGTGGCGGGTCTCCTCATGTCAGTAGACCCTGGCAGACTTAGGTGGTGGTGATGGAGACAGCAGCAGCGATCTGAGAAGCACCCGATGCCTCAATCTGGCTGCCATTTTAATTACCCACAAGGCCTCAGAGGAGCACGATGGCTACATTCATACCACACAATTACTACCAGGCCACTTTAGAAAGTCTCAGCTTCCCCCAAAGCATCCTGGGAGCTGTCATTTGCTAAGGATTCTGGGAGTTGTTAGGAGATTCCCTACTCCTCTCAGGGAGCTACAATTCCCAGAGTTCCTTCTCTCTGAGAATGGCAGCTCTGTGAGGGGAGTGTGTTAACAACTCTCAGGACCTTTAACAAATCACAGCTCCCATAATCCTTTGGTGGAAGCCATGACAGTTTGAATCATAGTGCTTTATATGTCTTGGGTGAATGTGGCCTATATCAGGGGACTGTGGGGAACTGAAACCCGAAGCCAGATCCAACAGTCTAGTGACTTTTGGAGTGCTGGACTAGAAAAATAATTTAATTCTTTAAAGGGAGGGTCAGGAGCAGTGGCATAGCTACCTGCTCTGGCACTGGGTGCAGTGTACAGGGGTGAGAGGCGAGCGTCCCAGGGGGCTGGGGCAGCCGTGATGTCACCCCCCCGGGATGGCATCCGGAGCGAACCGCTCCCTCCGCTCCCACCTTCGTCCACCATTGCCCAGGAGGGCAGGCATGAACAGTGGACAATGGTGGGGTGTCAACAGCTGGCCAAGAATCTCAGGTCCCCCAAGTGCTGACACCCACCCTGTTTGAGTTATTGTTATTTATTAAATTTGTAAATTTGATTTTCACAGAGGTTGACGGCAGTTTCTGAGCAATGGGAAACAGGCAATCTTCACATGCTCTGAAATGCTCCTTTCGTCTTACCTTATCATATACAGGGGTACCTCGGGTTACATACGCTTCAGGTTACAGACGCTTCAGGTTACAGACTCCGCTAACCCAGAAATAGTACCTCAGGTTAAGAACTTTGCTTCAGGATGAGAACAGAAATCACACGGTAGCAGCGCGGCGGCAGCGGAGGCCCCATTAGCTAAAGTGGTGCTTCAGGTTAAGTACAGTTTCAGGTTAAGAACGGACCTCCAGAACAAATTAAGTACCTAACCCGAGGTACCACTGTACTCCAGGGACTAAGGTCCATGTAACGCTGGAGAAGGGCAAGACTCTGCCTAGTTCAGGCTGAGGACTGAGCAGCCCAAAAGTCAGCGCACCCCATTCCAGCCCCTGCAGTTCTGTTTGCTTAAGAGGAGGAGACCCTGTCATCGCGAGTGGGACATTTTGCAGAAGAAGTCTGGAAGGATGTGACGCCTCCAGAATGAGGCCATCTCCCGACTGTGTTTCCAGTCAACGTCATTTGGAAGCAATGCTGTCACACGTAGAAATGTAGAACCAGGCATTCCTTTCTCCACCTACTCCCTAATCGTTTCTACCCTGATACAAACAGTATTTGGCCCGAGGAGTGACCAAATTCTGTCAGACTCATATCTAACTCAGATCAGTTCTCCTTGCTGGTCCCACTTTTGCTAACGCTCTGTTTTCTCCCCCATTTCTTGGGTGTCCTCCGTCAGCCCTTGACAAGCTACCCAAGAAAGGTTTCCAAGATGCCGGGGTTAAGATTAACATCCTTGGCTGCGATTTCTCCCCTTGCATTCATACAGCTTCCCAAAAGAAACATTACGGCTCAGTGCAAACACTGTATTTCACTCAGCAAGGCTGACACCTCTGAGCCTGCTTCACTGGCCCTTTTTGATCGCGCTAGACCAGGAGGCAGAGAACATACCCTCTTGGTTTTATGGGGTGGTGGCCATAAGGCTGAGCTCATCTATGAAATATAGGCATGTAGCATTGCAGAAGAAGCCTTAGCCAAGAACTGAGCTGCAGAACTTGTCTGAATATCAGGGTCCCAGGTGATATTATTATTACAGGGGTACCTCTGGATGTGAACGGGAACCGTTCTGGAGCCCCGTTCGCATCCAGAAGCGAATGCAACCCACGTCTGCGCGTGCGCAGGTCACAATTCGCCACTTCTGCACATGCGCATGACGTCATTTTGACTGTCTGCGCATGCGCGAGCGGCGAAACCCGGAAGTAACACTCTCTGTTACTTCCAGGTCTCCGCAGCACGCAACCCGAAAATATTTATCCCAAAGCTACTTCAACCTGAGGTATTACTGTATTACCGTATTGGCCTGAATATCAGCTACACCTTTAAAATGGGGGGGGGGGGGAGGGAGAGAGAGAAAAATACCTGAATATAAGCCACTCCCATAAAATTCCACAGGCACTCACACCCGTTCCATTTTACCATATGTCTGTTTCAGCAGCGACATCGTAAAAGCCAATATTTGTAAGGTTGAGAATTTAAGCCGCACTTTAACTTTTCACAGTCGGAATTTGGGGGGAAAGTGTGGCTTATATTTGGGCCAATATGGTATTATTATTTAAATAGGAGCACACAAAATAGTAAAAAAGACAGAAAAGCTTCTGAGCATGTACAGAGTGCTCTTCTCTTACTACTGAGTGATGATGGTGTAGTGGGGAGGGGTGGCCACAGGGACAGTTGCTTTGGGTGCAAAACGGTTAGGGGTGCAAAACATCCACACCCAGTGCTGCCTCAATACAGCTGTGCGCTTCTGCCGCTGAGCTCTGTTGAAACACATGGAGCTTCTCCATGTGTACCAGGAAGTGACCTCTCCAAACAACTGAATGACTCTTCTTTCCTTATCTCTGCAGCTGTGATCACCTGGGTGGCATACACGCCATTAGGCAATTGAGTGTGCCTGCTTCCTCCCTCTGTTCCCCTCAGTCTTACTCCTGCCCCGGGCACTGGCAACCCCTGCTACACCACCGGAGATGACAGCCAGTATCACAAAGCTGGGACTGCAGAGCAAGGCACACGAATTAGAAGGACACATGCCCAGGCAGCTTGATGACATTATGGCATAGCACAGAGCTTTCCAAACTTTTCATGTTGGTGACACACTTTTTAAGACACGTGTCATTTCGTGACACAGTAATTCAGTTTTACTAGCAAATCAGAGGTTGAACTAACCCCTTTCCAGCTCCGGGAGAAGCCCGGGGAGCATTTGCGCGACACACCTATGCATTGCAGCTGAAGGAACAATGTGTTGCAACACACAGTTTGGAAAGCTCTGGTGTAGCAGTTAGAGGGTTGGCCCAAGCCCTGGTTTGAATCCCCACTTGGCTATGAAGCGCACTGGGCGGCCTTGGCCCAGTCACTGTCTCACAGTGTTCTTGCAAGGATAAAATGCAAAGTGCAAAGTCCCCGCCTTCGACGCGCTGCGCGCACAGCCGGAGCACAAAGCTTCTCCTTCTCCCCATCAGCGGCCCGGACGTTCTCAATATGAGCAGCATCGCCTGCGTCAAGAGACACCAGGTAAGCAGGGGCTGCGAGGCCCACCGGAGCCTCTTTCCAGCGAGGGACCGCGTGTGTTTCCTTGGACTGTTTGGAGGACAGGTGAGATGGAAATGTAGAAATAAAAAGAAATGGAATATTTAGAGGTCACTGCATTGTAAGTGAAGCTGATGGTGCCTTTGCTTGGATGGCCATGTGTCCTACCGCACAGAGGACAATCCTCTGTTTGAAGGGCTCTCAGAGGATAGTTGCCTATTTGAAGGTAACCTCTCTTTGAAGGACTGTCTGGCCCAAGTCCAGCTGAAAGATGAAGAACTCTATGATTCTTACAGAAGGAAGAGTAGGCAGGGCCTTGAAGTTGCTCACCTATGCCTAGCACGTGGTGGTCCAACCCATGGCCCACAGGCCACATGAGGGCTTTTTTTTTGGCAGCCCTTGCTAAGTGTCAAAACAATGTTGCAAGTGGTAATGGCCATTCTCTTCCACTTTATCTCTATGTTCCTTCTGACAATTCCACATGAAAGCAGTAATGTGGAGGTGGTGCCACGGTCTAATGACCAATGGGCTATGTTTATTTACTGGCTTCACAAGAGACTTAAATTGTTTTGACTAGAAGCCTTATATAAATTATATTATTATTATTATTATTATTATTATTATTATTATTATTATTATTACCCTGCCTTTTTATCCTGACAGTAACTCGATGTCTGTGTTGTTAATGAAAGTGCATACATCTCTTTGTGCATTAATTTTTGTGCTTGTGTATTAAATTAAACGGCTTTAGAATGGTGATGGAAGCTACATAGTTATTAATGATTCTTTCCCTCTGCTTTTTCTCTTTTCTTTGTCTTTCCCCCTTTATTATTTTATATTGGATTTGTTTCATTTTTATTGTATTATATATTGCAAACCTTTAATAAGTTTGTTTCAAAAATTAAACAAAAATGGTTTAATAAATAAACATTAAAATGGTGCATTTTAAATAATACTGCACTATGGAAATTTAATTCAGCACAGCCCCACTTTGCTCTGGTGGGGGTGGGGTGATTCAGGTGGTGTCAGTGGAAAGGGATGGACTGGCACACCCCTCCCCCCACCAGGTGAGAGTACACCTGCCCCGGACACCTGCAACTGACGCTATGTCACTGGTGGCACTTAAATCCATCTGATCATTTTCTAATCTACAATGCATAGCCTACGTTTCTTCCCACTCCACCGCAGGAATATGCTGTGGTTAGACCTATTCTGGACCTGTTCATTCAATCTCCACTCACCCCAGATCAGTTTTGCAGGTCCTCAATGCTCATTGTATGTGCCTGAGGAAAGAAAGCAGGAAACCAATTTTTAGGAAGGACATGTAAAAGAAAAAAACAGAAGAAGAAGAGGAGGAAGAGGAGGAGTTTGGACTTGATATCCCGCCTTTCCACCCCCCTTAAGGAGTCTCAAAGTGGCTAACATTCTCCTTTCCCTTCCTCCCCCACAACAAACACTCTGTGAGATGAGTGGGGCTGAGAGACTTCAGAGAAGTGTGACTGGCCCAAGGTCACCCAGCAGCTGCATGTGGAGGAGCGGGGAAGCGAACCTGGTTCACCAGATTACGAGTCCACCGCTGTTAACCACCACACCACTGCTGGCTCCCAGAAGATGGAAAAGACGAGAGAGGAAATTATAGGTGAATTATAGGAAGTGTGAGGGACAGTGCCTATCTGCAGAATGCAAGCATAAAATAAAAATTAGGAAGGAAAAGTCCGCACTGCCCTTCAAGAGAAGTCCCATGGCTGCCTTACACAAAAGAAAAAATACAGATGAGTAGAAAAGTGTAAAAGAAGTAGAAGAAGAAAGGAAAGGACATCATAGAGTTGGAAGGGATTCCAAGAGTTGTCCAGTCCAACCCCCTGCAATACAGCAATCTCAGCATGTGGTTTCCCATCCAATCTGAAATCATACCAGACCCTGCTTAGCTTTGCAACTGTGCTAGCAGCTTTGGTGCTGCACCACTAAGGATGAAGGAAAGGAAGGGAAGACAAAGGGTATTCCTGTCTGTTGCTGTTTTGGGGTGGGTTTGAGGCACATGCCAGCAAATTCAGGTGGTCGGGATAGTTTGGGAAACAAACCAGTTCCCCCCTAAAGATCAGGGCTTCTTGCGTTATGGAATGTGATCGAGAAATGCACTGCAAAGCGTGGGACGACACCTGTGGAGATGGCACATTATCTAATCTCTCTGCAAACCGATCAGAACAAATGCCCATTAAAATGCCAACATTGTCTAATCTCCCTGCAAGCAAATCAGGACGAATGCACAATAAACAGGTCATCTGGATGTAAAGAGGAGCCAAGCAGGCAGGCAAATAAATATTTTTGTTCAAAAAAACCCTCTTAACCACCTTCTTGTCTAGCGCTCCAAGCCATGTGCAAAGATTACAATGCTTGATGTTCCAGCAGCTGCAGGACGTTAGATCATATTTTCCCTACATTTTTTTTCCAGTTTGGACTCTCCTCCTGCCAGGGAGGAGGGGGGGGGGAATCCAGGATGTGAAGGAGAAGGAAGAGCAGGTTCAAGGCCATAAACTCGCACAAACCTTCGAAGATAATGGAAGTCCAGACAGCTGTAATTATGCACTCGTGATGGAACTGGGGAAACAGAAAGGATGGAGGAAAGACAGCAAGGAAGAAGGAACGGAGAAGAAAAGAGCGAAGGAAAAGCCACAATAACAACGGCAAAAGCCTGGAGCCAAGCACAGAAGCTCCGGTTTAATGGAAGCCCAAGGAGAAGTTAATAACAAGACAAGAGAAGTCTTTACAGACAGCCTGGCGTCTGGCCTCCCACACACGGCTGAAGCCTTGCTCAGCGAGTGGCAGCAGCGCAACTATGAATAATAAATCCGCCAAGGAGGAAAACCTAGGGGGCAAGAGGAGGAGGAGGGTGTGTTTGCAAACAGGGAACTTTCTGCCGCCCGTGTTGATTTAACCTTCCCCACTTTGCTGGACCATAAAGAAGGCTGATCGCCGAAGAATTGATGCTTTTGAATTCTGGTGCTGGAGGAGACTCTTGAGAGTCCCATGGACTGCAAGAAGATCAAACCTCTCGATTCTGAAGGAAATCAGCCCTGAGTGCTCACTGGAAGGACAGATCCTGAAGCTGAAGCTCCAATACTTTGGCCACCTCATGAGAAGAGAAGTCTCCCTGGAAAAGACCCTGATGCTGGGAAAGATGGAGGGCACAAGGAGAAGGGGATGAGATGGTTGGGCAGTGTTCTTGAAGCTACCAACATGAGTTTGACCAAACTGCGGGAGGCAGTGGAAGACAGGAGTGCCTGGCGTGCTCTGGCCCATGGGGTCACGAAGAGTCGGACACGACTAAACGACTAAACAACAACAACAACCTTGCAGAGGTATCAAAGCAGAGGGCTGCCCAAGTGGTATCTTGGTTTTTCTTTGAGCCGGAAATTCCATGGAGCTCTCGCAGTGTAGTGGTTAAAGTGTTGGGCAAAGACCCAGGAGTTCTGGTACCCACTCAGCAGGGCCGGCTCAAGAAATTGTGCTGCCCGAGGCGGAAGGAGAAATCAGGGTCCTCTCCTTGCATGTGCTAAATGGGTTGGCGAACAAATCTTCCTTCAGCGCTGGTGACAGGATAACGTTCCTGCAGTGCACTCGAAGGTAGCAAGTTAATTTAGGAAAACACAAAAGACCTGTGGTACACTAAGTTCTGGTCCCCCACAGAGAGAAGTGGCTATGAGTGGGGGGTCTCAGTAGTGGGGTAGGAGAGCTGAAAAGAATGCCACTATATTTCACATCTGATAATAATAGTAATAGTAGTTGTTATTTATTTATTTATTTATTTGTTTATTTATTTATTTATTTACCGCCCATCTGACTGGGTTTCCCCAGCCACTCTGGGCAGCTCCCAACAGAACATTAAAAACACAATGGAAGATCAAACATTAAAAACTTCCCTAAACAGGGCTGCTTTCAGGTTCTTCTAAAAGTCAGATAGTTGTTTTTTCCCTTGACATCTGAACAGGTGTGTTTGTGTGTGTGTGTGTGTGTCTGTGTGTCTGTGTGTGTGTGTGTGTGCATTCCACAGGGCAGGCGCCACTACCAAGAAGGCCCTCTGCCTGGTTCTCTGTAACCTCACTTCTCACAGTGATGGAACCCCCAGAAGGCCCTCGGTGCTGGACCTCAGTGTCTGGGCTGAACAACGGGGGTGGAGACACTCTTTCAGGTATACTGGGCCGATGCCATTTAAGGCTTTAAAGGTCAGCACCAACACTTTGAACTGTGCTCGGAAACCCTTGGGTTTCAGACAGTGCATGGGCAGATGAGGCTAAAAAGCCCAGGACACAAATTTTCACGGCCCTCTTAGTGGCTATGGTGGCTCATTTACCAGAAGTCATGTATTTAAAGCAGTGGCGTAGCATGGGGGGTGCAGGGGGGGCCAGCCACACCGGATGCAACATCTGGGGGTTAGGGTTAGGGGGCGCAAATCCACGGGTTAGGAGGCGCAAATTACTTGCCTTGCCCCGGGTGCTGACAACCCACGCTATGCCACTGATTTAAAGTTAGCTCTGGGAATGTATGCTCGATTCTGACCCAACTAAGCCTCCTGGTGTTTATTGTGCTCTAGGAGGCCTAGTTCGGTCAGAATCAAGTATACACTTCCAGAGTGGGTCACGTGACTCACCTGGAAGTGCATCCCGGAAGACACGCACCCCAGTTTTGCACCGGGACATGTTGGAGTGTATGGCTTAGCATGTAGAAGGTGCCATGTTCAATCTCTGGCCTTTCCAGGTAAGACTAAGAAAGTGTCTGGTAAGCGCCACCTGGCAGTCAGTGTAGACCAGGAGTGTGGACCCTGTGGCCTTCCAGATGTTCTTGAGCTCCAGATCCCATTGTCTTTTATTACATTTGTGCGCTGCCTACTCCAGGGTGCCCCCAGATATTTTGGACTACAGCCATTGCCCCTGAGCACCAGCCTTGCTGGCTGAGGCTGATGGGATTTGTAGTCCAAAACATTGGAAGAGCACCACCATTAGCCACCACAGGCCTACAATGGAGCCTCTGGGAGACTTATACAGCACGTAATTAAAAGTACATAAATACAATTGACGTAAGAATGTCAGTAACCCACCCCTCCACTATATAAAACTGCACATTAGCAGGCCGTGCTGGTCAAGACTGGAGAGTCCCCAGTTCTCCACCTCTGATGTAGCCAGTATTGAGCTAGGTGGTGTCATGGCCTCATTTGGTATGATAGCTTCTTATATTCCTGGAGTTAGTGTGGTGTAGTGGTTAAGAGCGGTAGTCTTGTAATCTGGTGAACCGGGTTCGCTTCCCCACTCCTCCACATGCAGCTGCTGGGTGACCTTGGGCTAGTCACACTTCTCTGAAGTCTCTCAGCCTCACTCACCTCACAGAGTGTTTGTTGTGGGGGAGGAAGGGAAAGGAGAATGTTAGCCGCTTTGAGACTCCTTTGGGTAGTGATAATGCGGGATATCAAATCCAAATTCTCCTTCTTCTACTACTATTTAAATGTTACATGATTTCTCTTCTGGCTTTGTATTTCTTTCTTTCTTTCCTCGTCCCTCTTGTCAGTGTTCTTTCCAGAGTGCCTGGCAGTAATTGGGAAGCACAATTTTCCGCCAGATGAACCCCCCCTCCCCCGCAGACCCCCTTGTTATTCTCCCCTCGGCCTGACGTGTTAAGCTGATTTGGGTGGGTGGGTGGAGATGTAATTGCAGCCTGCATCTGGAACCCTTTTGAGAAGGTGTGGAGGTGTCAACAAGAAATGTGCCATATTTGATCAATTATTCCACTAATTAACTCCAGCCTTTGTGTCTGTTCCATGGCAGAAGAGCAGCTCACATGGCCTCTTTTAACTACTATTTGGCCACGGTGACCATTAATTGGAGGGGGTCAAGGAAGAAAGGAGAGGGACCAATGTTAGCATGGACTGCATTGTGTTGGAGGAACTTTGCACCCAGCTACTTCAGAGGTGAGGAACCCTCCAGATGTTGTCAGACTCTAACTACAATCATCCCTGGCCTGGTCAGGATGGATGGGAGTTGTAGTCCAGGAACAGTTTCTCCATCCCTATGCTACAGCTTCCAGATCCACCATCAGTCAGCACCATCAGAGAAGCACTGGCAGATCCAGGTTCCTATTTGAATTTAATCGCAGATGTAATATAGCTTAACAGGGATGTGGGTGGCACTGTGGGTTAAACCACAGAGCCTAGGACTTGCCAATCAGAAGGTTGGCAGTTCGAATCCCCGCGACGGGGTGAGCTCCTGTTGCTCGGTCTCCGCTCCTGCCAACCTAGCAATTCGAAAACACGTCAAAGTGCAAGTAGATAAATAGGTACCGCTCCCGCAGGAAGGTAAACGGCGTTTCTGTGCGCTGCTCTGGTTCACCAGAAGCGGCTTAGTCATGCTGGCCACATGACCCAGAAGCTGTACCCCGGCTCCCTCGGCCAGTAAAGCGAGATGAGCGCCACAACCGCAGAGTCGGTCACAACTGGACTTAATGGTCAGGGGTCCCTTTACCTAATATAGCTTAACATCTGCACGGTGATTTCAAGGATTCAAAGTGCTTCTCACACATTGTCTAATTACAACAATCCACTTAGAGAAGTTGGTCTTGCTCTCATCCCCATTTTGCAGATGGCAGGATGGAGAGAGAGAGAGAGAGAGAGAGAGAGAGAGAGAGAGAGAGAGAGAGAGAGAAGCTGGCCTAAGGCCACTGTGAAAATTGGTGTAGGGGTGAGATTCGAACTCGGGACTTGATTTGCAGCTCAGCTGCTATTCTGCACCGGCTTCCACAGATCTTCCTCTTGACTCTCCCCCCCGCCCCAGCATATGTTGAAAGGCTTTGTGTTTCTTATTCACTTGCTGAATTCAATTTTGCAACTTTCCCCCAAGAAACCTGAGTCTACATTGGCCAGACACTGGAGTTTCCATGACGAGATAGAAATTATTCTATTTGCACCAAATTAAGGAGTAGAACCAACTGTCGCCAGAACGTGCCTCCAGAGTCCAGGCTCCCTGTTGCATTTGCTACAGTAGTCTAATATGGCTACCTCCCCTGTGGAATTTGCTACTGCTTAAACAGCCACCATGAAGAACTTTAAGTGGAGAGTGTTGTTGAAATGTTGAGCGGGGAGGTATATGGCAGTAACATGGTGACATCCGCCAGCTTGCAGGCTTGAGGCATGCTTTTGGATACAAAACATTGATGCTGTCTCAGCCCAAGCACAATTTTCTGGTTCTAATTTGCGGGTATAAACAGGAGGCACCTGAAGCAGCAGCACAATTTTCTGGCAGGCTTTGAAACAGCCGCTTCCAAGATTGGAAGGAGCTTAGAGGCAAGATCCCCAATCGTCCCCCAACGAAAGATGCAACGTGCCATCTTGGAGGCAGTGAGATGGAGAGTCCCCAAAGAAAACATGAATGGGATGGACAAACATGTCCTATTTCCCTTTCTCTCCATTTCTTGGTTTTTTCCCCATTCTGAAGTTCAGTTCTCCCCACTTCCACATCAATTTGTGATTTATTTATTTTTTTAAGTCTCTGTGAAAATTTCCCGGCATTTTAGTATGAATTTCTCCTAAAATACACAGTTTTGCCTAACATACCCATTTTTTGCAAAGCGATTTCCCCATATGTAATGCATATTGTCACAAAGATACGAATTTTCTGCCCTAGTACAGTGGTACCTCGGGTTAAGTACTTCATTCGTTCCGGAGATCCGTACGTAACCTGAAACTGTTCTTAACCTGAAGCACCACTTTAGCTAATGGGGCCTCCCGCTGCCGCTGCACCACTGGAGCAGGATTTCTGTTCTCATCCTGAAGCAAAGTTCTTAACCTGAAGCAATATTTCTGGGTTAACGGAGTCTGTAACCTGAAGCATATGTAACCCGAGGTACCACTGTATATGCATTCTGGTACGCATCACTCGGCTAGAGAACTACATTACAAAATGCAGAGAAGTGAGAATTTTGAAGGATGGCCATGCATTACTATTATAATTAGTAGTAGTACTACTATTACTGCTACTACTAGTAGTAGTATACCGCCCTCCCCTCCAGAGGTGAAGGAAGGGTGGATGCTAGCAGCCACTGTCACCCCTGGGTGTATTCTAAGTAAGAAGGCAGGGAGGACGGGGTGGCTGGGGGCAGACTGAAGTTGGTGGGGCAGTGCCTCAATTGCCCAATTGCCCCCTTGGAGACGAGGGAGGAGGGGAGCAGTAGGAGCAGCTGGCCCTGTGAATCTGGTGCAGCCTTAGCCCCCACCTCCTCCTCAGCTGCCTGTCCTGAGTCTGCAGTGTTGTCTGCCTCTCCTTCCTCTCTCTCACTCAAGCCTGTTGCTTGTTCAGCATCCAACCATTGTGCCCCCCCCCATTCTCTGACCTCTCCCCACGACTGAGCCTTCCTGTTCTGAGACCTCCAAAGGGGGTTCTCCAGCTAAAGCCTCCCACCACTCCTCATCGTCTCTGACAACATGAGACTCTTAATCTCATGGTTGTGAGTTCAACCCCCACGTTGGGCAAAATATTCCCGTGTTGTAGATGACCCTCATGGTCCCTTCCAAGTCTGTAATTATATGACTTTGCTATCTATGACTTTGCTTCTGCTGGCCCCTGCCCTTCTCGTCACACAATTCTTGCCTCGTATAAAGTTGGTGCGGAGAACTTCTGGCCTGCGGGCCGAATAAGGCAAGCAATTCTTCCTCATAGAATACATTTTGGTACGGTATAGCTCAGTCAGAAGAGCACGAGACCCTTCATCTCAGAGTCATGGATTTGAAAGCCCTACATTGAGCCAAAGATTTCTGCATTGCAGGGGGCTGGACTAAATGACCCTTGTGGTCCTCCCAGCTCTACAATTATAGGATTCTACTTTCACTAATATCTTCATTCTTAGAGACATTCCCCACTAATACAGTGGTACCTCAGGTTAAGTACTTAATTCGTTCTGGAGGTCCATTCTTAACCTGAAACTGTTCTTAACCTGAAGCAACACTTTAGCTAATGGGGCTTCCTGCTGCTGCTGCGCCTCCAGAGCACGATTTCTCTTCTCATCCTGAAGCAAAGTTCTTAACCTGAGGTATTATTTCTGGGTTAGCGGAGTCTGTAACCTGAAGCGTATGTAACCTGAAGCGTATGTAACCCAAGGTACCACTGTACGTGGGTATTTGTAAACAGTGGTTGGTTAGAGAACCGTATCGCAAAATTCAGATACGTGTGAATTTTGGAGGTGTGTCACCTTTTGGTTCTTGTACTGTTTTTGGAAGGTGAAAATTTGATAAATTTGGCTTTAAAGGTGACGTGAATCCAATTTCTCCCTCTGTCCCTTCATGCTCCTAATTGGGTCAAGGATTACCAACTCTTGAAAACAAATCCCACAATATGAGGGTGTTATTATCTGCTCCTTGCAAGCTCATTTGCACGATGCTATGATGAAGTGGGGAATGCAGGTGGCGCTGTGGGTGAAGCCACAGAGCCTAGGACTTGCCGATCAGAAGGTCGGCGGTTCGAATCCCCGCGACGGGGTGAGCGCCCGTTGCTTGGTCCCTGCTCCTGCCAACGTAGCAGTTCGAAAGCACGTCAAAGTGCAAGTAGATAAATAGGTACCACTCTGGCGGGAAGGTAAATGGCATTTCTGTGTGCTGCTCTGGTTTGCCAGAAGCGGCTTAGTTATGCTGGCCACATGACCTGGAAACTGTACGCCGGCTCCCTCGGCCAATAAAGCGAGATGAGCGCTGCAACCCCAGAGTCAGCCACAACTAGACCTAATGGTCAGGGGTCCCTTTACCTTTATGATGACGCGGACCCTAGTCCACAGGAGCTCTGAATGCCATCGTGGAGCCTAATTCAAGAGTGCCTTGAACACATTGAGCCTAATTCAAGAGTGCCTCTGTGCATGTACTGGGTGCTTCCCCCCCTTTCTTTTGCCTTGAGCGCAGCCTCACCCATTTGGGATTTTGGAAGCCTTCCAGACTAAGAAGACCTGATTCCCTAGCCAGACTTGCTCAGGGCCCCCGTTGCTGTCTCCTTCTGGATATGTCAAAGCAGACTGTTTGAGGGGAAGAATCTGTCAGTGCTTTCAAAGAGTTGACAGGAAAAGGTGAACCCACATCTGACAATGTTCTCAGTCCCCACTTGTGACGGCTTTTCTTTGCTAATGACAGAAAATTGCTTTGTTGCCCAGGTTCTGGGGGAGGGCAAGTGATTGACAAGGGAAATAGCAGAGAGTCGTTCCCCCCACCCCACCCCACCCCCACTTTGCTAAGAGGCAAAGTGGAGTCCCTGGCAAGAGAAAGATCGGGGGGGGGGAGGTAGCAGAAGCAGACAAATCATGTTTCACCCCCATTCTGCTGAAAATAGAAACAGCACTTAGATGGTTCCAACTCCCTCCCTCCTTGTACTTCATCAGAGACAGATAGCGCCCTTAGATCTGAGCTATGTAAAAGTATGTTTCAAGTATCTGTATGGATGAAAGATGTTCCCTGGGGCAGAATGCGACACCTCAAGAATCCCAGCTTGCCTTGACCCACCATGAACACTAAGCAATTTTCTAGAATGCATACTGCCTGGTTATGGTAGATCTCTCCCTCCCCCCCCCCCAATTATATTTTATTAAGTTTCAGCATTTTTTTACAGTTTAGCTATTCCTCTTATTTTGTTGACTTCCAACCCCTTTTCCCATGGAGTAGTTGTTTCTCCCCTTCTGCTGAACAATGTTATAATCTAATAATTTTAGTGGTTCATAGCTCAACTCCTGCTCGTGAGTTCATCATATGATAATATTTCTTTAAATAGTCCCCCAAAAGGCATCTATTCTTCCATAAAACACTCATCATTATATCCTCTTTATTTTGCCAGTTCTGCATAGTCCATTGTCTTACAGTGGTACCTCAGGTTAAGAACTTAATTCGTTCTGGAGGTCCATTCTTAACCTGAAACTGTTCTTAACCTGGGGTACCACTTTAGCTAAAGGGGCCTCCTGCTGCTGCCGCACTGCCGGCGTGTGATTTCTGTTCTCATCCTGAAGCAAAGTTCTTAGCTTGAGGCACTATTTCTGGGTTAGCGGGGGTCTGTAACCTGAAGCGTCTGTAACCCGAGGTACCACTGTATTTATCCATGGTTGTTATGTTGGAACATCTTCCTCCTTCCATTTCTGGTACATCGTTCCTGCTTATGAATATCTTCTAGTCAGAGGATGGGAAAGATCTGTTGGGCAGGATGAATGGCTCTGTATTTTGAGCAAGGGTGTGTGTGTGTGTGTGTGTGTGTGTGTGTGTGTGTGTGACTAGTTGGCCTTTCTGGTTCTTTTCAGCCATTTTGGATACCATGATAGAAAAGGGAGGCGTATTTATTTATTTAAATAAATAAATAAAACAGAACATGGAATGCTGCATGTTCCTAGTCCTAGAGAGCCAGCATGGTGTAGTGGTTAAGAGCGGTAGACTCGTAATCTGGTGAACTGAGTTCGCATCCCCGCTCCTCCACATGCAGCTGCTGGGTGACCTTGGGCTAGTCACACTTTTCTGAAGTCTCTCAGCCTCACTCACCTCCCAGGGTGATTGTTGTGGGGAAGGGAAAAGGAGATTGTTAGCCGCTTTGAGACTCCTTAAGGGGAGTGAAAGGCAGGATATCAAGTGCAAACTCCTCCTCCTCCTCCTCCTTATGTATGAAGGATAGAAAAAGAGAGAGAGAAGATACTAGCTTGTTCTGGAATCTAGAATAGGACTTGACATGTGCTACATGCACAGCATACCTTTAAAGAATAGTTAAAGCACATTTCTTCTCCTCCCATGCACAAAAAAATGAATCCTGGGAGTTACAGTTCATTAAAGGTGCTGGGAAGTGTAGTTCTGTGAGGGGTAAATGACAGCCCCCCCATTTTTAAAAAAATGATTTTCATACAATTTAACAAATTCAATTCAGTTTCAATACAATACAGTCATACCTTGGAAGTCAAATGGAATCTGTTCGTCTTCCAAAACATTCGAAAACCAAAGTGCAGCTTCTGATTGGCTGCAGGAAGCTCCTGCAGCCAATCAGAAGCTGTGGAAATCCCATCGGACATTCAGCTTCCAAAAATAGTTCACAAACGGTGTTCGGGTGCCAAAACGTTCTAGAACTAAGCTGTTTGAAAAGCAAGGTACGGCTGTATTCGCTTAATGTTTTGATTTCCTATTCTTACTTCCATAATGTTTCTGTTCAAATCCTTTATCTACTGCCTTTAATGTACCGTACTGGACAGACTATAAGCGACACCTGCAAATAAGCTGCACCTTTAAAAACCAAGGCATATTTGCGGGTGCGGCTTGCCTCCCGACACTACTGCCCTGAACAGGGGACGGGGCTGCCGGCGTCAGCGCTGAGCACCCCACTCCCCAAGCTGGTGCCAGCACTCGGCTCCAAATATAAGCCACACTTTAACTTTTCACATTCGGAATCTGGAAAAAAAGCATGGCTTATATTCGGCCCAATACGGTAATAGTTATTGCTATAATATATATCCTACATTACATTCCTTTATCATTTTCATCGCTTTGCTTATATTTCCAGTCTTGCCTTTGATTTCACTTGACTGTACTATTCCCTCAGATAGTTTAGGGAAGCTTTTAGTGTTTGACGGACTACTGTATTTTAATATTTGTTGGAAGCCACCAGCATGGTGCAGTGGTTAAGAGCGGTGGACTTGTAATCTGGTGAACCGGGTTCGCTTCCCCACTCCTCCACATGCAGCTGCTGGGTGACCTTGGGCTAGTCACACTTCTTTGAAGTCTCTCAGCCCCACTCACCTCACAGAGTGTTTGTTGTGGAGGAGGAAGGGAAAGGAGAATGTCAGCCGCTTTGAAACTCCTTCGGGTAGTGATAAAGCGGGATATCAAATCCAAACTCTTCTTCTTCTTCTTCAGAGTGGCTGGGGAAACCCAGCCAGATGGGCAGGCTATAAATAATAAATTATTATTATTATTATTATTATTATTATTATTATTATTATTATACAGTAAATGACGTGGGTGGTGCTGTGGGTTAAACCACAGAGGCTAGGACTTGCCAATCAGAAGGTTGGCGGTTCAAATCCCCGCGATGGGGTGAGCTCCCATTGCTTGGTCCCTGCTCCTGCCAACCTAGCGGTTCGAAAGCACGTCAAAGTGCAAGTAGATAAATAGGTACTGCTCCGGCGGGAAGGTAAACGGCGTTTCCGTGCGCTGCTCTGGTTCACCAGAAGCGGCTTAGTCATGCTGGCCACACGACCCGGAAGCTGTATGCCGGCTTCCTTGGCCAATAAAGCGAGATGAGCGCCCAGAATCGGTCACGACTGAACCTAATGGCCAGGGGTCCCTTTACCTTTACGAAATGACAGTTCCAAGGATTTGGGCACGATGCATTCCCTTTCACCACTTGAGGTGAAACATGCCTGCCGCCGCTGTTTTCCCACCTGCTCTGCCGCCTCCGCTGCTGGCAGAGAAGGGACACTGGCATCGGTGCCAATTTTGGCCGACATCTTGCAGAAACCGTGTGAGATCTTGCGCATTCCGCCACATCCCACGTGGTTTCGGACACGGTTTCAGCTGAGATGGGTGCTGCCTTGCAGGCTCCTGCTGCCTGAAGCAGCCTCATCAGTCTGTCTAATGGCTGAGCCAGCTCTGCAAGGATTCTTGGGGGAGGGCGATTCAACTGTGCTTCAAAAGTGTGGTGTGCAAGTTGTTTAGCATTGTGAAAGAGTGGGGCTTCCGCACTCTTTCCCATGCACTGCGTCTGCATTGTTTATTGGGCTGAAGGACTTTCTCTGGAACCTGTGGCTCAGGGCAGTAATTTACTCATCACCAAAAAAAGAGAAAATGCATAATTAAAAAACACAGAAGATAAAAGAGGACATAGATTTCCTTATTATATGTATAGATGCACACTTAGAAATAATTCAGACCCTCCAAGAGTCTCTGTTTTCCAGGGATAGTCCCAGATTTGCAGAAGCTGCCCCGGTTTCTGATTTGATCTGATTTGATCCCAGAATGTCCCGCTTTTCCTAAGACGTTCCTATTTTATTTATATATATATATATATATACATTTTTATTGATTTTTTAATATATCATTTCCAGCAGTCATTTAACGTAACTTCTTATCTTAGACAATATTTTAGACTTCCGTCAACAACCTCTGATGATTTTCCATTCTTTATCACTTTTTCTGCATTTCTTAATTTCTCTTTTACTCTTAATTATCATTAACTAACAATTCTCCTCATAGTCTTTCTTACAATATTTCAAATAATCCTCCTTACAGAGCTTCTTGCAGTCCAACTAGCGTAATCTGTTCATTACAGTTGCTTTTCAAATAGTTCATATATTTACTTCAGTCTTCTAAGAATCTCTGGTCCCGCAGGTTTCGAATCCTTCCTGTTAATTTATCTAATTCTGCATAGTCCATTAATTTCATCCACCATTCTTCTTTCGTAAGATGTCCCTATTTTCATTTCAGAAATGTTGGAGGGTGTGGAGTTATGTGATTCCCCTGAGCCAAGGAGATAAGTAACTATACAACCTTTAGAAGACATCTGAAGGCAGCCCTTGTTGTTTAATGTTTAATGCTTTGTTTTTATATATGTTTGAAGCCACTCAGAGTGGCTGGGGCAACCATCAGATGGGTCGGGTATTGTTGTTGTTCTTCTTGTTATTGAATAGGACATCTGTATCTTAATTGGAAAGATGGAGGGCACAAGGAGAAGGGGACGAAAGAGGATGAGATGGTTGGACAGTGTTCTCGAAACTACAAACATGAGTCTGACCAAACTGCGGGAGGCAGTGGAAGACAGAAGTGCCTGGCATGCTCTGGTCCATGGGGTCACGAAGAGTCGGACACGACTAAACGACTAAACAACAACATCTTAATTGGAGAAATGTTGGAGGGTATGATAATTGCTATGTTAATTATAAACAAAATCCATCTCATCCTAGTGGGGAAGACTGTGAGCAGGTGATCGAAGAGCCTGTTAAGTCTACTACAATCACAGCTCCCAAACACCTCCGTTTTGGAAGGTTTCGCCTCTCACTGAGAGCCAGTGTGGTGTAGTGGTTAAGAGCGGTGGACTCGTAATCTGGTGAACTGGGTTCGCTTCCCCGCTCCTCCACATGCAGCTGCTGGGTGACCTTGGGCTAGTCACACTTCTCTGAAGTCTCTCAGCCTCACTCACCTCACCTTGTTGTGGGGAAGGAAGGGAAAGGAGAATGTTAGCAGCTTTGAGACTCTTTAGGGTAGTGATAAAGCGGGATATCAAATCCAAACTCTTCTTCTTCTTCTTCTTCCCAAACTCCGAAAAGCTGGAAGTAAATGCTCCAGTTTTTGAACGTTTTTTGGAAGCCGAACGTCCGATGCGGCTTCCGCTTGAGTACAGGAAGCTCCTGCAACCAATCTGAGGTTGTCGAACATTTCGGAAGCCAAATGGGCTTCTGGAACGGATTACTCAGGTTTGACTGTTTTCGGATACCAATAGTAGATGGCTAACTTTTGGACTCCTCCTGCTCTCCTTGCATAGGGCTCTTTATCCTTAAAGCACACTGGGACGGGACCGCTCTTCAAATAAAGGACTCTCCTACTCTGTAACGTGGAACAATAGCACAGAGTGCCTTTGAGCATGTGCAGAATACCGTACCCTCATGCCTAAGCAAGCATCGACACTGAACACACCTCTGGAACACAGGTTTTTAGGACTTGCAGGAGAGTGGCGTGACCTTCAGGCTAATCTGCGCTCTTCTCACTTTCCCTTCAGCTCTGATGATAACTGGCTGCTTTTCATGCTGTAGAACCTATCCTGAGTTTTAGGGTTTGGATCAGCTGCATCCTATAAAAGCCCAGCCCTGGAGCAAATCAGCCTGCCACCATTGCCTGGCCCAGAGGAGATGCAGGGAATGCAAAACGAAGGAAAACAAACAGCCCGCTATTCCCGCCTCCGCAATGAGTAATTGCCAATTGCGGTCACCCAAATCGCTATGAACTGTACAGACGGCGGGTCTCTCCCAATGAGCCGAAGCCCCGCCTTCTGAGTTGCCTGTGATGCCCAAGAAGAATGCACTCAATTGCCCTGTATATCTCTTTCTGTCTGGGACAGGGTCCTCTAAATTGGATTCCCCCACCCAGGGTTTCATCCTATCTCCGCCTGGCTGCCTGCAGAGTGTTCTCTAAGTTGTAATTAAGCAGCGCTGTGCTCTGTGTGGTATATTTACATATCTAGGGAACCCTAAGCTTTTTAAAAAGAAAAGGGGGGAGAGAAAAAACAGAATAAAACGAATAAGTGATGGTAGATGTATAATTAAAGGGCTATTAAGAGGCGCCTCACAGTCTCTTTGCTAGCAAGACAGACGTGCTGCGGGCGGATTTCAGTTCTGCTTGCTTTACCACCCGCCCTTCTGTACAGCCACAAGGTGGTCCTGGGAGGGAAGGCCGTGACTGGGTGCAGATCCAAGACCAGGTACAGCCTTGGTGGAAGGTCTAGGTGTTGCTTGGCATGGACAACTGGTGGACCTCTGGAAGTCCGAAAGCCAACTTTCTTTCTATCACCTCATCTTGAGTTAGTCGCATAGCTGTCAACCGTCCCTTATTTGGCGGGAAACTCCCGTATCCCAGCACCGTGTCCCGCTGCTGTCCCTTATTGATGATGTCTCTTAAATTTCCCGGGTTTCAAAGGAAGCAGCTCCTCTCCCTCCCTCCCTGCCGGCCAGCTATGGTTAGTCTAGATGTTGCATTCTCCAGGGCATCCCTGACACAAGCCTTCATTCATTATTCCATCCATCCATCCATTCATTCATAATTAGAACTCACAATGGTCTACCCATGTCCTGAGTTGTCCAGCACCCATTGATGACTGTTGTTGGGGAAATCGCTACAGCAGTGGCGGGGAGCCTGTGGTAATGCCGGGAGGAGGGTCACAGGTTTCTCAGCCCTACGCTACCTGGTGGCCTCAATTCATGTCAATCCCCATGGCAAATGTCATATCTAGGCCAGCTCTTTGTCCTGAATGCCTAAAATGGTGGTTCAACAATAATGGGGTGGGATCACACACCCACACCCACACCTGCTGGCCTTGCCCTTCCCCTGATGCATTCGTCAGGACTTCTGAGCAGACAATAGCTTTCTCCAACCTGGTGGCCTCTGGAAGCTGTTAGACTCCAACTCCCATCCTCCCTGACCACTGGCCATGATGGACTGGACTGATGGGAGTTGGAGTCCAATGACATCAAGAGGGTGCCACATCTGGGAAGGCTGGAACAAAGTCCACCAGCATCTAAATCAGATCTGTGGAATCTATTTTTCCAAAGACCTTAAAGATCTTTCCCTTCTGATCTGCTTTTCATTAAAGATGGTTTAAAACCATTGCTCTTTCTCTGTTTAAAATTGTGTCAAAATGTTTAATTTGTACTATCTGGACCACAGGGGGTAGACTAAGCATTTTGATGCTGCTGTGTTAGTCTTAAATGTGTTTTCATAGGCTTTTTGCATGGAAAAGAAAATGAAAGAATGACATATGGATTTGGGGACTGAAGATAATGTTGTTTATGGAAAGTTGTTTTGATGTGTGTTATATTGAAGTGGATGGAGTGACTATCATTTATATATAGCGGACCAATGAAGAATTTGAAATTCTTTAATTTCTGTATTTTATCCTTTCTATTCTCTCTTTAAAGTTCTTTTCTATTTCTTTTTCCCTAACATATTCTCTCATTTTTTCTCATTTTCTCCTCCTTTTCTTTTCCTTTTCCTCTTTTCCTCTATGTTTTTATTTTATTTTGATTAATGTTGGATAAAAAGATATTTGGCATTACGTTTTGTATCTCTCTTTATAAACTCTAATAAAATGTATTCAAAAGACAAGTTTGAAATGTGTTTCTGGGAGGGGGTTATTGGTTGCTTTTGCTTTGCTTTGTTTTACTATGCATTTTGTGTTCTCATTTTGTATTTTTATGTTGTGAACCGCCCTGTGATCTTTGGATGAAGGCTGGTGTACAAATTTAATAATAAAAAATAAAAATATGGTTATTATATTCCACCCCCTTTTTATGATGGTGGTTGTGAGTTGTCTTTAGAGGGCTTTTGCGTTGAAAGGCACCGTCAACAGACTGAAACAAGCCAATGAGCCTAGAGCTGTCAGACTCTGAACTTCATCCAGTACCAGGTAATTTTTCGGACATTCAGTGCCATCAGGCAATTCATCACTGCCCATCTGCTTTTTTGTAACTTCCACACCTCCCATTAAGGGCCATGTGTGTTTTGCAGTTGCCCCAGTCCAAGAACAGTGATGAAGCACACAGGTGTGTCATTGCTGGATGGAGCCACTGATGTGCAAGAGTTTTGCACTCTACACACACAAACACACACACAGCCAAAGCAACAAGATTGGACAAGCAGCAGTAGCTTGTGTTTGATCAGGTTCTGACATCTCTGACAGATGGTCAGTGAATTGACTTTGTCAGCACCAGTCTACTCTTTGGGTGATGGAGGGACTGAAGTCTTTCTCTCTCTGACACACACACACCCATCCAAGGAAACAGTAGACCAAGGCTGCAGTCTTACACTCACTTACAGTGCAATTTTATACATGCTAGTTCCATTGGGCTCTATAGCAGTGGCATAGCATGGGTTGCTGGGGCCCAAGACAGGAACGCCGCTTGCTTGCCCACGCAGACGGGAGCCTGGCCGGCCACCATGGCCCGTGGTGGGTGAATCCCCTGACACCTGTGGAGAGGAGCACCAGGCCAGGCCACACTGGGGTCATCCCTTGCCCACCTCCCTCTGTCCGTGCCAGCTCACCGTGGGCCTGGGCTGCTATGCCACCTTTGCCACGGAGGGGATCCCCACGGAAGTCAGGGTGTGCCTGGTTGCACCCCCTCAGAATTTTGCACCTGGGGCCATGCCCCCCCACTACTATAAGGTTTCTTCCCAAGAAAAGAAACTAGGTATAGCATTGCAGCCTGCCTTGGGGAGTCTGATCCATTGAATTCACTGGGGCCTACTTTTGGGTAAACATGAATATATTACTAGGGTGTGAGGCTCTTGCAGCTGAGTTGATTGGCACATAGATGTGAATCCCACTGCTAGGCAGAAGAGTTCTGTAGAGCATAGAATCACAGAATCATAGAACTGTAGAGTTGGAAAGGACCCTGAGGACCATTAAGTCCAACTCCCTGCAATGCAGGAATCGAACCTGCAACCTTGGCATTATCAGCGCCATGTTCTAACCAACTGAGCTATCACAGGGTCTGTGGACAATAACAACACGAGGCAGGGCAGGAGGGGGGAAGCAGATCAGCTTTTTTGCTGCAGATTTTTTGGAGTGCCATTTTACAAAGCATTTTCAGTTTCAGAATCAATCTATCAATGCAGAAAAATCCAACCCTTAAAAAAAAACAACTTGCTGGCTTTTGTTGATGTTGTCTTGGGTCTAACGAATGACATTCCGATACCGCAAAGTTTAATGGGATGTAAGCACATTTATACCCTCTTCTTTCAACATTTCGAAACCTAAATAACCCTTCTGTTCATCCTGTGGTTTCCTCTACTGCTGGTCCCTGGAATTCATTTCCTAGGTATTAGCTTTCGCAAATAGGTTTGTCATTCAGTTCTGCTGCAAAAAGAACAGTGCGCTTGAAATACACAACGACACACAAGGTCTGTGGAAGAACAAAAAAATATAGGGAGGGGGAATCCCTATCTGTGAGAGTGGATACCCCATAATAGATTAACAAGGACTGATATGTTCAGTGGGCACAGAATGCTGACTGACTGCTCAGGAGAAAGGAAGAGAAACCCGGAAGACAGGGGAGTTGAGATGGGCCCTAGGTTATGGTTGCCCAGTGCACGTGACATCATGACATCACATTGCAGCATGATGCCATGATGTCATGGTGTCGTGATGTCATTCTCACTCCCCCCGCCTCAGAAACTTGGAGCCTTTCAGGGGCCTCCCCTGAGCTTCCAAATTAGACCCAAGCCCCTTGGCAGAGCGTTCTTACATTCATCAACTGCAGAAAACCTGCTTCTTCAGCATTCATCCTGTCTGGCCTTTATTGAGAATTTGTTGTGATTTGTTTATGGGGTGGTTACACAACAGTGAACATTCAACATGACTTGCTTGCGGGTCATTTACACACCTTCCCATGGTCCATTCCACATTTTTCAGTGCCTTTCCCCGTTATCTGAAGGCAAAATCGGGAAATTTTTTATGTCTATATTTTTATGGTTTTTTATGTGCTGTGGGCCACCCAGAGTGGCTGGGGAAACCCAGCCAGATGGGCGGGGTATAAACAATAAAATTGTTGTTGTTATCAAACTGTGAAAAGTTCAGGATATTGTTATTATTAATATTATTAGTCTTTTTAGTGGATTTGTTGCCCTAGGGTGACAGAGTGCTCAAATGCACTGCACTGCACAAACAGAAAACTCTAATGCACATGTGAATCGCTCCTTCAAGATCTTCTTCTTTCTTCTTCTTCTTTGGTCAACACTCGTAGCTGAGTAAGATTATCTTCCATAAACACGGTTTTCACAATGAGTCCGTAAGTGACTGTGGAGGCCAATTCTGGATCCACACCTCCTTCCACAGTGGGAACATTGGTTTCTGGGTGGGAGTTGATCACGGTGTGGATTTGCCAAGCGTGCCTTTCTCTTAGCGCATTTCTCCCTTTCTTCCTGAGTTCGAGTGTCTTCAAAGTCCATTACACCTTTGATGAAGGCTGTTCTCCAGTTGGAGCGCTCACAGCCCAGTGTTTCCCAATTGTTGGTGTTTATACTACTTTTTTTAGATTTGCCTCTTTAAACCTCTCTTGTTGACCACCAACATTACACTTTCCATTTTTAAGTTTGGAATAGAGTACAGTGATACCTCAGGTTAAGAACTTAATTCGTTCTGGAGGTCCGTTCTGAATCTGAAACTGTTCTTAACCTGAGCTACCACTTTAGCTAATGGGGCCTCCGGTTGCCACCATGCCGCCGCCACCACGCAATTTCTGTTCTCATCCTGAAGCAAAGTTCTTAACCTGAGGTACTATTTCTGGGTTAGTGGAGTCTGTAACCTGAAGTGTCTGTAACCCAAGGTACCACTGTAGTTGCTTTGGAAGATGATAATCAGGCATCCACACAACACGACCAGTCCAATGAAGTTGATGTTGAAGAATCATTGCTTATTGACAGTCTGGAGGCCCCTGCAAACTGAACCTTTCAACAGCAGATTTTCCCACCCTCCACCCCTGCTGGTTGTGCTGCATCAGTACTAAAGAGCATGTAGCTATGAACTGCCCATCTCTCCAGATGGATTCCCTTGTCCGCACACATGCCTCTCCCACCTGCCTGCTTCCACACCAGCATCTTCGTTAAGTCTGGTTCGCTGGTCACCAAACAGAGTCCGGAATTCTCTAATCCGTTGGTGACCTTCAGTGGAACTTTCACAAGCTGAGCCATGTAACCCAATCCATCTCAATTCCATCTCTGGTGGGGCATTTAGCTCTGGGCCTCTGTTTCCACCGCTCTTTCATATGGGAAGGTGTGGAGGTAGGAACAACTCCCCCCCCTTTTTTTAAACAACCCAACTGGTACAGATGGTTTCCCCACCCCTTGCTGCCGAGTCTTTGTGTTGCATCTGCTTCTCCCTCCCCAGTCTTTGTCTCCTCTCCTCCTGCTAATTTTGGAAACTGAACATTACACGAGAGAGATAAGACACATTGGGAAATAATCCAAAGGCAGCTCTGGATCCTGTTCTTGTCTTTGACTGGACCAAACAACAACAACCTGGCCTCTGCCTGTGTCTTTGCAACAGACAATGTGGTGGAACCTTGAATGTCCCCGGTTCAAATCCTCAGTCAGCCATGAAACTCACTGGGTAACCATGGGGCAGTCATGATCTCTCAGCCTACCTTATACAGACGATACAATAAACCAATAAAACAGTAGAAACTAATACAGTGGTACCTTGGTACTCAGATAGCTTGTCTCCCGAACACTGCAAACCCGGAAGTAAGTGTTCCAGTTTGCAAACATTTTTCGGAAGCCAAACATCCGAGGTGGCCTCTGCTTGAGTGCAGGAAGCTCCTGCAGCCAATCGGAAGCCGGACCTTGGTTTTCGAATGGTTTTGGGAGTCGAAAGGACTCCCAGAATGGGTTAAGTTCGAGAACCAAGGTACCACTGTAACCATATGAAACACAATTTGCAGTTCTACACAAATTAAAATAATCCCCAGCCCCAACTAAACATTTAACCCACCGCCAAATGCAGCAAAAACAAAACAAAAAGACCCCAAAATTTAAAACGCCACAGATTAAAAACTATTTAAAAGCATTTAAAAGCATTTTAGACAGTTGCCCCAGCCCCAGAGTTTGTTCCAGTGAGTCTGGGCGCCGCCCCCTAGGCCAGGTGGAAAGGGCCTTGCAGGGAGCGGTTTTCAGCACTCACTGCTAGGCACAAAGGGATGTTGTTCAGATAAAACGGGAGGGGTGGCCCGTGAATGTCGCTCATGCAACTTGGATGAAAAGCAGGACAGAAAAGCGAATCCGTTAACAATATAGTTATTGTTATTTATTAAATTTGTATACCGCCCTTCATCCGAAGATCCCAGGGCAGTTTGCAACAGGAAAATATGAAATGTTTTAACATGAGCTTGATCTGCAGAAATAAGCTGGTGAAATGGTTCAAAACATGGCCACCTGCTGTTGCCTGAGCATCAAGGTGCACCTACAAGAGTTGGTTCAAAAGCTGGCGACTCGGTGGCTGTGTGGAGGGAAGCAAGTCTTGCATTGCAGCAAGGGGCTGGACAGGATGACCTCTGGTGTCGTTCACTTGCGTAGAATTCTACACCCGTTTCCCCCTGCACAAAGAAAACAAAACAAACCACCCCCGCTTAGGTTTGGCATCTTTTTATGTTGTCTTTTTCATCATTTGCAGCCAGGTTAATATCTCTGTTCCCTAGAGCCAAACACTTTCCATCAGCTCTAAATTGCCGAACAGCTACAGGTGCTTGCTTCAGCTTGTCTTGGGGTGGGAGGAGAGAAATGCTTGCAGAGTGACACACACTGCCGGCATGGTTTGACCACGGTGCAATAGCAGAGCACGTGCTTTCCATGCAGAGGACCCTGGGTTCAACCTTTCCATTTAAATGAAGGGGATTGGGTAGAATGGGATGGGAAAGCCCTCTCCATGAGACCTTGGAAAGCTGTTCATAAAGGGTACTAAAGGAGCTTGTGGTGTAATCTCAGAGGCTCTGTCTGTAATCTTGGGGAACAGCTGAGGTCACTGTGGACTGGAGGCAGGCAAATATTATCCTCACCTTCAAAACGGGGGGGGGGGAGAGGAAAGCCAGGTAACTACCATATTTTTTGCTCTATAAGACTCCCTTTTTCCCTCCTAAAAAGTAAGGGGAAATGTGTGTGCGTCTTACGGAGCGAATGCAGGCTGAGCAGCTATCCCAGAAGCCAGAACAGCAAGAGGGATTGCTGCTTTCACTGCGCAGCGATCCCTCTTGCTGTTCTGGCTTCTGAGATTCAGAATATTTTTTTTCTTGTTTTCCTCCTCCAAAAACTAGGTGCTTCTTGTGGTCTGGTGCGTCTTATAGAGCAAAAAATACGGTGCTGACCGGTGAGCATTTCATCAATACCAGGAAATGTCCTCAAACAGATAATTAAATGGTCCATATGTGAGAACTCAGAAAAGGATGCTGTGATTACTAATAGTATGGGTTTCTCAAAAACAAATCATGCCCGACAAATCTCATTTCTTTTCTTTTTGGATAGAGCTTGGTGGATCAGTGGAATGCTATGGACGTAGTGTATCTTGATTTCAGTAAGGCTTTTGACAAAGTCCCTCATGGTAAAGCTGTTAAAATGTGGACCGGAAAAGATAACTGGTTAGGTGGATGTTCTGTCAATGTGTTATGGTCCTTCCTCGTGGCAGCTTCCTATCTCCCCAGCAGACAATGTTTTGTGTCACTGGGAAGATGGGAATTCTGTATTGATTTGCTATGGATGTTTGTATGTGATGCCAATAAAAGGTTTGATGAGGATGATATAAAGCAATGAAAGCCCAACATCAAACAACTAATTCCTCCAAGAAGTATAACTGTTCGGCACCCTGAACTTCATCCTTATGAAGAAGCAAAGGGTGTTGATTCTTTTTTACACTATTTGCTACACAGGTGGGTAAGACAAAAGTGAGATTAGAAATTCCCATCCAGAACCAAAATCTCACCCGATTTTGTAGGTACATGAAGCTACATCAGCTCCAGCTATCATCAGAAGAAAGTCACCTTCCAGCTTCTTGGGGGGCAGCAATACTGAGCTGCATCCAAGCTGGGGGGAGGGGAGGAATGTTTGCATGGCAAGAGACACCCTCTAACACCTCCCTATTTTCCCATCCCCATTGGCCTTCTCTGAGCTCTGTGGTCACCCATTTCACAAAGAACTTCACATGCAGCCCTCGCAAATTGTTCTCCTTTTCACAGAAGTCCCTTGTGGTGATGTTGATGACTCAACGCCCTCCTGGAGACAACCTAATCTCCCTGTATACCCTAAGGGGATGCTACTTGTAAGCAAACTGGTTAAGAAAGAAACAAAAATTCCACTCTGCCTCAATTTCTGTTTCTGAAGGAGCACTTTGGTTCTGAAATAAGGGAGAAGTTCTCATCACACTGTCAGGCCTGGAACACACCGTGAGAAAAATTCAAGGCTCTTCTTTCTGGCTCCCAACATCTGCGGGGACAGACAAGATGGGAGAATTCATCTGAGAAGTTCCCCAGCTGATTCCAGAACACAGAAGAGTTCAACAAAAGGCCATGGTAGACATGGGTGCAGGGACTCCTCCAACTCCTGCTGAATCAGATGGGGGTGAGGATCGCTAGATCCATGCATCACACTCTTTTATCAGTCTGCATTCCCCCACGGAAACTGTGTATTGATAATAGGTTATCTGAGAATTAGAGGATCTTTCATCACCTATAGCAAAGTGTGGATGTGACTATGGTTAGGATGGACAACCTTTGACCCTCCAGACATTGGGCTACAACCTCCATCATTCCTGACCATTGTTATGCTCCCTGGGGCTGGTAAGAATTAGAGACCAACATCATCTAGAAGGCCACAGGATCCCCATCCCTGCACCATCGGGTCAAATGGGTTCCGTAGGTTTTGTATTTCTTCTGATTGTACCCCAAAAGAGCTGACATTGACCTCCAGAAACATGGTTTCAAAAGCTGGTGGAACTATGTACAGTTGCTTGTGTGATAAGTCACTGAACTGCAGGTGACAGTGAAGGTTCTGGACCAGTTCTGCCCTCCCAGACTGGCTAGTGGACCTTCCTGGGCAGGAAGGAATACAAGAGGACTTCCTGTCTGAGTGGAACTTTGCTTGATAACCAAGTCCTTCTGAGCTCTGCTGTTTTCCTATATTTCTGATTGGTTTATTTCCTGCTTGCTCATTTAGCCCAACTCTTCACTTCTCCTTTGATCCTGATTTGCTGTTTGGTTTGACTACTGGACTTATTCTATGACTCCTACTTCAGACCACATGTGGCTGTTCTTGGCCTTGATGCATGAACAGTATTACCAATACATTTTGGCATGCCTGTTGCAGGTACATATTGAAGAGTAATGCCCCCAAAGTAGGGTTCTTTGTCTTTTTCTCATTTGTTGACCAGACAAGTCCATCAAATCTTCAAGCCGTCTTCCACTATCTGAAGGTCTGGTACATGGAAGATGGAGCAAGCTGGCTTTCTGCTGCTTTGGATGATAGGACCTGAAATAAAGTACTCAAGGAATAGGAAATGAGATTCCGACTATACATTAGGAGGAACTTCCTGACAGTAAGAGATGTTCAACATCCTCAAAACGTGGTGGACTCACCTTCATTTGAAGACTTTAAACAGATTTTGAGTAGTCATCTGTCTGTGGTTCTTCAGCTGTAATTCCTTCATCGCAGAGGGGTTGGACCAGATGATGCCTGGGGATCTCCTTCCAACTTTATAATTCAGCCCAGACGCTGAGATCCAGCTCTGAGGGCCTTCTGGCGGTTCCCTCCCTGCGAGAAGTGAGGTTACAGGGAACCATGCAGAGGGCCTTCTCAGCAGTGGCACCCGTCCTGTGGAATGCCCTCCCATCAGATGTCAAGGAAATAAACAACTATCTGACTTTTTGAAGGCCTCTGAAGGCAGCTCTGCTTAGGGAAATTTTTAATGTTTGATGTTTTATCGTGTTTTTAATACAGTGGTACAGTGTATTAATACAGTGTTTTTAATGCAGTTTAAGAACAGCTTAGTTTATGAACAACTTGGATTAAGAACTCTGCAGACCTGGAAGTAGGTGTTTTGATTTGTGAACTTTGCCTTGGAAGCAGAACATGTCCGGCTTCCTGTTGAGTGTGTTCCATTTGTAAATTGAGTCCCCCGCTGCTATGGGAAAGCATGCCTTGGTTTAAGAACACTTTGGTTTAAGAACAGACTTCTGGAACGGATTAAGTTCATAAACCAAGGTACCACTGTATTCTTTTGGGAGCAGGCCAGAGTGGCTGGGGAAACCCAGCCAGATGGGCAGGGTATAAATGATAAATTATTATTTGTTGTTGTTGTTGTTGTTGTTGTTGTTGTTGTTGTTGTTGTTGTTGTTGTTGTTGTTGTTGTTAATGCAGGACACACTGATGAAGGACCAGAGCACCTGTAAACAGCTCATGCTCAGCTCAAGTACTTGTTCCCAGCACCCAGCTCCCAGTCTTTCACATACAAAAATTCACTCCTGGTTTTCACCCAAGCTTAGTTTATCATCATCACCACCACCATTTCCAGTGCTATAGCTGAGCTCCCAGTCCTTTCATAGTAAAACAACCCTTGGGTTTCGCCTATTTCATTTTAGCAGTGTCTTTTAAAGCCTTTGTGCTGATGTTTTTCTTACACAGTTGGGAGTCAGAAACCCTCACCGATCGACTGCAAACCCAGATCTCTGCTAGTAGATCCCAATCCGCTCTCTCTTCGCCTGCCACCATACAGGACTGCATGACCCAAGTTCACCAATAAGCACAGTTATATAAATGGCAGTGTTGTTGTCTTCTCCCTGTAGCACCTTATTAGTATCCAGCTATTACCGAAATTATTACTGAGAGAAACCCTTGAGCTTTGATTTTTAACCACACGGGCCCATGCCATCAGCTGCCAACAAATTATTTATTTACCATATTTATATCCCACGCCTTTGACACAACGGTGTTCCCAGGGTGCCTTTGCAATGAAAATGAAACCACAATACAAGATGACACACATATGCACGAATCTCAAAACAGTGGAGAAATCTCAAAGGGTCACAGCAAAATAACAGCACAACGCCTAACTTGAGATGGGCAATTTAAGTTTTCTCATTTTCCCAATCTTAGGTTCAGCTCTCCAGATTTCAGCATCAGCTTGCGGTTTATCTATTCCTTCATGAAAATTCATACGCATGTTAGTGCGAATTTCACATAATATATACCATTTTGTATGCAATTTCCCCGTGTGTGTGTGTGTGTGTGTGTGTGTGTGAATGCAAAGCGATTTCCCCCAATATAACACATTTTGGTATGCTTTTTTCACCAACATGCACATTTTACCTGAGTATATGCATCTTTGAACACATTACGTGGCTGGAGAACTCCATTGCAAAATTCAGAGAAGTGTGAATTTTTAAGAACAGCTGTGTTTCAGTTAACACAATCTTTTGGAATGTACAAATCAGAGAAGTTTGCTTTTATTAATTAATCAATGAAATGTTTATGCCACCCTTCTTCTGAGTCCCACAGGGGTGTTTACAATATAAAAACCACAAAAAATATATAACATAACAAAAAGCCAAATGATGTGAACTGAACTGAATTTCTTCCTCCCCCACCAGTACTCCTAAGTGCTTAAAAGTGGTGGTGTGTTTTTTTTAAGGGGGTTGTAGTCTAGCATCTGGAGAGCTGCAAGTCCTCCATTCTTGTCCTGTATACAAGAATCTAGGAACATGAGCTTGCCATCAAAATCAGAAATCAATGAGAGAACATTCCAGTCTCCCAAGGCATTCTGCTGCTGACCTGAAAATGGGAATGTAAACAACTACCTCATACCAGGCCAGTATTGTCTCCCTTGACTGGTAAAAAGGTAAAGGGACCCCTGACCATTAGGTCCAGTCGCGGATGACTCTAGGGTTGCGCGCTCATCTCGCTCTATAGGCCGAGGGAGCTGGCATACAGCTTCCGGGTCATGTGGCCAGCATGACTAAACCGCTTCTGGCGAAAGCAGAGCAGTGCACGGAAACGCCGTTTACCTTCCCGCCAGAGCAGTACCTACTTATCTACTTCCACTTTGTGCTTTCGCACTGCTAGGTTGGCAGGAGCTGGGACTGAGCAATGGGAGCTCACCCCGTTGTGGGGATTCGAACCACCGACCTTCTGATCGGCAAGCCCTAGGCTCTGTGGTTTAGACCACAGCACCACCTGTGTCCCTTGACTGGTAGTCTCTTCCTTTTTTCAAGACATGGTGCTCCTTGGGCAGCAATAAACTAAACCCAGCATTCAACAAAGCTGAATGTCAGACGATTTGGCGTAGTACCTCTTCAACACAGTGTGTCATTAAAATATGGAACATGTTGCCTCAGGAGGCAGTGATGGCCACTGTCAGGCTTCGGGGAATCAAATCTCTCCCACAGTGACAGCCAAGAATCAGAGAAACAATAAAAGTTCTTACCAAGCAATTTATTCAATAATTCACAGAGAGTGACGAAGGAATGCAGCTTTCCCTAAAAAATGACGTTGCTCCAAGTAAAGTCCCACCCCCTTACGTCTACCCTATTCAACGTCACTCCTGCGTTGGCTATTTTGAGCTTTTTGCCTCTGAGCTCTCTGTTCTACTACCCTCAAAGCCCACCTGGTCCTGGTAGAAGGGGAATCAGGAATGCTCTCCAAGGACATTGAGTCTGTGAGCTGTCTCTCCCCTGGTTCTTCTTCTTCTTCTTCCTCTTCCTCTTCCTGCTGTTCCTCCCCCAATATTTCCCAGCTTCTCCCCTCTGCAGCCTCTGAACTATGCCCTTCTGCAAACCACTGTTCTAAATCTATACTGTCCTCCTGTTCTTGGGAAGGTTCAGGAGAAGGGTGTGTGGTCCCCACCATCCCTCCTCAGTCCAGCCCCTGACAGCCACCAACATGGAAGCCTTTAAAATATTATTAGACCATTTCACAGAGGACAAGGCTATCCATACTAGCCATAGAATCATAGAATTGTAAAGTCAGAAGGGATCCCAAGGGTCATCTAGTCCAACCCCCTGCAATGCAGGAATCCTGCCCACGGCCATCCCTGAGGTGGACTTGAACTACCAGAACCTTGGTTAACAGCCTGGCGCACTGATCCATTGGAGGCCATGCTGTGGCTTCATAGTCCGAAATGAGTCCGAAAACCAGTTTCTGGAAAGCACAGAGTGCTCTTGTGGTTACGTCCTGCTTGCCAGTTTGCCCCTGGCATCTGGTTGGCCCCTGTGAGAACAGGATGTTGGGCTAGTGGTGCCAGTGGCTTCATCCAGTAGATCCTTCTTATGAGAAAGCCCAAGTTAATCTTTGCTTCCTTGTTTACTCAAGAGCTAGAAGCCAGGGTGTTTTCTTCTCACAAGCTGGTGACCAGAACTCCATCCTTCTTCTTCCTGTTTTCCACAGGGCCTGTGCTGTTGCTGAACACACTTTCCATTGGGGAGCCAAGATACCTTCCATTGCAACAGGGCTAACTCAACACTGGCTCAGCACCAGCAGATACCTGCCCTGACCAGCAGCTCGGACCATTTTAAGTTCCCAGTACCCCAAAAAAGCAACCGCCAATCATAGCCTGGTATAGTTTGCGAGGCAGTCCTTCTGAAAGAAGCCTAGGTTTGCTGCAACCAAAGGAGGTGTTGCCAGCTTCCTCCAGGTGAGTAAGACAGATTTATTGGGAAGAGCTGGCCCCAGTTACAAGGGTGTTCACCGTGGTTCCAAGATGGATTGCTTTTGTGTGTGACTGGGTGTAGACATTCGCCACTGTGTTGTGGGTGGATTGTCTACGTGGAATCCTGGCCTATACTGTTTCAAATGGTGGGCAGCTGGCTGTGGCGAAACACCAGCCCCAAAGAGCCAATGAAATGAATCCATTCCCCACTGGGCATGTGCTATGAAACAGCAATGGCAGCCAAACCTTTGGGCATGAGGCAAGCCCAGAATGTTATTACCACTTTACATTTTGATATGGTTTTGTCTCTAGTGTTCTGGGGAGTAGGTGAAGGCCAGGGCAGTTGTGACTGCCTGCCACAGTTAAGCTCACAAGCCCTCTTTCCCATACCAAGGCGTGCCTCTTCTTCCCTGCTACGTGTTGGCCATCCATGCTATTCAGCTGCTATATCACCCCCTCCAAGAGTCCTGATTTTCCAGGGACAGTCGCAGAATTACAAAAGACATCCCAGCTTCTGATCTGATCATGGGATGTCTCTTTTTCCCCTGCCAGTGCCGCCGTGGGCGAGGAAGAGAATCTATTGCCACGGAGACCCAGCCCTGTGAGGCACACTGGCTCTGATGGGCAGGCAGAGGGCAGGGCTACCCTGGGTGGGAAGAAAGGGGGAGCAGAGCAGAGAGCAAAGAGTATTGATTTTTTAATAATAATAATAATAATAATAATAATAATAATAATAATAATAATAATAAATTTATATGCCACCTACCTGGCTGGGTTTCCTCAGCCACTCTGGGTGGATCCCAACAGAATATTAAAAACACGATAAAACATCAAACATTAAAAACTTCCCTGAACAGGGCTGCCTTCAGATGTCTTCTAAAAGTCATTCTTTCCCATTCTTTCCCCCGCTGATTCTGAGTCTAAACATCTGTTTGAACTTTTCTATTGTATTTGTATTAATGTTTCTTTCTATCAGACTTTCTGCGTTGCAGTTAACTTTGTGCCAGTTATGTGTTTTGCACATTTTCACCCTCGCCTCTGTTTTCTGTTGTACTCGGATGCATTCGCGACTCACATTATTAAGACGCATTTACTATTTCAACATTGGCTTCTATTTTGTGGCAAGTGCATGGCTTCATTCTTCTGTAATTTTATGTGTAATAAAAACAAAAAGGGAAATAGATTGAGCCTCAATATGACTATATCATAAAATCATGTTGTAGGAAGGGATACTAATTTAGCCAGCTAGCCCTGGTGATCATCTAATGTTTTTGGGATGGATTTTACCGCTAAATTGATTTTTGAATTCTGAATTTACTGTTATTCACGTTTTATACTGTATTTTATGCTGCTTTTTGTTGCATCAATTAAGTGTTTTAAATTTGTTGTTAGCTACCCTGAGCCCGGTTTCTGAACCGGGAAGGGCGGGATGTAAATAAACATTGATTATTATTGATTATTATTATCTAGTCCAGCCCCCTGCAGTGCAGGAATCTCAACCAAAGCATCCATGACAGATGGCCAGCCAACCTCCAAGGAAGGAGAGACCACCACCTTCCGAGGGAGACGGTTCCACTGTTGAACAGCTCTTACTGTCAGAAAGGGCTTTATACTGTCTATCCTTCTGGGACGCTATCCTTTTGAAAGGGAATATTTCAGTGGCTTTAGAATCATTCCCTCTATTTCCCCAAGTGCAGGCATGAGTGCCAGCCCTAAGGAAGCCAAAAGTGCATGTACAGAGAGAGTTGGAAACGCACAGGTTTGCAGAAGTCCAAAAATCTTTACAAAATTTCCCCCCAACCCTAAAAGAGCCAATGAGACCAGTGGACACAGAATGCTAAGTGTCTATTTTCTTGTTTTCCATGTGGGTGGGATGGGAAATAAGGAGAAAGGAATGGAATGGAGGAATGTCTCAGTGGAGGGAATGTAGCTGTTTGACTGGAGCCGTGAATATGAGCCATTCTCACTGCGGCACTTGCTATTTCCCATCTCCATAAGATCATCCCTGATCCCTCCTTGTGAGGGATACGTCAAGAGATGATGTGCATCTGCCATAGCGCTTTCTGCGTCCTACGGTGTGAATCTCTGGTGTGAAGGATCATCTCATCGGGGTGAATAAAGCAACAGGTTTGTGAATTACTTTGCATCAGGAGGACATGGGGGAGAAAGGGATGCTGGTGCTAGATGGGCTTCTTGCACATGAGGTTTAGTCCAGCTGCCACTGGTGTGTGTGGAGGTTAATACCAGCTGCCACTTATGCCAAATAAGGGCAACACTCCATAAATACTTTGAATTCCTAGACACCACCAGCATTCTGTGTCGTCCTGCACCTGGGATTTCTCCAGCCCTGCCTTAAGGGTGTTTTCAGAGGTCACACGGTCACTGCCTCTGGGATGGCGATTGCAAGCAAACGCACATCACAACCACTTGTGTTGCCCCACGATTAAGTCCTACCCCCAGCCTTTTAAGCTGGGGGTGGGTGGGGAGTCAGCCAGACCTCTAGGGAGAGGAGACCAGCCCATCTTTCTTTACAGTCCTAAGGTGTGTCTGTTCAATCCCACATCCTTTCAGGTGTGACCACACAGCTGCCCATCGGGATTTCAAAGGAGAGCCGCAACGCTGAATTATCCACCACATGAGCTAACCTGATGGCTGAGTTCATAATCCGAGCTTCTTCTTTGTGTGCCCTCCCCAAGGGAAGTGCAGAGAGCAGCAACATGACAACAGGCCTCTTTCAGTTGTGGTTCCCCATTTGTGGAATGCTCTCCTCAGGGAAGCACTGTCTGTTTTTAAGCAACTGACGATAACATTCTCTTTTTTTTTTACCCAAGATCACAGTTTTGAACTGGGAGGGTAGTTAGAGCGGCCTTTGTTGCACTTATCCTTTGAGTGGGGTGAGTAGGATGAGCTCCTTTCAAATATATGATCAGGTGTGCATTTCGGGGTTTTTGTCTTTTGCCGGTTTTTTATCTGATTTTAATGTCTCCTTCCGGCAACTCCTGCAGCCAAGCTGTATTGCTCTGCTTTGCTTTGGGCCACATCAGCGAGGCTGAGGGGGGGGGGTCTTGTCGTCTGGGTTGCTCAGGACCCTTAAACGCACTGCCCAGGTTCGCGCCCCAGGAAGCTCATTTCAGTGCCGCTAACTCAGTGGTTTGACTTCACCCCTGGAGGCGCACTCCATTGTCTCTCGAGACAAAAGAGGCAAACATACTTCATTTTTACTGTTATAATAATAGTAATGAGTTGCTGCCCATCTGGCTGGGCCTTCCCAGCCACTCTGAGTGGCTCCCAACAGAATATTAAAAACATGATAAAACATCAAACATTAAAAACTTCCCGAAACAGGGCTGCCTTTAGATGTCTTCTAAAAGTCAGATAGCTGTTTATTTCCTTGACATCTGATGGGAGGGCATTCCACAGGGTGGGAGCCACTACCAAGAAGGCCCTCTGCCTGGTTCCCTGTAACCTCACCTCGCAGGGAGGGAAACGCCAGAAGGCCCTCAGTGCTGGAGCGCAGTGTCCGGGCTGAACAATGGGGTGGAGACGCTCCTTCAGATATACTGGGCCGAGGCCATTTAGGGCTTCAAAGGTCAGCACCAACACTTTGAATTGTGCCCGGAAATGTACTGGGAGCCAATGTAGGTCTTTCGGGGCTGGTGTTATATGGTCTTGGCGGGATAAGCGCAAGATAGCCCTCAACAATGGAAAACTGGCAATCAAGCATTTAAACATAATGCCTTTTTCATGTCCATGAAAAACTCCAACTCCCATCATCCCTGACCACTGACCCCTGTGGGTGGAGGCTGCTGGGAATTGGAGTCCACAGCTTTCAACTGAAAGCCTGAAAGCATTGCTGTGAGGTTCAACGGCTGCTTAACCCAGCTCATTTTGGCTGCAGGAAGTGGCCGAGTTGGGATGGAAATACACAACAGTGCCTTCGCTTACCTGTCTCTCCATAGGTATGACAAGGATGTGCTTGTCATCTCTGTCAACCGTAAACACTAAACTAAGAATGATTAATCCAGGAATCTCTAGGCTGAGTGTGAAACTAAAAGGCAGATTGAGAGGGTTTCTTGGCACCATTCTGTAAGGATGACACTTTCAGATGATGTTAGCCGTGAGACCTGTTGGATGACTCTTGTGCTACAAAGTTTTCTCCATGTGTGCGCCTCTTCGTATCTCTCTCTCTCCCTTCAAAGGCTGTTTCATCATATCCAGGCTTGCTGGATTCCTCACGAGCCATAATTCTGTGACTCACTTGTCCTCAGGACGAGTCATGGTGCGAGGGCCACCTGACAGCTTGGTCAAGTCGTCCTCTCAAGCCATTGACTCTGGAAAAATTATATACTGTGCTCACAAAGCAGACTTTCCAGACGAAGAGCAGGAAAAGCAGAAAAAAGCCTTTTTGATAAACTCTGTGTCTAAAATGCTGGGTGAATGTTTTCCATTTTCACAGAATTCTACATCAGGCTGACATAGATTTGTTGTCTAACCTAGAATGTTCTCCTGTCACGAAAAGGAACCAGAGAGATTTTAGTTTTGCTGACTTGAAATCTCTAACAAACAATTCTCACTGCAAAAGTGGAATTTCCAGAGTCTGTTTAGTGCTGATTTGTGCAATGAACCCCATATTTTGTGCCTCCACCCCCCAAATCAAGTAGTTGACAGGGCAAATTGGGGCTACACATTAATGTTTTGTAGTATGATTCCCCCACCTAAGGTATACTACATTTGTCTTTTCAAATTAAACATGTAAGTCAGTGGTGTCCAGATTTGATGAAGTGAAGTGAAGGGCCGTGAGGGCCAACCAAAGTTGTTAACCTTTTTTTAGGATTGATTGAAGTTGTTGAGCTTTTTTAGGGTTGAAGTTGTTTGGGGGGGTATTTTTTGGATTTCCCCCCAGGAAATAAACTGGATCAAACCGACCAGCGGGCCGGATTAGGCCCCCAAAATGGACTTTGGACATGCCTGATGTAAGTAATCTCTGGGATAGCTCAGTTGGTAAAGCATGAGACTGTTAATTTCAGGGTTGTGGGTTTGAATCCCACCATGGACGTAATCAGGACTTTTGTTAGGGGGGACAGAACCGACATGATGGGTCAGTTACTTAAGTCTTCTATTGTTTTACTTGATGGGGGGGAGCTGCCCCCCTGTCCCCCTGGTTACACCCCTGAGCCCCACATTGAGCAAAAGATTCCTGCATTACAGCAGACTGGACTAGATCATCCCAGTGGTCCCTTCCAACTCTGCAATTCTATGCAACATGTGATTAATGGATCTAAATAAATAATACTAATAATTAATAAGCAATTATCCTCATCTTCCGAGATCAGATGAGACATAACTTCCAAGGTGGAAAAACTACAGGGGACAGCCTTATCCTATACTGAGTCAACTGATTTCAGAGAGTAAGCACTCCTACCTCTGCATAGGACCAGGCTGTAAAATATTTTAATGATGAGAATGTTTGTGAACTGAAAAGCTCACCCTGTTTGGCTCCATTCAACGCCTCTAGCGCGCAATGAAATAAATAAAAAGCACATGATCACAGTTCCGGAGAAGGAATTCATTGGCCAAAGCTCTCTTAAAAGTTGCTTTATAGACTTTTCCTTCCTCTTAATGAGGGAGAGAAATTCCATTGATAATTTCCTTTTGTGGTCTCCCTCCCTTTTTTTGCTTGGTTTTGGGGGTTCCTGTTTTTGGGGACATGGTTCACGCCGCATTCAGTGTCTTGTTCTCTCTCTCTCTCTCTCTCTCTCTCTCTCTCTCTCTCTCTCTCTCTCTCACACACACACACACACACACACACACACACACACATTATTATTATTTTCCTTCTACCATTATCTTTTTCTCCTACATCTGTTAAGGCATCGCAATGCATAAGATGATATTGTGGATTGGAAGCTTCTGGGAGAGCAGAGGGCAAGTTTCTGCCTCACTATATGGGGAGAAGATTTGGCATTGCCTGTTTCATCTTTCTCAAGCATGCATAACTACAATTCGGTTGTACCAAACACCCTGGCACGTCTTTTGCATCTGGGCTTTGAAGCGAGAGGTTGAAAGTTAAATGGGTGTTCCCTCTGCCCGTCCCACTGCCCCCCCCCCACAATGCCACCTTAAACACCCTTCCCCCAGGGATGCAGTTACATGGGAGACCAGGGCTTGCACCAAGCTTCAGGGGGACCGTGGCAAAATGCCCTCGAATCCAGAGTCACTCCTATACCCTCCAACATTTCACAGATGAAAATAGAGATGTCCTATTCCATAATAATGTTGTTGTTGTTGTTGTTGTTGTTACCCTGCCCATCAGACTGGGTTGCCCCAGCCACTCTGGGCAGCTTCTAACATACAGTGGTACCTCGGGTTAAGTACTTAATTCGTTCCGGAGGTCCGTACTTAACCTGAAACTGTTCTTAACCTGAAGCACCATTTTAGCTAATGGGGCCTCCCACTGCCGCTGCATCACCGGAGCACGATTTCTGTTCTCATCCTGAAGCAAAGTTCTTAACCTGAAGCACTATTTCTGGGTTAGCAGAGTCTGTAACCTGAAGCGTATGTAACCTGAAGCGTATGTAACCTGAAGCGTATGTAACCCGAGGTACCACTGTATATAAAAACACCATAAAACAACAAACATTTTTTTAAAAAAACCTTCCCTATACAAGGCTGCCTGCAGATGTCTTCTAAAGGTTGTCTAGTTACTTATCTCCTTGGCTCGGGGGTCGCATAACTCCATAACCTCCAACATTTCTCCGATGAAAACAGGGATGTCCTAAGGAAAAGTGGGACATTCTGGGATCAAATCAGAAACTGGGATGCCTTCTGTTAATCCGGGACTGTCCCTGGAAAATAGGGGCATGTGGAGGGTCTGTCTTCCCCCACCCCCACAGTACTCAAGCAGTAACAGTGTGCCTATCTGCCCCTAAAATTTCCCACAATGCCCCTGGCACAGCATTGCCCCAGAGCATTGTGGGAGGTAAAAAGAGTGGCTAGGGTAGTTTGTTTGCCTGTCTGTTTATTGCCTCAAGGAGCTCAAGGTGGTATACATGGTTCTCCCCCTCCCCATTTTATCCTCACAACAACCCTGTGAGGTAAATTAAGCTGAGAGGCAGTTACTGGGCCCAGGGTTACACCCAGTGAGCTTCATAGTTGAGTGGGGATTTGAACCCTGATCTCCTAAAGGTGAAGGTAAAGGGACCCCTGACCATTAGGTCCAGTCGTGGCCGACTCTGGGGTTGCGGCACTCATCTCGCTTTATTGGCCAAGGGAGCCGGCGTACAGCTTCCAGGTCATGGGGCCAGCATGACTAAGTCGCTTCTGGCGAATCAGAGCAGCGCACGGAAATGCCGTTTACCTTCCCGCCGGAGCAGTACCTATTTATCTACTTGCACTTTGACATGCTTTCAAACTGCTAGGTTGGCAGGAGCACGGACCAAGCAACGGGAGCTCACCCCATTGAGGGGATTCGAACCTCCGACCTTCCGATTGGCAAGTCCAAGGCTCTGTGGTTTAACCCAGCGCCACCCGTGTCCTCTATCGCGAACGTAATATGGATTCAAGTAAAAATATAGATATTGTTCCTTTACTTAAAAAGAGAGAAGACCAGAATAAGGGTCAGCGGCAGGCATAGGAGCCAACTCCTAGGGGCTGAGGTACCCCACCCCATAAAATATTTGAAACCCCTCCCCCAAGTTGATAGGCATTGCCATTCAAATGGTGTTTGTGTACTACATCGTGAGATTGATTATGCAGGGCAGGGCTGACCCGGCCTTCCCAAATATTTTATTCAAATGCTGAAGCATAGGGGTCCCAGGAACTGTCTGAGGAGAAGAGGTGGTAATGCCTGCCTTGAGGGTAGAAAACATTGGGATTTGCTGCATGAGGAATATCTGGCAATATGGGCAAGAGTCTCTTCTGCCTGCAGCAATTGGAAGCAGCTGCATCACTTATTGCAGTGTTTGTAGTGAGCATGCGTGCGCACACACACACAGAGAGAGAGAGAGAGAGAGAGAGAGAGAGAGAGAGAGAGAGAGAGCTCCCCACCTTTATGTTCCTACGGGGGGGGGGGGGGAGGACAACTCTGAACATCTTCTGGGTGACTGAAGCAAAATGATTCCTTTTATTTTTATTTATTTATTTATTTATTTCATTTTTATTGACTTAAGAAAATTATACAGAGAGCAAAACGAAGGAGCCTAAATTAACATTGCCCTCTAACAATAAGAAATAATAATAACAACTATTACAATACTAAAAATACACTTACTCCCCCTTTTGAACTTCTATTCTGGTTACAATGTATTGCTATTCTATAAAAATCTCTTATATCCTTTGCTGTCCCATATATTATTTTATTTCCCAAATTCAACCTCCTCCCCACTGGTTCCCTTCGCCTGTGTGAGATCTTCCCACCATAATATTTTTTCCCTAGTTGCTTTAATAAAATAGAATAACATGAAAACAGTTAAATTATAATTACTTCTTTTGTCTTTACACGCTTAACAATTGCCTATTAAGAGTTCTGCAAAATGATTCCCTTTATTTGCACTCAGATTTCGGGTGGAGTCGATCCTTTCAAATAAACCAAAACCCAGCAACAACCTGAACTCATAACCAATTCATGAAAGAATGCTATGTTTGGGCACTGACCACCCCTCGCACGTCCGATTCCCATCAACACCCATTTCTAAGCGGCACAGCGTCTTTGTGGCAGGACAGTATCCTTGGCAAAAAGTCAGATTACCCCATGCACCTTCTCTCCCTTCTAAGGTCAATGGGGCTTTTGCCCAGCAGAATCCTGGACTTAAACTAAGGAAGATAAGAACCTTGGCATCTAATGAGCAGAAGCCGATTTCTTCTAAGCCCCTGGGAGGACCATGCGGGTGACTGTTCAGAGACACCGCCGGCTCCCCAAGAAGCATCCCAGGGGGTGGAGAGGCAGCTGGCTCCCAGCTGTTTGCCTTGCTTTCGGGCCTGCCGAGATACCCACCGGGGACCCGTGTCTGAGCTTCGCCGAGCCACAGGAGGAGCAACAAACAGGTGCCTCGCAGGAGTTTGACCTGCACTGCCTGGCACTCCTGCTGCAGAGCCTGTTTTCCTGGCTGGATGGAGAAAAACAGGGGGGTTGAAAACAAAGCCCAGGCACACCTTGCACCTGTGACCTCAGAGGCACCTGGGGTTGGGGGTTGGGGTGGAAGTAAGCTGGGGCAGACTATCAGAAGCACGCTAACCCTCCAGGGTGGGCTAAGATGCCTTTGGTTTATCAAGTTCTCCTCCACCTGCTTTAACCCATTGCACATCCTTCTCCCAGGCCTCGACACACACACCCCACTGAGAGACTGGAAATCATGAGGATTCAAATCCCAAGCTTGCCGACAAATCCCAATAGTTAATCATCATGCTTTTAAAGTACTTTTAAAATAAAGTTTTTAAAAAGCTTTCTTGGCTTCTGTTGTTTTTTTGCCTCCCCACCGACAGTCAACTCCTCTAAGTAGGGTTGCCACCCCCAACCCTAGAAAAACGGGATGGCCCCATTTTTGGACAAAAGTGTCCCCTGTCTTATTTTGACTTCAAATGGAACACCTTTCTCCTGCATTTGAGCTCAGCCAGCACAAAATGGCGGCTTCCTTGTTGTTGGTGCGGCTGACGAGGAGCCCAGTGTGAGCGACAATAGAAAGAAGGTAGGAGGAAGGATCTCCTCTCCCTCCTTCACCCCCTTCTCCCTCCCTTCTCACTGGTGCTCCTCCTCACTCTTCACCACACTTTCATATGCATCTGCTAAAAACATTTTTGTTCCGGCATGTCTATCTAGATGATGGAGAGTGTTGATATGAGGTCCAGCGCCAAGGGCCTTCTGGCGGTTCCCTCCTTGCGAGAAGCCAAGTTACAGGGAACCAGGCAGAGGGCCTTCTTGGTAGTGGCACCCGCCCTGTGGAACGCCCTCCCACCAGATGTCAAAGAGAATAACAACTACCAGACTTTTAGAAGACATCTGAAGGTAGCCCTGTTTAGGGAAGCTTTTAATGTTTAATAGATTATTGCATTTTAATATTCTGTTGGAAGGCGCCCAGAGTGCCTGGGAAACCCAGCCAGATGGGTGATGTATAAATAATAAATTATTATTATTATTATGGTTTTCAGCATTATCAATGATTTAAATTTTTTTTGGAAGGTTTCAAATTATTGTTTTCCATTATTATTTTTACTGATAATTTCCTTGTTTGTTTGTTTTTTTGTAAACTGCTTTAAGGTTCTGGACTATAAAAAAACAAAATACAAACTAGCCATATACAAGTATCAGTAAGTAAAATAATAATAATCACATTGGGGGGGATATTTTGAGGGGAGAAGAGGATATACACCATGCTGTTTTCAGCATGCCAACTGACCAAATGATGCACTGAGATTTTTATTTTATTTTTTTTAAAAAACCCACACAGCACAGGTGCTTAAAATTGACATAAAATGACAGCAAAATGTTAAAACTGACAGCTGGGGGGGAGAGGTTTTTTTTGATTGACATCATATTTTTTGGGTTGCATTGAACTAAGTTTCACAAAGCAGACTCACTGAAACACAAACTTAGTCATGTCAATTAATTTCAGTGGATCTACCCTGGATGAAACTTACTTGGATGCCAGCCTAAAAGTGTGATGACAATCAAAAGCTAATATAAAAGTTGTGGTTAAAAGCCCGGGGAAATAGGAGGGTTTAAAATACACGAAGTTGCTCTAACAGCATAGTGTACTCAGGCCTGAGACCAGCAAATGCCAGGAGTCAGTGGAGGAGGCACAGGGGGAACTCATTATGACGGATGCCTGCCTCCTCTTCCCCACATCTCATACCCTCCTCCAACATGTAGCAGCCAAAACAAGACCGTGCATCTTCTGGACCGCACTCCTACACGAGTCTCGGAACCCGCACAAGAGCACGGAGCCTCAAAAGTCTTGCCCCATGGACCCCATAACCTTTAAAGCACTAAACGGCCTGAAGGAGCGTCGCCACCCCCATCAATCAGCCCAGACACTGAGGTCCAGCGCTGATGGCCTTCTGGTGGTTCCCTCCCAGCAAGAAGTGAAGTCACAGGGAACCAGGCAGAGGGCCTTCTTGGTAGTGGCGCCCACCCTGTGGAACGCCCTTCCATCAGATGTCAAGGAAATAAACAACTATCTGACTTTTAGACGACATCTGAAGGCAGTCCTGTTTAGGGAAGTGAAATATATAGAGTGGATTTCATGCTCTTTATTCAGTCATAGTGGTGAGGAGGAATGGAAGTTCCCCCAGAATGTCTGCTTTATATACATTATTTACACAATGGGCCCCACGTGATTGGCTAATTCCGGGATTCTCCTGTAGGCCAATCAGGTTGCGGGTTCCCTTCCACCTGGAGCTGGATTGGGTGGCTCCTGTGGACCATTCAGACTCCTGCATTCTGAATCCTATTGTTCTAGGACCAATCAGACTGCTGCATTTTGGATCCTATTCAACTCAGTACATAACAGGAAGTTTTTAATGTTTGATGTTTTATCATGTTTTTGATATTCTGTTGGGAGCCGCCCAGAGTGGCTGGGGAACCCCAGCGAGATGGGCGGTGTATAAATAACACATTATTGTTATTGTTATTGTTATTGTTATTGCCAAGACTGAAAGTCCCCACCTCCCCACAGCCATCAAAGACTCCTCCTCTCCAGGGTTTCCCCCTGAGTAATCGGAGACTACACCTGTGTGAAGCCTGCTGCTCCTCCGCCCATTTCAGCCCCCTTCTGGTTCTAGGAGACCAAGAGGAAGGGGAGCTTGTTGCAGCAAGATGAGGAGACACCTGCAACTCTTCACCAGCCTGACTCATCTCTGCCTCTTGGCTTCCCTCCTCCCACTATCCCACTTCTGCTTCTGCCTCTGATTCTCTCTGCCACAGACTCTCCCAGCTCACAGAGCCCTGTTACCCCTTCTGCTTCCTCTTCTCCCTCTAGCCTCCCATCGTCATCTCACTCCCTGGGCTCTGAAGCTTCTTCCCTTGGTGGTTCTCCAGCTAGTTCCTCCCACCATTCCTCTGTGTCCAACCAGTCCATTTATAACAATGGCTATGGGAAGTCAGGGTATGTCAATCAAACGCTTCACCCAAAGATCTGCTGTAGCCAGGCTTTCTGAAGGCAGCCACGAGCCTTTGAGTGTCAGTCCTGAGCAGGTCTCCTGTGGGAAGGAGTGGGTGGGTGGACACAACCAAAAAGGCCCCGTAGCTCCAACGCTGCTGCTGATTTAATCTCCTGCAGAAATGGAATGCAGATCAGGACTTTGTTGGCTGCTCTGAAAAGTCTGTGGGAGTCTAGTCAACAAGATGTCTTATCTTTGCCCGATGGGTTAATGTGAAGACACAATAGAGAACATAGTGTGCTCCTCCCAGGCTCTCCCATCCACAGTACACAAACACACACACACACACACACACACAGGATCCTAGAAGGGAAATTCCTGCCATAGTGGCACCAAAGTAGACTTAAAAGATCGCATCTGATCAAATTGCTGTCTAAATCTTCCCAGAGGTTTCAGCTTCCCATCCTTTCCTCGTCCACCAAGAGAGATGGGTTTCTCATTAGTCTGTAGTCAAATTTCAGATTGAGGCAAATTTTGGCAATCCCAAGCATGCCAGTTCAAGTACAGGCCACTCCTAGCCCTGGGACCTGATATCCTTTTTTCTTTTCTTTTTTATAAATCTTTTTCATTGAGTTTTACACTGCAAATTTAAATTCAAACAATACACATCATCATCATCATCATCATTTAGGATTCGCTGAACCCTTTGACTCCCATCCACCCTTCCATGGCTACCATTTTCAATTTTTTCCACTGCTTCACTTGCTTTCTCTATTTTTCTTAAATAATCCAATTTTACCTCAGTTTTTAGCACATTACAAGCGGTACTCAAATCCTGCCAAAGTTTTTAGTTGTTTACAGTGTTCTCTTAGATACATTGTAAATTTCCCCCATTCCCTTTTAAAGTTCTTCTCTTTCTGGTTTCTGATTTCCCCGGCCAATTTCGCCATTTTGGCATAGTCCATCATCTTTGTCAGCCATTCGTCTTTGGTCAGGACTTTATCTCCTTTCCATCTCTGGGCCAGTAGTATCCGCACTGCTGTCGTCGCATACATAAATAGTCTTTCCTGCTCCTTTGGGTTCTCTGCACCTAAACTTCTTAGTAAGAAAGCCTCTGGTTTTTTCCACAAACATTATTTTAAACATTTTTTTCAACTCATTATGTATCATTTCCCAGAATGCGTTTGTTATCTTGCAGGTCTACCAGGATCTGATATCCTTTCAACTGGAGATGCTGGGCAGGTTGAACATTCTATCAACATTACCCAAGAAGCTGCCTTGTGCTGAGTTAAACCCTTGCTCTAGCAAGCACAATATTGTCTCCTATGCTGACTGGCAAGGTTTCAGGTAGGTATCTCTCCTAGCCCTACCTGGCAGTGCTGGGGATCAAACCTGTGACCTTCTGAATGCAAGGCTGATGCTCTACCACTGAGCTGTGGACCCTTCCCTACAAAGTTGTCCTACACCAAGCCAGAACACTGGTCCATGTGGTACAGTGGTACCTTGGTTCTCAAACTTAATCCGTTCCAGAAGTCCGTTCCAAAACCAAAGCGTTCCAAAACCAAGGCACACTTTCCCATAGAAAGTAATGCAAAACGGTGTAATCCGTTTGAGACTTGATTTTTACTATCTAACGAGACCATTGGTCCATAAAATGAAAGCAATAATCAAGGTACTGTACTATAAAATAAATAAGACAGTATTGTAGATGATAAAAATCAAAATTAATTTTTTTCGTTACCTGCACTGATGATAGTCATTGTTTGGATGGGGGGCTTTGATCCATTTCCGCAGTCACACAATCAGTCAATCAGTAACTGAACTGGGTTCCACACAGTCACAAAAACAAATTAACTGAAAAAGCCTCAGAAACAAAAACGCAAAATAAATAGCAAAAACAAAAGCGCCAAACTTAATCCATTCCGGTAGTTTGTTTGACTTCCAAAATGTTTGAAAATCAAGGCGCAGGTTCTGATTGGTGCAGGCACCCCGGAAGCAATAGCCAACAGCTGCATCAAAGTGTTGAGCTTCCGAAAAACGTTTGGAAACCGGAACACTTACTTCTGGGTTTTCAGCGTTTGAGAACCAAGGAGTTTGAGTACCAAGGCATTGAGAACCAAGGTATTGCAGAGGCAGGGAACCTGTAGCTGTTGGCCTAATTTCATGCAGTCAGGGAGGAAGGGGAAAGTGGGTGACAAGGACTGAGAGGAGGAGGAGGAGGAGGAGGAGGAGGAGGAGGAGAAGAGGAGGAGGAGGAGGAGTTTGGATTTGATATCCCGCTTTATCACTACCCTAAGGAGTCTCAAAGCAGCTAACATTCTCCCTTCCCTTCCTCCCCCACAACAAACACTCTATGAGGTGAGTGAGGCTGAGAGACTTCAGAGAAGTGTGACTAGCCCAAGGTCACCCAGCAGCTGCAGGTGGAGGAGCGGAAACGCGAACCCAGTTCACCAGATTACGAGTCCTCCGCTCTTAACCACTACACCACACTGGCGTGTCAAAGTCAAAGAGATGCAGTGCTTCCCCCTCCATATCTCAGGCTCCACTCACCACTGTCTCCAGCTCGGTCCACTTGCAACATGTGTCTCCCAAGTGCTTCTCCTTAAGGCAGGGCTTTTCAACCAGTGCCTGGGGTGCCTTGAATGATAGTCAGGGGTGCCATGGGTAACACTGACCTCCCTCCTCTGAAGCCCTCTCCTATCTCTGCCTCCCAAAGGCTTGTGTGGCTGTTGGTTGCTGCAGCCCTGGCTACAAGCTCTGCAGGTGAATGGTGCCTCTGGAGCTGGCCAGGGGGTGCTGGCTTGCCACAAGCTGAAGCAGCCTCAGAAGGAGCAAGCAAGCCTGCGAGGGAGCCCAGCCAGTCCGCCTGCCAGCCCTTGCTCTTGTGAATGGACAGAAAACTGGGAGGCTGGGCAGGCAGGTGCCAAGATGGCCTTTCTTGTGTTTGCTGTGTGCAAGGCCTGCCTGGGAGCCGAGTGTCTGTTGCCAAAGGGGAGCCGGAGAAAGAATGCAGTTGGTCAAGGGAGCCATGGATTCGAAAAGGTTGAAAACCTCTGCCTTAAGGGAATGTGGCCCTCAATGTAAAGCCAGTTCCCAGTAGCAGCACTCTCAGGTCTTGCACATCACCAGAGATTCATTTTTTCAAATGATGGAAGTGGAAAACAGCCAGCCCTCTGGAATCTCACTATGACCTCTGTGCCTTAAGGCAGTCACCACATCCTCCCCCTTGTCCTTTGCTCTCGTCCAATTAACATTATTCCCTTCCTTTCTGGAGGGCAGGAAAAATTGAGAGGCAGTCTACCAAGGTTGTGTACGTTTTGCCCATCTGACAGCCGGACGAGGGAAAGAAGTGTCCACCTTTTTGGAAGGACAGCTAGGGGAGACATATATATATATATATATATATATATATATATATATATATATACACACACACACACACACACATACATACACACACACACACACACACACACACAGTGGTACCTAGGATTACATACGCTTCAGGTTACATACGCTTCAGGTTACAGACTCCGCTAACCCAGAAATATTACCTCAGGTTCAGAACTTTGCTTCAGGATGAGAACAGAAATCGTGCGCCGGCAGTGGGAGGCCCCGTTAGCTAAAGTGGTACCTCGGGTTAAGAACAGTTTCAGGTTAAGAACGGACCTCCAGAACGAATTAAGTACTTAACCTGAGGTACCGCTGTGTATATATATATATATATATATATATATATATATATATATATATATTAGTTTTACATGATTTTATACATAATAGCTTTAACCGTTTCAAATTGTCAAAATAAAAAAGGTCATTTCAAACCTTCGGACCTCCTCCCCTCCCTCAATGGTTCCATTTCCATCAAAAATAATTTCTTTTTCTTTTTCCACATCTTTTACCGTTATCCATCTGTTTTATAATCATAGTCACCATAATTTGTTTCACATTACAAGTGTCATTGTATCTCTAGCCAATGATTTTAACTGCCTACAGTGGTCTTTTAGGTATATTAAAAAGTTATTCCAGTCTATTAGAAGAAGATTTTGGATTTGATATCCCGCTTTATCACTACCCGAAGGAGTCTCAAAGCGGTTAACATTCCCCTTTCCCTTCCTTCCCCACAACAAACACTCTGTGAGGTGAGTGGGGCTGAGAGACTTCAAGAAGTGTGACTAGCCCAAGGTCACCCAGCAGCTGCATGTGGAGGAGCGGGGAAGCGAACCCAGTTCACCAGATTACGAGTCTACCGCTCTTAACCACCACACCACACTGGCTCTCAGTTTTAGAAATTTTAGAAATACTTGATCTTCCTGGTTTCTGATCTTTCCCGTCAGTCTCGCTGTCTCTGCATATCCCGTCAATTTGGTCTGCCATTCTTCTCTGGTCGGCGCTTCTCCTTCCTTCCATCTCTACGTGAGCTGTCTCAATTTGCATGAGATTGCATCCTGGATCTGTACAGTTCTGCATTTTAATTTGGCCTGGCTAGTTCTTATCCTGAACTCAGAGCAGAGATTGCACACTTCCCTAATTGTTGTTAATTAATTGCCTGCAATCTCACCTGTGTTACAGTAATAGCAACAACACAATACACAGAATTGGTTGCAATAATGAAAGGGTAACAAGAGTCAAGGCCGTACTAGAACATACAATGCATTAGTCAAGTTCTTCCAGACATGTACAGAGTGCGTTTCCCTCTCCATCCGAGTCACCGCAACTAGCCCTGCAGATCTGATATTAGCAAATGTGACCTTCAGGGAAGAGGAAGGCCTACACTTTAAAAAAATAATAATAATAAAGCATGAGGTAATTCATTTGTTTGAAAGGAGATCTGTTAAAAGAAGGTTTCTTTTCTCTCTTTCTTTTTTCGGTCTAGTGTTGGTAACAAATTTTTGTAAGGCGCTTTGATTCCTGAGAACACAGTGAGATGGAAAAGGAGTCAAAACTAGAACCATATTGTGACGGAGGGTAGTATATAAATTTAATAAATAAAATAAAAATAGAACTTAAACTGAGGCCTAGAATGTGATATACTAACAGAGTGTCCCTGAGCATAGGCAAAGTTTTTTTGGTTTTGTTTTGCCACTGAATAACCTCAGCTTCACCCACCCACATCTCAGAGTGTTGATTTCCTGAGTGGTCTGAGAGGGAGTTGGCATGGGGATTATTATTTTGAAGATGAATGAGAGAGAAGAAATAAGTAAAAAAGGAGGTGGGCAACCTCAGGCCCTCTAGATGTGGTTAGATTCTGACTCGCACTCACTCCAGACAGGAGGACCAGGTTTCCCATCTGAGAAGTTCGGTGTTTTGCACACTTAAAGGTAAAGGGACCCCTGACCGTTAGGTCTAGTCATGGCCGACTCTGCGGTTGCGGCGCTCACCTCGCTTTACTGGCCAAGGGAGCCGGCGTACAGTTTCTGGGTCATGTGGTCAGCATGACTAAGCCACTTCTGGTGAACCAGTGCAGTGCACGGAAACGCCGTTTACCTTCCCGCTGGAGCAGTACCTATTTATCTACTTGCACTTTGATGTGCTTTCGAATTGCTAGGTTGGCAGGAGCAGGGACCGAGCAACGGGAGCTCTCCCCGTTGCGGGGATTCGAACCGCCGACCTTCTGGTCAGCGAGTCCTAGGCTCTGTGATTTAACCCACAGTGCCACCCACGTCCCTCCAGGCAGGATGACCAGGTTTTCCATCTGAGAAGTTCAGTTTTTTGTACAACCCAAAAACACACTCCCTAGCGAGCCAGCCTCATTGAACTAAGTGGACTTTGCCTCTGAATAAAGAGTATGGTTTCCCCTCACTAGGTTGGTGAGAGCCTCCTTACTTGAGAACGAAGAGCCCCAGAGTGGTCTGAGAGGGAGCTGGCAGGGGGATTATTTATATGAGGTTCCCAGCCAATCAAAATGCTAGGCTGGCAGCCAATCAGGGAGCTGAAGGAAGAAGACAACCTCGGGAAGAACCCATTGCTTCTTAAGATCTCTGTGCCATGGCTACAAAGAAGCCTGAGGCTGATGGGGGCAGAGGTCCAAAATATCTGCAGGGGGCACCAGGTTGGGGAAGGCTTCCTTATGGCACGTATCATATCATGCCAACTCACCCAAAGGTCCCACAAACTGAAAAGAAAGCAGAGCTGGTTTTGAACAGAGAGCTCCACCTACTGGCTGACAAATGTGTCATTCTCCATTCCACTTTTCTACCTCACTTTGATTCAGGCCTCCCAGATCTAGGGGGAAGTGCTCAGAAGAAGACACACCGGTATTTTATTTTATTTTATTTTGGTTGTTTACAAGGGCCAGGTTTTAAGAGAGAGAGATTCTTGCAGGCACCCAAGGGTTAACCTGTTTGAGGGCGGGCGTTGGGAACTCTGTCCAAGTCCCCCCAGCCTTGGTACCTGTGCGCCTGCCCCTGTCTCTGGGGTGGAGCAAACTCTAACCACAGGGCAGCCCTGTCTGCATTCCATCGGAGTGACGGACAGCTGCGTGACTAGCTCAGCTCATCCCAGCTCTCTTTTTTGGACGGAGTTGAAAGAGCTGCCTCCTCCAGGGCTAATTCAGGCTCCTGCCTTTTGAAATCTCCTGATTTGGGAGCGAGGGAGTCAAGGCAACAGCTCCAGAGGGTAGGTGGGTGGGTGGTAGCACTCAGATTGCTGGCTTGCACATTTCCAAGCAAGCGGGTTGACTAGCAGGAGGCTTTCCGTGCCTTTTTATAACTGGGGAACAGTGAGCAATCCAACAGGTCCTTTCTCATCTAGGTCCTTGGGAGTGATGGGGAGAACTACACCCGTTGGATTTATGCCGGGCAGCTGTTGAAAGGACCCAGAACTCCAGGAGGTTTGGGGTTCCCAGGAAAGAAAGCTTGGCTGTTAGAGAAGATCTAAGCTCATCTGAGCTAATTTCTCTCTTCTGCTTCTGGGATAAAGAACCTGTAGTCCTCTGTGTGTTGCTGGACTACAGTTCCCATCATCCCCAGGCCATTCACCATGCTGGCAGGAGCTGAAGGGAGCTGGAGTCCAACAACACCTGGGCCGCCACATGTTCCCCATCCCTTTCTCTACTTGGTGTAATGTAACGTGTCAGAAACTAGGAGCGAGAAGATGCAGGTGAAAATCCCGATGAAGCTCATGGCACGTGACTTTGAGCAAGTCACGCTGAAAATCATAAAGATGGAAGGAGACTTATAGGCTAGCTATTCCAACTCCAACTGGAGAGCCAGTGTGGTGTAGTGGTTAAGAGTGGTGGACTCGTAATCTGGTGAACCGGGTTCGCGTCTCCGCTCCTCCACATGCAGCTGCTGAGTGACCTGGGGCCAGTCACACTTCTTTGAAGTCTCTCAGCCCCACTCACCTCACAGAGTGTTTGTTGTGGGAGAGGAAGAGAAAGGAGATTGTGAGCCGCTTTGAGACTCCTTACGGTAGTGATAAAGCGGGATATCAAATCCAAACTCTTCTTCTTCTTCATTCTCTAGGACATCCCCAACAGATAGAAATTCAGCCTCAGCTTGAAGACCTTTAGCAAAGGAGAGTTCAGCCTCCGCTCGCCAGGGAAATGGTTCCACCACTGAACTGTTCTTACTTTTAAGATGTTTCTCCTAACCTCCAGCTGAAATCCACCCTCCTGTAACTTAAACCCGTTTGATCCGGTCCTGCTTTCTCTGACAGCAGAGAGCAAGGATTTGTCTTCTTTCATGAGACAGTCCTTCACACATTGGAAGAGAACCACCATGTTCCCCCTCAGTCGTCTCTTCTTCAGACTAAACACATGGAGTTCCTTCAAGCTGTCCTCCTAGGAGTTGTTTTCCATAACACGGGGACTTTTTCAGGGGGAACTCACAGGAACTCAGTTTCTGCACCTCTCAGGTGGGCACCATTGCCATTCTAAGAGAACGAAGGAAGTGTTCACAGTGAGTTCTGGCACCTCTTTTTCTAGAAACACAGCACTGCATAACATGATCTTCGTTGCTCTCCTCCAAACTGGGACCTGTCCCATTTTTTCCCTACAAAATGTCCATCAGCAGCAGGTATAAGGGAAAAGAAGACTTACATTATCAGAGATCTCTGCAGTTTGCATTTGGACACCCGACGAAGGCCTAAAAGCTGCAAGACCAAAACTCATTGGACTTGTTTATAGATAAAATCCTATGCAGTGTCTTGAGATTTCCCCCCTTCCATTTTCTGGTCCATTTTGTGTATAATATTCTTCAAATGCAGCATCCCAAACTAAAACACTGTACTCCGTGTGAAGTCCCAATAGCTTTGAAATCAATAATAATATAATAATAATTTATTATTTGTACCCCACCCATCTGGCTGGGTGCCCCCAGCCACTCTGGGTGGCTTCCAACAAAACACTAAAATACAATAACCTATTAAACATTAAAAGCTTCCCTAAACAGGGCTGCCTTTAGATGTCTTGTAAAAGTTTGGTAGTTATTTTTCTCTTTGACATCTGATGGGAGGGCATTCCACAGGGTGGGTGCCACTACCAAGAAGGCCCTCTGCCTGGTTCCCTGTAACTTGGCTTCTCGCAGTGAGGGAACCGCCAGAAGGCTCTCAGAGCTGGACCTCAGTGTCCGGGCAGAACGATGGAGGTGGAGACGCTCCTTCAGGTATACTGGACCAAGGCCGTTTAGGGCTTTAAAGGTCAGCACCAACACTTTGAATTGTGCTCGGAAACGTACTGGGAGCCAGTGTAGGTCTTTCAAGACCGGTGTTATATGGTCTTAGCGGCCGCTCCCAGTCACCAGTCTAGCTGCTGCATTCTGGATTAATTGTAGTTTCCGGATCACCTTCAAAGGTAGCCCCACATAGAACGCATTGCAGTAGTCCAAGCGAGAGATAACCAGAGCATGCACCACTCTGGTGAGACAGTCCGCTGGCAGGTAGGGTCTCAGCCTGCTTACCAGATGGAGCTGATAAACAGCTGCCCTGGACACAGAATTGCCCGCCTCCTGTCCCTCAAAAACAGTACTTCTGTCTTGTCAGGATTCAATCTCAATCTGTTAGCCGCCATCCATCCTCCAACCTCCAATGCTTTGAAATCAAGATAAATTACACCCAGAGCATCCCCACAATCCACAGAGCAACTAACCAAATCCAAAATAGGAGATTACACAAGTCTGGCAGGACTTAATCTTGACAAATTCTTGCTGGTTTCTACAAATCCCTTAACTGTTATCAGATTCAGGGTGGATCTCATCTTGTCCAGTATCCTGTTTCATACATTGGCCAACCTGATGCCGCTAAGAAGCCGACAAGCAGGCCTGGAAGGCAACAGATCTGTCAGGCAAGTGGAAGATGGCAGTGGAGTAACCAGATGTGTTAAATTTGACTCCTACATTGGACTCCTACGGTTTCACTTTTATCTGCAGTTTGCACTTTTATTGCTGTCTCTGTTTGGCTTCTCTCACTATTTCACCCTATGAGCTGATTAAGCAGGCGAGGACTTACAACCACAAGTGAAACAAAACAAAGGATCTGTCAGGCTCCCATCCCTCAGCCCAGTATACCTGAAGGAGCGTCTCCATCCCCATTGTTCAGCCCGGACACTGAGGTTCAGCTCTGAGGGCCTTCTGGCGGTTCCCTCACTGCGAGAAGTGAGGTTACAGGGAACCAGGCAGAGGGCCTTCTCGGTAGTGGCGCCCGCCTTGTGGAACGCCTTTCCACCAGATGTCAAGGAAATACAGTGGTACCTCGGGTTACATACGCTTCAGGTTACATACACTTCAGGCTACAGACCCCGTTAACCCAGAAATAGTACCTCGGGTTAAGAACTTTGCTTCAGGATGAGAAGAGAAATCGTGCTCCGGAGGCGCAGCAGCAGCAGGAGGCCCCATTAGCTAAAGTAGTACCTCAGGTTAAGAACAGTTTCAGGTTAAGAATGGACCTCCGGAACAAATTAAGTACTTAACCCGAGGTACCACTGTAAACAACTATCTGACTTTTAGAAGACATGTGAAGGCAACCCTGCTTAGGGAAGATGTTAATGTTTAATGTTGTATTGCGTTTTTAATATTCTGTTGGGAGCCACTCAAAGTAGCTGTGGAAACCCAGCCAGATGGGCAGGGTATAAATAAATTATTATTAGTATTATTAGTATTATTATTATTATTATTATTATTATTATTATTATTATTATTATTATTATTATTAGGGACCTCCAAAATGTTGTCTTTTTTGGACCTTAAGGTCCTCCGTAGGGACTTAGCAAGAGACAACCCAGAGTACATCTGTTAAAATGAACAAAGCTAAGTTAGTCCATGTTCATTCACTTCAGTAAGCCTCCTCTGAGTAGGAATAGCATTGGACACAACCCCATGAAAAGAACGGGATGCTGGATTAGATGAGTCATTGGCCTGGTCCAACGGGTTCTTACAGATGGATGGATGTTCTTCTGCACGTACATGCTGCAAACATGATGCTTGGGTTACCATTTCTGCATTGCAGGAAGGTTAGGCTAGATGGCTATTTGTGTCCCTTCCAACTTTCACAGCTCTGTGAATCTATGGTTTTAATGGGCAGACAAGACACTTCTGCAATGTGTGATTGTCCAAATACCGTATTTTTCGCTCTATAACACGCACTCGACCATAACACGCACGTAGTTTTTAGAGGAGGAAAATCCGTAGGCATGCCACCCGTAGGCATTCCCTCCATAACACGCACAGACATTTCCCCTTACTTTTTAGGAGGAAAAAAGTGAGTGTTATGGTGCAAAAAATACGGTAATATGGTCCTAGTTTGGCCTTCCTGCTGTTGCAGCTGCTAAACCCCGGACCATTTTCCTCCAGAAGGTTTTCGGAGCCAATGCCACATAAAACACTCGCACTAATGCTAAGGTTCATTCAGAGATGGAAGAAGGAGACACTTGGCGGTCAAACAAAAGGAGATATTCCATTGTTCGCTGACCTTTCTGTGTCTGGCTCCAATTCCACCTCAGCAACAAAAAGATTTTTTTTAAAAAAAACCCTGGCTGGCTATAATTAACATTAGATTCATTATTTCTTTAAATAGCCTCAATTGCCCTTCAGGTGGACTGAAGGGGGAGAGGGCTTCAAGAAATTCCAAAGGATCCTAAATTCCTCGGTTGCCCCTTGACCTAAAGTCCTCAGACACATCAACTGCGCACAAACACATACATCCTTTCTTTGCTCCTCTCTCTGCCACAGTAGCTAACAATGCAAAGCCTACTAGCCCCAGCTAACATGGCTGATATCCAGGGATGATGGGGCTTGTAGTCCAGTGACACTTGAAGGGCTACAAGTTCCCCATCCCAGATCCAGATGTTTGAGAGCTGGAATGAGTGCAGGTGAGGCTGACCAAGATGATAAAGGGTTTGGAAAACCAAGCTGTGTGAGGAACGGTTGAGGGAGTTAGGTGTGTTGAGCCCAGAGAAGAGATGACCAAGAGGTGATATAATAATGGTCTTCAAATATCTGTCACATGGAGGATGGAGCAAGCTTGTAAGACTCAAAAGAATGGATTCAGAATACAAGGAAGGAGATTCCAACCAAACCTTAGGAAGAACTTTCTGACAGTAAGAGCTGTCAATAGAACAGATGATGACCTCAGAAGGTGGTGGACTCTCCTTCATCGGAGGTTTTGGGTGGCCATCTCTCAGTGATAGTTTAGCTGGGGCTTGGACTAGATGATCATTGGGGTCTCTTCCAAATCTACGGTTCTACGATTTCATAGTTGTATAGTTGGGGGGGAGGGGGGGAAACAGAGAGGAAAATGGGGTGAGACTAGATGAGAACCTTGCTTCCTAATACAGTGGTGCCCCACAAGACGAATGCCTCGCAAGATGAAAAACCCGCTAGACGAAAGGGTTTTCCGTTTTTGCGTTGTTTCGCTAGACGAATTTCCCTATGGGCTTGCTTCGCAAGACGAAAAAGTCTTGCGAGTCTTGCCATTTCCCCCCCCCCTTTTCTAAGCCGCTAAGCCGCTAATAGCCTTTTAGCCGCTAAGCCGCTAAGCCTTTAATACCCACTAAACCGCTAAACCGCTAGACGAAGAGACTCGCGAATGGATTATTTTCGTCTTGCGAGGCACCACTGTATTTATTTATTTATACATACATACATACATACATACATACATACATACATACATATACAACCCACCCATCTGGCTGGGTTTCCCCAGCAACTCTGGGCGGTTCCCAACAGAATATTAAAAATACAATAAAACATCAAACATTAAAAAACTTCCCTAAACAGGGCTGCCTTCAGATGTCTTCTAAAAGTCAGGTAGTTGTTTATTTCCTTGACATCTGACAGGAGGGCATTCCACAGAGTGGGCGCCACTACCAAGAAGGCCCTCTGCCTGGTTCCCTGTAACCTCACTTCTCACAGTGAGGGAACCGCCAAAAGGCCCTCGGAGCTGGACCTCAGTGTCTGGGTTGAATGATGGGAGTGGAGACCTAGTTGTCTGTGTGCAGGGAATGCTTTTGTAGGCAGGCACATGCATTCCCATGAACCCCTCTTGACAGCGAGTTAGACCACGGCAAGAAATAAGATGGCTGCCAATGGTTCCTGCCGGCCCAGTTTGGCAAGGCTCACCGGGAACATTCATTAGCTGGTGACAGGCTCGATGTTCATCTCCTGATTTACCCCTTGACCTCTGCGATGGTGATGACGAAGTCACAGTGATGGAGCCTCGGCCAATGGCTAGCCAAGGAACTGTCACCATCCGTGCCAGAACAAACAACAAAGACAAATGGCCCCCATCAAAAGTAAATGGCACTTAATAGCATGCAGGAGGGAACCAGTCCACCCGATTGGTTGGGCACCATATGTGAATTCTTAACTAATCGCCGCAAATTGCCCCAATTTGTTAACGAGCTATGTAGTGGGCATGTGCACCCCAAAAAAGCTCCAGATTCTTTCAACTCCAGCGGCATGGAAATAATTTTGCACTTGCGGCTGCCCAGACATTTTCCCGTCTTGACAGTGATGGAAGCTCAAAGGGAATCAGAAATGGGCAGCTTTGGAGTTTGCGCGGCTTGTCGTCTTTGGCACTTTGTCCCGTGCTGGGGGCGGGGGATGGCAAAGGAGAGGGTCAAAGGAGTCGAAAGGCGAAAGAATCCACTGGGGCACAGCAAGACCCCAAACAGAAGAATGGATTTGAAGCAGGAATTGGCCCAATGACCCATCTACTCCACCCCACCTATAAGCTGCCCCAAAGGCATAGCATCAACCTAAGACAGGTGTGGTAAATAGACTGTCCTTGTCCCAATTTCATGCCAGGGAAAGAGAGCCTTGAAGGACAGTAGGAGATGGAAGTGGAAATGGAAGGAACCTGTTATGGATGGATGGAAGAAGAGTGAGATGCCCGTCTGGGGAGGACTAGGGGCTTAGACCCCCCCAAAAAAATCAAGGCGGAGGCTAGGCCTCCCCGATATTCTGTAGCTTGTGGCAGGCCCTGCCAGGACAGCTGTGACGGGCCCCGTTGGGCCTCCCTGCTGCTGTGGCGGGCCCCAATGGGCCTACCCACAGTTGTGGTGGGCCTCACAGCCTCCTCCGGCCACAGGATGTCACATGTGTGCGCCGTGATGCCACACGTGATGTCACACGTGTTGGGCGGAACCTGGCATCAGTGCCTGTAAGCCATCAAGTCAACCTTCCAGTGAGAGCGATCTGGGCAGGGAGAAAGAGGACTTTGGCGGAAAAGAGGGTTCAAGAACCCAGGCGAGAGAAGGTGGTATCAGAAAGAAAGAGAAAAGGGGTGTGAGAAAGAGAGGGAATCAGGCCCAATTTAGGCTCTGGGTCAGCACAGTGACTTGACTCATCCAGCCACCCACCGCCACCATGCCACTGACTTCTCCAAAGCCTAGCATGAACAGCATACAGGAGTTGCAGATGCAGCCCTAGTCCTGCTGCTCCCTAGCAAGAGTTTGGGCTAGGAATGTACGCCGTGTTTCTGACCTGCCAACCTCCAGTCCTAGAGCCTTGAAAACTCCCCTACAGCAATGGGAGCGGGATGGTCCCATCCTCCCCATCTGCCAAAGCAGGATTCATTTGGAGCAATCTCAGCAGCGGTCAACAAGGTGACACAGGTAGGTCAGGGTTGCACACCTGGTTTCCCAATGCTGAGAGTTGCTGTTACTCTCAGCAACTCAACAGGGACAGGGACCTTGGTTTAGACTTTAGAGCCAACCCAACGCTCCTGCCCCAGCCTGGGGCTGATGGGACTTGTAGTCTGAAACCTCTGGAGAGCACCGGCTTGGCAGAGGCCGCTCCAGAGATAGGCACCAGTGCCCCTACCTGCTCTCGTCTTTGTGGGACAGTGATCAATAGACACCAATAAACAAATGAATAATGTCCAATGCCCGTTGCCAGAGGGGTTGGCTTTGGTTTCAGTTGTGCACATCAGCCATCCATTTGGTTTATGGCTTTGACGCACAGAACAGATTGTGGATTTTCACCTGGGGCACGAACGAGAGGGGCGGTTAGCTCCCCACCTGCTCCCCTTCATCTTCCTGTTCGGAATTAAGAGGCTTGACGGCCTGAATTCCAGCCCACCTGTGGCCATCGCAGCGGTCACACCCGCTCTTGAAAAGGGTCTTTGTACTCGCCTCGCCCTACCTGGGCTTCACCTTTGGTCTGTGATCACAGGCCTGTCGCTTTTAATTAGCTCTCTCCGTACCTCCCCTGGACCGCTCACGCAGAGGTCACCTGGGTCATTGCTCATTGGGAAAAAGAAGAAGGGACGTCACCACGAAGGTCGTGTTTCAAGACGTTCCTTTGATGCCAAAGAAGCAGAAATTATATGCTGGTCCTGCCAACGAGATTCGCTTCTCTCCGAAGAGCAGACACAAATGACAGAGGTGCCTTTTCTCAAGAAAGGTGGCTCCCTGTTTGTGGAATTCTCTCCCCAGGGAGGTTCGCCTGGTGCCTTCATTATATATTTTTATGCACCGGGCAAAAACATTCCTCTTCAACCAGGTCTTTGGCTGGCTGATATCCTACAGCCTTGTAAATGTGTCTGTGAGAAGGTGGGTGGTTCTTGTTTTGCTTTACTTCAGGGGTCAGCAAACTTTTTCAGCAGGGGACTGGTCCACTGTCCCTCAGGCCTTGTGGGGGGCAGGACTATTTTTTTTGGGGGGGGGTGAACGCATTCCTATGCCCCACAAATAACCCAGAGGTGCATTTTAAATAAAAGTACACATTCTACTCATGTAAAAACACCAGGCAGGCCACACAAATAACCCAGAGATGCAGTTTAAATAAAAGGACACATTCTACTCATGTAAAAACAGCAGGCAGGCCCCACAAATAACCCAGAGATGCATTTTATAAATAAAACCACACATTCTACTCAAGTAAAAACACCAGGCTGGCCCCACAAATAACTCAGAGATGCATTTTAAATAAAAGGACACATTCTACTCATGTAAAAACACGCTGATTCCGCAGGCCAGGTTGAGAAGGTGATTGGGTCGGATCCGTCCCCCGGGCCTGAGTTTGCCTACCCACGCTTTACTTATTTACCTGTATTTTATTCTGTGAGCAGCCCTAAATTTAATAAATAAATAAAAATAAAATAAAACTGAACCCACCTGACTTGGCCAGTTGTTCCTGGCCAGTTTCGGCTTCCCTTAGGATACCCTCGACAATCTTGTTGGGAAATCCGCTTTTCTTGGCTTATCCCGTCCGCGATCACGGCTTATCAGCCTCAAAACTTTGCGCAACCAGCTCCTTGCCAATCGAACCTCGCAAAAGCCGAGTCGCTCGGTGGAGGCAAAGTGCCATCCAGATGTCGGCTCTGAGAGCTCGCCAAGATATACACGTTGATAAACCTCCGCTAGCTAGATATATCAGATCTGAGGTCTTAGAAACAGGCCCTACAGTTCCAAGATATTGTCTCCTTTAGCAGCGAACAATGTAAAAAATAATAATACTTATACCAGATTGGGGGGGGGGGGACAGTGAGGAATTATTTAAAAAATTAACCTGTCAGTCTGAATCCATGCCAGCACGAAAACATGCTTTTGCAGTGCACATAGAAATACGATATGATCAGTTAGGAGCCTGAGATTGCTTCAACCCTCCTCTGGCAGCCAGCTTAGTTTCCCTGCTATATGGCTGCAGAGAAAGGAAAGCCACATTGCAGATGGCATGCTGGTTTTTGGTTTTTTACAAGCCTTCTCAGAGAAGAAGAAGAAGAAGAAGAAGAAGAAGAAGAAGAAGAAGAAGAGTTTGGATTTGATATCCCGCCTTTCACTCCCCTTCAGGAGTCTCAAAGCGGCTAACATTCTCCTTTCCCTTCCTCCCCCACAACAAACACTCTGTGAGGTGAGTGGGGCTGAGAGACTTCAGAGAAGTGTGACTGGCCCAAGGTCACCCAGCAGCTGCATGTGGAGGAGCGGAGACGCGAACCCGGTTCCCCAGATTGCAAGACTACCGCTCTTAACCACTACACCACACTGGCTCTCTAGTAGCCTGCATTCCCAGGATGGCCATCGAGGAGGAGGTTCTCCTACCTCTACAGTCAGCATGGAAGCGCAGACCGCTGGCCTCTCAGCAGAGCAGTTTGAAAGCTAGGAACATCTGTGGGTTTATCTACAAGGCTGGGCAAAGGTCAGGGGGTTGGTTGGAACTCAATGGCTTGATCTGCAGGGGCTGTAGCCCCAAGCAACATATTTTTCTGTTGTCCAGGGAGGTCCCCAAGAACTTGTTGTTTAGTCTATCAGTCGTGTCCAACTCTTCGAGACCCCATGGACCAGAGCACGCCAGGCACTCCTGTCTTCCACTGCCTCCCACAGTTTGGTAAAACTCACGCTGGTAGCTTCAAGAACACTGTCCAACCATCTCGTCCTCTGTCGTCCCCTTCTCCTTGTGCCCTCCATCTTTCCCAGCATCAGGGTCTTTTCCAGGGAGTCTTCTCTTCTCATGAGGTGGCCAAAGTATTGGAGCCTCAGCTTCAGGATCTGTCCTTCCAGTGAGCACTCAGGGCTGATTTCCTTAAGAATAGTTTTGATCTTCTTGCAGTCCGTGGGACTCTCAAGAGTCTCCTCCAGCACCATAATTCAAAAGCATCAATTCTTTGGTGATCAGCCTTCTTTATGGTCCAGCTCTCACTTCCATACATCACTACGGGGGAAACCATAGCTTTAACTATACGGACCTTTGTTGGCAAGGTGATGTCTCTGCTTTTTAAGATGCTGTCTAGGTTTGTCATTGCTTTTCTCCCAAGAAGCAGACGTCTTTTAATTTTGTGGCTGCTGTCACCATCTGCAGTGATCATGGAGCCCAAGAAAGTAAAATCTCTTACTGCCTCCATTTCTTCCCCTTCTATTTGCCAGGAGGTGATGGGCCCAGTGGCCATGATCTTCGTTTTTATGATGTTGAGCTTCAGACCATAGAACTATTTCACTGCTATTAGGGATGAGCAAGTCTGTCATTTCCCCAGTCTTCAGCTCTCCACATATCCACATCAATTTGTAAATAGGGTTGGTGTTTTTCAATCCTCATGAAAATTGGTCCATTCTTTAGTATGCGTACTATTACTACTACAACTTCTAGATTTCAAAAAGACGTTATAGAACAAGAAGTGGAGCTGCTGAAGAAAGCATATAGTATTTTGGAAGAATGGGAAACAAAAGACGAGGAGGTCAAATCGGTCATGATCAAATGGGCACAAGATATAGGACATAACATACAATCTGAGGACTGGGAAAAATTGTGGAAAGTAAGTTTGAAATTTACAGATTGTTCTCTTTTGAAAGAAAATTATATGAAAATGATGTATAGAGGGTTGTTGTTTTTCAATCCTCATGAAAAGTGGTCCATTTTTTAGTACGCGTACAAATTTTTGTATGTAATTTCCCCTAAAAGTACACATTTTTGAAGCAATGTTCCTTTAGGAGTCAGTGTGGTGTAGTGGTTAAGAGCGGTGGACTTGTAATCTGGGGAACCGGGCTCGTGTCTCCGCTCCTCCACATGCAGCTGCTGGGTGACCTTGGGCCAGTCACACTTCTTTGAAGTCTCTCAGCCCCACTCACCTCACAGAGTGTTTGTTGTGGGGGAGGAAGGGAAAGGAGAATGTTAGCCGCTTTGAGACTCTTTCGGGTAGTGAAAAAGCAGGATATCAAATCCAAACTCCTCCTCTTCTTCTTCTTCTTAATGTCATGCAGTTTTCTATGTTGTTTTCACTACTATATGCATTTATATGCATGCTCTGGAGGGTAGGACTCGAACTCATGGCTTCAAGTTACAGGAAAGGAGATTCAGACTAAACATCGGGGGAAACTGTCTGACAGTAAGAGCTGTTCGACAATTACTTGACTGGAGAACAGAACTGCAAAATTCGGAGACGTGAGGATTTTGAAGGATAGTTGTGTTTTGGTTCATGTCTTGTTCCAGAAACTGCAAATCAGGTAGGTCTGCCTTTTGATATGAACTGGATGGAATTTCTTCCCTATCCCTGCCTGCTGTGGAGGGACAGTCCTGAGTTTGAGACAGTGTTGCTTTAAGGGCAAAGCTTGTCCTCCAACCCTGACATTGGCGGACTGACAGTAGGGGCAAAAGGGGAGTGAGCCCCTTCCCACGCACCCCACCTGCCACCGATGACTGACACCTGACTGACTTCTGATATCTGACAGTTTTCGTAATTATATTTATTTTTGACATAATTGACTAGCTGACATGCACTGACATTTAGTACAACAACATTTCGGGAATTTGCCTGCGAGCAGGCACATAATACTACAGTGGTACCTCGGGTTACATACGCTTCAGGTTACATATGCTTCAGGTTACAGACTCTGCTAACCCAGAAATAGAAGTTGTTTATTTTTGTAAACTGCTCTAAAGGTGTAGGGTTGTGTGTTTTTTTTAACGATCAGTTAGTATATAAATCTTCTGAAATAAAATTTAAAAAATCTGTGGCAGAAGTGAGGGATATTTGGTGCTCCAGGTGTTGCAGAAGGGCAATTTCCATCAGCACTCGCAAGCATGGCCAATGGTCAAGGATGATGGGACTTGTAGTTCAGCAACATCCAGAAGGTCAAAGCTTTCCTACACCTGATCTACGGGGCAGTTTTTGTATTGTTTTGCACAAATGCAAAATTTGGGTTTAAAATGCCTGAATTCGAATTCTGACCCCTTTCCAATGTTGCTTTCAAAGTGTGAAGTGAAGCTTTAATCTCATGACTGGCATGCGGAAGAATTCAGCACCCGGCAATGTTTGTTAACTGATGTGCAAGGGCCAAACCGTGTCCTCTAAATATTTGCACAAAATAAATAACGTAGCGTCCGATAGATGATGTGCACCTGTCGTTAGTATTTGGAAATGAACATTGCATGCAATTTCATCTCGGGTATCTGTCGAACGAATCAACCGACATTACCTCTCTAAAGCATTTGAATGTTGGGGTGAACATCGTACATTCAAAATGCAAATGCAGCTTCTAAATTTGGAAATGTCACGTCGCAAAGCTGAGTGGCAGCACCTGAAGATTTCAGGCAAAGCCTAAATGCTTGAAACCACAGGAGGGGAAAATGCACTTGTACTTGGGTCCTGTTTGTGGGTTTCTAACAGGCATATTGTTGGCCACTGTGGGAACAGAATGCTGGATTAGATGATCCACCAAATAATAATAATAATAATAATAATAATAATAATAATAATAATAATAATAATGCTATTATTTGTTCCCTGCCCATCTGACCCTGTTGCCTCAGCCACATAATAAAAGGTCAAACATTAAAAACTTCCCATTACAGGGTTGCCTTCAGATGTCTTCTAAAAGTTGTATAGTTCTTTATCTCCTTGACATATGACAGGAGGGCGTTCCACAGGGAGGGCGCCACTACCGAGAAGGCCCTCTGCTTGGTTCCCTGTAACCTCACTTCTCGCAGTGAGGGAACCGCCAGAAGGCCCTCAGAGCTGGACCTCAGGGGCCAGGCAGAACAACAGGGGTGGAGACGCTCCTTCAGGTATACTGGGCCGAGGCCGTTTAGGGCTTTAAAGGTCAGCACCAACACTCTGAATTGTGCTCGGAAATGTACAGTGGTACCTCAGGTTAAGAACTTAATTTGTTCCGGAGGTCCGTTCTTAACCTGAAACTGTTCTTAACTTGAAGCACCACTTTAGCTAATGGGGCCTCCCGTTGCCGCTGCTGCGCAATTTCTGTTCTCATCCTGAAGCAAAGTCCTTAACCCGAGGTACTATTTCTCGGTTAGCAGAGTCTGTATACTGAAGCGTCTGTAACCTGAAGCATCTGTAACCCGAGGTACCACTGTACTGGGAGCCAATGTAGGTTCTAATCTTTCACCAGCCTTATGCCCCCAGATGTTTTGGACAACCAGCAAATATTTAGTCCGAAACATCTTTACGGCACCAGTTTGGCAAAGGCTGATCTACAGAATCTGGGTCACAATGTGGCACAATCAGAGGTTTGGGCGCACTGACAAACAATACCTGCAGAGCATCTGGGTTCAGGTGACTCATGCAAGTAAGCCAAGCCGCATACTTCAGAGGAAAGCAAGCCCTTCCCTTCGCCGAGCATCACCTGTCTTAGGCTGAGGGCTGAAAAGCCTTATCGGTGCATCGCTTGGTTATAAACACGTCTCCTGTGTCTTTAAAATATGCCAGTTCCGCTTTGAAAGCATTGGAAGCCGTTGAGTGTGTTGCTTGAGGGCGACGGTGAAGCCCTTTGATTTGGCAGACTGGAGCCAAGGCAGGTAATACTCCGTGGGTGTATTCCTTAAAACTGCACAAGAGGCAGCAGTCTTGCCCTGCAACGGCCTCTGGAAATTCTGGGAGGCTGCCAGAGTTAAGTACGAGGAAGGCCTTGCCTGCATGAGTGGCGCTTGCACAACAGCCTCTCTCGGCTCAGGGCATTTGCCCAACTTAGAGAAACTCTTCCCAATTGCCTCCCTATTGGAGGCATGGCAGCTGCATTCAGGAACACACAATCACTGGCATTTTGGTCTCTTTGTTTATGTGGGCTCCCGACTTGTCGCAAAGCAAAATGAGTTGTGATTCCCCCCCCCCTTCAGCTTAAGAGGGATTAAAGCAAAGGTGGGAGACCTCAGAGTGTGGGGGGAGGGGTGTCAAATTCAGCCCATGAGGCCTCCCTTCAGGCCACGCCTCCTCCCAGGCCACGCCTCTTCCCAGACTGTTCTGTCTCCACTTCAAATGCTTTTGCCTGACTTGGAACTCTGATACAGTGGTACCTCGGGTTAAGAACTTAATTCGTTCTGGAGGTCCGTTCTCAACCTGAAACCGTTCTTAACCTGAAGAACCACTTTAGCTAATGGGGCCTCCCGCCGCCGCCGCCCAATTTCTGTTCTCATCCTGAAGCAAAGTTCTTAACCCGAGGAACTATTACTGGGTTAGCGGAGTCTGTAACCTGAAGCGTCTGTAACTTGAAGCATCTGTAACCTGAGGTACCACTGTAGTGCCTCTTTGTCTGCCTGGATTGTAGGGTGGAGGTGTGTGTGCAAATGTGTAGAAAACTCTCTTTTGCATGGTGACAGGAGCGATAGCAATACAGTGGTACCTTGGTTCTCAAACACCTTGGTACTCAAACAACTTGGAACCCAAACACTGCAAACCCGGAAGTAAGTGTTCCGGTTTGCAAACTTTTTTCGGAAGCCGAACGTGCTCCGTTTTGAGTGCCACACTTCCGTTTTGAGTGTTATGCTGATGTCTGTCTGGTTTTGCTATTTATTTTGCGTTTTTGTTTTTGCAGCTCTTTTTTCCATTTTTGAGACTGTGTAGAACCCAGTTCAGCTACAGATTGATTGTGTGACTTCAGTACATTGTTTACTCCTTTCATCTTATGGCTCAGTGGTCTCGTTAGATAGTAAAATTCATGTTCAATTGCTGTCTTAAGGGTTATTTTCAAAAGTCTGGAACGGGTTAGTCCATTTTGCATTACTTTCTATGGGAAAGTGTGTGCCTTGGTTTTGGAACGCTTTGGTTTTGGAACGGACTTCCGGAACAGATTAAGTTTGAGAACCAAGCTGCCACTGTAACCTACAACACTGGGCAACAATTTTTTACTTTTTGAATGTTGTCTAGATTTCTACAACTGATTTAGGGTATTTTTGCACCGCTGAATCAGGAAATGGCATCCATTTCTCTCCATCAGGTCAGGTTTACTGTAAACTGAATGGTGGGCATTGATAAAGGTAAGTACACGTAAATTGCATGTTGCTTCACCATTTTTCAAACTTCAGAGCTTGAACTTCCGTTTCTTGGAACTCCTGGAATGCTCAGCGGCAGGGAGGTCTCTCTTCAGAGTCCAACAGTAGTCAGCCATCATGACTGTGTCCCAGCGACCTTGATACCTGGTCTCCATCTCTTTCATGTCCTGATGGAATCTCTTCCCTTGCTCGTCACTCATTGAACCCAGGTTCTCAGGAAACCGGTCCATATGTGAAAATAGGTAGTGCATCTTGACGCTCATGTTGCAGCCCAGGTTTCTGAAAGCAGTCAGCATGTTGTTGACAAGTTCTGCGTAGTTTCTGGCCTTATTGTTGCCAAGAAAGTTCTTCACTACCAGAACAAATGCCTTCCACGCTTCCAGTTCCACTTCGTTCATTGAATTTCCGAACTCTGGATCTCTGATGAGCTGACAGATCTGAGGACCGTCAAAGATGCCAGCTTTCAACTTCTCCATGGTCAATCCTGGAAAAGCCTGGCACAAGTAAATGAAGCAGTCACCATCCTTGTCCAGAGCCTTGATGAACTGCTTGATTAAGCCGAGCTTGATGTGCAGCGGTGGGAAGAGTATTCTGTCTCTGTCCACCAGAGGGTCGTTGATGACGTTCCTTTTTCTGCAAGGCACCAATTCCTCCCGCACAGGCCAGTCCTTCTTCGTGTAATGCTGAGCACGGTCCCTACTATCCCACATGCACAGAAAACATGGGTACTTGATGAAGCCAGACTGTTGTCCCAACAAAAAGTTCACCATCTTCAGGTCAACACAAATAAACCACTTATGCTGATCATAACCAATTTTCTCCAGCACATACTTCACCGCTTCATAGTTCTCCTTCAGTGTACTCGAGTGAGCCAGGGGTATAGAGGCAAACTGGTTGCCGTTGTGTAGCAGAACACATTTCAGTGATCGCTTGCTGCTGTCAATGAACAGTCTCCAATCTTTGGGTTCATACTGTGGCACTCCAAGCTTGAGCAAAAGCTGCGCAATATCTGCACAGTACACCAAGTCCTTCTCTTCCGAGAAAAAACGGAGGTACTCTTGATGCCTGTTGCGCAAGAAGCTGATGCGAGCACTGTCAGAGAGGAGGTTTTTTTCCTTCAATCTGGATGCCAACAGTTCAGCAGAGTCCTTTGACAAGCTGAGGTCGCGAACTAGATCATTCAACTCCTTTTGGGAAAATGGATGTGGAGCATCATCTTCAAGTACCACTTCTTCTTCATGCCCTTCAACACTGGAGGCGTCTTCATCACTAATGTCAGGAAGTTCTCCGAAGATAGGCCCTGGAATTTCATCACAATGAGCTACAGGACGACGTGCTGATTGAAGATCAGGATACTTCGTGGGGCGGCTGCCCCATTAACTTAGTTTTGATCCCCCAACTTTATGCTTTGCTGGACCAATTTATGGAAGATTTAGAGGTTTTATGACTTCAAACTGATCCCTTTTCGACATAATCACCCAGAACTATCGGACCTGAATACTTCTTGTCATTAAAATAATCATTTCCAATCAAAACAATTATTTGACATAGCATTTTACCCCCACAAACTTCTTCTAAAATGCTCCACACAAGCGTACATGTGAACAAAAATGTAAAAAAAGACATGTGGCCATAGCTCAAAAACTTGACCTGATTGAGCAAAACCAATGTGATTTTTGGATTCAGCGCATCAGATTCATCCTAAATCAGCTGAAAAAACGCAGACAACAAATTTGTTGTTGACCAGTGCAATGAGTGAGTTGGAGTCAACTCTTTATTAGCACAACACGATCTGCGCAGAAGTGTCTGGCCTAGTGAGCACAGCAGGTCATCTCTGGTAGGTCTGACCCCCAATATATAAGCAGTTGCTGAAACTGAAGATCTCTACCTCCGAACATTAAGTTGTGGGTGAACATATCAGACGACACAGCGATTCTTCAAACAGCTCTTGTTTATTCACAGGCCAGAACAGAACTGAGCTGAAGGGTTCAGCCAGCCTGCTTATATAGAGCTCCAGTACAACGCAACTGTAGCAACTTTCTGTAACTATCCAATCACTGAACTTCACTTTCAATCCCTTATTTGCATATGTGGACCTGAGTGAAAACTATCTACAGTATCCCCCTGCTGGCCCAGGGTGAGAACTTCAGTACATAGCAGCACAGCTGCCTAAGTCCCCTCTTCTCCAGTGTTTTTTTCCAAGCTTTCTGAGATGGTGCCTGCCAGGCACACCGAGTTGGACCCAACATTGGGGGAGCCATCGCACGTGCACATAACATAACATGCACAATGCCCCTCTCTCAGTCCAGCTAGGCCTGTTGGGACGTGCGGGCAAACCTTTGAGGTTCGCCATCACAGCAGGGAACATGGAGGGTGAAAATCACCCACTACACCTTCTGCCCCCACCTGGCAGGTCAGCGCTCACCCGGGACAGTGGGAGATGTGGACCATTCAATATTGGGGGGGGCTCCCGTTGCTCGGTCCCTGCTCCTGCCAATCTAGCAGTTCGAAAGCACAAAGTGCAAGTAGATAAATAGGTACCGCTCTGGCGGGAAGGTAAACAGCGTTTCCGTGTGCTGCTCTGGTTCGCCAGAAGCAGCTTAGTCATGCTGGCCACATGACCTGGAAGCTGTACGCCGGCTCCCTCGGCCAATAAAGCGAGATGAGCGCCACAACCCCAGAGTCGGTCACGACTAGACCTAATGGTCAGGGGTCCCTTTACCTTTACCTTTAAGGAAAAGCAGGAAATTCCAGGTTCAAATCATATACCAGGATGGCTTCTGTAAATCTGGGACTGTCCCTGGGAAATAGGGACACTTGGAGGGTCTGTTCCAAGTTGCCTCCCACCCCATTGAGAGTGCTGTGCCAGAGAAGGGGCCCAGATCTTGCAAGCAGCACTGATCTGAGTTTAATGGATTTTTACATTTGGGAATAAAAAGGGACACCGCCCGCCAACCCACCGCCGCCTCCAGAAAATACAGATTGCCTTAATTTCCTGTGGCGGATGTGAGCGGCAGAACTTCCGCTTTCCCCATGCAGAGTGTGGCTTGGCTCGCTAGCGCGAGTCATCTATTTGCTCAGCCAGAGCACCTTCCTCTGGCCTGCTGCAGTCTGAGCTGCACACGAGTCGCTCGTGAGTCTGCAGACAGTCTGCCTCATGATGGGGCAGTGAACCAGCAGACCTTGGGGCTGCCTCCCAGTCTGTGAGCCATCCACCCCCCCCCCCGGGGGGGAGGGCGAAGGAGATGGGGAGGGCGTCCACCTGCATTGGGACCTGCAGTTATACAGGAGGCCTCACAAACAAGGCAGGCCTCCCCGTCTGACTCGTTTTGTAACCAGGTAAGCGTTTCCTGTGTACCTCATTCTTCTGAGAACCTTCCGTGCCTCTTGCCAAGCGGTGAGCCACCTCTTAGTTCCTTACCAGAAACTCATTTGTATAAAGAGGTGGCAAACAACTTCTGAGGCAGCCGCACTGCAAAGACGTTCTCCCAAGAGGCCGGGTGATGAGGATCTTAGCAACGAGGGAAGGCTCTGTGTTAACTTGCAGCAGGCTGAAATCTCCAGAAGTTTCCGAATCTCGCCCAGACCATCCTAATCTATCTTACCCCCGTACAATGGTATCTCAGGTTAAGAACTTAATTCGTTCCGGAGGTCCGTTCTTAACCTGAAACTGTTCTTAACCTGAGGTACCACTTTAGCTAATGGGGCCTCCCGCTGCTGCCGCTGCGCAATTTTTGTTCTCATCCTGAAGCAAAGTTCTTAACCTGAGGTACTATTTCCATAGCTGTCAACCTTCCCTTTTTTTGCAGGAAATTCCCTTATTCCAGCGCCGTTTCCCGCTGCTTCCCGCTGCTATCCTGGATTGTTAGATCCCCAGGACAGGTGAGGCTGCTGATCCCTTATTTTCAAATCTGAAAGTTGACAGCTAGGTATTTCTGGGTTAGTGGAGTCTGTAACCTGAAGCGTCTGTAACCTAAAGCGTCTGTAACTTGAAGCATCTGTAACCCAAGGCACCACTGTATATAGGTCCTGAAAATGCTTTGGCTTTTGCCAGAGCTAACATTATTCAGCGCAGCTTCCAGCGCACTACAGATAGAAGCAGGGGTCCGTTCGGTCAGGATTGCTCCTCAAAGTCTCCCCACCTCCATTATTCCACATTCCCCAAACCTCTCCTTTTCCTATTGTGTACTGCATGCCTGTCAACTGTCCCGATTTGAGTGAGACATCCCGGAAAGACAGAAGCCAACCCGACTTCTGATTGGATGACAGGATGTCCCATTTTGGCGTCCATGAGAGCGTGGCCCCAAAAGACGCCCATTTGGAGGGGGGTGCATCCTCTTGCACAAGTCACGTGACACACACCCCAATTTTTGCCTGCAGGTTGTTGGGGGGTATGGTAGTGTCATCATTAGTTCTGTACCACAGCCTTATCCACCACTGGTCTCCAATCCAAGAGGGTCTATCCTAATCAAACCTGCACCATACATTGAAAGCATGTTTTTTCCACTTCTCATTTCTTTCATTTAATGCTTTAATTTATTTATTTATTGCTGCCTTTTAAGAACACTTCTCTTAAATTATTGAAGAGTATGGATGGATGAATTTTTTTGTTATCTCTGTTATTTTTCCAACCTTAAATTCGGTTCTTTGTATTTCTCCAGCAATTTGTATGTTGTTGTGGTTTTTTAAAAAAAATCCTTATTAAAATTCTCAAGCATTTCAGTGCAAATTTCTACTAATGAGCACATTTTTGTATCACGTTTTGATAAATATACACATTTGTGCAAGCAGCTTTCTCTAATATACTGCATTTTTATACGTTGTTGCCATGAATATTTGCATTTATATGCATACTTTATCCTAATATCTTCATTTGCGCACATATTGCTTGGGTGGAGTAAAGGTAAAGGGACCCCTGACCATTAGGTCCAGTCGTGGCCAACTCTGGGGTTGCGGCGCTCATCTTGCTTTATTGGCCGAAGGAGCTGGTGGACAGCTTCTGGGTCATGTGGCCAACATGACTAAGCCGCTTCTGGCGAACCAGAGCAGCGCATGGAAACGCCATTTACCTTCCTGCTGGAGTGGTACCTATTTATCTACTTGCACTTTGACATGCTTTTGAACTGCTAGGTTGGCAGGATTGGCTGGAGTACTGCATTGCAATATTTGGGGAAAGCGTGTCTTTTGAATAGGGTTGCCATACGCCTGGAATTTCCTGGACATAGCTGGAATATGGCAACCCTACTGATGAAGGATGGCAACATTTCAGTTCCCAATATTGTTTCAGAAAGTGCAAATGTGATAAGTTTGCCTTTTAAGGAGAACTGGATTGAATTTATCCTCCATCCCTACTGCGGTCTAAGAGCTGGTTATTCATGCCGCTTAAAAATGGAGGATAGACTATGTCTGGATTTCATTGAGTATTCCTCCTGATTTGCATGCAGATTACACCTTCCTGCTAATCATTTGTTCAGCCCTGTCACTTTCCTAACTGCAAAAAGGTTGCGGTTGTTGTTTTAAAGTGGATTTGTTGTACTAGGGCAACAGAGCTCATTAATCCACTTTAATTGCACAAACCTAAATTTCCGGAGCGGGCTTGAATCCCTTTCACAAGATAGTTACAGACTGGAGCCACTCCTTCTCCAAATGACAGACCAGTGTTATCCCCTGCTGTTCCAGAGAACCAGTTTAAGACGGTTAAATGTCCTAAAATAGCACACCATGCATGGAAACATGTGAAAACAAAGAGGCAGAATAATGAAAATTGCCCTAAAAATGATAGCAGATCCCCCCCCCCAAAAAAAATCCAGACTTGCACAGATAGCAATGCTTTTGAGCACTGTTTAAAAACCTGCAAGCTAGCAACAAATTTGAGCTAGGGCACCAAATAAGCAGTGGGAAAAGGTTACTGGGACAGGACCATTTTAAAAAGAAATGCTTCTGGTCTTTTGGGAAATGTCGTTTTAAAGCATTTTTCCATCCCAAAAGCTGCTTTGCATGTCCACCACATATGGCACAATGTAAAGTGGTACCTCGGGTTACAGATGCTTCAGATTACAGACTCAGAAATAGTGCCTCGGGTTAAGAACAGTTTCAGGTTAGGAACAGACCTCCAGAACGAATTAAGTTCTTAACCCGAGGTACCACTGTACCTTCTGTTTCTTGACATTTCCAACAAATACCGGATTCTGATTTATACATCTTTGCTAACTTACTCAGCCTCAGATGCAATCTATAAATCCTTTTCATACAGTTTTCTATAAATTTCAAACCAGTTCCCCACAATTTCCCCCGGAAACTCAATTCTATATTATGTCCTACATCCCTTGCCCAAAGGATCATGGCGGATTTTGCCAAGTCGTCTTTTGTTTTAATGTTTTGTTTTGTTTTTTATTTAAAAATAATTTTTATTAACAGGCCAATCAAATCACATTATTTCCAAATCACATTAGTTCCAAATTATACAGCCAGATTTTTAAATTTTGTTGGGGGTACCCATACTTCAAGCTCCGAACAGGGGTCCAAGCATCGCTTATATTGCTGCTTTAATTAGACAGTTCTATCCAGTTCTGTCCAGATAATCTCTTTATTACTTTCTTCATCTTCTTGTTGTTATCATATATTCCTTTCTTTGCAATCTCTGATAATCTTCACAAGCGGGTTGGAAACAAACATCCTCTGTGTGGGTTTTACACTCTCCAAAAATCATATCACATAGGGACAGACGCCATTCCACACTTCCGTAAAGAATTTATCCTCGGTCTGTCCTTTAATTTTCCCAGGCTTGCCAAGTATATCACAGAGGGCTCTGCCAGGTTTAGATCACATTCCAATCATCATTCACATTCCGATAATCCTGGTCCTCCTCCCCCCGTCTTTCTTAGACAAGCCTGTCTTAGCGAGATGCCATTTAAAACTGCGTCATAAAATTTTCCTCCGTACTCCGATGTTTACCAATCCTCTCTTTAATCAATGATTCACTCCACACAGTTCTTGAATTCCTGCTTGTGATTAATAAAATGCAATGATCTTCTTTCTGGGGTGGAGGGTTATTAATACTCACATAAGGCAAAGAAAATAAAAGTTTTTTCCTCCACCCCCCCTTCCGTTTCACTCCAAACATACCAGTCTCTTAATGGTGATTCATCACTTGATTTATTTATCCCGCCCATCACTCCGGTCACAGAGATCCATTAATCAGCAGTCTTATCTCTCGAACTTCACTTGATGTATGTGCTTTAGCTTCTTTCCAATTATATGTTTCCAATTATATTTTCGAGCTAAAGCAAACCCGGGCGCTTGTTTTAATGTTTTAATATTTAACAGACTACTGTACTGGAGTATACTTTGGAATATACTTCCAATACTTTGTTGGAAGCCGCCCAGAGTGGCTGGGAAGGCCCAGCCAGATGGGCACGGTATAAATAATAAAATTACTATTATTATTATTATTTTGTTTCCCATGGAAGGGGAGAGTGCTCTTGTGCTCTGGTCCTGCTTATGAGTTTCCAACGGGTGGCCGCTGTGAGAACAGGATGCTAGACCAGATGGGACATTGATTTGATTCAGCAGGTTCTTCTTACATTAAATCCTGCAAGTAGAAAACTAACACGTCAGGCTTGCTAATATTTTATGAGAAGGAGCCTTCGACATAGGAGAACCACCTGAGCATGCAGTGGTCTAAACCACTGAGCCTCTTGGGCTTGCCGATCAAAAGGTTGGTGGTTCGAATTCTGCAATGGAGTGAGCTCCCGTTTCTCTATCCTAGCTCCTGCCAACCTAGCAGTTCAAAAGCATGCCAGTGCAAGTAGATAAATAGGTACCACTGTGGCGGGAAGGTAAACGGCATTTCCATGCGCTCTGGTTTCCATCACAGTGTCCTGTTGCGCCAGTAGTGGTTTAGTCCTGCTGGCCACATGACCCAGAAAGCTGTCTGGGTACAAATGCCAGCTCCCTTGGCCTGAAAGCGAGATGAGTACCCCAACCCGATAGTTGCCTTTGACTGGACTTAACCGTCCAGGGGTCCTTTAATCTTTTTTTTCACCCCAACTTGCCCAGTGCTTTTTTTTTCTGGGAGTACTCAAGGATACACAGTACAGGCACCATTTTCTCTTTCCAAAAGTTAAACGTGTGGCACTTACTCTAACAACTTTGTGGTGAGTACAGTGGTACCTCGGGTTACATACGCTTCAGGTTACATACGCTTCAGGTTACAGACTCCGCTAACCCAGAAATAGTGCTTCAGGTTAAGAACTTTGCTTCAGGATGAGAACAAAAATCGTGCTCCGGCGACGTGGCGGCAGCAGGAGGCCCTATTAGCTAAAGTGGTGCTTCAGGTTAAGAGCAGTTTCAGGTTAAGAATGGACCTCCAGAACAAATTAAGTAGTTAACCCGAGGTACCACTGTACAGGCACCTGAAGAAGAAGAAGAAGAAGAAGAAGAAGAAGAAGAAGAAGAAGAAGAAGAAGAAGAAGAAGAAGAAGCAGCAGCAGCAGCACTGAATAGGACAGTATGAGGAGTCTTCCTTCTGGGGTAGGGATAGTATTATTTTTGCACTCTGAACAGCACCGGGTTGCCATAAAAACAGGCATTGCACCACAGGTGGTGTGACTTTCAAGCTTTCACTCATACACCCACTTACCTGAGAATAAGTCTCATGGAACCCAGTGGGGTTTATTTCTGTGTAGGATTCCCCCCCCCCCATGGACGTTGCTCTAGGAATCTCTCACTCATCCTAGTAATCAATTTGCTTGCAAATGTGTAAGTGCTTAATTAGCCGATGCTCTGCGAGGAAAAGAGGGGGAGTAGAGCCCTGTAACGATCCCCCGGTTTAATTGTTATTAATTATTGAACTCACACTTCTCCGCTTTGCATGGCGCTATGGAAAAGATTATAAAGATCTTGCCCCTAAGGCTTTTGGATCTAAATGAGAATCGTAAAAAAAGAGAGAGAGAGAGAAACACATTGCGAAGCAAAACAAGCTGGGGGGAGGAGGGGGGAAGAAAAGCAAGAGATGTCCTAATCCACAAACAAACCTGACTCATACTGTGAGTGATGCTTACATTTTTTAAAGGCAGAGACTCAGTGAGGAGCTGGCAATGGAGCAAGGTGTGGAGTGTGTGTGTGTTGCTGACTCCTTGCACTCACAGCCAATTTTCTGGCGTTTACTTATCCCTTCCAAAATACTTCCCTTTGGAACTCCTTGTGGATGGGTTTCGTTCACACCCAGGACCAATTATTACGACTCATCAGAGTTGGGGATCTGATTTATTTTACCCCACCACCACCACCTCCAGGGGCAAAAGTGGTATTTTGCATAAATTTGAAATCTGGCGACGTTTCAAAAATTCAAAATGTTTCAGTGTTAATCTCCTCCCCCAATTGTTTTGAAAAATGGGGCTCTGAGGCACTTTAAAGGCAATAAAATTAAGCACCAGCTTGCTCCATGCAGTGTTTTAGGATGTTTGCTCTTTTATAACCCCAAATCCAACACTATCTGGAACTGGGAATGTTGGTTGTGGGTTCAGGGTTCGTGGTTGGTAGGTAATGGCAGAATTTTGAAGGGTGCTGTGGGAGTGGTTGTTGCTGCTGCTATGTCCCAACAGCTGTTGCTGTCTGCATTTGGATTACAACTCTATTATGCTGGTGTAAACCCTGGTGTAGCAGAAGCCCAGAATAGCAGCAAGTAAAATCCGCTCATATGTCAGTGATTGATATGACTTGTCAACAAGTTCTTCCAAAGTCTTCCGAAATTATAAAGCTCCAAAATACAGGCCAAAAGAGAGTAGGTCTGGGAAAAGTGAGCCATACAATGGGCACCACCAGTGAAAAGGTCCTGCTCTGTGTAGCTCCTGCCCTGTCATTTGATAGGGTGCTCACTTGCCCTCCTTGTTGACATGGAATGCTCTCTATTGGAGTCTCCAGGTCTAGTATAGAGGCCATCGGAAGGGAGAGCAGGGACCTTGAAGTTCCCAACAGCTGTTAATCAAAAAAACAAGCAGACAGGTCACCTTTGTCACAGGTGTGTCACGCCTATGTCCTGGCCAGGCCTGCACCCAATCTTGTTTTTGTACCATCTTGTTTGTCCTCAGTAACCAAATTATCAAAATATACAAGCAGAAAAGTTGTTTTCCTTCATTTGCAAGGAATCATACAAAACAAAGTGCCACAAATAAAGAAACGTTCCAGGGTTGCAACAGAAAGCAAACTAAAAATGCTTTTGCAGTTCATCAAAACTATCCAGCAATATCAGGTCATAGGAAAACTGGTGCTATTAACAGTAATCCTTCTAGTTGGTTAATTGGTTTGGCAACTTCCATGCTCATGACATGTGTTGCTAATTATTTCGCCATGATAGCTCATCAGAGGCAGCTACAATTGCAAATGGCAACAAAATATCTGAGAAAGGAAGAGGAGCAGGTTTGCTCAAGTGTGTTGCAGGTAGAAATACTGTTTGTAATGAAGTGAGAGCAGTAGTTTACTTGCTCGAATTAACAAATTAGAAAGTTTCGATAATTTAAATGCAAGGTTAAAATTGATTACTTCATTGAGAAGGGGATTGTAAGAAAAACACTGGGACCTAATAGTAGAGTTCCTGGTATCTGGTGGGCAATCTCATCCTTTATTTCCACACTGTGGCTGCAGACCAAATCACCTGTCAGGAGAGTTTTTAGATTCAGCTGAGGGTCAGATGCCTTGTCAATCCAAGCAGGTATCTAAGAGGCCTTCGCCCTGGCCAGGCCATGGCAGGAGGCTCTTGGACGTCTGTCTCCCACATGCCTCCATCAGCTGCCATGATTGTTCCCCCACTATTCCTTCCAGTCTGCTTATCTGCATCCTTAAGTCCGTATTTTGAGGTTGGGGTGATGCGATTCTTCTCCTTTGTGTGGGAAATGCATAAGTGGCAGTTCTGGTGGCAAACACAGCAAGCCCCAGTAGTATTTGCAAAGCTGAAATGGCATAGCTGAAAATTTGGCCCATCGTGAGCTTTCAGAGAGGAGAAAATGACCATAAAATCCTTTGCTTCCTGTCTATTCATTCCTATAACCAGATGGCATGGTGTGTCTCTATGCCCATAAGCTGACTGAATGTGATTGTTCATTGCTGAATGTGATATTGGTGTTCATTGCTGCTGCCACAACTATAATTTTTATATTGCATTTTTCAATTTTATACACCCCTGTCAAATTCCAAATCTGTCCCCAAAAGCAGTCACAGTAGGTCGTTATACCCATTTCATAGAAAGAGGTTGTTGCCAGCTTAGGCTCTGTGCATGCTATACCCTGAAAGAACATTGAAAGCACATTCCCCCCGGCTCAAAGAATTATGGGCACTGTAGTTCGCTAAGAGTCGATAGGAACTGGAACTGTTGGGGGTGAAAAGTACAGTGCCCCAAAAGATCGGACTTGGGGGGATAATGAAAATGATGGGAGGAGGCTTGCTTCGATTCAGCAGACCCTTAGCCTCCAAATCCAAGCGAACGTTCTTTAAATAGGCAACACTGTCTAATCTCCCTGTGAATGAATCTGGAGGAACGCTCAACAAACAGGTTGGCTGGAAGTGCCGCAGATTGCATTGCAGAGCTCAGTGCTGGAACCACCGAGGACGCAATGCAGCAGGCAATATGTTGAGAAAGCAAAACTTCCCAGAGGCCCAGCTGCAGGGAAAGATTAAAGGGAGCAATAGCAAGGCTTGCAGGAGAAAGCCATCTATGGGGACTGGAGTGGAACCATTCCAAGTAAGAGATTTTAACGTAACTGGACAGGTTATGAAAGGAGATTTTGACCAAACATCAGGAATGACTTTCTGACAGTAAGAGCTGTTTGACAGTGGAGCGGACTCCCTCAATAGGTGGTGAACTCTCCTTTATTGGAAGCCTTTAAGCAGAGGTTGGGTGGCCATCTGTCATGGATGCTATACCTGAGATTCCTGCATTGCAGGGGGTTAGACTAGATGACCCTCAAGGTCCCTTCCAACTCTACTAGAAACAATCTTGTTTGGAGGGCGGAGAGAGAGAGAGAGAGAGAGAGAGAGAGAGAGAGAGAGAGAGAGAGAGAGAGAGAGGTTGAGTGTTAGCAGCTTGACTTATCAGACTGGAAGTGGAATCAAAAAGAGGGAGGTATCAGAAGAGTTTAACCTCTGCTTAAAAGCTTCCACCTACTGAGGGAGTCCGCTCCACTGTCAAACAGCTTTTACTGACAGCTGGAAGTGAAATTATAAGGAGCCAGGCAGAGGGCCTTCTTGGTAGTGGCACCTGCCCTGTGGAACGCCCTCCCTTCAGATGTCAAGGAGATAAAGAACTACACAACTTTCAGAAGACATCTGTAGGGGGGGCTGTTTCAGGAGGTTTTTAATGCTTGATGTTTTTATTATGTATTTAGATATGCTATAAGCTGCCCAGAGTGGCTGGGGAAACCCAGCCAGATGGGCAGGGCATAATAATGATAATGATGTTTACAAATGCACACAGCATGAAGCTACGAGGCTCTCCTCTTTTTACTTCTCGTTTTGGAAATCACTACACTTCCCAACAGGTTGTTTGACTTCTCCCTCTCACCAAACACAGCATCTCCATCAAGAGATGATAACATGTATACAGAGAGATGGAGACAGCAGATGAAAGTCACTTCTGAATTGGCGCTATTGTATCTTCAAGCATCTTCCCTTTGGGAAAAGAACTGCTAGGATCAGAGAGCACATGGTAGCATCCTCTAGCTCAGGGACAAAATGCCAGCCAGGAGTCTTTCAGAGATAGGAGGACCTGGCAAATAGTGAGCTTATTTGGAGGCCAGGAGACATGAGGTACTCTGGAGGAAAGACGATACTCTTATATAGGAAGTACAAGTAAAAAGAATTGGCCATCTGTGACCAAAAAGGGCTCATGATGTATCTGATGCTGACTCCAGCTCCTTAGATGCTGAATAAAATGAAACACCCATGTCATGGATGGAGAACTTGTGGTCCTCCAGATATTAATGGACATCTGCTCCCATAATTCCTGGCCATTGGCCATGCTGGCTGAGGCTGATGGGAGCTGGAGTCCAGCAACACTAGGAGGACCACAGCTTTCCCCATTCATGACCTGCTGTGATACAGAACGTACTTGATACAGACCACCATGTGGGTCATATTCTTGATCCAGAGGTTTCTTCCACCATTCCCGATGTGACTTCCAGTGCAGCTCAGCCTATGGACCTGCCTGATTCAGGTGAGGAAGTGGACCTCTCTGAAGAACCTGAATGCAGTGAGACGGCAAGGTGCAGGTCTTTCAAGGCCCAGCTTGCATGTTGTCCAGCTACAGAAAGGATGATCTCCACGACTGCTGACATATGACCAGCTTGGACCATTGGCTATTTGACATATTATTGTCCAGTTCCTGTATTTTATTCCACATGGGATGAACAGATGCATGGTTTTTCCCCTCTCTGGGGGAAAGTGCTCTGCCTTTATTGATTGTTTTGTTGTTTTAACTAATCCTTTAAGGGGAATCAAATGGACCGCTGGGGCAGTTCTGTTAAGAATTGTGAATGTGGGTGGCAGTGTGCATAGCTTCTGCTGAGCTTGAGGATGTTTCAGACAAGGCAGCTTTAGTTTTCTGCATTTCCTGGGTCTTCATGAAGATGCTCCGGTGTTCAGCTGGCAGGTCATGAATCAAAGGGAAGAGGGGAAACCCACTGAAAATCGCAAAGAGAAATCCCCCCAGCTGCTTATGAAGGTGTGATACACGTCCACTCAGAACCAAATTCCACACTTGCTCCTGGGTAAGTGAGCGTAGAAGTGCAGCTTAAATTTTGCAAAATGTTTGCAGTAGCACAACACTTGTTTTACCTGATGAGAGGTAATGGTCTGAGCAACAGTGCCATCTGGTGAGACTTACTGAAAAAGTGATTGCCTTACATGCCAGCCAGGATAAAATTCAGACAGAATGCAGTGTACTTTTGTCTATTTTTATCTAGAGCAGCTTGTCCAGCACTCAGACCCCTTATAGGTACCAAGATAGAGAAAGCTCAGTTTCCAGAGGCACTTTTCATAACTGGAAAAACCAGGTTTATAGAATGTGCCCATCACTGACCACTGCCAGCTAGTGCTTGCTAACCAGCTTCTTTCAAAACACCAGAGTCAATAGCTTTCTCCTGCAGAATGCAGCACAGCTCTGAACTGTTTTCATCTGCTTTTTCTGAGAGAGGGTAGAAATCCTGCTGAGAAGTTTCTGGCGTATAGAGCCTGGCCACCTTTATTTTAATTCAGGGCTCAGCTATCCCTACCCTCCACTGAAAGAGAAGGAACATAATACACTATGTGAATGTTGTTGTTGTTTAGTCGTGTCTGACTCTTCGTGACCCCATGGACCAGAGCACGCCAGGCACTCCTATCTTCCACTGCCTCCTGCAGTTTGGTCAAACTCATGCTGGTAGCTTCGAGAACACCATCCAACCATCTCGTCCTCTGTCGTCCCCTTCTCCTTGTGCCCTCCATCTTTCCCAGCATCAGGGTCTTTTCCAGGGAGTCTTCTCTTCTCATGAGGTGGCCAAAGTATTGGAGTCTCAGCTTCAGGATCTGTCCTTCCAGTGAGCACTCAGGGCTGATTTCCTTCAGAATGGAGAAGTTTGATCTTCTTGCAGTCCATGGGACTCTCAAGAGTCTCCTCCAACACCATAATTCAAAAGCATGAATTCTTTGACGATCAGCCTTCTTTATGGTCCAGCTCTCACTTCCATACACCACTACTGGGAAAACCATAGCTTTTACTATACAGACATTTGTCTGTATGTGAATATTACATATTCACATAGTATGTGAATATTTCCTGTTAATTTGGCTGCTGGAAACGTGGGTGAACTGATACAACATTCTCTCAGTAGTAGATAGGTAGCCGTGTTGGTCTGCCATAGTCAAAATAAAAAAATTCCTTCCAGTAGCACCTTAAAGACCAACTAAGTTAGTTCTTGGTATGAGCTTTCGTGTATCTGAAGAAGTGTGCATGCACACGAAAGCTCATACCAAGAACTAACTTAGTTGGTCTTTAAGGTGCTACTGGAAGGAATTTTTTAATTTTAACATTCTCTCAGCCATGCTGGGTGCGAGCAAAGTGCTATCTCTCCTAGTCGTTCAGCAGGGTGCAAACAAATTGCCAGCTGCCAGTAGTAGCATTGCCAGTTCACATCTGACCCATACAAATTCGCTTTGACAATGAAGCAATTTGGATGCTGATGAAAATTAACTGGTGCAGTTGTTAAGATTAAGTGCGATGAACTTTCTGTTTGTAGACATTTATCAGCCTGCAGATAACACTTGTTTACAGATCTGATGAAAGACCCAGCTAAGGGCTTGTCAACACTTTCGTTTGGTCCGTGACTTTTAGGCATGAGTCCAAGAGGTTTTTCATCTGAATTGTAACAAATGTCAGTCAGGTTTTCTATGGACTGATGTTCATTCCAATTCAATGGTAAGCAGCGTGTTTTCCAGGGGAAAGCGGGAAAGGTGGGGGTAACAAAAACCATATCGGACCCGTGCTTAGAAAGCAAGGGACAAACAGAATAAAACGCAGACCCAGTGAAGTGGATGAACTCATAAATGACGTGGGATTTCCTTCCTGCCTCCATGAGCATTTGGGGGGCAATCAACATTAATTAAAATGGGACTTCTGCTGAGGATTGTGAAATGCTCCCCAAAGTGCAGAACTAAAACAAATTTGAGTGTGTGTGTGAGAGAGAGAGAGAGAGAGAGTGTGTGTGTGTGTGTGTGTTCAAAAAAGGATGCCAATTTCCACCTTCACATCTGAATGTAGAATTGTGGTATTGCGGTTTGAACTTTGCTATAGCCTACCCCATTGCCGTTAGACAGTTTTGCAATATTTGCAATACTTTGCATGGGTGCTGTTTTCTTAAGCAGCTCCAGGAGAAATCAGATCAGGTCAATAGCATTGAAAAGGTTCTACAGACTCTATGCGATTTCACATTCATTGTTTTTTGAGTCTGTATTGCCCCCTCCCATCCACTCAAAAATGCTGTTTGGCCCATTGGTGGTGGAAGGGGAAGGTACCTGTATAAGCTAAGGAAAAGCAGAGAGAATTTCTGAGCTGAACTGTCCTCTTCCAAGTCTTCCAATCTGGAATCCATGTAATTGCAGACAAATATTTCAGCTGCGTTCTACGAAAAGTTAGGTTTCCTTCTCAATCTCTGTTCTAGAGCTGTGTTTCAAATTCCATCCCTCAGGGTTCCATAAAATTGTGGAGGGTGATAAGATGATGGGCAGATTGAGAGCATCAAGGCTCATTGTGTTATAATCACCATAATAATCACACCGAACGATTATGGAGTGTTGGCAATTTCAAAACCTTGCATGAACATTAACCGAGTAATTAAACTTCACATTAAACCAGTACTCTGTGCCAAACCTCTTGAAAGTGAAATCCTCTTGCCTTCTAAGCCAAAAAATCAAAAATTCTGGGCTAAGGGGACTCCATTTCTGCACTCAAAATATATTGCAGAATAAATAACATTCCCGGAAGTTAGCACAAAGTTTTGCCGCTTGCATGCTCAATTTGGAAACCAAAACTTCAGGTTTTGCAGACTTTTTCGGGGGGGAGGGGCGTTAGTAGGGAACATCTTGATAACAAAACATAAGGTATGGTTCTATGCATGATAGGACAGGTACTATCTACGATGGTCATGAGGGAGTAACATAGAGCCCTGCTAGACACAGCACCTCTGCCCCTCAGGCACTGAAGTCTCTTCCAGGAACAGCCAGTCTAGTTTCACATATGTTCACAGCCATGACAACTAGGTGGTTGTTGGTTTTGTGTTGGTTTTTTTGTTTGTTAAATGGACACTATCAGATTCTTATAACTATAACAGATTTCAAGTTTCCCAGACGATCCCATGTGCACAGAAAAGAGCTACCCCGTATAATAATAATAATAATAATAATAATAATAATAATAATAATAATAATTTGTTTATATCCCGTCCTCCCCAGCCGAAGCCGGGCTCAGAGCGGCTAACAACAGTAAAAATAACACATTTTACATAAAATCACAGTCAATTAATTGAAATACATTCTAAAATCAATTCAGAGTCAAATTAATGGCAACCATTGGGCTAGAGTTCTATGAGGATTACAGAAGGAGAGGGGGTCAGACTGTGCCCTGGCCAAAGGCCTGGTGGAACAGCTCTGTCTTGCAGGCCCTGCAGAAAGATGTCAAGTCCCTCAGGGCCCTAGTCTTTTGTGACAGAGCGTTCCACCTGATCGGGGCCACTACTGAAAAAGCCCTGGCTCTGGTTGGGGCCAGCCTAAGCTCCCTGCGTCCCGGGATCTCCAAGATGTTTTTAATTGAAGACCGTAAGGTCCTCTGTGGGACATACCAGGAGAGGCGGTCCCGTAGGTATGACGGTCCTAGGCTGTATAGGGCCTTAAACCAGCACCTTAAACCTGATAACGGAACAAAGGGAAGCTGGTTCTGCAGGGCTGCTGCAAAACCTGGCTGTGCACAGCCCTGATTGGCTGAATGTCACTAAAGCATAGGAGAAGCAACAGGATTCTCCCTCACAGCCATCGCTGCTCTGAACGCTCATCCTCCTCCCTGAGCTCAGCAGCGGTGGCACTTGCCAGGGAAATAGGGACATCAGACCAGAAGCAGGAATGGCTTTTGTAATTCTGGGATTGTCCTTGGAAAATTGGGACATTTGGAGGGTATGCCTTTTTGTTGTCCTTCAGTCCTGGCATCTTGATCTTCCCTCTTGGTTGGTGCCTCAGAGAGCCAGTGTGGTGTAGTGGTTAAGAGCGATAGACTCGTAATCTGGTGAACCAGGTTCGCTTCCCCGCTCCTCCACATGCAGCTGCTGGGTGACCTTGGGCCAGTCACACTTCTCTGAAGTCTCTCAGCCCCACTCACCTCACAGAGTGTTTGTTGTGGGGGAGGAAGGGAAAGGAGAATGTTAGCCGCTTTGAGACTCCTTCGGGTAGTGATAAAGCGGGATATCAAATCCAAACTCCTCTTCTTTTCCAGTGCTCCCATATTGCTTTCCACAGCAGAGGTAGGACATAGCCATGAATTGGTCTAACCCTCTTACAAAGCCAAGCTCACGGCTTGAAGAGTACGTTTTCCCAACACAAACCTAATGTTTGGATTATCGTCATCAGACATTCCCCCCATTGAATTTGGGAAATGGTCCCCTGCATGAGTTGCCAGCTCAGCATCCTGATGCAAATTCCGCCCCTGGGTATCGCTGAGATGTCTCAACATCCTGGGTGGCTGGGCCTTCCTATCTGGAGATGGAGGGAAGGGCGTGTTTCGACACCACAAAGAGGTTGCACGCTCAGCAGCAGCACCCGCCCACCCTGCACGTGAGGGCGCAGCCATGTGAGGTAAGCTCAGAACACCCACTGCTGGTGGGCGGCCGAGGAAATAGCTTTTGATGTCGGAGCAACTGAAGCAATGCACGAAGGAAGGACCATAGAGCAACTTTATCACAAAGAAGCTCATCCACCAGGCAAGGAGGAGGTGCTGGCTATGACAAAAGAGAGGTGTGTGTATGTGTAGGTAGTCGTTTGATCACAATCCAGACTACATGGCCAACAGCAGCAACAACAAAGAAAATCAACAAACGATTGGTACTTGGGTTATAGATGGCCATGGAAACCAGTCCAGAAAGGAAAAACAGCAAACTTAGGAAAATGCTTTCTACCATTAGTCCATTGAGCTCAGCCTACTTTACTCAGGGTTTCTCAAACTTGGGTCTTTACCTGTTTTTGGACTACAGTTCCCATCATCGCTGACCACTAGTCCTGCTAGCAAGGGATGATGGGAGTTGTAGTCCAACAACAGCTGGAGACCCTAGTTTGGGAAACTCTGCTATACATGATCTACTAGGGATCTAGTGGGACGCGGGTGGCGCTGTGGGTTAAACCACAGAGCCTAGGACTTGCCGATCAGAAGGTTGGCGGTTCAACTCCCTGCGATGGGCTGAGCTCCCGTTGCTCAGTCCCTGCTCCTGCCAACCTAGCAGTTTGAAAAAGCACGTCAAAGTGCAAGTAGATAAATAGGTACCGCTCCGGCGGGAAGGTAAACGGCGTTTCCGTGCGCTGCTCTGGTTCTCCAGAAGTGGCTTAGTCATGCTGGCCACATGACCTGGAAGCTGTATGCCGGCTCCCTCGGCCAATAAAGCGAGATGAGCGCCGCAACCCCAGAGTCGGCCACGACTGGACCTAATGGTCAGGGGTCCCTTTACCTAGGGCTCTAGTATGCATCTACTATGGAATGGATCATCTCCCCTGATCCCAGAGGAGCTCCAGAAGCGACTTTGGTGAACATTGCTTAAAATTTTGGGGTCTAGTAGAACCAATCTGAGTCATATTGAACTGAGTCACATTGATTATTTTTGTTGTTGTCTATATTTCAATAATCTCAAAGCCTGGGACGTCAGTAGCACAGCTGTTGTAAAGGTGTGGAGGAACGACCCCATTGAAGACAACCATGGTTACCCACACCTCATACTGGTTGTGAAGGGCCCCCCGTGACAGTTCAAGCTTCAGAGCCCCCCAAATGTTAGGTCCATCACTATAAATTACCTCCAGTATTAGAAGCAGTGATCCCCTGAATAGCAGCTGTCCACATCCATTGCAGCATCCTCTATACTTCTCATCACTCAAGGAATTATGGGACAACTGTGTCCAAAATCTAGTAGGGGGATTGTGTTCCTCAATTTCTTTCTGACCTGGTGGAAAACCAGGATAAGCAAAGTGTGCGTTGCTGAAGCTCTTCCATCAGGGGAACCCTCTTTTGGCGGTCATGTGACTCCAGCAGTCTCCTCCATTTTGAAGGGCTGGGTTGGAATAGATGATACTGCATCTCCCTTCAGGAATCTTCATGACTAAGAGGCGTCATCATTATACACCCCAATACTAATTATTCAGATGCCTCTGGGCCTTCTCCTCAGGCAAAATCGGCAACATGAAACAAAAACAGGGAGATTATGGAAGAGCTTGGGACAACAAGGCCTCCAGCTTCACCTTGGGTGCCATTTTGAAACATGTGAAAAGGTGATGCTTTGGGATCAAAGAGGTGAAAGTCAGATGGGCAGACTAAACCCGTGGTGATGAACCTGTGGCCCTTCATATTTTGTTGAGACTCCGGCTCCCAGCAGCCCCAACCAGCATGGCCAATGGTCAGGGATGATGGGAGTTGTAGTCCATTAAATCACCTGGAGGGTGAAGAGTGCCCCATCTCTGCTTTGTGTGGGACATTTTGGCCTAGAAAGGCATTTTTACAGCTTGTGTCATCTGTTCTTCAGCAGGGTAAATTTAGGCCAAATATTGGGGGTGCTGGCTCCATGCTCTCGCCTTTGAAGTTGCTACGTATCTGTATGACTGAAACCCTGTTGGGGGGACGACCCACACACCTCAAACAGAAGTCTCCACACACATTAAAGGTAATAATAATAATAATAATAATAATAATAATAATAATAATAATAATTTATTTATACCTGCCCTTCCCGGTTCAGAAAACCGGGCTCAGGGCGGCTAACAACAAATTTAAAACGCTTAATTGATGCAAGAAAAAACAGCATAAAATACAGGACAAAACACGAATAACAATAAATTCAGAATGCAAAAATCAATTTAGGGGGGAAATCCATCCAATAAACATTAGATGATCACCAGGGCTAGCTGGCCAAGTTAGTCCTATTTGAGCCAGTGAGGAGACCAGGGGAAAATTAGCTGTGGGATCCCAGAGCGCGTAATCTTCATAAAAAGGGGAGGGGGAGGGAAGGAAGGGGAATAAAAGATCAGGCTAAGTTCAAATTGAAAGCCAGGTGGAATAGCTCTGTCTTACAGGCCCTGCGGAAGGAACTTAAATCCTGCAGGGCCCTGGTCTCATGGGACAGAGCATTCCACCAGGTCGGAGCCATCACTGAGAAGGCCCTGGCCCTGGTGGAGGATAATCTGACTTCCTTAGGGCTCGGGACCTCTAAACTATGATTATTCATGGACCTTAAGGTCCTCTGTGGGTCATACCAGGAGAGGCGGTCCTGTAAATACAAGGGCCCTAATCCACAAAGGGCTTTAAAGGTCAAAACCAGCACCTTGAATCTTGTTGAAACTAACAGATAATCTGTGAGCATGGACTTTAAAGAAAAACCCAATGAAAAACATGGATGATCGCCACCAACCATTATAGCAGCAGCCTGCTATGGCTGCATCCATCTCATCCACAGAACAACACTGCAACGGAGCTTTGCATTTAAGCATTTGCCTGGTAGCCGTGGGTGACAAGGAATTGCACGTCAGCAAGTACGTGGCATTGATACACTTGGCGCAATTGGCTTTTGTAGCTGTAATCCTCTTCCAAGCCTATTCTGGCATTCAGCACTTTCTAACTTAACTAAATAAACAGTCTGCAGGCGAGCGAGAAGATTGGCACAGGCGCGATGGATCATTAGCATAGAAATGATTGAGAGAAGGGATAGGGCTCTCTGCTCATGTGCTAGTCCCTAGCGGGCTAGTAACTTACCCCAAAAAATAAATAAATGGCAGGCTAGTAATTTGTGCGTGTCTATTTGCAAGCCTCCTGTAATGGGCTTTGAAGCTGAAAAACAGTGACTTGCAGCCAACAACTGCCCACCAAGGAGGAACTCATAGCTGTCAACTTACAGATTTGAAAATAAGGGACCAGCAGCCTCAAAAATAAGGGATCAGCAGCCAAAATAAGGGATTTTAGTCAACCAGCTGAAATGCGAAGTTTAAAGGGACCAGATCATTTGGGAGAGCAGCGCCGATTTTTAGCCCTTCATTTCCAGAGGTCGCTGCTCAAGACACCAGCTGATGAAACACTGCAATTAAATAACTACAAGCAGCAACCACTTTTCGCGCAAAACGAAGTCCAAGCTACGAAGATGCTGCTGCAGTTCTGTATCTTTTCTCTCGTGCTCCATCTGCAGCTCTCAGTTCCATCAGGCGGGGCGGGAGGAAGGGGAAAAAAAATAAATAGCGCCTGAAGTAAACCCGCAGATCAGACCATCTATGCTAGTCTACCACTACAAATCTATGGGGAAAGCGCTTGCGGTCCTTCCTCCGCTTTCCCCCTCTATGGCTAGCCCTTGGAACACCTGCCCGTGCCTCCGCCTCCTCCTCCTCTCTCTGAACTGCTTTCTCTATAGTTGCCCTCGCGCCCCTCTCAAGGCTTCTCAGCAATTCATAGGCCGCACCAGGCTGCCCATCTCATCCGGGTCCTTCGGCGACGCAGCCGCAGTATGGCCTAGTGGGAGCGGCGGCGGGCAGAGGGGAGGCCCCAGGCAGAGACGCTCAGTTTGGCAGCCGCGAGGAGGATGGCGGCGGAAGGGCCCGAGGCTCCCGCCAGTCCCGGCAGGGAGGGGCTCCCGGGGGCCAAGGCTGGTGAGAGGAGGCCAGAGGGGGGCGGGCCGGGCAGCCAAGCTACACAGTTGGAGCCTCCCTCCTCCCTGGCTGGCAGGGAGGGAGGGAGAGGAGCTGCTTCCTTTGAAACCCCGGAAATTTAAGGGACATCATCAATAAGGGACAGCAGCGGGACACGACGCTGGGATAAGGGAGTTTCCTGCCAAATAAGGGACAGTTGACAGCTATGTAGTCTAGGACTTGCCAATCAGAAGGTTGGTGGTTGAAATCCCCACAATGGGGTGAGCTTCCTTTGCTCAGTCCCTGCTCCTGCCAATCTAGCAATTCAAAAGCACGTCAAAGAGCAAGTAGATAAATAGGTACCACTCCGGCGGGAAGGTAAACGGCATTTCCGCGTGCTGCTCTGGTTCGACAGAAGCGGCTTAGTCATGCTGGCCACATGACCCAGAAGCTGTATGCCGGCTCCCTCAGCAAATAAAGCGAGATGAGCGCTGCAACCCCAGAGTCGGTCACGGTAAGGGATAAGGGAGTTTCCCGCCGAATAAGGGACAGTTGACAGCTATGGGAAGAACTCAGATCTCTCCTCCTTCCCGTAGTGTGCACCTTCTGAACTCTTCCCTAATCGCCTTGTTTTTGAAGGCTGCCATCCAGTCGATTTGGACTTGCATCCAAGAAAATGTGATTGGGATCAGAGCGTTGAAGCTCATTTGAAAACAGGAGCATCAATCACTCAGCTGCTCTTCCTATCTCACTCCTTTTTATTTCCTCCAACACTCTCCTCCCCCCCCCTCCACCTGAACATCCTTCTGCGTTAGGAAGGACCAGGAAAGGCAAAACCCCGAGGCCTCCTGTTGCCTCTTGGGAGAAGGCTGGCAGGACGCAACTGGCTCCACTACATTCCAAGCCACTTGGTACCTTGCGAAGCAGGAAGGCCTCCAGGCGGAGCCTCTCCTACAATCTGGAGGCACTGGAGTGTCCTACTGAGGGCCGGAATAACAGGTTGGGGAGTCTGACAAGCTCCCCCCCCCCAAGGAGTACAAACTCTACCAAGGGGGCAGGTTTGGAGCATTAAAACAGAGGTGTCAGCCCACTGCAGCCTGGAACCCCTCATGAAGAGAGTCCAAAGCTCTACTATTTTTCTTTCCTTATTTTAAGAACGTGTATTTCTAGTCCTCTTTGTCATTGCCAACAGCAACCGTGGGAGAAAGGAAAAATGCTCCAATCTGTCAGGAGGAGCATGAGATTCTTAATTCCAGGGCCAAGGGTTCGAGCCACACGTTGGGCGAATGATTCCTGGATTGCAAAGGGTTGGAGTAGATTGTCCATGATCACAGTCCCTTCCAACTCTTCTACGATTTCTCCTCCTCTTCTGTATTTTGGCTGCTGAAAAGAATCCTAAATGATCCAAAACCTTCGCCAAGTCATGCATTTGAAAATAGGGAGCTAAACACACACACACACACGGATCAGGAAGGAGGATTCTGCATCAGTAGCCTAAATTTCTCAAGGTTCATTTGTTTTTCCAGCTGCTATAATTTCAGCATCCTTTTTTTTTTTTTTTTTTTTTGCAACCCCACCCCCCAAATAATAAAACTTTGAACAACAATAACTGGGTACTAGTCTAGTTATATAATGCAATCACCACCCAAAAAATTACATTGAATTTGTAGCGTCAAGCAGATTCTTAAGACATCAACGGTTAATATAGCCTCTCCACAGACAAATTAGAATAGTGGGTGGGAGAGAATTGTTATCTACTTTCCTTACATATGAAAAGAAAGGGCACCAGGCTCTAGATCTACACACAGTGGGGTGGGAGTGGGGTGCTATAATAAATTAGATTGCTATAACAAAAGGGGGGGAACCCCTGCGTAAAATCGCACAGACAAGTTTTTTGCTCCACAGCACCATCTGGTGCCACATCTTTACAATGACGTTACAATGATATAACTGACTGAGTGTAGCTGAGTCCATGGTTTCAACAAAGGTATCTCTCTTTGTTACGCTTTTTGCTACGCTTCTAAGCCCAGTTAGTTGCTCTGAGATAGCCACATCCCAAATGCTGTTGAACCATACCTTGAAAGGGTAGCTCAGCCTCAGATTTCCAAAAGTGTGCCATCACCAAATGTGTGTCTGTCAGTAGAAAAAAACCCTAAAGCTGTATGTCAGATAGTGAGGTCAGAACCTATGTTTAATGAAAGCAGGGCTAGAGCTAGATTTGGCAAGGAAGTTGCTTAACGGTTTTAGAAATGATATCAAAGACCCTGGTCCAGAATATCTGAATAATTTTACTTCAACAACAACAACAACAAATTTAATTATACCCCGCCCTCCCTGGCCAAAACCTGGCTCAGAGCGGCTAACATCAAATATATAACATATTACCATAAAATCAAGCAATCAATTAAAATACATCCTAAAATCAAATCAGAATCAAAGCATGGGAATATGTTTCAAAAGCTTTTTCGATGAGCTAATTGCAAGTATTTGGGAGTTACTCCACATTATAATTTGGGAGTCACTCCACAGATAAGGTAAAAAGGTAAAGGACCCCTGGACGGTTAAGTCCGGACAATGGCGACTATGGGGTTGTGGCGCTCATCTCGCTTTCAGGCTGGCAGCTTTCCGGGTCATGTGGCCAGCATGACTAAACCGCTTCTGGTGCAACGGAACACCGTGACGGAAACCAGAGCGCACAGAAACGCCATTTATCTTCCCATCGCATCGGTACTTGTTTATCTACTTGCACTGGTGTGCTTTCAAACAGCTAGGTTGGCAGGAGCTGGGACAGAGCAACGGGGTTGTTGACAAAGGACAGCTGGACATATAAAGGGCCCCATTACCTTCAGTAGCTTAGGGCCTCATCAAACCTAAATCCAGCCCTGCTTTTGAGTGTAGATTTACTTGCAATAATGGGGTACCATCTTGCTGCTTCTTAGCAAGGTTCATAGGAACTGTATTGTTTGCAAGACCTGGACAGATATTTGCAAGGACTAGGGCTCCGTTTCTGGGTTTCATCCATATAACTTACCCAAACGTTATATGGATGAAACCCAGAAGTGGAGCCCTAATCCAGAACATCACCCACAACTGAATATGGACTACATGTTCAGCAATATGGCCTGAGAAGACATTCCCTTTTTGTTCCTGGCCTGAGAGGCACAACAGGAATACCTCTCTGCTTGCTGTTACCCAATGCTGCCTATTTACACCCCAGCCTGGGGATCTGATCTGCCTCCCTTCATCCCAACAGGATGAAGAGTAATTGGTGGAGGTTTGTCCAGGTTTCCCATGAATCACATTAGAAGGGGGAGAAAGAGAGCAGCCCTTTCCCTCCCTCGCCAATAAGTCATGAGTCACCCTTGACCTCAGATGCTCATAACATCCGTCATTTGTTTTCCACCTGGAGAACAGCGCAACGTCTCGTTCTTCAGGCATCTTCTTCGTCGCCCTGTTGCAAGCTGCTCCACCAATGCTTGCACCAACCATCACATGGAATCCACTGGATTATTGCATCAAGGGCAGGGCCTTATCCTCTTCCAAGCCAGATTATCCAGCCTTTGAACTGAAAGAGGCAGCTCCTCCAGGTGTGTTTGAAAGATTATGGATGTTGGCGGAAGTTGCAGGGACAGGGCAGAGATGCAGATCACGGGGGCAGCCTGTATGCTGTACAATCTGATTCCCCTCTAAAGCAAACCAGAGATTTTGGAAATTCAAGACTCTTAAATCAAGTGGCCCTCTTCAGGTCCAGTTCATCAGATATTGGAGGACCTTGCAAATCTCCCCTCTTATCAAAAGCAAAGGCCCCCATGTGCACTATATATTTAAAGCAGTATGATAGCACTTTAAAGAGCCATGGCTTTCCCCTGAGGAATCCTGGGAACTGTAGTTTGTTAAGGGCACTCAGTTAGGAGACATCTATTCCCCCTCCCAGAGCTACAGTTCCCATATATTCAATAAACATTTTCCAGTCTTCTCTAAACGTATGTTCTTCTTGCTCTCTTATTCTATATGTTAAGTCCATGAGCTACGCATATTCCATCAGCTTAAGTTGCCATTCTTCTTTAGCTGGAGCCTCGCTCATTTTCCATTTTGGGGGCTAACAAACACGGGCCGCAGTAGTGGCATACATAAATAACCTTTTTTGACACCTGGGAATTTCCATCTGAGTTATCCCCAACAAAAAGAACTCTGTTTTTGTTTTGTTTTTGAAAAGTACTTTTAAGCATTTTCCCCGCTTCAGGTTAGAGACTCTGCTAACCCAGAAATATTACCTCGGGTTAAGAACTTTGCTTCAGGATGAGAACAAAAATCGTGCTCTGGCGGTGCGGCGGCAGCTGGAGGCCCCATTAGCTAAAGTGGTGCTTTAGGTTAAGAACAGTTTCAGGTTAAGAACAGACCTCCGGAACAAATTAAGTACTTAACCCGAGGTACCACTGTATTTCCCAATACTCTTTTACCCTTTTACAAGTCCACCACACACGAAAGAACGTTCCCTCAACCTTAGCCAGCCTATTCAGTGTTAACTACCTTCTGTAAATAGGATCTGCTTACATTCTTAGCTGAAGCTTCTTGAAACCCAGTGGGAGAAATCAGTCATGGATTTGCCCCCATTGATTTCAATGGGAACTAAGTGCAACTAACTCGCCTCCGTCCGAGCCCAGAAGGCTGTTTCTAGGCAGGCCACACACAAACTCCTAGGGTTGACCTGCCTGGGTTATACCATTCTGACAAGCCCATTCCCTAGATGTTTGTTTTCTCCTTTAGATACCCAATTGGAGGACTTATCTAAAGACTGTCATCCTTCAGACCCTTGCCTCTCATGCCAGATGTGATAAAGTTATTTGGCTGACCTTCCCCCCCCCCCCCCCGTTTGTACAGTGGTACCTCGGGTTAAAAACTTAATTTGTTCTGGAGGTCCATTCTTAACCTGCAACTGTTCTTAATCTGAGGTACCACTTTAGCTAATGGAGCCTCCCGCTGCCGTGCGATTTCTGTTCTCATCCTGAAGCAAAGTTCTTAACCTGAGGTACTATTTCTGGGTTAGCGGAGTCTGTAACCTGAAGCGTCTGTAACCTGAAGCGTCTGTAACCTGAAGCGTCTGTAACCTGAGGTACCACTGTAGTCAACACTCCTCTACGGTATGGCAAGGGGAGAGGCAAATTCCCCAAATCAGCACACGGCGCAGGAAATAGTAGCTTGCACGAGCTCTGCAGGGAACGTATTAACACGGAACAAATCCCAACATGTTTCAAGTCTACTGGCAACTTCATGGGAAGAATCTGCAAGTATGAACTGCAACATGGTCTGAAGGCACAGCCTGCTTGACGCCAGTCGGTCTGGTCAGTGCCTGACTGGGAGTCTTGGGAGCCTTACAGATGCCACCTTGATTTCTACTGAAGAAAGCTGAGATATAAAGAAGATAAATCAGGGTGGGAGAGTGAGGACCCTGTGGACCTCTAGATGTTGCTGGACTCCAGAAGGAGTGTCTCCACCCCCATCGTTCTGCCCGGACACTGAGGTCCGGCTCTGAGGGTCTTCTGGCAGTTCCCTCACTGTGAGAAGTGAGGTTACAGGGAACCGGGCAGAGGGCCTTCTCAGTAGTGGTGCCCGCTCTGTGGAACGCCCTCCCATCAGATGTCAAGGAAATAGACAACTATAGGACTTTTAGAAGACATATGAAGCTTTTAATACTGGATGAATCACTGTATTTTAATATTCTGCTAGAAGCTGCCCAGAGTGGCTGGGGAAACCCAGTCAGATGGGCGGGGTATAAATGTTGTTGTTGTTGAAAAGGACACCCCTATTTTCATCAGAGAAATGTTGGAGGGTATGTGCTCATGCAGTGATACTGATGTAGAATAAAATGCCCCTACAGTGGTACCTCAGGTTACATATGCTTCAGGTTACATACGCTTCAGGTTACAGACTCCGCTAACCCAGAAATAGTGCTTCAGGTTAAGAACTTTGCTTCAGGATGAGAACAGAAATCGTTCTCCAGCGGCGCAGCAGCAGCAGGAGGCCCCATTAGCTAAAGTGGTACTTCAGGTTAAGAACAGTTTCAGGTTAAGAACGGACCTCCGGAACAAATTAAGTACTTAACCCGAGGTACCACTGTATTTTCATCTGAGGATTATTGGAGGGCATGTTGTTGTTTTGCCTACAATACAGCAGAGCAGCCAGTGGGGGCTGAAATGGCCAAAACAATCAAAGTACACTGTTGCAAAGCTTTTCCGGTGCCACAACTTAAGTCCCCCTCCCAAGCTGGCATGAAATGAGAGGATCCGCTAAGCAGAAAATGTTTGCTGCAGCACATCTCTTGTTTTTAGCAACCCAAAGGTTTACCTTTGTAATATCTGCTACAAACAAGCAATCCCTCCATATCCTGAACACAGGGCCGGATTTAGGTTTGATGAGGCCCTAAGCTACTGAAGGTAATGGGGCCCTTTATACGTCCAGCTGTCCTTTGCCAACAACAAATTGTCGCTGTTTTTGTGTGTGTTGAATGTATGCTATATGGTAATTTATGGACCTCATAGGTACCTAAAGCCATTTGCACATATTGTCATGCAACCAGTCCATGCAGAATGTAGGCACCCTATATATAGAAAGGAGCAAAGCAGTGATATTTTAGGGAGCAGGCTAGCAGGTGGGGCCCATAACTTACATCATGGAAGCCTACACAACACAAAACATTGTTGCTGTATGTAGGTTTTATTTTATTTGTTTTTTATCTTATATTTTGGAAACGTACATCCAGGTTTTTAACCTTTAATTTTTTGGGGGGCCCCAAGAGAGTGGAGCCCTAAGCTATAGGTTGTTTAGCTTATACGTAAATTCGGCACTGCCTGAGCAGCTTTCCCCGATTGCGACGGAGCGGCCGATTTCAAATAGAGAGTGCCTTGGGCCTCGTTTTCCCTTTCCTTTGGTGTCAGAAAGGGAAACAGTGACGTGCAGGAGCAGTAAAGCTTAATGAAAACAATACAATTATGCTTAATTGGATTAATAAGGGTTTGGGCACAATGCTGATTTAATAAGCCACAAAGGGAGATTTCTCCCTTGGCCCTTTCCTAACCTTCAGTTCTCGTTCTCTTGTTTAATTTGTCTCATCTTCTCCTATTGGTCTTTGGAGAGCATTTCAGTGTTTCGCTCATTTATTTATTTTGTTACAGTTCCTTTCCTGCCAGAAGTTCCTGAGCCTTTGTCCAGCTACCTCCCTGTCACAGATAGGTGGGGAGAAACAATTGTAATGTAGATGTACCTAACTTGTAATTTCTGAAAAGAATACAGAAAGCAAAATTCAGCTACCCATTGAAACCTGCCTTTCCCCCCCAAAAAAATCTCTGAGTCAAGTTCTCCAGTTGAAAACTGCATTCAAAGTGTTCTATATTGAGGGGAAAGAGGCATAAAAAGGCATAAGTGAAGATAACGTATGAAAAATGCAATTTAAAACAGAGAATTGCTCGATATCTCAGGCAAGGTGGTGTACATTGTGAAATAATGGTGAATCATCATGAGTACTTTTTAAAAAAGAAATTCACAAATGAATCATAAATGTAGCAAACAGGAATTAAGAATGGAAAAATGAGAAACTGAGTGGACAAAACGGACAGGTTGATCCATCCAGCGCCTCACAGTCACGAGGGAAATTTGACAGGCGCAGCTTTTCCTATCACAATCAGATAGGGATCATAGAATTGTAGGGAAGGAACCCTGTGGGTCATCAAGTCCAACCCCCTGCAAGGCAGGAATCTTTTGCCCAAGGTGGGGCTCGAACCCACAACCCTGAGATTAAGAGTCTCGTGCTCTACCGACTGAGCTAGCCCAGGACTGAGCTCGCTGCCCTGTTGCATTTGCTCCCGTCTTGCCATCATTAAGAGGCTTAGGTGCCTCTGCTGAAAGAGAAGTTGACCACAGCCAGTGGAGAGCAATCAGGACCCTGCCCAACAAACCTTGGTCTGTTCTTGGCCACCCTCTACCTGCCCTATTTTCTTACTTACAACCAGTCCAGGGGGGTGTCGGGCAGCAGAGAAACAAACGCCCATGGCAGATTGCCAGGAATGGACTAGAGAGAAGCCTTACCATCTGTTTTTATTCAATATTCACAGAGAGAGACTTGGGAATGTGGCCTCTCGGAATAATGGCAGTGAGTCTCCATCCCTATCCTCTAATGCGTCATCACTACGGGTGCTGAGAAGTGCCCTCTGAGCTCTCTACTCTCCTACTTTCAATGCTCGCCGGGTTCTGGGAGAGAGGGGGGTCTGGAATACTATCTAAAGACAGTGTGTCCATCAGCTGTCCTCCCTCTGGTCCTTCTTCCTCCGCCTCCTCCTCTCCCATTATTTCCCAGCTTTCCCCTGAACTGCGAACTCCCTCAAACCGCTGTTGTAATTCTCTTTTTTAAATAAATTTTATTAACAATTTCAACATAACAAATTATCAAAACAAATCATCCTCATTATTTTTCCCCTCCCACCTCCCAAACCAACCCTCCCTCCCTCCTCCCCAAGACTTCCCTCAGCTCCTCTCTCTGATTTCTCAACTCATGTTGTTCTCTGCATATTATAAAACTGTATACATCTTTATATTATCTGTCTACTATATTAACCCTCAATAAATTTGTGTATGTTTATTCAAAACCTGCCAAGGAGTCCGGTTCATTTTGTTGTCTTTTTAAATAATTTCTAAAAAGTTCCCATTCTTCTTTAAAGTCACAGTTGTCCTTATCTCGCAATTTTCATGTCAGTTTTGCCAGTTCTGCATAGTTCATCAATTTCTCTTGCCACTGTTCTTTTGTCGGGGTTTCCTCATTCTTCCATCCTTGTGCTATCAAGACTCTTGCCGCTGTTGTAACATACGTAAATATGGGTTTTTTTCCCTTGGCAGGTCTTGTCCTACAATCCCTAACAAAAATGCTTCTGGTTTTTTTTACAAATTTCATTTTAAACATTTTCTTCAACTCATTATATATCATTTCCCAATTTTTTACAAATTTCTCTGCATCCCCACCACATATGGTAAAAGGTTCCTTCCTTTTCTTTACATTTCCAACATATTTTTGACCCAGTTTTATACATTTTTGCAAACCCCTGTTGTAATTCTGAACTGTTTTCTTCTTCTCTGGAAGGGTCAGGCTGGGGAGGGGGTCTCCGCCATTCCTCCTCTGCCCCGTCCCTGACAGGGGGTGGCCTTGACTGTCCATTTCTTCTTTCTTTGCCTCAGGTTGCCCTTGAAAAACTCGTCAGGGAGGAGGATGCAGGTGCAAAACTAGATTGAGCTGATTCTGCTTGTCATTGGCTCTGCTCCCTGTTGGACTTCCACACTTCTGCGCCACCAGCGACCGCAGGCAGTAGCAACACAAAGCATCGACCTCATCCCTTACGATCTGGGATGGTCAGGCCTGCTGAACTGTCCACCGTCCCTGAGTGCTTCAGAAAACAAAGAGAAACACAACAGAATTACAGTGGTACCTCGGGTTACAGACACTTCCGGTTACAGACACTTCAGGTTATAGACTCCGCTAACCCAGAAATAGTACCTCGGGTTAAGAACTTTGCTTCAGGATGAGAACAGAAATCATGCGGCAGGAAGCCCCATTGGCTAAAGTGGTACCTCAGGTTAAGAACAGTTTCAGGTTAAGAATGGACCTCCAGAACGAATTAAGTTCTTAACCAGAGGTACCACTGTATCAAGTAAAATATGAACGATTATATTGGTTTTAGATCCAACAAGAAATCCATATTGAAAATAGCTGGTGGAGGGAGAGAGAGAGAGAGAGAGAGAGAGAGAGAGAGATCTAGGGCTAGATCTTCTATCAGACCAATGGAAGTGTATCTGGCATGACATTCTCCAGCAAACACGGAAGGTTTTTACAAGTTCTTATTCCGCTAGTACCTAACACTGTTACATCTTAATCAAATATACAGTACAGCAAGTGATGCCTGTCAGACATGCAAAGGCGTAAATGCTGGGATGTGGCATATATTTTGGATGCGTCCCAGAATTAGAAAATTATTGGAGGCTGTAATAACTGAAATAGAAGTAATTACAGGCTGTGTTTTACCTATGGATCCTCTAATTTTGTTATTTGGCTATGTTAAGCATAGTGTACTAATGGGGAATTAATGCAACATTTGCTGGTGGTTGCCAGAATGGTCATTTGCCAAAATTGGAAGAAACTGAGCACACGCTCCAGGAATCAACAGATAACCAGGCTTTAGGATATTGCATGTATGGTTAAGCTTACAAATGTGGCGGGAACCAGGGAAGGTAGGCAGGCAGATAATGTATCTGTGGGGAACTGAAGTATTTTTATAATTTACTGGAATAATGAGGTTCAGGATAATGTAAACCCATTTGCATTACTCAGAGACCTATGTGTATCTGAAGAAGTGTGCATGCACACGAAAGCTCATACCAAGAACTAACTTAGTTGGTCTTTAAGGTGCTACTGGAAGGAATTTTTTTAGTCAGAGACCTATGGTTTTGATCTGCCATATCTGACCAGTTAAATTTCTTTTGTCTGTTTCTCGTTCTGGATATTTATTTTCCTTTGATGTTTGTTAATCTGACAATATCCTGTTTTGCTTTATCCTGTTGTGGTTGTTGTTGTTGTTGATGATGATGATAAGTCTGATTCAGCAGGCTGCACTAACATTATTATTTTTTTATAAATATTTTTTATTAGATTTTCCATCAAAAAAAAACATTTTTACAAAATTATACATCCATTTTTAACTTAAACCCTTTTTTCCAGAACTTCCCTCAGCTTGTCTGATAATTTTCCGTTTATTTTTTTTATCTTCGTCTCACATTTCCCAATATTATATTGCACTCAAATACTCTTAATCACATCACATTTTTTAAACAATATTTCTAATAGTAATTTCACAGAGCTTCTTGAAAGCCAACAAACATTATTTGCTCATCACAGAAATTTTTGATATACTCTGTAAATTTCTTCCAGTCCTCGGAGAATCTCTGGTCACGTTGGTTCCTAATTCTCCCTGTCAATCTGTCCATTTCTGCGTATTCCATCAGTTTCATCCTCCATTCTTCTTTCGTGGGCATCTCTTCCTGTTTCCATTTCTGCACTAACATTTTTATGGGGCGCAGAAAAAATATAGTGGGAAGCAGGGGTGCCAGCCTGAATAAAATATTTGGGGACAGGTAAGCTCCGCCCCTCAAAATCTATCACAAGACACACCATTTGAATGGCAATGGCCATCAACTGGGGGGGGGACTTGGCCCCCTCAAATATTTTATTGGGGGGCCACAGAGCCTTGGCCCCTAAGGGTTGACTCCTATGATATGAACAGGGATTTTCAATTCTGACAAATATGAAAGATCAGAAAAGAGAAAGGCTTCTTTGTGTCAATGAGAGTTTGTCAGTCTCAAATTACACCTGTTATAAATGAGATTACCCAGCAAAAGCAAGCTCACACCTCTCACTGAGTGTGTACGCATACTTAAAGTACACATGTAAGAGTCTTGTTTATAATTATATTTTGAGAATGATTCATGTCCTTATGTAGCTGTATTGCATTCTGGATGCCCCGTGATCGTATTCTAAAGTACTTGTGTTCTGTGCTATAAATCAAGCACTGCTAGGAGTGGTTTATTTTCGTTTTCCAATGTATTCCTGACCACGTGAACAAGCAGTTTTTTATTCTGAAAGTGTGGCTCAGAGAAAAAAGTTTGAAGAGCCACTGCTATGGACAATACGGAGCTGATGGACCTAACCTTCTGACTAGGCTGTTTTCTTTCTTATATTCAGATCCAATACTCTATTTTCAAATAGCATCACTTGTGAACAGGGCTGTGTGTCTTTGTACAACCTGCCAGATTTCTGCCACCCTTCCACCTTTTGGAAAGAAGGACTGTGCAGAAATCAGACAAACTCCTGACTCACATGCCGTGAGGGGGGGGGAAGCACTTTTCGGGATATGCAAGTGATAACTGCATAATAAAGCTCTTGGCTTCACAGCTTTCATTTGCCTCTCGACCTTCCGCTAAGAGCACATCTCCCCTGACTAGCAACAGGAGATGACCAAATTAATCCCAGCCTGCCATTCTTATGAGTGCAGGAGGAAAAACATTTGGAAAATTATATTAGCTTTGACCCGTCGTTTTAGTTTGAGTCTACTTAAGTCAAAGAATGAGATCCAATGTTAGTTAGAGTCAAGCCACTGAGAACCATGAAATTCAGCAACTGATTTTAATGGATGTACCGGTACTCGATGGCATGCAAAATCAGCAGGGCTGCAAACAACGCAAAGGAACAGCGCCACCTAATGGAGCTTGCAGGTTCTGCCTCCTAAGTGCTCCTTTCTGTTCGCTTAGTGGTCAAGTTCTGGCCAACTGCGATTGCGGCACTTCTAAGGCGCAGCTGTGAAAGGAAAGGGAGCTTCTCTCCAGAACAAAAAGTAACACACCTATTTCCAGAGCTTGGGCTGGTCCAGCAGAATCTGCTGAGCTGCTTCCCAGCAGAGTTGGGATTTTGTTTTTAACCAAAAACGCAGAAGAGTAAAATCGGCATACACGCACATTCCCACTTATTGATTCTTCTCCGCGTTGAATGCCGGAGCTCTCCTGATTGTGATGTTCCTGCTTTGCCACGTCATGGGGCTCTGTGGCACTGGTCAGATTAAAATGTGGAAAGAGAGGGGGTCATTCATAAAATTTGGACATGCCCTCCCTGTCTTTCCCCAATTTTAGCAAGAGGTGGCCAAAGTATTGGAGCCTCAGCTTCAGGATCTGTCCTTCCAGTGAGCACTCAGGGCTGATTTCCTTCAGAATGGATAGGTTTGATCTTCTTGCAGTCCGTGGGACTCTCAAGAGTCTCTTCCAGCACCAGAATTCAAAAGCACCAATTCTTCGGCGATCAGCCTTCTTTATAGTCCAGCTCTCACTTCCATACATCACTACTGGGAAAACTACTGGCTTTAACTATACGGAACTTCGTTGGCAAGTTGATGACTCTGCTTTTTAAGATGCTGTCTAGGTTTGTCATCGCTTTCCTCCCGAGAAGCAGGCGTCTTTTAATTTCGTGGCTGCTGTCACCATCTGCAGTGATCATGGAGCCCAAGAAAGTAAAATCTCTCACTGCCTCCTTTTCTTTCCCTTCTTTTTGCCAGGAGGTGATGGGACCAGTGGCCATGATTTTTTGTGATGAGTTTTTGTGATGTTGAGCTTCAGACCGTATTTTGCGCTCTCCTCTTTCACCCTCATTAAGAGGTTCTTTAATTCCTCCTCACTTTCTGCCATCAAAGTTGTGTCATCTGCATATCTGAGGTTGTTGATATTTCTTCCGGCAATCTTAATTCCGGCTTGGGATTCATCCAGTCCAGCCTTTCGCATGATGAATTCTGCATATAAGTTAAATAAGCAGGGAGACATGGCTGTAAATAAATGTTCCTGGTGGTTTCTGCTTTTGAGACGCACTTCGGTAGCAAACAACCCTGTTGTGTTTAATACACACACACACACACACACACCTCGTAGGCCCGGTGCCCATTCTGGGGAAAGGGGATGGGCGTTGGCATGGCGACGTGGGATTTCTAAAGGCCCTGTGGAGAAAAGGAACCTTTCCAGGCCTCCTTTCCAAGACCTGCCAGAGAGAATTACGGGTGCATAAGTGAGGGAAAGCTGATGAAGAAATTGCTGGAGGGGAAAACTGGAAAGGAAGTCGAGGGCAGGCGTGGGAGGGAGAAGCACATTGTCTCTTCATCATCATCTGTTGACTGGCACAACCAATGACTCCTTGCGGCTTATTTAAAAGCAGCTGGACAATGTGAGAAGCCTACAAAGGGAGGCGGAAATTTCAGCTCCGCCTCAGATTTGGACAAGAAAGGCCATATCACTCAGGCTGCGTACACATGCATACATTTAAAGCTCCCCCACCCAAATCCTGAGAACTGTAGTTTGTTCAGGGTGCTGGGAATTGTAGCTCTGTTAGGGTAAACTACTGCTCTGAGGGGGCGATTTAAATGTTGATGTTTATGCATCCTTCGTCGGCCCCATTCAGGACCTTTCCTAATGGTTAAAGGTAAAGGTAAAGGTACCCCTGCCCTTACGGGCCAGTCGTGTCTGACTCTAGGGTTGTGCACTCATCTCACTTAAGAGGCCGGGAGCCAGCGCTGTCCGCAGACACTTCTGGGTCACGTGGCCAGCGTGACGAAGCTGCTCTGGCGAGCTAGCACCAGCACAGCACACGGAAACGCTGTTTACCTTCCCGCTATAAAGCGGTACCTATTTATCTACTTGCACTTAAGTGTGCTTTCGAACTGCTAGGTGGGCAGGAGCTGGGACCAAAAGACGGGAGCTCACCCCACCGCAGGGATTTGAACCGCCGACCATACGATCGGCAAGTCCTAGGCACTGAGGTTTTACCCACAGCGCCACCCGCGTCCTAATGGTTAAAGTTCTTTTATTCTTTTATCATTATTCTTTTATATCCCAGCCTACAGCGGAGACAGCTCAGTCCATAGATCATGAGGCTCTTGATCTCATGGAGGCAAATGATTCCTGCCTTGCAGGGGGTTGGACTGGATGACCCTCAGGGTTCCTTCCAACTCTTACATTCTAGGATTCTATGTTTCTTTCTTCTAAGATGCTCGAGGCAGCATACATACCCCCTTTTATCTTCTTAACAACCCTGCAAGGTAGGCTGGGCTGAGAGACGTTGGCTGGGACCAGGCCACCCAGTGAACATTGCATTTCAAGCAGGGATCGAGCCTGAGTGTCTTCAGTTGTTGCCTGACAATCTACCATAACTAATATGAGCATCCCCCTCTGCTGACCACATAATGCTTCACCATTGATGCAACACTGGGAATGAATGAATGAATGAATGAATGAATGAATGAATGAATGAATGAATGAATCTTTATTTGCGTCAGCCATCAGCCAGAGCAATAAAACAACAATACGATATACAAAGAATAGAAATAAAAAGTCAATTCTATAAAATACATTTTAGGGTTTTGAATCAGTAGTCAAATAGTGGGTCTTATTCTGATTGCCCCAGCTAAAAAACTTGCAACCTTTGCTGTCACCTGCTCATCTTGATCTGGCAAGAGAAAGGACACTGTGGCAGTGGCTGGGAGACCCGGAATGGAGAATAAAAGAGGGGTGATAAGCTCATTCCTCAAGGTTTTATAAACAGTGCAAGCCAGAAGGGCATGTGCCACCGATTCAGTACTGCCATCTCCACAGGGACATAAGCGTTTTTCATGTGGAATCTGTTGGAATAGTCCCTCAAGTACAGCCGAGGGCAATGCATTCAATCTTGCAAGAGTAAAAGCATGTCTATATTTTAGAATTGCTAGGTTATGCAGATAGGGTGCCAGAGAGTCGAAATGGGAAGGTGGGAAATAGTCATACCATGGGCAAAATTTCCTTATTGTGGCCAAGTTGTTCTGACACTCGATATCATTTAGGCGCTGACAAATCAGACTGTTTGCTTTACTAAAACCCAAAGTGAGTAGCTGTTGTGATGATAAACCACAAGAGTGAAGTTTTTGATAGACAATTTTAGTCCAGGCGCTCTTGTGACAATCCTGCAGCACTGGGGATATTAGACCGGGGGGATTTGAGTTTAGGCAAAGCCAATAGTTAAGTGCCCTATGCCAGATCCATAATTCTACTGAGGGAAGATTTGTCTCTAGGCGCAATGATGCGTTTGGGACACAGGGTGGTACAGAGAAAATTTGCCTTAAGAACTTTGATTGGACACCTTCCGTAGATCCAAGGGAAGTATTTCTAAAGGAGCATTTTGAAAGAGACCTTTTTTTTTCTCCTGCAATGGCAAAAATGGGAGCAGGTTTTTGTCTGCACTTTCCTCTTGGCCTGTGGAAATCTGCTCTGTAGAAATGGTTGCAGGCCACAAGGGAAACAGAGCATGGTGCTTCAGGAAAGCAAACAGAAGTTGGAAAACGAGCAAGGTCCCAGGTAAAGAAGAATGGCAACTTAAGCTGATGGAATATGCACAGCATGCGGATTTAACATATAGAATAAGAGAACAAGAAGAACATACATTTAGAGAAGATTGGAAAATGTTTGTTGAATATATGGGGGGGGGATTGTGTACACTTGAAAACGTTGGCAGCATTAAGATAAATTCAACAATAAGTTTTGATGGATGTGAATAATGAAATGCTGAATGGTTTCATTTATGTAAAATATGCAGGGATTTATGGTATGCAAAATGAACCATGGAACGAGAAGAAGGGAAGTTATTGACATTTTAAGGTTGCTTAAATGCATATTCTAAATTGTAAAACAGAAAGGTTAATAAAAATTATATATACAGGAAAGCAAGCAGAAGCAAGGCGTAATTTGATCCGGTACTGAACTGTGGGACACGTTGAGTATGGATAATGATATATTGAAGCAAACATCCATAGTCCTTTTCCAATGGTATATCTGTATAACTCCCAGCAGGACGAATTCTGGCTTGAAAGTTAATCTTCAAAATTCTCTGTATCACTGTATGCATTTGTATCCAATATTTTCTGGCTCATTTAAACATTCACCAAACATGACAAAATGTCCCTTCCTAGAATCTTAGACTTGTAGGGTGGAATGGACCACGAGAGTCATCAAACCCACAACTCTGAGATTAAAAGTCTCATGCTCAAACCGACTGAGCCCCGGCTTAATTAACTATGATGGGACTATCTAGATGTTACCTGCCACTTTGCGTAAGGGAATCTTGATGCTATTTTGCGTGGACATAAAAGAAGGGTTCGGAAGGGGGCATTTGGAGTGTGGTAGAATTTTGGAGTTGGGAACTTGTCGCTCCATCCTTGTCCTTGGTTCTTCCTTCCAACTTCCCAGCTGATGGCTTTTGCTTCCCTTGCACCCTAGCACGTTACTGGTAGGGACAAAAGCGACCTGTCAGCTCTGGTTCTCTCCGGTTCTCATTTTAAAACCCAGCTTTCCACATTTCTACAGCAATTCGCGAATTCTTTTTGTAAAAAAATAAATCCCTGTGAAAATTCTTCACCATTTTTGGGTGAATTTCTCCCAGCAAACGCATTGCTGCAAGCAATTTCTCCTAATATAATGGATTTTTTTATTTGTTATATTCCCATTGTCATTTCGGCACACATTTCCCCCTGAAATGTGCATTCTGTTTGTATACGGGATTGCGATGAAACCCATAAGTGGTTTTTCCAAAAGGCAGTTAGAAGCAGGTCTTTCAAAGCATTGGGATAATTAAAATCAACAGTAAACAAGCAAGAAAATTAAAAACACATGTCAGCATTCTACCTGTCTGGGTAGACTTGCCTGAACAAAACAGTTTTAAGGAGGCACCAAAAGGAATAGAGAGAAGGTGTCTGCCTCATGTCAATGACCAGGGAGTTCCACAGTTTGGCTAAGAGATTGATTTGTTACAAGTATGGAACCTGTCACAGTGCTAGAATGAAGAATGATTTGGGGAGGTGAAGTTGCATATGTGAGCATCACGCCTTCCTAAGCTGGGCAGAAGCTTCCTGGGCTTTGGGAAGAAAGCTCCAGGCATTAATATTTTAATGTTACTGGGAACATTTAGGGGACTAGTCTAGTCCCCCAAGTCCAGTGACTACACACCCCTGTCAAGTGGGCATGGAAGGGGTAAGGCAGTCCAGCAAGTCAGCTGTTCCCGAGGTATTAAACAGTATATACTAACAGTGACACCTTGAACTTGACCCAGTGTAATACACAAAATAAATGGCCTGCCCTTTTATGATGCAGATCTAGAAGACACATTTTGGAGAAGCAATTGGGAGAATGCCGTTCTTAGCTCGAAATTCTTTGAATCTCCCACATTCCTAACTCCGAGTCTGTTCAAAGCAGACCTCCCCACTTTCCCCTCCAGATTTTGCAGAGTTCACCTGTAGACTCGAAACCGTTGCGAAGGTGTTAAGTTCTTTGGATAAAGTGGTTGCTGTGTTTATGGGGGCCTGGGGTTGTGACCATCAGGTCATCTGCCAAGAGCAAATGCGATTTTGGTTTTAAACTCAGTGTAAAGTAGTCTCTTCCTGCCAACCTAGCAGTTCGAAAGCATGTCAAAATGCAAGTAGATAAATAGGTACCGCTCTGGTGGGAAGGTAAACGGCGTTTCCGTGCGCTGCTCTGGTTCGCCAGAAGCAGCTTAGTCATGCTGGCCACATGGTGTGGAAGCTGTACGCCGGCTCCCTCAGCCAATAAAGCAAGATGAGCGCTGCAACCCCAGAGTCAGCATGACTGGACCTAATGGTCAGGCGTCCCTTTACCTTTATCTAAGGTAGTCTCTATGGGAGCATATTGTATTTAATTATGGGATATCAGAGTTTTTAGGGGGTTCACCAGGTTGGGATAGCTGGGATAGTAGCTTTGCTGGTTTTTGAATGTCTGATGTAGATTTTTTCAATTTCGTTGTTCTGTATGGGACAATGACAATAAAGATTATCCTATCCTATCAGCTCTACGATTCAGTGATTCCGGGCTCTTGCAGGCCACCGCGCAATGTGGGAAGCTCGTCATCCTTCTTCTTCTCCCACCCTTTGCCCCCAAATCCTCCCAGCCTGGGTGCTTACCAGGTGACCTAAAGCTCTTGGCATTCCCAGCCATCCGGTCCCACCTTTCCTGGAGCCATCCCTGCCTTTGGGAGGAGGAGGAGGAGGAGGCTGCTGGCAGGTATTCATGCCTCCTTCTTTCATCGCAGGTGCCAGACCCACCCCCTTTGATTTTATTTTTTGGGTGGGGGGCGAGGACAGGAGGAGAGGCTGGCTTAAGGGGCAGCTTATGATGTCCAACCACCTCCCTTCTCCCTCCTCTTCCTCCTCCACCCCTTGTCTCCCAGTGCCACAGACTGGGCGGCGAGATCAAAGGCCTCCCAGCCTCTCTCTCTTTTTATTGAAGCTCAAGGTAGATTGCCTCCTGCGCGGCTGGAGCCGCCGTCGCCGCCACCACGCTGAGCCTGCAAGCGGCTCCTCTCGAGTAACCCGAGATTCCCCCCACTGCTGCAGGCGGCTCCGGGATTGATAGGTGACACGGAGACACTCAGATGGGGCCGGCCCCGTCCTGACACGCCCGGCGATGCCGAGAGAACTTCCCGTCAAGGATTTTCAATCTGTCTGCGGTTAGGCATGGGATGTGCCCAGCGAGATTTTGGACGGGGAAGAAAGGCAGCAGCAGCAGGAGAAAACCCTGGGAGGAGCCAGCTTTTCAACAGCAACACCCTTTCTTTCACCTGCGTTTATTACCGCGGCTCTCAACATCTCCGACGAGCCAAAACATAAAAAAGGCAACATCAAGAGCGTCCCGTCCCGTCCCCCCCCCCAAACTCCGAGCGACGACCAGAGGATGCGCAGAGTGCAGGCACGATGCGTTTTGCCAGTCGCCGCCGGACGCAGCGCGCGATTGTTTTACATAGCGCTGTACCAATGCAGAAGAGATGGTTTCTCTCTGCTGGAAACCTTACGAGCAGTGCTGGGGCAATAGGGCAGGCAGATGAGCTGAGAAGAGGCCCAGCGTCAGCACGATGGCGCAAATGCCAGAGGAGCTACACATGATGAGGCCTGCCCCATTTTTTTAAAAAACGGCTTGGTATTTCTCTTTGAAGCCCTGAGAAATGTCCTGCCACCTGTCCTTGCTGCTGCTGCTCATTGCAGAGCTGCCACCTCCTGCCACACCATAATTAATGGGGGGTTACCAGGATGCCTGGGATGCAGGTGGCACTGTGGGTTAAACCATAGTTAACCAATCAGAAGGTCGGTGGTTCGAATCCCCGCGACGGGGTGAGCTCCCGTTGCTCGGTCCCTGCTCCTGCCAACCTAGCAGTTCGAAAGCACGAAGTGCAAGTAGATAAATAGGTACCACTCCGGCGGGAAGGTAAACGGCGTTTCCGTGCATTGCTCGGGTTTGCCAGAAGCAGCTTAGTCATGCTGGCCACATGACCCGGAAGCTGTACGCCGGCTCCCTTGGCCAATAAAGCGAGATGAGCGCTGCAGGGGTCAGGGGTCCCTTTACCTTTACCTTTTACCAGGATGCCCAGGGTGCCCTCATATCTGATGCCAGCACGGGTTGATGATTTATAGGGGTGAAAGGAAGGCAAGGGAGAATGAGGAGTCCCTAGGGACTCCCAAAACAGGAGGACAAGTTGACTAAGGCTAGTAGTAGTAGTAGTAGTACATAAAATTGCTGGTGTAATTGGGGGTAACCTGTGCTGCCGCAATAAAAGGAATGCCTCTGACCATGTGCAGAGTTCTTTCCCTCCAACTACCAAGTGCCCAATCTCTACCAAACGTGGACAATTTTGAGCTAGGGCACCTTTCTTTTTCAGGCAGCATCCAGCAAGGAGAAGGAAACGACAAGAGAGGAGGCCAGGAACTGGTCATCTTGACACAAACTAGACGAATTATCCTATACAGAGGCAAATCTCGAAATATTTAGGCTCCTGGTGTTGTCGCTGAAAGCCCAGAAGGAGACTTGCACTCCCGTCTCATAAGGATGAGGCGCATTAGCCCCAGAGACAGCATATGTAAACGGAAGCTGCACATGCAAACTCAAGGATAAATTCTTGGATACAGAGACCTAATGCTACACATGCAGCTTTGATCAGGACTCTTGAATAGCCAACTGTCCCCATCCAAACCGGGCATACCAGCCATTTGATAAGTGTGCAAGCTGATGCACTTGTAAGTCTCTGCCTATATTCTCTGTTCTTAACTGAATTGCAGCTGAAATCTTCTAGCATGTGTATGTCACTTCTCACAGAGAGGCCAAACTCTTGCAACGCTTCCTGGCTGGATCGCGCAACTTGACCCTTGCAAAGCCAAAGCTCGCCTTAGCGGGCTGCAAACATGCAGTTCTCCACCTATACCGTTGGCTGTTATAATGAGCGAACGACACTTGACGATGGTTAAGCTGCATGATCCGTCCCAAATGGCTGTGCAACAGCTCAGCTCCTATGCAAGCTGGTCCATAAGGTGATGTTTTCTCAGCAGCGACAGCTCAACTAGGTCCGCCACAAGCTGGAGGCAGAAGCAGAGGTGGAGATGAAGAAAAGTTCTTCTCATATGTGTGTGTGTGAGTGTGTGTGTGTGTGTGTGTGTATACAAAACGTGGGACGCGGGTGGTGCTGTGGTCTAAGCCACTGAGCCTCTTGGGCTTGCCGATCAGAAGGTTAGCAGTTTGAATCTCCGCGTCAGAGTAAGCTCTCATTGCTCTGTCTGGCAGCTCCTGCCAACCTAGCAGTTTGAAAGCACACCAGTGCATGTAGTTAAATAGGTACCGCTGTGATGGGAAGGTAAATGGCATTTCCATGCGCTCTGGTTTCCATCACGGAGTTTCATTGCACCAGAAGCGTTTTATTCATGCTGGCCACATGACCCGGAAAGCTGTCTGTGGACAAACACTGGCTTCCTTGGCCTGAAAGTGAGATGAGTGCCGCAACCCCAGCCTTTGTCCAGCCTTTGACTGGACTTAACCATCCAGGGGTCCTTTACCTTTTACCATAGAACCATATATAACTTGTTATTAAATTTTTCATACATTTTCACAATAACCTTCAAATCAAATAATTGCATTATTTCGTAAGTTGGCTTCCCACTCTCACCTCCACAGTGTTTTTTCCCCCTCAAACATTTTCTACTGCATTATATCATCATTACAAAAAGTTTCTCTACTGTTACAATTATCTTATCGTTTTTCTCCTCCTGCTTTTATCTCACAATTTCATTTGGCTGTAATAATATTTTTTTTAATACTCCATTCTTCTATATATATAAAAAAAGTTCATCATTTTTGATCTCTTAATTTTGCTGTCAGCTTTGCACGAGATGGAGCAAAGTTCCGACTCAGAGCTGCACATATAACTGTGCTTGGCAGAGACGAGAACAAACTTTTCCACAATCCGATTCTCCTGCAAGGTACACAGGCATCCCTCAACTAATTCAAGCTGAAACCTCCTGGCATCTGACGATGTGTGAAAGAGATGTGAACTTGGGGAAGATTATAAAAACTTCAATGGATTTGCTCTACTGGCAGAAGCTGCTCTTTCATCCATTCACCTGTCAGAGGCCTGACTCTACCTGTCTCCTTGATCTGTCTGTCTCAGTCTGACAGTTCATCATATATATATATATATATATATATATATATATATATATGTATGCGCACACCTCCATGCTAGAAGGGACCCCACCCAAAACTTCAGCTTAGCCAGGATGCAGGCACACAAAATATATTATAATTCAGAATCGTTGGTGCCACAGGAGTCTCGGTGGTAGAAAAATTAAATAGGAAATGTGGGCAAAAAGGGTGAGACAAGGTAACTCACGATCTTTCAGCAGGGTGGGGGGCGGGAGTGACCTTGCTTATTAATATCTTAAAATCTCTAAGCAGTAGAGAAAAAGACAACATAAAAACAAAGAGATACATAGAAACAGGGATACAACTTGAAAACCACTAAAATAAAACAGTATTAGGAAAATCAGATAAAACCTGGAATATGCAGAAATGGTGAAACTTACGGGGAGAATAAGAAATCAAGATAACAAACTTTTGAAATAAAATAATGGAAATGGTTTATGGAATATTTGCAGGTAAATTGTAAGCAGATAAGAACATTGGCAGGATTGTTGTAATAACCTGCAGTTTATATTTAAAGAAGATGAATAAATGAGCAAATTAATTTGGATATGCAGAAGATATTAAAAATAAATTTAAGGAACTGCAGAAAGGGGGGGAGGAAGGCAAGTTTTGAAATGTCAAAATGGTTGTAAAATTAGTGAAATGTATAAGCCTGCAAAGTGTGTGTGTGTGTGTGTGTGTGTGTGTGTGTGTGTGTGTGTGTGTGTGATTTTTTAAGAAAATCAAATAAAACCAGGAATTCAGTAATGACAGGGTCCAATGCTTTGGGTCAAGGAAAACCTGGGCAAAAACATTTGCCTTTACAAGACATCTGAAGCAACCGACAAATGATGCTTCCCGTGCGGTAGATGAAAAGGCATTCCACCGTGCAGTGACAGAAAATGTCCGTTTTGGGGGGCGTGACTGCTCTGTGATACAGCGGTACCTCGGGTTAAGTACTTCATTCGTTCTGGAGGGCCATTCTTAACCTGAAACTATTCTTAACCTGAAGCATCACTTTAGCTAATAGGGCCTCCTGCTGCCGCCGCACCGCCAGAGCACGATTTCTGTTCTCATCCTGAAGCAAAGTTGTTAACCTGAGGTACTATTTCTGGGTAAACAGAGTCTGTAACCTGAAGCGCATGTAACCTGAAGCGTATGTAACCTGAGGTACTACTGTACTCTGTCAGGCACAGTGCTCTGAGCCCCATTTTACCACGTGAGCTAAGTGATCCTATACAGAGGTTATATTCAATTCAGATAACCTGCTGAATTGTTCAGGGTTTTAGCTGATACCAGCACGACCTGGTTGCTAATCAGCAGCCCGTGCAGTTCCCTCAACACAGGTGTAAAAAGGTAAAGGTCAAGGACCCCTGTATGGTTACGTCCAGTCAAAGGTGACTATGGGGTTGCGGTGCTCATCCACTTTCAAGCCAAGGGAGCTGGCATTTGTCCGCAGACAGCTTTCTGGGTCATGTGGCCAGCAGAACTAAACCGCTTCTGGCGCAACGGGACACTGTGACGGAAACCAGAGTGCATGGAAATGCTGATTACCTTCTCGCCACAGTGGTACCTCTTTATCTACTTGCACTGGCGTGCTTTCGAACTGCTAGGTTGGCAGGAGCTGGGACAGAGCAATGGGAGCTCACCCTGACATGGGGATTCGGACTGCCAACCTTCCGATTGGCAAGCCCAAGAGGCTCAATGGTTTAGACCACAGCGCCACCCACGATGTGTATTCATTCAGGTATTCCACTCAACAACCTGGCCACAGCGTCCTGCACCAGCTGTAGCTTCTGGAACAGTCTCAATGGAAGCCCCACATATTGCACCTTACAGTGATCCAGCTGTGGTGTTACCAACGCATGGGCAAGGTGGACCCTCCCTAAGTGGACGCTAACGCAGCCACTGTTGCCCTTTCATGCCCCCTCTTCTTCTGTGCCCAAGCCCAGGGTACAAAGCAGGTGGAAGAGGTGGCGCCATCTCACATGCCCATCTCTGCATGCATGCCCAATGAAGGCAGGTAGGCAGGTTATGGCAGCAAGGAGCAGGCAGACCAGAAGGGTCAACGGTTGTGTTGCTATGGCCTAGGGCTCTTTGTCGCTCTCCATGGTCCTGATCCTCAGCTGCCTGACCTGCACCACTCATGTACTCTTGGCCTGAATGAGTCCCAACCTGGAACAGGAGGAGAATGGGGCTTGGAAGGTGCCAGGCAATGCCCAACCCAAATGTCAGCCCTGCAACAACAACAACAACAACAATAACAACACAGGAATCCCACCAGTACAGCCTGGAAAGAAGCTGGCAAACATGCAGAACCTTCATGGTCACCTATAGGTGGCTGCATCCATGGTCACTAATTTGCTGAGGTCTAAGTGAGGACTACGTGAGGGACGCGGGTGGCACTGTGGGTTAAACCACAGAGCCTAGGACTTGCCGATCAGAAGGTCGGCGGTTTGAATCCCCATGACGGGGTGAGCTCCCATTGCTCGGTCCCTGCTCCTGCCAACCTAGCAGTTTGAAAGCACATCAAAGTGCAAGTAGATAAATAGGTACCACTCTGGCAGGAAGGTAAACGGTGTTTCCGTGCGCTGCTCTGGTTCGCCAGAAGCGGCTTAGTCATGCTGGCCACAAGACCCGGAAGCTGTACGCCAGCTCCCTCGGCCAATAAAGCGAGATGAGCGCCGCAACCCCAGAGTCAGTCACGGCTGGACCTAATGGTCAGGGGTCCCTTTACCTTTTAAGTGAGGACTATGCAGGTTTAGTAGCCGCAATATGCTAAGTGGCTTTTGGGGTGCAGGGATGATGGGACGCCACAGCAGAGAGCAAATGAATTAAAATATCCTGAGAGAGTGTGTATGGTTGGCTAGAACAGGAAGAACACTCCACCCTGCAACATTCCGGCACACCTGTGCTCATATCGTAAGATGCCCATTTCACAGATGAAGAACTGAGTCAAAGACCAAATGAGGACCTGTGTCCCGTGTGGGGTGTCTCTTTTCCCAAGTCCAGCATTTCCAGCCCATTAGCGACATTGCGCCTACTTCCAGTTAGAACCGCTCCCGATCAAAAGAAAGTGCAGGCGTGTATTATGCGCCAGTTTGTCTTCTTTCTTCCCTTGCAAAGTTTAGAAAGGATCCCCTCCGGCAGAGAGGGAAGAATCTTCACTCGACTCTCCCCTCCGTGCAGGTTTTCGTTTTCCGCCCAAGGTGGGGGAGGTTGCAAGAGAACAAAGGGAAGCCACTCCTACCCCATCAGCACCCTTGTCTGCCCCCGCCCCTTGGGCTGCCCCAGCCTTTCTGCCGAGATCAAGGCAGAGGCTCAGATTGCTGCAGGAGGGAGCCTGGATGTCTCCTTGCTCTAAAGAGGTGAACTGATCCCAGAGGCCTGTCTCTCTCTCTCTCCCCCACGTAGACAGGAGAAGAATAGGAAGCGAAGGAGAAGAAGACAGAGCTGGCATGGATCACAAAGGACAAGAGGGAGCAGAGCTAAACCTACTTTGGTAGATCGCGTGCCTTCTTGCAAGCACTGCAAGCAGTGCTTTCCCCCCCCTTTTAAAAATATGTTTAGGGGTGCTCTCATTTTGACTCCAGAAAATCACCATTTTATAGTTCAAAGCAGGAGAAACAAATACAGTAAACGGACAAAAGTACAGTGGTACCTCGGGTTAAGTACTTAATTCATTCCGGAGGTCCGTTCTTAACCTGAAACTGTTCTTAACCTGAAGCATCACTTTAGCTAATGGGGCTAAACCTTAACTTTTAAGGTCTTTGTTCTCAAAAGTTAAGGTTTAGCCCCATTGTTCTCTTCTGAATGTCTATATTGCAGAACCCTTCCAACTCCATGATAACAACAATGCTTGACCTATTTAGACAAATTCAATTTAATCACTAGGAGCATAATAACCATTGGCAGACTTTGAGCTTTCAAATTTTAGCAGGGTCCTGTGCAACACCAAATTTTGGCACCTCCCATCGCCTGCCTCTCCTTCCGTTGTAAGTCATTGTTATGGCGCCCAGTGCTGGAGAATCAGTCACGCTCCCCTGAATCGGCCTCTGATAATAACACCACTACTAACCCAAATACGGTGGTACCTCAGGTTAAGTACTGAATTTGTTCCAGAGGTCCGTTCTTAACCTGAAACTGTTCTTAACCTGAAGCACCACTTTAGCTAATGGGGCCTCCCGCTGCCGCTGCGCCGCCGGAGCACGATTTCTGTTCTCATCCTGAAGCAAGGTTCTTAACCCGAGGTACTATTTCTGGGTTAGCGGAGTCTGTAACCTGAAGCGTATGTAACCTGAGGTACCACTGTACAATGATTCACAAAATGTTTAGGGGTATGTGTACCCCTGCATACCCCCCCCCAAGAAAAAAAGCACTGCTGCCAAGTTTAAGCAACTCCTTAAAAAAAGGAATCTCAGGTAGTTAGCAGAGTGGGGAGATACTGTTGCCAGAGATTGTATTAAATGCCAATTTTGGTTTCATTTTATAAGCGAGGAAATCTGAATGAATGAATACACACAGAGAGAGGGAGGGAGGGAAGGAGGGAGACACTGCCTCTGCTGCTGCTTTGGAAAAAATATTCTGGAGCCCCATAAATCTTTGGCGTTCTCTTTCCCTTCAGGACTTGCTGCTACCTGTGGTAACAATCCAGTTCTAAAATGCACTTGGCAACAGCCTACACAACCCATCCCCAATCTATCTTTAAAAAGTAGTTTGTCCAGCATCCTGGCTGATGCGCTTGACATCATCCGCCGTGGGTGGTGAGGAACTAAAATAACCCCTTTCTGAGGGAGAAATGTGCTTGCGAGATGTTCCAGCGGCTCACAGATGCATGAGCGCACACCGAAACACACACACACACACACTCATGCACGCACGCACAATCCAAACCCTTCTGCTGGATACATCGGCTCGGACGTGGCAAACAACAAAACGGGCAAGAACAGCAGCAGCAACAAATTCCCAAAGGCCAAGCCTAGGAAAGAGATGGTGAGACTGTTGCACATAGCGACACGCAGTTGATGCCAGGGCATCCAGCCTAACTCCAAATAATAATAATAATAATAATAATAATAATAATAATAATAATAATAATAATAATTTATTTATATCCCACCCTCCCCAGCCGAAGCTGGGCTCAGGGCGGCTAACAACAATAAAATAATACAACATTCTAAAATCATTTCATTATAAAATTAATTCAAATCAAATTGATGGCAACCATTGAGCTAGAGTTCTGTGAAGATTGCCAAAGGAGGGAGTCAGGCTGTGCCCTGGCCAAAGGCCTGGTGGAACAGCTCTGTCTTGCAGGCCCTGCGGAAAGATGTCAAGTCCCACAGGGCCCTAGTCTCTTATGACAGAGCGTTCCACCAGATCGGAGCCACAGCCAAAAAAGCCCTGGCTCTGGTTGAGGCCACCCTAACCTCTCTGTGGCCTGGTGTGCCATAGGCAGGGGTGATTATTCCCTGCGCTACAAGATCCATCGGTCAATCCACATTCTGTCCCAAGGGAGACAGAATTGTGCAAAGCGAATAAAATCGACACCCTGGTTTTCTCCCTTCCTCCTAATTTCTCCTGCTTCTACTTAAATCTTAGCAATGACTATCTTCAAAGCTTCCATGGCCTTCTCTCCCACCCTCCCAGCAAACCCCATCTCTCCAGGCTCATATCATATCACATAATACCTTCTGGTCCTTATGCCAGACACTCCAAGTGATGATGAAGTAAAAGATAAAGGGACCCCTGACCATTAGGTCCAGTCGTGACCGACTCTGGGGTTGCGGCGCTCATCTCGCTTTATTAGCCGAGGGAGCCAGCGTACAGCTTCCGGGTCATGTGGCCAGCATGACTAAGCCACTTCTGGCGAACCAGAGCAGTGCATGGAAACGCCGTTTACCTTCTCGCCAGAGCGGTACCTATTTATCTACTTGCACTTTGACGTGCTTTTGAACTGCTAGGTGGGCAGGAGAAGCGACCGAGCAACGGGAGCTCACCCCGTCATGGGGATTCGAACCGCCGACCTTCTGAGCAGCAAGTCCTAGGCTTTGTGGTTTAACCCACAGCGCCACCCAGGTCACCTAGGATGTCCCTATTTTCATCAGAGAGATGTTAGAGGGTTTGGGATCCATTGTCTTTAATTTGGACATGGATCGAACAATCATTCAAATTCAAGACTCTCATCAATTGGGACTGGTACCCATACTGATTAAGGGCCAGGGCACCTGTGAGCGCATGTTTATCGCAGGTATCATTGACTGCCAACTTTTAAGGTCCTTGTTCTCTTCTGAATGTCTATCTTAATTCAGAACCCTTCCAACAGAGAGCTTGCCCTTTGTAAAGTAGGCCACATAATCACCCTGTTTGCTGCGCCATACTCAGTACTCCCTGGCAAATCATAGCTTTGATGAGTGACGCAGGGAAAATTACATAGGGGAAGAATCTGGAGCAGACCGAAGGAAGTTTATGCATGGTGGAGTTGGGAGCTGTTGATCAGCAGAGGCTCAACACTATGGTGGGAAAGGGAGCATGAAGCCTGGGTTATGTAAAAGCAGTACAGTGGTACCTCAGGTTACATACGCTTCAGGTTACAGACTCCACTAACCCAGAAATATTACCTCGGGTTAAGAACTTTGCTTCAGGATGAGAACAGAAATTGTGCAGCAACGGTGCGGCAGCAGCAGGAGGCCCTATTAGCTAAAGTGGTGCTTCAGGTTAAGAACAGTTTCAGGTTAAGAACGGACCTCCAGAACAAATTAAGTTCTTAACCCAAGGTACCACTGTAGTTGCTGTAAATCCAAGCATCAGAACCTGCTCAGATCAGTTGCACCAGTTTCTCCTGGGAGCAAATGCCAGCTATGGGGCTCAGGGAATCCAGATCAGGTTGGCAATAGGGGCAAGGATTAAATCCCTCTCATCCCCCATGCAGTGGACCTGATCTAGATCTCCCCTCTAGGTTGCTATTTCATACCCTCCAACATTTATCCAATGAAAATTGGGACGTCCCATTCCATAATGATAATTATACTATTTATACTCCACACATCTTACTGGGTCGCCCCAGCCACTCTGGTCGGCTTCCAACATACAGTGGTACCTTGGGTTAAGTACTTAATTTGTTCCAGAGGTCCGTACTTAACCTGAAACTGTTCTTAACCTGAAGCACCACTTTAGCTAATGGGGCCTCCTGCTGCTGCCACGCCACCGGAGCACGATTTCTGTTCACATCCTGAAGCTAAGTTCTTAACCTGAGGTAATATTTCTGGATTAGCGGAGTCTGTAACCTGAAGCATCTGTAACCTGAAGTGTATGTAACCCAAGCTACCACTGTATATAAAAACACAATAAAGCATTAATTTTTTTTTTTAAAAAAAAAACCTTCCCTAGACAGGGTTGCCTTCAGACAGCTTGGGGTTTGGATAACTCCATACCCTCCAACATTTCTCCGATGAAAATAGGGACATCCTACCATAATCTCCAACATTTCTCTAATGAAAATAGGGGTTTTCTTAAGGAAAAGTGGGACATACCAGGATCAAATCCGAAACCGGGACCGCTTTCTCTAAATGGAAAATAGGGACACTTGGAGGGTCTGCTATTTAAGAACACAAAAAAAAAACAACTAAGGGCCAATTGTGGGCTTAATACCAGGCGTAATCCGAGCCTTTGCAGAAATATGCTTGGAAATGCAGGAGCAGAACCCAATGAAGTTAGAGAAACGGGGGTTGGGGAAGGGTGCAGATCGTGACTTTTCCAGAGGGTTGGTGGGGTTGCGTTCCAGCCTTGATCCTACCCACAGCACAGTGCCATCAACGTGAACGATGCTTTGCAAATATGCAAGAGGACGGCAGGTCCCTGCCCTGATAATCTTACAGTCTGGATTAAAACGTGACGGAGCAGGGAAATGCACGGGTTTGCCAGTTGCACGTACTTCGTTCCAGCTGCGGACGGGGATTAAGGAGCTGCGCCCAAGGCTTCACGGAAATTGTGGGTTTTGAAGAGAGGGAAATAAGCGGAGGTGCGGGGAGCACGGGATGGGCGGTAGCGCCGTGACAGAGCATGAGGTTTGCCTGCAAAAGGTACCAGGTTAATTCCTGCTTTTTGGAAGGCAGGTACATTGCAAAGGAAGCGGTTGGTCATTTTGCAAACTGGGGACAGTGCGGGGGGGGGGCGGTCCACGCCCACATCTTACGCTTAAAGCACATGGCTTCCCCTAAGGAATCTTGGGAACTGTAGTTTACCCCCTCCGCGGGCTACAGCTCCCCAGCACTTTTAACAAACTACAGTTCCTGGAATTCTTCTTTTTAATAATTTTTTTATTAGAAATTTAAACCAAACATATTATCCAAAAATACATCATCGTTAGTTTTTTCCCCATTTTCCTCCCTCCCCCCCCCTACAAAACCCACCCCACCACGACTTCCCTCAGTTCCATTCTTTGGTTTCTATGTAAATGCTATTCTCTGCATGTTACAAACTTGTATAAATCCTTAAATTATCTAATTAATTATTGTCAATAAAGAGTTTGTGAGTGTTTATTGAAAACCTGCCAAGGAGTCCAATTCACTTTGTTGCGTCTTCAAATACTTTGTAAAGGGTTCCCATTCATCTTTGAAGTCACAGTTCTCCTTGTCCCGTAGCTTATGTGTCAATTTTGCCAGTTCTGCGTTGTCCATCAGTTTCTCTTGCCATGATTCTTTAGCTGGAATTTCTTCAGTCTTCCATCCTTGTGCTATTAGGACTCTCGCAGCCGTTGCCGCATACATGAAGATGTTTTTCAACTTTTTTGGCAGGTCTTTCCCTACGATCCCTAACAAAAATGCTTCAGGTTTTTTAACAAATGTCAAGTGGAACATTTTCTTCAATTCATTGTATATCATTTCCCAATTTTTTTTAATTACATTACAATCCCACCACATATGATAAAATGTCCCCTCCTTTTCCTTACACTTTCAACATATATTTGAACTAGTTTTGTACATTTTCCCTGACTGCACTGGTGTCATATACCATCTATACATCATCTTCATATAATTCTCCTTCAACAGGGAACAGTCTGTAAATTTGTTCCTAGAATTCTTTGCGGGGGGGGGGGGCAGAATCCATGCATTTTAAATATATGGTGTAAATGTGACCCAACAAGGTGGAAAGGAAGCATCTCGTGGTTGCCAGTCTTAATAATGCTTCTGTGTCCTGGAAGGAACTGCCTTGTCCCCAGGGCAGGGTGCATCAGAGCTGATCATTTGACCATTGAAAATTAACTAGGTCGATGGACCAATCTAACATTGCCAAACAGTGGCCACATGGTTAAAGAATTTAGGGCTTCACCAAAATATTTTATTATTATTTATTTACTTGTTGCATTTATATCCCACTCCCCCCCTCCTAGGAGCTCGTAGTTCTCCTCCCCTCCTCGTTTAAGCCCCACAGCAACCCTGTGAGGTAGGAGTGGCTGAGAGACAGTGTCGGGCCTAAGGTCATTCCATGAGCCTCATGGTGGAGTGGAGATTTGAAGCCTGGTCTCCCAGATCCTAGTCCAACACTCTGATCACTACAACACACTGGATCTCTCTTTTGGGGGGGGTAGGTATTCAAGAACTGGGACGCGGGTGGCGCTGTGGGTTAAACCACAGAGCCTAGGACTTGCCGATCAGAAGGTCGGCAGTTCGAATCCCCACAACGGGGTGAGCCCCCGTTGCTCGGTCCCTGCTCCTGCCAACCTAGCAGTTCGAAAGCACGTCAAGTGCAAGTAGATGAATAGGTATTGCTCTGGCGGGAAGGTAAACAGCGCTTTGTGCGCTGCTCTGGTTCGCCAGAAGCGGCTTAGTCATGCTGGCCATATGACCTGGAAGCTGTACGCCGGCTCCCTTGGCCAATAAAACGAGATGAGCGCCACAACCCCAGAGTCAGCCACGACTGGACCCAATGGTCAGGGGTCTCTTTACCCTTTACCTTAGGTATTCAAGAAACAAAATTTTCATTCTTTGCATGCCGCTCCCAGCTGCTTCTTTCTCTGAGCTGCATCCGTGGTGTTATTTTTTAAAAAAACAACATCACTGGCTTCTAACTGAGATGATGCTGACTTCCAGCCAATCAGGGATCACATAGGCATCCCAATGACATCACATCATCCAATGGAAGATGGGATTTGCCCATGCAATGTCTTCTCATGTTGTTCTGGCTCAGGCCTAAAGGAATTCATTTATTAGAATGATCCCCATGAAAAGATTATGCAAATTAATAAAAAAAATTAAAAGGTGTCATAAGCCAATGAGGTTACATTCTAAACAGGCGTAATCCATTAGTATTTATAACAATGTTACGCAAATATAAATCCCTGGGAACTGTTAGAAGTGTGACAGCAGCAATCAAAGCAAAGTTTGTAACGTAAGGGTTAATTCTGTTATCAGCAAGTCGGCTAAACGGGGTGAGGTATTGCCTAGCAACCAGGCAAAATCACATGATCTCTACCGAGGTAGCATGTACTCTGATTGGCTATGTAGTTCTGAAGGAGTTCTTCTCCATATGTTTGGTTGGGATTCTTTCTGCTATGTCCAAGACCTGAAGTAAGCAAGACAAAACCTATGGGTTTTGTTCAATTTTCTTAGTAGACTGTTGTGAGGGTTTCTTTTCTCATTAGAAACCATCTGCAATATTTAACTGAGTTCCAGAAATTTAACAGCTCCTGATCTTTATCACGGGATCCCAGGGAAAGCCACAAACAATTAGCAACATTTTTTAAAAATTCAATGAAACAAGAAACATGCAACAAGTATAAAATACAAAGAGGATCAATGATTAATGTCTTTATTGTACCATAAAGTGCCAAGAAGCTCCTGCTCCTCAAAAACGAAAGGTGAGTATATGTGTGGTGAATCAAGCCTGAATCTTGCAAGAGCAAGGAGACCACATTCCTGACATTACAGTCAGGTGATCTGGTGATGCAATTAAGGATGGAGTCTGACACCTACACAAGGCCTGCCTTGGCTTCCTGGAATATTTGACCACAGTCAAAGCTTGTGAAATCATAGACAGACCAGTCAGCGATATCTGACCAGCCAATTGACCATCTCAGCCCAAGGGTGTTTCCAGATTAAACTTCCTGCTATTTCACTCCACCACCCCACAAAATGGGGCAGCCCCATTGCACTGGCCCATTAAAACATGTGCGCTTCCATTCTGCATTGCTGTGATAGACGTGAAAGGTGGGCATCTGCAGGACAAGGTTCCTATACACCTCATAGAGAGCCAGTGTGGTGTAGTGGTTAGGAGCTGTAAACTCATAATCTGGTGGACCGGGTTTGCGTCTCTGCTCCTCCACATGCAGCTGCTGGGTGACCTTGGGACAATCACCCTTTTTTGAAGTCTCTCAGCCCTACTCACCTCACAGAGTGTTTGTTGTGGGGGAGGAAGGGAAAGGAGAATGTTAGCCACTTTGAGACTCCTTCGGGTAGTGATAAAGCGGGATATCAAATCCAAGCTCTTCTTCTTCTTTTAACAGCCAGAAACTGGAAGTAAATTGCTTCTGAGCATCAAATTGCACATGGCGTCAAATGTGTCGTCCTGGATATGGTAGGATAGAAAGCGGGGGGGGGGGGGATGATAGGCACAGACCCTCCAAGTGTCCCTATTTTCCAGGGACAGTCCTGGATTTACAGAAGCCGTCCCAGTTTCCAGTTTGATTCCAGAATCTCCCGCTTTTCCTTAGGACATCCCTATTTTCATCAGAGGGTCTGGAGTCATGTGCCAAGGAGATAAGTAACTACACAACCATATCTGGAGGCAGCCCTGTATAGGGAAGTTGTTTAATGCTTTATTATGTTTTTAATAAGTGTTGGAAGCTGCCCAGAGTGGCTGGGGCAACCCAATCAGATGGGTAGGATATTATTATTATTATTATTATTATTATTATTATTATTATTATTATTATTATTATTATTATCATCCCTATTTTCATCGGAGAAAGGTTGGACGGTATGCAATTTACTGAAAGCAGTCCCTGCCTATGAGACCAACGTAGAAAGTTTATGAGCTGTCTTATTAGCGAGGCAGAAGTGGCCTCTAGTGGATGAGGAAATTCAGAGCAAGACACAATTCAAAGCAAACCAAAAGAAAGACCAAAGAATTGCCCGGTCTATGATGCCTCCTGTGGTGTTTAGGTTGAATCAATTTCCTGAATGCAACCAGTATCCCAAGAGTGATCTGAACGATGACTGCTGGCTTGTTCATCCCAGATTTTGCAAGGAATTAGAAAACACTCTTGGGTGCTGGATGGGTAGGAGAAGTGGGCAAATGGCTGGCAGGATGTGAGAGGTGTGGCCTGGCCTTTGTAAGCATCTAGTTTCCAGGCTTGTCATTTTGTGCCTGTCATTTGCTAAGAAAGAAATCCCATTTACTTTGAAAGGAACTCAACAGGATTTATTCCAAGTAAGCATGCATAGAATTGCATGGTAAAAGAGGGACCTGTTGGGCTCAGGCATTGAGGATATTATTTTCAAAACTTTGCTGCTATTTTTGCATACGGTTCACTTCTTATACAATACATTGGTACCTCGGGTTAAGTACTTAATTTGTTCTGGAGGTCCGTTCTTAACCTGAAACTGTTCTTAACCTGAAGCACCACTTTAGCTAATGGGGCCTCCTGCTGCTGCCGTGCCGCCAGAGCACGATTTCTGTTCTCATCCTGAAGCAAAGTTCTTAACCTGAAACACTATTTCTGGGTTAGCGGAGTGTGTAACCTGAAGCGTATGCAACCCAAGGTACTACTGTATACCAAAGCAATATAGCAACAGAAACAGAAACAAATGAAAAATAAATCAAAGGAATTTCATACCGAAAACAAGGGCATGTGTGAAAGCAAATAAAACTGCATCGTGTAAAAAGAGTTGGAACTGTTTCATACTTGGTAGTGACGTGGATGGCGCTGTGGTCAAAACCACTGAGCCTCTTGGGCTTGCTGATTGGAAGGTCACCGGTTTGAATCCTCACAATGGGGTGAGCTCACGTTGCTCTGTCCCAGCTCCTGCCAACCTAGCAGTTTGAAAGCACGTCAAGTGCAAGTAGATAAATAGGTATCGCTGAGGCAGGAAGGTAAATGGCGTTTCTGTGCGCTCTGTCTTCCGACACAGTGTCCTGTTGCACCAGAAGTGGTTTAGTCATGCTAGCCACACGACTCGGAAAGCTGTGGACAAACGCCGGCTCCCTCAGCCTGAAAGCGAGATGAGCGCCGCAACCCCATAGTCGCATCTGACTGGACGTAACCGTCCGGGGGTCCTTTACCTTTTACCTTTACCTACTTAAGAACTATTTGAAATCCAATGCAGATAGGCAAACACACACACACAACATCACTACAGTTCCCAGGATTCTTTGGGAGAAGTCATGTGATCTAAATGTTTGGTGTGCACACATACCCCCAAGCCACTGACCCACCAGTGCGTGCTGCAGAAATGAGGCCACCAGGCTTCAACAGAGGCCTCTCATCCTGCCCTACTATTAGGCAGAGTGAGGCAGCCGCCACAGGCAGCTGATTCTGGGTGTCATGAAAGGACTGTAAATTGTTAGTTGCTTTAATGTATTATTATTGTGATTTTACTGCCAGGGTGAGCACTTGTGGTATTTTCTGGCTCAGGTGCCAAAATAAGTTGATACTATGCCCTTTAGCTCGACACCGCAGCAAGGAGTGGGTGGAATCAGGGGGCATAGTTGAGTTGTCCGCTTCAGATGTTCTAGGCTGGTCCTGGACCTCAGACATTATTAAATGCCACCAGGAAACCAGGGCTTATCACAAATGCTCTGCTGAAAAATTCTCTGTTTTAAAAATATTCTCCATTGATTAATCATGTCAAAAATGAGAGAAAATGGCCTTTCTCCTGGGCATTGTCGGCCAATTGGTGCCAAAGAAGGACAGAACTTTTTTTATGTATGCTACAACAGTAGCAAGAATACTCATTGCAAAGAATTGGAAGACACAAGATTTATCCACTCTGGAAGAATGGCAGATGAAGGTGATCGACTACATGGAATTGGCAGAAATGACTGGCAGAATACGAGACCAGGGAGAAGAGTTGGTGAAAGAAGACTGGAAGAAATTTAAAGACTATTTACAGAAATATTGTAAAATTAATGAATGCTAGAAGGATGTTGGATAGAAACTAAGGGGTTTCCAGCTGTAATGCTTTAGGAGATACGAAAAAAAGGTTTACAAATGGGTAAAAGCTTAATGGTAAGGATTTGCTGAACTAACAAATTGAAGTGGAATACAAAGAAGGGAGGTATGAGGAGGTCTGGGGAAATAAGCGTAAGGAAGATATGTTATGGAAAATTATTTGTTTTTTAACTGTTTTTATGTTGTATTTTGTATTTTGTTTCTTTTTATTTTTCATTTTCATTGTTATATTTTAAAAAAAACTTTAATTAATATCTTTTTGGGGGGGAACCAAAAATGAGAGAAAATGTTGATGAAATTCTCATGCGTAGACTGCAGGGTGTTTGGTGCGCTTAACTTACTTGTGAAGGTGAAGCTGGTTATGTGAGTGAAAAATGCGAGAAACCAAAACACCCCCACCCCAACAGAAAAGGCCCCACGGAAGCTCAGGGGAGACAGCATGGAGTAAAACTGATTTTTTTTCAGATCAGAAAGTATATTTCACTGAGCAGTTTACTCAGCATTTATCCTAATTTGTTCACACAAAGTTTGTGGGGAGGTTAGACATCACCAGTTATCTACTGAACATTCATTTTGATTTTGTTTCTGGGGATCTTACAGGGCATCAAGCCATCATTATCATCATTTTCAGCATATATACCCCAGTATTTTCCTTATCACAAAAAGTCCAGGATGTTGGCTTTTTGGAGGGGGGAGGGAGTTGCTGCATAAGAGTGTAAAATCAACTTTAATTGTGCCGTCTGAATTTGCTAATGTGTGATTGAACCCCACTCAAAAACAGTGACCACCAAGAAGCACCCACAGACATCCAGGGAAGCTTCAGAGTGATGGGAGATGTTTACCAGACAAGAAAAACACACATACTACCCTGGGACATCTCGCAGCACCCCCACCCACCCACCCAAACCATGCCCACTGCAATCCTAAAGAAATTCTCACTCTCTTCTGCCTTGGTGAGACCACACTTGGAATACTGTGCCCAATTCTGGGCTCCACAATTTAAGAAGGATGTTGTCAAGCTGGAATGTGTGCAGAGGAGGGCAACCAAGATGATCACGGGTCTGGAAACCATGCCCTATGAGGAGCGGTTGAGGGATTTTGGTATGCTTAGCCTGGAAAAGAGGGGACTGAGAGGAGATATGATATCCATCTTCAACTATCTCAAGGGCTGTCACGTGAGAGAGGGAACAAGCTTGATTTCTCCTGCTCTGGAGGACAGGACTCGAACCATGTTTTTTTCGCCTACCTCATAGCAATTCGTCACAACTTTCTGGTATTGGCGGTTAGGCATTGGAATATGTGTGCTGTGTTGGAGGATTGGGTATGGGCCATCATCTACCCCTCCTCTTTTGGGTATTCCATTAAAGGAATCCGGCAGTCGTGGATCCTGTCCGATGCCCTGCTGGTGGCTAGGGCCAGGGCATGACCCCCGGTGATGTAATGGAGAGCTTCCACTTGTATTTGCATCAACAAGCTCCTCCCATTGGTTGTTAACCCTGATATGACTCCCATGGAGTCTTGTATTGCTATTTCATCCAGTGCCTAGGCCAATACTACTCACATGCTGTAACCAATAAAAGTTGTGGCCTAATTTTGCCCATTAACCTAAAATAATGTGTATTTGTGTCTTATTATACTCCTATGCGGGTGGTGGGTCCTCGACTCACAACCATCTGTTGTGGATACTTTAGCTGAGATGCAGCAGCAGCGCATCTGGTCAGCTTTGTTATGTGGAATGGGTTCGAGAGCGATCTTGTCGTACCCACAGAGCCGGGATCAAAATCATCTGCAAACGGCAAATCTGCGCACATAGACAGGCTGTGAGCAATGGCCAGGGATGGGGCTTAAGCCAGACCATAACCCACGAAATATCAAATGTCCACAAAGTGAACCTGGTTTGAGGTTTTCTGTCTCAGCCAAAAGATATTCATTATGCTCGGCTTATGGTTGCCCCAGAAACAGCTGGTCAGCAGTCTAGAGAGTCGAAGGTAAAACTTTCCTGCGCATCAGAGAGGAATCCACCCCGGAGGTGCTCGGAGCCCTCTGAGACGCCACTTAGCTGACACAAGGCAGTGTCTTCATCTTCCCCGCCAAGCGTCTGCCCAGCTCAGCGTCGTGTTGAAGTGCCAACCGCATAGACGGTCGGTCATGCAAAGCGAGGGGATTATGGACTCTTGACGAAGCCTTGGATCTAAAGCCAAATCGGTCTGCAACGCCTCTTGAAGGAGCTTTCAGGAGAAAGGCTTCAATAGCTTTTGAACTGTCTGCCTCCCTGCAATGACATCACGTCAATCTGTCTTATCCCAATGTTAGCATTGTCTCGGTCTTCTCGCGGTGGGTGGGGCGGAGGATTGGATCTCGCCACTTGTACGGTTCACAGATCGTTCCACATCCTGCCTCGATCAGGTTTCGCAGTTCAACGTTCCTCGTTGCATTGGTTCTTGAGGCCCTGTATTTGTTTGTCTGGCAATCGTTCAACAGTCTAGTGTTTAGATGGGCCTTTTGGGTGTCCCAAGAGCTCCACATGCATCACCCCACTAATCTGTACAACAACTCTGCAGTATGGCCCAGCTTGATCCTTAGATTGCAGTTGCCCAGGCTGCCTACACGCCTTGCATTTAATAATAATAATTTATTACTTATACCCCAACCATCTAGCTGGGTTTCCCCAGCCACTCTGGGCTGCTTCCAACAGAATATTAAAATACAATAACCTATTAAACATTAAAAGGTTCCCTAAACAGGGCTGCCTTCAGATGTCTTCTAAAAGTTTGGTAGTTGTTTTTCTCTTTGACATCTGGTGGGAGGGCATTCCACAGAGCGGGTGCCACTACCGAGAAGGCCCTCTGCCTGGTTCCCTGTAACTTGGCTTCTCACAGCAAGGGAGAAGGCCAGAAGGCCCTCGGCACTGGACCTCAATTTCCGGGCTGAACGATGGGGGTGGAGAAGCTCCTCCAGGTTTTTAAAGCCAGTCCACACACACCCCAAAGAATCCTGGGAACTGGGTTTTGTTAAGGGTCCTGAGAACTGTAGCTCTGTGCAGAGTAAACAACAATTGCTAGGCTGGTAATTCCTGTCACTTCCAATTGAAGAGTGGCAGACAAAGATGGTGGAATATGCAGAACTGGTGAAGCTGACTGGGAAAATCCAAAACCAGCGTGATCAAGCTTTCCAAAAAGACTGGGGTAAATTTATACAATGTTTGAAGGACAATTGCAAACAATTAACAACACTAGCTGGATTGACTTAAGAAGACTTATAATGTTGATGATTCTACCTTTTTATATATTTTTTTAAAAAATGTAATAATTGAAATGGACATAATGTAAACAGAAAGAGGTAGAAATGTGATGATATAGTAAAGAATTAAGGTACCGTATTTTTCGCTCTATAGGACGAACTTTTTCCCCTCCAAAAATTAAGGGGAAATGTGTGTACGTCCTATGGAGCGAATGCAGGCTCCTTGGCTTCAGTGATAGCAACGTGAAGCCCCCGAAGCGCACAGGGAGTGCTCCCTCCATTCTCTGGAGGCTTCGCCTTGCTTTCACTGAAGCCTGGAGAGCAAGAGGGGTCAGTGGGCACCGACCCCTCTCGCTCTCCAGGCTTCAGGGATAGCCGCCTGAAGCCTTTGGAGCACAGCGCAAGTTCCTGCTGCGTTCCGGAGGCTTCAGGTTCCTTTCACTGAAGCCAGGAGAGTCTTGCTCTCCCGGGTTCAGCAAAAGGAACCCGAAACCTGCGGAGCGCAGCAGGAACTCGCGCTGCGCTCTGAAGGCTTCAGGGATCCCCACCACCACCAGCCCCACAAGCTTGGGGAGCAGCGGGAAAGCTGTGTGCAGCCTTTGCACTGCTCCCCGGCCTGCTCTTTGGGGCTGGTGGTGGGGGAAAGCAGCGCTTCCCCCCGCCAGCCCCAAAGAGCAGGTCAAAAGGAACCCAAAGCCTCCGGAGCCCAGCGGGAACTCCCACCGTGCTCCTGAGGCTTCGGGTTGCCTTCACTGAAGCCTGGAGAGCGAGAGGGGTCAGTGCGCAGTGACCCCTCTCGCTCTCCAGGCTTCCAAGATAGCCACCTGAAGCCTCCAGAGCGCAGCGGAAGTTCCCGGAGGCTTTGGGTGAACGCACCTTGAATGCACAGAACGCACCTTGTTTTAGAGGGGGAGAACAAGAGAGAGAAAAATCTCCCCCTCTCTGCGCAGCGCCCCTTCAGTGAAGGGGCAGGAGAAATGGAAGGGGCTCCGTTTCTCCTGCCGCTTCGCTGAAGGGGCGCTGAGGAGAGAGGGGGAGAATTTTTTTTCCTTGTTCTCCCCCTCTAAAACAAGGCGCATCCTATGGTCGGGTGCATCCTATAGAGCGAAAAATACGGTAACCATGAGGTGGCGGGGGGGGGGAGTCAACCAGCTCATATGGGCAAAAACTAATGTGCAAAATAAGGATATATTTACATATTATAAAATGGAAAGTCAATAAAAATATTATTAAAAAACAGCAACAACAACAACAACAATTGCTAGGGTTATTTGCTGGGGGGCACGTTCAATGTGCTTTCTACAAAAATGTATACAGTGGGCTTGTGACAGAGTCAAACTTCAGAAAAGGAACCAGTAATGTCAAGATGTCGTGCCTAGAAAGAGAGCCATGACTGTGTGTTGTTGTTCGGCAAAGATTGAGCAATATAAGAATGATAAGCCAACAATGCAGAAGCAGCGCAAGAGCTCTGGTCCAAAAGGGCGGCATAGAGCAATGTGTACTGTGCAGTGCTCAGCAGTGGTGGAGCTTCATGCTCCAGCACTGGGGGCGGAGAGCAGGTGTGGGCGTGGCTGGCAAGCGTCCCAGGAGCGTGGTGCCCAGCATGGGGGGGCAGCCGTGATGGCACCCCACCGGGATCGTGGTGCTGGGGACGGTGCGCCATTTACCTTCCCGCTGGAGTGGTACCTATTTATCTACTTGCACTTTGACGTGCTTTTGAGCTGCTAGGTTGGCAGGAGCCGACACAGAGCAACAAGAGCTCACCCCGTCGTGGGGATTTGAACCGCCGACCTTCTGATCGGCAAGCCCTAGGCTCAGTGGGTTAGACCACAGCGCCACCCATGTCCCATATTATCCTCATTTCATATTCTCCTCCATTTTTTTCTTAAAATCCTCATTAGACCCTAATTCTTACTACATTACAAGTGTTATTCCAATCCTGCCAATGTTTTTAACTGTTTGCAGTGTTCTCCTAAGTGACTTATAAATTTCCCCCACTCTATATTAAAAGCTTTTGTCTTCTTGGTTTCTAATTCTCCCGGTCATTTTCGCCATTTTGGCATAGTCCATCATCTTTATCAACCAATCTTCTCTGGTAGGGACTTTGTCTTCCTTCCATCTCTGGGCTAAAAGGATCTGGGCAGCTGTCGTCGCATACATAAATAGTCTTTTCTGGTCCTTTGGTATTTCTGCATCTAAAATTCCTAGTAAAAAAAGGTTCACAATTTCAAAAATATGCTTGACTCCAATGCACATCGTTCAGCACTCTTGAGTCATTCCAGATTCATGCCAGCTACATGAATCCACTGAATTGGGGTGGGGGGTGGGCTTTTTACAAAAGGTAATCTAGGATCCCACAGCTGGAGCATTTCCTGACCAATAGCTCAGCCCCACCACCTCCTTCCCTCAAAAGCCCAAGTCTCCCCAGGTTTACATATTCCCAAACCACCATGGACTCCTTGCATGCAAGCAGGGTGCTTATTAACTTCTGGAGGATATCACAGCGGCAGCACTAAATTGCAGCTTTCAAGGTGATGGCAGCCTGTCATTTGCTTTCCTCGGGTAGAGCAGAGCCTGGGTCAGACGTGACTTCATGAACCTTCCCCCAGTCCGACAGCTCCTCCTAAGAATATCTGACCAAGCAGAGTTTTAGATTGACCCTGAAATGCCAGGCACCCTCTGCACTTAAGACCTTAAAAGGTCAATGAGGAGAATGAGCTGGGAATGTTTGCGATCAAGAATGGGAATTAAAAGCAGTGGCGTAGCGTGGGTTGTCAGCACCCGGGGCAAGGCAAGTAATTTGTGCCCCCTAACCTGTGGATTTGCGCCCCCTAACCCTAACCCCCAGATGTTGCGCCCGGTGCGGCCGGCCCCCCCTGCACCCCCCACGCTACGCCACTGATTAAAAGGGAAATGGCCGAAATATGAGCAGAAAAACCACCTTGATTTTCATGAAGAAACTGGAGTAAAGTATCGTGCGTTGTTCATTCAAAGGTGACCTGTGATGTCAGGAACTGCATAAAGCTGTTTCAAAGAAATAGAGGCAACTAGAACATCAGTTCCTCATGTTTCCTGGGGCTCCTCCAGACCAGTTGTTGTTGTTGTTGTTGTTTGTTTGTTTGTGGTACATCACCTTGCCAACAAAGGTCCATATAGTTAAAGCTATGGTTTTCCCAGTAGTGATGTATGGAAGTGAGAGCTGGACCATAAAGAAAACTGATCGCCGAAGAATTGATGCTTTTGAATTATGGTGCTGGAGGAGACTCTTGAGAGTCCCACGGACTGCAAGAAAATCAAACCTATCCATTCTGAAGGAAATCAGCCCTGAGTGCTCACTGGAAGGAAAGATCCTGAAGCTGAGGCTGCAATACTTTGGCCACCTCATGAGAAGAGAAGACTCCCTGGAAAAGACCCTGATGCTGGGAAAGATGGAGGGCACAAGGAGAAGGGGACAACAGAGGACAAGATGGTTGGACAGTGTTCTCAAAGCTACCAGCATGAGTTTGACCAAACTGCGGGAGGCAGTGGAAGACAGGAGTGCCTGGTGTGCTCTGGTCCATGGGGTCACGAAGAGTCGGACACGACTAAATGACTAAACAACAATAACATTTTGAAACATGTCACTGATGCAACAATAGCGCATTCATGGTGAAGCATCTACACATAGTTCTGTTTTATATGTCATTATGTGATGCTTCCCCAATGTTATTGCGTTGTTGCCTTCTGGAAGGACAGCCTTGCACTATAACACAACGAAAGAAGAGGGGGTATATAAACCAGAGTTGGGTCTACACATACCGAGGAAATGCTATAAATAAGTCAGAAATCAAAAAGGGGGGGAAACGTTATGGAAAATCACTTCGAAAGTTTTTCTGCTTTCTGGTGCAATCTGGTGTTGGATGCTTATAACACATCCAAAACATGTGTTTCTTGACTAAAGTAGCTGAGTCCCAGGTCATTCCTGGTGTGAAAAGTTACAAAATTTCAGCTGGACGTTGCAAGTCATGCATTGCTTGAGAAAATGAAGCAGGATGTCTACCCTTGAAACTTTTGGAGGCACAAACAGAACTGAAATCCAGATTGTGTACAACCGCCCCAATACCATCAGGAGCATGAATTCACAATAAAAAAGGACATTTGGAGGGACCTTGAATCTCATCTAATGGTGGAATGTGGAGTTGTGTAGTCTCCATCAGGAGTTCTGCCTTCCCTGTTTTGGCCAAGCCCTTCAAATCCCTGAAGGGCTGTCACGTAGAAATGAGCAACGCTTTGTTCTCAAGTGCCCCTGGGGGCCGGACTAGATCTAATGGAATTAAGTCATGGGAGGGTAGATTTGGTTGAACATTTGGAGAAGCATGGTAAGAGCAGTTCAGCAATGGAACCTGTTACTTAGAAGAGCAGTGGAGTCATCCTTGCTAGAGATCATCCGAAAAAGGCTGGATGGGCATCTGTTGAGGATGCCCCAGCTCTTTATTGATTGATTTAAGACATTTATTCACATATCACTTAGTCTTGGGACATTGTTGGGTTTTCCACTTCAGGCACAGTGAGATGTTCTAGGCTAGTCCTGGACCTCAGATATAACTAAATGTCACCCATACAAATATACCACTTAATTGTTTCACATTCTGTCAGGCTTCAGGGAATCGTCTTCCTGCTCCCATGGCAGTAGATAAGCAGAACAAAGGAAAAGGAGTCTTCTTACCAGTTAGAAACTTTTAATAATCCCAGTGAGAGAACAAAGAACCCATCTCCTAGAAACGGCGGTGCTCCCAGTTAAGAATCCCATCCTTTTCTGTCCCTGTTAATCCACGTCACTTCTACGTCTTGCAATCTGAGCTTGTAGCCTCTGTGCTTACTGTTCTGCCCCTTTCTGAGCTCTTCTTGACCTTGGGGAGAGCGGAGGAATGCTTCCCAGAGACAGTGAATCTGTTAACCCTCTCTCTCCCAGTGTTCCCTCTCCTAGCTGTTCCCCATTCAGTATTTCCCAGCTTCTGCCTTCTAAACTATGCCCCTCTGCAAACCACTGTTCCAAATCTATATTGTCGTCCTGCTCCTGGGAAGTTTCAGGGGAGGGGGGAGGGAGAGACTCCCACCATTCTTCCTCAGTGCAGCCTTCCTCAGCATGGTCCCTGACACATTCTAAGCTATGTAAATAAAAACAATCTGTAGAAAGCGGGACAAGGCAGCAATAAAAGTTTGCCATAAAATCAAACATGACATTAAAATGTTTGCTGGAACAAGAAAGCCACGCATCTCAAGTTGATCGAGGAGAGTGCCTATTCAATATTAGTTGGGAGAGAGTTCCACAGGCTTCGGCCCACTACCACAGCTTCCAGTAGTTACGAGCCTGCATCTGAACCGTGCATCTGGTATTTTGATGTTGTGAAGCCTCATGCTCGAGTGCAAAATGCTATTAAATGAAGAATCAGCCAAGAAAATGCCACAAAGAGTTACATCATATACTTCTGAGTCAATACATCAAATCCTTAATAACGCTGTATCAACAACACAACTATGATTATCTTTCAAAATCTACACTCTGTTTGCCAAGTCAATATGGCATCTCCTAAGTAAGATTGGGAAAAGATATATGTCTGAAACCCTGTCAAGCTGCTGTCCGTCATGGATGCCCCAATGGTCTGACTTGGTGGAATGTATATTTTCCTATACAGTGGTACCTCGGGTTAAGTACTTAATTCATTCTGGAGGTCCGTTCTTAACCTGAAACTGTATTTAACCTGAAGCACCACTTTAGCTAATGGGGCCTCCTGCTGCTGCCACGCTGCCGGAGCAAGATTTCTGTTCTCATCCTGAAGCAAAGTTCTTAACCTGAGGTAATATTTCTGGGTTAGTGGAGTCTGTAACCTGAAGCGTATGTTACCTGAAGCGTATGTAACCCAAGGTACCACTGTACATTGAAATAAGAATGTGGAACTTTGCAGAAATATCTCCCATATTCTTCAGGAACCCTGCAGTGTAATGATCCTACAACTGGCTTACAGTCGTATATTTGAATATTTCGCTCTGTATGGTTTTTTTTTATCATTTTGTTGCTGTAGAGTTTGACATATCTACGGCCTTTCAAGCAGATCAGTTTATTGTGATAAGACTCTCTATTTTGCTGTGTTGTCCGCCCTGCAAATGGTAAAATAAGGAAAACAAGCACAATCCCACCTTGATTTTCAAGTAAGCTGACGAAAGCTTTAAAAGCTGAAATGGTGTTCAGCAACAATGCTATTTCGTAAAAAGTACCGCCAACAAGACAACCTGGGGATTAAACCTGTAGATGCCCCAGCATTGACCTACGACCCTTCCCAGATCTGGTCCCAACGGCTGACCATGTGAGCAATTTGCAACATTCCCTTTGCTGGGGACAGCGCCCTCTAAAGACTAACCCTAGTGCTGGCCTCGTGTCAGCAAAGCCAGAGGCCAAGGCAAAGCTTCTGAGTCATCTTGCTCCACTTCCTGGAGTGCTTGGGTGTTCCTTAGCACTCCTCCCCCTCCCCTCCCCGCTCAAGTACAGGCCAGCCCAAGCCTGTTGAGCTGGTTTCGTTGCAAGTCCCGGGGATGATGCCGAGGCTTCAAGTCACTGCATTGGGAACACTGACAAAGAAAGGGGGGCAGTAGTTGCAAGAAGCTGGAAGAATCCACTGAGGAGGGTAGACGTTCCTAACCCGTTGCATAAGATTTCTCTGAATGCTGCTTTTAAACTGTGAAATTCTGACTAGTATGGGTTCCAAACAAACTTCTCATTTTCCAATTGATTGGCTCATTGCAGGAGTAAATTCTTTGTCCTGTTATATACCTGCTGGAATTGGCAAGGCATCTGACCCTCACCTGAATCTCATCGCTCTCCTGCGATTTACTTTGCAGCCACAGTGTGGAGATAAAGAATGAGGTTGCCCACCAGATACCAGGCACTCTACTGTTCAAATTAGGTCCCAGTGTTTTTCTTACAATCACCTGCTCAATGAATTAATCTATTTTAATCTAGCATGTAAATTCTCGAAACTTTCTGATTGGTTAATTCGAGCAAGTAAACGCCTGCTCTCACTTCATTACAAACAGTATTTCCACCTGTAACACACTTGAGCAAACCTGCTCCTCTTCCTTTCACAGATATTTTTTGCCATTTGCAACTGTGGATTCCTCTGATTAGTTATCATTTAATTCTTTGGGGAGGAAATTAGCATCACACATCATGTGCATGGAAGTTGCCAAATCAATTAACCAACTAGAAGGATTACTGTTAATAGCACCAGTTTTCCTATAACTTGATATTGCTGGATATTTCTGATGAACTGCAAAAGCATTTGCAGTTTGCTTTCTGTTGCCACCCTGGAACTTTATTAGTGCCACTTTGTTTTGTACGATTCCTTGCAAATGAATTAAAACAACTTCTCTGCTTGTATATGTTGATAATATAAGTTTGGTTACTGAGAACAAACAAGATTGTACAAAAACAAGATTGGATGCAGATCTGGCCAGGACATAGGCCTCCTGACTGTGACAAAGGTGACCTGTGTGCTTGCTTGCTTAATTAACAGCTGTTGGAAACTTCAAGGTCCCTGCTCTCCCTTCCTATGGTCTTTGTACTGGACCTGGAGACTGCAATAGAGAGCATTCCATGTCAAGAAGAAGGGCAAGTGAGCACCCTATCAAATGACAGGGCAGGAGCTAGACGGAGCAGGGCCTTTTCACTGGTGGTGCCCATTGGATGGATCCCTTTTCCCAGACCTGCTCTCTTTCGGCCTTTATTTTGGAGCTTTATAATTTAGGAAGACTTTGGAAGAACTGGGTGACAAGTCTTATCAGTCGCTGACGTATGAGCGGATTTTATTTGCTGCTATTTCCGCCCGGACACTGCTTCCAAATGCAGTATTCTCAGTATGTCCGGGAAATTACTGACATATGACAACCCTAATATATCATGGTGGCCCGAGCATATTTGTCATGCACCTGATGAGGCAACACACAATACTGCTTTCACCTCAGTATTGCTTTCACTAGCAGGACAAGTCAGGGTTGATGGGGCTCACTTCTTAGTGGATTTGCACACCCTCCCACATGCTTGCAGAAGGTCCTGAGTTCAAATCCTGAAATACCCAGGTGGGGCTGGAAATGTCCCTCGCCTGAAACCCTGAAGGGCTGCTGCCAGCCAGTGTGGGCAACACTGAAGCCGGAGAGGGACCCAGCAGCAGCTTCTGACGTTCTGAAGTGACTCACAAGCTTTGTTTCCCTTCCCCTCCCTCTCCTTCTCCTTAGTTCTCTTCTTCATTTCTTCCTTCCATTCCTCCCTCCTCTCTCTCTCACACACACACAGAGTTGGACAGCCGCCATCCGGGCCCGTCTGAGGCCTAGCAGGAGACGAGAACAGGGCGAGACGCATCTTGAAGCCGCATCTCCTCACAGACCTGCAGGCACCTTGTGGAAACCACAAAGCAGTAACCAAATAAACAAGCAGCCATACAGGGTGCCTCCGGCTCACCCTTGCCCGATACACGTAACACCAGCCCGCCCCCCTCGCCTTTGCCAGGCCCTCGGCAACCCGCCGCTGAGAGAGTGCATCGGTGCCAAGATGTGGGATATCTGAGTCCCAGGAGGCCTGCGAGGAAGGGAAGAGGCAGGAAGGCTGTTTGGTCCTGCCCTCCTCGGAGCCGCGATGTTTGGCCCCGGGGCCATGTGCTTCAAAGCTGGAAAGATCAGACGAGACAGGGCTCCCCATCTTGCGCCCCAAAGCTCCTCCGCGAGGTAACCGCCAGGGCACCCGCGGCTTGTAGCACCTACGTGAGGACAGGCAGGAATCTAGGTGGTGCTGCTTCCCTGCTCTGCCTCTCTGTGCCATGGAAAGCGCCCGGCCTGGGGGGTTTCTGCCAGGCCAGGCTGGTAGTTGAACTGCTGTGGGGTCAGTTACAGCACTGAGCTGCCTAAAAACGGACGGCGACGAGAATAAATAAGGCTAGAAATAAGTCCCAAAGCTTCTAAGGCTGCATACGTATATATCTTTAAAGCACACGCAGTCAAACACTGAAAGAAACTTGGGAACTGTAGTGTGTGGTGCTGGGAACTGTAGTACTGTGAGAGGTAAATTACATTTCTGGTGTTTGTTTGTTTGTTGGCAGGGGTGTTCCTGTTTAAATGTTCTTTACATGTTTAGGTGTGCTTTCGACGTTTGGTGTGTTTGCAGCCCAGGTCAGAAGAAAAGAAGGCAGCCCTGTTTCGCCTCCCCAAAGCTCCTCGCACCCGGCAGACCACATCTCTTTCCGTGCCATTACCCAGGATGCTGCGGGGCAGAAAGGGGAAGCCCCTTTCTCTCATGCGCACACGACATTTGGCAATCCCTGACAAAGCATCGAGCGGAACAATTAATAGAGAACAATGCCCTTGGGGTCTCAGACCTTTAATTCTGTTTCTAAACGGAGAGGCGCCAGGGCTCAAATTTGCCCTCCTCTTTGGAGGGTGCCTTAGCTGCAGAAGTGTTCAGGCTAGTTGTAGTGAGGAAAGGCACTCTGCACATGCTCAAGGCCGCTTTCTCGTATGTCACTACTTTATGGGCTGAACACTTGTTTGGACAGAGCGCTGAGGGGCTAAAATACAATGCCTTGCTCCAGGAAAAAAAGAGGCGCCATTGCAGTTCTGTGACACATTTCTGCCCGGGATTACGGACTACATTGGTACAGTGGTACCTCAGGTTACAGACGCTTCAGGTTACAGACTCCACTAACCCAGACATAATACCTCAGGTTAAGAACTTTGCTTCAGGATGAGAACAGAAATCGTGCTCTGGCGGCACGGCGGCAGCGGGGGGCCCCATTAGCTAAAGTGGTACCTCAGGTTAGGAACAGTTTCAGGTTAATAACGGACCTCCAGAACGAATTAAGTTCTTAACCCGAGGTACACTGTAAAGGAAAAGTGTTTTATATACGTCATAACACTGTGACACCAGATGACGCTGTAGAATTTCGTCTTTCGGCAACGTGATTTCCCGCTACAGTCATACTTTGGGTTGAATGCGCTTCGGGTTGAGCGCGTTCGAGTTGCGCTCCATGGCAACCCAGAAGTAACGGAGCGCATTACTTCTGGGTTTCGCCACTTGCGCATGCACAGGCGCTTAAAATGATGTCGCGCATGCGCAGACGTGCCGTCGCTAGTTACGTTTCCTTCTAGATATGAACGGGGCTCCGGAACGGATCCTGTTCGTATCTAGAGGTACCACTGTATGAGGTACCACTGTATGAACCTACGGTTCCCTGAAATGTTTTTTTTAAAAAATGTTTCTAGATCCAACCTAGGGCTTGTAAGAGCAATACATTATACATACAGCTGGTTCCATGGTGAGGGGGGAGGGGCGCACTCTCTGTGGAATCTCTTAGCTCAAGTCTTACCGGTGGACTTTGCAATGACTAGGGCTGGATCTAGACGCTTTCAGAAAAACGCGTTGAAACCTCACAATGGGAAATCGCATTGCAGCGCCACCTGGTGTCACCGTGTTGTAACGCATTAAAAACCGTTTGTTTCGTTTTGTTTTGCTAATGTGGCAGAGTCCTAGCTCAGTTGGTAGAGGGTGAGACTCTTAATCTCAGAGTTGTGGGTTCGAGTCTCATGTTGGGCGAAAGATTCCCGCATTGCAGGGGGCTGGACTAGATGGCCCTTGCGTCCCCTTCCAACTCTATGATTTTATGTAGGTGTTGCTCCCCATTGATACACATGCACAGAACCGGGCTGTAAAGCTGTGCATGTAAACAGGAGTAAGACTTTTTTGGTGGGTTAATTATTTTTGAATGAAGATTATTTTCTGTGTTGAACAGAATGGGACATACATAAGTAATGTGTACCCCTGTGGAGGACAGGGATACTTTCTGGCTGTGGTGTGGGCTTTAAACGTACAGTGGACGCTCCAGTTGTGAACGTGATTCGTGCGGGATGCACGTTCGCAACCTGCAGCATTCGCAACCCACATCTGCGCATGTGCGGGTTGCAATTTGGCACTTCTGCGCATGCGTGACCGCCAAAACCCGGAAGTAACCTGTTCTGGTACTTCCGTGTTTTGTTGGTCCACAACCCAAAAAAACGCAACCTGAAGCGTCTGTAACCTGAGGTATGACTACTTGTTTTATTTATTTATTTTAAATAAAATTTTTATTGGTTTTTACACGTTTAAGACAAACATACAAACATACAAAAACAAAGACACACACGTATAATCTCATATCCTTAATTTCTTAACCTCTATCCCTGACCTCCCCACCCCTCCCCTTCTTGTATCCCCATTCCAATAGTTAATTCAGCAAGTTCATTATTTCCACTATAACCTTATCAATGTTTTACTTAATTTATCTTGATAGCCTCATTTATGTTATATATCTAAATTAAACCATAATATAAATCCTTACACCCTTTTCTAAGGTCGACCCAGATTCCCTTCCACGAAATTCCCAATTTTTATATTGATTACATACCAAAAGACAGCTTATAATTATACACCCTTTACATTCCAAAATTTTCTCTCCCCCCCCTTTCCCGGTTTCGATCCCCCCCCCAAAAAAAATAGCCTGTAATGACTGTACTTGTTTTAGGTTGCATTCATGCTATCATTTAAACAAGAAGATGAACAGGATTCCTGGAAAAATCACTGATTGGGTTTTCTGGTCCATTTGCAGAGAAAGGATGAACCAGCTAGGATGCTTGCTCTCAATGAAGACTCTTTGGACCCAAATATGCATATATTTAAAAATAAGCACCCCTGCTTCAGGGACTCAGCACACGGGGATGTGGCGGCTGATCGGCTTTGATGTCAATAGGGCCTAAGCCACATATAGGTACCTGGAATATTCCCCAGATGGTCTATGGGCTGTGCGGAGGATGTTTAAAGGACCAGCTTGGTTCATCCTGCTTCTCTACCTCCTTTCTCCACTCCCACCTTCCCACCATCCGCCCCTCGGGGCAGACTGAACTCTATGGTATGTGTGTGGCTGCTGGCGACAGCGCTGGGTGGTAAGAGAACATCAAAGGGGCTGGAGAGTACCAGGGAGCTGGGAAGGGTGTAATTAAAAAGCCTGGGCTGTGCTGGTTCGTGCAGATGTTTGAAGTTATCTCGGAGCACAGAGGCATCAAAGAGCTGGGGAGGGGGGAGGCTGGAGACAGAAATTCAGGAGCATCCTGGTGGAACAAATCGACTCAGGAGTTACACCTGCCGGGGAAAACATTCCACAGGGGACCACAGGTGCGGGGGCGAAAAGCACAGCTCGGCCAGCCACCAGCTACGCCTCCTCCCACAGCAACGTGGTGCAGGTCTATGGGCGCCAGAGAAAGAGAGGTATTTGATGGTTAGAGATGGAGGCAAGTCTGTTCGCATTTTCATGCCAGCCTACTCTCGTTCGCACTCCCAGGAATTCGCAAGCCAAAACGGAGCTATCCTTTAAAACTTGTGCTTCTCTGAATTACCTTGGATGCAACACTCCATCCAAGAAAAGATGGATGCGTTTGAGGAAAGTGTACATAAAAACACATATATTAGCGACTTTAAAAAATGTGTCTCATTAGGGAAAATACCTTGCAAAGAATGTATATACTGGGGGGGGGCAGATACTGGTGGGTTTTAAAAACCAACTGATGGAGAAATGCGGCTAACTGAAGAATGGGAAAATGACGAACCAAGAGAAACTGAAACCGACTCATAGAGTGAAATAGTTTCACTCCAGGTGTCCCAGACTTTGAAAAAAAGGCTAGTGACTTGAGTACACGGAACGGGGCCTTTTTGGTTGTGGCACCCTCTCTCTGGAATTGCTTACCTAGGACAGTTTGCCAGGCAATTTACTATCAGCTTTCTTTTGAGAAAATGGCAAAGAGCATTTTGTTTCAGATGGGTTTTTGGCAAGCCAAACTGTGATGGCTGTGCCTGTTTTTAATTCTGATTCCTCTCTTTTTTATATGTTGGTGTTTTGGTAGTTTTTGGATGTTGGTGTTTTGATATGGTTGTTGTTGTTGTTGTTGTTGTTGTTTTGTTGTTGTTATATGTTTATTGCTGCTGCTGCTACTTCTGCTGCTGCTTTTAGCTTTCATGAGAGCCCAACTGGGCCAGAATGGCACCTGTGCATTTGGAAACCACCATGAATGAAATGAAGGAACAAACAAACTAGAGATGTTTCATGCCAAATATGCCGAACAATGAACAATAACCAAACAACCTCAAGTCACATGCTGCAGGAGATATCCCCCCCCAACCCCAAGTCCCAGGATATATCACTGCCACTTGGTTAAAGTTCCCTTTTTCATGATTGTAAATAGGTGACGGTGTCAGATGCTGAGCATCGTCTAAACTCACCTATCAAGAGAAATTGTACTGGTCTCATCTCCAAGCCACTTTACATCCTTACCCCAGAAACAGCCAATTTTGATGCCCCAGAGACAAGGTGAGGAGTGCAAAGGAAGTTTATGTGCTGGGGAAGACCTGTTACTCATGTTATTAAGTTCGCCATTGCTATGCACCATCCCCAATCTCTGAGGGGTGAGAGACTCTGAAGGTGTCTGAGCTTTTCCAGGGCTCAGCTTGCTTGGAGTGAAGGTCAATGGAGACTGTGGTGTCTTTAGGAGATATGATCGTGCTTACACTTATCTACAATCTGAGCATAGGATGGAGGGATCTCAGGACGTTAACACCCCAGAAGATCTTGCCTCTTCTGGTCACAGCTTTGGATCCAGCAGAGAGAAGGACCTGTCCCTGCCTCCAGCTTTCAACTCACATACATAATGACTCTGCTATTGTTCTCCTGGGAGGGAAAGGCCTGCACCAGGAGTCAGCAGACTTTTTCAGCAGGGGGCCGGTCCACTGTCCCTCAGACCTTGTGGGGGGCCAGACTATATTTTGGAAAAAAATAAATAAACGAATTCCTATGCCCCACAAATAACCCCGAGATGCATTTTAAATAAAAGCAGACATTCTACTCATGTGAAAACACGCTGATTCCCGAACCGTCCGCGGGCCAGATTCAGAAGGCGATTGGGCCTGATCTGCCCCCCCCCCGGCCTTAGTTTGCCGACCCATGCACCTTTGCTTCTAATGCCACTGAGCAACCTTTTTGCCTACATATGCTAAACTGTGCCACTTAACTAGGCAGACAAAGGAATTACCTTGACAAAGGAACAGGTTTGGCAAGCTTCCTCTTCTATATTCTACCCTCACAGATACAGAATCACAGGTTTTGGAAGTGGTAGGTTGTAGAGCTTTTTTGTTGTTGTTGTTTTGCATTTTGGAGCTTTTTTATAAATTAAATTCGCCAAAATCGATGCTTCCAACAAGGGCTGCCGTACGTCCAGATTTTCCCAGACGTTTCAGTGATTATTATTGTTGTTGTTGTTGTTGCTGCTGCTGCTGTTATTGTTATTATTGATTCAACTTATACACCTCCCTATACCCGGCCGTCTCAGGGTGGTTCACAACAAGACCACAACATATAAAATGAAACTGAAAGAAATAACTCCCCCCCCCCCAAAAAAAAGCTGCATCTTAAAAGGGTGTTGGATGTCAGTCAGGTCAACCAAAGGCCTGGTTAAAAAGGAACGTTTTTGCCTGGCACCTGAAGGTATGCAATGAAGGCACCAGGCAAACTTCCCTGGGGAGAGCATTCCACAGACGGGGAGCCACTGCAGAGAAGCCACTGCAGAGAAGTCCTCGTGTTGCCGCCCTCTGGACCTCTGGAGGAGGAGGCACACAAAGGAGGGCCACAGAAGATGATCTCAGGGTCCGGGTAGGTCCATATGGAAAGAGGCAATCCTTCAGGGCATTGTTTGCATGGGCCAAATGCCAGCTATGTCCCTACCAATATCAGCATGTATTTAGGGGGTGTATCCAGTGCATTTTCCATTTGTGCAATGAAACTTCTCCTCCCTCTCAGTTGGTCACAGCTTTGGATCCAGCACAGAGTAGGATCTGTCTGTGCCCCCACTGGCGGAGGAAAAGGAGTGCGGGGGGAGCGCACCACCCCCAGCAGCACAATCCCGATGGGGTGTCATCGTGGCTGCCCCACCCACCTGCGCTGGGCGCCATGCCCCCGGGACATGCGCCAGCCCTGCCCCCACCTGTTCTCCGCCCCCACCCCCATGCCAAAGCATGAAGCTCTGCCACTGCCTGCCCCCAGCTTTCAAGTCACATACATAAACAACTCTGCTATTGTTCTCCTGGGAGGGAAAAGCCCTCACCTTTGCTTCTGTGCTGCAGTGCAAACCTTTTTGCATATATATATGCTAAACTGTGCCACTTACGGTAACTAGACCAGGACCCCTGGGTGGTTAAGTCCAGTCAAAGTTGACTACGGGGTTGGGGGTCTCATCTTGCTTTCAGGCCAAGGGAGCCGGTGTTTGTCCACAGACAGCTTTTCGGGTCATGTGGCTAGCATGACTAAACTGCTTCTGGCACAACGGGACACCGTGACAGAAGCCAGAGCGCACGGAAACACCGTTTACCTCCCCACCGGAGCGGTACCTATTCATCTACTTGCACTGGTGTGCTTTCAAACTGCTAGGTTGGCAGGAGCTGGGACCGAGCAACAGGAGCTCACCCCATTGCGGGGGTTCAAACCGCCAACCTTCTGATTGGCAAGCCCAAGAGGCTCAGTGGTTTAGACCAGTGTTTCCCAAACGTTTTTGGGCAACGGCACACCTGTGAGCCGGAAAAAAATCTCGCGGCACACCACCATTAAAGCCCCGCCCCGTGACGTCAGCGCGCAGCGTCACGCCGGGAGGGACGCACAAAAGCGAAAGTTTTTTCCCTCCCCCTTGCCGGGGTGGGAGGAGGCAGCAGAGCGAGGGCAGCTGAGGCGGCGGCGGCTGTTGTGGTGGTGGCGGCGATAGCGGGCGGAGGAGGGGGCAGCGGCGGGAGTTGCTGCTGCTGTTGTTGCTGCTGCTGCCCGGACATGCCGGCCTCCTCCTCCTCCGCTGTCTCGCGATCCTCCCTTTTGCGCGCGCTGCCCCGCCGCTCGGCACCACCACCGCGGAGCCGCCCCCGGCTCGACGCGGATCCTCGCCGCCGCCGCCGCCTCTCACCGCCCGACTCGCCCGCCTTCCTCCCACGGCACACCAGCCGATGTCTCACGGCACACTAGTGTGCCGCGGAACACCGGTTGGGAAACACTGGTTTAGACCACAGCGCCACCTGCATCCACGGACAGAACAAGTGTGTTGAATACCGCCCCTGAACAAAATTAGCATTGCTCTGGCCTTGTGTTGGCAGGCTTTGGTCAAGATAACAGACACGTGAGCAACTGATCCCCCGATAGATGGTGAAAGGGTATGTGACTCTGGGCAAGAGAGAGCATCTTAGGAGCCAGATGCTAGCGGGCAAGAACTCTGCATCCACCTGGAGCAAGGTGTGTCTGATGCTACAACCCCACTCCTTCTTCCTCTTTCCTCCTACTCCTCACTTTAAACTCCTATTCTGGCCAGCTAGCCGTCATAGCACCTGTCACTGGTAACTATTCCCCTACAGAATGTGTTCAGAAATCTCTTTTGCTTTAGGAAAACAGGTTCCTGTACTAACCATGAAGTTTTTACAGTGAGTGCCACACTTTTAACTTGGGTGGGGAGGCGCCGGTACTGCATACCCCTGAGTACACCCAGAAAAAAAGCCCCACATGTGTACTAATTATTTATTATTGCATTTCTACCCCTGCCCTTTCTCCTAAGAGCTCATGGTGGCATGCATCATTTTCCTCCTTCCCAATTTAATCTTCACAACAACCCTGTGAGGTAAGAGAGGCTGTGAATGGCCCCCAAGGTCACCCAGTGAGCTTTGTGGCTGACTGGGGATTCGAACCCAGGACATAGTCTGACACTGTGCATGTGAGAGAGGGAGGGCCTTTCGTGTATTTTTGTATGGTATCAGTAAGGGTGACTCATAGACTCATAGAATTGTAGAGTTGGGACTGATCTAGTCCAAACCCCATGCAACAATAATAATAATAATAATAATAATAATAATAATAATAATAATAATAATAATAATAATAATAATAATATATTATTTATACCCCGCCCATTTGGCTGAGTTTCCCCGGCCACTCCGGACGGCTTCCAATCAAGTGTTAAAAGCAATACAGCATTAAATATTAAAAACAGGAATGGGAATAAATACAAGAATATGCAGCTGCCCCATGTGGAGATCGAACCTGCAACCTTTGTGTTATCAGCACCATGCTTTAACCAACTGAGCTATCCATTTTTCTCCCCACTAAGAATCTCACTACGGATGGGCTTTATGTCAGGCTACAGTTCCCAACAACCCTGACCAGCGGCCCTGATATCAAGAGCTGATGGGAGCTGGAGCCCAGCAACAGCTGGAGAGCATAACATTGGCCACTCCCGCAGTAGAGTATGGGAAGTCATGGTCACAGATGATGGGAGTTGTAGTCCAACAGCTTCTGGAGGGCCACCAGATCCTCAGCCCTGCTGTATGGAAGAGGGTTGGCCCCTTCCTCACAAAGGGAAGTTAGAAACCTTCTGGGGTGTCCTGCAACTTTAATCCTGCTACTTCCTCTTAGCGTTCCCAGCAGTGTCTAAACAACTTGAAACCGCAGGCATGCTGGATCAAGAAATATGGCAGCCATCCCAGCAAGCTGCCCACAAGGAGGCGTCTGGCATCCACTTCCAGCCACAGCTCCCCCTGGAATCGGAGTCTCGGGAAGAGCTCCATCCCTTTCCATCTAGGTCTTTCCAAGCTTGGCTCTGGGCACACTGATGCCTCACCTCCTCCTCTGGAAAGCCACCTCATCTGGTCCTGTTGGAAAACTCAGAAGGGCGGAGGATTTCCAAGGTTGCAAACTCTCCTGATTTCCATCTCAGAAACTGAGGAAGTGCCAAGCCGGAAGGCCAAACAACAGGCCTCTTGCAATACTGGCATCAACACCCATCATCTGCATTGTGTCAGGCATTATCCTGTGGCTCTCCATTGGACGTCAACTTCTGTCATCCCCAGCCATTGGCCGTGCTGGATGGGGCTGATGGGAGTTGGAGCCCAACAACATCTGAGAGAAGCTGCAGGTTCCCCTCCCTTGGTCTGTACTGATGCCCTTCAACAACTGTGCCCTGCTTCCATTCTCTACCCCACCCACAGCCACCCAACAAAGGTCCTGGCATCAGCTATGGCAGGTGTCATGGACTGGTTGGGTGAAGAGAAATGGTGGGAGGAACCAGCTGGGGAACTACCAAGGGAAGAAGGCTCAGGGTCCAGGGAGCGGTGGTGGGACAGTGATGAGCAGTCAAACTGGGAGCAGGAGGTGTCAGAGGCTGAAGAGGTAACAGGGCTTGGTGAGCAGGGAGAGTCTGTGATAGAGAGAAGTCCAGAATCAGAAGGAGAGTGGGGTGAGGGAGGCCAAGAGGCAGAGATGAGCCAGGCTGGTGAAGAGGCAAAGGTGTCTCCTCCTGCTGCTACAACAAGCTCTGTTCCCCCCTTGTCTCCTAGAACCAGAAGAGGCATGAAAAAAGCGGAGGGTAACTTATGTAGGGGAAGCGGGTGGTGCTGTGGGTTAAACCACAGAGCCTAGGACTTGCTGATCAGAAGGTCGGCGGTTCGAATCCCCGCGACGGGGTGAGTTCCCTTTGCTCAGTCCCTGCTCCTGCCCACCTAGCAGTTCGAAAGCATGTCAAAGTGCAAGTAGATAAATAGGTACCGCTCCGGCGGGAAGGTAAACGGCGTTTCCGTGTGCTGCTCTGGTTCTCCAGAAGCGGCTTAGTCATGCTGGCCACATGACCCGGAAGCTGTATGCTGGTTTCCTCAGCCAATAAAGCGAGATGAGCGTCGCAACCCCAGAGTCGGTCACGACTGGACCTAATTGTCAGGGGTCCCTTTACCTTTACCTTTAACTTATGTAGCTTCATGCAGGCGTAGTCTCAGATTGCTTGAGAAAAGCCTTGGTGAGGAGGAGACTTTGGCAGCACTGGGGAAACAGGGAATTTCCATCTCAGCGACTGCTTCATGAGGGCAAGACTTGCTGGAGATGAGTTGCTGTTTTCATTAGGCCTGATGCTCCTGTGCAGATTGCGTTTTTGCTAATAAAGAGTTAACTCCAAACTTGCACAGTGTGATTTACTGCTGGCTCGCGGCTGACACCAGGCCAAAGGGAAGAAGTCACATTAGGATGGCCACCTATACGTTGCCAAAAATATGTGTGTGTGTGGAATGAGGACGCCACTTTGCACAAAATTAGCATTGCATGTGCACAGGTGCGAATCTTGAAAGAATTCCTAGAAGTTTAAATGGCAATGCAATCCATTTCATGATTGTGGGGGAGGCTGAGGGGTTCTTGATCTTGAAACCAGGCTTTGATTGGGGAGGCCTTTAAACAGAGGTGTGTCCCATGCAAAGCAGGAGACATACTCACCCTAAGTCACATCTAGATATTGTGTTTCGGTCTGACAAACCAAGCCAGCTCAGATTGCTTTGAGTGACGCGTATCAGTCATCTCCCAGAGATACATATCCCTCTCGCCTTGCTTCGTGGCTGCCTTCCGAACGGGTGAGTCAGGCTGGTTGCTAAAGTAGGGGGGGTGCAAATTTCAACCACAAACATGACTCAGTGAAACCCAAAGGTATCACCAGTGGGAAGAACCCAGTGCGAGGAACAGCTGCCTTTCAAGTCACTTTGCTCAGTGGTGTGATCGGGTTTGATGGCATCCCAAGGCTGGACGCAAGTGAAGGAGGGATAATGAGTTGATAGACAGGAAAAGAAAGCAAATAAATAGGCATAAAGAGAGAAAGAAGAAACAGATATGCAGAAAGATAGAGAGGTTTAAAAGCACGAATAGATGGGGGACAGGGATGGGGGGCCTGTTGCCCTTGCAGGGGGTTAGAGGACTCCAACTCCCATCACTTCCTACCAGCAGGGCCAAAGGCCAGGGATGATGGGAATTGTGGTCCAGGCTCCCCATTCTTGCAATGAACAAGTGAAAAATAGAATGAATGGATGGTACACAATGGGTCCTTAGGTGGAAAGATGGTCAGAAGACCCTGTTGTTAAGGACAGCCCAAGGCAAGGTTGCAGCACTTTGGGGAGTTGCGAGGGAATGGGATCTCAGTGCGCACACATGTGCAATCCGCAAATTCTCCACCTGCTGGCCAGCATATCCTGTGTTGCGCACAGCCTCAGCTTACCAGATCCAAATACTTAGCCGGCTGGCAGCCATCTTCAGAAGTTGCAGCAAAAGCAGATTCCCATTTACAAACAGGGCAGGACAGTGTACCTTATAAACAGGTATGCATATGCTTGCTCTAGTAACAATACTAAGAGCTAACTGGCTTATAATTTGACCCTGTATAAGACTGTTGTAAGTTTGGGCATTGGGTAGGAGAGGGTTAAGTGACCAGGACTACCATCAGGAAGAGCTTTCTGACAGTAGAAGTCATGGGTAGGCAGACTAAGACCCAGGGGCCGGATCCGGCCCAATCGCCTTCTAAATCCAGCCCGCAGATGGTCCGGGAATCAGTGTGTTTTTACATGAGTAGAATGTGTGCTTTTATTTAAAATGCATCTCTGGGTTATTCGTGGGGTACAGGAATTTGTTCATTATTATTATTTTCAAAATATAGTCTGGCCCCCCACAGGGTCTGAGGGACAGTGGACCGGCCCCCTGCTGAAAAAGTTTGCTGACCCCTGGTAAAAGCTGTCTGGCAGTGGAACGACCTCCCTCGGGAGGTGGCGGACTCCCCTTCCTTGGAGGTTTTTAAGCAGAGTTTGGATGGCCATCTGTCATAGAAGCATTAGCTGAGACTCCTGCATTGCAGGGGGTTGGACTAGATGACCCTCGAGGGTCCCTTCCGACTCTACAATTCTATGGAAGGCTGCCTCATGACCCCAGCAGAGTTGACAGGTCCCTCTTTCTTGGGGAAACGACAGGTAAATGTTCCACAGTTACTGAGGAAACAGCTGGGGGTCACTTCTGGAAGGGAGACCCCACTTTGGTAGAAGGTTTGTTTTCCCACTCTCTCCCTCAAGGCAAGAGTGGCGTCTGTGAAAGAAACATGGTAGTGAGAGACAGAGAAAAAGTTCACAGCCGCACCATATATTTAAAGCACTTTAAATCACATGACATACCCTACCCCCCCCAAAGAATCCTTGCAACTTGTCCCTCACAGAGCTACAGTTCCCAGCACCCTTAACAAACTACAGTTCCCAAGATTCTCCATGACTGCTGAAGTGGTATAAGAGTGCTTTAAATGTGTGGTGTGGATGGGCAACCATCGTCTACGTCTAAAAATCTGTCCATGGGAGTGTGTGAAGCTGGCCTGGAGAAAATGTGTTTGTTCCTCAACTCCCTTTCCTCCATAAGCATTCATCTTCCGACATCATCCGCATCTGAAGACCTCCCAGGGAAGTAGCCCTGAGGCTCTGGCGACAGACACTGGAGGAAGGGGGTGGAAGCATCTCTTCCCCCTTCCCTCAACCCTCAGTCTCTGAGTCTACGTCCCCACAAATTGCAGGTTCGAGCCTGTCTTTTGTTGAGGGAAGAAATGATGTAGGGTGCATTACAAGAGAACATTTCCCCTGCGAGACACACACACACACACACACGTATCCTCAAATGTCCACCTCAGCCTCTTCTAAGCACATAACCCTCTGTTATCTCCCACTGCGAGGTGGTTTGGAGGAGAGGGGGATTTAGCAAACCCCAAAGAAAAGGCCCAAGTGGTGTCTGTGTGGAGCCAGCGGGTGGGCAGAACGCAACACAGCCGGCTCACCACAGTCTCCCCTTTGCCTCCTTTCAGGGTTCTCAGGCCCAGACATGTTGTGGCGTCTCCAGCACCTGGCAACAGGAAAGTGTGAAGTGAGGCGTCTGAGGAAATGTGACTGTGAAGCTACCTGAGCAATGTTTCCTTTGCCTTCTTCAACATACGTCATGGCCTTCCTCACACATCATGGAAGTCAACATGGGCCTCAAATCACGTTCAGCATTCTAGGCTTGGCCTAAGGTAATGGTTGGCCATTACCTTACCAAGAGAGTGGTGGTGCAGGTCTGAGCAAGTGTGATGGCCTGGGACTCGGGCTCAGTGTCGGAACCAGTCTGCACTGGATCCTCTGCCTCAGGCATCATCTGAACCAAGTCTGGGGCCTGATTCTAAAGAGTCCCACTCTGCACAGGTTTCCCTGCAACAAACACCAGCTGGGCCAAGTCAGGGGCCTGAGCCTGCCCTGGCTCCAGATGCAGGGATCACCTCATTGCCTTCAGCTGGGCCATCACTTACAGCTGCTCCACTACTGGTTTGGTCAGGGGAGGCTGAGGCGGCCCCTGGGTCTAGTAACCCACCGACATCTCCTGAGCTGCAGAGACTGAGGTCTGAGAGAAGGAAAGACCTGAGTACTTGCAGGAGGAGTGCTCACCTTCGGGCAAAACAGGGAGGTGAGTCGCTGGGGGATCAGGACCAGCCGTTACCCCAACAAAGATAAGACTGTCGGACCCTGCCCCAGGTTGCGGGAGCAACATTGCTGTATGCTAGACCCTGCCTGAGATCCTGTACCTGTCCTTGCCTGGTTTCCTGCCTTGTGTCCTGCCTTGACCCCGGCGAACTGACTCCTAGCGGAACCTATGGATTCTGGACCGGACCTGGACCATGGCTCCTGGGTTACCCCCAGGCCCAGCACAGCAAGGTACCTAGCCAGCAGGTCACCAGTCATAAGAGCTCACTGTGTCCTCTACCATCTTTGGACCGTTAGGCTTGTTGTATCCCCCTCCCTGTCCAGCCACCAAAGAAAGTACCCCAAGGTTGAGAACGTTGGTGCAGAATAATAAAGTCTAGATAGGAGAATTCCTGGATGCCAAGATCCAAATTTGGGGCAAGTGAGTGAGAGAACCTCAGCAGAGATTTAAAGTCCAAAAAAATGCGGCCAAGTAAAACATGCAAATATAGGCCGTTAAAGCTTTAAAATATGTCCAAGTCCCTTCCAAGGTTCCCCACTTCTCCTTGCATAGAGAAAGACCACACATTTGGTCAGTTAAAATTGTGGTTTACTTACAAACACTCCAAAGGTCAGATTCATGTGTTTTTCCATACATCAACCAGAAAAGTTGCACAGGCAGTAGAAAACTTAGCTTAGTGGTGAACTTTCTGAGCTTATTGGTATAGGAACTCAAGAGGGGTTAGTGAGAGTCATGCAGCTGAGCAGGAGCAACCAGCTCAAACCTTTTCACACGCTGAGCATCTCAGGTAGACTAGGTACAACAATAGGCCTGAATGTACCCTGCCAGCACAGCATCCCTTGGTGCCAGTCAATTTCCTAGGGTTGCCACCTATTACAGTGGTGCCTCGCAAGATGAAATTAATCCGTTCTGCGAGTCTCTTCGTCTTGCGGTTTTTTCGTCTTGCGAAGCACGGCTATTAGCGGCTTAGCGGCTATTAACGGCTTAGCGGCTTAGCAGCTCTTAGCGGCTTTAAGAAAAAGGAAACAAACTCGCAAGAACTCGCAAGACGTTTCGTCTTGCGAAGCAAGCCCATAGGGAAATTCATCTTGCGGAACGACTCAAAAAACGGAAAACTCTTTCGTCTAGCGAGTTTTTCGTCTTGCGAGGCATTCGTCTTGCGGGGCACCACTGTAATTTCTTTTAACAGGCCTTCCTGCTGTGCTTTCAGCAGCAACCCGGCGCCCCAGAATATTGCAAGCGAAACTTCGGCTGCGGCTTATCGTCCTGCCAGGGAAAAGCGTCCCTGCCAGCCTGGTATTGGTCAGGCTGCTCTTTCAAAGCCAATAAGCTAGGTCAAGTAAGCAAAAAAGAAACCCGGAAGAAGGTGGCAACCCTATAATTCTCTCTCTGTCGTGTTGTAAGATAACAGAAGATATGTCTCCATCAGTGCCCACTCTCTGGATGAAAAGAGCCCTGGGCAACTTCCTCCCACCCCCTCCATCTTGGCGGTGGCTCCCCAGCAAAGTCCTGTCGGCCGAACTGTGGCCTGGGGCTCCCTGCCAGCGGTTGCTGGTACCGCCCACTCCCCATTTCGGAGATTCGTTTGCTCTGCCTTCCCTGCCCACCGCGGGCTCAGCTCACCGCTGCTCCCTTCCCTGCCTTGTGCCGAGGAGGCTGCTGGGCTTAAAATAGAAGAAGGAAGGGGTGCCTAAAAATAAAGCTTTAATTACAGAGGAAGAGGGTGACTGGAGTTCAAAGCGTGCAGAGATGCGGGGACGGAGGCTCCAAGCAGGTCCTCCTCCTCCTCCCCTTCCCCTGTTGTGGATCCGACCATCGGAGCCAGATGCGAACGGCCTACGCAAACGAGGACCGACCAATATGCCTGCCCTCTTCCTGGTCCAGCTGCTCATAGGCTAAGCTGAAGTGAATGTCGTGGGGGACACAGATTCCATAGAACCATAGAATTGTAGAGATGGAAGTGGCCGCAAGGATCCAGCCCCCTGCAATGCAGGAATCTTTCACCCAACATGAGGCTCGAACTCACAGCCCTGGGAAAAAGAGTCTCGTGCTCTACTGACCGAGCTATTATCCCGTTGCCTCGTTTGCGTCTAGTGCGCAGGTGCTCATTCATGGATGGTGATGCAAATTTAGAGAGGGCTACTGCAATTTAAGGGACGCGGGTGGCGCTGTGGGTTAAACCACAGAGCCTAGGACTTGCCGATCAGAAGGTCGGCGGTTCGAATCCCCGCGGCAGGGTGAGCTCCCATTGCTCGGTCCCTGCTCCTGCCAACCTAGCAGTTTGAAAGCACGTCAAAGTGCAAGTAGATAACTAGATACCACTCCAGCAGGAAGGTAAACGGCATTTCTGTGCGCTGCTCTGGTTCGCCAGAAGCAGCTTAGTCATGCTGGCCACATGACCCGGAAGCTGTACGCCGGCTCCCTCAGCCGATAAAGCGAGATGAGCGCTGCAACCCCAGAGTCGGCCACGACTGGACCTAATGGTCAGGGGTCCCTTTGCCTTTACATTTTACTGCAGTTTAAACAGAAGTACATCTTGTCTCTTGGTGGGGAAAGGCCATGGCCAGGTCACCGGGGATGTGAGAAAGCTCTCATTTTCTTCTTCCAGTCTCAAATCTCATATTTCCATATCCTTATGTAATTCGTTTATTCATTTATTTTAGTCCTCATGAAAATTAATCAGCATTAGTAATAATGTGAATTTCTCCTGTTATACACAATGTGATATGCAAAGGCCCATCCGCTCCAGTAGCCTGTTCTCTTTGTTTAAAAAATATGATTTTTATTTAAATTTCTGTTTTACAATTTCTGATAAACATTTTACATACTTAACATATCAATGGCTTCCCTTCTTCTCTTTCCATGGTTCATTTTACATATCTTACATCCCTGCATATTTTACAAAAACTATACCAATCGGTTTTCCATTATTACATCCATTAAAACTTATTTACACTGTTGAATTTATCTTAATGCTGCCGGCGTTTTCAGCTGAACACAGTTATTTCCCAAATATTCAAGAAACATTTCCCAGTCTTCCTTAAACATATCCTCTTCTTGTTCTCTTATTCCATATGTTAAGTCTTCTTTGGTTGAGACCTCACTCGTTTTCCATTTTGGGGCTAACAGAACACGGGCTGCAGTTGTTGCATACATAAATAACCTTTTCTGACACCTGAGAATTTCGGCCTGGATTAACTCCAACAGAAAGGACTCTGGTTGTTTTTTTCCCAAAAGTAATTTTAAACATTTTTTTCAATTCATTATAAATCATTTTCCAACTCCAGCAGCCTGTTCTTACCGTGGCCAACCAGTTGCCCATGGGAAGCCCAAAAGGGTGGGTAACCTCGGGCCTGGGAGTTGAATGCGGCCCTTCAGGCACTTCTCTCCGGCCCCTGGCACTCTTCCCAGGCCACACCCCCTCTAAGCAGGCCACGTCCACCACTGCCCTTGCTTCCAGTACCCCACCCCTGAGTCGTTTGCCCTGCTGGGATGTGTCCTTGAATTCTTCTTTTTTTAATACAGTTTTTATTAAAGTCGAGCCCAAGGCGGAGGCAGGGGCGACTGAGCAAAGCCGGGTGCCTTGTGTATGTGCAATGCTTCTTTTTTCAAGTTAGATTTTCTACGTGTCAGTTTCATTTGCTGAGACATTAGTGTTACATTAGGAAGAAAAGGGGGAAAGAGGTGGAGGGCACCATTGTGGGCAGGGCTGTCTTAAGCATATGCGGCGCCAGGGTGCAGAGATCCGCCCGGTGCCCGTTACCCAGAGTTGTCGACCTTTTTTTTACGGGTGGGCCGGCAAGGCGTGCACAGCAAAGCTGGCCTGGCTGGCCGCCTCTGCAACGACAGAGGAGCCCGAGGCGGTGGCAACAGCAGAGCAAGGCCAGAGCCGGGTGCCTGGGGACGGGTGGGCAAGCAGAGCCCAGCGCAACAACAGTCGAGCCCAAGGCGGAGGCAGGGGCGACTGAGCAAAGCCGGGTGCCTTGTGTGAGTAGCGTGCGCTGGGCATGCCTCTCGATGGCCCGCCAATCCCAGGTGCGCAGGAGAGCGGAGCCGGCTGCCTGCCTCAGCGCCTCACTCGCCCATAGCAGAAGAGCTGCAGTGCTCCGACAGGCTCTGCTCCACTCGGCAGCAGCCGTCGGCTCTTCCCAATCCCCGGACTCCAAATCTCAGCCCCAGACTCTTGGCCTGGCGCCCCTGAGAGCCCCACACCCCTTAGCGCCTATGGGTAAGGCGGCCCAGATGGTGGGTGGGGTCGGTTGGCGATGCTTTCATTTTACTTAATGTATGTGTGGAGTTTTATGTCAGCATCGCTTGCGCGGGTTCCATAGCTGTCAACCTTTCCCTTTTCTTGTGAGGAATACTATTTGGAATAAGAGAATTTTCCTTTTTTAAAAAAGGGAAGCTAATTGCTTGTGCTCCTCTGGTGGTGAGAGAGGTTGGGGTTGGCCTAGGGTGGGGTTGGTTGGCTGTGGTGAACTTTTTGTGTGTGAGAGAGTGTGGGGTGTTTTTGAATCAGGTCAGCCATATTGATTCGTATGCTGCAGGCGGATTCTTGTCATTGTCTTGTTGGGCTGTGTATGTGATAAAGGGGAACCATACCAGGGTGAAGGCGTCTTCTTCAATTTGTCCCTGTGTCAGTTTCAGTTTATTGGTTAATTTTTCTAGTAAGGCTGTTTCCCATACTATTTGGTACCACTGGTCCATGCTTACTCCTGACAGGTCTCTCCAGTGTCTGGCTATGATGTTTCTGGCTGCTGAGAGTAGATGGGTTATGAGTTCTTTGTGATGTGAGTGGGCATTATTATCCTGGAAGATGTTTAGGACTTCTAATAGTCCTTGAATTCTGATCATGCCAGCCTGGATGCAGGACAGAGTGGGGTTTTTGCAGAGAAACCAGCCTACTGTCCAAAGATAACATGCACATTCATTGCTCTGCTTCCCTTTCACTGTCTATAAATGCAAAATCCTAAACCGTTTTAAATGTACTTCCTTGTTTCTGTACATTTATTATGCAGCCATGAATAAATTTCCACAGAAATTAACACACAAGGTGCCGCAAATGAGAGGAGGGACTCTGCTGTTCTGGCAGCCACTCTTTCAATCTCAATTCCTAGGGAAAGTTGCTTTGCCTGCTCTCTTTACCCTACAGTATTAAGGCCTCCCTATTTAGAAAGGGCATTGGCTGCTGGGTTTTTTATTGCTTGCCTACCCATAATTATACACAATCCTTCTGGGTTTTGGCTCTGGCATTGTGCTCTGTTTTATTATGCTCCTTAGCGCAGTGGCTTTTAAGCTATTTTACTGCTGGCTTTTACTGCTGCTTGTTTTGTTTTGCTCTTTTGGGAACCCGCCTTGAACTATGTAAGAAAAGGTGGGGTGTACATATTTTAAAAACAGGTGTGGGGAACCCTTGGCCCTTTAGATATGGCTGAACTACAACTCCCATCATGCCTGGCTATCGGCTGAACTTACTGGGGCTGATGGGAGTTGACTTGGCTTGGGGAAAACAGCCTCGCAGGCCAAATAGGGGTGGCCTGGTAGCCAAAACTAGGCCTGCGAACTCGAGGTTTTCCCACCCACGGTGTAGATAACACTGAGCTACATGGAACAATGGTTTGACTCTGTATGAGACAACTCCCTATGTTCCTATTAACTTTTCTCTCCACTGGTGGGCAGGGGAGAAGATTCAGTGGTTATAGCACAGCTGGGGAAACCTGCATCTTCCCAGATGCTTCACTACACACAAACAAGTTGTGTACAAATGTAGACGTGCCATAGACAATTTTCAACAATACAGTCATACCTCGGAAGTCGAACGGAATCCATTCCGGAAGTCAATTCAGCTTCCAAAATGTTCGGGAACCAAGGCATGGCTTGTGATTGGCTGCAGGAAGCTCCTGCAGCCCACCGGAACCCGCGGAAGCCACATCGGATGTTCAGGTTCCAAAGAACATTCGCAATCCAGAACACTCTCTTCCGGATTCACGGTGTTTGGGAGCCAAAACGTTTGAGTCACAAGGCGTTCGACTTCCGAGGTACGGCTGTATTTGGAATTGATTTTTATAAATCCCATATTAGATTAAGGTCTGGTTATCTACAATGACAAATTCCCAGTCTCTCTTTTTGTAATGTACACAATTTTTTTGTTGTTGTTATTGCACTGTTTTGTTTTCTACATTGGTACTATTTCTTCTTCTTTGTATCTTATCTTACTCTGCGCAGTTGTAATTTTGTACTTTTTTATTGTTCAGTAGTTTGTGTGCATATGTATATATAAGATATGTGTGTATATAAGGTGGGTGGGCGGATGTGGGTGTTTCACTCATAGAATCAGCTGGAAGCGACCCTCAGGCCCATCTAGTCCAACCCTTACAATGTAGGAATCTTTTTCCAACATGGGACGCAAACCCACAACCTTGAGATTAAGAATTGTTGGATTCCAACCTCAGCTAGCACAGCTGACAAACAAGGGTATCTGTAGCAGGGGTCAGCAACCTAAGGCCCGTGGGCCACAAGCAGCCCCCGGGGGTTGTTTAACCGGCCCACAAGATGCCCCTGAACTGAGCTGCCCACTCGGCGAGCCCCCGCACGCTGCGCTAAACTGGTGCAGCGCAGTGTGGGGACTCGCTTTCGTGGCACCGGAAATCACATCTGTGCAGACGCTGAAAATTGTGTCTGCACAGATGCAGGAAATCGCGGGCGCGCACTCTCACACACGCACGCGATCCAGGCCACAGAGGGATCTCCGCTGGAGTGAACCAGCCTAGGTACCATATTTTTCGCTCTATAAGACGCACTTTTTCCCTCCTAAAAAGTAAGGGGAAGTGTGTGTGCATCTTATGGAGCGAATGCAGTCTGTGCAGCTATCCCAGAAGCCAGAACAGCAAGAGGGATCACTGCGAGCACTCCTTCTCGCTGTTCTAGCTTCTGGCTTAGCTGCATGAAGCCTCTTTAGGGCACGGGGAGCCTTCATCCCGCTGCCCTGAAGAGGCTGCGCAGCTATCCCAGAAGCCAGAAGAGCGATCCCTCTCGCTGTTCTGGCTTCTGGGATTCAGAATATTTATTTTTTTCTTGTTTTCCTCCTCCAAAAACTAGGTGCATCTTATGGTCTGGTGCATCTTATAGAGCGAAAAATACGGTAAACCTTGCCAGCCCCTGATCTATAGATCCCCAGCTTTGCCATTCTTGGGTCATGGTTTCCTTGCCTGAGAGAGGGGGCTGACTCACACCCAAGTCTTCTGCCAAGTGTTCGAATCCAGCCTTAGACTCATCTCACATTCACCATCCGATTTCTGCAACTTCCATGTCCCTACGCGACATTTGCAGTGTTTTTGGATTCACAGCAGCAGCAGCAGCAGAAAAGGCCGCATTTGCCCCCCGGCAGCTGGTTTCAGTTAGGTCTCGAGACACATGAAAGCCAGCCGTGGTTTATTTTTAGCAGAGCCGATTTCGGAGGAAAGCCTTTTATCCTCCAGCCTGGTCATCCATCATGGCCTTTGAGGGTGGGGCCGCATCTCCAAATAGCTCCCACGGACACACACGGCAGTGGCAAAAACCACACTTCCTCCCAGGACGGTTCCTGCAAGACGGGCGCCTGTTGCGGTGAGACCCTCCAACAGCAGGGTTTCAAATCGAGCCTGGGCTTACTGAAGCTCAGTCCCCAGCACCCATTTTGGGCCCTATGATTTTGCGAAATGATAAGGAACACACAAGCCTTTGGTTCCATGCAGAGTTGGTGCACCCTTGTCATTGGAAAAGCCAGATCTCCCCTCCCAACACACAAACGCAACACATACACACACTTGGGTTTTAGGATAGTTGTCTCTAAGTCAACCTAGAGCCCCAGCGTTTTTTAATTTGCAAAATAAAATCCTACTTAGAGATAATTTGCAAAATAGAATCCTGCTTAAAATCCATTCCCTTTGGCTTCGGTCAGTTTCTCATTTTTCCAACCTTAAAATTCAGTTTCTCCTGCTTTAGCACCAACTTGTGTGGTTTGTTTAGGAAATCTGTACATGTGTTCATGCACAGCTCTAATATGCACGTTTTGTATGCATCTTTGCCTAGCATACACCGTTTGGGAAATGATTCTTCCTAATATAATGAGCTTTTGTATGTTTTTATATTTTATTTTTACAAATATCTGCAGTTTGGGGTGCAGGACTGAATTGTAACATTTGGAGGTGTGTCAATTTTGAAAAATCAATGTGGTTCAGGACCTGTTGTGGTTCAGGAAGTGTAAATTAAGTAAGTCTGAACTAATTCATCTCTCCTTCCTGATCACATTTATTCTTCACTTCATTCTGGGTTCTTTCAGTCACTTTAACACCAGTGTGTGTGTGTGAATCACATTCTGGGGACCTGATCTCTCCCCCAAAATTTTTTTGCCCCCCCCTCCCAAGACCCCACTGATTTTGTTGGAGGTGCCTCTATTTGAACTGATCCTATAATCATCAGTTTCATTTGGATATTTGTTTGGATATGTGGACTGCTCATATTAATATATATGCTTAATTTAGGATGGTTGATGGATTATTCTGATTGTTAATGTGAGCTGATGTCGGGTTTCTTTTCCCCTGCTACATTTGCAATAACGTACATAATCCCTTAGACGTTCCAACAATTAACAGAGGGCAGGACCCATATCGCTGCCATTTTAAGTTCCCACAATGCCCCACAAAGCACAAATACTTCTGGGGCATTGTGGGAAATTAAAATGGCCACCAGGCGCAGCTTTGTGGTGCTGTTTGGAATGCTAGGCCTGAAATCAATAAAATAAAATAAAATAAAAAATGGAGGAGGGGGGTTTTCAGGCATTCCTACGGTTGTTTTATTTCTTCTTTCTAGCTGTAGCCTTCAAAGTCGCTGCCTTAATACAAGAATCCAGTATGTCTTTTAAAAATAACAGCACTGTTCTTCAATACAAGCATTTATTTTAGGGAAGAAGAGCAACGTCGCAGAGTGAATCTATACGGATGGTTGGTGATTCAGTTGCTAGGGTGGCGGGTTCTTTGGTTTCTTTGACATTAAATGGTTAAAGGTGGTGGGGCTTCGTTTAAACAAATAGGGATCCAGTGATGGAAGTCTATTGCCACCTGCTGGGCACAACCTCTAAGAAACAATATCAAAGGTCAGGCTGCGAAATTCAACTTGGCTAACCCCAATTTAGTCCAACCACGAATCTCATAAAGAATAATCTCTTTCGCTTACGGATGAGAAGGGAAGCTGGCTCTCATCCCAGGGCAGAATCAGCACAGGGGCTTGGACTCACCCAGCAGACTCAGGCCACACTGCCTTGCAAGTGAAAATGCAATAAAGATTAAGATCATAGAATCACAGAATTGTAGAGTTGGAAGGGATCCCATGGAAAAAGAGCGAGGTCCCAATCAAAGAAGAATGGCAACTTAAACTGATGGAATACGCGCAGGTTGCAGATTTAGCATCTAGAATAAGAGAACAAGAAGAATGCATGTTTAAAGAAGACTGAAAAATGTTTACTGAATATATGGGTGAAAATTGTGTTTATTTAAAAACGCTGGTAGCATTAAGATAAATTCAACAGTGTAAGTAAGTTTTGATGGATGTAACCATGGATTACTGAATGGTTTAGTTCACGTCAAATGTGCAGGGATGTGTGGTATGCAAAATGAACCACGGAAAGAGAAGAAGGGAAGTCATGGATTTAAGGTTGTTTAAAGGAATATTTTGAAATGTAAATTAGAATATATATATATATATATATATATATATATATATATATGGGGGATCTCCAAGGGTCATCTAGTCCAACCCGCCCTTGCAATGCAGGAATCTTTTACCCCAATGTAGGGTTTGAACCCACAACCCTGAGATTGAGAAGCTAAGGCTCTACTGACTGAGCTATCCGAGCTGCCTTGTATTTCTCATTCCGCTTCACTTTGCAGCCTTGACAGAAGGGGCGAGGAGCCTGCGACTCTCCAGATGTGGTTGGACTACAACTCCCATCGTTCCTGACCATGGGCCATCCTTGCCGGGGCTAGTGGGCGTCCAGAGTCCAACAACGAAACAGCCCTCCATCCCTGCATTTAACAGAGACAGATTGCTTTGGAGCCGAGAGTGCTGGAGATGGACAGACCCCAAAGAATGCTATATGTGCACCAGCCAGTTCCCTTCTTAGGCGTGGGTCGCCTGAAGGAGGAATGGAAGCAGACTAAATCACAACTAGCAACCTTGGAGCACACACAGCACTCTCCCCGGGGACCCTGGGCTCTCCGAAGTTTGTGCATTAGGCGCTGCCTACCGTGACTGCCACGATGTGTGTGCAGCCTTCTGTGTAATGGGAACAGCCGAAACAATCCGAGACGCTCCAGCGCGTAACTAGGAGCTATTTGTTCCCAGCTGCCTGGAAATCCAGGGTCAGAAAACACAAGGCTGGCACAGCACAAACAAGAAAACATTGGTCTCCTGGGCCTGCTCACTCCGAGGTCCGTGAAAGAAAGATGGAGCAGCCAAACTTCTGCAGGAAAGCAAGGCCGATACAGAGGAAGCTGCCTTATCCTGTGTCAGATCCACGGTCCATATACATCAGTACTGTCTACACTGACTGGCAGCAGCTCTCCAGACAGAGCCCTGCCTGGGGATTAAACCTGCGACCTTCTGCATGCAAAGGAGGTGCCCTTCCACTCGGCTGCAGCCCTTCCCCAAACTATTTTCTCTTGAGTGTTGGCCTGAAGCATTTGTGGGAATGTTCAGGGTGGCAGGAGCGGACATATTGTTTATTAATATCCTTCCCAACTTGCACTAGCAAGTTCCTTTATGTAGCAGAGTTGTTGTTTAGTCATTTATTCGTGTCCGACTCTTCGTGACCCCATGGACCAGAGCACGCCAGGCACTCCTGTCTTCCACGGCCTCCCACAGTTTGGTCAAACTCATGCTGGTAGCTTCGAGAACACTGTCCAACCATCTCATTCTCTGTCGTCCGCTTCTCTTTGTGCCCTCCATCTTTCCCAACATCAGGGTCTTTTCCAGGGAGTCTTCTCTTCTCACGAGGTGACCAAAGTATTGGAGCCTCAGCTTCAGGATTTGTCCTTCCAGTGAGCACTCAGGACTGATTTCCTTAAGAATGGATAGGTTCGATCTTCTTGCAGTCCATGGGACTCTCAAGAGTCTCCTCCAGCACCATAATTCAAAAGCATCCATTCTTCAGCCATCTTTATGGTCCAGCTTTCACTTCCATACATCACTACTAGGAAAACCATAGTTTTAACAATACAGACCTTTGTCAGCAAGATGATGTCTCTGCTTTTTAATATGCTGTCTAGGTTTGTCATTGCTTTTCTCCCAAGAAGCAGGTGTCTTTTAATTTCCTGACTGCTGCCACCATCTGTAGTGACCATGGAGCCCAAGAAAGTAAAATCTCTCACTGCCTTCATTTCTTCCCCTTCCATTTGCCAGGAGGTGATGGGACCAGTGGCCATGATCTTCGGGGGTTTTTATGTTGAGCTTCAGACCATATTTTGTGCTCTCCTCTTTCACCCTCATTAAAAGGTTCTTTAATTTCTCCTCACTTTCTGCCATCAAGGTTGTGTCATCTGCATATCTGAGGTTGTTGATATTTCTTCCGGCAATCTTAATTCCGGCTTGGGATTCATCCAGCCCTTTTTATGCACAGCAGATAGCAGCTTGCAGGCTCATGTGAACCTCTCACTCTTACACAGTTCAATCTGTCTCAGATTGAATTGTACATTCCTGGTAAACTCCCTTGAATCCCTCTTAAAAGAATAAAGACGCCACAATCTTATTCAAAGTCAATAAAAGAAGTTTACTCACATCAGTTCACAGTTGGATTCCTGAAGAGGCAGACTTAGTTGCAAATATGTACATGTGAATCTACCCCATATGGGGGAATAATCTCAGTGCTTCTGCTAGCTGAGAGCTAGCAGAGCAGTCCTAGCTAAAAGCTGGTCCAACGAAAAAGGAAGCGAAAAAGAGGGAAGGGTGCTGCGTGACTCGTCCTTTTGTTACCTGGACAGTTAAGGCCACACCCACCTTCTACCACATACAAAAGGAAGGATGCTCCAGCCAGGAGGAACAGGAAGTTTCGACTGGCTGGACCAAACATTCCCTCGCATGTCTTCTCTAGCGTTACAAGGAATGTTGTACTTGACTGCCTCTCATGGATCACATCTCACAGCATTCTGGCCTGCGAACCGGCCCTATCATTGGGCAGAGGGAAGTGGCTACCTCAGGCAGCTGGTTTGGGGTGTTTTGTTTTTATGTCATTTCATGTTTTATTATTTTTGCCACCAGGAAGCGGGGGAGGAAGTGGGATTTCCTGCTTCAGGCGCCCAAACAGTGTGACCAGCATTAGATGCTAATAGTCCTGGTTAGTAATCCAGCTGCTGTGGGGTTTGTTTGTTTTTTTACTACTCCATTAGTAAAATATGAGTCTCTTAATCTCATGGTTGTGGGTTCGAGCCCCACACTGGGCAAAAAAGATTCCTACGTTGTAGGGGATTGGCCTAGATTACCCTCATGGTCCCTTCCAAAGCTACAATTCTATAATTTCCAAGTTGTCTTCAAGGACAGCCCCACATGCAACACAACACAGTAGTCTGGAAGGAATGGTGACAGAGCATGGGTGCTAATTTGTCCTGACCACTAGCAGAAGCCGACGGGGCTGTCAGGATCTCCGCTCGGCCAAGCTGATAAAGCTCATTTTCTTCCCCCAAGTCTTCAGAATCACCTCCTGACGTATAACGACCTGAGCCTTTGATAAGGCTCCAAGGCATGTTCCATTCAGCAGAGTTTACAGCACAGGAAAGAGACAAGAGGTTTGGGCTACATTGTAAAGAGTTTATTTCTAAGCTACGCAGTCAGAAAAGACATCCTCTCTCTATGAAAGCAGAGAGCAACTGGACAAAGAAACAAAGGAAACAGGAAACCACCAACGTCACATCCTGTCTCCTCTCCTGTGAGACTTCCAACAGTCTGGAAGCCCTGGAATGTAAACAGAGTCCTGTGACTCCAAGCAGCTGCTCAGTGGCAAAACAGAAACTAACAAGGGCATGGGGTGCTGTGAGATGATGTGTCGATGGACTGACTCAGTCCAAGGTAGTCAGGCTAATTCTCAGGTCACATCCACCAAATACACTCATATACCACTTTAACAGTCATGAAGCATGCTGGGAACTGTAGTTTGCTAAGGGTGCAGGAAGCTGTAGGTCGGTGAGGTCAGCACCCTTAGCAAACTACAGTTCCCAGGATTCTTCGGGGTGAGCCCTGACTGTTATCAGTGGTATCAGAGTGCTTTAAAGGCATGAGGTGGGCTTGATCACTGTCAATCTGGTAGGCTGGGTCACTCAAAAATTAGCAGGACCTTGGACAGATCCATACTAGCCATTGGAGTTATGCAGCCCAACTGAGCTTTTCCCTCTCCCAAGATCTGCTCCCTTGCTAAGAAAAAGTATTAAAGGAACCACGAATGAATTGGAACCATGTACTCTGTCGACACTCTTTCTGGGGGTGTGGCCTGTGTGACCAAGTGGACTTAGTTGGGGTACTGGTGGAGGGAGAGATCTGTTGGCATCCGTCCGTCTCAGGAGACAATGGAGGAGTGTGCCAAGCTGTTGGAAGGTTGCAGCGCCTTCTGTGGTGCAGAGACCAATACGGGAGAGACATGTTTTGTTGCAGCTGGGGCAGGTGAAGGCATACGGTTGTGCTTCTGCAGATACACCATGGCGTTCCTTCTCTCTGCGCTCCTCCCTCCTCTGGTCACTGCTATAAGCGTATGACTTAACTGCCCATCTCCAGGCACTGTGGTTGTCCACAAGAGATTCCCATGGGGCAGGGTTGATGTTGCCAGCCTTCTTGTCACATTTGTAGACATCTTTGAAGAGTAGAGTTGGTCTGCCAACAGGCCTGGTGCGGGAGGCAGTGGAAGACAGGGGTGCCTGGCGTGCTCTGGTCCATGGGGTAACGAAGAGTCGGACACGACTAAATGACAACAATCTTTACCTTTACCTTTAAGCCAGAGGTTATCAACCTTTTTGAGTCCATGGCTACCTTGACCAACAACATTCTTTCTGTGGCACCCCTGTGGGGCTCAGGATCCCAGTTATGTCACCCCTCGCCTGCAAAGCTGGCAGCCTCTCACCCTTTTTTGAACACTTTCCCTTGTGGAGGGTTCCCTTAGCCTCCTCTCCCCTCTCCTTGGGAGTCCTCTGGGCAGCCGCTGCTGCCACCCCTGGTCTCTGAGCTGCCCCCCACTGTTCCAAAGAGAGGTGCCTCCTCACACTGCCCCACAGGGGCCTGGGACTTGTCTGTCCATTCCCAAGAGCAAGGGCTGGTGGACTGGCTGGCTGGGCTCCCTCGCCCGCTTGCTTGCTTACTGGCGAACCAGCACCCCTTGGCCAGCCCCAGAGACACCATTCACCTGCGGAGCTTGTAGCCACACAAGCCTTTAGGAGGAAGAGACAGGAGAGGGTTTCAGAGGAGGGAGGGAAGGAAAGAGAGGCAGAGGTCAATGTTGTCCGCAGCACCCCTGACTATCATTCAAGGCACCCCAGGGTGCCCTGGCAAACTGGTTGAAAACCACTGAGGTAAGCAACCGATCAGCCTGACTTCAATCATAACACCCAACCACCCTTTAGAAATCCAGTACAGTGGTACCTCTGGTTACGAACTTAATTCATTCAGGAGGTCCGTTCTTAACCTGAAACCATTCTTAACCTGAGGTACCACTTTAGCTAATGGGGCCTGCCGCCGCACCACCACACGATTTCTGTTCTCATCCTGAGGTAAAGTTCTTAACCCAAGGTACTACTTCTGGGTTAGCGGAGTCTGTAACCCGAAGTGTTTGTAATCCAAGGTGCTTGCAACCTGAGGTACCACTGTTTATTTCTTAGTCCGGAAACCAATGCATTTCAACGGCCATTGTGTGTCCTTTGTTTAGGCTGTTCCCATCCTGGAGCCCAATACATTTTGCTGCCTGAGGCAGAGGACATTCCCAATGTGTCCATTCCCAATAAGCCTGCTAGTTAGCTCTTACTTCAACCCTGGAGTTGTGGCAGCATCCCGCACGGCACCAGAGGGCTTTCTCTAGTTTAGGGCAGATTGCAAACTATGCACTCACCCCTCCACATTTGCCGCCCGAAGCAGCTGCATCACTCTGCCTAATGGTAGGGCAAGCCCTGTCTCCAATCCTGCCCCCCCCCCGCTTCAGAATCTATTCAGTGACTTGGAAGACTGGTGGCAGTGGGGGAGACTTGCTGTGAATTATTTGCGACTAATTACTTCTTGCCTCTATTTTTGTCCTCTCGTTCTTCTCCACTCCCACCTCTTCCCCTTCCCCTGGGAAGATGCTGTCATCTCCGACTCTGATAAGGCGTTGTTGTTGTTTTCTCCTCTCCCTGTGACACGTCGATAGGGAAGCAGGCTAAAAGCGGATTTAATTATATATAGGGGGTGTTTTCCAAAAACAAAGCGGTGATGTATTGGCTACATACAAAGCTGTATCGGCTGCTTCACCCTCCTCAGATACAAAGCACTTTGCCATTCCTCGTGTTCCACATTACTGGAAAATGGCAAAGGGGAGGGAGAAAGTCACACAAACCACCTCCCCTGCGTTCAAGAGAGATCACAACAGATCTCTCAGCAGCAGTGGCGCTTTGGCGATCCCACCCTTCCCTTTTCCCAGAATAATCCCCTTCCTAGATCAGAGCAAAAGTCTATCTCAGCAGCCTTAGGGGCTAGCATTAAGAATTCCCGTTCCATTAAGCGAAGGGTCGTAGCTCAGTGGCTGTCAGAGAGCGAGCCGGCAGTAAATCACACTGTCAACGTCGGACTTAACTCTTTATTAGCAGAAACAGGATCTCCACAGACTCGGCTGAGTGTCAGGCCTAATGAGCACATGTGGTGGCCTGGGAGTCTGATTCAGAAGCTGAACCTGAGGAGTCCCAGCCTGCACAGGAGTCCCCGCCTCCAGGGCCGGCTGAGCCGGGGCAGGGGCTTGAATCTGAAGGGCCTGCACCTGTGCCAGATCCTCAGGAGCAGACACCAAATGTATCCACTCTGGCTCCGGAGGTGATTGAGGACCCATTGCCTGCAGGTATGCCTCTCCCAGCCCTGTCAGGGGAAGGTGAAGCTGCCCCTGGGTCCATTAGCCCTCCAGCCTCTCCTGAGCTGCAGAGGCTCAGGGCAGAGAGGCAGAGGGAACTAAGTTCTCTCGGGAGGAGTGCTCGCCTTAAGGCCAGGAGAGGCGGGTCACCTGTGGGCCGGGACCGCCCCTGGCCTCAGAGGAGATAAAGGCCAGTCAGCCCAGGTTGCAGGAGCAACGTCGTTGGAAACCTGTTTTTGCCAGACCCAGACCTGTTCTTCCAGAGTTCCCGACCACGCCCCGCTTCTTGCTTTGGACCCCGCTTCCCCCTTGGTGGACAGTCTCCAGACCCTTGAGCCAGGACCGGACTCTGACCACGCCTCACGGTAACCTTCCCCCGGGACCAGCACAGCGCAACAGCTCATGCCCAGTAGGTCTTATCCCATAAAAATCCTTTGCCAAGACTGCTCTGCCCATTTCAGCCCTCTTCTGGTTCTGTAAGGCAGGGGGGAATGAGGAAGAAGGGAGCTTGTCGCAGCAGGAGGGGGAGGCAGCTGTGACTCTTCACCAGCCTGACTCATCTCTGCCTCTTGGCCTCCCTTTTCCACTCACTGGCTTCAGCTTCTGCCTATGATTCTGGACTTCTCTCTGCCCCACACTCTCCCAGCTCACTAAGCCCTGTCACCTCTTCATCTTTTGACACTTCCTCCTCCCAGTCTCCTCCCTCTGACCACTCATCGTCATCCCACCACCATTCCCCAAGTTCTGAACCTCCTTCCCTTGCGGGTTTCCCAGCTGGTTCCTCCCACCGTTCCTCTGCATCCAACCAGTCCATGACAGTGGCAGGACATCTGCACTGCATTCAGAAGGTCACAGGTTCGAACCCTGGTGTCTCCAGATAGGGCCGAGAATGTTTCATTGCCATTGCCAGAAACCCTGGAGAGCTGCTGCCAATTGGAGTGGACCATGCTGAGCTAGATGGACCAAGCATCCTATCAGAATCCCAGAATCCTGATTGGCTGCTGTTATGTATTCAGTGGGGTCTGTGTTTGCCTGAGCTTCAGTCTGGACTAAGGCTTCTGAGCTCCTGTGCTCTGATTCGATACATGATGGCCAATCACAGAACATTTCAGGACTTGGACCTCTGCCATTGGCCTTTGAACTCTGAGTCGTGATTTGCAGCTTGGAAGTTTAGACAGCCAATCACGTTGGGAGTGGGAGCGGCCCAGGCTTTTCAGAAATGTATATAAGCAGTTGCTTTGTCCCTGTTCCCCAGTTATGTAGTTCAATAAAGGTTCTTGCAGTTATCACTGTGTCTTGTCTACACTTCAGCTTCAGTAAGAATTCCCTTCCTAGGCCAGAGCAACCAGGATGGGGGACTGTGTGTTGAGGTTCCTGCATTGCAGGGGGTTGGACTAGATGACCCCTGGGGTCCCTTCCAATTCTATGAGAATAGAGGATTGTGCTCCTAAATATTATAATAATAATAATGATGATGATGATGATGATGATGATGATGAACTTTTATTTACTTCCCGCCCTCCCCGGCCGAAGTCAGGCTCAGGGCGGCTAACACCAGATATATAACATTAGTATAAAATCAAACAACAATCAAATTACCTCCTAAAAACAGTTCAAATCAAATTACAGTCTAATTGGATGGCTTTCCGCATCTGCCTTTCGGATAAGAGGATAAGAGGACTGTCTTCTGGAAAGTAGGAGCCAGTTCACCCTAAAGAAGACCTCGAATTATGAGATGTGCCGTCCTTTCTGACATGTTAAACCTCAGATAGAGAGGTTCGGAGTCAGAATGGAAAAGCACCAGGGCCATGCAAGCAATCAAATGCGATCAAATGTAGGCTTTTCTGCTTGGCTGCAAAGCCTGAAAAGTGATCAGACCCGACATGGACAAAACCAGGTTCCGGCCGCACAGATCATTAGGAGAGATGGGATCTCAGAGACACAAACATTGAGGTAATTACACACAGGGCTGTTCTTCAGGCAAGGGGAGAGTTTGGCTTCCTATCCTTCCATCCATTAGCGATCTCTATTTCCGGCAGCCCGGAGGCATGAAGAGCCATGTCCCCTGGGCAGGGGCAGAGTCCAGGGGAAATGCTCACTTGATGCGCAAGAGAGAGATCAGCCTTTGTCGATCTCATTGCTTGGGAAAGCAGAGAAAGAAAATCAGCACGATTGTATCAGAAGTTCAGAAGGATGTCCCCCGTCAAGACTTCCCTCAGCTCCTCTCTCTGATTTCTCAGCACATGTTATTCTCTGCATATTGTAAAATTATATAAATCCTTATATTACCTATCTACCATATTATCAATCAATAAATTTGTGGATGTTTATTCAAAACCTGCCAAGGAGTCCAGTTCATTTTGTTGTCTTTTTAAATATTTTAAATACTTTGTAAAAAGTTCCCACTCTTCTTTAAAGTCACAGTTGTCCTTATCTCACAATTTGTATGTCGGTTTCGCCAATTCTACATAGTTCACTTGCCACTGTTCCTTTGTCGGGGTTTCCTCATTCTTCCATCCTTGTGCTTTCAAGACTCTTGCTGCTGTTGTAGCATCATGAATAAATTCTTTGTTTTCCTTGGCAGGTCTTGTCCTACAATCCCTAACAGAAATGCTTCTGGGTTTTTTTACAAATGTCATTTTAAACATTTTCTTCAATTCATTATATATCATTTCCCAAATTTTTTTAATTTCTCTGCATTCCCACCACATATGATAAAAAGTCCCTTCCTTTTCTTTACATTTCCAACATATGTTTGACCCGGTTTTGTACATTTTGATGGGGAAAGGGGGGGAATAATGAATATGATATGTTTTGAGATATTGTTATGTTGAAATTGTTAATAAAAAACTTTATATAAAAAAAGAAGTTCAGAAGGACAGTTTGGGGTGGAGCAATTTTTTCCATGCACCCTGTCGCCATCCCAGATTTTGCACAGCTGTGGGCCAAAGTAACCCCTTACATGTGGAAGAAGGGTGAACACTGTTTCCCTTTTGTTTTCTATTCCACATACAAACACACACACACACACACACACACACACACAGAGGGAGGGAGGGAGGGAGGGAGGGAGGGAGGGAGGGAGCGAGCGAGCGAGCGCCACAACCAGTTCACAGCTTTTGCAGGGAGAGTCTTTACATACTTTTTTTAAAATAACATTTTATTGATTTTCCAAAAATAACAAATAAATAAATAAATCATAACCAAATTTTTAAACCACAGGGTTTTTTTGGTCGATTTCCCTCCACTATCCCTCTTGGTTCCATTGCAATATGCTTGTTCATGCACGTCCATAAAACCTTATATCCTCAATGATCCAATTTTAAAACCTTCTCCATCTTATTACAAGTGACTTTTAAAAGTTATACTAATGTAAAAATCTATACCCAAAGCTTTTTAAAAATATGCATTAAACATTTCCCCCTTTTTGTAATAATTTGTCCTGCATAATTCAATAATTTATTTTGCCAATCTTCTTCTTTATCTTCTTCCTTTACATCTTCACATACAAAAAGTGGTCATATTGATTCATTGCCCGCCAAATCCACAGTAAAACAAAAACCTCTGTCAAGATCATCTCAGCAGCTTCACCAAATAAGTGATTGAGCTTTTCAAGTTCTCCAGATCTCCCCATCGGACAGGGTGCTAAAAATAACAGGATGTGGGGGGGGAGAGAAAAAAATTTGGGCAATTGTGCAAACTCCCCAGATCTGTCTATAGAACCATAGAACTGTAGAGTTGGAAGGGACCGTGAGGGTCATCTTAGCCCAACCCCAGTGGCGTAGCGTGGGGGGTGCCAGGGGTGCCGGCCGCACCGGGCGCAACATTTGGGGGGCGCGTTTGGCCGGCCCTCCTCGAGGAAGCAGGAACCCCACTGTCCTCGGACCTCCTCCGAAGGCTGGCAGTGGGGCGGAGAGACCTCCTCCCGCCGCCAGCCTTCGGAAGGCTGCTCCAAAGCCTGGTGGTGGGGCGGAGAGACCTCCTCCCACCGCCAGCCTTCGGAAGGCTGCTCCGAAGCCTGGCGGTGGGGCGGAGAGACCTTCTCCCCGCGCCAGCCTTCGGAAGGCTGCTCCGAAGCCTGGCGGTGGGGCGGAGAGACCTTCTCCCCGCGCCAGCCTTCGGAAGGCTGCTCCGAAGCCTGGCGGTGGGGCGGAGAGACCTTCTCCCCGCGCCAGCCTTCGGAAGGCTGCTCCGAAGCCTGGCGGTGGGGCGGAGAGACCTTCTCCCCGCGCCAGCCTTCGGATGGCTGTCCTGAAGACTTGTGGTGGGAGCAGTGGCGTAGCGTGGGGGGTGCAGGGGGGCCTGCTGCACCTGGCGCAACATCTGGGGGGGGCGCGGAAGAGACTCGAGTGCTAAAATCCACGGGTTAGGGGGCGCAAATTACTTGCCTTGCCCCGGGTGCTGAGAACCCACGCTACGCCACTGCCCAACCCCCAGCAATGCAGGAATCTTTTGCCCAACAAAGAGTCTCATACTTTACCGAATTGGTGGTTTGAGCCCAACCAGGGACAGCCGTGGGCAGAATTCCTGCGCTGCAAGGACTTGGCCTAGATGCCCTCAGGGTTCCTTCCGACACTATCGATTCTATGATCTTTAATAATGCTTTCCAGCAGTTTTCCCAGAACAGGTGTTAAGCTAATATACCTGTAGTTTCCCTTCTGGACCCCTTATTTAGGAACTGGTGTTATCTGGTCCACTTTGCAGTCCTCAGGTCTGAAGGCTGATTCTGTGGAACAAGTTACATATTTTCCAAAGAAGACCAGCAATTTCACATTTGAGTTCTTTAAGAACTCTAAGGTGGGTGCTATCCAGACCTGGTGATTTGTCCTTGTTTTCATGTTCCCTTCCCTTGGGTTCCCTTCCAGGGAAAAAAGTTAGTCCAGGGACAAAGAATGGCAAGTACAATGGTACCTTGGGTTAAGAACTTAATTCGTTCTGGAGGTCTGTTCTTAACCTGAAACTGTTCTTAACCTGAAGCACCACTTTAGCGAATGGGGCCTCCTGCTGCTGCCGCGCCACCGGAGCACAATTTCTATTCTCATCCTGAAGCAAAGTTCTTAATCCGAGGTACTATTTCTGGGTTAGCAAAGTCTGTAACCTGAAGTGTATGTAACCCAAGGTACCACTGTATTTCCAAAATGTGCATAACACACTTGAATACAGATAGATAGATAGATAGATAGATAGATAGATAGATAGATAGATAGATTCATAGTACTTGACAGGAGTGGAACTAGGATTCAGGAGTCCCTAGCTTGCGCTGTCCAAGGCTATTTCACTTCATCCATCACAACAATACACACATTAAAAAAGGATCTTTGATGTTCAGGAGAAATGAAAAAAAATCATAAAGCGTTTCTGACAGGTGGGTATTGACATGCCAGTGCCACTAGGGGGCAGAGCACAAAGGGGACAGAGGTGTTGTGTCCTCCTATCGGCAAACAGAAACATGCAAGTGGGGCTTCCAACAGAATTGTTACGAGGAGGAATGCTCCTGTTCAGGTTTCCAGACTGTTCATTCCCATCACCGGCATTCCTCTATTTCTCCAGCACCCCAACAGTCAGGCTTCATCTGCACACTGCATTTAAAGCAATAATACCGTACCACTGTAAACAGTTGTGGCTTCCCCAAAAAATCTAGGGCAACCCAATCAGATGGGGAGGGTACAAATAATAAAATTAATTTTGTTGTTGCTGCTGGTGGTGGTGGTGTTGAGAGTTAAGAGGAGACCCTATATCATTCGCAGAGCTATGGTTCCCTGCGGACTCTGGGAATTGTGAGGGCCTCCTCGCAACCCTTAGCAAACTACGGGATTCTTTGGGAGGAAGCTTTGGCTGTTTAAAGTGGTATGATTCTGCTCTAAATGTATAGTTCAGATGGGGCCTCAGTCATGCCTCCGGAGCATACTCTGTTCTCATTGAGTTAGGATTGTTTTTCTTTAAAATACCGTATTTTTCGCTCTATAAGACGCACCAGACCACAAGACGCACCTAGTTTTTGTAGGAGGAAAACAAGAAAAAAAATATTCTGAATCTCAGAAGCCAGAACAGCAAGAGGGATCGCTGCGCAGTGAAAGCAGCAAGCCAATTCTGGCTTCTGGGATAGCTGCGCAGCCTACATTTGCTCCATAAGACGCACACGCATTTCCCCTTACTTTTTAGGAGGGAAAAAGTGAGTCTTATAGAGCAATAAATACGGTATATTTTGTACTTCTGTAAACCTTGCAGTTGCCCCAAGCCCTGCTGTTATCCCTTGTGTGTGAGAAAATGAGATCTGCCTCTCCCTAGCTGCCCACCTGTCTCTTTCACACACACACACACACACACACACACACACACACACACAAACTTGCATTTCCTAGACGAGAATTCAAGGCCATTTAAAATTCCCTAAAATAGCAAAGCGGGCCATTTATAACGAAGTAGCAATCAATACGTTGCGCAAACACACACACTTTCCCAAGCAGTGAGAAGCTCAAAGGCTGCTGATCTGAGTTCCTTTCGGATGGGAGAGCACCAGAGACGGCGGGTGCCTTTGAAATATTTGCTTTATTTACCGCAGAGGGAGAAGTGGAGGCATTTGTACAACACAGGCAGAAGATCCTCACTCCAGGAGCAAACAGGGCGTTGTAGCCCGTCTTCCAGAGCCTTCTAAATTCCTGGACAAGATCAGAAGCAGAATTGACAGCTCAGATTTTAGGGATTCGTGCCTGTGCAATAACAGTTTTGTGGAGATTAAGGGCTCCTTCGAATGACCTGCTTATGGAGCGTTCATCCTGATTTGCTTGCACACAGTTTACAAAGAAATTGCACCATGCCTGTGCTTTATTGAGAAAACATGTTTGCAGGGAGGATATAAGATACTGAGCATTCATCCTGATTTGTTTGCGCAGAGGCTGTTAAGTTGTGGGTGAACATATCAGACGACACAGCGATTCTTGAAACAGCTTTTGTTTATTCACAGGCCAGGACAGAACTGAACTAAAGGGTTCAATCAGCCTGCTTATATAGAGCTCCAGTACAACGTTACTGTAACAACTTTCTAAAACTATCCAATCACTGAACGTCACTTTCGATCCCTTATTTGCATAACTATCTACAGTATCCCCCTGCTGGCCCAGGGTGAGAACTTCAGTACATAACAGAGGCAATATGTCTTTGCACCCCTCAGTCATTACCCCACACTTTTCAGTGTATCTCCCCACTTTCCTAATCACAAATAGGCTGGTGGGGGGGGGTAACTGGATTTGATGTGCCAGAGCAACAAACACTTACCCCCATATATGCCCACTCAACCACTTCAATCTGTGGAACGGGCACTGATTCAGGTGCCACAAAATGCTTATTCCACACTTGTAAGGAATCCATCTTTTAGTGTGGCAGCAGCTAGACTTTGGAACTCCCTGACTCTTGGCACCAGGCAGCGACCTTCACTGTAACCTTTTCAGCTCCTGCTTAAAACATTTTTCCTTAGACAAGCCTATGCAGATATGCAGAAGTTACATGTGCTACGTTTCTTTTTTAGCCACTGTTGGTTTTAATCACCTTCTGAATATTTTCAAATACTTGTTTTAAAATGTTCCTTTAAAAAAAGTATTTTTTATCGTACAATACAGTCACTGCAAAGAACAGAACAGACCCTCCAAGGGCCCCTTTTGTTTCAGGGACGGTCCTGGATTTACAGAAGCCATCCTGGTTTCTGATCTGATCCCAAAATGTCCTGCTTTTCCTTAAAGGTAAAGGTAAAGGGACCCCTGACCGTTAGGTCCAGTCGTGGCCGACTCTGGGGTTGCGGCGCTCATCTCGCTTTATTGGCCGAGGGAGCCGGCGGACAGCTTCCGGGTCATGTGGCCAGTATGACTAAGCCGCTTCTGGCGAACCAGAGCAGCGCATGGAAATGCCGTTTACCTTCCCACCAGAGCAGTACCTATTTATCTACTTGCACTTTGACGTGCTTTCGAACTGCTAGGTTGGCAGGAGCTGGGACTGAGCAACAGGAGCTCACCCCATCGCGGGGATTCAAACCGCCGACCTTCTGATCGTCAAGCCCTAGGCTCTGTGGTTTAGACCACAGCACCACCCGCATCCCTGCTGTTCCTTAGGACATTCCTATTTAACTGTTCATACCTTACAGTTTTATTTTATATATTTTATATATATTTTCTAAAGCCTTTTGAGGTTTTTCTTGCAATCAAGCAGCATATGCATTTCACTAAATAAATAAAAGAAATCGCACAGACCTAAATATCTGGTGCAGTGGTACCTCGGGTTACATACGCTTCAGGTTACAGACTCCACTAACCCAGAAATATTACCTCAGGTTAAGAACTTTGCTTCAGGATAAGAACAGAAATCGTGCTCTGGCGGCGCGGCGGCAGCAGGAGGCCCCATTAGCTAAAGTGGTGCTTCAGGTTAAGAACAGTTTCAGGTTAAGAACATACCTCCAGAACGAATTAAGTACTTGACGCGCGGTACCACTGTATGCGATTGGAACCCCTCCTGCAAAACAAAGTTTTTGAAGCAATAAACCAGAAAACACTAGATGGCGCCATTGGCAAATGCTTTCGTTGAACCGTCCGCTTCCTATTTGAGACAGAATGTTTTTTTTAACAAACAAACAAAAAACTAGGTGCATCCTAACAACTGCTTTGAATGTGCCTAATTTAGCTGCCGCAGTGCAAACAGATCAATGCTCTGCTGATTTTGAGCAATGCCATGTCGGGCTGTGAGCAAGCGATGCCTTTTGGAAATGCACTGATATTAGGAAGGCAGCAAAAGAAACATGACGATCCCTTGGGTCAGCTGTTTCTATTTCCCCCAAAGACTCCCCCCTCCCAGTAAACGTAACCTTCAGTAAACATAACCCTCAAACCAAGGGCTGCTGTGGCCCAGTATACCTGAAGGAGCGTCTCCACCCCCATCGTTCTGCCCGGACACTGAGGTCCAGCTCCGAGGGCCTTCTGGCGGTTCCCTCCCTGCAAGAAGCGAAGTTACAAGGAACCAGGCAGAGGGCCTTCTCGGTAGTAGCACCCACCCTGTGGAAGGCCCTCCCATTAGATATCAAAGAAATAAACAACTATCTGGCTTTTAGAAGACATCTGAAGGCAGTCCTGTTTAGGGAAGTTTTTAAAGTATGATGTTTTATCGTGTTTTTAATATTCTGTTGGGGGTTGCCCAGAATGCCTGGGAAAACCCAGCCAGATGAGCGGCATATAAATAATAAATTATTATTATTATTATTATTATTATTATTATTATTATTATTATTATTATTATTATTAGACCATGTACAAACAAACCTCAGTTGTTGCTTTTGCTGTCGCAGATTATTCCGAGTTCTTTCCTTGATACTTACTCGTTCATCTCTGTACCCTGGGACTCTATTCTGTGCCCCACACAAGAAGGGACTGTGTGTTTCCAGTGGCGTAACGTGGGTTGTCAGCACCCTGGGCAAGGCAAGTAATTTGTGCCCCCTAACCCATGGATTTGCGCCCCCTAACCCTAACCCCCAGATGTTGCGCCCAGTGTGGCCGGGGCCCCCTGCACCCCCCACACTACGCCACTGTGTGTTTCAGATACCTGACTGGCTTCAAAACAGAATTCAGCCTGAGTTTCAGAAGACCAAAACATCAACAGTGTTAAACGGGGTAAATGCCTTCCCCCAGGAAAACGAGCATCCACAGTGCACTCGAGGACATATCTAAGCGGGGGGGAAATCAAGGAGGTAAGTGACAAGTCAACCAGATGATCATCGCTTTAACCAGCGTCCCACAGTCTCAAAAAGGCAGCAGAGACGTGCAGCTTCCATTTCTGCATCTCAATTATAGCCCATGAACGGCTTCCAGGTGGCAAAAAACAACAACAGTCCATTGATTTTGCTTTGCCTTTGGCCAATTTTTATACTGAACGTCAGTTTTTCCCTCCCAGAGCAAAATGATTTAATAGTCTATGGAGCCATAACTCAAAAGTCCATTTGTCTGCTGGTTTCCAACATTTTGCAGTTTCCAGGCATGCTGCTAATAACAAAAAAGGGTATTAATGTTTTATATACCAGGTCTTCATTTCCTCCCTTCTCTTTTCTCACTAGAAAAAAAACAAAAACAGAACAGGTTAAGTTTTACTCCGAGTCGACCCATTGAAATCAATGTACCTCCTAATGGTTCAGCAATAAAGTTGCTGGCACATTTGCAAAGCTAAGCAGGGTCCAGTATGGTTTCAAATTGGATGGGGACCATGTGCTGAGATTTCCTGCATTGCAGAGGGTTGAACCATATGGCGCTCAGGGTCCCTTCCAATTCTATAATTCTATGACTAGGCGGCCCATTGGCTTGATCCAACTGGCTCTTCTTGCATTCTGGAACTGGGTTGTCTCACATTCACGCTACCTGCACATTTGAGCTGCTTCCTGGCTTCCTTCCTGTCCTCTGAAGCAGAGAACCAGCCTGTTCTGGGCTGAAACCACACCATACAAGGATCTCTCCATAGCAGCATCCCAAGCAGACACATTCCAAAGGAGTGATGCATCGTTTTGACCCAGAAGCTGTGATTTCATTTCTAAAAAGAGATGCTGAAACCCACCAGCTCCATTAAACCCTGAAAGCTCTGCATAAATACAATGAGGTTCTTGGTAAAAACAAGATCTCTTTCTGCAGTGTGTGGACCAGGGAGGAAGGTTTATTAGGGCAAACGGGGCCCTGCCCTACCAACGGCCGTCGGTCCTCATTCTTGCCTCACCTGGCTGCCTTCTTCCTGGAGAGATGCCACCTGCCCTACTCAGTTAGAAAGAACAATATTGTGCTCCTCCTGGAGTAGCTTGTCCACCTTTGGCTCCCCGTCCCAGACTCAGCTCTCAGCTGTGGCTCCTAGAAGCTGCCAGCATGCGGCAGCAGCCACACCATGGGAAACGGCTTCGGCTGGCCGGCTAAACCAGGAGAGGGTAGCCAATGGGTCTCCAACCCTCAATGAGAGGGATTTCTCCTGCATGCAAGGACAGGCTCCAGCAGATTGAGCGGAGAAGACCAATAGAGCCAGTGTGGTGTGGTGGTTAGGAGCAGTGGACTCGTAATCTGGTGAACCGGGTTCGCTTCCCCGCTTCTCCACATGCAGCTGCTGGGTGACCCTGGGCTAGTCATACTTCTCTGAAGTCTCTCAGCCCCACTCACCTCACAGAGTGTTTGTTGTGGGGGAGGAAGGGAAAGGAGAATGTTAGCCGCTTCGAGACTCCTTCGGGTAATGATAAAGGGGGATATCAAATCCAAACTCCTCCTCTTCTTCTTCTTCTTCAATAGTGGGTTCAGTGGTCAAGAAGGCAGTTTCTGCGCATGCTGCAGAAGGAAGTGAGGAGCAAGTGGGGCTTGTCCACCTGGGAAGGGAGCCCATCCAGGAAAGGAAAAGCTCTGATCCTCAACCTCCTCTGTCTTGTGGGATATCTTCGGGAGGAGAAACATCTCAGGAGTAAGCACTACGCAAATCCAGAGTGGAGTCCCTAAGACAGTTGGATGGCGCCTTGTACGCTTCCTTCTGGCAACTCCTGCAGCCCAACTGGTCCCGAACGTCTTGCTCTGCTTTCCTTTGGACCACATCAGCGAGGCCGAGAGGGGGCAGTCTTGTCATCTAAGCAGCCCAGGGCTGCCATACACACTTGCCCAGGTTTGTGCACCAGGGATGCTGCTAACACTGTGGTTTGACTTTACCGCTCATTTTCTCTCGAGACCAGGGGTCAGCAAACTTTTTCCACTGTCCCTCAGACCTTGTGGGGGGCCAGACTATATTTTTTGGGGGGTGGGGTGATGAACAAATTCCTATGCCCCACAAAAAACCCAGAGATGCATTTTAAATAAAAGGGCACATTCTACTCGTGTAAAACCACGCTGATTCCCGGACCATCCGTGGGCCAGATTTAGTAGGTGATTGGGCCAGATCTGGCCCCCGGGCCTTAGTTTGCCTACCCATGCTCAAGACAGATGGATGCCAACAACTGCAAGTTAAATTATCGAGCAGTCTATGGATGTTCGCAATGCAGCATGCAGGCTTTGGCGTTACACAGAACTCTTCTTTTCGGCCAAGATCTGGGTAACATGGTCACATTGCAGTCATTGATGGAGACCATCTGTCCAATGCAGGGGTGGGCAAACTTTTGTTAATCTCTTAGGGGTATCTGCTGGTGGTGGATGGGATTGAACCCAGCGGTGGGTTAGGCATAGCTGTCAACCGTCCTTTATTTGGCGGGAAACTCCCTTATCCCAGCGCTGTGTCCCGCTGCTGTCCCTTATTGATGATGTCCCTTAAATTTCCCGGGTTTCAAAGGAAGCAGGTCCTCTCCCTCCCTCCTTCCTCGACCCCCGGGAGCCCCTCCCCGCTGGGACTGGCGGGAGCCTCGGGCCCTTCCGCCGCCATCCTTCTCGCGGCCGCCGAACTGAGCATCTCTGCCTGGGACCTCCCCTCTGCCCGCCGCCGCTCCCGCTAGGCCGTACTGTGGCTGTGCCGCCGAAGGACCCAGATGAGATGGGCAGCCTGGTGTGCTCTATGAATTGCTGAGGAGCCTTGAGGGGAGAGCGAGGGCAACTACAGAGAAAGCAGTTCAGAGAGAGGAGGAGGAGGAGGAGGCGCAGGCAGCTGTTCCAAGGGCTAACCATAGAGGGGGAAAGTGGAGGAAGGACCGCAAGCGCTTCTCCCATAGATTTGTAGTGGTAGACTAGCATAGATGGTCTGATCTGCGGGTTTACTTCAGGCGCTATTTATTCCCCCCCCCTTCCTCCCGCCCCGCCTGATGGAACTGAGAGCTGCAGATGGAGCACGAGAGAAAAGATAAAGAACTGCAGCAGCATCTTCGTAGCTTGGACTTCATTTTGCGCGAAAAGTGTTTGCTGCTTGTAGTTATTTAATTGCAGTGTTTCATCAGCTGGTGTCTTGAGCAGCAACCTCTGGAAACGAAGGGCTAAAAAGCGGCGCTGCTCTCCCAAATGACCTGGTCCCTTTTAACTTGGTATTTCAGCTGGTTGACTAAAATCCCTTATTTTGGCTGCCGATCCCTTATTTTCGAGGCTGCTGGTCCCTTATTTTCAAATCTGTAAGTTGACAGCTATGGGGTTAGGCCAGAACTAAAAGGGACCAAGGCCATTCCCCACCCTCTTTCTGCCACTTCTCTCTCTCTCTCTCTCTCTCTCTCTCTCTCTCTCTCTCTCTCCCTGCCCTGGTTCCCTTTTCTTGATGCCAAGCAAAGCGTGGGAAGAGGAACAGAACACACTTGCCAGAGGTCTGACTGAGAACGTGAAGAGTGCTTTAGAAATTAGTCCACCAGCCGCTTGAAACTAGTCCAAGAGCCACAGGCCACCCACCTCCTGGTCTAATGGCAGGCAGCTGCTATAAAATCCTAGAAGTGCAGCGATGGGGTCTCAAGGGTCATCTAGACCAACCCCCTGCAAGGCAGGAATTGCAGCTAATCACTTGGCCGTTTCCTGAGTCCTGCCACCTGCCACCACTTCAGATCCGGTTATCAGGCAGCTTCATATGCTCAGCTTGGATCAGGATCCTAGAATCACAGAACGATAGAGTTGGAAGGCTCATCTAGTCCAAGCTGGAATCTCAGCTAAAGAATCTCTGACAAACAGTGATCCAACCATTGCTTTAAAAACTCCAATGAAGGAGAGTCCATCGCCTTACAAGGGCTTCAAAGAGCTCTTACGTGTCAACCTCCTTCTTAAATTGTGCTGCCCAGAATTGGACACTGTATTCCTTTTTTATATATACTAATTTTATTGCTTTTTCATTTTTATCATAATCACAGTTTCAATACATAATACAATAAATTCAAGCATTGCTCTAGCAGAGCATCGGCCTCCCCCAGCTCCTCTTTCTGACTTCCATACATAATTACTTATTTCACGGACACAGCTGGAGTAAAAGGCAAAGGCAAAAGACCCCCGGACGGTTAAATCCAGTCAAAGGCGACTATGAGGTTGAGGCGCTCATCTCACTTTCAGGCCGAGGGAGCCGGCATTTGTCCACAGACAGCTTTCTGGGTCATGTGGCCAGCATGACTAAACCGCTTCTGGGGCAACGGGACACCATGACGGAAGCCAGAGTACACGGAAACGCAGTTTACCTTCCCGCTGCAGCAATACCTATTTATCTACTTGCGCTGGTATGCTTTCAAACTGCTAGGTTGGCAGGAGCTCACCACATCGTGGGGATTTGAACTGCTGACCTTCCCAATTGGCAAGCCCAAGAGGCTCAGTGGTTTAAACCACAGCAGTGACAATCAGTGTCTGGGTGGAAATCGCTGAAGTATCCTGGAAAGTCCTGACGTATGGCAACCCATGTCAGAAGTGTAGATTTTGGCGAATTTCTTTAAAAATGTCTCAAAAGCTTCAAAGGCTTAAGAACGTTTGTGTCTGGATTTTCACTTCTTGAAAAATGGCAAACCTACCCCTGGATCCCACAGGGCTCTGCCTTGCTCTTGTTTTGGGGGTTGGGGCTAGGGTAATCTACACCAGAGCTTGAGTTCAGTCCATGTGGGGTGGGTTAATGGGAGGTCTGGGAAGGGGAAGTCTTCTGGACAGGGTTAAATAACTAACCAGAAGATGGGGAAAGGGAGTGGGCTCAGAGCAGGGGACACTGACAAGACTGGGAGGAGCAAAGAAGAGAGCAGGAGACATAAATTGATGCACTTGTAGCTTCTGCAATGAGAGAGAGAGAGAGAGAGAGAGAGAGAGAGAGAGAGAGAGGAGACTGTGGGAGAAGCAGCAGCTTTCCCCCTCTTTTAAAACTCCCTTGGTTTTCTGATAACTGGCAAAATACAGTTTCGAAGGAGGAATCATCAGCCAGGCAAGATGGGCACTCTCAAACTACTCTTGGCTCTGATCTTCCTATCTTTGCAGATGTTTCGTTTCGAAGGGGAAGCAGTGGTTGTGCCAGCATCGCAAGAAGAGGAGGCCTCTTTGAGAGACCTAGCCCCCAAGGTAACTTTGGGTTACTCCTGGATTTGGGCACGGGAGGTATTTTGTGAGAGCACGGGCTTAACTGTGTCAACTTTTCTCTTTTTCCCCTCTTTTCTTTTTTGCCTTGTATCGCTTTGTTCCTCTACCATCGAAATTCTTTCGATAACACATTAATGCCAGCTCAGGGTCAAGTCCTATTGAAATCAGTGGGGCTCCCTTTCTCAAAGCGAGTGGGGTTCGGATCGCAGCCTCGGGGTTCGTGGTTTTAAAGAGACTGAGAGACTGAAGGAATGAAAGTAGTGGTGAATTTTTTGATGGGTGTATTTTACTGCAAATGTGGGGAAACAGAACATCGGGACTGCTAACATTCTCCCCTCCCCCCCAACCCCCCAGGATGATTTTTAAGTATTTAAATAGATTAATACATTAATCGATTTACTGAACAAATCAACACTCTGTGCAATAAGTTCTACACCTGCTAATATGCAAAAAAAAAAAAAAGAGATATAAGGTCAAATAATTATATATTTATGCTCCACTGTCTAGCATAATAGCCAGCAAGGTGGCTTACCAAAATTTCAAATTACCGGTATTATTTTCGGGAAGCCGGGAGTATGTAAATTATAAATAGGATGCTTTGCACAGTCAATTATGACAAGATAGACCTTTGTGCATGTGCTTTAAACCACTGGTGATGTTTCGTGTTGTTGTTGTTGTTTTTAAATTGTAAGCTGCAGTAAAAGTCCTCTGAGTGAAACTTGGGATATACAGTGGTACCTCGAGTTACAGACGCTTCAGGTTACAGACTTTGCTAACCCAGAAATAGTACCTCGGGTTAAGAACTTTGCTTCAGGATGAGAATAGAAATTGTGCTCCGGTGGCGCGGCAGCAGCAGGAGGCCCCATTCGCTAAAGTGGTGCTTCAGGTTAAGAACAGTTTCAGGTTAAGAACAGACCTCCAGAACGAATTAAGTTCTTAACCCAAGGTACCATTGTATGACTGTTTGAAAGAAATCGGTCGCTGTGTTTCACTCTGGCTGTGGTGTGCAAGGAGCTCTCCTGTTGACAGTCACGTAGGAAATAATCTTACATGCTAGGCAGCTGTGAAACACAAAAGAGGTCAACCAAGAGGTTGCCTTAAACCGTTTTCATCAATACAGAAGGTGGGACACTTTCGAGTTACAAGAACGCCTGATCAGGTGGATCAGGTGTGCTGTGCTGTTCGGAAGGTTACATACTTTGAACCCAGAACCAGTGCCTAACCATGCCTGGCACAAAACACAAGGCACAGAGGTACTGCGTACATTCCCTCAGTGATAAACATTGCATTTTGCTGCCCCAGGCTCTTTTGTACGAAATCCCCCTGCTTCAGGGCTGGAGAACATGTTATGTGCCATTTGCACCACCCATTAGAAACACTCTTGCGTCACTTTAACAGCCATGGATCAGCATCCTGGGAACTGCAGTTTGTTCCGGGTGCAGGCCTCACAGAGCTACAACTCCCAGCACCCCTCAAGAGTTCCCAGGATTCGCCTTGCCTTCTAAAGTGGTCCAAGAGTGCAGTGTGTGTGTGCGTCCAAATGTGGCTGGACTCCCAGTTCTTACTAGCTCCAGCCAGCATAGTCAATGGTCAGGTATGATAGGAGCTGACGTCCAGCCGTATCTCACGGGAGGCGCAAATTTAGCATCCATGTCCCACGGGGTCCTGTTTTGCAGATATGTTCTTGCCCCAGCTTAGAGAGCTAGAAGAGGCTGTGAGCACACAATTGTTCTGGCTTCCACTTGGCAGTGGCAACCCTGGATATCTTGTCTGTGTTACCAGAATGGCTAGATGCCTGAGGTTCCAGCTTTGCTGTGCCTCAAGCAGCAGCTCCACCTACAGAGATCAGCTTCCCTGGATCAGGTATGAGGGCACGTTCGTGCCATGAGGACTAGCGACTTGCTTCTTGAAAACATGGAGAACCTGTGTTTGCTGTGCGGATTCCAAGAAATAATCAGGAGGTGTGATCCTGGCCTCATTCCTTGGGGTGCTTCCCTAGAGTGGGTTCTTGCTTGCCTTTCAAGCTACTCCTCAGTCAAAATACCTCTGGCCTTTTCCAGGATGACCGTCTGCAGAGAAGAGCCTTCCAGGACTTTGCTGACTTGGTGAAGAGGGGGAAACTCCAGCAGTTCTACGGCTTGATGGGGAAACGGGCCAGAGGTGAGTAAGGACTCCTTGCAAGTCGGCCTTCTAGCAGAAGCCCCTTGCTTTGTTGTTGTTTTTTTTAAATAGATATTTATTGAAGTTTCAGAAATGATATAAAAAAGACAAACAAAACACAGACAAAAAAAAAACAAGTATAATTTTGATCGCTTATTTTCTTATACCTTACTTCGCTGACCTCCTCCTACCTCCCCTTTCTGTATTCCAATTTCAAATTATTTATTCAGCAAGTCCTCTTCCTTAATTTCATTTAGTTTTTAACCTTTTTTTTCTTTTAACTTAAACATTACTGCTATAAACCACTTAGCTTCTAAACCATCATCATTCTAACATTCATTAATTTTGCAGTGTTTCTCAGCCCTTCCTTCAATTTGTTTTTGATAACCTTATTTTCATTCAGAAGCCCCTTGCTTTGGGGCATTGTCTGTGGCAGGGAGTGCTCTGTTAGGGTGTCTAATTTTTCATTTTAAACAATGGGTGGGGATGCCTCAAGCCCAGAGGAGAACCTTGACCCTCCAAGTCTTGCTATGTGTCCCTCTGGATTCTCCTCAACCTCACCCCTTCTTCCCAAGCCATACCCCTCACGAAACCTGCCCTGCACCCTCCTTGAGAGAAGACTCTCCAAGTGTCCCTATTTTCCAGGGACAGTCCCAGATTTGCAGAAGCCGTCCCGGTTTCTGATTTGATCCCGGAAGGTGGACGTCCCTGTTTTCACCAGAGAAATGTTGGAGGGTATGGAGCGTTGTTTACAGTGGTACTTCAGAAGTTGAATGGAATCCTTTCCGGAAGTGCGTCCGACTTCCAAAACGTTCAGAAACCAAGGTGTGGCTTCCGATTGGCTGCAGGAGGATATTATAGTAATAATAACATACTTACATTCTTCCAAGATTATTTAAATCCTATATATCTTGAGTTAAACTTCCCTTCCACTCTTTCCATGGTTTCCTATATACTATCCTTTTAACTGCATTTTCTTACTCTGCCAAATTATTTTCGTTACCTTGCATAATCTTACGTTGTAACATCTACTGCCAAGTATTTTTTTCAACCTGTTATGATTATTTTCTTGCTATAATATTTTTCCATGTAATCCATATTGAGTGTTTCTATTATTTATTTATTGAATGTGTTTACCACCCTTTATCCACAGATCTCAGGGTGGTTTGCAACAGAAAAATATAATATATATATAAAAAATCCCACTCTGTTAATGCCTCAAGCTCACCAAGATGGAGGGGTATGTTTGTGTGTGGAAACTAGCCTACAAATATAATATTTCCATTCATTGCCCTGCATACTTTTGCCTCTGGGCTCAAACCTCTGCTGGCCTGTGGCCCTCAGAAGGCGATGCGGCCCTTGGGCTGCAAAAGACACACCCTCCCCCGTTTCAAGCCTACATCTGTACCTTTAACAGCCAACGGTTATAAATGAACCAAACCTTGCTTTCCTTGGCACCTCCATGCTGAGAACAGCTGTGCCAAATGAATCCCTGTCTTTACCTTCAGAAAGGGACAGTCCCAGATTTGCAGAAGCCGTCCCTGTTTCTGAGTTGATCCTGGAAAGTCCTGCCACAGTCACACTCTGCTCACTAAGCCCTGTTACCTCTGCTGCTTCTGACACCTCCTCTTCCCCGTCTTTCCCCTCCTTCTCCCTCCTACCACTCATCATCATCCCACCACCAGTCCTCGCATCCCACCTAAGGTTACCAGATTTTTTCCAATGAATCCGAGGACATTTTTCAACTGCAGTGGATTTTGTATGGGGACCGATTTATAAATAAGGGGACGTCTGGCAACCTTAATCCAACCAGCCCATGACATGCAGCCCTAACTGGAGATGGTCAACTCTGAGAACTTCTGCATGCAAAGTCAGATGCTCCACCACTGGTCTAGGACCAGGGCAAGATTTAGGTTTGATGAGGCCCTATGCTACTGAAGGTAATGGGGCCCTTTATATGTCCAGCTGTCCTTTGCCAACAACAAATTGTCACTGTTTTTTGTGTTGAATATATGCTGTATGGTAAATTATGGACCTAACAGGTATCTAAAGCCATTTGTACATAACAAAATATGTATTTTATCAAAGTAATTGATATAGAAATGAGCAAACCAGTGATATTTTAGGGAGCAGGCTAGCAGGCGGGGCCCATTACTTACCGTATTTTTTGCACCATAACACTCACTTTTTTCCTCCAAGAAAGTAAGGGGAAATATCTGTGCGTGTTATGGAGGGAATGCCTACGAGTGGCATGCCTACGGATTTTCCTCCTCTAAAAACTACGTGCGTGTTATGGTCGGGTGTGTGTTATAGAGCGAAAAATACGGTACATCACAGGAGACTACACAACACAAAACACTATTGCTGTATGTAGGTTTTATTTTATTTGTTTTTTACCTTATATTTTGGAAATGTACATCCAGGTTTTTTTCCTTTAATTTTTTGGGGGCCCCCCGAGAGGGAGGCCCTAAGCTAAAGCTTGTTTAGCTTATACGTAAATCTGGCACTGTCTAGGATCCATTCTGCATGCCAAGGTGCTCTTTCCACTCTGCTTTATAGGTATGTAGGTTTGTGACACGTAAAGTGGCCCTCCCCACTTTCTCTGGTATCCATAATTTTGAGGAGAGATGTCCAGCTTTCACAGGGAACAGTCAAGGTATGGTATATCCAGCAGAAGCACACCCAAAGGGGTGTCCCAAATACATTGCTTATGTTTGTGAACCATCTTCCTCCCCAAATGCATCTGAGAGTGGAAGTGCCTAATCTCTGTGCCAACCTGTGCCCCTCTCTTTGCCACCCTAGGGCACCAAGGAGAGATGTTTAGAGGGCTGATGGGATGATGGTGCTCCTCTTGAGGTGGGTTGAGACTGAGGGTCTCATTTCCCTACATTTCTTATCGTTTCCACCCCACCCAACCCTTTAATGCGTATATATATAAGACTCACTTTTTCCCTCCTAAAAAGTAAGGGGAAATGTGTGTGCGTCTTATGGAGCGAATGCAGGCTGCGCAGCTATCCCAGAAGCCAGAATTGGCTTGCTGCTTTCACTGCGCAGCGATCCCTCTTGCTGTTCTGGCTTCTGAGATTCAGAATATTTTTTTTCTTGTTTTCCTCCTCCAAAAACTAGGTGTGTCTTGTGGTCTGGTGCGTCTTATAGAGCGAAAAATACGGTGTGTGTGTGTGTGTGTGTGTGTGTGTGTGTGTGTGTGTGTGTACTCTGCCCTTTCCGTTGACAATTTCCAGGGAGTTTGTAATAAGCAATGAAAAGACAATAGCAACAGAAATTTCTGCTATGCGACAAAGTAATTCGATAATCACAAGTGTCTATCTGCTCAAAGAAATAATTTAATTTGTTTCCTTGTACAGCGGTACCTCGGGTTACATACGCTTCAGGTTACATACACTTCAGGTTACAGACTCCGCTAACCCAGAAATAGTGCTTCAGGTTAAGAACTTTGCTTCAGGATGAGAACAGAAATCGTGCTCCGGCGGCGCGGCAGTAGCAGGAGGCCCCATTAGCTAAAGTGGTGCTTCAGGTTAAGAACAGTTTCAGGTTAAGTACAGACCTCCAGAACGAATTAAATACTTAACCTGAGGTACCACTGTACTTAACCCGAGGTACCGCTGTCTTTGGGTTAGTAGTGGTGTTATTATCAGAGGCCGATTTGGGAGAGCGTTGACTGATTCTCCAGCACCGTAACAATGACTTACAACGGAAGGAGAGGCGGGGGATGGGAGGTTCCAAAATTTGGTGTTGCACAGGACCCTGCTAAAATTTGAAAGCACAAAGTCTGCCACTGGTTATTATGCTCCTAGTGATTAGATTGAATTTGTCTAAATAGGTCAAGCATTGTTGTTGTTATGGAGTTTTATTGAGAGCAACATCTTTGCCTCAGGCAAGACAAAAAATTACGTATTTTGTGTTTTTATTTTTTTGCTGATCCCCAATTTCTTCTCTTCTCCCAGAGCCGACACAGGAACGGTCAAGCAGAGAGCTACTTCCACCTTGGGCATCTTAAGCGAGATCTACTGCTTAGTACCATTTCCTCCTCTGCTCTACAGCCCCCGTGGATATTACGTCGCCTGTTTCTCCAGTAGCCAAGAATGGCAAACATTTTGTGTGTTTTACAGTTCCCATTATATCTCCTTCCATTGTTAAGCACCAGCCTGGTGGCATAAATGTGTTTGCGAATCTGTGGGCTGTCTTCGCTTTCTCTGCACCACATTCTTGTGAAATAAAGCAAAGATGGAGAGGCGGCAGGTTTAAAAAAGAAAAAAGTCCATCGTAGAGTTAGTGGCTTTAAATGGGGTTGGCAGTGGCGACTGGCGTTCATTGGGACTGGTCAGGTGACGAGCAGGTCAAGCCATAGCCAGTGACAGGTACAGTCAACTAATTCCAAGTTTTGTCTGCTGCCTGCTCCTTGCCAAGTTTTGCAAGGACTTGACTCAAAACCAAGAAGTTGGCAGATAATAGCCTTCGTCCCGCAGAACTAGTTGTCAGGTGGCAGATAGGTGGGGACAGATTGAGGTAGGTGCTCCATTGTCTCCATTAGACCACCCACCACTGGGGTTGAGAGTAGTAATTAATTCATTATTATTATTATTATTATTATTATTATTATTATTATTATTACTTATTCCCCACCCATCTGGCTTGGCCTCCCCAGCCACTCTGGGCAGCTCCCAACAGAATATTAAAAACATGATAAAACATCAAACATTAAAAACTTCCTTAAAAAGGGCTGCCTTCAGATGTCTTCTAAAAGTCAGATAGTTTATTTCCTTGACATCTGGTGGGAGAGCATTCCACAGGGCAGGCGCCACCACCGAGAAGCCCCTCTGCCTGGTTCCCTGTAACCTCACTTCTCGCAGTGAGGGAACCGCCAGAAGGCCCTCGGAGCTGGGGTCATGGGTTCGGGCCCTGTGTTGGGCAAGATTCCTGCATTACAGGGGGCTGGAGTAGATTACCCTCATGGTCCCTTCTAACTCTACAATTCTGAGATTCCAGCATGCAACCATCATGGCCAACGGTCAGAGACAATGAAGTACACTGAGAAAACCATAGGCATCCCAGGCTTAGCATTTAAATCGGCCTTGGCCTCAGCTCTCCATATCGCCCTACACTGCCAGACCACAGATACAAGAACTGATATTATCTCAGTACTCTCCTCTCCTAATGGCTTCGGCTCCAAGTTATCAGGTGGGTTGACTTTTCCAGGTTTGCTTCCCGAGATCCTTTTGACTGGAGATGCCAGGGCCCAAAACCTGAACTGAGCATTCAAAAATGTGCTGTGCCACTGGTAAGATTTTATCTTTCCCTTTGTACAGTGGTACCTTGGGTTAAGAACTTAATTCGTTCCGGAGGGCCGTACTTAACCTGAAACTGTTCTTAACCTGAAGCACCACTTTAGCTAATGGGGCCTCCCACTGTCGCCGCGCCGCCACCACGCAATTTCTGTTCTCATCCTGAAGCAAAGTTCTTAACCTGAGGTACTATTTCTGGGTTAGCGGAGTCTGTAACCTGAAGCGTCTGTAACCTGAGGTACCATTGTATTCTCGGAACTTGGAAGAATGTGAGTCAAAAAAGGAAAGAAACATGTGCCAGAAGCCAATACAAGCAAATGGCTTCACCTGCGTAGTTTATAGGGAATCAGTTTTGTTGCAAAACGGGCGATGGCAGGGAAGTCTCCAAAAGTCCAAAGCTCAGATCGACACATTGCACGGACATTTCCCCCCAGGAATGATCATGCTTGGAATACTAGAGCAGAGAACATGCTTTATTGAGAAGTAGATACACTGGTAGCATATTCTAACATATCCAGGAAACAGAGATTCACTTCTGTACAAGAATGGCCAACCTCCCCTCCCCACCTGAGAGGGCGCCACCTCACCATTTGCTAATAACTAGAAGCTGAGGCTGCTGGATGACACTTGCCAGTAATGTGCACAGAAATCTAAACTTTGGCAGATTTTGGATGGCAATGAAAAGACAAAACCAAACACAAGAGCCAACCACAGGAGTGCTTGCGGAAAGATCTGTGCTAGAGGGATCGGCTTTCAACTGGAATCCATTTTGTCCCAAGATGGGAGACAAGGAGAGGCGTTTCTTTTCTTTTTTTTGGGGGGGGGGAGAGTTCAGCTAGAAACAAAGAGGTTGTGTTCCACACACGCAGCAGACTAGAGGCCAAAGACATGGCGAAAGGATGGCTATTTATGCCCTCAGGGTGTTTTGCTTCGAGTTGGAAGGGTTTGGTTTTGTTTGCCAAACCTTACAGTCGAAAACCAGACTTTCTGGAAATGGATCGTGACGGCAGTCTGAAAGACAGGTGAAAACACACTGCGCTCTCTGGCCAGGCACCCCCAAGGTCCAAAGGCCTGTGCCAAGGTAATCTCTAGGAAGGAAAGAAAATTATGTTCTAGGGATGACAAACGGTACCAAGATGCAACCCGGAGTGAGGTGGTGCAGGGGGGCAAATATGTGACTTGTACACACACACACCCCACTCTCCTTTGTGGCCTCTTTGGTTGTGCTGCATGTGACACACACACAGCCCAGCTTGGTCTGTGGCTCGTGACATGTGCCCTTGGACCCTGGGCTTTGTGCAAAAGCACCTCAGCGTTCAAGCGAGTGGCCTTTTGGCCCCCCAAATGCTGGGGTGTCACCAGGCGACTCTGCCCTGCACAAAAGGCTGCCGGAAGCAGCGCAGGGCAAATGCCACCCGACGATCCGCAATTCTGAAAGCACGCCAATGGCGTGTGAGGGGCACAGACCTCCAAAGAGCGAATCTGTCAAGAGGTTTCTGACTCTGTAAGGAAAGAGACCTCTCTGGCTGCAGCTTTTCAACGGGTTGTCCTCTCTGTGAATAGCAAGGTTAGGCAAAGTGTGCTCAGTGGAGGCTTCCCTTTGGTCTCTGAACACTTAAGGCGAATTTGTGAGCTTAATACCTAGAGCAGGGATGGGGAAGCTGTGGCTCATCCCCTCATCCCCTAAGCATGGGGTTGATGGGAGCTGCAGTCCCCATCTCTGACTTTACAAGACCTTTTAAAACGGTCAAGCACCCTCCCCCTTAACAGACAGCCCATCAGGTCCACCAGCTTCCTGCCTCTGGTGCTATGTGTGCTTGCACACACACTTTCCAGGCTCTTGGAACTATTTTCACAATTTTTCTAAGGGCGAATTTGTCTTGGGATGAGGATCCACATGCAACCAGGTACGGCATCCCAGAAGTGTGGGAGAAACCCAGCCTTTCTGGGGCACCTCATGCTTCTGCGAGACCATCAAACAAAACCAGTAGAGAAGGTCAGAAATGAATGGGGTAGGCTGCCTGGCCGTGGTGGCCCTCAGGGGCTCTTGCAATCTATGGGTGAAATAAGCACACGTTCTGGAAAATGGAAGCTGGTTTCCCCCTGGCAATCCTTTAAAAACAACGGCTGTTTGCCTCGGCCAGAATGGAGGTGGGAAAAGGTCCAGGGTTGTCCCCGGATGAGCACAGAGGGTTCAAGAGATGCAGGAGTGTGGACTGCAAAAGGAGCCAAAACCTATCGGCGGGAACTAAACTACCACTGCATGAAGGCAAGCCAGCCGACTGCAGCTAACTCCCGCCTAGATCTGGCAATTCAAAGTAGTGCCAAAGCTGGGCTGGCAAAAGGAGCAGCGTCCGGCTGGCAGTGCTCTCTGAGCAGCCGCTGCGGTGTGGCTCCTTGGCCTGTCAGGTGCAGGTTTCTTTCGGAGTGGGCGGAAGCTCAAAGGACAAAAAAGGCCAGAAGCAGTGAGGAGGAACCAGGACAAGGGGGCTGGTAAGGGCTGCTGGTCCTGCCATTTCTCTTCCTGCAAAGGAACAGTTATAACTGGCTCTTCAGAAGGGTTTGTGGTCAGAGCACTCAAAAGCAGCTGCGAGGAAGAGCAAGGAGCTCCATGTTAGGTGACACTGGGCAAGGGCACAACTACTGCAGGAGTGAGGGAAGTGGTGCTTTTTTTCCGTTAGGCCGCTTTCCCCCACCGGGGACTCAGCTGTGTGGCCCACAGAGATAGCAGCAGGGCCTTAACGTTCAAACTTTTCGGGGGAAGGGAAGGGGAAGCAGCCAAAGGGCGTCCCCACATTCAGTCAGAGCCTCCCAGAGATTCCCTGGCCTGCTGGGAAGGAAGAAATAACTGATGTTTGCACACGCTTGGTGTGCAATATCCAGTTAGCGCTCAGACCTGCAAACAGGTATGAGAAACTGATGGTCTCAAAGGAGCCCAAGGGGGTGTCTGATCATTTCCACTTGCAGAGTGACGGGGAGGGGGGGGGATGGTCCCGCAAACCCACCTTTAGGCCGGATCCAAAGGTGCAGCAGAATAAGAGGGGGGTGGGAATGTGGGGTAGAATGGACTGGACCAAAAATTCATATGACTGATGGGAGATAATTGATTCCGAATGCTCTCCTTTGTATTAACCCCCCCCCCCCGTGAGTAGAAACCTAGGACAGGAGATAGAGAGCCTGCTAGAATCTTTATCCCTGTCACTGCTGGTTTTCCACTGAAAGGGAATTCTTTGCATGGGGAATCGCGGTGCCCCACACTTGCAATCTGAAACAGTACAGCCCTCTGTATCGTGCAGGACCTTCACCACCTCACAGCAGGTGCCAACCAGGCCCTTCAAGGCTGCATGGAAGCAGGAGGCTGAAACAACTAAGAAATTACGAGTTACGACACCATCTTATGGACTAGGGCCTTGTGGTTCACGGAGCGGCAAGTTGAAACGGTGCGCTGGAAGATCTTACTGCCCCTTGCCGGGGCCACATTAACACTGTATCCGTTCTGATCTTCCCGACCTTGCCATGCGGAGGAAGGACCTGGGTCAAAACGGTCCCGGGGAGAAGAGAAACATCCTGAAGGAATGTGAAAGAGGGGCGGGGAGGGTTGGTACCAACAGCAAGTCACAAATCTGCGATGCCAAAGGCAGTTCCTAATGCTGGAAAAGGAAAGGGGGTTATGGTGGTGGTGGTGGTCGGTGGCGAGGAGGTGTCCACACTTCTCAGAGAGGTTGGTCAAATTAAGTGCCCTTAGGAGGGGTCCATTTCAAACAGCTGGGATCCATGCTTTTATTGCTGTTAGACCGCTTGGCCTCTTTGGCTATCCATTCGTCGATAAGATCCTGAAGGGAGAGGGGGAGAAAAAGGGAAGGTGCAGGTTAAAAGTCTGGGGGAAGCTGCTAACAAGATGATAGAGCTGTGTCTAGCATTGATAAGGATGCCCCTAAATTCAAGGAAAGAAGCACAGTAGTAGTTTTGTGCTGCAAAATGACCCAGTTTAAACAGCCGGGGCTTCCGTACTGGGGAACTCTCTTTCTGTGTAACTACCAAGGAGTAACCATCGTGCAAACGTGGACCTCCATTTTTGAGAATCTGCTGGACCTTTCCTGCTTGCGTGTTGCGTTTTCTGCAGGTCAAATCTTGTCACTGGGGGGTTTCAGACTTAATGTTTTAGAGGGGGGTTGCAGGAGCCTGAAATATCTGGGTGTTTTAATGCTATGCTAGAGAGACTAGAGATGGAAGGAGAAGAGGACAGAGAAGACTTAACGAAGGAAGAAGGCTGATTTCGTTGACCTCTCCACATTCTGGTTATCGTCTTAACCTGATGTTTGCTGAGCCCCATCACGAATGTAGCAAGGAGGCGATTTTGCTTAGCAGACAGGGTTTTCTGCGCGCTAGCTAAGTAGCAATTAAACATTTGAGGCTGCAACCCTAACCACAGTTACTGGGGAGTAAGCCTTGCACTGAACAAGTGAGACTTACGTGTGAGCACAATCCTAACTATGTCTACTCAGCAGTAGGTCTCACTGGAATTCAGTGAGCCTTACTCCTAAGTAGACAGGGTTAGGTTTGCAGCCTAAGCCCACAAAACTTGCCAGCTTGCCCAAAAAATATTAGTAGCCTCCTGGGGGGTGACAAAGGAGTGAAAGGGCCCCGTGTCTTCTCTAGTATCCTGCTTGGTGCAGAAAAAGGATGTAATGTTGCACCTCCCATTCTGCAGGTTCATCACTCATCAGCATGCAATTCCTTATCACCTGTGGCTACCAGGTGAGTTGACTCTAAAGCACTTCAAATGACACTGTAGACAAGAGACTGATGGGTGAAACAACCCGAACGTCTCCTGACAGGTAAATGAGATACGCAGTGCAGAGGGAGCATGCAACGGGAGCCACAAGAGGGTTCCCTTAATGAAATGTTTCTCAAATTTGGGTCCCCAGCTGTTGTTGGACTACAACTCCCATCATCCCTGACCACTTGTCCTGCTAGCTGGGGGATGATGGGAGTTGTAGTCCAGCAACAGCTGGGGACCCAAGCTGGAGAAACACTGGCTCACTGGAACCTCATTCCTGCGGTCTGTCTGTACGGCACACTTTGTTCTTTTCAACTGCCGTGGCTTTTCTGCTCCATGAAAGCAGCTTTGTTGTGACCAACTGGGCGCATGTCTGACGTTATCAAGAACCACAGTAGCTGGAACTGCAGCAGTAGCAACCATCATGAGCAGAAATACAGAGGCAGGGAAGGAAAGAGACTCTGTGGGTGGGGAGTCAAGGAACAGGGAAGCTACACACATCCGCTTTTCCTGGTAGCCATCCCTAACCCTAAACCAGGCATGTCCATAGTCCGTTTCGGGGGCCTAATTCGGCCCACTGGTCGGTTTAATCCAGCCCCTGTGGCAGTTTATTTCCTGGGGTTCAACCCTAAAAAAAACCTCAACAACTTCAATCCTAAAAAAAGTCAACAACTTTAGTTGGCCCTTTGGTCGGCCCTCACGGCCCTTCACTTCATCAAATCTGGCCCTCTTGGGGAAAAGTTTGGACACCACTGTAAACATAGCAATTTCTCCCCACTGACTGGTTACATGCACAAAACAATCCTGCTATAGGTTTCTGCACTAAGCTGGACTCTCTGCTTTTCGTTCACAGCAAATCTCGGGCGGAAGAGTGAGGCTTTTCTTAGAAATATCTCGAGAGAAACACAGCGACCCAAGAGAGGTAGATACCTCTCCCGCAGGTATTAGCCCCACAACTTACCTGCCTCTTTAAGACTAGGTGTTTGCCCTTCCAATACTTGAGCATCTGAAGCGCTTGCAGAGTGCTAACAATGTCAACAGGGTTGACGGCTGTCTCCTGGCTGATTTCTGAAACAGAGAAGCAAGAGTGTGTTTTACTGAGGGGCTTGGGGGAGAGGGGGATATATGGGGCAAACCACCAAGAGAGCTCTTGCTGTCTCCTGCCAACTCCAGCTTTAAATGCATGGAAGCATCAGGACCAAACGTCTTCCACGACTCCAGACAAGATCCCCGAGAATGATGGCTGAGAAAGGTAGGTTGGAAGCAGATGAGCAAGGCTAGCAGAATCTCAGTATACAGGGGAAAGGTAAACAGGGGTTCAGCACCCCACATTGCTCCTTTGGCATTCGAGGAGCAAAGGTGGGAGAAATTACATTTCACAGTTTGGGGGAAGAAAGACTAGAACAGGGGTCGGCAAGGCTTACCAGCCATGGGGCAGATCACTCCTGCGGAGATCATCCAGGGCTGGACCGGCGCAGCGCGACACTGGAAATTGCATCTGCGCATGTCCGTGGTGCCAGAAATGGCTTCTGCGCATGCCCAGACACTGAAAATCGTGCCAGCGCAGAAGTGATTTTCGGCGTCTGGGAATGCGCAGAAGCAACTTTTGGTATGTGCGTGTGCGCAGACGCAATTTCCTGTGCCGCTCAGCAAGTCCCCGCGCTACACTGCACGTGGGGAACTTGCTGAGCAGGCGGCTTGGTTCGGGAGCGGCTCATGGGCCAGTAAAACGGTATTTGTGGGCCGCATCTGACCCATGGGCCACACGTCGCCGACCCCTGGACTAGAAGGGTTGTTGTTGTTGTTGTTGTTGTTGTTGTTGTTGTTGTAAAAAGGTGCTGTTTGCTACTGATGCACTGGGGAGGAACAGCTAGAACCCACCTTTAATGGAGATCTCTTTGCCTTGAAAGTTATGCAGATAGCGGAGAAGAACTTCCTTCCAGTAACTGCGGTAGCTAATAAGGCCCAGGTCTGAGAGGGGCCTTTCCGGGGAGCCAACCTTTTCTTCCACTTTGGAGAGTAAATAGCCTGTTGAAAGAGAACAAAGCAGACTCTCTGGAACCTGAACGAAGTGGTCAACCATCCGCTAGCTGCTGTCAAAAGCTCGTAGCTCCCTGTCAGGCAGTTTCGTTTTAAAGTCTTTTTTTAAAAAGTCATTTTCTTTTAACATCACAAAAGCTTGTGCTACTGAAAGCTAAAACACCTCCGAAATATGTAGAAGCGACCTTATTTTGGAGGTGGCCAAATTTTACTTCCAAGCTAACAGGCCCTCGACCAAAAGGGTTTGTTATGGAAAGATAGTGGTTGCTAAGAAAGCAGCTACCACGTTTATTTACCTCTTAATAGCCCCGAGACCCTGGTCATATGACCACTAGCGTTATAACTTTTTTACAACCTCATGCTCCATTAAGATTAGTTAGATGAACTTTTACCTAAAAACAAAGGAATGAACTTTCATTCCCAAAACTCTTGAAAAAAGGTCCCCCCAAAATCAATAAATTGATTTTTGTATATGCAACTTTATAATGCATTATGTAATCTGCATAGCATATATTATAATACAGTGGTACCTCGGGTTAAGAACTTAATTCGTTCTGGAGGTCTGTTCTTAACCTGAAACTGTTCTTAACCTGAAGCACTTTAGCTAATGGGGCCTCCTGCTGCTGCTGCGCCGCCACTGCATGATTTCTGTTCTCATCCTGAAGCAAAGTTTTTAACCCAAGGTAATATTTCTGGGTTAGCGGAGCCTGTAACCTGAAGCATATGTAACCTGAAGCGTATGTAACCCAAGGTACCACTGTACAGGAAAAATAGAGCTTGCAAATTTTCTAACACTTGTACAGCGGAACCTCAGTTCCAAACAGCTCCATTGTTGTACATTTCAGTTTCCAAATGCCGATAAACCTGGAAGTAAATGCTTCCGTTTTCGAACGTATTTCAGAACCTGAACATGCGACGCGGCTTCCGCTGAGTGCAAGAAGCTCTTGCAACCAATGGGAAGCCGCACCTCGGTTTTCGAACGTTTTGGAAGGAAGCCAAACAGGCTTCCAGAACAGATTTTGTCCGAGAACCGAGGTACCACTGTATAAGGTTTTGTACATTATGCATTACTTCTTATTGCTTAGAATAAACTGAGGTTGCAGTTTGTCTTTGTTTCTGCCGCAAGCACCATAAAGTTCCCACATCGCTTTGATTGCGCATTGATTACTTCTTGGTATCTGGAGTATGGATGGCTCCTGCTTCCAGTGATTCTCCAATACAGTTTCAGGAAGTTCCAGACAGCTGTAAAAGTCCTAAACAGTTCCATAAAGTTTTTAAAAGTGCTAATACTTCTGAGTAGTAACATTACATATACAGCGATTCCAACTTTCATTTCGGGGTGACCTTTTTTTCACAACTGAGAAGAATTCGTCCCTAATTGCTTAGTGTTTCTAAGCAATAGTTCATCCCTATATGATACAGGAAATCATTGTTTTGAAGAAAAAAAGTCAAAAAGTTATAACCCTAACAACCACGCTGCGTTAAAACCCCCCTCAACTGCTCTTGTGTCACATTTGAGGCTATGAAACCGTCTGATTTGTGGCAGTATGTTAGCATTGGATTAAGAACAAAAGCGAGTGTCCGTCCACACTTACTGAAGTCGATGAGCATTTTGCCGTAACCCTGCCTCATGTACTGAGGCATCGTCAGGATACAGGAAACGTTGTAGTTGAGGAATGAGTTCTTCTCCTGGAAGTAAACAGTATAGCCGCGAAGGGTCATGTTTGACAAGAACTGATCACATCGTGGCAAAAGTTCAAATGCATGACTTTTGCAAGCTGATCAAAACAGAATGGCTGCAATGCAAAGAATCACAAAGCTAGTCCTGGACACCCTAGGAGGCATGAGACCAGGGGTGGGGAACCTCGGGCCCGGGAGTTAAATGTGACCTTCAAGGCCTCTCTCTATGTGGTCTTCAAGACTCTTCCCAGGCCACAGTCCTCACTGGTCCTGCTCTGCACCCTCTCTGAACGCTTTTGTTTGGCTGGAATGCGTCCTTGAACCGTGACAATGTCTCTTGCTTGCCTACATCAGGCATCCCCAAACTCGGCCCTCCAGCTATTTGGGGACTACAATTCCCATCATCCCTGACCACTGGTCCTGTTAGCTAGGCATGATGGGAGTTGTAGTCCGAAAACAGCTGGAGTGCCGAGTTTGGGGATGCCTGGCCTAGATGGACAGGTGTGGGTGAAGAACGCGGTCTTCTGCATGGTCTGGATGCAGTCTACTATACAAAAGCAACATCTTTGGCTCCACCCTCTTGTCCCACCTGCTAGGCAATGTGGCCCTCAGGCTGAAACAGATACCCTACCCCGGCTTTGGGCCTGCATTTCTCAAACATCAGCTCCCCTCAGGTCTTGGGAATGCCAGCGAAAGCTCTTTTTGTATTAGCTCATACAGAGACAACTTGAATTGGCCTTGTTTGGCTGTGGTGGCCGTTTCTCCAAATGTCTGCCTGGGCGATGAGTAGATTCCAAACTATTTGTGAGGGGAAATGCCAAACTGGAAAAGGAAGTGAGTGATCGTAACATTCAACTTCATCCTTAATACCTGGAATAGGATGCACACAAGACTACTGAGCTAGGTTCGAGGTGCTTCTGCAAAGCCCTGTACAGCTTGGGACCAGGATACCTAAAAGACTGTCTTACCCCTTCTTATGCCCAATCTATCACTGCACACTTTAGGAGAGGGCATCCTGCAGATACCATCTTATTAGGTCTGTTCCATAGGATATACGAATTGGGATTTTACTGTGGTGGCATCTACTCTTTGGACCTCCCTCCCCTTGAATTTTAGACAAGCACCGTCTCTATTTCTCAGAGTGCTGTGTTCAAAACCCGCACAAATTGAGAGTTGGGCAACAGTCCATTTCTCTTACAGGATTTGTTTGTTTAATATTTTCACTGAAACTGTACCAAAACGGTGATTTTACCAACCTATCATGTAAAAATGAATGAGGCAAAAACTTGAAAGTGCTGCACTTCCAATGGCAAACTATTGCTGCTACCGGCAGCAATGGACAAAATAGTTTTAAATGTTTTAATTGCTTTAATTTGCAGCACCTTAAATGGGGGTTGTTGTTTTTTATATTATATTATTTCATTATCTGCTGCAAATGTTAAAGATGTTTTTATATATTTTAAGGTGTTTTAAAGGTGCTTTTATTGTTTACTTTGTTGTACCACCGTGAATGGTGGTTTTTATTTATGTATTTTTGTTTGTTCCATTTTGTTTTTTTTGGGGGGGGGTTGGACACTGAGTGGGGCGGGGATTGGTTTTGTTTGGGTATAATTGTTTTGGTTGTTTTGTTTTCTATTTGTAAATGGAGGTTAGTATGAGGCCTGGGATTGCGACCGTGGAGGGGCGAGGGAGGTATGGCGGTGGGGGCAGATGTTATAGGCGAAGGGGATCGAGATATGGATATGCTCGTACCCCTTCCAATCTGCGCCCCATCCCGAGAGACGAGGGTAGGGTGAGCAAGGATTACTCACCTCCTTCACTGGTGTTGTGCAATGCCAGGTCTATAGGCAACAAAACTGCTACCCTGCGAGATTTCTTTATCTCGCAGGGAGTTGACCTGGCTTGTGTGACGGAGACCTGGGTGCGCGAAGGGGTAACTGTTACCTTACGAGAGATGGCGCCCCCGGGTTTCTCCGTCCTCCACCAGTCACGGACTGTGGGCCGGGGGGGAGGGGTGGCAGTATTAATCCGGGAAGATTGTTCTTTCAGGGCTCTACCATCGCCATCGATCCCCGGCATTGAATGTGTTGGCCTAGTGTGGGGCTCCGAGGAGAGCTTGGCTGTCTGGCTGGTGTACCGGCCACCTAGCGCACCAGCAGCCACCCTGTCAGGCCTGCTGGAGGCGGTGGCCGGCTGGGCCTTGGAGTTCCCTAACCTATTGGTATTGGGAGACTTCAACTTCCACGCTGATGCCACTCCCTCCTCACAGGCTCTGGACCTGGTGTCTTCCATGGCGACACTAGGGCTCTCCCAGTTTGTTTCGGGCCCCACACATCAAGCAGGCCACACGCTGGATTTGATCTTTGGCGCCGGTATAGATGTGATCATGTCTCCTTCGATGAAGGTGCCATGGTCTGATCACTACGCTCTGAAAGCCAGGATTGACTTTCCACCCCCACCCTGCTTAGGTGGCGAGCCGATTTGGGCTCGCCCGCGGAGGCTGATGGACCCGGATAGATTCCGTCAAGCCTTGCGGGACCATGCTCCCCCTGGCGACTCATTGACTGAGCTTGTTGAGGGCTGGAATACCCAGCTCCTGGCAGCCATCGATGAGATCGCACCTAAGCGCCCTCTGCGACCCCGCAGAAACCGGGCTCCCTGGTTTACCGAGGAGCTTCGGAAAATGAAGCGGGACCTCAGACGGCTAGAGCGAGTATGGCGGGGTGCCCGTGACGGAGCCTCAAGAACATCTTATAGGGTTTTTATGAAAACCTATGAGATGGCAGTGAAGGCTGCTAAGAAGTCTTACTTCTCGGCCTCCATTGCATCCGCTAGCTCTCGCCCGGCGCAATTATTTAGTATAATTCGGTCTTTAACGTCCCTTGAAGGACAGCCAAATTTAAATAACAATCTGACACACAGCTGTGAGGCATTTGCGAGCTTTTTTGCGGAGAAGGTCCTGTTGCTCCGCCATGACCTCCCTGCCAATTTGGATACAATAAAGGAACTGGAGGCCCCTCGACTGTCCTCGGGTCCAGTATTGGACCACTTTGACCGGATATCTCCAGCCGATGTGGACAGATTCCTCCAAGCTGGAAAGCCCACCACCTGTCCTCTGGACCCGTGCCCGTCATGGCTGATTAGAGCGTGTCCAGACGAGGTGCGGGGCCCCCTGGGGGATATCATCAATTTGTCCCTTGGCACCGGGATATTCCCAGGGGAACTGAAGGAGGCGGTGGTGCGTCCGCTCTTAAAGAAAACATCATTAGATCCCTCAGATCTATCCAATTACCGCCCGGTCTCGAATCTTCCATTCCTGGGTAAGGTGATTGAGAGAGCGGTTGCTGAACAGCTTGGTAGGTTTCTGGATGAAACATCTGCTCTGGACCCATTCCAGTCCGGCTTCCGCGCTGGTCATGGGACCGAGACGGCTCTGGTCGCCCTAACAGATGATCTCCGCAGACAGCTGGATCGAGGCGGGTCGGGGCTGCTGATTCTTCTAGATCTGTCAGCAGCCTTTGACATGGTCGATCACGAACTCCTGGACCACCGCCTTGCCGACGTGGGGATCCAGGGCACAGTCCTTCAATGGCTGCGCTCGTTTCTCTCTGGTCGGGGACAGAGGGTGGCGCTTGGGGGGGAATTGTCATCACGCCACTCCTTGGTGTGTGGAGTGCCTCAGGGTGCAATTCTCTCCCCGATGCTTTTTAACATCTTTATGCGCCCCCTCGCCCAGCTTGTCCGGAGTTTTGGGCTGGGTTGCCATCAGTATGCTGATGACACCCAACTCTATCTGTTGATGGATGGCCATCCTGACTCGGCCCCAGACACACTGACCAGATGTCTGGAAGCTGTGGCTGGATGGTTACGTGGGAGCCGGTTGAAGTTAAATCCTTCGAAGACAGAGGTCCTCTGGCTGGGGCGGGACGATATGGGATCGAGGGGGCAACTCCCATCTCTTGCGGGGGTGCAATTAGTGCCAGCACCGTCCGTTAAGAGTTTGGGTGTAATCTTCGATACCTCCCTCTCTATGGAGTCGCAGATTACAGCTATAACAAAGGCGGCATTTTTTCATCTCCGCCAAGCTAAGCAGTTGGCCCCTTATCTCTCTCGTCCTGACCTAGCCACTGTGATCCATGCGACGGTCACCTCCAGACTGGATTATTGTAACTCGCTCTACGTGGGGCTGCCCTTGAGACTGACCCAGAAACTCCAGCGGGTGCAGAATGCCGCGGCGAGACTCCTTATGGGGTCTTCGCTGCGAGAGCACATTCATCCGGTATTATACCAGCTGCACTGGCTCCCGGTGGAGTACAGGATCAGGTTTAAGGTGCTGGTCTTAACCTTTAAAGCCCTATACGGCCTAGGACCCTCGTACCTACGGGACCGCCTCTCCTGGTATGCCCCACAGAGAAACCTACGGTCTGCAAATAATAACATCCTCAAGGTCCCAGGCCTCAGAGAGGTTAGGCTGGCCTCAACTAGAGCCAGGGCCTTCTCGGCTGCAGCTCCAAACTGGTGGAATGCTCTGTCAAAAGAGACTAGGGCCCTGCGGGACCTGACATCTTTCCGCAGGGCCTGCAAGACAGAGTTGTTCCGCCAGGCCTTTGGTCAGGGCGCAGCCTGACTCCCTCCTCTGGCAACCTGCACATAATTCTACTTAATTGGTTGCCATCAATTTGATTTAATTAATTTTTATAATGAAATTTTTAGATTATGTGATTATTTGATTATTTTATTGTTGTTAGCCGCCCTGAGCCCGGCTTTGGCTGGGGAGGGCGGGATATAAATAAAATTTATTATTATTATTATTATTATTAAAGTTTTTTGATGCAGCACTCCTAGTGGCCATGGTGTACGTGTCAGAGACCAAAGTTAAACAGAATCAATAGTTCTAACGGCCGTTTTGGAAAATGGCCTCTCACACTGCCAGAAAAAGTGAAATTCAAATTGTTCCTGTGCTCTATTTTGATCAGCATGACAAAGCACTGTATCTGGGAATTCAGGTCAAATGTAAAGGAACAAACAGAACCCACACCAGGCCTTCATTTATCCTCACATCACACCTGGACTTGCAATATTCCTCTGTCAACAAAACAGAGACTAAGATTGAGATGGAGAGTTTGGCTGCCTGGGCTAACAAGCCCTTACTGAGGAGCAGGCTAGAAGTCACCTTCTCTATTTAAAAGAGTGGTGGCCAAACTTGGCCCTCCAGCTGTTTTTGGACTACAACTCCCATCATCCCTAGCTAACAGGACCAGTGGTCAGGGATGATGGGAACTGTGGTCCCAAAACAGCTGGAGGGCCAAGTTTGGCTACCACTGGTTTAAAAGATGAGGATTCGGTCCACAAACCTGATGTTGATCCAGTTCTAAGCCAGCAAACCAATGAGCAGAACCACTACCCACCCAACAGTCTTTTCAAGAAAGCTCAGCAGATTTACAGTTGGAACTGATCCCACTGTGGATCTAAGACGGGGTGTGGTGCTCCTTGTCACACAACGCAAGAGCACATTCAAAGTCCTGATTTCTGATTTATATATCTCCGAAACCCAGCTCTTATGTTACTGGAAGTAGGTGCTTGCACATGCAACTATAAGTGGGGTGGAGGAGCCTCATGAATACCCAGAATAACTGGCTCTGTTTGGCACCAGAAGTTTGCACTTGTAACAAAGCCTGAATAAGATTCCAGGAAGCAGCCTGGCTTTCATTTGTCTTTGGACTATAAGCTTGCTTTCCGCTGTTAACTATATTTCACAAACCAACTCTTACAGATTCAGTGCCCAGAGCAGGCCCACCGTTCTGATTTAATGCCTAAGTCGTGGCCAGTGCCCTGGTTGTGGAGCAGAGCTCGAGAGGCTGTTACCGACCTTGGAGAAATAGCCTATCAGGTGACAGCCGGTGTTGTCGGCTTCCGTCATGACGTAGAAGAGGAAGGGCTCCACATCGTAATACAGGGTCTTGTGGTCCAAAAAGAGCTTTGCCAGAAGGCAGAGGTTCTGACAGTAGATCTGGAAGAATCAGAAGGCATGTCAAGGATGGGTTGGGAAGAGGTGGCCAATTCTAGGCACCACTCTCACTGCCCCCAAATCCTGAAAAATCTCTTTGGCCAAATCTGCTTCTTTGAAACTGTGACTGGCCCATCTCTGGCTTTCTGGCACTGGTCCCAGTATGCTTCCAAGCACAATTCAAAGTGTTGGTGCTGATCTTTGAAGCCCTAAGCAGCCTCTGACCTGCAGACCTGAAGAAGCATCTCCACCCCCATCATTCAGCCCAGACACTGAGGTCCAGCTCTGAGGGCCTTCTGCCGGTTCCCTCACTGCGAGAAGTGAAGTTACAGGGAACCAGGCAGAGGGGCTTCTCGGTGGTGGTGCCTGCCCTGTGGAACGCCCTCCCATCAGATGTCAAGGAGTAACTATATGACCTTTAGAATATATCTGAAGGCTGCCCTGTAAAGGGATGTTTGTAATGTTTGATGTTTGACTGTGTTTTTAATATTCTGTTGGGAGTCGCCCAGAGTGCCTGGGGCAACCTAGTCAATGGGTGGCATATAATTATTTAAAGAAACTGTGGTAGCGGTCTGAGAGAAAGTCTGCTTCAAGCATGCACAAGCATATACATTAAATAAATAATAATAAAAATAATGCTGGAGTTCGGTGGACACTAGTAAGCCAGGCAAGACTACCTGTCTAATACCCTCAAAGGCGATGGAGTTAGACCAATATAATGACCAGTACCATATCCAGGTTTTGAAAGGCCTTAGGGCAAGACATCCTCTATAGGACAACCTCCTGCAGCAGGCCCCAGGGCTCTTGTCAATGGGCCCCTGCTAGTGTATGACCTCTTGCCAGATGCCCAGTAATGCCAACCCTTGGCACTGGTCCTAATGAGAGCCTTAGCATTTTTCACAGAGAGCTGGGACAGGTTGGGGCGACAGACTTCAAGGAGAGCCAGCTGGGCAGCCTGCCTATGGCCCACAAAAGACAACGTGTTGCACAAATTCTCTCCTCCTCCTCCTCCGAAACCAATTCCAGTTAAGTATGTTACCTTGTTCTTTTTCCCATCGACTTCAAACACCGAAATGGAGCCTTTACGGTAAATTTCGTCACCCGGAGGATGCTTCCAGACACATTTCGCCTACGGAGAGCATTGCACAAGCATTAGCACGGTTGCCTAGTGTGGCCAACAGCATCAGAAGCACAAAGAGGCGGAAGAGAGAATTGCGAGGGGAAGAACAAGATACTTACTAGGGGGCACAATAACAGCAGCAGAAGCAGCTACGCATTTTCTGCTCAACCAATAAAAAGGCGGTGTGCCCAACACTTACCATGTGCCTGCGTAGTATCGTCTGGCTCTTCATGTATTTGAGGCAGAACTCGCACATGTAGAGGCGCCCCAGTCGCGCATACTCCTCTGGGTAGGGAGAATGGTACCATGTGTCGAGCTCATAGCGGCCAAAAGCAATCGTCTTGATCATGTTGCTCCCTTCCGTGATCTGGCCCTGAAGTCGCAGCTTTTCCTATAGAGAGAAAAGGGGAATCAAAATTATTTTAAAAAAGAAACAGTTCACCATGCTCTTTATTCATATGATCTATGCTAGACCCATGTGAAAACAGAAAAGATTCCCTCCCACCCCCAAAACTCCTCTACAATCAAAACAAACTCCAGTATCGGGAAGAACTGAGTTTTGTATAAGTGATACACAGATTAAGGAAATTTATGCGGAGTTGCTTATTTTGCAGTTTATTTCACTAATCGCAGGGAGCGGCAGAGCTATAAAAAGCATCAAAGCCCCACTCCGATCTTTGGAAATGCAAATTGCCCCACCCACATTCAAGCCTCTCTTTATTTAGCCTTAAGGTCTACAAACTTGCTGCAAACAGAAAACTGAAACTGTTAGGAAACTGAACTCCGCAGCTTGTGAAACACAGAATTGGCCACCTACGGTCTGGATCCTTCCCAAGTTAACTGTGCTTTCAAATCCATGGAATTTAAAAGTCAAGACTAGCTGGATCCAATGATTTCAAAGGCATTCGAGTTCAAAGGCATTGGGGCCATGTCTACTCAGCCCCAATGAATTCAATGGGACTTAACCACTGTTTAGCACAAGTAGGCAATCTAATTTAGGCTGGATCAAGCCCAATGTGTGTAAATTCGATGTGAAGGTGTCTAGTAGAGGACAGCAGCCACAGCCTCTGTCTCCTCTTCCTCACCATGGTGCCTTGAGAACAGCTGTGGAGGGAATTGTCTTCAGCCTGAGGGCAACATTCATAGAATGCTGGAAGGGACCCAAGGGTCATCTAGTCCAACCCCCCTGCAATGCAGGAATCTCAGCTAAAGCATCCATGGCAGATGGCCATTCCCTTCTGAACAACCTTCTGGGATCACATGATAGTGGGGGATGAGACCAGAGGGAAATGCAGACAGAGCAAAACATGTCATTTACACCTTTGTACAGTAGTGAAGGTTTTCTCACATTCACCAGTCCCTTTATGCAGACTTTTTAAAGTTTGATATGTTGTGTTTTAGTTTGTTGGAAGCCTCTCCGAGTGGTAGGGTAACCCAGTCTGGTGGGCGGCATATAAATACCAAATAATACCAAATCATCATAATCATTATCATCATCCTCCTACAGCCAGGAAAACAACAAGTATCATCAGAGTCCCAGGACACACTCCAGCCTATCCCTGCAGTAAGGATTTAAAAGATTCTCACTGCTTGTATAAGATTTCCCACTGTGTTTGTGTCTTAGAGGAGTCTTTTGGCAAGTTAAAAAAATAACAATTCAAAGAGCTCTATTCAGTGTTCACACAATGTCTTTACACATTTGCAGCTTCTGTGTCCCAGGTACAGTGGTACCTTGGTTTTAGAACAGAATAAGAGCGCTGCAAAGCCGGAAGTAGGTGTTCCGGTTTGTGAATTTCATTTTTTTGACTGTGACTTATTCTTTGTTTTATGGGATTGACTTGTGACTATGGCTTGTGACTTCACTTTTGTGACTTGTTTCTGTGACTGTGTGGAACCCAGTTCAGTTACTGGTTGATTGTGTGACTGCAGAAATAGATAAAAGCCCCACATCCAAACAATGATTATCATCAGTGAACATAAGAATTTTTTTAAATTTTTTTTTTATCATATACAATACTGTCTTATTATTTTATAGTACAGTATAGAGGCTTTCATTTTATGGATCAATGGTCTTGTTAGACAGTAAAATTCATGTGAAATTGCTGTTTTAGGGATTGTTTTTCATCGTCTGGAACGGATTAATCCATTTTCTATTACTTTCTATGGGAAAGCATGCCTTGGTTTAAGAACGGACTTCCGGAATGGATTAAGTTCATAAATCCAGGTACCACTGTACACGCTTTCAAAGGGCATGCCTGCTTTCCCCTGAATGGCATTCATTGGAGGCAGGATTCCTTGAGGATGCAGGAGGGCACAAGTGGGTGAAGGCGTGGTTAACAAGCAGCTATTGGGGCTCTGTGATTTCCCTCTGCCCTGGACCACATTGACTTGGTGCTTTACATCCTGGGTCTGGTTTTCAGAAGTCCTGAGAAAAATCTGGAGACACTGCCCGCTTGCCTTTCATTTTCGAAGCCTGTGTGTATTTTCTTCCTCTCTTGTTGTGAACAAGATGAGGGCACAGCAGCGGAGGCGAGCTGGCATATGTGTAGCTTTTAACGCTGCATTCCTGCTGAGGCTCGAGGACTGGGGTTGTGGGGAGGAAGTTGGTGGTAAATCATGGCTCCCCGGCATCACGGTGGTTAACCTGACCTGCTGTGCAGCTCTGATCGCAGTTAGCCGTTGGAGACGGGAAATCTGGAAGGCCAGTTAATAAGCTCCCCTCCCCAAGACCTGAACAATGCAGAGAGCTTGGAGGTCCCTGCAGCTTGCAGTCTTTTTCAGATTAACTCCCAACACAAATCTGAAGAAAGTGCTTTTCTCAAAGCCGCCGTGGCCACGTGGAATAGGGGGCTCAGCACTTCCACGTGACTTAACAGAAGTACCAAAGCATTATCCTGGAAGTGGTGGTCCACTCTCAGCAGAACCCCAAGATTCTTGTTGTTTTGATTTGCTCTATATGCTTTGATCTACATTAGCCAGAAGTCTCTCCCTAATCTTTTGGGGGAGAAGCATGGGCCTGAGGGGTCATATCGCAAGGAAAGCATCAAATGAGCTTCAATCAAACATGAAAAAGGATCCATTCTCTTGCCCCAGGGCTTCTGGCACTCTCCAAGCTGGGAAACCAAAGAGATGCAGACTGCACCTCGGGCAACTGCTTTCGGAAGTCTGGCACCTCCTTACGCAGCAAAAGACAGCGAGGTGGAGGCCCGCGCTCAGTGTAACTGTCACCGCGGAAAGAAAGTGGCACTTCTTCCAAATGAGAACACTTACGAAGCTGTTTCATCTTCTCAACTTTTCAGCGCCGGTCCTCGGGGGCACGTCAACACAGCCATCCACACCCCAACAGCAGGGCCAAGAAATGCTGTCTCAGAAACAGTGGGGCTGGGCATATACGTCTGCATATCTTGGCTTCCAAAGATTATGGCACATGTAGTTCTGCAATTCTTTCCTCCAGGCTTTTTTTCTTCTCTATTTAAACCTTAAGCAGCTCGGTCTGCTCTGAGCAGAGAACGGGCAGGCCAAGAGAGCCTGCTTAACCCATGGCGCTCTCGCCGTCTTGCAGCTCTAAATTGCTATACTCAAGGTGCTTTTTCACTCTGGGGAGGTGGGAAGGAGCCACCCCATCCTCTTCAAGTGGAAAAGAAGCTTGGGGAGGGAGGTTTTGAGCTGGTAAAGGACCAGGAGGGGAAGGGTGCATATTCCCACCTGAATGTCTTCTCAGGCACAGTCTCCCACCCCAGCCTGCTTTGAGTTTGAGAAACAGAATGACGCAACTCCGCTTAAGACGTAGCTTAAGCCTCAAGCAACCTAAAACCTGCATCTCCAGATAGGCAGTGAGGTTTCAAAAGCATCGTCTTTTCTCTCTAGGCATTTTCTCTCTGGAGGTCCTTTGGCAGGACCAGTGCATCTACAGCGAAACTGCCATTCAGCTGACATAGCCCCGGTCCGACCGAATCCACGTTCTGCTGCCATCGGCAGGTTAAAAAAACTTGTTCTGCTGCCAGAGCTTTCCCACACAATTGATCGGTCCACTTTCCGCACGCCTCTTCGTTGTCATTTTTTAAAATGTGCCCTTTGTTAGCATTTTTTTTTTTTTAGAAAAAAGAAAACAGTGTGAGAGGCTGGTCTCATTGGGAAATGTGCTTTGATTATTTCATCACAAATCTATAAAGGGGCCAATGCAAAACCATTATGTGACATTTGTTGCAGCTCTTACGGTGCATTAGGCTCCCTCCAACTGCAACTGCGGTGTCTTTAATACCTGCCCTGCGTCCAAGACAGGGTTTCCCAAACTTGGGTGTCCAGCTGTTTTGAGACTACAACTCCCATCATCCCTAGCTAACAGGTCCAGTGGTCAGGGATGACGGGAGTCATAGTCCAAAAAAAGCTTGAAACCCTGGTCAAAAACATAGAATTCACCTGCCCCCCCCCCCAACAAGGGGAAAAACTAAATAGATATTTGATGCTGGTGGGGAGATTGTAAAACCAAAAACCAAAATCACTGTTTATGAGTGATCTAAATTGCAAATACAGTGGTACCTTGGTTTACGAACTTAATCCGTTCCGGAAGTCCTTTCTTAAACCAAAGCGTTCTTAAACCAAGGCGTGCTTTCCCATAGCAGCGGAGGACCCAATTTACACTCAACAGGAAGCGGCACATGTTCTGCTTCCAAGGCAAAGTTCACAAACTAAAACACCTACTTCTGGGTTTGCAACATTCTTAATCCAAGTTGTTCATAAACTAAGCTGTTCTTAAACCAAGGTACCACTGTAAAGAAAGATACGATAAAAAAGAAAAGCAAACCTTAACTGATCTAGTGAATGGTTTGCAGTGGAAACATCCAAGAAAGGGCCACATTTTGGGGTGGGGAGAGGACACTGCGAAGATAAGAATAGGGGAGTGACCATAGTTTACATTGATCAAGGCCACAGCAGACAGAAGCGGTCCAGCTTCCAAGAAATGGCCTGCTGTACCTCTATACTATTAAAAACGGTTTTATTCGTAAGCTGTCTTGAAGTGTTTCCTGAAGGGCAATAGATACACTCTAAAAATATAAGCAGATGCACAGCAGTTGAGAAGCTGGCAATCCTCTTTCATTCTGCTATGTGAATGGTTCCACGGTGCTCCTTTATCTCCTTCTGCTGTTCTGCCATAAATACACTTAGCCTTCAGTTCACATTAATCTAAAAGGATCAATGAACGGAGAGGTGGGGCGTGTCCCGCACTTGGAAACTGAGACCCTCTCCTCACTTCTTCAAGCTTAAGTCTGGTAAAAGTGGGAGAGGCACTTGCTTGCGGTCCCCATCCCCACAAACAAAAGTGGGGTCAAGAGCTGTGATTCCCAGGAAAAACAGCAAGTGAAACGGACTAGCGAAAGATTGGGATCAGTAGGCTGAGCCAAGCTCAGAATACTGAGCACATGTGTAGTAACACAAAAAATCCACATACAGCTCCTCAAATACCTTGTTCTCAGAACTGAGGAGTCAGAAACCCACAACCTGGACCCAGTTAAAGATCCATCATTGCTTCTCCAATCCTCCGCAGGCTCAGGAACCAAGAGAGGCCACCACGATTCTCTACACCACATGGCTCTCTCTGTCCATTCTGCTGATTCAGCTTCTGCCCGCTGCCCAACTGTCCTCCCCTCGCAGCTGCCGTGATTGGTGAGGGCCTACTGCCAAATGCCTCCAGTAACAGTTGCCTCAGATTCTCCGTACCCTGTTTTCTCCCTCCATGCAATGCATATTGTTGAATTTCTGAGCCCTTTTGAGGAAGGAGCCCATTTATTTATACACAACTGCTGACGCCCATCTCTAGACTCTGAGGATACGCCAAGATACTTTCCCTTCTTTCTGCTCACTTCTCCCCACTCCTTGCTCAGAAGTTTGATTCTGTCCAAACTGAGTCACAAGTGATTCACACTCAGCTTAGTACAAAAAAAAGAGTACAAATGGTTTTACTTCAGGCCTAGAAGGTGGAAGGATGTGTATCTTACCCAGCCCAGTCCTCTTACCAGATCCTCAGAGGCTCTTGCTTGCGCTCGTCGGAATAACTCGAGGTCGTACTCACTGGTCAGATTCTCTAGAAGGGGCTCTCTGGTGTTGCCGTAGGTTTGCCGGTGCTCCTACAGCAAACAGAAGAAATAATCTCTTAGAAATAGTTTGCCTGTCCTGGGGAAAGTGGATCCCCTCAGCCTCCACTCTCTGCCCTTTCTTGCTCGACAGTGAAATTATACTGGCTCCTGCTCTGAGGGAAGCAGACGGCAGAGGGAGCCTGCAAAGCTTCGTGCAGGATTGCTTATAAGGACAAGAAGAGTTGTGGGCTGTTGTGAGTGCAGAAGCAAGGAATCAATACAGAGATGAAGCGTATACAGTAGTATCTTGGCTGTCAAACTTAATCTGTTCCGGGAGTCCGTTCGACTCTCAAAACGGTTCAAAAACCAAGGCGCAGCTTCTGATTGGCTGCAGGAGCTTCCTGCACTCAAGCCGATGCCACGTCGGACGTTCGGCTTCCAAAAAACTATCGCAAACAGGAACCCTTTCTTCCGGGTTTGCGGCGTTTGGGAACCAATTTCTTTGGGAGCCAAGCAGTTTGAGAACCAAGGTACCACTGTACTGTATCCAGTTCTAGGTACCACATTTTAAGAAGCCTGTGGATAAGGGGCAGCCCTCCTCTGTGTTGTTGGGGCTACTGCTTCCATCATTCCTGACCACTGGCTCAGCTGGCAGAGGCTGATGGGAGCTGTAGTTCCACGGCATCTGGAGGGCTACAGCTTTCCCACTCAGTGGAGACCGAACGAACTGGGAGGCAACAGATATAGTATGGAACACAACTCCTACGATGGAAGGCTGAAGGAACTATGTTTAACCCGGGGGGGGGGGGAATAGAGGTGAAATCTACAGAAGCACTCTTCAACTGCATGAAAGGCTGTTCGACAGAAGAGGGCAGAGGCTTGTTCTCTACTGTCCAAAAGGGCAGGACTAAGTCCAGTGGATTTAGAGGATAAATATTGATTGAACATTAAGAGAAATATCCTATTGGTAAGAACAGTTTAGGAAGGGAACCAGTTACCTAGAGAGGCAGTGGGCTCTCCCTTGTTGGAGGCAGTCAATGCAGAGGCTCGGCAGGAACCGGATGAGGTTGCTCCAGCACTTAATTTCTTACATGGCACAGGGGGCTGGGCTGGGCAGCCTATAAGCCCCCCACCCCAACTATGGCCTCGCGCAGGGCCAAAGGACACGAAGGTCTGTGTGCAAGAAGGGATGGGAAGCAGCAAGGCTGGAATTCACTAACTGAATCAAAATAACTGGAGGAGTGTTTAGCTCATGGCTGCCTATTCTTGTTTTGGTTCTACTGTATAGCACTATGACCTAGAATCTTGGGATCAGATGCAGTTAGAAATCAACTATTCCCTCTATGCAGGGTGTGAAATACGCCATGACATTAAGGGTGGCCTGATTCTGCCAAACACACACTCCTCAGAGAGAGAGAGAGAGAAAGCTTCTGTACCATGTACTTTTCCTTCTGCTCCTTAGTCAGCCCAGCATTCCTCTTCTTCCTCATCTCCGCTACTTTCTCTTTGTACCTTAGCTGTCTTTCAGTTGGTGCCTACACAGGGGATGACAAAGACAGGACATGCATAGGAGGCGGCAACCTGCCCGGGATCCTGAGCCATCTGACCCCAAAGCAGGCTACTATTGCTTCATCTGCTACAACAGAGATGGGAAGCCGCGGTGCCCCCTCCAGGTGTTGCTGGACTACAACCCCCATCATTCTGGACCATCAAGCTGTGCTTGTTGGGGCTGACGGGAGCTGGAGTCCAGCAACAACCTGGAGGGCCACAGGTTCCCCAACTCTGGGCTATAGGCCACACCTTTCTGGCACCGAATGTCACATATGCAATATGGCACAAGCAGATACTTTGCTCCCACTAGCTAAAGTGGTACCTCAGGTTAAGAACAGTTTCAGGTTAAGAACGGACCTCCAGAACGAATTAAGTTCTTAACCCAAGGTACCACTGTATGCTTTTGCAGGAGTTAGATGCTCGTCTATTGCACTTCCATGTCAAACAGTCCAGACCATCCCTTGCAAACCAACATGAGCCTGATCATTGGGCACTATTGCTGGATGGGAGAACAGGACTCTTGCCACACTGCATTGTATTATGTGTGTTTTATCCCGGTATAGCAAGATGGTATCAAACCAGGAGCCTTGTATACTTGGGACTGTGCTTGAAAAATATCAGGGATTATTTACATGTCCCTCACTTGGCAACATACAAGATGACTGTGAGAACTGCCTTCAGAGAAGTGTATGGCATTTGAAAGGATACAAAACATATTACAGTGGTATCTCGGGTTACGAACTTAATTCGTTCTGGAGGTCCGTTCTTAACCTGAAACCATTCTTAACCTGAAGCACCACTTAGCTAATGGGGCCTCCTGCTGCCGCCGTGCCACCAGAGCACAATTTCTGTTCTCATCCTGAGGTAAAGTTCTTAACCCCAGGTACTACTTCCGGGTTAGCGGAGTCTGTAACCTGAAGTGTTTGCAACCCGAGGTGTTTGTAACCCGAGGTACCACTGTATTATTATTATTTATTAAATTTGTATACTGCCCTATGCCCATAGATCTTGGTGGGGTTTCACACATATCTATTGCTACTGCTGAAGGATGAACATACACAGAGTAAACTCAATCTAAAGAACCACATCCCACGAACAAGGCACAAAGAATGAATTCTTCTCAAGTTATCACGGGGCAAGTTATATTCAATTATTTTAGAAACAAACACATTTATTCTTTTCTTGGTAAAAATGAATAATGAATCATCCTTGTCCCCCACCCCCCGAGTTTTAGATTACTCAGAAAATGTGGTCAGCAAGATAAGTAGACACAGGTTCAGACAGAATTTCCACACAAAATTGCTTTTGATTCTGGGTTTTGTTATTTTTTAACTGTCTTCTGAAACTGAGATGTCAATGATCACTAGAAAAAAGATGGTCCTGTTGGGGTGTCAAAGCCAGTGCATACTTGATAAAGGTGCAACAGTAAAAATGTAAGATGGAAGTACCTGATGTCTGGTAGCATGCCTGTTGTTATCATCTTGTCGGTGAGACAGCATTCTGTCCTCAACTTGTTTATCGCGGCTCTGCGCTCTCACCTTGAAATCCAGAGAGAGATTGTATCAATCCTTCCCTTCTCACGCCATGCAAATTCTTGCTCAGATAATGTAAGAACAGTCCAACCAAAACCACAATATGAGGGAGTTAAGGTACTGTTGGCCCTGAGCCCAGGCATCTCTCAGGTTTGCAAGCAGGAAAGGAACATCCAAGGAGCCATAAGCCCTCAATTCGCAATTGACCAAACAAGGTTTGATATTTCAAAAGAGAAGTGGCAGGGCTCAAGCCCAACTTCAAGCTACGTAGCTCCATCAGGAATTTCTGCCCCAAATTACAGGTGGATTTTTAGATTTCATTGTTGTATTTTTGCATTGTCTTCTGCCCCGGGAACCATGGTGGCTGAAGTTGTAGGGTATAATTTTACAAAATAAAGAATAATTTAACTAATTCCTACACACGCATTCAATATGAGAAAATCTGATCACCTCTCCCTGTCCCATTTTACCACCTCAAATTCATTTCAGCAGTTACTACCAGAGTCCCTAGTAAATAATCTTAGTCATGTGCAAAAAAGACTCTGAATATCATGCACGGAGAGACATTTGCTGCAAACAGCTGGTGTTCAACAGCATACTATTTTTTTTTTTAAATGTTAACATTCTTGGAAAAACAAAACGGAAATTTGTAAATTGAAATTTTGAATACCAACATACAGACTCACCCAAAGCCTACAAACGAAGGGTTCGATTCAAGTTTCAAATAACCATTTTAAAACTCAAATTATAGGCTTGCTGGATTTTTGGACAAGCCTGAGAACAGAAATTCCTACGTATGCTTCAAATAGTGTGCTTCCCGTGAGAATTTTGTCCCCGTGTTTGTTTCTGTGTCAGAAATCACAACGCTCAGAGGAGAGGAGCTACACCAGTCTTTGACAACCCTGGTGCCTTCCAGATGGTTTTGACTACAGCTCTCATCAGATCCAGCCAGCACCGCTGATAGAAATGGTAATCCAAAACATCTGAAGGTCAGCAAGTTGGCAAAGGCTGTGCTGCACATTACACGGCCATGCTGTGTGTCCAAACACTGAGCACCGCTTCTCTCCTGCAAAGCAGCACTGAAAAGAGGAGAGACGGTGGGTGGGATGAACTGCGCTGTAATTCTCTCGGCTCTCCATGCCATTCCTCCTGACTGATCTCTTTCCACTGCCACAAGCTCATCTTCCAAGAGAATAAATTACCTTGCATTCGTCCGCTGAAAGGTTATGATACAGTGGGCATCCAGATATGGAGAAATGCCGCTCGTGTTTTCCCGTCAGGTGTCCTGTGGAGAGCCAAAGGAACACGCCTTAGGGCTGGTAACAAGAAAGGGCACGTGGGGGATTTGGGGAAGAGGAGAGTCCGCTAATGAAATCTCAGATCATGGAAGGTTCCACCCTACCTAATGAATTGCAGCCGGGCGTCGGGCATTTCATGTTGAAGTTGTAGCTCTCGTGGAATCGGCGGCGTTTGGGACGATGGGACAGGTCACTCCCCGAATCCTTCATGGACATATCCTTGGCGATACTCTCATCGTGAGACATGTTGGGGCTGGAGATGTCGATGTCGGACTCGGAAGACGGGGCGTTCCCAGTCGGCGTGCGGGGTGGCGACTCATCGTGGTCAGCGGCGTTTTTAGTGTCTGTGTAGAGTCACAACGTTACAAAAGTGAGCAGAGCCCAATAAACTGGGGGGGGGGGAGTCCTCCCCAGAATCCCTTGTAGGTCAAAATGCCAGGCCTAAAAAAAGCAGTGGTACCTCGGTTTACATACGCTTCAGGTTACATATGCTTCAGGTTACAGACTCCGCTAACCCAGAAATATTACCTCGGGTTAAGAACTTTGCGTCAGGATGAGAACAGAAATCGTGCTCTGGTGGCACAACGGCAGCAGGAGGCCCCATTAGCTAAAGTGGGGCTTCAGGTTAAGAACAGTTTCAGGTTAAGAATGGACCTCCGGAACAAATTAAGTACTTAACCTGAGGTACCACTGTACAGTGGACGCTCGGGTTGCGAATGTGGTCCGTGCAGGATGCACGTTCGCAACCTGCAGCGGCGCGTCTGCGCATGCGCGACTGCCGAAACCCGGAAGTAACCCGTTCTGGTACTTTCGGGTTTCGGCGGGTGCGTAACCCGAAAAAATGCAACCTGAAGCGGCTGTAACCCAAGGTATGACTGTACTGTACTAGGAAATGTATTGTTGCTCTCCTGAGCAAAACTGCCAGGGTGATCTTGAGATGGAGAAAGAAATCAGAGGGGCAGATAAAAGACAATTACAACTGGGCATCATCTCAGCTGTGCTTTCCCTCTCTTTGGGATCAACACAGCAACTAGTATTTCGAAAGCAGCCTTGGCTAAGCTAGTGCCCCTCAACCTAACCTAGAAGTCATAAAAGTTCTAAAGAAATCCGATGAAGAACACGATAGAAAGAAATTCAGCATGATCCCAGACTCTGCCAGTTTTAGTCACTCTACATCCTGCCCAGCCATTTACAAACCTCTATCTGAAAAGTCAACCACTTGCTCGGTTTCAGATCCTGACGAGCGGGTCTGTCGAAGGGGATATTTCTTGGGAGTCACGGGTGTGGGTTGCTGCTGGCTACGGGTTACCCTCCGGGTGGAATAAACAGGCTCCTCTGCTCCAAACGATGGTGGGTTGCGAACCGGGCTGGAATCTAGTTTTAAGAGGATGGGGAGGTAAGGAAGTGGGGAAACACACACACACACAAGTGTTTCATTAGGAGAAACCATTTGCAACACTCACACTGCAAAAACATCTGCCCCCTGCATGGAAGGACACAGTGCAGCGTGCCTTCCCAACATCATCAACATACGTTCTGAGGATTTAATAATTTTAATATAGCCAGGATTTTCAAAAGCACAAGTTAAGGAGCAAAGAACAGCAGGGTAATAAATGAGCTTCTTTCTGATACTACTCCATGCCCAAGTTCAGATTTTGAGTATATGAGAGTGAAGGTTAGTTACAAATGTGAGAGAGCAGATCCTGGGTTCAAATCCCAAGTTCAGCTCTGATCTCAGAGCCACTCTCTCAGCCTCTCTCTGGAATATAGGAATAATACTGGAATACCCAACATTTGCAATGCCTCTCCTCGCTGCTTCTTTGCATACACCAAACAGAAGTCTGGAAATCCTCCAGGGAGACAGAATCCTAATTATTGACCCTTCAATATCCTCAACTTGATGCTCAAGCTCGTTTTAAAGGTGTTATTATTTAGAGGTCATTCTCTTACAGACTGACCTGTTGCATGTCCACAAGGTGGTTAATGCAGAATGTGCAATGGCTTACAGGGCTTCAGGGGTGGGTGGGACTAAGGCTAGCATGTCTCCAATTAAGATTTTGGCTGTGATTTTGGAGTGGGGTGGGGAGGGCAGACACCAGGTTATTATACAGCTCATGCCATTTAGGATAAGGCTTAAGACCAAACATTCAAAGGCTCTACCTTGGGAGCTCTGGCTGAGCCTGGCGGAAGAGCGAGTCACACGCGCAGACTGGCGTGGCGTCCCGTCACTTTCTGAACTGTCTGTATGCTCTGGGTCCGTGGAGAAATCGGAGTCTTCGGTTCCATCAGAACTGCTGCCTGCGTTCCTCTGAAAGGCCAAAGACTCAGCCACATAAGCAACATGTATCATTTATCTGGGGTCTACTCCTTGAGGAGCAGCACTAACTAAAATGTTTCAGAAAAACGGATATCGTAAACTAGTAAGTATTGCGCACTGTGCTTGCAGAAATACCAAGCCAAAACAGAAACCTCTTACAACGGATTGGAACAAAACGCTTAGGTTAAAGCACTGATGAATCTCCACACATCCACAAGAATATTTCTCTCTGTGCTCTTGCTGTCCGGACCGTGCATACAGCTATATGTGAGTGCTCATTTAGTATATGGGATTGCAATGGGACACGGTGATGGTACTGATCTCTGATTTCAGTCAAGAGGGATTGCATAGGTCAAACCAAACTCTCCAGAACTTTATCTAGAAGGCAACAGAAACAATCCCATCAGAAGAAATGAGCTCTGTTGTATGCTGACCACAACTTCAAAACAGCCTTCAGCCTGAGGAGAAGCATACTGTGCCTGTAACCCAAGTCTCAGGCTCATTCAGTCAACACAATAGGGGAGGATATGGTACAGTGCATTAGCAAGCCGCAAGTGTGCAGGCAATTCTTCTTCCTAGCATAAAGATATGTAGTGGTAAAGGTTCACCTCCTTGATTTCTGTTGTTAAAAACACACAGGACTGGACAAAAAGTGGCAACTCCACCCAGTCTGTGTATACCACAATCTTCACATCACAGGACTCAACACACTCTGAGCAAAAGTCTGTTTTTGCAATTGCCACCAAACAGGGATGAGATCTCAAAACCCAGGGAACAAAAGCTATAGCTGAGCAATTCATCCAGGGGCACACAGCAATCCACTTAAGACTGAAAGTTATGCAGCAAGGATGGGAAACCTGTTGCTCTTCAGATGGACTCCAATGCCCATCAGCCCCGGCCAGCATAGCCAACAGTTAGGCAGGATGGAATTTATACTCCAACAACATCTGGAGGGCCAAACCTACTACACAGACTAGCTTTCCTCAAGTCTGAAACATTGTATTTGTAGAAGCAGCTGCCGCTCCTTTTAAATAGCCAGCCTAAAGCCGATAACTTTTTTCCTTTTTTGCCAGCACAATGCATCTTTTACTACAAGCATGGAAGCCTATTCTCTACTCTGCAGGAAAGAGTAGCCGAGTTTGGCTCTTCAACTCACAGTCTGCTACTATTGGCATCAATTTTGAACCTGTCACAAAACAATTCTCTTTTTGTAGGATCACGACATTGCAACAGATGAAAGACCGTTCACCCATCGGCCACTTCCCACACATTCAAGAGTTGCTGCCTGGTTCGGGCAGGCAGAAATATAACAGGCGACAGAAATGCAGTGATAGGGAAATCTGTTCTGTTGCTACCTGTAGGGGGTAAGTGGGAAAGGAAGGATTGTACACCATCCATGTACACAAGCAGAAAGCACCCCACCTCACACACAGCTAGTGCGATATATTCAGTAGTCAGAGCAGGAGCAGACACCAGGTGTGTTGCATAGAGTGTGCTGCACTCTATGCAACACACCTGGTGCACAGGTGTGCTGCAAACCAGGTGGCTCTACAAGAGACTCAAGCATGTGATACAAGCCAGCACACTGCAGGGAAAGGCAAACATCTCAATTTGGCTTCCACTGCAGGACTGAACAACCATAAAGAATAGCCCTCCTCTGACTCACGATTCTTTCAGGACCTTAAGTTTGACCATGAGAGCAAATTCCTTCATCATGCTTTCCAATTTCTATTGTAATTCCTCCCACTTCCCCCCCCCCGACTCTATTTCCCCACTTGTAAGGATGTGTGTGAGACAAGAGGGATACCAAGGAAGGGGGAGAAAATAATCTAGAGTTGCAGGGAATGAGGATTTCATTTATATAGCACTCCAAACAGATATGAAGCTGGGTCTTCGAATGCTGCAGGTGCCATCCCAATTCATTTCTGATTATGACTGGGGCAGTCAACCTTTTTTCTGTTGAGGGCCACATTTACCTGGGGGTAATATATTGTGGAGCTGCATGGAGACAAATGTGGTCAGGACCAGAGCCTAAAGTAGGTTATCCTACCCCTTCTCTCTCTCTCTCTCTCTCTCTCTCTCTCTCTCTCTCTCTCTTTCTCTCTCTTTCTCTCTCTCCCCCCATGACTTCCTTTCCCCCAATATTTGTTGCTCCTTTCCACTTGCATGAAATGAGGTTATTACTCGTTGCTTTAAGACAATCTGCACAAGTAAAAAACTGGTCTGCTAAATGTTATATTTTGTTGCTGTGAACCTTTAGCGAAACATAATTTTTTTTAATATACAGACTAATGAGATCACTGAACAACCTGGAAGGACCAGATGCTACAGCAATGCTGATTCTAAGCAGGTAGGAATCGGGTGAACGCCCATGGTGTATATGCATGCGTGTGTCTCATAAAAGAAATACATTTTAAAAAGCAATATGAAGATTGGAACTTTGAGCCTTCCAGGCTCCTTGTGAGAAACAACTGCATGTTTAACATGTTGTGGGCTAGAAATCTGCTCTTTTAAGCTAGATCTGTACAACGTAGCAAAACTCGGTTCTTGCCCAAATTAAAAGACTCGATGGTTCAAAACCAAGACTGCAGCTCAATTCAAGATACAGCTACTATGAAACATGTCCTATTATTAAACCTCTTGGTGAATTGTCATTCACGTTGCAGCCTCCCTTCCTTTGTTGCAAGAGACTATGGAAAGTCCTCTAAAAAATGTGTAAAGTTCCTACTCTCCTGAAATAAAACTAATTCTATCTGTACTTAAAACTGGATAGTTGCAAAAAAACGTCTTGGATTTGCATCCAGAATGATCAATCCTTTTATACATGCAGACCGATTGTAAGAAGATTTACTTATAAGAAACCCCTATTGAATTCCATGGGACTTACACCCGAGTAGGCACAAAACTATAGCCATGGCTGCTACCCATCCCCATGGCCCAGTCCATCTTGCTTGCTGTGTTTTGAACCCTCTGTGCCATTTTCCCTCTCCTCCAATCATAACAGCGAGGAGGAGGACCTTTACGCGACCCTGTCCCCCAATGGGAAACGAAGAAAGAAGAGAGGGGCGGGACTCCCTGGACGCCAATTCAGGCCAGAATGCCCGGCCAATCAGCAGCTACTTCAACACCCGCTCCCAAGGCACCTAGCCAAGTATGAAGTCGTTGGGAACAGGAGCGACGGGGGAGGAGGGGAAAAGAAAACCGCGCCAGTAGGAAGTGATAGGGAAAGCAGCCAATGGCATTTCAGCGCCGGAGCCAATGAGCAACCGAAGGAGGCGGGACACAACAATCACCGAAAGGGTGGAGGGAAACAAATAACCGTTGAGGGCGGGGGCTGCGCTTGACTGATGGCGAAGGTGGCCATAGAAGTTGCGGCGGGAGGCAGCGGCGACCAATCAAGACGCGAGATGGAGCAGGGGCTTGAAGGCCTACGTTTTTAACTGGTTTTCGAGCCTGACGGTCTATGCAGCTAAAGGAGAGGAGACGGGAAGGGGGTTTGGCTCGGTTTGCGCTCTCTCACCTTCCTACGCGACATCCTCGGCGGAGGAGGCGGCGGAGGCAGCGAGGGTGGCTGCGCCCCGGCCGCCGCGTTGGCTCCGGCTGTATCCGTGGTGACTGGCGTGTCTCCGGTTCCCCAGCGCTAGGCCGCGCCGCTTTGTTTTCCCTTTCCCTCCAGCTGCGACCTTTCAGCCGACTCCCTTCACTCTTCCGCCGGGACACACGACGGGGATACACACACCCCCGTCCTGCCTGTCACGTGACGCAGACAAACCTCACCTCACGCCGACGGCGCTCCGCCATCTTGGAGTCGGGATTGGCGCCTCCGAGAAGCAGTCGCCGGTGAAGTGCTGCGGCCATCTTGGTTGTGGGTAGCTCCTCCACTCGCTATAGCGGGGGCGGCCATGTTTGATGTGGGCACCGTTGGTGGTTTCCTGCACTCGAGGTCGAGCGACCTCAAGTGCAGTGCGGCTCGCACTCGCCCCGATGCTGGATCCGCCATCTTTGGTTAGGGGCCCAGCCTGCGTTCTTCGTGGTGGAAGAACCATCTTTACTTTGGGCAACGGAGGCGGTGCTTCCCCTATGTGTAAGAAAAAGGTGCACGATTATCTCTTTCAGTAACTCTTGGGATGTTGGAGAACTTACAAAGGGCTGAATTACTGAATCTAAGGCTCCATCTCGTTGACTGATTAGGTCGATTAATCAGTTTAAAACTTCTGACTAATTGAGCGATGCATTTTTTTAAAAAAAGAAGTTAATACAGTACATTGGGGGTTGGGGGGTGTCAGGTCGTAGTTTTCTGAAAAACCTTGCTTTTTACCTTACAGTAAGAGAGAAGTCCTCTAATGGTATAGCAGCATGCATAATCTAAACTAAACGATACTGCTTTATTCATATGTCAATTAACTAAAACGCAAATCATTATTAAATATGGTGCCTTGTATCATTTATAAAGAACAGGTTTGGCAAGCCCCTACCTGAATGCATGCTTATGCAGAAGGAACTACCGTTGTGTTCTGTGGGGCTTACATCTAAGAAGCCTGAATGCAAATCCTTTACTGTAATATGAATTGTAAGCCTTACTTGAGATTTGTAGCCTGTCCCTAAGCATGTTTGGTTGGAAGTATCCCCATTAAAGTGGGTTCTCCCACCAGCAGGTAGCTATGCATAGGTCAGTGCTTAATTCTGAGTCTTCATAAAATTTAGAAGGAACCCTGGGGATCATCTAGTTCTAATCTAACCCCCTGCAACGCAGGAATAAGAAGCTGTCCCATACAGGGATCGAAACTGCAATCTCAATATTATCAGCACCGCACTCTTAACTAGCTGTTTAGGATCAGACTACAGTTGCAAGCACACTTATCTTTAAGCACATTCTTTCAGAGAATTCTAGGCACAGTAGTCAGAATTCTCAGCAAATCTTAACAAACTACAGTGCCCAGAATTCCTTGTGCTGGGGGTCAGGAGATGCTTCAAATATAGTGTGTATGTTGTACGGCTTGATGATCTTTCTGTTCTTTGTCCTCACAACTACCCTGCAGTTGAGGCTTGTTCCAGGTTCTTTACTTTCAGTTCCTAGTGCCTTATTCATTTCAGAGGTTCAGATGAAGTTCACAGAACCCTTATGCCCACAGAACATGTGCTCTTGAGCCATCCCTACTGTTCCCTGAGATATTGTGCCTTTATTTGCCAATAGAATGTATGCCCCCACAGCTTTGTTTCTGCTCAAGCAGAGACTCCCTGGGAATCTCTCTTGCAATTTCTCAGTAAAGAAAGAATTAAAGAACTCCTGTGTGTATAAAACAAGCTTGGGGCCACCCCAGTCACCATCATTCATGTTACTCAGATACCCTATGAGATACCCTGTTGTTGCATTTGACTCAAAACTTCAAATAAAGGGGGGAAACCAACCAAACACACAACATTTCTACCCCCATCTTTTTAGCCCCAAATGGGTCCCTGAGGTGATGTCCAGATTTTAAAATCTCATTTTTATTGCAGTTTAAAAAACACAATACAGTGGTGCCCCGCAAGACGAATGCCTCGCAAGACGGAAAACTCGCTAGAAGAAAGAGTTTTCCGTTTTGGAGGTGCTTTGCAAAACGAATCTCCTATGGGCTTGCTTCGCAAGACGACAATGTCTTGCGAGTTCCTGCTGGTCCCCCCCCCTTTTTCTAAGCCGCTTATCAGCTGATCCGATCAGCAGATAAGCCGCTAATAGCGCTAAGCCGCTTATCAGCTGATCCGGTCAGCAGATAAGCAGCTAATAGCGCTAATCCGCTTATCAGCTGATCCGGTCAGCAGATAAGCCGCTAAAAGCCTCTAATAGCGCTAATCCGCTAATCCTTCAATGGGCTTGCTTAGCAAGACGAAAAAACCGCTAGACGAGGAGAATCACAGAACGGATTCTTTTCGTCTTGCGAGGCACCACTGTACATAAACAGAAAAAACAGTGCATGGGAAGGGCATAAACAACTGGGTCACTTAAAAAAAAAATGCCACAGCAGGAGGTTTACAGATTAAAATCAAAGCAGAATAAAAAAAGTCTTTGTGGCACTCAAGACAGTGGCATAGTAAGTCTGTTTGAGATGCTTTGTGGGTCTAGTCCGTGTATCCTATATCCAGGTTTCTGAATACAGCTAGATTACAATAACAGGTAATAAGGTTGGAATTTAGTAATAGTGTTGTAATTAAGTATGAGTAGAGTTTTGATATTGAAATCCAAGCTATCTGTAGCCTATCTTGTCTTAGTGCTACTGATAAATAGCTTACTCATACCCACGGGTGAGCTCCCCACTTTCTTAAGTAGGCATACAACTTATCAGCAAGTTGAATTTATGCCTCTTAAAACCTGGAAACTTGTTAAAGCCAGATGCAGACATAAGCAGTTAAAAAATGCAAATGCTAAATTTATGGTGGTTCAACCCCCAAAGGGAGCTAAATGCTCCGAGCTTGTTTGGTGTGAAAGTGTCAGCCAGCTGGGGGGTGGGATGCGAACGTCAGTGTTCTTGCACTTGGACCATCATTGATGCAATGAGGTTAAATGGCTCAGCTGCACTATAAACCTGAACTGTGCGAGTGGGTGGAGACAGGATATGGTACAGAAAGGACATGGGAGGGAGTAGGTCAGCAGTCTAACCATAAAACCAGGATAAGGAATGCATCTTCATCATTATAATGTACTCCGGGGTGCCACAAAAAGCAAAGCAGCTGTTTTGGTCCTTAAGACGTAATCCAAAACACTGCTGGGGTAATACCTTTCTTAGGCCAACCAAAATGTCACAAGACAGTGTGGTAATCTTTCGAGTTCTCCAGAACCCTTCATCAGGCCGACAAAAATGGAGGAAGCTAGTGATAAAGGTTGCAACTGGTAAGAATCTTAAGATGAATGTGAGAGGTGGTAGCAGACTTTCAATTGAGGCTATGATATGGAGGCTTCAGGTTGTACCAAGGACTACTAGGAGAGAGAGAAATAAAATGGCTAATTCCTCATTTCTGAAAATACAAAAGCCAAGTGCTGCCCTGGTCTATCTCCTTACCTAGGCAAAACTACAACAGTGTTCTGTTAGGCAGAAGCTATCAATCTTCCCTTTATATGAATTACAATGGGGGTTGTTCCAAAGGCATAAGAACCTAACATAAGAATCATTTGCAAGTGGGTAGCTTTGATGCAAGGAAATGCAAGGTGTCCAGATCTAGGATGTACATTTTAAGATATGCAGCTCCTCTCAAGCGCATGCACACTACAGACATACTAGAACAAGGACTTGGAGCCTGGTGCCCACCATATGTTGGTGGACTACAACTCCAGTCATCCCTGACATTGGCCATCTTGGGCGGGTCTCCTGGGAGTTGGAGTCCAACAACACCTGGAAGGTCAAAGGTTCCATATTCCAGTATTAGAACCTTGAATTGAGCTATAAGATGAAGAGGTGTGTAGCACGGATTTTTTGCCCCTACACGAAAGTACAATTCCCAGGATTTAAGGGTGGAGTGGTTTCCTCCATGGTAATTTAAACTGTGGAATTAACATAAACTTCTAGTGTAGGCATACACTGTCCCCTTTATCCCATTTTTTCTTTCTTTTTTTAAACAATTGTTGCAGGACCTACCGTACTTTAGGTGAAGGCATTTCTGGGACATTAATAAATTGTGCACACTAGTCTTTTGAATATTTACTTGGAAATAAATTGCACTAAGTTAAGTGGGACTTACTTCCACCTAAAAACAGAGGCTTTGGGTTCCTTCAATGTTAAGACATTTGTTAGTTTTTTTAAGGTGCTACAAAATGAAAGTTAGTCTTGTAACAGATTTATTATGGTTGCCCCTCTGTTTTTATTTAGTCAGGACCAGAGACTGAAGTAGGTTTTTATTTTGTTTACTGACAAGCATTAATAGAGTCCAGGGTGGCGGCTTGTAACAGAATAAAGCTATAAAAATAAAATAAATGTAAATCCTGTAAGACATTGAAACAATTTAAAACCGGCTGGTTAGTCACATCTAAGTACATGTGCATAGCAGTCTCAAGGCTTTAGTGTTCAGCACACTTGTATGGAAACAAGGCCCATCCATTTCAAAGGAATTTATGTGCAAGTAAATCTGCTAGGTGTTGACTTCTCTGGCCCTGTAAGAATGGTTTAAATCCAGTGAATCACTTGGCAAGTCTTTCTTGTATACCGTCTGGCTCTTTACAGACTGGGGGGGGGGGGGCTAGGATGCGGAGATCTATCCTGAGGTTCTGTGCAAGGAAGTTGTCTTGCAGAAACAGGAGCACCTGCTGCTACTTTATCCCTGCCTCTTATCTCCTTCAGGCTTCAGGGAGTCTGCTTTAGCTTCTTTAAGAGATAGGCACACCACATCGGCTATTTTGCAGACACTCCAGAGAAGACTAGTAAAGGTAAAAATGCCTTTCAAAATAATAAAGCATAAATGAATAAGGAAGGGAGGTTCTTTACATGACTTATTGCACTCCCAGATTTTAGCACAGCTCCTTTAATTTGTTCCTTTGTTTGCTTGGGGATGCAGTTGGAAAACCTCCCCTTGTTTAGGAATTTTGACTTCCTCCTCCTTGTTTACCTGTAATAGCAAAATGGTCAGAAAGGAGGCTTTGCCTCATTATGCTTAAGAATGCAGGGAGAGCTCAGACTTACAGGTAAACTGAGGAGGGGGAAAACGTTCCCCACCTTGATATTTAATTGCTAAACTTCAGAAGCGCTGAACCTCTGCTCCTTAACAGTCCAATATTGCACTCCATCTCATCTAAGTTGACTGTCAAGTGCACTGTCCCTTGCACCAGTGCAAGCCAGTTCTTCTCCTAGCCTCCCATCTATTTGCTGTTCCACCGTTCACTTCGTATACTTGGCACTAATTTTGGCCTAGTTTCTATCAGTGTTCCTGCAACATCTGTGCTTCCTCGCAAGCTGTGTTTGCCATCTTGTCACATGCCTCGTAGGCCCAGAGAGAGAGAGAGATCATTGGTTACAGGTGGGGCTGTGTTGTCAGGGCCTCTGCATTTAGAGGCTGTTGGTGGGGACAGAACATGCCAACGATAGTATATGGGTTAGCGACATGTGACAAATATCCACGTTCCTTCTTTGCACACGGAAATGAATGTTAAGGCTGCTTCTCATAGGGCTGCTCGTTCTGTGTTACAAGTCAACGCTCAAGTTCAGTGTTCTTATGAGTTCAAGACCTGACAGTGGGGATGGAAACCAGATAACGATAACTTTAATACTCCCAAATTCAGCTGGATTCCAACTGTTGCTTGGGTGCCATGGCTACTGAATGGAGTTTTATTCCTTAAGAGCTCTCTCCTCCCCAAATCCTGGAGCAAGTTTTATGGAGGGGGCGCGGCACTCTGAGCACGGAACATTTCTGCTGATTAAGACATGCCCCCTCTGCTAATAACCACCATGTTGCCAAACCACGGTTGTCGCTAGGATTTATGCATTTTGGGGGGGGGGAGCAGGACGCCCACCAGTCACCATCCTCTGCCTGGCTCTGTGCAGATCCGGAATGAAATGTCTCAACAACGGTTGTTTTAAATGTCTATCTTTGACCCCTTGTGCACTGAAAAATCTGTCAACGTCTTTCTACAATGTGTACTTTTAGTTAAGTGTTTTGATTTACTTGCTTGATTTAAGGGGGCAGTTCCCCCCCCGCTACGCCCATGTGTTAAAACCCCATTTTCTGCAGGATATAAAAGGTGAATTTAGAAGGAACGCCAGCTGTTTCCTTTCTGGGATTGGGGTTTTTTTGGGGGGAGGGGGAGAGAGAGCGTGCTGCTTTGCTCGGTCGAATCGCAGCTTGCATTAAAAAAAAACAACAACCCTGCATTTCTCTCGCTCCCGCCTCTACCTTTGGGGCAAGCACACAAAACCCCACCACAACTCGAGAAACCCCCAAGCCGAGCAGCCTTGCATAGGAGCCTTACCAGCACAAGTCTATGGGGACCGTCTTAAGCAAACCTGCAGGAAGAGGAGGAAGAGGTCGCGCGCTGCGTGCAAGAAGCCCGAAGCCTCCCCATTGGCCCTCCGTTCTGTGCACAGCGAGCGGGCCTAGGGGGGCGGTCCCGTGGGCGTGGTCTTTTACCGGGGACCCCGCCCAACCCAACTCCCCTGGCCAATGACCGGCATCCGCCGTGCGGGGTCCCGCCCCTAGCGCGTTGAAAAGGGACCCCGTGCTAGGGGCGTCCCGCGGGCGGCTCAGTCGCGGCGGCGGAGGCGGCGAGAGAGGGGCTGCAGCCGGGCGCTCGGGAAGCTGCTGGCGCGGCCACCTCGCCCGCGGAGCTTGGAAGGTGGCGGGGTTGGTCCATGGCGGCAGGCACCTCCTCGTGTTGCCGGGGCGGGCTGCAGCCGCTCAGAGCCACCGTCCCCTTCCAGCTGCAGCACCGTCGAGGCGGAGATGGGGGCCGGGCAGGTAACTGGGGGGGCGGGGGCGTCCGTTAAACGAGACCTGGCTAGGCCTAACTACGTGGTGGGGGGGGGGGGACAGGGTAGGTAGCCGCTTCAGGGGGCACCAGGTTAAGGGCCGTAGGTGGGCAAGCAAGCAAGCAGTTAGGAAGGGGAATAAAACCGGTAAGCTCGGGGGGGGGGGTAGAAAGTGTTTCTGAGGGCTGTTGGGGGGCTGAGCAGCTGGGTGGGGTGCAGTAGAGAGGGGGAAGTAAGGTGGGGGAGCCGTGTTGGAGAAAGGGGTGCATGAGGGCAGGGGATGGGGGGGTGGGCTGAGAAAGCAATGGGTGCAAGTTGCTATTAAAATAATAAGGTGCAAAGAAGGCGAGGGGGGTTGAGGTAGTTTCTGAGGTAGTCGGGGAATTATTAAATTTGTATGCTGCCCTTCATCTGGGGGGGGGCATTGGTCTGTGGAGTTGAAGGGGCGAAGGTTAAGTCCAAGGGGGGCAGGGTGTGAACAGTGAGGGGACCCCCTCCCCCCAGTTTACAGCTAACAATAAGATTATTAAGCATGATTGAGTTCAGGCAATCTGCAGGGACCCAAGTTGCTGGGTTGAACAGGCAGCAAAAACTCCAGGAGAGATTCTCCCATCGAGAAACTGTAAAGTAATGCACATTGGGATGAACCAACACATACACCCCTCATAAAATCCTGCCTACATATTGTACTGCTGGTGCCTGGGTTGGCTGTGTCCACACCAGAAAGGGATCTTTGGGAGCCTGGTGGAAAGCTCCCCTGAAAAAGGCCTACGCTTCGAGTGTTGGAGAAGGCTAAAACAACACAACGTTGGAGATTAATAGGCTGCAAGTATCATTGTTGCCATATGATGTGGCCACGCTTTGGAATGCAGCCAGAGTTGTATTATTTTGAAGGGGGAAAAGGGAACGTTGCACAGCTGAAAGAAGGCTCAGAAAAGAGCAGTTTAAAATGAAGTGGGTGTGGAGGAAGAGGATGGGCGGTGCTGTTTTTTTGGGGGGGGTGTTCCCTGGAGCTGCTTGCACTGCAGGCTGGAGCTGTGCTTGTGGCCCAAGTTAGGATGCCTCTGTGGGAGAAGGTACGAAAATACGTATATATGGTGAAGAAACGGGATGGGCCAAATGTTGGATGGGAGCGTAGAAGAAAAAGGGTCAGCTTCCAGAGGGAGAGCCATAGTAGCCTGTTGCAACAAAAACAAGAGTTGTAGCATATATATATTTTTAAAGGACTAATAATTGATGGAGGTCCTGCAGGTGGAACCAAGCAGGTTCAGGTCTCAGAGGGAATATTTAGTGGCTTTCCTGGGCTGTGAAAATGGAGGCTGCTTGAACAGGTGGGGATTTGTAAAAATATTTGCAAATGGTTTTGGAACAGAGGAAGCTATAGGGCAGGTCAAGCAGTGGGTGTGGAAAAGTTAGGCCGAGATCAGTGAAGAGCAGTGGCAGCTGAGGGCTTCTGTGTTGTGAAATGGTGGGAGCAGCAAGCACCTGGCGAGGGATGTGGAAGTAATGGGGGCAGCAGTAGTAGGGTGTTCTGCTATGTATTCAGTGTACTTGGCTCTGATAAATGGCATGAGCTTATTTGGTAGGAGCTTAATGTAGGTAGGACAAGAGAAGGATTTATTCTGGGGAAATGGGTGGGGGCAGGACAGAACATTGACAGAGATGGGGAGTAGTGGTGCCCCATTATAACACTCTTCCCCCTCTCTGCTGCACTTTGATTTCATTGCTATGATATGCTACCACCTCCTTTCTCTGCAGGGTTTTTTTTCTTTTTTGGGGGGCGGGAGAGGCAACTGTATCTGGGTCATCTTGATTTAGCACCAGCCAGTTCGTGGCCAATGTTCCTTTGCAGGCAAAATGGTTAGCCTATTCAGGTGATCCTGTACATAACAGCAAAAAGCAGGAGCTAAAGCTGTCGGCACATTTGCATGATGGATTGATCAGAAGTTGGAAACAGAGATAAGGATGTGCCTGTGGCAGCCTCAGTCTCTTGCTGTTCCCCTCCTCTAAATTCTTCTCTAGGGCGTATAGGCCCTGTGTGTTTATGCTTTGGGAAGCTGGCCTTCTCTTATTCTGTGGGGAGCTTGGCTTGGCTTACTGATCTTCCTTTACTGCTGTTGTGGTTTGCTTGACTTACTGTTTTAAAGAATAGAAAGCCATGCCTGTTTAATCTTAGGGTGAGTACCTAGTGCCAGATCATACGTACCTGTTGTAGTTCATATATACCTAACACCTTATGCAAGCTCCCATAAGGAGGGAGACTGAACTGTGAAAATAAAGCATTAACAGTTGTTCGTTCAGATTGTAGGAATTGTAGGAATATATGTGTTTTTCCAGACCTATCCCAAAGAGTATGCCAGAACACTTCATAGTGCTGTTGTTTCTTATAAGCTGAGGAAACAGTGCATTTTGAGTGAAGTCTTTTCACCTCTGCACATTTTACTCTTAGAATCTCTTGCTCAGCTTGCTGGCAAAGGAGTGAAGTTCTTTCAGGGAGCTCTGGTTTGATCTGAGGCTCTGCAAGGCTGTATTGGCTGCCACATCAAACCATTGATCCAGCTTTTGGATGCTTTTTTTTAACTTTGCAGTTATCTCTAGCAGTAGGAAATGTCAGTGAAGGTGGATCTGATCACAACAGAGTTGCCTTTTGACCAGTTTGGTGGATGTTCATCTTATTGGAGAAACTGCTAAACTCTTTATTTATCACTTAATTGGTGGGGTTTTTTATGATGTTGGGGGGAATTAATAACACTGGGCTGCTAGCTTATAGAAGCCTGTCTATTCTTGCTCCATGTGCAGCTTATGACAACTTACTAAACTTCCCCCAGGCAGCACAGAGCAAGTCAGGATGCTCTGAGGTTGGCAGCTGTCCTATCATTAGTTGACAAATGCATTATTTTCAGTTGCCAAAGACAGGACCACAATGAAATCAGTAGAGTGCAATGTTATGGCCAGACTCCATAAGAAATTGCTCCGATTTCTGGCCTAGCTGCTCTCCTTTAAATTCATTAAAGGTGTACCTTTATATCTATTTTATTAGTGTATTGATGTCAATGTTTTCCTTTGAAAATATTGAAACCCATCCTAATAAGATGTTTGATTAGTAAAAAAAAGGATTGCATTCTTCCATTTCCCCTTTTGAAATGAGCGTATCTTACTTCGTGAATCACCTAAAGGAGCTAATGGTGAGATCTGAACTGAAGGAATTGAATTCCAGTGTTAAAAAGTAAGGCTGTGTGTGCTGTGGGACAAGACTGAATAACTCCTTAGTGCCTTATTTTGAGCAGCTGACACACATCACAGCCATGATCTCTCTGTCCTAGCAAGGGGGTGTTCTGTAAAAACACCCTCTGTTCCCTAGTAAGTCCTTTCAGACCCTGCATTACACACATAGAGAAACTCCTCCTAGAGAGAAAGTATTTCCCCCTCTGGTGGACAAAGGCATCCTGGGGACCCTCATGTAACAACATTCCTATCAGCAAAATGGCTGGAGTTCAGGGCATGTGTTTGTCAGCTCAAAGGGGAATACAGAAGTGTAGATTTCACTTGTGTTTTGTGTACATAGTACAAGCTGAGTGTGTTTAAATAAGGAACCAAGAGCTCAGGGTCAGATGATGCTTGATGCCAGGAGATTTGAGTGTTTGCACCCAGATCTGCAGAAACTCACAAAAGCGAGGGGGGGGGAGGGGGGAAGGTTACTACTTGAGAAGCAAAAAGGATATGCAGTGGAGATATTGCATTCCTGCTTTGCTCTTTAAATTGCCCCCCTCCCACGCACATGCACGTTTCTGCAAGATCGTGGCAGATCCAAGTTTAAACACACGCCTGCTTCTGTTTTCTATTACCAGCACAACAAATGGAAAACAGAGAATTGCTCCAGAGATCCACACACAGATCCCACAAGGCATTAGCAACGTTGTAAGATTTAGATCCCCTCAAGGCTGCTTATCAAAATTAGGAGGCTGGGAAATGCCATCTGTTTTCAGTGAGACCTGATCCCTTAGATCCCATTTTTTCTCTTTCATTATCCAGTTCCGACTCTGGTACTAGTGTGTTTTTTGTGTTCCGTTTTTAAAAAATACTACCTCTGTTACCAGAGGGCCTTGACAAATGACTCCCATTTGCAGAAAGTAGTTATTGCCGTGCCAGGGAAAGTACACGCAGTGCCTTAGAGGCATGCGAATTTATATTTCAGGCTGAGTGGGTAGAATGAAAGGAATATGAGATGGCAAGGCAGGTAATAGGCTCGTATGACGAGGTGGTTGGGTCCCCCCCCCAAAAAAAGGAGCTCTCAGCCTGCTTTGCATAGGATGTGTGTGCTCATGGCACCTGGGCAGAGGTGGTGGATGGAGCAGAATTAATAATATAAAAAATCTTCCCTGTAGTGGTGAATACAGTGGGCACAGCCTGTGCTTTTTCTTTCTGTGTGGGGCGAAGGGATGTGGGCATGAGAAAAATCTCTTTGACATCCGCCACCAAGCTGCTCTGCCGCCACCCTGCCTTCCTCAGCTTTAGGGAGCCTGCGGTGGGTGGTTACAGAGAAAGCACATTCACCCTGCAGCCCCTCGTGCCACAACTCCTGCGGAAATGATGAGCTAGCTCCTTGGTTACACACATGTTGGGTGACACAGTTGAGCCTTTCACACTATGTGAAAACGATGCTTCCGGCTTCTGTTCAAACTCTGGCAGCTAGCCCCCAATCCTGGTACTCGCACAACCCTGGCAACAGGCCCAGAAGCTCTAAACTCTTGTAAGTTAGTGGTGGTAGTGGTTATTCCCTCGGTTAGGTGGTTAGCAATCCTAAATTTGTTGAGCACAAGAATTGAAAGGAGAAAGAGGAAACCTCAGTCCTGTTTTCATTTGGTGATGGTTGGCAGTGGAATCGTGGGAGGATTATCACCAGTGATATAACCAGTGTTTGCTTAAGGTGCCAAATGGCTCCTAAAACCTGGGTTACAGTCGCCAGAATGGAATGTCTAGTTGCAATTTTTGGGGTCAGGCAGCTCAAAAGTCATATTTTTCAATATGGCTCTTTGGCTCCTGGAATTAATTCTGATTGTGCAGACAAAATATAGCAGAATTCTTCTACAGGATGCGCTGCTAGTGTGTGAAAACGGTCACGATCCAAGGATCCCCCAGCATGCGCCTCCAGATGGTGGAGACGTCGGGCACCATCTTGGCACCTGGGCATCTTCACTTGGCCTCAAGTGGCTGATAGGCAGGTGCAAAATGCACCTGGTAAATTTCGAACGCTGGATGCACATGAACAGAAAAGCGGCTACCAAGAGAAGGCAGGTAGCAGTGGGAGGACTGTTGGTGGCTGGAGATGGATAGCAACCTTAGATTCCCCAGCCTTGATCTGCTGTACCTGGAAAACAACACCACCAGCCCTGCCCATCAAGAGCAAGAACCCGGCCACTCCCATAGCTTGAGCCTACTCATTTGGAAGCACAGCAGGCTGCTGTCAGTGGAGCAACCCCACAGGGTAAGAAACTGTCCCTTTGGGTCTCTCCTTCGTGGTGTGATTTGTTGTAGATGGACTTACTGAGACATTGGACCAGCTGGGATGGGGATATGAGTTAACTTGGCTTCTAAGTGAGAGGTGGAATGCTCTGTACCTCTATCTGTGTGGCTGGTAGGTGCATTGTGGTTTTGTTGTTTAATATTGTTGCAATTAACCTGTATTCATAGGTTGAACCCTTGAACCAAAAAAGCAGCACGTAAATAAACCGTAGAATAACAAGTTGCCCCCAAGGAAGACAAGATCCACTATGGTTTGATAACAGTTCTTGCCACAGAACTGCATCACCCGGCTCGAGTTTTTTTCATATCACATGTTTCAACAGGCGCTAAAAGGTTTATCATGGAGGCAAGAGCGAAGTAAGGAAATTACAAATGTACATTTGTATCTGGCAATCAAATCCATACACAATAGGTAAGCATTGTCAGTTATGTCCTATTATCGCTGGGCAAACAGCTCAACATTATGTAAGCCCTGTTGAGTCACCTTTTCATTTCGTTTTCTATTCTTAAAACGATCACCCCATCTTCATATCCTGCAAACACAACTGCAACAGAGGGTAGTTACCATCTGCTAACCCATCAAGACACTGACTGGAATATATTGGAGCAAAAGTAGAAGGAGGCAAGTTATTCTCTCCTTTTTTTAAAAAAAAGGCTTTCAGCCAAAGTTTTCATATTTTGTGTGTGTGTGTTTTACCACCTAGGAAATTCAGCTGTTCGCGCCTCTTTCCACCAACGGCTCATGCCACCTCGTTTTATTTAAGACATATGCACCACTTTCTGCTATAAATAGTACAAAAGGCTGCTTGCAAATACCAAGGATAAAAATGGTGCCTGATGCCTATGTGAAAGATTCCCTCCTTGGTACCTTCTCTTCAGCCCCTCTGGGCCAGGCGGTTCCCCTGTCCCTGTGCTTTGAGGGAGGTTGCTGCAGAGAACTTGAGAGCAGAATACTCTGCAGTTACCAGATGCCCATCGCCAGATGACAAACGCATCTCTTCAGCTGCCAAAAGCCCTGAACCATAAAAAAATCAGTGGAGTGCTACATTAGGGCCAGATTATAGAGGAGCAACTCCCGGGTTTGGCACAATTATGGCCTGGCTGCAGCATCAAACGCTTAATATGCCCATCTCCCCTAATATACAGAGACACTCCCCCCCCTCCAACCCCTTCAGTTGATCTTCCAATTCACTTTCAGCAGGAGTTTTTATTTCAGTATTGCATGGTGGTCTCTTTCTCTCTTACTCCACAATTAGGATGTTTATGAACGGTTTTTTTAGCATTGCAGCAAGCTCAGTTGGTGGCTGAGGGCCAGGCAACAAGTTTCTGATGGTTATATATGAGGTCTGGTGGCTGCCATTGCAGTCTCTCGATCCATACAGTTGCTGGGACTTGTCCCTTCAAGAGAAGAAGCATAGGTCCAGAGTGTGACCCACTGGCACCTCCACCGTGCGTCTGGCATCGCGGCTGCAGGATAGGGGCCAGTCGTAGGGCGTGGCCTTCTTTGGCTGATTATAAAATGCATTTGGGGCTGGGGTGGGGGCAGAAGAATCCCCTATTGCTGCTTGCCTAGGGCCTCCTTGGGTGCAAAGTAGGCAGCAGTGGTACAAAGTGCTGTAGGTGAGCAGGCCGAGAATGCTAGCACTCATGCAACAGAGCGCCACCCTGCCCTGCATGCAGTGTGCAGAAGTTTCATTGTCTCCATAAGCAGGCCTAGCACACTGTGGTACTGGGATTGTCTCCATAAGTAGGCCTAGCATACTGGGATTGGGGGGCCCAACTGCATGTTTCTTGCAAACACAACAAAAGGCAGGCGGAGGTTCTCCCTCCATCTCACAGAAGCGTAAGGAGCAGGAAGAGTTGGAATGATGTATTGGAGGACAGATGCCCTTAACCTTTTTGTGCATACACCACTTTACTGCTAAGTCCCCCTCGCTTTCTTTGGACGCCTGTGTTTGAAATTAGCCAGGGGCCAGGGGCATTTTGCATCTGACTATCAGTCACTTGTGAAGATCCCTGGGCACCAGGATAACACCTGACATCACCACCACCTGGGAGTGCAGGTCTGGGGATAATGGGATCGGGACTGTTTTCACACACACTAATACCCCATCCTGTAGAATTATTTGTTACATTTTATTTGCACAATCGGAATGAATTTCAGGAACCAGAATGCTTTTTCTGTGCAGCCTTAGCAGGAGCAGTGCACAACCTTACAGTTCATTGTTGCAGCTTGTCTTCACTTCACCCTACTGCCCTGCTCAGTTGTGAAGAATATTCTTACATTATGAATGGTCTGTGTCACCATTAAAGGGAAAAAAACCCCAGAAGGAATAGGCTGATATATATCTGGATTGTCCCCTGATAAAGTTCTCAAGGTTCTTAATCTTCTAGCTCAAGATTGTCATCTGAACTAGCAAGATGTTTAACTGAGAATCAATCACAGCCAGCCCGTTATTTGAAAAATAAGACTTGAGTTGTTGTGCCCCAAAAATGGCAACTAGACATTCTGTTTTGGCAACTGCAAGCTCTGTTTAAGGAGCGATTTGGCCCCTAGCTTTTATATTGTATCTGAGTTTTTTTAATACCGTGGAAGGAAAACTACATTTTAGGGCAGGGTAATTTAAAGTGGAGAAATAGTGGGTGGTTATTTCCCCCTAGGGATCTCCACTGGCATGCTCTCATAAGATGCACATGTGTCTAGCATCAGTGGGGGAATCCAGATGTTGCTGATCTGCATCTCTCAGCACCCCAGGCCTTGCTGATGGGAGTTGGAGCAGCATCTGGAGGACCAAGGACTCCCCACTCCTCGTGTAGCATGTCGTCCTGCTCCTGATCTCTTCCTCAAGAGCAAAGTTACTATTTCTTTACCCATTAGATATCTAAACATGAAACAGACGGGCAGGGTGTGGCAGTGGCAGCTGCCTGTTGCTGGTGCATTTGATTCCGAGAAGGCACTTAATTGTGGAGTGGATGCTAACGAAAGCCATGATTTCAGTCCTGGTCTTGTTCTCTTACCAAGCTGGAAAATGTGATGCTTGCTTCGGTCTAAGTTGAGTAAAACTGCCGTGTGAGCCACCAGCTAATTCATCTCAGTTCTGTAAACTGGAAAAAAAAAAATCTCCTGTCAACTTTTCCTGCGTTTGAGGTCCAAGTTGCTCGTTTCTATGCCTTTAGTACCCTCTCGTGTACCGGGGTGGGGGGAGCCAAGCAGTCTTGCCTGGCATCATCGCTGCACAGATGGCTTAAATCTGGCATTCTGACAGCCTTTAAATGCAGAGCTGAGATCCTGATGGGGCATTTGTGCCGGAACAGTAGAGATTAGTCACCGCTTAATGGAAACAGTTATGTGGAAGCGGAGATACAAACTGCTAACATAGGTTGTGCTTCTGAGCAGACAGGATCTTGCTGGTCTTGGTGGAGGAGGATGCACCCTGCAGATAGTGTGCTTGAGAGTTATCCTTCTCTACCCTCCCCCCCCAAGAACCTCACCCAAGGGGGATGCTGTTTATTCTCCCCCTCTTTTCTTAAAGGTGCTTACGTCTCGAGCTTCTCCGTCCAGTAGTAACTTCCCCCTGCTGCCTGGATATATGGGGTGTGGGTGGGCTGTGACTCAAGAAGACCTCTGCACATGTTCAGAAAGTAGGCATTCCAAAGTGCATTGCCAACCTTAGTCCTCTTGACCCCCACTCTTAAGTGTAAGCCCTAGCTGGTGAATTTTACCAACTGTTCTCTCTCTCTTTCTCTGCTGAAGCACTCAAGGCTTTGAAATAATGGACTGCAAGCTCAGAGGCATGTCACAAGATGTGCATAAGGAAATCCAGGCACCAGCTTTTCCATAACATTACCCATGTTTCTTGCTGGAGACTGGCTTCCAAACTCATGCCTGTTAGCCGTGATGGGTATGGGTACAGTATTTCCCCTCCCCCCCACCCCGTGCCTTCAGTTGGAGGCAGCTGTACTTCTGAATACAGTGGTGCCTCGCAAGACGAAATTAATCCGTTCCGCGGGTCTCTTTGTCTAGCGGTTTTTTTGTCTTGCGAAGCAACCGCTTAGCGGTTTAGCGGCTATTAAAGGCTTAGCGGCTAAAAGGCTATTAGCGGCTTAGAAAAAGGGGGGGAAAGGGGAAAAAATCGCAAGACTCTCAAGACTTTTTCGTTTTGCGAAGCAAGCCCATAGGGAAATTTGTCTTGCGGGGCACCACTGTACCTGTTGCTGGAAACCTCAGGAAGGGAGAGTGCTCTTTTGCTAGAATCCTGCTTGCTGGTTGGCCACTATGAGAACGGGACGCCGGACTAAATGACTCATTGGCCAGATGCAGCAGGCTCTTCCTGTGTTCTTAACAGCCCAGAGTGAATGGCAGCTGGTCCCCGCATTGATCTGACATTGTGGGTCCTGGCTATCTCATCCCTTTTGCTGATTTAGCCGGGTGCAATTGCAGTTTGATGGAGTCAGTTCCAAGAGGGGGAGAATCCAAATGACTGTTGGACCCAGGCAACCAATGGAGGGTGGTGGAAGAAGCACCACTGTTTTCTCCATGCAGCTTTTGGCTCCAGGAGAACAGCTGGGGATGGTGTGGTCACCTAGGGTTTCCCCCTGTGTGCCCAGCGATCATTCTTGCTTGCCGCAGTTTGGGCCACTCAGTGCTGCTGTCTGGAAGAGAGAAGGCTGCTTCTGCCTCCTCCCCACCCACCCAGTGCTGGAACTCTGGATTTCTGGGAGCAAAATGGAACCAGTGGGAGTAGTTTGGGCCAGAAGACTCGAGGCTTCTGCCCAGAGATTGTCTAGGCAGTTAAAACAGAGCAGCAGAATCTACTGGTCCCTGCTTGCTAATCAGCTGATAAGAAAGTAGGTTATGGAAACTAGCAAAGCAGAGGCTTCGGAACAGACATGAGCAGTAGTTGGCAGTCATCCGCTTCTCAACCAGGGCAAAGGGAGCATTTCTCTCTGGCTTGCAGCACATTGTGGTGATATTTCACTTTTCAGGAACTTGCTGTTACAAAAAACCGAGGTGACTCATCCATCTGACGCTAGGGGTTTTCATTGGAACCTCTCCGCCAAATAGTTTCCTTGCAACCTAGGTGCTGTGCACCAGTCCAAGAGCAGAGAGGGAAACCACTGTGAAACTTTTGCCTTTTTTTTTTTTTTTTTTGGAAGCACCAGGCGTGTTGGCTAGTTTGTGTGTGTGTGTGTGTGTGTGTGTGTGTGTGTGTGTGTGTGTGTGTGGTTGTGTAGGGCAGGGGGTTGCTGGTTAGTTGGTTGGTCAGTCAGGATGCTGCTTGCCAAATGGAGCAAACTGGGCGTATTCTTGGCCGGGTGGAAATGTTTGGATGCCGAAGGACAAAAATTCCACTTTGCGTCGTCGGTGTGGGTGGATGGAGCTGATGGAAGAGAGCTTTTATATTGCGAACAACTGCTGGCTCTTCTCCTGCCTAGCAAAGAATGGAAAATAAGAGTGTCTCTACTATGAGCTGGATTGTTTTAGCTACTGGGCCTAGTGGAACTGTAAGCAGTAGGATACGTGTCTGGGTGGAGGGGAGAACCCAGAGCAGGCTTACCCAGACTTGGGTCTCCAGCTGTTTTCCAACTACAATCCTCCCTTACCCACTGGTCTTGCCAGGTAGGGGACTTGTAGTCCAAAAACAGCTGGAGAGACAAGTTGGGGAAACACTGATCTAGAGTATCTTCCTACCCCCACCCTACCCAAAAAACTGGGGTTCTCCTATTAGCCTTGACTATTGCCCACACTGTTGGGAGCCCAAAACGCCTGGAGGGCACAAAGGCTGGCATAGAATTGGCAGTACAGTGGTACCTTGGGTTACATGCACTTCAGGTTACATACGCTTCAGGTTACAGACTCCGCTAACCCAGAAATATTACCTCGGGTTAAGAACTTTGCTTCAGGATGAGAACAGAAATCGTGTGGCGGCAGCAGGAGGCCCCATTACCTAAAGTGGTCTTCAGGTTAAGGACAGTTTCAGGTTAAGAACAGACCTCCAGAACAAATTAAGTTCTTTTTTTAAAAAAATAATATTTATTAGTTTTCCAACAAATTGAACACAACCAAAAAACCAAAAAAGAAAAAACATACAATGATACAATACAATACAAAAATCAAACAAACTGCAAAACACTAACATACAACTAACAAAACAAAACAAAAACTATTTAAAACACAGTCCAATTTCAATATCTTATCTTTCTTTCACTAATTTCCACGACCACCTCACACCTCCCTTTTTTTATTCCACTTCTATTAATTGTTTCAGCAATTCCTTTCCATCTTCCTCTGTTTTCTATCCTATAATTGTCTTAACACATTCTAACCTTATTTTTCCCCTTTAATGCTCTAATAATCTATTTATACTTGATTCCTTACAACATTTCTACTAAAGCTATATAACTTCATTCCAACATCTTTCTAACATTCATTAATTTTACAGTATTTCTGTAAATAGTCTTTAAACTTTTTCCAGTCTTCTTCCACCGACTCTTCTCCCTGGTCTCGGATTCTGCCAGTCATTTCCGCCAATTCCATGTAGTCCATCAACTTCATCTGCCATTCCAGAACAAATTAAGTTCTTAACCTGAGGTACCTCTGTGTCAATTTTCCTGGGTTTCAACAGTGTCCAGAGTCTGGGTCTGTTTACTACGGCTTCCTTGTTGCAGCCAGGCTGCTCACAATAATAATAGGCTCCATCTGTGCTATATACATTGAAAGCAGTTGCACGCCGCTTTAAACGGCCATGGTTTGCCCCAAAGAATCCTGGGAGTGGTAGTTTGTTAAGGCAGCTGATGGTTGTTAGGATTCCCCCCGCCCCTTTCCTCTCTGAGCTACAGTTCTCAAGAGTGGTGGTTAACAATCAGTCCCTCTTCTTAGGGAACTCTGGGAATTATGGTTCTTCAAAGGGGAACGGGGGTCGCCTAACAACTCCCAACAACATCCTTAGAAGGCTACAGCTCCCATGATTCTTTGGGGGAGTCCATGTCTTTTAAAGGGGTGTGGTGCTGCTTATATAAATGTGTAGTGCAGATGGGGAGCTAAATGTTTCCTTTGCTGCGGGTGTTGAAGATTTGTGGTGCTCGTTTTGTGGTGGTTCTGAAAGAACTTCTCTACATGGGAAGTTTCTGTGGAATCTTAATACTTTGGGTCATTGCTAGGTTGCTGTTTTTCCTTGTGCTACTCTTGTCAAAAGGTTTTGCTTCTCAGAAGGTTTTGCGCTGCGACTTGGGACTATTGCTGCCTGTGCCTCCCTGCAGAATGCAGTGCAAAATAATAATAATAATAATAATAATAATAATAATAATAATAATAATAGCAGCAGCAGCCAAAGTTCTTGGGTGCTATCAACAAAAGCTGCATAATTCTTCTGTTGTTTTTATCCTAATAACTCCCGGCCAGAAGAAACTCAAAAGTGGCTAACAGTTAAAACATGCAGTGCTTTCGAATTACTGTAGAAAGATGACGTGGTCATACTTGGCAACTTGTGCTATACTTGGCAGCTCCCCTAAGGCTACTAATAATTGTGGTTGTACCTTGTATCTGTACTCCTATTTTAGTGTAGCTAGTGTTTACAACCTATTTTATGACTTATGGTTGTTGTAGTAATTTGCAGCTTTTATTTTGCGATCATGGTTTTGGTTTAAACAATCGCGCTGTAAGAAAAGGGCAACCCACAGTTGCGTATTGCAGTAAATGGAAACCAAAGTGGCAGCGCTTGTCAGATCATCCGAAGGTTGTAAGGCCTGCCTAGGCAGAAGCGTTGAGCAATTTCTCAGCCATTCCAGCTGCTTGAGGCTGATGGGTCTTGCAAGGAGAAAAGTCTTCCAGGCTACAAAAATGTTGCTTCTGTTTAAGGTTTCTTTTCATATGCAACGTGCATTCAGACCGGTGTATACTTAGCTGCACGTATAAGTATGATGTAAGAATGCCTGAGCACATGGTAAACTTATGGAACCAGACCGCACATGAGACATTTGGTTTTTGCAGCAGCATGAAACACTTCCAGCACTCAGACCACTGTCTGGAGGAGAGTGGTACATGCACACCCACACTCAAATAGAGAACTCGGCTACCCATGCATTAATTCAAAGAGAATATTTTATTGCAGCGTTGTTGGTTGGACTACAACTCCCATCATCCATAGCTAGCAGGACCCCAGTGGTCAGGGGTGATTGGAGTTGTAGTCCAACAGCAGCTGGAGACCCAAGTTTGAGAAACACAGTTTTATTATTAAATTTCTACCTCGCCCTTCCAGGGAAAATGGGGAGTTCTTCCCAGCACTGGGGTCAAGCTGAGATGAGTAGCAGCAGCAGTTCAGATACCTGCTGTACCACTAGGGAAAAACAGTGCAGAAGTCGAGCGGAGAGGGGAATGTGGGACTCCCCTTAGCTCCTGTGGCTCTGGTTGTATTGTACGCAACAGTATTATATTCCATTGTGTTCATTGATCGTATGTAATCAGTCCACTGAATTCTATCCAGATGTTTTATTTCTGGCCCTCTGCATCTTGCAGTCGTATGAACTAGGAAGGGACTGTTGCATGCCTTCCTGAGAGCCAATGCAGCTGAGTATTGGGGGGGGCGCGAGGAAGGAGCAGAACCCCCCTTTTTGCCTCCTCTCCAAAATGCTGATTCCCTGCCTCCACCTTCGTTCAGTGTGTAAAGCAAGACTAGGGAATTAAAAAGGAGCTGTCCCAAACGGAGGAGCCGAAGATGTGAGGCAGCTGCCAGACTGGTGGTCCAAGATAGTGCCGGTTCCATTTATCTCTGAGCTGTTCTGTTCTGGACGTCGTCCCCCCCCACTCCCCAGATCGGAGATGCTCAGCTAGCAATGGGATTCTAGAATATGCAGCCAGGTGTGGCTGGGCTGAACCCAGCCTAATGGACTAGGCTGATAATAGAGCTGTGCTGTAAACAGGACACCCCACCCTGCCTCTGCTTCTCTCGCATGCCATCTTTGTCTTGCAGCGAGCATTGTTTTGCTGCCCCTGGTGTATTTTTAGGCCTGCTGCTTTGACGGGAGCTGAGAAGTTCTCCCAGGCCAGCTGTTGGGACTGCAATCTTTCTTGGCTCTGCTGTCTCTGTCTGTCTGTCTGTGCAGCCACTGATTTCACAGGTGCCTTCAGTGTGGCAGGGCCTATCAGGTGCGAGTTATATGGGAGGGGGGGGGCGTTTACCAGCTGACCACCCCAACCCTGGAATCGTGAGTTTGTGCAGATTGCATTTTCACCACTGAGCAGCCACACCTCTAGGGTTAAAGGGCAGAGCTTTCGGGCTGCTGAACCAGCCTTCCGAGCTGGCTTGCAACTGCTCTGAAACGGAGTGCGCATTGCATGCGCCTCAAATAGAGCCTGCCTGATGCTCAGTCAACAACCGGTGGAGGGGGGCGCCTTAAATAGCTGCTAAACTGCTGTGAGTCAGGAGCTCTGAATCTGAGCTGCCAGAGATCTCTCCTTGGCAGCGTACCAGGAGGTCCTGGCTTTGGTTATTACGGGTGCATATTAATTTACGTGTAAATGAAAAAGCAAACAATCTCCAGCCTTGGGGCTTGGGTTGGCATTTCTCTTTTGCTTTAAACGCAGTAGCTTGGAGCGTGATGGCTGAAAGCGAGCTGGGAGCCAGGAAATCATCACTTCAGAGCTCTCCGGCTCAAACCACAAATTTGTGGATGGCTCTGTGCCACTTGGTCTGTCTCGGCACTTCCACACACACCCCCACCCCCAAAGTACATCGATAACGCAGGCGTGTGCTGTGGGAGGGGCTGTAGAGTTTGCTACGAGAACGTGTTGTGTAGTGGTTAGATATTCCATAAATCTGAAGTATTACAATGCGGTTCTTGGGGCCTTTGCAGCTCATGATAACAGCCTTTTCATTTCTTCTCCCTAATCAGACTAGTACCAGTTACTTGCCGATAACCCAGTATTCTTCTTCTTCTGCTGCTGCTGCTACTACTGCTACTACTGCTACTACTACTACTACTACTACTACTACTACTACTACTAAAGTGGGGAGGGTGAAAACTTTGATGCCAGGGGGTGGCTGCTGCCCCCTTTTTTGCTTTACGAAAGAAACTGGTTAGGTGAGAGAAGGAAGCATGCACTCTGTGCCGCAAGCAGGGGGGTATCTAGCCTTCGAAAAGCTAAATATGTAAAAGCAACCCCCAAGAAATGGGGAAGCTGGACAGAGCAGGGCAATAACATACGCTGGATGCAGTGTTCAAAACTCCCATTGTTCTAGGCCAGGGGTCAGCAAACCTTTTCAGCAGGGGGCTGGTCCACTGTCCCTCAGACCTTGTGGGGGGCAGGACTATATTTTTTAAAAAAGAATGAATTCCTATGCCCCACAAATAACCCAGAGATGCATTTTAAATAAAAGAATACCTTCTCCTCATGTAAAAACACGCTGATTCCCCGACCATCCGCGGACTGGATTTAGTAGGCGATTGAGCCGGATTCAGCCCCCGGGCCTTAGTTTGCCTACCCATGGTTCAGGCCAGGCATAGGCAAACTCTGGCCCTCCAGATGTTTGGGGAAACAATTCCCATCATCCCTAGCTAGCAGGACCAGTGGTAAGGGATGATGGGAATTGTAGTTCCAAACATCTGGAGGGCCGGAGTTTGCCTATGCCTGGTTTAGGCGCATTTTGCGACAGGGAATTTGGTTAGCATTTGGTTTCTGAGCTCTGAGCGCCGTACTGTGCCTACGAATTCAGATTAAAACTGCAGAGTATGGAAGGAAAGGAGGGCCCTTTTCTGCCTCCCCACTTCCAGCTACTCTGAAGACTGGAGAAGAGACCCCCCCCCTAAGAATATTAGGGGTGTGTGCTGGGGAAGCACTAGGCCATGTGAAAAATGAGCATAATATTTTAGCTGCCGTTCATTCATTTTCAGCTTTGTATTCTTGTTATAAAAAATGTGTGCCTAGACATTCCATTGCTGCGCCCATAACTTAGGTTTAAGGTGTCATTTAGCTCCTAGCTTTCATATCTCAGTTTCTAATGCTGCTTGGATGATGGGCAACTTCTGGGGTCTAAATGCAGCCCTCCATGCCTTTCCAGGGCTCTTCCCCAGGCCACACACCGCTCTCACAGGCCACATTTTCCTTAAGTGTATTTGTTTTGCATGGCTGGAATGTGTCCTTGAACTGCAACCATGAACCTTGCTTGCCTAGAAATAGGATGCAGAGATAGGCCTCCGTGTGTGGAAATAATCTGTCTTCTGCCTGGACTGTTGTGACTCACTAATACCCCAGTCTGCAGGATTCTATCAGTTACATTTACAGTGGTACCTCGCAAGACGAATGCCTCGCAAGACAAAAAACTCGCTAGACGAAAGGTTTTTCCGTTTTCGATTTGCCTCGCAAGACGAATTTCCCTATGGGCTTGCTTCGCAAGACGAAAACGTCTCGCGACTTTGTTTCCTTTGTCTAAAAACAAAGACATGTTTTGTTTATAAAGTTAATTTATTTTCCCTTCAATTTTTGAACTGCTCTTTACAGTATGTGTGACTTTAAAGAGCAGTTAATAAACTGTTGTTGTACCAAATTTGGCTTTGTTTGGACTTTTTTTGACCATAGGAACGCATTAATTGATTTTCAATGCATTCCTATGGGATTTCGTGATTCGCAAGACGAAAAATTCGCTAGACGACAAAACTTGCGGAACGAATTAATTTCGTCTTGCGGGGCACCACTGTATCTGCACAATCGGAATGAACGTCTGGAACCAAAATGCTTTTTCTGTGCAGCCTGAGCAGGAGCAGTCGCCATTAACGAAAAGAGGTCTGAATAGGCCAATACAGTGGTACCTCAGGTTACAGACGCTTCAGGTTACAGACTCTGCTAACCCAGAAATAGTACCTCGGGTTAAGAACTTTGCTTCAGGATGAGAACAGAAATTGCATGGCGGCAGCAGGAGGCCCCATTAGCTAAAGTGGTACCTCAGGTTAACAACAGTTTCAGCTTAAGAACGGACCTCCGGAACAAATTAAGTTCTTAACCCAAGGTATCACTGTATATATGTGGACTGTTTCTGGATCAAGTGACTTTTCTTCTTTGAATTCTCAAAGATCTTAATCTAGCTCAAGTTGTCATCTGAACTAGCCAGATGTTTAACTGCGGATCAATCACAGTCATTTGAAAAATAAAGACTTTAGAGCCATCTTGCCCCCAAATGGCAACTAGACGTTCCATTTTGGCAACTGCAACCTTGGTTTAAGGAGCCATTTGGCCCCTAGCTTATATAGCTGTGTTTCTAACATTGGTGGGGAGAGCGCAGTTGCACCTGGGTCCTCCTTGCAGGTTTTCCATAGGCATCTACTTGGCCCCTGTGATGCTGGACTAGATTGGCCTATGGCCTGATGTCTTCTGTTTTTAAGGGGCCTGACTCTGCACAAGGCAAAGCTTCCTACGTGTCTTGAGTCTCCATTATGATTAAACTGCATGCAACGCTGTTCAGGGCACAGCTTGCCTTATATCCATCTGTCAAGGTTCTTGAGGTGGCTTTGCAAGGTAAATGATGGAGGCATATATGCCGCTCAGGACCCATGTGGTTAATAGCACTTGTGAGCGCTGTACAGTGTGCTTCCTTTGCCAATGAGCTGGCCCCGTGCATCTGAAATAAAAAAAGCAGAGGCTCTTGAGGTTTCAGTAATAAAACCTGCTATAGTTAACACTTAAGATCAGGCACCGTGGCCTGCCTAAGTCTACCTAGTGGCTTTAGATAAAGTTGGATCATTGCTCAGGGGTGTCCGCTTCTGATGACAGTCTAAGTTTCCAGGAGGGGGTATCTCCTATTCCTACCAGGAGATGCTAGGGATTAAGACCTTTTGCCTTCAAAGTTTGTGCTTTTACAACTGAGCTGTGGTCTCGTTCCTCCCCTGCCAACAAGCTATGGCTTGACAAAGCTGAGATCTTGGGTCCCCGAACTGAGGCTTAGCCTATCAACTTCCAGAAATGCTGGGAACCAGGGACTGGGAATGCTGGGAAGCAGGAATGTTCACAGCGCACAGCTGTTCCTAAATATGGCTGCAGCCGTTGGCATCAGAAATAAGTGCATAAAATAGACTTGCTGCCCGGCACAGTCAAGGAAATAGTAATCATCATTTTACTAAGAAAATAGTTGCAAGTCCTTTTAATAATTTGGGGGGCTGGGATGGGGAGGCCTACACCAGGCCCAGCCTACATGCGTACAGTCTAAAAATAAGAGGAGGGGATGCATTCCTGTTCAGAAGCAATTGGGAAGCAAATGTATTAAGATGCAATTAGATGTCTGTCCCAAGGGCTAGGTGTTACACCATCTCATCTCCTATTTCATCTCTAAGCCTGTGAGGAAGGTTCAGCTGAGAGAATAGCCCAAGGCCACTGAGCAAGCCAGTGGATTGGGGGGGGGCGTGTTTCTCACGCTAAATTGGATACAGGTGCAGTTTGTTCAGAAGGTGCTTAGATTGCCTCTGTTGCAAAGGAGGTGTGAGTCCGCCTTTCCCTTTGGAAAAACCCAGGGGAGGTGCAGCCAGTCCTTTTCACGCATAGGTTCAGAGTTGGAAGGGACCCATGAGGGTCATCTAGTCCAACCCCCTGCAGCACAGGAATCTTTTTGCCCAACGTGACACTCGAACCCATAACCCTGAGACTAAGAGTTTCACGTTCTGCCAACTGAGCTATGTAGTAATAATAATAAAATTTATTTTTATACCCCGCCCATCTGGCTGAGTTTCCCCAGCCACTCTGGGCGGCTTCCAACAGAATATTAAAATACAGTAGTCTATTAAACATTAAAAGCTTCCCACAAAGGGCTGCCTTCAGATGTCTTCTAAAAGTCTGGTGGTAGTTCTCTTTGACATCTGGTGGGAGGGCATTTCACAGGGCGGGTGCCACTACCGAGAAGGCCCTCTGCCTGGTTCCCTGTAACTTGGCTTCTCACAGTGAGGGAACTGCCAGAAGGCCCTAGGCACTGGACCTCAGTGTCCAGGCAGAATGATGGGGGTGGAGACGCTCCTTCAGGTATACTGGACGGAGGCCGTTTAGGGCTTTAAAGGTCAGCACCAACACTTTGAATTGTGTTCGGAAACAATTGTTGTTGCCTGTCTGTCTTAAAGGGGAAGGGCAGTAGTAGTGCTTTGTTTACAGGTGCACACTTTCCAACTGACTTGTACAGGACTTAAAGAAACGCTTGGAAACTTGTTGCTAGCTCCTGCGTCTAGAAAGCTGATCTGTTGCGTTGGCGCTTCAAGGTAGAAAAGTGAGCTCTTCCTGACTTTGTCCCGGTTTGCCTGTCACAGTAAACCGTAGCTAGGAATATGCTGTGAACACAGAGAGGGGTCCTGTTTTGTTTCTCCCCTAACATGCGCACAGGAGTTGCAAGCCGTACTTCTAGGCTTAGCTTTCTGTCTGATCGTGGTGTTTTGCTCCAAACAAACCACAGTGCAGAGCCAAGGTTTATTCTCATGGCTTGTTTGAGCTAAACAAATGGTCCATCGTAAAGCTAAAGCCAGATATCCTGGCTTGTCACTGCTGTACATGGTAAGGAGAGTTGCGTTCACAGTAAACCATTAACCATGCGTGGCAGCCTTTGCGTCCTGGAATTCCCAATGCCAGCAATAATTAAATAGTCGAACAAATTTTAAATTGGTTACAGTAAATAAGCAATGAAAGCAATAAAACGGCACAACAAGTAACAGGAGGTTGATAGCAATAAAGGGAAAAAGAATTGAGTTGCTGACGAGCAAAAGCAGAGTTTTGACTGAGCATCTTATAAGCAAATCAAGAGAGGATCAGAGGAGTAAAAAGAGCCACTCAGATTTGCATGAAATTTGTGCATGCTGGTGTGTGTGCTGTGCATAGAAATACAGTACATTTCGCTTTAATGCAACTCACTATAGTGGGGAAGCTTGGCCAGCTGACCAGGGTGCCTATTCGGTCTGCTGTCAAGGTCCTGACGGTTGTTTGGCAACATCAGGACACCTCCTGCTCTCCCTTCTTAGGGTTCTTGAAACTGGGCTTGGACCAGATAGCCTTTTGAGCCTGTGAACCTGTCTTCCATAAAAAGTAGGGCTCATTGACCATCTTCCACACGAGCTTTCCTTGGGGAAGAGTTCCCAAACCCGGGAACCGCTGCAGAGAAGGCCTTAATTCCATGTGCCCACCCGCTACATCTTGGATGGCGAGGGTTCACAGAGAAGGGCGTCAAATGCCATCCAAGTGGGAGGAGGCACCCTTAAGGAGAGCCTGGCCCCAAAGTGTGGGCTTTAAAGGTCAAAATTAGCACTTTGGATTGTACTTGGGAACGGAGCCAATGGAGATGGCACAACATTAGAGAGCTCCGTAGTCCAAAAAACAAAATCCAAGCTTTGGTAAATATTATGGAATGTTCTCCCCAGGGAAGTTCGCCTGGAGCCTTCATTACACACCTTTAGGCGCCAGGCAAAAACGTTCCTCTTTAACCAGGCACTTGGTTGATCCGATTTACATCCTATGCCCTTTTAAAATTGGAGGTGTGTGTGTAATTGGGTGGTTGTTTTTATTTTTATTAGGTATTTTGTGTTTTTATATCTTGATTTTATTATGTGAACCACCCTGAGACCCCCGGGTATAGGGCATAGCTGTCAACTTACAGATTTGAAAATAAGGGACCAGCAGCGAAAATAAGGGTCCTGCAGCCTCACCTGTTCCAGGCACTCCAGTCTTCCTGTCCTCCTGCAGTCTGGTCAAATTCATGCTGGTAGCTTCGAGAACACTGTCCAACCAACTTTGTAACCAGAGGTTTTACTGAATAGAATCTGAATCACATGCACCACAAGGCCTATGCAGACTCAACTTAAGATGGCTCCACGGCCTGGCTTTGCACTGCAAAGTTTGCAGCAGCACATGCAGCAAAATGGTGTCCAGCATTCAAAAAAACCCTCAGCTTGCATTAACTAGCCACACACAAGGCATGCAAGCTCCACCCCCTCACCCCCCGTCAATCTTAGACTTCTTATTGGGTGAGCAACACAGCCAAGCAACACAGTTGGAGCCTCCCTCCTCCCTGGCTGGCAAGGAGGGAGGGAGAGGAGCTGCTTCCTTTGAAATTTAAGGGACATCCATCAATAAGGGACAGCAGCGGGACATGGCGCTGGAATAAGGGACTGTCCCTTCAAATAAGGGACACTTGACAGCTATGGTATAGGGTGGCATATAAATTCTAATAATAATAAAAAATGAATTAATAATAGTACTCTAGGTGCTAAATTTTGAACAAGCTGGAGTATCCAAATGGGGAATCTATTTTTTTAAAAAAATACTATTTATTAAATTTTCCACTTTAACAATCCAATCAAACCATATTAAATATTCCAAATTATACATATTATTCAATAATCAAACAGTCCAAGTATTATGCCAAATTATATTTTTTAAAAATGGAGGTATCTTCCCATGTTCTGAGGTCAGGGGCTCTGATCATCTCATACCTCTACCGCTTTCATAATTTCCATGATAGTTCCCATAAATCATTCCAATGTTAATCCTCGTTGCTTTTCACAGCCTCTGAGTTTATCAAACAAGCGAGATCAAACAAAACAATATATTCTCTGTGGAATTTACGTCCAGGGTTCCCTCCAAATGGGGAACCTAAGGCACCTCTGGCAATGAACAGATAAAGTGTCAAAATTATATGAACGGCAAATGCCAAAACATGACGCAGCAGCCCCGTCCATTTGCAAAATTGTCACAAGATTCGGCAGAGCGCGGAGGGAATCTGCTAATAAATGTTCCTTCCCTTTGGGGGTTTTTGATTTAGTTCTTGTTGCTTATTCAGAAGCACACACATCAGAAAGGTTAGGAAAATCATATTGTAGCCTTTTCAGACCTGTTACTTCAATATGGCCGGCCCACGCACCATACATTTAAAGGATTTGGCTGCCTGGGAATTGTAGTTTGCCCCCTCACTGAGCTACACTTCCCTACACTACAGACAAGCTCCTGCTGCAGGTAGAAGAGATTTAGGAGTGATGCTTCGAATTCTTAACTTGTTTCTCTTCCTTCCTCTCCAGCCAGTGTCCCATGTGCTGCGGCCGGTCCGGTCGAGAAGGCCTGCCGGAACAGGCCCCCCCGGGTGAGGCGCACTTCCTCCCTAGACACCGTCCTTGGATCGTACCTCTTGGGCCAGTGGCCTCGGGATGCGGAAGGAGCTGCCGTAGCGCATATGAGTGACAAATCCACCCAGGTACTGGAGCTACCTTTTTGCAGGGACAGTGGGAGATCATAGAGGGATGATGGGGCAGATCCTGAAGGTGGCAGGAGATGTTGCCTGGTTAGGCTGGTGTTTCCAGAGGTCAGACTGGGATCAGCAGCGATGTGTTTACACGAGCCCTCTCAACTTAACCGCTTCGTAAGAAAAGCTTTTTCGCAGGCAGGCAGGCAAAAGGAACCTAAGGTGGGAAGGAAGAAGCAGCCAAGATACATTCCAGAGTTGAACATCGTGGTGTTCAGCTGTTGGTATATCACAATGTTGAAAACCAGATATCTCTCAGTCCTACTCACCCCAGCACTGTCTCCTGCCTTATTGCAAACTTCCAATTTGTTGCCAAGTCCCGTACAGTTCTGTCTGCAGTATGGCAATCTTGGTGCCCAGCCCCAGTAAACACTATGCAAAGTCTTGGGGGAACTTTCCCCCTCCATCTCCCAGGAGTGGCCCTTGGCTACAGGCAAGAGATGCCTGGAGCAGGGCTGAGCGATAACAGTTTTTCAGCATCGCGGTATATCACCGGCCAAACATCGCGGTCGGGCGATATACCACGATGTTGAAAAACAAGCTGCATTGGCCTCCGCTTGCGAGGCACGGTTGAAATTGCCGCAGCTCTCACCGTGCGAACTGAGGCAGCTTCGCCCCTTGCCTAGCGGACTGGGACAAGGCAGTTTGTTTGTGCAGCTCAGCTGGGGCGTGGGAGGGCTCCCGAGCCCCCACTGAGCCATCCCTGGTGCTCTCCCCGTTTGTGTGAGAGCCAGCACTGGGCTGGTGGAGCCTTTAACTGCTCGGCTGAGGTTAGCTCACTCCTCAGCTGAGCAGTTAAAAGATGCATAGGGAGATAAGGACCAAGCAGGCTTTCTCCCTGGTAGGCATTTGTCTGATAATACTAGGAATATTATTGATGTTTTGGAGCTACTTCAGACAAATATGAATACAAAAGCAGTCTTGATTTTTATAGATGCGGAGAAGGCCTTCGACAATATATCCTGGAAATTTATGAAGAAAAATTTGGAAGGGATGGGAGTGGGAAGGGCGTTTCAAAATAGTATTGAAGCAATCTATTCAGAACAAAAGGCTAAATTGATAGTAAACAGTGTGGTGACGGAGGAGTTTAAAATTGAAAAAGGGACACGACAGGGGTGCCCCCTATCACCCTTGTTATTTATTTCTGTCCTGGAGGTTTTACTGAACTTGATTAGGAGGGATCAGCTGGTGGAGGGAATACAGGTCGGAGAAAAGCAATACAAACTTAAGGCCTTTGCAGACGATTTGGTTTTGACACTACAGGAGCCAGAAACCAGTACAAAAAGAGCCCTTGAACTAATTTCTGAGTTTGGTCGGGTGGTGGGATTCAAGTTGAACAAACAAAAAACTAAGGTTCTGGCAAAAAACTTGACATCCGCAGAAATAGATGGGTTTCAGAAGGAAACAGAATTAAATGTGGTTACAAAAGTGAAATACCTGGGGGTTAACTTGACTGGGAGAAATTTGAATTTATTTAAGGATAACTATGAAAAATGCTGGTCAGAAATTAAAAAGGACTTGGAAACTTGGTCAAGATTGAAACTTACCTTGTCGGGAAGAATTGGTGCAGTAAAGATGAATGTATTGCCAAGAATGTTGTTCTTGTTTCAAACCCTTCAGATCGTGGACAGAGTGGAATGTTTTGGAAAGTGGCAGAGGGATATTACGAAATTTGTCTGGCAGGGCAAAAAGCCCCGAATAAAATTTAAGATATTAACAGATGCAAAGGAAAGGGGGTTTGCCCTGCCGGACTTAAGATTGTATTATGAAGCTGCATCTCTCTGCTGGATGAAAGACTGGTTTCTGTTGGAAAACACTGATGTCCTAGATCTAGAAGGGCACAGTAATGTGTATGGGTGGCATGCATATCTGTGGTACGACAAGGCAAAGTCTCATAAATTGTTTAAAAACCATATTGTCAGGAAAGCCTTACTTATTGTCTGGACTAAATACAAGGACTTACTTGAAAGCAAGACCCCGAGGTGGTTATCACCGACGGAGGCCAAGGCCATAAAACTACGTAATATGGGGAGTGGCTGGTTGAGATATTGTGATATAATTGAGAGAGATGGTGATACTTGGAGGTTGCAGAGTTTTGAAAAATTGAAAGGAAAGGTGCGAGACTGGTTTCATTATGCCCAAATTTTAGAGATCTTTAAAAAGGACAAAAAAATTGGTTTCCAGGTGGAGAAATCAAAATTAGAGACAGAACTACTTGAACCTAAGATGAAAGTGCTTTCAAGAATGTATAACTTGTTGCTTAAATGGAATACCCAAGATGAGATAGTTAAATCAGCAATGATAAAATGGGCACAAGACATTGGGTACAACATTATGTCTGAAGACTGGGAAAGGTTGTGGACCACCGGTATGAAATTTACGGCATGTAGTGCCTTAAAGGAAAACATTATGAAAATGGTATACAGGTGGTACATGACCCCAGTCAAACTTGCAAAGATATATCATTTGTCTGATAATAAATGTTGGAAATGCAAGGAGGCTGAAGGAACTTTTTTTCACCTCTGGTGGACATGCCCGAGGGTGAAGGCTTTTTGGGAAATGATTTATAATGAGTTGAAAAAGGTGTTTAAATACACCTTTTGCAAGAAACCAGAGGCCTTCCTCCTGGGCATTGTGGGCCAGAGAGTGTTAAAAAAAGATAGAACTTTCTTCTTATATGCAACCACAGCAGCAAGGATTCTTATAGCTAAATATTGGAAGGCACAGGAACTACCTACGCTGGAAGAATGGCATTCGCAGCTGATTGACTATATGGAATTAGCCGAAATGACAGGCAGAATCCGAGATCTGGGAGAAGATGCAGTGGAAGAGGACTGGAAAAAATTTAAGGACTATTTACAAAAACATTATAAGTTATATGAATGTTGAGAGTTTGCTAAGTGCTTTGGAAAAACACGCTTCAGTATTGAAATTGGTAAATGATAGAAACTAAGTTTTAAGATTTTGAAACGTTTAAATTATGGATTATATAACTAAATGAAAACACAAAAACAACTGAAATAAGGTATTAATTTGCTGTTTATTTTTTATTGTAAAGAAAGCAGGGGATGGAGGACGTGGGGAAGTCTGGTTGATTATGAAAATTGATCTGAAAAAGTGAATTTCTTTTTTCTCTCTATAATTTCTTTTCTTTTCTGTAAAACCGCTTTTGTTGTGTTACTGATGTTGTATTTTTACCCTGGAAAAAAGCAAATAAAAAAACTATTATAAAAAAAAAAGATGCATAGGGAGGAACAAGCTATATCGGCGCCTCAACAATGCAGATTTCCCCCCTCCCTCTGCACAGTATGATATATCGCTGGTGAAACTGCCACCGCTTCTGAGTCCCTCTGCTAGCAGTGCTTGCTGGAGGAAGTCGCTAGCAGAGGGACTCGGAGGCAGTGTCAGTTTCACCAGCAATATACCGTATTTTTCGCCCCATAAGACGCACTTTTTCCCCTCCAAAAATGAAGGTGAAATCGGGGTGCGTCTTATGGGGCGAATGCCTGCAAGCCTCGCGCGCCCGGCAGGAGGTCCCACCGGGTGCGCGAGGCTTGGGGCGGCAGCCTGTCGCCCGAAGCACGGGGAGCCCTCGGGAGGGCTCCCCCTGCTTCGGGCGAGTGTCTGCAAGCCTCGCGCACCCGGCAGGAGGTCCCACCGGGTGTGCGAGGCTTGGGGCGGCAGCCTGTCGCCCGAAGCACGGGGAACCCTCGGGAGGGCTCCCCCTGCTTCGGGCGAGTGTCTGCAAGCCTCGCGCACCCGGCAGGAGGTCCCACCGGGTGCGCGAGGCTTGGGGCGGCAGCCTGTCGCCCGAAGCACGGGGAGCCCTCGGGAGGGCTCCCCCTGCTTCGGGCGAGTGTCTGCAAGCCTCGCGCACCCGGCAGGAGGTCCCACCGGGTGCGCGAGGCTTGGGGCGGCAGCGGACTGCTTGCGCGCACCTAGAAGCTTGGGGCGCGCTGAGCTCAGCACGCCCCAAGCTCCTGGTGTAGCGCTGCGATCCACTAGCCCTGGGAGAGCCCCGCGGCTCTCCCAAGACTAGCGGACTGCTTGCGCGCACGCAGAAGCTTGGGGCGCGCTGAGCTCAGCACGCCCCAAGCTCCTGGTGTAGCGCAGCGATCCGCTAGCCCTGGGAGAGCCCCGCGGCTCTCCCAAGGCTAGCGGACTGCTTGCGCGCACCTAGAAGCTTGGGGCGCGCTGAGCTCAGCACGCCCCAAGCTTCTAGGTGCGCGCAAGCAGTCCGCTGCCGCCCCAAGCCTCGCGCACCCGGTGGGACCTCCTGCCGGGTGCGCGAGGCTTGGGGCGGCAGCGGACTGCTTGCGCGCACCTAGAAGCTTGGGGCGCGCTGAGCTCAGCACGCTCCAAGCTCCTGGTGTAGCGCAGCGATCCGCTAGCTCTGGGAGAGCCCCGCGGCTCTCCCAAGGCTAGCGGACTGCTTGCGCGCACGCAGAAGCTTGGGGCGCGCTGAGCTCAGCACGCCCCAAGCTCCTGGTGTAGCGCAGCGATCCGCTAGCCCTGGGAGAGCCCCGCGGCTCTCCCAGGGCTAGCGGACTGCTTGCCGGCACGCAGAAGCTTGGGGCGCGCTGACCTCAGCTCGCCCCAAGCTTCTGGATTAGCGCAGGGGTCCGCTAGCCCTGGGAGAGGCGCCCGGCTCTCCCACGCTAGTGGAGATCTTGCCGGCACGCAGAAGCTTGGGGCGCGCTGAGCTCCGCACGCCCCAAGCTCCTGGTGTAGCGCAGCGCACCTGGGGGGGAAATAAATTTTTTTTCCTTTATTTCCCCCCAAAAAATCTAGGTGCGTCTTATGGGCCGGTGCGTTTTATGGGGCGAAAAATACGGTACCGCTGAGTGAAGTCGACATCGCGGTCTGCTCCTCATCCCGGTCCTGGGCGATATATTGATATATCGCCCAGGCCTAGCCTGGAGGGGCTGTTTTGCAGTTGTGTTGCACAGCCACGGGGTTTGGCTTCTGTGGCGATGCAGGTGATCTGAAGAACCTCTGCTTTCATCTTAGTTGCAGCCCACACGGTTGTCAAGCAGACAGTGCTTGATGGGAAGCGAGAGGCGGTTGCTAAGGAGGCATCAGTTGCTGGATGACGGGCAACGAGCGTTGCAGTCCAGTTCCCCATCCTTGCTACACTCCACAAAAGCATTTAATATGTCTGTTAGTCCTTAAAGGGTGCTACCGGACTGTTTGGTTGGAGAGGCAGGTAAAAGACAGGTGTGCCCTTCCCAGGCATTCAACCCAGTAGCTGAACGTAGCCTCTTTGTTCTAATTATCAGGTTACGGGTTCAATCGCCGTATGGGACAGCTGACTATTCCTGTATTGGCAGGAGGTTGGACTAGATCAGGTTTCCTCAACCTCGGCCCTCCAGATGTTTTGAGACTACAATTCCCATCATCCCTGACCACTGGTCCTGCTAGCTAGGGATCATGGGAGTTGTAGGCCGAAAGCATCTGGAGGGCCGAGGTTGAGGAAGCCTGGACTAGATCCTCAGGGTCCCTTCCAATGCTACAACCCATATTCTGTCTCCACATTTGGTGGCTGTACGTTGTAAGGAAGAGTAGGAAGCATTAAGGAACTTTAAAGGGGGGCCTGAAGTCAGAAACGAAAGTACTTAAAAATAAAACTCTGTGTGTGTGGTTTGTGTCTTTTGGCCAAACAGCAATACCCCCAACCTGGAGAAAGCAACCCATGAGCAGAAATGGATTTGCTGGGCTTGGAGTGAGGGCTGTCTCCAACAGCCTGCGACTGTACAGTGGTACCTCGGGTTAAGAACTTCATTTGTTCTGGAAGCCCGTTCTTAACCTGAAGCTGTTCTTAACCTGAAGCACCACTTTAGCTAATGGGGCCTCCTGCTGCTGCCGCGCCGCCGGAGCACGATTTCTGTTCTCATCCTGAAGCAAAGTTCTTAACCTGAGGTACTATTTCTGGGTTAGCGGAGTCTGTAACCTGAAGTGTCTGTAACCCAAGGTACCACTGTACTGAGAACCCTCAGTGCCGACCGTCTTTTGTTCAGCAACAGCATTGCCCAGCCGCCTTTCCCTTTGGCTGAAGCTAAACCAAGGCTATGCACCCGGGGAGGGGAATATCCCGGTCACTGTTTTCCAACCCTCTTATAAAACCAGATGTGCAAGGGTTTAAGATGGACTTTTAAAATTTAACTTAGATTGTGCAAAAAAAAATTCTGCTGGAAAACATTGAGCCGGGTGAACTAGAAGTCTAAATGCCTTTCCCTGCAAGATGCATGCATGCCCCGGCTGGGTGAGAGTGCTGTCCTCAGTCTCAAGCCCTGCTCTTTGTGTCTGGCTTTCTAGGGAAGGCCTTCCCTGTTGTGCTTCTGCTGGTTAGAGGCAACGCTTGACTTTTCCTTGACTTTTGTTGCAGAGGCAGCTGTCCTCCTGGAAAGGGGCTCCGTGCTCTGAGGCTCTTTCAGCTCGGCTCGCCGCCCTGGGCCAAAACCCTTATATAACATTTCTCAGGGCTGTGTGCCATGCACTGCTTTTGAGAACGAGGGCTCTTGCGATGGAAGAGAGGCTTGCTCAGGGCGAGGCGTGTGTGCTCCCGGGTGGAGCGGGGAGCCTCCAGCCATCGAGGAAGCCTTGGCAACCCATAAATATTTCTGCAGAGCAACAAATGGTCCTTCTGAGACAAAAGGACAGCCTCGGCCCCTTTCAGCTGGAGATGAATCTAGCCTTTTTAATTGGAGTGCCTAGATAGAGAACGTATTACAAAACCAGCCTCACAAGCAGTGACCAAATAGGTACATTAGCTTGAGTGGCTCCCTGCAGGGTTCAACGTTTCATCCATTAAGAGAGGTACTCGGAGTAACAACAGCTTGGAAAGGAGGCAGATCCATAAAAAACAACAACAACCCACCATTAGGCAAAGTTAACAGCATGGCGGGAGCTGGAAAAGCAGCCCAGCGAAGCTATAAAAATACAACATAACTGGCCCTGAGGTATTAAATCCTGGAAAAACAAACCTGTTAATCAGGAGCCTGAAGCTGCAAAGCAGTGGCTGGGCAGATTTCCCTGGGGATAGAATTCCAAAATGGCGGTGCCATCACCAAGCGTGCTGTCCCTCCTGGCCAGACTTTGGGCTGGTTTTCGGTGCAGCGGTAAATGTGTGCCTGCGCCATACCTCTTCAAACCATGCGTGAAGTCTCACGTTGCTGAATAGGCTTTTATAAAAATAAAACTGCTTCTCATGGAGAACTTGAAAACCCTTTCTTCCTGACATGCTAGACTTCCAAGTGCAGGGAGTTGGAAGGGCCTGCAGGAGTACTGATGTGTACGTGAAGTGGTGGAGTCTTCCCGCAATTGGACCGCTTCTGCAAGAGCCAGGCCTTAGGTCTCCTGCGATGTTGGAACCTACAGCCCTATGGCATCTGCTGATCCGGGTGACCAAAGAAGTACATGGGAAGCTTCCTTACATTGAGTGGGACCTGTAGTCCGTCTAGTATTGCCAACATTGACTGGCAGCAGCCTGCAAAGCTTTTCTGATGTGGGTCTTCCCAAGCTTAGGTAGAGAAGATGAGGATGGAACCTGGGACTTTCTGCCTGAAAAGTAGCTGCTCTAGTCCTGACCTATGACCCTTACCGAAGAGGTTGGATCAGAGCTATGCAAGTCCCCCTGTGCAAGACAGTTCTAGGGTAGCCCCTGCACAGTGACTGTAATGTTGGTTTAGCCAAGACACACAGCCAGTCTTGACAGCCACAAAGGCTTCCTTACTGAACCTGCCCCAGACCAAGGAACTTGGGGGTTGCCCCATTTTCATCCTTGCAACAACCCTTTTAGATCAGCTCAGTTGAGAGCCTTTCTTAAAAGTTGACTGGGCCAGCCAAGGACTTGAACCCAAGTCTCCCTAGCCCAAGGCTGGCACGTTCTTTGTGCAGCCTGCCGTTCTGGTGCTGCGCCCACTTCACCACCTCTCTACCTTGAGGAAAGCGTGGGGATCTTGGGGTAGACTGCGCAAGCTCAGGTCGCAGGTGAAGCGAGTGCCTGAAATCCTTTTACTCTTGTGTGCAAGAGCTGGTTTAACGTTTCAACAGAGCCTCCCAAACCACCTGCTTTTCTGTGGGTGCTGTGGCTCACTTTCTGCTGTGAAGACAAAGGATTTATTTATATTTATAGCCTTGGGGATGAGACTCGAGAGGCACGCCCTTCCCTGCAGATTATCTGACCTTGTGGTTTCAGACCTTGTGGTTGTCTTCTCAAAGCACTTTCCTCCCCTTCTCTCCTGCTCGGCGGAAGCTGTTTGGCCACCACTAGAATAACGTGTTTGGAAACTTCCTGCCTCATGGCAGAAGGCTGGGCCTGCAAGGGCAGTGTGCTCTAAGCCAGGCCTCCCCAGTGGCAGCAGCACCAAGAGCTGCAGGGGGGTGTTCTCTCCTGCCCCACATTCCCTCTCCACCCCCTAGCCAGTGCACACTTTATTATTTTTATTTAATTTTTATTTATTTCTTAATAAATGTTACAGAAAATTAAAATCAAGTAAACTAATACTAATACACTGGTACCTCAGGTTACATACGCTTCAGGTTACAGACTCCGCTAACCCAGAAATAGTGCTTCAGGTTAAGAACTTTGCTTCAGGATGAGAACAGAAATTGTGCTCCAACAGCGCGGCGGCGGCAGGAGGCCCCATTAGCTAAAGTGCTGCTTCAGGTTAAGAACAGTTTCAGGTTAAGTGCGGACCTCTGGAACGAATTAAGTACTTAACCCGAGGTACCACTGTACAAAATTAAACTAAAGAAAATACATGTACCCCCTACCCTGTAAACATAACAACAATATTTTATTATTTATACCCCACTGCGTAGCTTCCCACAAAATATTAAAATACAGTAACGCATCAAACATTAAAAGCTTCCCTAAACAGGGCTGCCTTCAGATGTCTTCTAAAAGTCTGGTAGTTGTTGTTCTCTTTGACATCTGCTGGGGAGGGCGTTCCACAGGGCAGGTGTCACTACCGAGAATGCCCTCTGCCTGGTTCCCTGTAAAATAAACCCTACATACCCCCATGACTTCCCTCCACCACAACTCGACTTCCTTTAGCTCAGATTTAAATACTGTCATTGCATTCTTTGGACAATACATCTCTTATAGCCACTTCTAATTATTATTCTCACTTATACTTTACATACTTAATCCATGCATGTCAACATATTATTTTTAGAGCAATGTTTTTTCCATATACACCTCAAAGCTCTTGTGTACACTTTAGGAATGGAGGCCGCCTACAGCTTTCCTTGAGCCCAGGACAGGCATGAAATCTGCCGGCCGATGTGCATTTCAGCAAGGAAGCAAAATAAAACAAAGCTTTCTGGGCTCTCCACTGCAGCATGATGTGGGGTTTCCAGGCAGGGCAGCTCAGCTGTTCTTGCAACCGGGGCAGGAAGCTTGCACCAGGGTACAGCAGTTTCACCTGCAAATAGTTTTTTGAGACGTTGCTGCCGCATTGGGGGGGGGGTGTTAGCCTCTCCCACACCGGCGGCATGGGTGGAATTTCCCCCTCGTGACCGGCGCTTCATAACTTGAAAGATAAGGGTTTATCTTGAGGTTTTAAAAATACCTCGAGTGGCGGTTGCTATTTGCTCCTGCTCCCGAAAAGCTTTGCTGAAGGGTTGGGCGGCAACTCTTGGCTCCGCATCAACACTTGTGGCCACATTTTTTTTCTGGCATGAAGTGGGGGGGGGGAATCATTGGCATTCTACAATTCCACAAAATGTCTGGGTCCTGCCCCTTGCAACTCCTCTCCCGCCACTTGCAAGGCCTGTACCGGTCAGGATTTGTAGCGGTTCGAGCTAACTTTCCAGCCTAGGGCATCCTTTGCTGCTGCAGGGTTGTTCAGCAGGGCTGTTTAAACAAAAAAACATAAAAAATGGCTGCCAGATTTCCTGTTTTACAACAGCCTTTCTAGGGAGGTCAGTCTTGCTGATAGAAAAGCCCCTTCTGCTGCCTTGGCAGCTGGACCAACCGGAGAAACAGAACTGTCCCCAGACCATGGTCGTGAGTGCAGAGCTCTAGGGTGACTGGTCCTTAATAGCTTTCTCTGCACTGGTATTGCTCAGTTGCTGCTGGTCTTGGAGCATGCCCCACAAGATGGAAGCGTAACATGTCCCAGCAGCCCAGCCGCCTGGGTTGTTGGACAGGGTGGCTTGTCCTGTAAATCGGGGGGGGGGGGCGCTTGAATGCTGGGGGTCTGGCAAGCCACTTATCTGCAAGCGTTTGCCCGAACTTAGGCAATTCTGCCACCACCACTTCCTTTGCTTCTGTGCAGCCCCACCTTGAGGGCCGTTGATATGCACAGGCCAGCAATGCTTGCTTGGCAATCCCCTTGAATAGCAGGAAACAGACAAGTGCAATGCTCATCCTTAAGGATCGCCTCTTGCCATACAAACCGACCCGGACCCTTCGCTTGCCACCCGAGGCCCTTCTCTATGCCCCCCATCCGAGAGATGTTCAGAGGGTGGCAACAAGAGAATTGGGCCTTTTCTGTGGTGGCTCCCCATCTATGGAATGCTCTCCCCAGAGAGGCTTGCCTGGCACCATCATTATATGTCTTTAGGAGCCAGGCAAAAACATTCCTCTTTACCCAGGCCTATGGCTATTAAATACTCTATGTATGTCCTGTGAAAGTGTGGGACTGTTATGATGACTACTATTTTATTATTAGGCTGTATATCAGTATGCATTTTACTATGTTTTTATCACAGATGTTCTGTGATGTGGTTTTAATGTTGTACCACTGCCCAGGGATCTTTTGATAAATGTATATAAATTTAATAAATAATATTAATAAATTTCCAGGCAGGTCACGGAGATTGGATGAGAGTTGCTGGGTGTCATAAAATGAATATAAGGCTTTTCCTTAGTGTTTGAATAATGTTCTGCCTATAGTAACTAATTTCATTGTCACCTTTACTTGGAGTCTATTAGGATTTTGCTTGTAGCATTCGGCTTATTTTTCTTAAGAGTTTGTTTTGTGTACATGCAGTGTTAAATTGCCCTGAGACTTTGTGACATGATGGACTATGGTTCCTGAATAAAGACCCAAGCATGGAAGCCTATAAGTTTGCTGGAAATGTTATTGCAGAGCTATGTGGGAAGTAGGGCTGGGCAATATCTGGCTTTTGACATTGTGATATATCATCAGCTAAACATCACAATATACAGATATTATTATTATTATTATTATTTATTGAATTTATATACCGTCCTATACCCGGAGGTCTCACGGATATATCACGATGTCTGAAATAAGGATGGTGCCATGTAGAAGTGTTGGTTGCCTTTGTGGTTTTTCTCACGTTGTGATTTTTGCCTGCACCTGCTCTTGTGATTCGCTGCCCCCCTGTATGAGGCAGGGGAGAGCTGAGCCAGCAGAGTTAACAGGGGTTGCAGGAATTGAGAGATGCCTTGGCGGGCTTCAGTTTTTCACACTTCGTGATTTTCACACTTCGTGAATTGCATAGCACATACTCATCAAGATTTGCAATACATTGCCAGGTCGAAAATTATGAAACTGATAATCACAATACAGACTTCAGACCGGTTTTTGATGATATATCACCCAGCCCTAAGGTAAAGGTAAAGGGACCCCTGACCATTAGGTCCAGTCGTGGCCGACTCTGGGGTTGCAGCGCTCATCTCGCTTTATTGGCCGATGGAGCCGGCGTACAGCTTCCGGGTCATGTGGCCATCATGACTAAGCCGCTTCTGGTGAACCAGAGCAGCGCACGGAAACGCCGTTTACCTTCCCGCCGGAGCGGTACCTATTTATCTACTTGCACTTTGACGTGCTTTCGAACTGCTAGGTTGGCAGGAGCAAGGACCGAGCAACGGGAGCTCACCCCGTCGCGGGGATTCGAACCGCCGACCTTCTGATCAGCAAGTCCTAGGCTCTGTGGTTTAAGCCACAGCGCCACCCGTGTCCCATATCACCCAGCCCTAGTGGGAGGCACATTCTCCCTCAAAAAGAAGTGGTATGGAGCTCCACTTGGACTTCACTGGCTGAAATGTGGGTGAACACTCTTCTTGAGTTAAGGTTTTCCTCCTCTGGGAACACTTCTGGGATAATTTTCCTGAAAGCAACTTGTGTGGAACGCAAGCTCTATGTGAATTTTGGCTATCGTACTCTGCAAGGAAGATGTGAAGGCATAGAAAGTCGTTCGCAAATCTTTCCTGAAAGTTTTAGTTGGGCTTTTGCCATCCAGGCCTGTGTAATCCATGACATTTTATACCAACGTCGTTGTGTAGGGAAACGCCGGCCAAGCATTCTGCCCTGGATTCCAAATGCACTGAGAGCAGCAGCCAGAGTTTCCTAGGTAGCATGGCAATGTGGTTGTACTCATAGTTCCCGTAGGAAAGTGATTCCCCCCCCCCCCCAATTTTCCAAAGTCCCACAAATTAGCCCTTCGGCATGACGCTTCCTCCCTCCAATGGCATGTTTTCAGAATGACTCTTGCAAAGTAGACGGCCGTGTTGGAACTTGCTTGGACTGGCCGTGCTCTGCTGAACGCCTTGCTCCCTTCTTTGCAGACTCCTGTGTCCTGGCACGAAGCAGAGGTGGGGAAAGCCGCTGCCCATAAGCGCTCGGCCTCGTGGAGTAGCGTGGATCACCGCAGAGAGGTGAGAGAGCTGCTTAGCAAGCCAAACGAAAAGGATGCTTCCCCCACTGCACAGTGCACAAAGGAAACTCAGCCACTGGCCTGTGTTGAGCATCCCAGAAACCCAGAAACCTTCACAGATAATACAAATCGGCAGGTAGTTTTGTCAAATAAGGAACCTTCCCACTAGGCCCTGTGCAGGCTTTCCCAAGCTTAGGTCTCCAGCTGCTGTTGGACTGCAACTCCCGTCATTCCTAGCTAGCAGGTCCAGCAGTCAGGGATGATGGGAATTGTAGTCCAAAAGCAGCTGGTGACCCAAGTTTGGGAAACCATGGTTTACAGTAATAAACCTGTTGCTGAGTGCTGCTTGCGATCCCCAGAAGCAGTGGCAGGGAGGAGGCACCACGCTCACCAAAAGCAGTAGCGGCTGGTGCGCATTGGTAGGGCGCGAAGGCAGGGAGCCCAACAGCAGGGGGAGCCAGAGCCAGCTGATTCTGCCTTTATCACCATCCTCCCTGTTGAGTTCTCTGTAATGATTGTAAGTAAGAAGGCAGGGAGTAGGGGCTGGCTGAGGACAGGCCAAGATGGGTGGGGCAGCACCCCATTTGCCCTAAGAGACAAGACTCTGCAGGCAACTTCAGGCTATTGGTCCATTACCTCAGCATTGCTTGCAGTGCCTAGCAGAAGCCTTGGAACTAGCTCAAAATAAAAATGGAGCTTATTATTTATTTTTTAAACAAGGTTTCATGCACCCAATGGATTTCACATAAGTATCTTTGAGGGCAAAATATAATAAACCTGGCAGTGTCTCTTCTCCAGTGAGAGAGAATAAGCTGTGTTCCCGAAGCTTTCTGCAGGTTCTCTCAAACAGTTCAAAGTGCTTGTTTCTTCCCGTACAAAAGCTATATGGTAAAATACATTGGATGCATCAGGTTTCTCATATATACATATGTACATACATATACATATACATACAGTGGTACCTCGCAAGACAAATGCCTCGCAAGATGAAAAACGCACAAGACGAAAGAGTTTTCCGTTTTTTGAGACGTTCCGCAAGACGAATTTCTCTATGGGCCTGCTTCGCAAGACGAAACGCCTTGGGAGTTCTTGCGAGTTTGTTTCCTTTTTCTTAAAGCCGCTAAGCCGTTAATAGCCGCTAAGCCGCTAATAGCCGTGCTTCGCAAGACAAAAAAACCGCAAGACAAAGAGACTCGCACAACGGATTAATTTCGTCTTGCGAGGCACCACTGTGTGTGTGTGTGTGTGTGTGTGTGTGTGTGTGTGTGTTTCATGTATAGTGGTTATTAGGTGTTACCTCTTCCTTTCGAAAGGATGCTCTTTGTGTTTGTGTGGGTGTTTTAAAAAAACTCACAGCAGAAACAGCACCACAGATTTCAGAGGGAGCCCCCTGCAAAGCGAACAAGAGGCCTCCATTGCCCACAGGAAGCAGAGCAGCTGCCGCTGCTGCTGCTTCCCTGGCTTGCGTTTGCAAAAAAAAAACAACCAGGCCTAGCTGTGTGACTTAAAAAGGTGACACCTCCTTGAGGAAAGACTGGTCCTATCAGAACAATCTGATAATTGGGCAGCAAGTTCTCCCAAATGGCTGAGTTCCTTAGAGCATGGTGCTGTTAATGCCAAGGTCACAGGTTTCATCCCTGCATGGTGGGACAACTGCTTATTTTCCTACATTGCAGGAGTTTGGACGAAAGGACCCTCAGGGTCCCTTCCAACTCTACGAATCCATGGCTGTAAGCCGGCACTGGAAGGGCGCCTTGCAGAAGTTGCCCCCTGTGCTTGTCATGCGTTGCGCGTGGGCAGAAGAAATTGTGAGGTCCTTTGCCTCTTCTAAATGCAGCTTGCCTTCTCATTCCCCAGATTGCCAAACTGAAGCAGCAGCTCCAGAGAACGAAACTCGGTGCCCGGAATAGCAAAGAGAAAGACCAGAGCTCCCCCGTCCAGGGGGATCATAGTGTCCTCTCGCCAGCCAAGGTAGGCACCGCATCCTTCCCCTTTGTTTGCCCCCTTCCGGCCAGAGGAAAACAGGGTCCAGCTGTCGATGGACAAGAGACGAGCTCGAGGCTATTTTTGGGAAAGAGTTTGAAGTATTCAGTTCTGCTGCTGCGTTTGCAGGGTGGGGGAGGGCAAAACCGTTCTCTTCAGCCCCACCCAAAACAATGCGAGGAATTTGGGGGGCGCACACACACTTCCTACTGGCCTGTGCTGGCTGTCGTGTACGCCGAGGTCAAGAGCCTTGCTCCAAGCTCAAGTGATTGTGCTTGAGCTGCCCTTTGAACTAGGCATTCAAGGTTCATTTCTCAGCATCCAGGTCTCTCGGCATCCTTTGGACCAAAAAAAGGAGAGGGTTCTGTGTTTGAGAGGCATGTGATTAGAAGGGCATTAGGAAGCAGGACTTAGGAGAGACCTTTGAAGAGCATGTTGCCAGATGGGTCAGGGATGGGTTGCATGGACCAGTGCTCTGAGTCTGCATTATACCAGACCAGAGTGATGGAACAGGCCCACTAAGTATGCACTTACTTGACCAGTGCCCTTCCAGATGTTGTTGCCCCTGCCCACATGGCCCAGTCAATGTCTAGGCAACACGATGACCATGTACATACGCAACATACAATCATTATATAATTCCTTCAAACCATAACAAGTACAAAATGAAATCTTTAGTCTCAAAGTCTCTGAAAATCTTTAACTGAAGCAAGGTACCAGACTTTGTACGATGAAAGACAAGCTGTGAAGCTTTGTGTATTCAGCACATACGATGTCCAACACTGAACAGTGGTTCCGGATATTGACTACGGTTTCGTAGAATTCTTCGTCAGCGTGGTCCCCAACCCCTGACCTCTCAATATCCCTTGGGCAAACAAAGAGGAGAGCATTCGAAGCTCAGTATTAGGGAAGGACATGATTGGCTGTAGAGCAGTGGTTCTCAAACTTTCAGAATAAAAATTTGCTCGTGCCACACCCAGTTTCTTTAGTGATAAGAAATACATTGGAAAATTAAAAGAAACAGCTAGCTGTGCTTGATTTTGGAAAGAAGCCTATCCATAATCTGCAAATTAAGAATTTTTTTTATACTGTACTATACTGAAATGTTTAAATGTTTCTTTGATTTTCCTTGAATCTTCCCATCACGCTCGCCACACCCTTAAAGAGCCACTGCTGTAGAGAATACTTTCCTTGCAAAAAGGTTCAGTGGCTTGTTTTACCACATTGCTGGATGTCCTTGTTGCAGGTTTCCCCACCTGCACCCTTTCCAGCCCTGACTCCTGCACCGATCAGCCCCTGTTTGCACAACAGCCTCGACGGTCTCAATCAAGAACTGGAAGAAGTGTTTGTAAAAGAGCAAGGAGATGAGGAGCTCCTCAGGGTAAGTTACGGCTGGTTCCCAAAACTGCTGGGCAGAGCACACCTTTGTGGCCTCTTTTGCACCACTACCTGAATGCAAAGCCCCCACTCCTGACATATGCTGAGCTGTACACTGAAATTTCCAAACACTCATCTAGAAACAGTTATGGCTGTTTTAAAGTACAGATAGGGTGAACTTACAGCATCAGCAGCTAGCCACAGCCAGCCCCTTCTTCTCAATGAGGGCCACTGACTTTCTATGGTGATTTTATTTTTATTTTTAAAAGAAAGCTCCAAATGCTTGAGGAATCCTACGGTACTAACCTCGTCTCCCGTGACTTAGAAACACACCACACCTAAAGGTTCATAATACACTTTAAGCACATATTTGATTTGGTTGTCTTGAACTCTGGGGCTGCATTGCATCCTTCCCTCGCTCCATAGCTAGCCTTTGGGTCACAGCAGATGTGCAACGTCTCCTCTGGAGGGCTGTTTATAGCGAAATGCCTGCAGTGCTACAGGAGAGGGTCTTGGATTTTGTTCCCCTCCCAATAAATGCGTTGATCTTGCAGTAAAGGTAAAGTAAAGGGACCCCTGACCATTAGGTCCAGTCGTGACCGACTCTGGGGTTGCGGCGCTCATCTCGCTTTACTGGCCGAGGGAGCCGGCGTACAGCTTCCGGATCATGTGGCCAGCATGACTATGCCACTTCTGACGAACCAGAGCAATGCACGGAAACGACTTTACCTTCCTGCCGGAGCGGTACCTATTTATCTACTTCCACTTTGACGTGCTTGCGAACTGCTACGTTGGCAGGAGCAGGGACTGAGCAACGGGAGCTCACCCCGTCGCAGGGATTCGAACCGCTGACCTTCTGATCAGCAAGTCCTAGGCTCTGTGGTTTAACCCGCAGCGCCACCTGTGTCCCTCTTGCAGTAGCTGCCCTGAAATAAGAGCTGGGGTAAAAAGGCCCTAAGTGAACCAGAATTAATTTAAGAAGTGTCTTCCTTCTAGATCCTGGATGTCCCCGATGGCCACAGAGCCCCAGCCCCGCTGCCGAGAAGCACCAGAGAAGCCTTACTGCTGCGGGTGGAGCACAGCAGTAGCAGCTGCAGCAGCCTCTCTCTCTCTCCGTCCCCTTCAGCTGCCTTTGGGCGGTCCGCACACACGCCTGCCCAAGCAGCAACAGAGGAACTTTCCCCCAGTGTGCTGGATAAGCCACCAGCGGAAGCTAAGGGAAAAGGTAAGCCAGAAGGGGGCTAGTAAGAGGCATGTTGGGAGCCTTAGAAAGTTGCACATTTTTTAAAGAGGTTTTTCCAGGCCTTGTTTGCCCCCCCCCTTGACCCCCCCCTCCACAGTACGAGAACACAGCCTGGAAGCTGGATGACAGCATAAGGTGCTCCCCAGGCATCACTATTTATCACAGTCATCCTGATTTGTTTGCAGGGAGGTCAGACGGCGTTGGTTATTGAATGAGCCTTCGCTCCGATTGGTTTGTGTAGATGACGGTGCATCAAAGCAAGTCTCCCCACAATTTTCCAGACGCTTACTGCAAAAAGTCCGATCTCTCGGGGAAGTGGGTTTTTGTTGTTGCTGTTTTTGGCGCAAGATCCTCCCAATCCTGAAGGAGCGTCTCTACCCCATCCTTCAGCCCAGACACTGAGGTCCAGCTCCGAGGGTTTTCTGGCAGTTCCCTCCCTGCGAGAAGTGAGGTTACAGGGAACCAGGCAGAGGTAGTGGCACCTGTCCTGCGGAACGCCCCCCGACAGATGTCAAGGAAATAAACAACTATCTGACTTTTAGAAGACACCTAAAGGCAGCCCTATTTAGGGAAGTTTTTAATGTTTGGTGTTTTTAATATTCTGTTGGGAGCCACCCAGAGTGGCTGGGGAAACCCAGCCAGATGGGTGGGATAATAATAATAATAATAATAATAATAATAATAATAATAATAATAATAATAATAATAGTAATAATAAATAAATAATTGGCTTCAGTTCCACAACCTAAATTTACTGGTATGTGATTGAATCCTGCCAGAAAACTGATAGCACATCAATGCCCATAGACTCGCCTTGGAATTGTGAGGGAGGGTAACCAAAAGCAAGCAATGGAGCATGAACCTCATTTTACTGACTTGCCCTACATTGCTAACTCAAAGCAATTAAACCCTAAAATAAAGAGATCCAGCCTGCTCTTCCCTTTCCATGGATCATCAGTGTCCACAAACCAGTTGAAGAGAAGAGTACGAATATTAGGGATCACAGTGTGATGTGCCTATACAAGGTCACAGTCTAATTGGCTTGAACTTCTTTCCAAATCTGACCCTGCTCATTCAGGATTTCACATCTTTTATCCCTAAATAATTGCCGTCCTAATTATTTGGGCATTTAGAATCCTCCTGACTGTAACGTGTATCAAACCAAATTTCTCAAGTCTTATATGAAGATAAATGATGAAAATCCCACCATACGTCCGCCATATGATCTCTCCTTTACATATGGACCTGGCTGCTAGTTTTGTAACCTTTTCTTTTTTTATGGCAGCAAGGGCAGGGAAAAGCCCACTGTATTCTGTGATGCTTTGTGGAGCCCAGTGAAGGGGGAAAGGATGGAGGCAGGACTTGTAAATATTGGAGGCGTTTCTGGGAGTGCCCCCTGAATGTGTAAGAAGGAAAACCAGGAATGTGTGGTGAAGGGAGAAGTTGGAAACAGGAAGCTGAGTGTACAGAAGACGCAACAAGAATAGCTTTAGAATCAATGACCTCGATGGGACATTACGCAAACGATTCTTCCACATTTAGATGCATTACAGCATTACAGTGGTGCCTCGCAAGACGAAATTAATTCGTTCCACAAGTTTTTTCTTCTTGCGAGTTTTTCGTCTTGCGAAGCACGGTTTCCCATAGGAATGCATTGAAAATCAATCAATGCGTTCCTATGGAGACCGTCCGGGGACAGGGGGGAAGCGCCGCGGGCCTTCCCCTCTGTCCCTGGACCTGTTTTAAAGCAAGGGAAGGGGCAGCGGGGAGAATCGCTTCTCCCCGTTGCCGCCCCTTGGTTCAAAAGGGGTCCGGGGAGAGAGGGGAAGGCGCGCGCGCGTCTTCCCCTGTCCCCGGAGATTGCGGGGCTGGCAACGGGGAGAAGCGATCTTCTCCCCGCCGCCCCTTGCTTCAAAAGAGGTCTGGGGTGCAGGGGCAAGCTTCGTTTTGCGAAGCAAGCCCATAGGGAAATTCGTCTTGCGAAGCAACTCGAAAACGAAAAAACCTTTCGTCTAGCGAGTTTTTCGTCTCGCCAGGCGTTCGTCTTGCGGGGCACCACTGTACTGGTTCTGCATTTGTCACATTTAAGCCTTTCTCTTTTTCTTTCCCACTTCCGCCAGAAAACGGCAGCACTTCTCCAGTCCTTGCTTTTGCCCTGTCTCCTCGTCCCAACCACACCTATGTGTTCAAGCGGGAACCTCCGGAGGGTTGTGAGAAAATCCGGGCTTTTGAGGAAGCTGCGTAAGTGAGAAGGGTACTTGCCTCTAGGGACACAGCAGGCCGAGATACTGCAGCCTTATACAATGCAGTCCACCTCCTCCAAGATCAGCCCTGGGAAACTTCTGGCCTGTGGTCCAAATTAGGGGGTCCAAATTTAGCCCCTGAGGCTGCTTCCCCCAAAATACACACCCATGCACCTGATGTCATATGTGTGGGACAAATGAAATAAAGTGTATCCCTGATTGGCACTAACAGCAAACCCTACTTGCCAAGAACAATCAGCTGACTGGCCGTGACAGCAAACTCTGCCCAAAGTTGGGCTTTCTATAAGAGCCTGTTGGCTGAAAGGTTAAACAGCAAATGGTGCAGGGAGGAATGCTTTTCCTAATGTCATGGTGATGTCAAGTGATTGATTTGTGAGTGGCCCACAGGGGTTGGGGGAACATCATGATCCAACCTACCAACCAGCCCTCAGCATTCCTAACCATCAGTCACGATGGCTGGGGCTGATGGGAGTTGGATCCTGCAGATGTTGTTGGACCACAGATTCCCCGCCCATGTCCCAAAGTGCAAAACGAGGAACGTCAAAGATTCTCTTCCTTCACACACTCCTCCTTGCTGTTCCCACTGCAAAGGATCTTTACAACCACCAGTCGAAACTCTCAGCCAGTTGATGGCATCAATCCTTGCATTCCTCATCTCTTTCTCCTTGTGGTTTCTTCCTCTCCAGGCCTCCAAGCCCTGATCAGACTTTCCTGCCCTCCTGTCCCGATAAGAACAAAGTCCACTTCAACCCAACTGGCTCTGCCTTTTGCCGATTCAGCCTGGTGAAGCCTTTTATTCCCAGTGTGGACTTCCTGTTCAGAGACTTCTCTTCCTCTCCCAGCCCCATGCCACCGGGCACGTTCTCCTCCTGCCAGCCCACTCACACGGTCCCAATCCTCAGTTTGCGGAAAGACTCGAGGGGAGACGACTTCGTCGAGAACCCAAAATCTCCTCCCCTGAGCTTGGAGACTTGGAAGCGGCACCAGGCTGAAGACACCGTCCTCTTCCACAGCTCCCTGGTTGTCTGAAGCTCAGAGGGGCAGACCCCAAATGAATCTGTGGTCCCTCCATGGCCTGTGGAGAAGAGTGCCTTGGAATGGAGAGAACAGAGCACTTCTAGGACACAAGTCCTCCAGCAACTGCCTTAAAAAATGCAGACTGCCACTGGACTTTTCTGCAGCCGCAGTAGTTTTTCCCCTTTTGACTCCTGGTACTTAAAAGCACTTCGTTTCCCTACAAGTTCATGTCACTGTCCTGCTATTGCGATGTCCAAAGAGCCCCTCATCCTCTCTGATGGAATATACACACTATAAGCTACTGGGTTTTTCCTCCTCTTGTTTGCTTGCTGGGTGAGGCAAGAGCTCATGTATGTTTTGTTTTGTTTTGTTTTGAATTATCCTAAGGATGTGTCTCAGGCTTTCCACAGACTAGGGAGGATGAAAAGGTTTACATGTATCCAGAGGAACTGGTGTACGCTGCTCTAGCAGATGGCTGCTGGGCAAGAGTTGTGCTGGGCAATCTGTTTCCCGGGAATGAGACATCTAGAGATTATTTTGCATCCTGCCCTGCACTCTATGAGACTAGCATTACTGGAACACAGCTAAATGCTTGAAAGAAGCATTTTCTCTTCCAGTCATGCTGTAACAGTTAGAAGTTGAATTGACAGAAATTCAACTTGTGTGCCTTTCTTGAGGTCTTACTCCCTTCCCTTATGGAGTAAGAATAAGGGAATGTTCTCTCTTTTCCCCCTCCCCCTTCATACACTCCCCAGACATCTTTTCCAGTGGACCTCTTGAGTTGATTTCTTGCAACAGTTCTGGCAAAGGAAACTGATGCTGAAGCCAGAACAATGTCTAAAGTTCCCTGGTGGAATGCAGCTCTTAGCATATCAAATCCACTTCCTTCCTTTTTTTTAATTGTTATGATTTGGCCAGTCCAGTTAGGTCTGACACTACTACAATTCTGGCTGATGAGTCAGGGGGATCTGCTCAGCTTTAACCCTACTTTTTAATACACAGAACACTCCAAAGATCCCATGGTTCACTTAAACTTACATTTTAGGCCACCTGCATCCCCACCCCCCACAGCACAACTGTGAAAGGCCTTAAACCTGGTGATGCCTTGATTGCAAAGTATTAGAAATGAAAGCAACTCTTCTTTTTGCTAAGCCTCTGGATTGCATTGAAAAGGTTTTCTTGAACCTGAGATGGAAACTATATTTTCTATTTGAAAACAGTATTTTTGCAGCTACTTTTGAAGTTTTGTAAATTTTAATGTATGTATCACAAAAGCTTAAGGAAGAATGTTAGCCTTGGAGGATCACTGCCTTGTCTTGGAGAGGCTTTTGCAGATTTTGGTGTTTAAACCAATTAAAAAAATAAAATTGTTCGGTATCTGAAGTATCTGTACTGTGCCTTGTCTGAGTAGAGATTGGTCAGTGGGACTGGATGAAGTGTTGGACACACTTGCAGCTCTGTAAAAAGAATAAGAAATCTACAGATGGGTGGCATGTTCTTGGGTTGGTATTTGCTTGTTAACCCATCAGTTGAACCTATTAACTAATCTTTAGTGAAAGCATTTGGCTTAAACTGGGAATAATATACTTTAGGAGGCTGTGGATTTCAGTTAATACAGGCTTTAAGTATACATCTCCTTTCCTGATGATGTCAAGACCATCCTAATGAGCTCAGAGACTGGTAGCAATGCCATGTTAAAACTTAGAGGAGCAGAAGAGCCAAAACATTTTTTCAGGAGGCTGTGGACTTTGGCTGATGGGAGGTTTGTGACTGCCACATCATTCTTCCCATGTCACGTCAAGGCCATCCTAATGAGTTCAGAGACGAGTAACAGTAGATGGCAACAATGGCTGCATAGCACGCTGAACTTGGAGAAGCAGAGAAGGAGAGACATTTGGGAGCCAGGTAACATCTATAAAGACCAGGTGTTCAACTAAGACAGCATATAAGCTTCAAAGGGAGTCACCATGACTACTGAAGTTTTTGTTTGGCTTTTTTAATGATCAAGGGACATATCAGTTTTCTTAATTAAGCAAAACAGGCCACTCTGGGTTGTAAAAGGCAGGATTTAATTAGGGCAACCTTCCCTAAAAGGGATTTAATTTGCTAGGTTTCTTGAGCCATTAAAATCAGACGCAGAGGTTAGGAAGGCGCATGTCAGCTCCCAGCTCAACCAAAAGGCCACGAGGACGGGGGTAATTTTAGGTAAAGATGAAGGCTAGCAAGTAAGAAAAAGCAGCTTGTGTGTCTTTTGTGCATTAAATTGAAGGCACGTTTATACCAGAGGGGACTGGAAGTGGCATCCCGCCAGGACTCTGCACTTGGTACCTGTGCAGGCGCTGCTTCGTTTATTCCTCCTTAATTATAATTACTTTGGGGGGTGGAGAAGGAAGGCGGTAAATAAGCGCAGTAAGTAATTTACTGCAGCAGCAAACGCGTGTCCTTTAGGACGCCCTGACACGTGTATCCCAAATCCTCACGTTACCGTGCCGCCTAGCCGCTGCCCCCCGCGGCTCCGCCTCTCCCGGAACCAGCAATAAGGCTCCGACACGAGGCAAAAGCCCTTCCTCGCGGGTCCCGCCTTCCGAACCATCGCGACGAGCCACATTTGCCGACGTCTAAACCTTTCGCCCGCTTCCTTCTAGGCCCCTCCGAGGTGCTGCCATCCGCGACGCCTGAAGAGGCGCGTAACAAGCGCGAACGAAACAACGCGGGCGCTCCGGAGCAGCGGGAGAGAAGACCCCCCCCCCACAAGCGAACCCCCGCGCGGCTCGGCTGACCCCCGTTCAAACGGCGTCTTCCTCCTCCTCGTCAGGCGCCGAGGCGGGCAGCCCCCAGCCGGGAGTCGGAGGGGGTCCTTCCGGGCCGCCGTCGCAGCCGCCTCTATGAGGCCCTCTTTCCCCCCGCCGGCGGCACCGCTGAGGGATGTTTGCGTGGAGCTGCCGGCGCTGAGGCTGCCGGCGCCGGGAACGGTTCCAGGGCCTGTCATGGGGGTGAGCGGCGGGCCCGGAGGCGGCGGCGCCCTGTTCCCTGAGCGGTTTCGTCTGCCGCTCTGCTGCCTGGGCGTCTTCGTCTGCTACTTCTGGTACGGCGTCCTGCAGGAGACAATGTAAGTTGCCCCGAAGCCGCGCACGACACGCGCCTCTGGCTTTGCGGGGTTGCTTGGTGGCGACCTCAAAGCTGCCTCCGCCTCCCTTCTTCCTACCTTCGCAACGTAGTCCCCAGACTCTCTCCACTGACTTGGGGGGCGGGGAGCAGTGCCGGATTTACGTATAAGCTAAACAAGCTATAGCTTAGGGCCCCACTCTTGGGGGCCCCCCAGAAAAAATAAAGGGGAAAAAACTCTGGGTGTACATTTCCAAAATATAACAAAAAAACCACAAATCAAATCCTACATACAACAACAGTGTTTTGTGTTGTGTAGGTTCCTATGATGTAAGTCATGGGCCCCGCCTGCTAGCCTGCTCCCTAAAGTATCACTGGTTTGCCCATTTCTTTGTATAGGGTGCCTACATTCTGCATGGACTGGTTGCATGGCAACATGTGCAAATGGCTTTAGGTACCTATTAGGTTCATAAATCACCATATAGAATATATTCATAAAAACAGCGACAATTTGTTGTTGACAAAGATCATGTGGTGTTCGCGTGGTGGGGTCTTTTTAGACTAAGTGAAAAGCTAAGGGAAAGCATCTGATGGAGCAATTTCCTGAGGCTTCACTTGTGCGGGCAAAGGAGCCCTCTGAAATTGAGGGCAACCTCTTTAAGTTCTCCCTGTTTTATACCACCATCTCTATAAGAAATGAAATTCGAATTTTGCAGCTGAAAATTCGAAGTTGGGATGACTAAATAAGTTCCAGGCCAGCTCTAGCTTCCTGCAAGGGGGTGAGGTGGGGGAGTTGCTAGTGGGTGGGAAAGGTGGTGAGCAAGAACATAAACTTAACTCTGACGTTTGACATATAGACCTTACCAAAAAATCATACTACAGTGGTACCTTGAGTTACATACGTTTCAGGTTACAGACTCCGCTAACCCAGAAATAGTACCTTGGATTAAGAACTTTGCTTCAGGATGAGAGCAGAAATTGTGCTCCCACAGTGCAGCGGCAGCAGAAGGCCCCATTAGCTAAAGTGGTGCTTCAGGTTAAGAACAGTTTCAGGTTAAAAACGGACCTCCGGAACGAATTAAGTACTTAACCCGAGGTATTTGCTCCATTGTAGGAACACGAGCGAGCTGCACTTGTATGTTATAATAAAGCACGTGAGTTTAAGGTGTTCTCTATAGCTCAATAGCAGAGCATCTGCTTTTCCCACAGAAGGCCCCAGATTTAATCCCCGGCATCTTCAGGTAGGGCTGGGAACATTCCCTGTCTGAAACCCTGGAGAGCCACTGCCACTCAGTATGGATAGTACTGAGCAAGATTAAGCCAGTGGTCTGACTCTGCATAAGGCAGCTTTCCCTTCTGTTTGGTGGATTTACTTCTTACGTCTCTTGCATTTCTTACACTCGCTGTTTGAGGAGGAGGTTTCGCATGAGTTGGATTTTTATACAGGCACCTCCCCACTTGTGCACGATCAGCACAAGAGTTCCTGCAGACACACGTGTCATTTTCAGCGCTGCAAGGGGACAGAACGGGGGAATCCACACTTAGAACAGAACTCCCCTGCATAAGCAGGGATTCTCCTGTACAGTCTATACCTCGGGTTACAGACGCTTCAGGTTACAGACTCTGCTAACCCAGAAACAGTACCTCAGGTTAAGAACTTTGCTTCAGGATGAGAACAGAAATCGTGCGATGGCGGCAGCAGTGGGAGGCCCCATTAGCTAAAGTGGTACCTCAGGTTAAGAACAGTTAATGGACCTCCAGAACAAATTAAGTTCTTAACCCGAGGTACCACTGAATTTTACTTGTTATGAGCTGTTTGAGAGTATGTGTTTCCTCTCTCTATGCCTCCCTGCCTCATTATTTGATCTTGTTTCTCCCCTACCTCCTCCACAGTTAAAGCACTTTCAAGAGTTGGGCTGCCCTCCCTATTCCTTGTAGTCTGTTTCCAAAGCAGCTGTTGTCTCGTGGCCCTGCAAGAAACCACACAAATCTGAAAAGACCTACAGTTTGTGTGTTCTCCTGACGGGGACACAAGTGCAATCCTGCAATTGCATTCCTGTGCTTTGTTCCCCTCAGTTACCCATGACTGCACAGGGGGAAAGATCCTGATGCCGTTTGTCTCACTGAAAAGAAGTAAATGTACCTTGGCCTATCTCAGATGTTCAGTCCACCGTAAAACTAGCGCATGCCTACCCTTTGCTACTGACACATGCAAATAAGTTGAGTCATATGATGTCTTTTCCTTTGCAACTGACTGTACCCTCTCAATTTGGTTTTCCTGCAGTACAAGAGGCAAATATGGGGAAGGAGCAAAGCAGGAAAAGTTCAGATATGCTCTGTCTTTGGTCTTCATCCAATGTGTGATCAATGCAATTTTCGCCAAACTGTGTAAGTATTTTTTTATTTATTACAACCTTTTTATTCCACCTTTCCTCCAAGGAGCTCAAGACTGTCTTTGTGGTTCTCCCTCTGTCCATTTTATCTTCACAAGAACTCTGAGGTATGCTAGGTTCAAAGACTGTGACTGGCCTGATTTCTCCCCTTGAGGTTCTATGACTGAGTGGGGATTTGAACCCTAGCTTCTTGGGTCCTAACCCAATATGCTAACCACCACTGTATTAGAAATTAGTGATGTGGCTGCTCTGAGCCCTTTGCCTATCCCTTACTTGTTTTTTGTAAAACCCACCGGGGTTTGAAGCACACCCTTTGCAGGAAGGAGTTGCTTTGGCCTGGTTCTTATTAACACCTGCAGCCAGAGATTTGGTTGGCTGTTTTAAATCCAGATAGGAAATTCAGTTCCCTTTTGATACCTCTGCATCACCCTCATCAGCTTTCTCTGAGGAAGGGAGGAGCAGGTGAATAAGAATTCCTGTTGCTTGTGTGCTTTCCTTTCTCTCCCGCCACATGCCTTTTGGTTTTGAAAACTCAAAATAAGGTAGGGGCAAAAAGTCATGCGTAAGACATCTCTGTTCCTTTTTTTCCTTTTCTCCCCATTCAAAAATGGCTTCAGAAAAGGTGGCAGAAGGTTGTATGCTCATTCAAGTGTACCCGTTTCCTCAGCACCACTACCATTGCAGGTGGAAGGGAGAGTTAGTCTTACCATCAAGCAACTGAACTTAACCCCCTTTATCTTCCTTCCGCCCTCCCCTCCTTTAAAAATACTGGCCTGCTGGATACTCCACAGAGATTTCCTGGATGGGGGAAAACAGCTTAGGGGAGGGTGATTTGATCAGGAAAAAAATGGCTGAGGGGGAAAGGATTATGTGCCCTCTGTTGCCTACCATCCCAGCTGCTGGTGCAATCCGTTTTACAGGGTTCTGATGCTGCTCTCTCTTTATTGTGAGAAAATTGCATGTGTAATGTCTTGTTTGGCTGTAAGAAACAATACAAAAGACTATTAGGGTTCTGGTTCCCTCCCCCCTTGAAAGAAGTGTTAGAATGCTGCTGACTTGCACCAAAGTATGCCTGTGTGGTCCTCCCAGACATGGCTTTGCCTCTATTCCATGTTCAGGTTTTAGAGTTAGGAGGCCTGAGCACCTTAACCATTTCACCTTCTGCATATGAAATCCAGGGCCATGCAGTTGTGCCGTTGGTCGGCCTGCTCTTGCTTTGTTGCCAACATGCCTGTTTCTTTCACCTTTTTCTCCCCCAATCAGTGATCCAGTTTTTTGACAGCGTCAAGGTGGACCGGACACAGAACTGGCTATACGCAGCTTGCTCTCTCTCCTACCTGGGTGCCATGGTCTCCAGCAACTCTGCCCTGCAATTCGTCAACTACCCAACTCAGGTGAAGAAGGGGAGGTTTCTAGTGGGGAGCAAGGGGGTTAGCAGGAGATGAAGAGGGTCTGGGAAATGGGATGTCTCCTGCTTTCTGGTGCACAGTTTGGCAACCTTTTCACTGCAGCCTGTGCGATACCTTAAGCCCAGGGAACAACAAAGAGAATATATTGAAAGCAGGATACCAGCTGCATAAATGTGGCAGACGTGATGTTCGTCCATGATGGTTCTGAAATAATGGTGCTTAAATGAGACGGAAGTAATAAGAGGCTCTCAACAGTGTGTGACCCGCCAAGGGGAGATATCAACAGTAGAGCAAACCATTTTGCCTGCCTTTTTGGTAACTACCTTAGAAGAGTTTGGTGCTTAGAATCTGCCAAACAAGGCTTGCTCCAGGATTTGGGGACACCCATATTAAAAGGAAAGCAGCCAGACCAGCATACAGTGGTACCTCGGGTTACATACACTTCAGGTTACAGACGCTTCAGGTTACAGACTCCGCTAACCCAGAAATAGTACCCCAGGTTAAGAACTTTGCTTCAGGATTAGAACAGAAATCGCGCAGCGGCACCAGGAGGCCCCATTAGCTAAAGTGGTGCTTCAGACCTCCAGAACGAATTAAGTACTTAACCCAAGGTACCACAGTACACCCCACTTCACCATCCACCCAGATCCTCCTCGTCTCTCTGCTACATACACAGCCCCCGCGCGCTTTTCCTTGCAGAGGTTTATGGGGACTTTCATTGTCTGCTTTTCTTCCAGTAAAGTTGGAAGTAGCATAAGCTGCTTATGCTGCTTAAAGCTTTTCTGCAACCCAGAGCAAAGTGACAGTATCCTCTGTTCCCTGAGTCTCCTGCAGTGTGCTGACAGAGACAGAAGACTGTGAGAGAGGTGCCTGGACACATGGCACAAAGGCGAGAGTGATGGCCCAGTTGTTTCAGCAAGCCCCCCCTGGGCTTGCGAATCTAGGCATTTTGCTTAACCCAGACAGCCTTTTGCACCGGCCATGGTTCCAAAGCAGGGGTCATGGCCTTTCTAGGATTGCTGAAAGGGATGAGCAAGATTGGAGATGCGTGCAGGAGACTAAACACTGCAGGTGGGGGAGGAGCTGGGATTCCGAGAAAGCCGTGGCTTCAGGAATGTAGAAGCCAAGCAGGAATGGCCAGTAACACCACCAGGAAGATTTCGCAGGCAATGTAAAAAAGGGAGGGGTGTGATTTTGTAATAGTGGAGAGGGAAGAATGAGTTAGCAAAGAAGGAAAGGAGGGAGAGAGCATAGAGTAGAGATAGAGCACAGAATGTGAGAGCTTTTAAAATTAAGGAATAGAAGCTTAAAGAGGGTGCCGGATGTGATGAGTTTGCAAAAGGAAAGAACAGAGATTCTTCGTGTCTGTTCAATAAGTATCTTCTGCACCTCAAGCATCAGTTTTTCTCCGGGGCGGAGTTGACTCAGGCACTGACTGATGCTGCTAAAGGTGAGGCTATGGAACGTTAGGTCTAAATAAATCTCTCCCTTTTCTCCCATGTAGGTGCTGGGGAAGTCCTGTAAACCTATTCCAGGTACGTAGCCCCTGTGCTGGTAACCAGAACCATATTTTGTTCTTTGCAGAGCAACTATGTGATTGAGTTGAGCATATCGACAAAATCTGCATGCCTGCTGCTTGGTTTTGCTACGTTTGCTTCCCAGATTCAGACTTCACCCCAAAAGTCAGAGTTAAGGACTGGAATGGCAAGGAGGGGAGGGAAGGCTCTTGAGACTTTGCTGCCTGCCGTCTCTTTAATGAGCCTAGAATGGCATGTTTATCCTCAGACAGTCCTGAGGTGGGCAGAGAGGTAATGGCTTGCCCAAGCACAGCCAGTGACTATCCGACCTGAGTGGAAATCTGAACCTAGATTTCTCCCATGTCGAAAGCAACCCCTCCAGTGCTTCACTTTCAGGTATTGATGCATTCTGTCCCATCCATCAGAAGGATTGGGTAGGTAGCAACACTTTTCAAACGATGCAGCTTGAATGAAAACGGAAAGTGTGCTAAATATTAAATAACCACAAGTTCTATGTTATGAATCAGGCACCGCTAGGAGTTCCTTTTTGTTTTCCAGTGTATATCTTACAAAAATAGCTTGGTGTGGCGTGAGCAAAATTTGTTCTGGAAGTGTGGCCCGGGGGGGGAAAGTTTGAGAACCATTGTGCTAACAGGGTTGGAAAATTCATTGTGGGTCCTCCCCACGGATTGATTCCTGGGAGGGAAGGGAGCCTGTAAAAGCCAAGCTGGGCAATGCCAACCCACATTTTGTAGCCCCGTGGGATCCCTCCAGATGCAGATCTGCAAGCATCTTTTGTTCATTTGACCGGGGCCGTTTCCAAAGCCATATTCTCGCAGGACCAGGCAGAGACTCAAGAGGTTTGGAGCGTCACTTGGACTCAGTGTGACAGTTCCTGTTCTTGAGACTGGCCTGTGTCCTGCTCTTTGGGAAGCAATATTGCTGCAGCACAGAAGCTGATGTCGCAGAGTCTGCAAAGGTCAACAGTTGGTTATATTTCCTAACAGAGCCACCCTGGGAGTCAATAATAATAATAATAAATTATACCCCGCCCATCTGGCTGGGCTTCCCCAGCCACTCTGGGCGGCTTCCAAAAAAATATTAAAATAATGTAATACATCAAACATTAAAAGCTTCCCTAAACAGGGCTGCCTTCAGATGTCTTCTAAAAGTCTGGTAGTTGTTGTTCTCTTTGACATCTTGCCCATGGTTCCTTCCTTTCTCTCTTTCTAGTCATGCTCCTGGGGGTGACGGTGCTAAGGAAGAAGTACCCCTTGTCCAAATACCTGTGTGTCTTGCTGATCGTCACAGGCGTGGCCCTGTTCATGTACAAACCAAAAAAGGGAGGAGACGTCGGGGACGACCACCTCTTTGGGTATGGAGAACTCCTGCTGGTAAGCCCCGGAGCATTAATAAGTCTGTGGCAGCAGTGGCAGGGTGCTCAATTGGTGCTGGACGCAGCAGGAGGGGCACCCATGCCTTGGAGCATTAAGCCACCCTTGTAGAATAAGTCCACACAAGTTACTAGCCTGCCACTTCCTTTATTAGTCTGTTGGGGACTAGCAAAGGAGAGATGGTGAACTCCATACATTTTGCAGCAGCCTGCTTCATTTCTGTGCTGGATGCCCAAGAAGGGGGGCTTCTGTCCTCTGGCAACCCACTCAGTATCTCTGCTGCGCACAGAGGAAGTAATGAGTTCTCAGTCCCTCTGTGGCCAGTCCACTCACTCACTTGCATGCAGTGCCTTGCTCCCTGGAGCTCCCAGCACATAAGTGGCATACAAAACACTAAAAAACCATTCTACGTTCTAAATCTTATATTAATAATCCAAAACTTGAGAGAGCTATGTACAAGATCTACTACAGAAGCCAGAAAACTCATTCAAATTGAGTCCAAAAGGAAGATTCAGTCTTTAAAGGTTCCTTTAGCCAGGCTCCTGTAGATATCAACAAAGGTAAGTTGGATCAAACAAGAGTTTTGGCTTAGTAAATGAATAAATGCTTAAGTCAAGAAAGAACTTAGCATATGAAGTTGAATGTATGTAAATACACCAAAATCTTGAGGGAGAATTTCCTGAAGAAAGAAATTAAATATTATAGCTTAATCTAAGAAGAAATGTAACATATGGACTTGAATGTTTATAAATATATCAAAACCGTGAGAGAGAATTTACTGAAGAAGCCCAGGACTCTTCATGGGCGAAACAGGTGACAAACGCCGGCACCCTGTCTAACTCTTGTGCGTAACATCACCGACACTTCGTTTGATCAAACTTTTCCTCGTTGATATCTAACCCTTGAGCGTAACATCACTGACACTCTGATCCAACTTACCTTTGTTGATATCTACAGGAGCTGGTCTTCTACGAGAATTGGCAGCATAGGTTCATTTTTTCAGCCCTGGAGCTCCCAGGCACGTGCTTAGATACAAGCCATGCTGAACTGGGTGACGGTTACCGTATTTTTCGTCCTATAGGGCGCACCGGCCCATAGGATGCACCTCATTTTTTTGGGGGGGGGGGGAAATGAATAAAAAAAAATTATTCCCCCCACCCGCCGTGGCTGCCACCCCAAGCCTTGCGCACACCTGCCCGAAGCACGGGGCACCCTCCGGAGGGCTCCGCGTGCTTTGGGCTGCAGGCTGCCGCCCCAAGCCTCTCGCGCTTGGCGGGACCTCCTGCCGGGCGCGCAAGGCTTGTGGACACTCGCCCGAAGCAGAGGGAGGCCTCCGGAGGGCTCCCCGTGCTTCGGGCGACAGGCTGCCGCTCCAAGCCTCGCGCGCTCGGCGGGACCTCCTGCCGGGCGCGCAAGGCTTGCGGACACTCGCTGGGGCTGCAGGCTGCTGCCCGCAAGCCTTGTGAGCCGGCGGGAACTCCCGCCGGGCATGCAAGGCTTGCAGATGGCTTCCTGAAGCCTGAAGAGCGAGAGGGGTCGGTGCGCACCGATGCCTCTGGCTCTCCAGGCTTCAGCGAAAGCCTGCATTCGCCCCATAGGACGCACACACATTTCCCCTTCATTTTTGGAGGGGGAAAAGTGCGTCCTATGGGGCAAAAAATACGGTAATTTGTTAGCACACTTGGAGGACTGACTGCAACAGGGAGTTTTCTCTGCCACGGGGCAGGGAACCTGTGGCCCTCCAGATGTTGGACTGAAGCTTTTGGTTCAGCTCCACCTCGCTGCCCAGGAGCCTGGATAGCTCCATTGGTTAGAGTGTGGTGCTGATAATGCCAAGGTTGCATGGGACAGTTGCATAGTCCTGCCTTGCAGGGGCTTGGACTAGACGATCCTTAGGGTCCCTTCCAATTCTATCATTCTATGACTCTTGAGAGGCTTCTGCGTGTTAAAGGCCTTCGATACCTCAACGCTGAATGGGACGTTCTAGTTGATCACTTCTTGTGTCAGTCATTTTCTATGGGTTCTGATCGTGCTCACATTTCACCTATAAAACAGCCCTTTCTCCTCGATTGGAGGAAGGGGGAATCCTGTTTGGATTGGCTCTGCCTACCTCTCCACTGGCACGAAGTAAAAAACTTGTGAGAGGCTACAACTGGGGCTGGGACAACCCCTCTCTCCTTCCTGCCAGCTTCCTGCCAGCTCCACTGCAGGTTGTTCTAGCCAGCTGCTCTAGGCACGGCAAAATAGAAAAGGTGGGAACGCCATCTTGGAAGGGATTTTTCCTTTGTTCTTCGTCTGTTCTTGCTTCCTTTTTCTGCTCCCTTCCGCTGCTACTCCTGGATGGAGTGGCCAGTGCTCTTTGGGGCCTCCTCTTCTGTCACAGCCTTTCCAGTCTCTGCCTATCGCTGTCTACAGTCAATGGGAAATCTCATGGGGAGCCTGCATGGGCAGTGCAGAAGAGGCCCCCCTTTGGGCCGGTGGGTGGTGGCAGGGGCTGGGGTTGGCAGGGGCGAGGCAAACAAGGCACATTCCCACTATCCCAGTGCATAGCATTGTGATGAAGCTGCAACAACCGAAGGAAGCTGCTGTGATGCAAGGGAGAAGCTTGGAGAAGGGGCGCATTCTTAAAGTGCGTTCAGATTTTAAAGCAGGGTGGCTAACTTTTCTCTTTTTTAAAAAGTTTTTTTATTCAAAATTAAAACAAAACATATTATCCAAAAAACATATCATCCTTGTTTTGCCCCCATTTTTCCCCTCCCCCCACCCTCCCCCACAAAACCCACCCGCCCCCGCCCCCCAAATTCCCTCAGTTCCAGTCTTTGGTTTCTCTGAGACTGCTGTTTTCTGCATGTTACAAAGTTGTATAGATCCTCAAACTATTTAGCTGATTATTATCAATAAAAAGTTTGTGAATGTTTATTCAAAACCTGCCAAGGAGTCCAGTTCACTTTGTTGCATCTTCAGATACTTTGTAAAGGGTTCCCATTCATCTTTAAAGTCACAGTTATCCTTATATGTCAGTTTTGCCAGTTCTGCATAGTCCGTCAATTTTTCTTGCCATGATTTTTTAGTTGGGGTTTCTTCAGTCTTCCATCCTTGTGCTACCAGATCTCTCACAGCCGTTGTCGCATACATGAAGATGTTTTCCAGCTTTTTTGGCAGGTCTTTCCCTACAATCCCCAACAAAAATGCCTCGGGTTTTTTAACAAATGTTAAATGGAACATTTTCTTCAATTCATTGTATATCATTTCCCAAAATTTTTTAATTACATTACAATCACACCACATATGATAAAATGTCCCTTCCTTTTCCTTACACTTCCAACATATATTTGAACTAGATTTGTACATGTTCCCTAACTTCACTGGTGTTGTGTACCATCTATACATCATCTTCATGTAATTCTCCTTCAGTGGGGAACAAACTGTAAATTTTAAATCAGTTTTCCATAATTTTTCCCATTCTTCCATCATAATGTTGTGACCTACATCTTGTGCCCATTTAATCATAACTGATTTTACCTCTTCATCTATCGTCTCCCATTCTGATAATATGCTGTATGCGGCCTTCAGTAATTTCACTTTCCCTTCAATCACTTCCGTTTGAAACCTAGCAGGGTGGCTAACTTTTCTCAGCTGGAGGACCAGACTGCTCCTTGCCACCCCTCCAGGAGCTGCATGGCACAGGGCGGGTGTGGCCAACCATATAGGCCACACTCATACTCACATGTGTATACAGTGGTGCCTCGCAAGACGAAAAGAATCCGTTCCGTGATTCTCTTCGTCTAGCGGTTTTTTCATCTTGCGAAGCAAGCCCATTGACGGATTAGAGGATTAGCGGCTTTTAGCGGCTTATCGGATCAGCTGATAAGCGGCTTAGCGCCTTAGAAAAAGGGGGGAGGAAAAAAACCCTGCAGGAACTCGCAAGACATTTTCGTCTTGCGAAGCAAGCCCATAGGAGATTCGTTTTGCGAAGCACCTCCAAAACGGAAAACTCTTTCGTCTAGCGAGTTTTCCGTCTTGCGAGGCATTCGTCTTGCGGGGCACCACTGTACCCAATAAATAATGGGTACAAAAAGATGGCTCCTCCATCCTTTGTTCATTGACTTTGTTTGGTAGTTGGGTAGCCCCATTGAGTGAAAATTGGGACGGGGAGATATAAATTCACAACCTGACTTGGTGGTGGGCTTCCCTCCCTGAGCCTTAATCCATACACTTATGTGGAAATGGAGACCGCCCTACCACTTTGTAGAGTAGCTGTTGTCATCAGTGAACACAAATCTACTTTTTGTTTGAGGCTTTTAGGGAGGTCAGAGGGAGATGCAGATAAGGCAGGTATGGAAGGCAAGGAGGCAGGAATAAGTGTCTGGGAAGCTGTGTGTGTGACTTGGAGATTCTTAAATCTTCATTAGTAACTGCCTAGATGTGTTAGCTTTCCCACTCTAAAGGCTGGATATTGGCCTCTCCTTAAAGCTGCAGTTCACTGTTCTTGGAAAACACCACCCATTTCTGCGCTGCAGAACCAGATATGGCACATCCGTGTTTGAGTGTTGTGTTTGTGGGGGAATGTGTGTGTTGCTAATCCCCTTGCTAAGCAGGTTTTGTTCAGCCCAGCGTGCCGTACTCAGCAGGTGTGCATGTGTGTCTGATTTCTCCCTCTCTCACCCACCCTAGTTGCTATCCTTGACCTTGGATGGACTGACCGGAGTGTCTCAGGACCACATGAGAGCTCATTACCAGACTGGTTCCAATCACATGATGCTGAACGTCAATCTGTGGTCTACTTTGTTCCTCGGAGCCGGTAAGCACTTTCTTGTGGCACAGGGAGCGGGGGAAGAAGCAGGACGGCCTGGCTTGACCCTGGTAACCCTGATCTGCACCGTCATGGAAGCAACCAAAGGCTAAGTGCTTGTGGCTGTGCATGTGGCTGTACCTGCAAAAGGGGGTGAAGGTCTAAACCTGGTTAGTACACGAGCCTTGGATACGTCAGAATCCTTGTTGCATGTAAGGCACGGGGGGTGCATTTTCTTAACCCATTGATGGATATGGTCAGTCCCACTTCCTGCTCATACACAGTATGCCTGGGTCCAGTAAATTCACCTGCAGGAACCTGTTTCCACGCCTAAATTGCTATTTGTTGAATTAGGGCGAACCTTTCCTTGGTTGGCAGCTAGACTGCCCAGCAAGCCAGTTTAAGTAAACTGGATAGCTCAGTCGGTAGAGCATGAGACTGTTAATCTCAGGGTTGTGGGTTCGAGCCCTGCGTTGAGCGAAAGATTCCTGCATTGCAGGGCGTTGGACAGTATGACCCTCGTGGTCCTTTCCAATTCTGAATATGTTGACGGCTGCCTCCCATGGGTTGCGACTGCTGTGCAGTTCTCTACATGGCCATGGAGTGGTGCTGGTGTCACCTGTAGGACTCCCCTTCCCAAAAGACCATTCCTGTGCGCAACTCACTTTTGCCTGGGGTCCCACTGCAGCTTGGCAGCAACAACCTGTTTCCGCCGTTTGGCGTCTCCCTCGTTCCAGCAACCTGGGTGGTTTCCACATTCTGCTAGGCTTCCAAGAGTTAAACCTTTGCAGTTTGGCTCTCTCCCCCCCCCCCCCCCATGCAATTGTTAGACCTCTCCACTGAGGCTGCCTTAGGAGAAACAGCTGATAATTAATGAAAAGGAGCAGTCCCTTGCAGCCAAAGTAATTTGGAGAATGATTGTTCCCCTGTATATTATTTTAAAACAAGGCAGTGTGTTAAAATGAATTCCGTAGAAGCTGCAAAGGAAGCCGGTTGGCCTGTCGTCTTCAAACGAATTATTAAGTATTAAACTGCGCAGTTTCCTTCTCCAGGTGAGTCAAGCCGTGGTCCACAGTGACAGGCAAAAAAGCCCAAAATACAGAAAACACCGGCCTTGCAGGGTTTGTTAGCCAGTCCAACCTGTGAGGAAGGGTCTTCCTGACTGGAAGAGGAAGGGTGATCAGCCTGAATGTGAGGTTCAGCCAGCAATTTATTTTAGCTTTATATCTTTTTTCTCAAATGCCAATCTTTGACAGTACACCAGACAATCCCTTCTAGCCGCACATCCTTAACTGCATCATCTCTTGGTGGCCTAGAGGAGAAGTGGGGAAGCAGTCACCCTCCTGGTGTGCCTGGACTACAGCCCTCATCATCCCTGACCATTGGCCATGCTGGCTGAGGCTGATGGGAGTTGTAGTCCAATATAAGAGGGAGGGCCCAAAGTTTCCCACACCTGGCCTAGAAGCTGGTCCCGGGAGGATGGTGACGCTACCTTCGATTGGGACCTTTCCTGTCCCTTGACTCTGAGATTTTAGGAGGGGGAGTCTCCAGCTGATGGGCAGTGTTTGCAAAAACCGCCTTTTGACTCTGCTACACCTTTACCTGCCCCACGCTTGATGTGACGCATATGACTACCGGTGCAGGTGTGCTTGGCTGTCAGGGACTGGCAGGTTCTGGTGAGTGTGCCACGGGGGAAGCGGGGCCGGAGTCTGACTTGGGAGAGGGGGCAGTGGCTTATAGGAATCTGTACCAGCCAGGAGGCAAGAGGCAGGGGAAGCTTCAGAGCTGGAGGGTGGAGCCACAGGATGAGTCAGAAGAGGAGGCAGGTTGGGAAAGTGAAGGGGCAAGGGCTTCCTTACCCTCTTCTGCAACACTCTCCCAGAACCAAGAGGGGGTTGAAATGGGAGGAGCAGAGGAAGTTTCCACGCAGGCATGGTCTCTGGCTGTGTGCATGCAGTCCATCGGGAGAAGGTGCATAAACCGGCGGAGGGGAATTGGTCCCGTGTTGCTGCAACTGCTCCATAGAGCGTGGACCTGGGAATAGCTGCCTAGACACTAGATTGGTGTGCGTAGGTATCCAGAGTGGCGGTGTTATCTTTGACAATAAAGACTTAACTATCTGCTATGTAGAACCATTGAATTGTAGAGTTGGAAGAGAGCACATCATCTAGTCCAACCCCCTGCAATGCAGCTGTCCCTTATGAGGATTGAACCAGCAACCTTGGCATTATTGGCACCATGCTCTAACTAACTGTGCTGTCCAGCTTTCCTTTGGCTGGGAAGCACCTGTGACATTGGCCAAATCGGCCTTGCAAACCAAGTGGGGTGGCCCGGTGGGCCTAATTTGAATGCTTTACATGCTGCCTTTGGCCTCCCTGGAAAAATGGAGGTTTCTGCTCCATTCATTTTCTCTCTGCTGAAGGTGGCTGGAGGCTTTTGCATGTGATGGCAGATGAGAAAACGTGGAGCAGCTAGGCAGGCACGTCGAATTCAAAAATAGCTCATTGAGCAAGGAGCAGGAGGGACTGGTTTTCTCCTTTTCCAGATGCAGCTTGCTGTGTTGCAGACTTACCTGTGAGCCAGGCAGGACCCGTTTCCTTGTGGAACAGGAGATGGTCAAGGATGCAGAATGCTGGTCGAAAGTGGGTGGAAATACTTGGAGCCTGATTTGCCTGCAGACAAGGCTGCCATAGTTAAAAGTAGTTGTGAGGGAGTCTCCAGCCATTTGGGCACAGGAAGAAGGACCGGGTGGGACTGAAGTGGAAAGGAATCACTTTGCAGTGTGTCTTTCAGGGGATGGGAGAGGATTCAGTGCTTTAATTTCATCCCAATCCTTGCAGTTTATTTATATATTTTACATAATTTACATGCTGTTTATCTGTATGCGTAACCTCTTAAGCAGTGCGCACACACACACACACACACACACACACACACACACACACACAAACCCTGTGTATTTTGGCGGGTGTTCCTTTTGGAAGACATGACAGCAGCCACTGAGGGAAAAATCAGGGCTCCAGTTTCCGTGTTTTCAAGGAAGCCAGCATGCTCCCTTCCTAAATGACAAAAAGTTCCTTTATTTGGTAGTCTGGTCACCATACCAAATAAAAAAGAGGACAGAGGAGAACACATTCTATTTTTCTAAACACGCCCCCTCCCTTTGCAGGTATCTTGTTTACAGGAGAGCTCTGGGAATTCTTGAGTTTCACCGAGCGTTACCCCAGCATCATCTACAATATCCTCCTCTTTGGCCTGACAAGCGCCCTGGGCCAGGTGAGTGGCGTGTGTTTGCTATTCTGTGCATTTCTTCATTTTAACCAGCCCAGGATTTGTGCATTAAACCCTTGCTCTGTTCTCAAGGCATTTGACGAAAGGTAGAATAAAGTCTGCTGCTTGAAGTACATGAATTTCTGGATAGGTTCTTCATGAGACTATTTCCAGAGTGAGAGGCCCTTCCCAAGATGCGCTTCACCACCATAGAGCAAACTCTAGGTTATGCTGATAGGATTTCCCACTGCTCATGGAAAAGGTCTTCCTGTCCATCATGGGTAGGCAACCTAAGGCCCGGGGGCCAGATCTGACCCAATCGCCTTCTAAATCCAGCCCGCGGACGGTCCAAGAATCAGCGTGTTTTTACATGAGTAGAATGTGTCTTTTTATTTAAAATGCATCTCTGGGTTATTTGTGGGACATAGGAATTAGTTCGTTGTCGTCCCCAAATATAGTCTGGCCCCCCACAAGGTCTGAGGGACAGTCGACTGGCCCCCTGCTGAAAAAATTTGCTGACCTCTGCTGTACATCATTTAGTTCTCTTAATTTGGGCCTGTTTGGAAGCAATGGTTTCTTTCTCACTACGGATGTTAAGGTGCTATTGTATATTGCTGCTTTTAGTAAAGGGTCACCGCTCAGTTTGCATGCTAATGAACCTGTCCTCCTTGCATTCCATGGCCATTTAATGCCAGCTCCTAAGTACACCCATGTCTACCTGCCAGCTGAAGAATACATATCCTGCATTTGTCTATTTATTTATTTTTATTTGCATTTTGAATAGAGACAAAAGGGAAAAAAAAATCCCACATCCCCTTCCCTCTACCCCCAGTTGTACAACTTTCATGTCAGTCTTGACATACAACTAAATACCTGGTGACTTCCCTTCCACCCTTTTCCTGGTTTCTTTATTCTTCCTATTAAATTGCATATTCCAAATTTTTAATCTTCAAATTTCTTCTTTCCTCTGTTAAATTCTATTAACTTCTATTCTACTGGATTTACTCAGGACCTGCTAGGTTATTTACTTGTTTATACCGGTTCTTAAAATATTCAATAAACGTTTTTCAATCCTCGTTATATTCTTTATCATTCTTTTCTCTTACCCTATTCGTTACACCTGCCAATTCATCATATTCAAGCATTTTAATCTGCCACTCTTCCTGCTCTCCACCTTTGTGTCAATAAGATTCTAGCCGCAGTGGTGGTATTATAATAATAATAAATTCTTTCGTTTTTAGGGACATCAGTTGTTACCATTTGCCAGGGTGGTCTCTAGTCCATGGAAGCCATACCATAATAAATTTGTTGGTCTTTAAGGTGCCCCGAGCGCCGAGACAAGCCCTGCAGGAATACACAAGGGTCTTTGCCTTCATCATGTGAATCAGGAGGGGACGATCTGTGTATCTTCTCCCATTGGTCCTGTGCACTACAGATGCCTTTTAACTCCTGCAGATGATTCCCAGAGACTGCAGCTCAGGCCATTTTGTGGGGTGTTCTTAAGGCTCTGCCTCTTCTTCCTGTACCTGCAGTCTGGCTTTGACACTTTGCTGGCAAGGAAAAGACATTCTGCATGTGCTCGGAGGGGCCATTCTCTTGCATGTTCTGCGGCTGGGCTTTCTGTCACCTTCGCACCTTTCACCTAGATCCCTTTTGCTCTGACGTGCAAATCAACAAGAGAATGCCTTTTGCCTTTCTGCTCCCATGCCGGGTTCAGAAGCCACCCATCTGGCTCCTTGCAACGTGTGGGAATCGAGTCCCTGCTTTTCCTCTTTGCTTGGACCTCTGTGCTTCAGCAGCAAGGCTGCTGCCAAGTTCCCTAAGAGGGAGCGGAGGACACGGCCTCTGAAAAAGGAAACTCTGCCCAAAACTTTTTTGGCCTAAGTGGGTGAAAAGCAGCACTACCCCTTCCCAGTACTCCAAGGTGAAAGGGCCACGTAACCCTCTGTCGCGTCTGGTCACGTGCAAACTCGACAACGCAGGGGTACGTCCCGCAGCAAAACCACCTGGGAGGATGCAAAATCTGTGTTGCTGTTGTTTGTTCCCATGTTGATGGCATTTTACCATTGTACTGTGGAGAGTCTATTAACTTATAGTCTCTGTGTGTGTGGTTTGGGAGCTGCACGGCCAGGGAAAAAACAATTCTGTCCAGGGTTGTAAAGACTGCAGAGAGAATAATTGGGTGCACTCTTCCCACCTTAGATCAAATCTATGCTGCCAGGTGCCATAAGAAAGCTGCAGAGATAGTGCAGGATAGTACACACCCTGGAAATGATCTCTTTCAGCCTTCTGCCTTCTGGAAGAAGGTGTAGGGTTATAAAGACCAGGACTAGCCACCTGAGAAACAGTTTCTACGCAAATGCAATTCTGTTTCTAAATGCAACATAAGGAGTCTCTATAGTATATTGTATTTTAAAATGGGGTTTCAGAGTTTTTAGGGGTTTTTTTTGAATGTCTTATGTGGATTTTTCAATTTCATTGTTCTGTATGGGACAATGACAATAAATATATCGTATCGTATCCAGCCTGACTGCGCATCTGCCCCGTCTCGTTGCAGAGTTTCATCTTCATGACTGTGGTATACTTTGGGCCCCTGACCTGCTCCATCGTCACCACCACCCGCAAATTCTTCACCATCTTGGCTTCGGTTATTCTGTTTGCCAATCCGATCACCGGCCTGCAGTGGGTGGGCACCATCCTAGTATTCCTTGGTAAGTTTCATCTCCGTTTGTTTCTGGGCGAGTTTTGACTCCGTTTCCAGCGGCTCAGTCGATAGAGCATGGGACTCTTAATCTCAAGGTTGTGGGTTCGAGTCCCACCTTGGAGAAGCGATTCCTGTATTGCAGGGGGTTGGAACAGATGACCCTTGCGGTCCCTTCCAACTCTACAATTCCTAGCAAAACTGCCAAAGCGGTCCTGCAAAGTCTGGTGCTTTAAGTGGCATTTCCTGTTGGGAGGGGCAGCCTGGCAAGTCCCTCCCCGTGAGGGTCTGTAGGCAGGACGGTGCTATCCTTCTCTCCTGCCCATCCATTGGGGAGGTGGGGGGGGGCGAGGAATGGTTTTATTATTAATTTTTTAAAAATCTATTTACAGATTCCCAGGGTGGCATCCAATTTAGAATAACAAAAGGCAATAAAGAATTTCCATATAAAGCATTAAATACACGGGAGCAGTAGCCATAAAATCAATAAAATCCATGCAGAGCTGTAAAGACAATAGTAAAACCCATTATAAAATGTGCTGGAAGGCCTGGGCAAATTAAGAGGCGGGTGGGAATATTTGCCTGGCGCTGTGTAATGTCAAGCTTCTCCAGGCACCCTACCTGCACCTTTCATGGGCACCAGAGGTGGGGGGGGGCATCTGATGAGCAAATGATCTGGGCCGATTCCCCAGGGGGAAAGGTTTTCGGGTTTTAGTTTTTGGTTATGTCGCCCGGAAAGCAGAAAAGCTTTTAGGTGAGTTTTTCAGGGGGGAGAGGGGATTATTTATTTACTTATTTACTTCGTTCAGAAAGCATTTTTAAGACAGGACCATCCAACTGGGTCTTGTCCGCAGCTGTTTTATTTAATTGCCACGATGCTCTGTAAAATCAAGGATTGCTGGGGAGAGTCTGCCGCCGGGCGAAGGAAACGCCACAATGTAAGCCCTGCTACACTCTCACCAGCTAGGGCAAAAAGTCGGGAGGGAGTAAGTTTGTGTATTCCCCACCTGCCTTCGCTTACCAGCAACAGGAGGGAAAGTAACCCCAGGTCCAGGGGACGTGGCCAGAGGGCGCTGGATCCAAACGCAACCATGATGCCCCCAGAGCACCCTGTTATCCTTTCTGCATAGAGGACAGGTCTGCAACAGCAACAGAGATGCTTCATAGCCCCTCTGCAGAGGCTGCTTTCCACACACGTCACCCTCCAACCACAGGGAATGAGGTTTGCAGCATCCTACAGGCCCTCGGCCGCTCCCCAAGGGAGCACTAGATTGTTCCCTTTCCCAGATTTTGGTTCCTAATAACAAGCCACGTGAATACATATTGGTATAGAAAAGGAGGCTATCATAGAATGAATAATGAAAATACAGTGGTACCTCTGGTTAAGTACTTAATTCGTTCCGGAGGTCCGTTCTTAACCTGAAACTGTTCTTAACCTGAAGCACCACTTTAGCTAATGGGGCCTCCCACTGCTGCCGCTGCGCCACCAGAGCACAATTTCTGTTCTCATCCTGAAGCAAAGTTCTTAACCTGAGGTGCTATTTCTGGGTTAGTGGAGTCTGTAACCTGAAGCGTCTGTAACCTGAAGCATATGTAAACCGAGTTACCACTGTAGGACCTTCTGTCCTATAGACTACTGTGGCCAGAGAGAATGTCTCAGCTCCTGGTTGTGCTAGTCGTGTGAACCACGTGTGTATATATTCATAATGTATAAGCATAAATGTGCATTTTTGTGCGTGGAGAAAGAAAGAGAGTGTGCCATTCCATAAAATAGTTGGAGGCTGCATGCTATTTATTTATTTGATTAATTGATTGATATACCGCCCTTCATCATAAGATCTCAGGGCAGTTCACAGAATAAAATACAGGATAAAAGCATGGAAATGAATAAAGCAAAACAGCAAAACATTACCCCCACCCCACCCCTTTGCACAGACACATTCAAAAGACTGTAGAATACTAAGCAGCCAAAGGCCTGGCTGAAGAGGAGCATATAGAGGAGCATATTCTCTTGGTGCCTTATACACACACACACACACACACACACACACACACACACATATATATATATATATATATATATATATAATATTTAAATTTATATTACGGATTGCAAATGACCCCACCCACAAAGAAGGGGAAGGTGTATGCATGCTTGGACAGGGGTGGAGACCCAGAGGTATACGGACTTGCATTCAATTTCTTTAAAACTGCAGAGGAGACGACAAAAAAAACCAAATGGAAATGAAACGACTGTGCATGTGTGAACTTGTGCAGGGAAAAATGAGAGGAGGAAGGAGCTTATCGGTTACGGGGTCGGTCAGCTCCAGCAGCCTGCACACAACACGAGTCACGTTTTCACCATCCCTACAAAAGCAGGGAGCTTTCCTGTTTGAGGCAGCCTCCTAGCCTGAGAAGGGGAAGCGTCGAAGGTGCCAGTTTTACCTTCTGAGAGCCAGCATGGCTCTTGGGGACTAATTGGCCGGTGGGGGCGAAGGCAGAAGCACTTCTCTCTCCCATTCATTGTAAATAAAATCTCGCACACCCACAGGAACGACCTATCTGCTGTGAGGATAGCCTCTTAAAGCCGCGTTCCCCTCTTGTTTCTCTGCAGGACTTGGACTGGATGCCAGATACGGGAAAGCCTCCAAGAAAACCTCACATTAAGACAGCAGTGGGTCCTTCTCTTGGAAACCTCAACCTGAACAAACTGTTAACTTATTGTCTTACTCCCCGGCACCTATTATCAGATATGGACTTGTGCTTTGGGGGAGAGGGGGTTTTATTGGGAGTGTGGGCAGGGCATTGGTTTGGTGCGGCTCCAAGAAACTTGGAATATTTTTTTAAAAGAGAAATCAAAGGTTTTGTTTTAATTGAAATCAACAACGTGAAGGTTTCCACATGTACTGCCTCCTCTCCTCTGCGCCAGGAATCGAAGCTGGGGTTGGCAGGCGGCAAAAAAGAGAAGCAACTGACGAAAGGAGAGGAGCCCTTCGTAATAAATAAAAGGAGGAGAGATTGAGAGAGATTTGTGTTCTTGCCTTTTCCGTCACCTTGTGGTCCTTCATTCTTGGAGGCTTTGGGCGGGAGTCATACGGACTTCCTCCAATTCATATGTCGGGGACCTTTGGCCCTCTAGATGTTTCTGATTGTCATGGGCTGGTTGGATGCAGAGGAATGATGGGAGGAACTAGCTTGGGAAACCTCCAAGGGAAGAAGGCTAAGAGCCTGGGGAGCGGTGGTGGGATGACCATGAGGAAGAAGACTGGAGCTGTCGGAAGCTTGAAGAGGTAACAGGGTTTGGTGAGCAGGGAGCATCTGTGGCAGAGCGAAGTCAGGAATCGGAGCTGAAGCAGCCGAGGAGGGAGGCCCAAAGGGAGAGATGAATCAGGCCGGTGAAGAGTCACAGTTGTCTCTCTCCTGCTGCAACAATCTCCCCTTCCCCCATGGTTTCCCAGAACCAGAAGAGGCATGAAAAGGGCAGAGAAGAGGTTGGCTTCATGCAGGCGCAGTCTCCAGTTGCTTGGAAAAAGCCCTGGAGAAGAGGGGACTTAGATGGCTGTGGGCAGGTGGGGACTTTCTGTCTCAGCAACTGATTTCCATGGAGGAAGAGCACCAGGAATGAATTGCTCTGCTCATTCACACACAGCTGGGTCTGTAGCGATCGTGGTTAGTTTTTTTCTAATAAAGCGTTAACTCCAATTTTGAATTACAGATAGGTAGCCGTGTTGGTCTGCCATAGTCAAAATAAAAAAATTCCTTCCAGTAGCACCTTAAAGACCAACTAAGTTAGTTCTTGGTATGAGCTTTCGTGTGCATGCACACTTCTTCAGATACACTGAAACAGAAGGTTTGGTAATGACCAAAACTTAAAACCATGGAGAGACCTGGTCTGAACAAAGACATTGGATTCTTATCTCATTATACATGACTAAGCCATTTCTCACCTTCTCCCCCCTTGCCTTTTCCTGTAAGACCTATTACAGTCGTTAAGAGTCGTCAACAGGCTCATCTCAGCTGCCAATCTCCCATTCCCACCACCCTTCTGAGTAATACCCCTCCCCACCTTCTCACTATATAGAAGGGTCTGGCAACTTCTGTTTCAGTGTATCTGAAGAAGTGTGCATGCACACGAAAGCTCATACCAAGAACTAACTTAGTTGGTCTTTAAGGTGCTACTGCATCCAATTTTGAACTGTGTGATTACTGACCAGCATGCTCTGTGACACTGAACTACAACTCCCATCAGCCCCAGAAAACATGGTCAGTAGCCAGGGATGTTGGGAGTTGTAGTCTAGCAACAGCCGGAGGGCCAAAGGTTCCTTACAGGTTCTGTAGCAGCTAACTGAAAACACACTGTGTTCACATTGTAGCGTAGGTGTTTATGGGTTAACATTACAGTGGTACCTCGGGTTAAGTACTTAATTCATTAACCTGAAACTGTCTTAACCTGAAGCACCACTTTAGCTAATGGGGCCTCCTGCTGCTGCCATGCCACCGGAGCACAATTTCTGTTCTCATCCTGAAGCAAAGTTCTTAACCCGAGGTACTATTTCTGGGTTAGCGGAGTCTGTAACCTGAAGCATCTGTAACCCGAGTTACCACTGTACTTCACTGAAAAGCCCTTTTCTTCAGGGAGCCAATTGACAGAGCCGTCCTATATATGTTGACTCAGAAATAAGTCCCAATGTGTTTACTGGTGCTTACTCCCTATCTAAGCATGCATGGGGCTGCAACCATAGCTTGAAGACTTGGATTTGAATGCTGGGGCTGGGGCTGCAAGCCAACCTTTGCTATGCGCTCACTAAACTGAGCAAGTTGCTGCCTTCCTAATCTCTAAAAATGGGAGTTAGCAGTCTCTGATCAAGAAATCCTAACTAGGTATTAAGGTATGCAAATAAAGCATCATTTGTCATCCTGTCTCTTCCTCCCCCTTCCCAATTTTTGTTGATAGGCTGAATTTAATCTGTTTTCTCAAGCTTGTTGCTAACGTTGTAAACCTGTGTTCTGGAGGTACTACTTCAGAATGCAGGTATGTATGACCTGAATTTTCCTTCTGTGCAAAATTATAAAATAAATCCACATAGGGGACAAGGTTAACACAGGAACCCCTCTCACTCCCATCTATGTAGATTTCTGTGTGGAGAGAACTGGTTAAATGTGCCTACACTCAGAAGCTGTAAGGCCCAGAGTCTTTCACCTCTGCTAGATACGGTCATATTTGTGTTTTATAGAAGCTGGGACCTTGGTGCTTAGCAGAAGAAGGCTGGAGAAAGGGAAGTAGACAGAGAAGGCTGGAATGCCAGCAGAGGAGGACTTCATAGAGAGCAGGAGCCAAAGAGATGTTTCATTCTGCACCTGTATGTTTTTTCATTCATAGCTACTTTCTAGCAAAATATGTGATGGGTTTTCTGAATGAAAGATGAGACCACCAAAACTCTGCACCATTTACTGAATTCTGGTTCTGGTCTGTCATCACACACAGAGAGCGCGCAGCTGCTTTTGGGGAAGTTGAAGTTGTACGGGGTTGTGATTTTTTGCAGTCTAATCGCAGAATGGACATATTTCCAGGCCTCATGAGTGCAAAAGGGAAACTGGAGAGAACAGCGCCAAGATGAGTCATAGACTCTCAAATAATGAAGTAAGTCGAAAGAAGGCCTTTCACTTTGATCCGTCGTGATTATGAGCGCTTAACTCGCGCCAGTTTGGACCTTTTCGAAGCTGCAGCTTCATTTTCTTTGTGTATCTCTCCCTGGCTGCAAGATCATACAGGGACTTGGCTGTACACAGCTACAGCCTGCCAGGGCTGGCAGCCATTTCTGCCTCGCGCAATGCTCATCCAGTGCTTGAGCCTGTTCTGCATAAAAATAACACAACAACTGCGTTCATAAGAGAAAGCAAAGGGGAAGGAAGGTGACTTAGGATCGACTGTTTCTGCACACAGCGTCACAACTCCCAGAAGGTTGATCTCTGCTGCTGAAGATCTCCCAAACGCCGCTGAGCCCTAGCCAATGGACACGTGCATTGCAATGTTTTTAAAAGGGCCCCCTGTTGTCATTAAGCACCAGCCCTGAGAGCTGCACCAGGCCAGGCCGTTTCCTGAGCGCACAGTAACAGGGAGGGACTGTTAGCAGAAGGATGCCTTCAAAACCAGAGTGCCAGAGTCTCTGTGGAGCAAACTTTACACATGAAAGCGTGTCTCCACCAGCTGTCGCCACCAGCTTCCATCTGCTCTGTGCCTTTGGCCTCTCGCCCTTCCAGATGGGACCTTGATCTCCCATCCTCAGTGGCTGCTGCAAACTTGCTCTTCCCCCTCCGCTCGTCTTTTCTGATTTCGCGCCAGTCTTCGGCTGACTTCTATGTTAATCTCTTCTGATGTCCTCAGTCGCTGCTCCAGGAACACTTTTTGCTCCCCTTGCTCCAAAGGGTGGGGGGTTGTTGTTGTTGTTGTTGTTGTTGTTGTTGTTGTTGTTGTGTTTTTAAGGACAAGGAAAAGTTAAGGAGTTGCTGTAGTCAGCCTGTTCCTGTTTTCTTAAAGGTCAGCCAACTTGGGGCAAAGGGAAGATCTTTTTCACAGTCAAGGAAAGATGGTGTCTTCATCTTCCTTCCTTTAATGAGCTCTGCAAAATTTTGGAATGGTTTCCTGTTAGAGCAGGCATTGAAGCGAGGGACCCAATCTGTAGATGTGTGCTTTCAACAAGCCAGGCATGGAAGAGAGAGAGAGAGAGAGAGAGAGAGGCTATTGACGCAGGCTGTTTCAACCGGTGCCCTGTTCCCACTGGGCAATTCCAGTCGTCCTACTCCTTAATTAAGAGTGAGAGGCTTGTTTGGAAGGTGCTTGCTTTCAGATCGAGAGCCTTTTAGTCCGCATCCCCCGAGAGACATTGATTTGTTAAATGGGACCGCCTGCTCAGCCTTTCTGAAAGTCTGTTCCAGCCTAAGAACAACCCTGTGAAGTAGAGTCAGCCGAGAAGGCCAGATCCCAGCTGATCAGAGAGCGGCTTTGGAGTTGTCTTGATGGCTAAGTCAGAGAGATGGGCGTGGAGTCTGGCTGTTCTTATCCCTGGTGAGAAACGAGCCCTTTGTCCATGCTGACTCCTTGTTGTTAGTCCAGGGCTGAGCCATTGCATTCAGAACATGGGCCGGGGTTGAGTCTTGGCTCAGTAGCTTTTCAAAATATTGTTAACAAAAGTTGAGTGCCTCCCCGTCTCTCTGCCAAGCAATAGCAAGATCCCAGGGGGTTCCAGGCACTCACCTAGGGCCTGTGTTCCTTTGGAGAATTGAGACACAGCGGAGACTGTTGTAGCTTTAAGAAATATAGTTTATTCACCTGTTTACATGTTCAGTCAGCATGGGGGGAGTCTGTATCTTACAGCAGGATCATTTCAAGAGGAGGAGCTGTGCAGTCCTAAAGTTCAAGGCATCTCTTCCAGCCAACCTTCAGCCAGCCTGCCCAAGATGGATCCCAGTATTTCTTCTTCCTCCCAGAACACCTTGCTAAAAACTCCTCTTTTCCTGTCACCTCACATCCAGTTTCTCTGGCAACCTTCCAAACCTCCAGTCTCTGTTCACACCAGGAGGAAGTAGAGTTCTCTTGCATTGCCAATGCCTCTTTATTGTTTCTTAATGGCTCTAGTTTGGCCAGGTCGTTTTTTTGCATAGGCTAGCCCAGGAATTCCTCTGCAGCTGGTATTTCTCCCTTTGTATCCCAAATAATCAAAATCCCACCATTTATTAATTTCTAGGGTTTAGGGGGGGTCCCCCTCCCAAATCTATAACAATATACCGTACTTTTTGCACCATAACACTCACTTTTTTCCTCCTAGAAAGTAAGGGGAAATGTCTGTGCGTGTTATGGAGGAAATGCCTACGGGTGGCATGCCTACGGATTTTCCTCCTCTAAAAACTACGTGCGTGTTATGGTCGGGTGCGTGTTATAGAGCGAAAAATACGATACACATTTTCTTATTGGAAGATGAAACAGTACATCAAATCCATCACCTTTGGGATTAAACAGACCCTTGCTCTCAGCAAATCAAAGGCAAAAATTACTCCCCACACACACATCTTGTGGGACCACTTGTCACATCTCCCCAAAGCCCTCTTATTAGAATTTCCAGGCTCTCCCTTCCTCAAAGTGACGATCCACAGCTCTCAAAGTTTAGGAATTTTCTATTAGCACTGACCTCAAGCTCAGTCAAACTGCCAAGTTTCCAGCACAACTAAACTGAAATGAAGCACTGCACAAATTTGCCTGAACAAATCAATCAGTCTGGAATTGGAATTCGGAAAGTGCAAACTGCTGTTCTGAAAGAGAACTTCTAAAATACTCTTTTTGGAGTAATTATATGTTCTTTGATGACAATCGTTTTAAATGTTATTGTGACAGGCAGACTTAAATTTGCCCCCCGTATGTACAATAAAATTAAAGCAGTATCACACCAATTTAAAGAGTCATGGCTCCCTCCCCCCCAAATAATCCTGGGAAATGTAGTTGATTAAGGGTACTGAGCATTTTTAGGGGATTTCTATTCTACACACCTGGCGCTGGGTTAAACCTCAGAGCCTAGGACTTGCCGATCAAAAGGTCAGCGGTTCGAATCCCTGCGATGGGGTGAGCTCCCATTGCTCAGTCCCTGCTCCTGCCAACCTAGCAGTTCGAAAGCACGTCAAAGTGCAAGTAGATAAATAGGTACCACTCCGGCAGGAAGGTAAACGGCGTTTCCGTGCGCTGCTCTGGTTTGCCAGAAGCGGCGTAGTCATGCTGGCCAAATGACCTGGAAGCTGTACGCCGGCTCCCTCGGCCAGTAAAGCGAGATGAGCGCCGCAACCCCGGAGTTGGCCACGACTGGACCTAATGGTCAGGGGTCCCTTTACCTTTATTCCACACACAGAGCTGCAATTACCAGAGTTCCCTGGAAAGAACAGCGATTGATTGTTAAACCATGCTGGAAATCGTGGCTCTGTGAGGGGCAATAATAATAATAATAATAATAATAATAATAATAATAATAATAATAATAATAATAATAATACTAATAATAATAATAATAATAATAATAATAATAATAATAATAATACTAATAATAATAATAATAATAATAATAATAATAATATAACCTTTATTGTCACTACACCACCTGTGTGCAGTGAAATTAAATGAGGCCCCCTCCCTCCCCATATACTCAGTCTTGTTCACGCTCTGTGTGCTTGTCAAAAGTCAATTACACCACTATTTTTTTCCATTCAGCAGCCCAACAGCCCACCGATAAAAACTGATATAGGGATTTCCTAACAACTCTCAGCACAGTTAACAAACTACAGCTCCCAGGATTTTTAGGGGGAAAGCCATGACTCTTTAAAGTGGTATAATGCTGCTTTGAACATATACAGTGGTACCTTGGTTCTAAAACTTAATCCGTTCTGGAAGTCTGTTCCAAAACCAAAGCGTTCCAAAACCAATGCGCGCTTTCCCATAGAAAGTAATACAAAAGAATCCATTCCAGACTTTTAAAAACAACCCCTAAAACAGCAATTTCACATGAATTTTACTATCTAACGAGACTATTGATCCATAAAATGAAAGCAATAATCAATGTACTGTACTATAAAATAAATAAGACAGCATTGTAGATGATAAAAATTAAAATTAATTATTTTTCTTATCTGCACAGATGATAGTCATTGTTTGGATGGGGGGCTTTTATCCATTTCCACAGCCACACAATCAATCAATCAATCAATCATTAGCTGAACTGGGTTCCACACAGTCACAAAAAAAAATTAATCAAAAAAGTATTAAAAACAAAAACACAAAATAAATAGCAAAAACAAAAGCGCCAACTTTAATCCGTTCCATTTGACGTCCATTTGACTTCCAAAATGTTCAAAAGCCAAGGCACAGCCTCTGATTAGTGCAGGTGCCCTGGAAACAATCGCCGACAGCCGCATCGGATGTTCGGCTTCCAAAAAAATTTGAAAACCGGAACGCTTACTTCCAAAGCGTTTGAGAACCAAGGTACCATTGTAGTACAGATGGAGCCTTAGTTTCATTAATCTTCCCCACCCCCAGCAGCAATTTCCTTACATTTAATTCAGTCACAACATTGCAGCAGGTTGCTTGTTCTCTAACAACAGAGGAACGAACAAACCGGTAAAAACATCAACCGCCACTTATGGAATGAAGGCATCATTACAACCGAGCTGATGTCAAAATAGCCTTGAGCTGTGACCCACAAAATTTTCATCGCTACACTCATGCGACTGCTGCAAATAGTTAGGGCGATTGTAACAGCTCCCAGCCAGGAAATGGGTGCCACAAACTTGACACGCTTCCAAGGTAAATGGTATCCGGAACAACCTGTTCTCGGTCGCCGCAGCAAGGAAACTTGCTGTTGCGCTGAAGCAGGGAGGAATGGTTGCTCTCTTAATGCCTTGATACCAACTGATGGGAGCAACTGTTCCTGGAATGCTGTGCTTGGCTCTGGTCTCTGCACCTCAGAAAGAAATGTGTACATAGGGCTTTTTTTTCCAGCCGGAACTCAGTTCCGGCACCTCTCAGGTGGGCGCCATTGCCATTCTAAGAGGACAAGGTTCAGGGTGAGTGCCGGCACCTCTTTCTCTTGAAAAATAGCACTGAACTCTGTACTGAGAATCCTCCGGAAAAACAATCTCTCAAAGGGCCTGTTGATGGCATTTTACCATTGTACTGTGGAGAGTGTATTAACTTATAGTCTGTGTGTGTGGTTTGGGAGCTGCACGGCCAGGGAAAAACCAATGCTACCCAGGGTTGTAAAGACTGCAGAGAGTATAATTGGGTGCCCTCTTCCCACCTTGGATCAGATCTATGCTGCCAGGTGCCATAAGAAAGTTGCAGAGATAGCGCAGGATAGTGCTCACCCCGGAAATGATCTCTTTCAGCTTCTGCCTTCTGGAAGAAGGTACAGGGTTATAAAGACTAGGACTAGCTGCCTGAGAAACAGTTTCTACTCAAATGCAATTCTGGTTTTAAATGCAGTATAAGGAGTCTCTATAGGAGTATATTGTATTTTTAAATGGGGTTTCAGAGTTTTTAGGGGTTTTTGAATGTCTTACGTAGATTTTTCAATTTCATTGTTCTGCATGGGACAATGACAATAAAGATATTGTATCGTATCGTATCGTCAGGGAAAGGTGTAGCAAAGGGCAGCCAAAATGATCACGGGGCTGAAAGAACATCCCTGTTGAGTCTCTTTGGTGCAGAATAAAGAAAGTGGATGGGAAGGTTGTGTTTTTCCCTCCCTTCCTCTCATCATAGTGGAAACCCAGCTCACCCGAATCATCGAAGATTCAGGACAAGCAAAAGGAAGTACGCAGAATCATAGCAATGGAAGGGACCCAATGGGTCATCTAGCCAAACCCCCTTGCAACTCTTCAATATTTTGAACTGCAAATAGTTAAAACTACGGGATTAACTGCCACACTGTTGTGGTTGTGGCTCTTTCGAAAGGGGTTCGTGCTGGATAAATCTTCTGATGGGTACTAGCTCATGATAGCTCTAGGACCAAGGGTAATGGGTGACACAAGTGAGGAGGGGGCTACAGTGGCGTAGCGTGGGGGGTGCAGGGGGGCCGGCCGCACCGGGCGCAACATCTGGGGGTTAGGGTTAGGGTGCACAATTCCATGGGTTAGGGGACGCAAATCCACCGGTTAGGGGGCGCAAATTACTTGCCTTGCCCCGGGTGCTGACAACCCACGCTATGCCACTAGGGGGCTATTGCCCTGTGTTGCTTTGTGGCTTCCTAGAGCAGTGTTTCCCAACCGTTTTTGGGCAAAGGCACACTTGTTTGATGAAAAAAATCTCGAGGCACACCACCATTACAGCCCCGTGACGTCAGCGCGCAGCGTCACGCCGGGAGGGACGCACGAAAGTGTAAGTTTCAATTTTTTCCCCTCCCCCTTGCCGGGGAACCTCCAAGCTTTGGGGGTGGGGGGGGAGGAGGCAGCAAAGCGAGGCAGGAAGGAGAGCGCGGCTTGGCTGGGTGAGCTTTGGCAGGGGCAGGGAATGAGAGCCGCGAGGCGGGCGCTGCGGACGGAGGCGCTGCCCGCCGAGCTCGCAGGCAGCCAGGCAGGCAGACGGCGAGAGCCCCGCGCTGGGCGGCCTCTCCTCGCCGCCGACGCCCCGCCTCTCGCCGCCCGACTCGCCCGCCTCCCTCCAGGCAACATCTCGCGGCACACCAGGCAACATCTCGCGGCACACTAGTGTGCCGCTGAACAGTGGTTGGGAAACACTGTCCTAGAGACATCTGACTGGCCACTGTGATAACAGAATCCTGGCAGAGACAGGCCTTTGGTCTGATCCAGCCGAGCTCTGCCTGTGTTGTTGGTTAGGAACACAGGAAGGTGCTTTATACAGAATCAAGCCATCGGTCCATCTACCTCAGTATTGTATACCCCAGGGTTGGGGGGAATCCTCCACTCCGCAGGCCAGATTTTGCCCATCAGGCCTCCCCATTTGGCCTGCGAGGCTCTTTCCCCCAAACTACGCCCGGCTGCCTAGACATAGTCATAGAGAGGATCTGAGGATTGTCTCGTCCAACTCCCTGCAATGCAGGAATACGCAGCTGTCCCTTATGGGGATCGAACCTGCAACCTTGGCGTTGTCAGCACCACGCTCTAACCAACTGAGCTATCCAACATGTGGCTCATGCAGCCGATCCTTGCAGAAAGCACTGGTGGCAGCTCCTGGGTTTCAGGCAGAGGCGTACCTGGAGGTGACAGGGATCGAATGTGGGACCACCTTCATGGAAAGTAGATGCTCCCCCAGTAAAGCCCATTGCCTAGTGACCTGAGACCATTTCTCAATGGCCGGGTTGCTGCTCAGACAGAATATTGCCCCTCTTCTGTATTTACGCCCTCATTCCCTGCCAGTTTAGCCTTGGTCTTAACTAAAACAGTTGCTTTTGCTCAGAAGCTGCCCTTGCCTGCTGTGTGTGTGTTTGCTTCTTTTTATTTTGTTTCATTTCTAAAAATGTACTTCTAGCAGGAAACCCTCTGAGGAGCCTTGTCAGTTCTCGGTCGTTGCAGAGATATGAGTGGGCTATTCACACGGATACCGAACCAAACAGCAGATTATGATGCTTCTGCCTCCGCAGGTCCTCTAGGAAGGAGTTGCTTGATAGATCTGCTAGAAAAGGTGAAGCTTTATCTCTTAGCCAGCCAAGATGTGGCATCCGTGGGGGGAAGAACTTGGCAGACCATCTCTTCTCTCTTTCATCTCTTCCTGTCTCGGCTGGTCCCCAATGCAACTCCATTTTCAGCATTTTCTTAATAAATAAAATTGGACTGAGGAAGAATGAGCACTAAACCGGAGGGGGCTGGCATGACCTCACATGTAAATATTAAAAGCTTGAGTGGGAGGGAATCTATTTTCCTGGCCAGTGCAGGATGAAGGCATAGCTATCAACTGTCCCTATTCTGAGCGGGACATCCCAGAATTACAGAAGTCATCCCGGCTTCTGATTGGATGCCGGAATGTCCCGTTTTTGGGTCCGGTGCTCTTTTGTCTTGCGCCAGAGAACTGAGCCAAAATAAGCTCGTTTTGGAGGGTCTTGCACAAATCAGCTGTCTCATGCCAGAGCACCAGACCAACAAGCACTCATGGGGGGGGGGGCTCCTGATCTTGCACGAGTCAGATGGCTCCCATGAGAGCTCAGGGCAGCTGGTGTTTGTTTGTTTTTTGAAACCCCCAAGGAGCTGGAGAGAACCCTGTCACATAAACCTGTTGCCTTACCAATCTCTATGCAGCCTGAATGTGGTAGTTACAATTTGAGAGTAACGTGCCTGACAGAGCTTACAGCACAGTAGATTGGGAATGTGAAAAGAAAAATCTTTGTTTCATCTGCTAGCAGAAGAAATTCCATAACCCTCGCCAGAAAAAAACCAACACGAAACTAAAACTGCTTGGGGAACAAGTTAATCCCTCCCACCAAAAATGTGGTCTAACTCTTCTGTCACAGAGGTGGTGTCCATATGATGAATTTTCCATCTCCTGGAGGGGGGAAGAGCTGTAGCTCGGTGGTAGAACATCAGCTTCACAGGCAGGAGGTCACAGGTTCAACCCCCCCCCCCCCGGCATCTCCAGGTATGGTTGGGAATGTTCCTCATCTGAAGTCCTGATGAGCTGCTGTTCATCAGTGCAAACCAGAGGTTTCCAACATGGTGCCTTCCAGATGTTTTGGACCACAACTCCCATGAGCCCCAGTCAGCAGAGGGCAATGGTGGAGGAGGATGTCCATAATATTGGCTTCTCCTAATGTAGACTATACTGCACTGTCCTAGATCGCCCAAATGCATGCCAGTTTTGGGGGGGGGGGAACCATTGACAAAAGTGACTAGAGTTTTGTGCCAAGTATGGCCAGCACTGGATACGGCCCATTTTTTTATCATTACTATATTGCTACACATTTATCTCACTTTTCCTCCAAGTGGCTTAAGGTGACATACACAGCCCATTGCAGCCTTCATCACCACAGTCACCCTCTAACCCAAGGTCTGGGGGAAATGAACAGAGTGCACTTGTAAGCCATATTTAGATTTTTTTAAAAAAATAAATAATCTTCTTTTCCCTGTTGTTGTAGATTCATGCCGTACCCTCCCTGCATTGCCATAGCTTTTAGGGCTTACTTCGTTTGTTTGTTCTTTTCGTCTTGCAGCTCAAGCAGCAATTCAATAAGGCAGCCTTTCTGGAGACACGAGACTCTCTTGCAGGGGCATCCTTTACTTCCTTTACAATTGCATGTGCAAGAGAGAAAGTACCATTGAGCCACCCAGGATGCAGGGCCAGCTTGGACTGCATCCCTCGCCACTAATGCGGGTGAAGTTCTGCCCTGCCAACTGTTGTGTGGTCCCTCCTGGGCATCTTCTGCGCACGAGGCCTTTTCGTAAACACGCTGGTCCCACAACACTGCTTGTATTTTCCTCCCTTCCTGGCACCAGAAAACCGACAGCTGTCTCCGCGAGCGCGATGCCCACTTTTCTCCCTTCCTCTGTCCTCCCATTAAGGCCTACTTTTCGCTTCGCCTTTCCTTTGCTACCGTTGTTTGTTTGCCATCCCTTCTTGCCACTTGTCATACTAGATAGATCACCCTCTTCTTCTGCCGTGCCCTTTGGCCAATTATCCTTCTCTGCCTACCTGCAGATTGGTGGCGGGGGGCGGGGAAGGGGCTTGAGGAAAAGGCAGCAATAAAAAGCCCTTCGCTTCCCTTCATCAAGACAGTTCTCACTTCTCCTTTTGCAAAAGAAGATTGCGGAGATAAAGCCGAAGATTAATTTCTCTTCTGCTGGGGGCTGGGGGCGTCAGGAGTGGGTGGTGTGGTGGGGAGGGTCGGCCGGTAGAAGCAGATCTAAATAACCCAGAGAAGCTTTTGACAATTCCCACCCCCAGCCTTCTCCCCCCCTCCAGCGCTCGCCAGCTAGGTGGATGCTAGCTGAATTAGTGGCGTCTTTGAGAAAGGGGGAAATAATTTCACACACCATTAGGGCTGTTGGGAAGCAGCAGGATCAGTTTTTAATGAATACAGGATCAAAAGCATCTTCAAGGCAGGCAGCCGCTGAAAACAAGAGACAGGCCTCGCCGGGGAGGAGGAGGAGAGGACGGAGATGCTCCTAATAAGAAACAAAGAACGGACTCAAAGGCACTAGGGAGCCGGTGCCTCACAACTGAGCATTTTAAAGTATAATTACCTCCTCTCTAAGAAATTAACTTTGATATTCCTCCCCCTACCTCCCTCCAAACAGGTGTATATATAAGAGCATCACACAGACGGCATGCAATTAAAATCCCCAGATCGTATTTAAAGGTGATAAGAAACCAACAAACCAAAGAGCTCGGCGGTTGACTTAACAAGACCAAGTTCCCCTCCTCGAGAGCGATGTGGAAGCTTGAAACTTTTGAATCTCTGCTTCTGCGGCGCTGGGGATGGTGAAGATGTTGCCTACTAGACTAGCCGCAGATGGAAACACACAACACACTTGCTAAGCAATCTCACTGCCCTTTTCCGTCAGTGTGTGTGAAACATCCATGCCTTGGCAACGCTAAGCCACTGGCTTGCTGCAATCCAATCCTTGGCCTTTCTCTGGTGGGCTCAGAATAGCACCTGAGACCCAGATGTGGTTCAGGACCAAGCAGAAGGAAAAGGAAAAAAGGGCACAACTAGAGAGTCATTTTGAGTTCACTGCATTTAACATATTTTATGTGTGTGTGTTTTTAAATGCCCTGTGCCACTCCCAGCTAGCATTCACTAGCCAAAAGGACCAAGAGAAAACACAGATTGTTAGGTATTGGTTCCTCAAGGATCTCACCCAGTTATTCAAGCCCTACAGACAAAAACTGATGGTACAAACATGGATAAGCAGAACCCACTGTCCATTTTAATTGTTTCCTGTCTACTTCTATGGCATTGCTATATTTTAGATCCCTATAAGTAGCTCTGAGACTTTTATAAAAACAAAATAATAATAAATGTAACGAATAATAATAATTGGTTCTATCTCAGCAGTGATAAGAGCAGCATAGCAAATCTTGGAATTTCAAAAGGCAAAAAATTGTCTAGCTAAGGTAAAGGGACCCCTGACCATTAGGTCCAGTCGTGACAGACTCTTGGGTTGCGGCGCTCATCTCGCTTTATTGGCCAAGGGAGCCGGCGTACAGCTTCTGGGTCATGTGGGTCAGCATGACTAAGCCGCTTCTGGAGAACCAGAGCAGCGCACGGAAACGCCGTTTACCTTCCCGCTGGAGCAGTACCTATTTATCTACTTGCACTGGCGTGCTTTCGAACTGCTAGGTGGGCAGGAGCTGGGACCGAACAAGGGGTTGCTGTTTAAAAGATCAGCGTAGGAAGCAGGATTAGGGGGAAAGGGGACAACGACCTGGAGCTGGCTTAGATCACAGAATTACAGAGCTGGAAGAGACCCCAAGGAACATCTAGTATTTTAGTCCAACCAATAAGCAACTGTTCCATATGGGGATCAAACCTGCAACCTTGGTGTTACCAGCAACATGCTCTAACCAACTGAGCTATCCAGGCTTAATTGTCACTGGTGTGGTAAACCTGAAGTGGTACAGTCCAGATATAGGCTTACTGCCTGAGCGAAGGCCAAATTAGACATGATATTGGGAAATCTCTTATTGGATCTCCCACAGCCTGTTTGAAACAGGGATGAGGGACTTGTTGCATCTCAGATGTTTGGAGAACTCCAACTCCCATCAGCCTCAACCAGCCAAGCCAATGGTCAGGGGTGATGGGAGGTGCAGTCCAGCAAAATCTGGAAGGCCACATGCTTCCCAGTGATAGTTTAGAAAATGAAAGCAGCTGTGTGAGGGGAAGGATCAGGGCTGCAACATTGGTTAACCTCCCTGCTGCATGCATGACATGTACCTTTTGTCAACCATCACTTGGTGCTGCCATTTTCCACATGGATGAAAGCTTTCCATGGCAGCTTTTACTTTAAAAAATAATAATAATCCAGGCAATCTATTCACATTTTTCCTGACATCAAGCTCAGTTTGGCCGCAGCAGACCTAACTAGAAATTGCATGATGAACGTGCGTAATAAAATGGAAACCTATGCATGTCTACTCAGAAGTACCGTAATTCACTGGAACTCATACCCAATGTAAATGAGTATAAGATTGCATATGCTCCAACATTTCTCTGATGAAAATAGGGACATCAATAATAATAATAATAATAATAATAATAATAATAATAATAATAATAATAATAATAATAATGGTGTTATTATTTATACCCCACCCATCTGATTGGGTTGCCCCAGTCACTCTGGGTGGCTTCCAACATATATAAAAACATAAAGCATTAAAAAACTGTGTAGAGGGCTGCCTTCAAATGTCTTCTAAAGGTTTTTTAGTTACTTATCTTCTTGACTTGGGGGTTGCATAACTCCATACCCACCAACTTTTCTCCAATTAAAATAGGGACATCCAAAGGAAAAGCGGGACATTCCAGGATCAAATCAGAAACTGGGGTGGCTTTTGTAAATCCGGGACTGTCCCTGGAATACAGGGACACTTGGAGGGTCTGGGATTGCAGCCAGTGTCTCAGAAGATTGTTGTTTTAACCGAAAAGCAGCTGAGGGAGAGTAGGATCAGGGTCGAAGCAACAGCAGGTTAACAAATTATGGTCTGAAATCAGCCAGAGAGGTTCCCTCATCTGTTCTTCTGTTTGTGATTCCAACTTCCTGCAGCTGCTTTTTATTAAAATAAAATAAAATTATATGCACCTCCCATGTAACATAATGTTTGGCTCCGACATAACTAGGTACATATGGAAACAGGAAAAAGCAAGAGCTAATCATTGATGGGGATCACTAGATGATCATCTGCGCAGCATGGGAAGCAATAAGCGTGGTGAGAGCCTCTGGGCACATGCAGAGTGGCTTACAATGCAACTCTCTTTTTAGAAATTAAGCACTTAGGGGTGGGAAAAGGTGGGGGAAAGTAATACATTTTTTAAAATGAAAGTCCTCTGAATGTAGCTCAGCACTTCCTTTGAACACACATAAAAACATTCCTTTTTAGATTACCTTCAGAAAAAATCAGTTGCAAAGATTTCCCAGTGGCATAAGGAGAGGTGAATCAAATTGAGCTCCCATTGTCTGCTTTGACTGTTGCATAGATAAAAGTCCTATTAAGTCCCTCCAGTGAACAGTGGCAGGGTTTTGTTTGGAATAGTTTTTTGTTTGTTTTGCTAAGACAAAGATTAGCAAATAAGAAGAAATAATTAAATAACCGGTTTTTGTACTGTCTCGATCGTCAGGAGCTTATATGAGTTTTTAATTAGTGCTGCATTTTCAATAAGTCTATCTGTACGTGTTACCGATTCTTTCCTGGATAACGGGGAGATAATTACGCGAATCCTGTTTGGGTTTTCTTTTTATATGTTTTTTCTTCTTCTTCTCTCACTAAAGGAACGGCTGATATATTTAATCATGATGTAGAAATGCTGGCAGCTTTCTCGCAGCCCAACCTCCCTCTAATTACATTTCTAGGTTTTTAGTAAATTGAAAGGCAAAAACGGAGGAACAAAATAATTAAAAACCGAAGAGGAAGTGAATTTTATTTTTATTTTTTTTAAAAAAAGCAGATGCTGTTAAAAATCCGCACACGCAACTGCTTTCAAGGACATCGGTTTAGAAACTTGGGGATACAAAAGGCTGTCGAAATGCCACCACCAAAGCCATGTCAACGCTCATAAGGTCTGCTGCGGCTTCTCAAAGAGTGGGCGAAATATCCCTAGCCTGTCTCAAAGTGTTCAGATGATCATTAAGAATGTCATGGTAGTGCACTGGACGATTTCTGTGGCTCCCCCATGGACCCCGGCGTCAAAGCTCATATGGCAGTGATGGGTTGTGAGGTTAAGTTCCAAATACAGTGGTACCTTGGTTCTCAAACTTAATCCATTCTGGAAGTCCGTTCCAAAACCAAAGTGTTCCAAAACCAAGGTGCGCTTTCCCATAGAAAGTAATGCAAAATGGATTAATCCATTCCAGACTTTTGAAAACAACCCCTAAAACAGCAGTTGAACATGAATTTTACTGTCTAACGAGACCATTGATCCATAAAATGAAAGCAGTAAACAATGTACTGCAGCCGCCCAATCAATCAATCCATAGCTGAACTGGGTTCCACACAGTCACAAGAATGAAAAAAAAAGAGCTGCAAAAATAAAAACGCAAAATAAATAGCAAAAACAGACAGACCTTAGCGTAACACTCAAAACGGAAGTGTGGCCCTCAAATCGGAAGCTTAACACTCAAAACAGAGCATGTTCGGATTCGGGAAAAAGTTCACAAACCGGAACACTTACTTCCTGGTTTGCAATGTTTGGGTTCCAAGTTGTTTGAGTACCAGGGCGTTTGAGAACCAAGGTACCACTGTACAGTTGTCCGCATGCGGGACTGACCTCAACAATTATCTTATGACCCAGAACACCTCTTAATGTTTTTTGGAAACATTTCATGGTTCACTTCTATCCTTTCAGCCTCTGAGGGCTATCAGTACTCTCAGATAATGCAGTTTAACACAGCACCTTTGCCCAGTTTTGTTCATTCACTGGTTTTGGGACTTTGCTGACTTTCATCTACACCATGATATCCATATGAATGTCTCTGTGGTAAGAATGTGAACCAATTCACTGCAGAATGCCATTTGGCTGTCTTCTGTGTAGAAGGTGCCTCAGACTCACTTGTGGGCATTTTGTTTTCCATACAGATTGCATTTCCTGTACTAGGGTGACACTTGAACTTTATCATACTCAACCATTATCTGAGGGGACCAAGGCTGAGAAAGAGTGGCTTAACTGGAATTTGAACTCCCATGCCATGGAAACTGGAAACTGAGGTCCAGCTCCGAAACTACAGGGACCCAGCAGAAGGCCCTTTCGGTAGTCACACCCACCCTGTGGAATGCCCTCCAGTGCCGCCAGATGTCAAAGAGTTAAGCATCTATATAATTTTTTGTAGACCTCTAAAGTTTCGGCAAGCTTTTTAATGTTGATGTTGCTGCTGCTACTGTTGTTGTTTTTCCTGTATTTTTGTTGGAAGCCGCCCAGAGTGGCTGGGGCAACCCAGTCAGATGGGCGGAGCAGAAGAAAAATGTTGTTGTCATTTAAATCTTCCTCTTCCTGTTATTTAAACCTATCACCTTCTGGGGTTTTTGTTTTTGCAGATTTGAACCAAAACAGGTGATGAAGTCAGCATGCATAACGTTTCTATGGCTTCTGTTTGTGAAGACAGACTGACAACTGTCCAGGAAAAAGGATTCCTGCTCCAGAGATTCAAAGGAACAGTAGAAAAGTGGCTGTATTCATGGATCAACAGTGTCTAGCATGATACAGGACAAACTCTTGGGGGATATGAATGGGGGAGATGGAAAGGGTTCCATGTACGGTATATTCCAAAGCTGCTAAATGAACTCCCTGCCTCTCCAGTTGCAACACTGGAGCATCTTGTATAGCAGATCTGCATGAAGAAATCTGCTTCCACACACGGATTATATTCACTTGATCAGGGTGACCAAAAATGTCTCTATTGCTGACGTGTAGTATACCCCTCTGCAGCGCCACAAATCCAACCCAATGGTGTAACGTTGGAAAGTGTCGATCACTTCTCCTACCTGGGCAGTTATCCTTCCACAAGGGCCAACACTGATGCTGAAATCCAGCATCGCCTGACCTCTACAAGTGCAGCTTTTCTCCTGATTGAAGTGCAGAGTGTTTGAGGACCGGGACATTTGCAGTGAAACCAAAATGCTTGTTTACAAAGCTATTGTACTACCAACCTTACTGTATGCTTGTGAAACGTGGACCACTTATAAACGCCATCTCCAACTCCTCAAAAGATGCCATCAATGGTGTCTCTGAAAATTTTTACACATCACTTGGGAAGACAGGCGAACCAAAGCCAGTGTTCTGGAAGAAGCAAAGATCACCAGTGTCGAAGCGATGATTCTTCAACATCAACTTCATTGGACTGGTCATGTTGTTCAGATGCCTGAGAATCTTCTTCCAAAGCAACTACTTTATTCTGAACTTAAAAATGGAAAGCATATGCTGAGTGTGCTGAGATGCATAATCTGACAGAACAGATAAGAGATCAAATGAAACAAAAAATTAAAAATGATTGGAATATATTTAAACAGTATTCGAAAAGAATATTATGGAGAAGTATAAATTTTGACTGGTTTAGAATAACTCTTGTAAGGTGAAATATTAAAATACTGTATAGTAGAAAAGTAGGTTACTAAGTATACAGATGTGTTATGACAGGCACTCAATTAAGCAAAATAGAGGAACCAAGTAAGAAGGGGAGGGAAGTCAGATGTAAATGGAATACAAATGAATCAAATGATTAAGAATATACCTTTGTTTTCCTTATTATGTTTTAGGATCACATGTTTAATGACAGGAAAATTTGAAATGTTATAATGTGATTTTATGAATGTTTGTTAAAAGAAACCAGTAAAGATGAACTGCAAAAAATAATAACATGGAAAGCGTAATGCTGGTGGTCAACAAAAGAGGTTTAAAGACTCTCCCAAGGTAAATCTTTTAAAATGTGGTATAAACACCAACAACTGGGAAACACTGGCCTGCAAGCACTCCAATTGAAGAACAGCCTTTACCAAAGGTGTCATAGACTCTGAAGATGCTCAAACTCAGGACGAAAGGGAGAAACATGCAAAGAGGAAGGCACCCTTTGCAAACCCTCACCGTGATCAACTCCCGCCTGGAAACCTATGTCCCCACTGTGGAAGGATGTGTGGATCCAGAACTGACCTCCACAGTCACTTACAGACTTACTGTTAAGATTGTGTTCATGGAGGACAATCTTATTTGGCTATGAGTATCGCCAAAGAAGAGAGAAAGAAGAGTATACATGATACAAGTAAAGACCCTCATGTTTTTTCTAAAAGGATTTGTAATCTTCACGCTCACACCCACAACTCTCTTAAGCATTTTATGCTCTCTGCCCTTCCTCAGTGGATATTCTCCCACATACGTATGAGAACTGGAGACAGATTGGTGGAATTTCCACTACGGGCTGAAGAACAAGGCAGGGTAGATTTATCCAGCCTCTCAACCTCACTTTCCCGATCTGTAATATGAGAACAACAATAAGATTGATTCACCTATTTCATTTTAGGAAGAAAAGCAATTGTAATAGTAAGCGCAAGGTAGAGTTAAGAAGCCTGCTGTTAAAAAGAAAACCAACAACCTGCAGTATCCTACCTTAGAAGAATTAAATATTGCCTGTGGGCACCTTGAAAGTCTGCATCTTTAACCCCGTCAAAGTTTCATTCAAAAGCCTATGCGGCGTAGGCAGTACCTTTGTGGTTTAATTTGATACAGGTTGCTCACAAGTCTCAGAATTCAGAATCAAAGGACTCCTTTTGCTCCTAAACCGTCTGCTTCATGGATTAAAAGCAAGAATTCATAAACACACCATGTTGCCAGCAGCAACCATACATTTATTTCTGACAAGAGCTGCGTGCCCATTGAAAGAGCACAGCTTCTTTCCCTGCAATCACAGTATGAAAAGGCCACTCACTGTTCCACACTTCGGTATGGGGGCTCTTCTGCACACACAAAAAGGGATCTCCTTCACTGGAGGTTTTTAAGCAGAGATTGGATGGCCTGGCCATCTGTCATGGATGCTTTAGTCGAGATTCCTGCATTGCAGGGGGCTGGATTAGATGACTCGCAGGGTCGCTTCCAACTCCACAATTCTATGATTCAGAGGAGGATTGGAATTCTGGTCTCTCCTTTTGCATTAATAATAATAATAATAATAATAATAATAATAATAATAAATTTTATTTATACCCTGCCCTCCCCGGCCAGAGCTGGACTCAGGGCAGCCAACACCAGTAAAAATTACAGTAAAAACATAATGGGGCGGCAATTTAAAATACAGATTAAAATGCAATTTAAAATGCAGCCTCATTTTAAAAATACAGTGGTGCCCCGCAAGACGAATGCCTCGCAAGACGGAAAACCCGCTAAACGAAAGGGTTTTCCGTTTTTGAGCTGCTTCGCAAGACGATTTTCCCTATGGGCTTGCTTTGCAAGACGAAAACGTCTTGCAAGTGTTCCGATTTTTTTTCGCTCCCCCCCCCCTTTTCTAAACCGTTAATAGCCTTTTAGCCGCTAATCCGCTAATCCTTTAATAGCCTCTAAGCCTTTAATAGCCGCTAAACCGCTAATAGTGCTAATCCGCTAAGCCGCTAATAGGGTTGCTTCGCAAGGCGAAAAAACCGCTAGACGAAGAGACTCACGGAACGGATTAATTTCGTCTTGCGAGACACCACTGTAGCCCATAGATCTAAACCACAAGGGGAGGTAAACATAAGGGTCAGACTGAGTCCAAACCAAAGGCCAGGCGGAACATCTCTGTCTTGCAGGCCCTGCGGAAAGATGTCAAGTCCCGCAGGGCCCTAGTCTCTTGTGACAGAGCGTTCCACCAAGTCGGAGCCAGTACTGAAAAGGCCCTGGGCCTAGTTGAGACCAATCTAACCACCTTGGGACCCCCAAATATTGTCATTTGTGGAAGCATTAAAGGAAGTCAGAAAAGGCGGGGGGCTTCTGCCCCTTTCCGTTTCTTCAGCTACCATTGGCTCATCTGCTCCGATTTTGGGAATGTGATGCACTGACTGAGGCTGTCCACAAAGTATGTGACCAGACCCTCCAGGGACAGTCCCAGATTTACAGAAGCCGTCCCGGTTTCTGATTTGATCCCACAATGTCCCACTTTTCTTTAGGACATCCCTATTTTTATCAGAGAAACGTTGGGGTGTGTGTGTGGAGTTATGCAACCCTCCTAAGCCAAGGAGATAAGTAACTATACAACCTTTACAAGACATCTGAGGATAGCTCTGTATAGGGATTTTTTTTATGCTTAATGTTTTATTATGCTTTTATACACATTGGAAGCTGCTTGGAGTGGCTGGGGCAACCCAGTCAGATGGGCAGGGTGTAATAATAATAAGATAAAGTCCCTACCAGAGAAGAATGGCAACTTAAGTTAATGGACAATGCCGAAATGGCAAAAATGACCAGAAGAATCAGAAATCATGAAGACCAAAATTTTAACAAGGAATGGGGGAAATTTACAATTTATCTTAAAAAGCATTGTAAACAGTTTAAATCGTTAGCAGAATTGGAATAACACTTGTAGTTTAATGGTGAATTTTGGAAATATTGGAGATGTAAAAGATTTGGATTATTATAAAAGATGCAGGAGGAAATGACTAACAACAGGAGCCCCAAAGGGTAGGAAGTCCAGGAGATTCTTTGGCATCTTGTTTTTATGTTGTATGTTGGATATGTGACTGTAAAATTTTAATTTGAAAAAACCAAATAAATAAATTTTAATATGAATAGAAGAAATAGAATAGGACGACTCTATTTTTATCAGAGAAATGTTGGAGGGTCTGCACTTAAAGAGTTGTGCTTTTGACATATGTAACTCGTACACAATACGTGTAGTCACTCAGAATAGGAAGCCAGGGGTTTTAAACGCATCTGAGGAACAACTGTGCACCGCCTGCCTGCCGCACCTCTCCTTTACGCTTCCTCACCCCGTTAATCTAAAATCAGCATTTCGACGAATTGCTGTTTTTCCCGCCAATTTTTCTTTCCAGGGAAGGTCCCTTGCGGCGCATGCGCAATACCTCCCCTCCGCCTGTTGAGTGAATGAAGCGTCGTGGCGACGTCACGGGAGAGTCCCGGATGTGTCAGGTCAGGGCGCTATGAGGAGACCACAAGGGGACGGTCGCAGCTACCGCATATCGCTGTCAGGTGAGGTGGAAAGGGCGGCGGATGTGGCTCGCCGTGCCGTAGGGATAAAGGGAGACGTATATTAACGGCCGCGGGCGACCGACCGCAAAATAATGAGCTCGAAAGGCCTGACGCAGGGAGAAGGGGCGGGGCAGAGAGAAAGAAGCCTCGGGCGACAGGTGCGCATGCGCGCGCCGTGTGGTTTCTGTGCCGCTGCAACTGCAGGCGCATGCGCCTTAGGTTCAAACGGTTGCCGGGGAGCTGCGCAGGCGCCTTACTGTGTACTCGGCGTCGTGCGGGAGAAGGAGGCGCAGGTGGGGTCCAGGGCACGCATGCGGCGCGAAAAGTTTTGTAGCACGCCGCCCCACTGCGCCTGCGCAAAGGGGAGTGGAAGGGCAACAGCCACATTCTGCAGCTTCCTGGCTTCCCTTTTCCCATCTCCTCTCCCCCCTCCCGCACCTCCTATCCCTTTCCTGTTGCGCTTGCGCATAATGTTGCTGCAGGGGCCTTGCGGAATAATGATCCTCCGCCGCTGCGCAAGGGGGAAAGAATTGCAAGAGGAGACATGCTGCCAAATAGTGAGCCGCGAGTGCTGTTGCTAAGCTTTTACAAGGGGAAAGGAAGAAGGGGGCCAGGAATGATGGTGGAGTAGAGAGGGAGGGCTTGTCTTTTTTTGCCTACGTTAATACCCCACTCACCTCACCTGCCTGGGTCACTGGCCTACCACCCCTGATTATTCTGATAGCGAACAAAGTGGCAGAAGTTACTTACTGAGGCCAACAGGTAAGAGCTCCATCCTTCTGATACACCTCCTCTAACTGAATGATGGAAAAAGTGGTTGGGAGAAATAGATCTGTTAATAAAGGAATTGTCTGGAGCAGCGGCGTTTGATCCTTGAAACCTTGACTGGGATCTTGTATGATCCAATGAGTTTTGGTTTTGGATTTGGGAGACATGGTGTGAAATCACTGGTAAAAGCCTGGAGGCTGGGGGAGAAAAAAGCCAGGTATTCTGTGGGTAAGGGCTTCTACTTCCCACACCTGTTAAAATGGTAATGATAGCATCAAGTTTTGTTTTATTTTTGGTAGGGATCGGAAACTTTAGGATCAGAGATCAATGAATGGGTGGGTGTGCCCTGTGACAGGTTTACATGAGTTGGCTTTTGAGTTCCCTCTCTTGTTCTAAAATCTCCTCCACTACACAAGTCAGTTGGAGTTGTGGAATGTGTAAGTTTACTTTTGAAAACTTAGAGCCTTTGAGGTGGAGAGAGTTAGAAAACAAAATAGAGGCCCTTTTCGTATACTTTGCCGCCCCATTCATTGATCCAGCAAAGAGTGATAATTTTCATGATGAATACGGTGCAGTGAGTTCGATTCTGAAAGGAAGAAAAAGAAGAGAGGCTTAATAGTTATTTCACAGTTTAACTTACCACTACTCCCAGAGGTCTGAGAGAGCAGATAAATGGACTAACTAGATTAAGAATCAAAAGTGGCTCCTGTGTTGTGTGGTAGTTGCATATGAGGGAGAATTTTTTGCAGCTTCAGCTGTCACAGTCTTGTAGTAATGGGTAAAGCTGCAACTGCTGAAAGTTTTTCTGCTCTGCGGCTGCTGAAGACTTAGGAATATCTTCTCCTGTATTGAAACTGACCATCGTAACATCTGGACAAACCATCAAATACAGAAGTTGTCAGCACCTCCAGTCTTTGTTGTTGCTGTGCCTTTTTTTGACTTACAAAAGTGCTGCCTTGCTTATGTTGTTGTAGCGCCTATGTAACTCATCCAAACAGTTTTCAAACCATCTGGAGGCACAACCAAAATAAGCAACTGAGTGTACTTAATAAAGGGTTGTGTGCAAAGCAAACTGATAATCAGGAGATTTTAGAATTTTAAGCCACCCAGTCCCCAAAAGTTCTGAATGTATAACAGCATTTAATATTAAAAACGCTCCATTTGGACATACCCTCCACGAAAAACCCCCAAACCCACACCTGTTAACATTCGTTACTCATTAATATGACCACTTGGCTAAACGAAGATCGTCCATCACTTGCTAAATATTTTGAGACTTAGGCTCTGATGGTACTTCTGGGAAGAGGACCATAACTAAGATGTGAGTGTGAAATCTCTCAGTGTGCCTTACCATGGTATTTTGGCATACTTCTTTGGAGAAAGCTTAGCTCAGTCAGTTATGTTTGGAAGTGGGTGAGAGTAGAGAGAAACCTAAGAGTAAAGTGTTACTGGAACAAGGAGTTGATGGAAGAGATGATGATGTGCTAGCATCACGCCAAATCACTCTTGTCAGCATTTCTCACCAAGCTGTGAGGGGATTTATGGGTAAGTTACCAACTGCATGGCATGCAGAGAGGGTGGGAGTGGTAAGTTAAAAGCAGGGTTTTTAAAAAATAGCCACTCAACTAGGCACCCATGATGGGTATGAATTGCTTCCAAGTGATCAGGCAGGGAAGTTTTTGTAAAGTGGTTCTTATTTTCTTTTCAGCCAAACATCATTAACATTGACATGTGTGGGCAGCAAAGCTAGTGGGGAAAAATAGTGTGAACTAGTAATTTTGTAAAGTTATTTGGAGGACTGTCTTAAAAGGTCTGGAATAATGGCTGCTGTACAGGAGTAGGTTGCCTGTTCTGTGGACCGCTAATGAGCCAGGGATGTTCCAAGCTAAAAGCTGTGTTGTAAAATGGTGGGCTTACAACTACCAAAGCATCATTCAAAAATCTATTCAAAGTGGGAAGGCAGTTGGTCTAGAGAATGTAGAATTCCCTTTGGCATGTTAGGAAACAGATCAGTGTTGGTTGCCTGAACATTCCGAGGTACATAACAGACCAAACTGAAGGTGTCTGACTTTCTGGGTGGCAGCTTTCACCCTTCTCCAAACATACTGTAAGAAAAGGATGGGGCAGGGGGTTAAGAGGATGTTGGAATTTGTGTTAGAAACTCCCCAGGCACGTTTTCTGACTGGAGCTGTTCCAGTTGTGACCACATGGAGATCTCTGGTTGCCAGGTTGGCGACTGACATCTCCAGCTGGCTGGCCTCTCCAGCTTTCTTAAGCAGAAGACCTTATTTTTTGCGTTAATATCCTACCTTTTTCTCCAGGGGGTACATGGTTCACTCCTCTCCTCAGTCAATCCCTACAATGACTCTGTGAGGTAGGTTAGGAAGTTATGATTGGCCCAAGGTCACCCAGTGATTTTCATGACTGAGTAGGGATTATCCCAGGTCCTAGTCCAGCCACTACATCACACTGGCTTCCTAGGGTACTTCTGCTATGGGGCAGCTGGATATATATATATGGAAAGCAAAATGCCCCTTAGAGAAGGATCTGAAATATTTTACCTTGAATCTTGAATTTGTTTTTTTTCTGGATTGTTTGATGTATTAATGTGCTGTGTGTAAACTGCTTTGAGATTTTTTTCTTTAAAATATCAAATGGTATACAAATGAAAAGAAGAATAAATGACATTCTGTTGTGGCAACCGTAACCTAGGTTTAAGGTGCCATTTGGTGATTAGCTTATATATCTGAGTTTCTAACACTGCTTAGAACAGAAACTCCCCTGAAATGCTTTCCTTTTAACACCTGATGCAGAGAGCTATTGTAGAAGTTTCACATGCTTTATCTGCTTCTGTGCTGTACCATTTGACACTGCATGTGGAATCAAATGTTTGAATACTCTCCCACTTAAAAGAATAGGCCCTTCACATTCAATGCAAACGTGTCAGGGAGAAGACTAGCTAATAATCTCTTCCCTGATATAATAGTTCTGAATGTGTTGTAGAGTATTTTCTGTGGGGAAGCATTCAGGCATTTAATCCTCATCTGCAGTCTGAAATGATACAGCCCAGCAACATAGACAGGTTAGACACCTGTCTACATGTGTAATCTCTAACAATTGCCCTGGGCAGTTGAACAAGCAGCCTTAATGGAGAATTGGTCAGTGAATGCCAGTGATGTAAGTCAGGAGGCGTTGGGGAAGAACGTGACCTCCTCTGAGGAAGGTTTGCCTTATACTTCAAGAACCACCACCATTTTAGGTGGTTGTTGAGTCCAGATTGAGGGACAGTATAATCCAGATTGTCCCTTCCACTGATCTATTAGATCCTAGCATGCCAAAATTGATGGGATGATCCTTGCCTGCCCATCCCGAACTTCAGAACAAAATATTTTTGAATGTTTTATGTGCCATAGTAACTCAGCCAGCGGCTAAAGGCAGGTGATTGGGCAAGGAAGCGTTTGTGAAATCTAAAACAGTAGTTGACTATGCTACCACTCAGTGGATTTGTAACTGGCTGACTGACCGAACCCAAAGGGTGCTCATCAATGGTTCCTCTTCATCCTGGAGAAGAGTGACTAGTGGGGTGCCACAGGGTTCTGTCTTGGGCCCGGTCTTATTCAACATCTTTATCAACGACTTGGATGATGGACTCAAGGGCATCCTGATCAAATTTGCAGATGACACCAAACTGGGAGGGGTGGCTAACACCCCAGAGGACAGGATCACACTTCAAAACGACCTTGACAGATTAGAGAACTGGGCCAAAACAAACAAGATGAACTTTAACAGGGAGAAATGTAAAGTATTGCACTTGGGCAAAAAAAAATGAGAGGCACAAATACAAGATGGGGGACACCTGGCTTGAGAGCAGTACATGTGAAAAGGATCTAGGAGTCTTGGTTGACCACAAACTTGACATGAGCCAACAGTGTGACGCGGCAGCTAAAAAAGCCAATGCAATTCTGGGCTGCATCAATAGGAGTATAGCATCTAGATCAAGGGAAGTAATAGTGCCACTGTATTCTGCTCTGATGAGACCTCACCTGGAGTACTGTGTTCAGTTCTGGGCACCACAGTTCAAGAAGGACACTGACAAACTGGAACGTGTCCAGAGGAGGGCAACCAAAATGGTCAAAGGCCTGGAAACGATGCCTTCTGAGGAACGGCTAAGGGAGCTGGGCATGTTTAGCCTGGAGAAGAGGAGGTTAAGGGGTGATATGATAGCCATGTTCAAATATATAAAAGGATGTCATATAGAGGAGGGAGAAAGGTTGTTTTCTGCTGCTCCAAAGAAGCGGACACGGAGCAATGGATCCAAACTACAAGAAAGAAGATTCCACCTAAACATTAGGAAGAACTTCCTGACAGTAAGAGCTGTTCGACAGTGGAATTTTCTGCCAAGGAGTGTGGTGGAGTCTCCTACTTTGGAGGTCTTTAAGCAGAGGCTTGACAACCATATGTCAGGAGTGCTCTGATGGTGTTTTCTGCTTGGCAGGGGGTTGGACTCGATGGCCCTTGTGGTCTATTCCAACTCTATGATTCTATGATCTAGCCATTGATGTGATAGATATAACTTACATATATGGAAAGGCAGATTGCTATTTATTTATTTTTAGGGGCTGCCATCTAATTTGAAAGAACTTATGCTAAGCCATGCAAATACAATTTTGCTAAGATGGTTCTTGTAACTGAAGTTCAAGCACATTTGCCGTGAGAGCTACCATTTTGAAAAATAACGCCTGCCCTGCTGCTAGTACTTCCTGCTATTTATCAATCTGAGAATGCTTCTAATAATTCAAACTGCTCCATAGCCTTTGCACTTCCAAGAGGCCTGGGAGGGGAGGTTGTTGCTGCTTGCCTTTTCTAGATAGGAAATGGAGGTTGATAGATAAGTGACTTTACTCAAGACCACAAAGTTGCTGTGTTCAGACACAGTGCTAGGCCGCATAGGATGTTTAAAATACTATGCACAAGCTGTGTGCTGGTGCCTGCAGCTTGAGCTCCCCCACTTTGCTCCTCTCATACCACAGAGCAGCTGGTTTATAGCATTGCATCCAAACCAGCACTTGGAAGTTTCTCTCCAGATCAGCTATGATTGGGAAGCCATAGTTTCCCCCTTGGCTTCCCAGTTGTGGTTCATTTGGGAGAAACACCTGCTGGTTCAGGTGCAATGCTGAACTATCTGTTCTGTGGTTTGCTTGACTGAAGGAGGTGTGAAACTGGAGCACTCTGACCTGCTTGCCTCACCACACAGTTTGCGCCCAGTCTGCTTAAGCATATGCTATTTTGTGGCTTAGTATTGCACCCAAATGTAGCTGAGGTGAGCTTTAATCTATATCTGACTGCTTTGTTCACTCGATTATACATCCACCCCCCTGCCCTAAATACAATAAATGGATTGGATCAAATCCTATAGTTCTGTTAACTTAACAGATGTGTATACTTTGGTTCTTTCTGTGTCTGTGTAATTAGGGCTCCTCTTGGATATACAAGCAGCAAACCATAGTAAGTACCGTATTTTTTGCTCTATAAGACTCACTTTTTCCCTCCTAAAAAGTAAGGGGAAATGTGTGTGAGTCTTACGGAGCGAATGCAGGCTGCGCAGCTATCCAGAAGCCAGAACAGCAAGAGGGATTGCTGCTTTCACTGCGCAGCGATTCCTCTTGCTGTTCTGGCTTCTGAGATTCAGAATTTTTTTTTCTTGTTTTCCTCCTCCAAAAACTAGGTGCGTCTTGTGGTCTGGTGCGTCTTATAGAGCGAAAAATACGGTAGATACGGCATAAATCAAAGATGGGGAAGTGCATTCTGTTGGTGGGCTGGATCTTTATGACCCCTACTCTCTACTGGCCAAGTTTGACAACAGGGCAGGGCTGCCCACATGCCAGTCATCTGATGTCACAATGGCATTAGATGACCCATTTTTGCCAATGCAGTTAGAGGTCAAACAGCGTGTTGGCAAAGGCACTGCATTTTGCATACACTGATGAACAGCTGATTTTCAGGTCTTGCAAATCAGGTCTTGCATGGGGCTTTGCACAAAACTTTGATAGTGGTGGTGCTACTACCGATCAGTGGTTGCAAACCCCCTTTCAGCCCATCCGTGTCTACCCCTGCCTCACACCTGCCAGGTGTTAAATATGCTTGGCCCCGTTGTGGGCCCAGTGGAGAAGCCTGCAGCCCAGAGGTCCTCCGCTCCTGGGTATTTGCTTAGTAAATGGATTTGCTAAGTAACTATCAGCAGTTCATGTTTTGGATTTGCTTAGTAACTAGCATCAATTCATGTTTTAAGGCATGGCTTTGGTGGTGTGGCTTGTCTGATGGATCTAGTAAAGTACAGTAGTACCTCACGTTAAGTACTTAATTCGTTCTGGAGGTCCGTTCTTAACCTGAAACTGTTCTTAACCTGAAGCACCACTTTAGCTAATGGGGCCTCCTGCTGCCACGCCGCCGGAGCGGGATTTCTGTTCTTATCCTGAAGCAAAGTTCTTAACCTGAAGCACTATTTCTGGGTTAGCGGAGTCTGTAACCTGAAGTGTATGTAACCTGAAGTGTATGTAAGCCGAAGCGTATGTAAACTGAGGTACCACTGTAGTAAGATGCCATGCCGTCCCTTCCCAAAGTTCTGCATTTTGTGCCACTGTTCTTAAGTCTGTGCTACAGAAAAATCAAGTGTTTTGTTTCTTGCCTCTTATTGTGAGATCAAGGACTAATTAAATTGCTTTAGGCAGTAGAGCGCTAGATACATTGTGGCCTGCAAATGAGACAACACCAGAGACTCTTAAAAGTTTGCTAACACTTTTTTTTAAAAAAGAAAAGCTTTACACGCTAAACTTTGTTTTCTCCTGCTCATTACTACTGGCCTAACATAATGCTGACTTCTAAGTACTGCCCTCTCCCTGACTACTGTGAGTTATGATGGCAACCCTCACCGCTAGTTGCATGATATTACAGCACTTACACTGGGTAGGACAAATGAAACATGCATGGGCAGGAATTGTTGGTCAGAGGAAAAATAATGGTGGCTACTAAGGCCTGTTGTAGTGTCCCTGCAATGAGCTCCGCCTACATGGTGTGATCCCACCCCTACATATTGACCTGCTGTTGGGGGCTACCATTCTCTTACCCATAGCTACTCATCCATTGCCTGGGAACAGTTGAGGGATAAGTAGCATGACAGATTAAGCACTCAAGCCATGCTGTGTCATACAAGTGGCTGTATTGGCAAAGGGGCGGGGAGTGCTCTTCTACATATCTGTGGTCCATATATAGCAACACCCTAGAGGTCCCAGGCCCTAAGGAAGTTAGATTAGCCTCAACCAGAGCCAGGGCCTTTTCAACACTGGCTCCGGCCTGGTGGAACGCTCTGTCTCTTGAGACCAGGGCCCTGCGGGATCTGATCTCTTTCCGCAGGGCCTGTAAGACAGAGTTGTTCCACCTGGCCTTTGCCTCAGAATCAGTTTGATTCCCTCCCCCTTTTTCTTTTTCCTTTCTCCTCCTATGATAAGATTTCTCCCTAATTGTTTTAATATTGTGTCTTAATCTTTTAAATTGTGTTTTAATCAACTTGTTTTTATTATTGATTGTTAGCTGCCCTGAGCCCGGTCTTGGCTGGGGAGGGCGGGGTATAAATAAAAATTTGTTGTTGTTGTTGTTGTTGTTGTTGTTGTTGTTGTTGTTGTTGTTATTATACCTGTCCAGGATCTCTTTTTTAGAGAAAGACAGGGTGATTTTGCATTCCATTAAAATAAGTAAACAGGCAAAAAAACCCAACAACCAAAATAAAAAACCAACCCTGACTGGGAATGATTTCTGTTGTGACTCATACATATTTCAGAAAAGCTAGAAAGCTATTTGCCAAGGATTCATTCTTTTTGAGTTTCTACTTGCCTTCTGCACTGCATTTAGATTTGTAAATGCTCCTAGTCCTAGAGAAGTGGAGATGTGCGAATTCTCAAGGAGCATTGCAAGTATTCTCGCTAGTGCAGGGTAGGCCTGGGCGATGTATCAATACATTGCTTGAAACCACAATTTAAAGTTAAAACCGTGAGACTGATTACGGAATTTCCGATCCGGCAGTGTATTGCGAATCCCCCCCAGCCCTTCTCACAGCCAACACCACACACTTCAATCAGGCCACCCAATAGTCGCCTGCTGCTAACCCACTCCCTCCCTCCACAGCCCAGCTGCCAGCCTAAAAAGTGTGGCTTGCCTGCCAGCCAGCCAGTGCTTTCATTTCTTTCCCTGGCTGCACAGGCACTGGCAGGCTACCTCCTCCCTCTGTTCCTCCTTGCACCAAGCGGGACCGTGCCGCAGCGAGCCTATCGTAGGAGTGAGCACTCCACCTGGTGCGGCGGCGCCCACCTAGCCTTGCCAGGAAGAGGCAGAAGCTGTTGCAAGGTGATGCCAAACATCTCTGACCAGCAACTGCCTTCTTCCTCCCCGCCTCCTTTCTGACATCTTAATATACCGCCATACCGCGAAGTTTAGCTAGCAAGATATTACGATGTTGGAAAGCAGATATCACCCAGCCCTAGTGTAGGGAAAATCTAGTGGTAGCTAACTTGTTTAATACTACTACTACTAATAATAATAATAATATTTTTTTTAATTAAACCCTGCCTACCTGGCTGGGTTTCCCTAGCCACTCTGGCCTGGGCAAGAGTTTTAGCTTTATAGCCTGGCCCATCAAAAGGCTTTGGGAAGGGGCACCTTTTCATACTATTAAACAAGAATCATGTTCTGGGAGCCCACATTCTAAACGAGTGAAAGCCAAGATGTCCAACTTCTTGGCTGTAGCTCTACTATAAATAACTCACAACTTGTCAGCTCGCCCCAGTTCCAGCCTCCTCCTGCTACAATATAGAAAGAGATAAATGCCCATTTAGTTATCCCTTAATTGTGATAACACTTCTCCCACTCACTTCAAATTCTTCCGTATTGGGGAGGCAAAGTTGATATAGACCCTCCGCTGGGACCAGTTAGTTCAGCCAGCCAGAACAAACATTATTTAGTTTAGATTAACTTGCCCAGTCAAGAGGGCTCTGTACAGGTATCAGCGCTTGAAATAAAACCAATACATAAAATAAAATTGCCTCCTTGCTTGCCTCCCCTCCTGCTGTCTCTCCTTTACTCCAGTCAGTTTGAAATGCCTCTGCTAAATCCATCTTTCTCCAATTGCTGTGATCACAATATCCTTTTCCGTCAGCTCCCTGTACTTTGGCTACTCCTCACAGATCTCCTGCTTCAATCCTTCCACGTATCTCCCTGAACCTGGAAGTTCTTGCTGCTAAATGAATTGTGGCGGGCAACCACCAGTGAGAGGTTGTGAAATAACCTTACCTGGGAGACTTGCCTGGTGTCATGGTCTTTTCTGGGCCAGGTGAAGACCTCTTTGTTCATCCAGACCTTTAAATACCTTAGCCTCAGGCTCTTTTTCAAACACTGTTTTAATTTGGAATGTGTCGTCTGTGCTTTCTGTGTGGTATTTATGTAGGTCCTCCGACTTAATTGTTTTATTTTCCTTTATATTTATTTACTTGGAATGCCAGTTGATTTTTTTACTTATTTATTGTAAAGTGCCCAGAGTACTTTTTATGTTATAGGGTGTCATATAGGGGTGTGTGTATAATTTCTCCACCTCTTTCACTTTCTCTACGTCAACGGTTCTCAACCTGTGGGTCCCCAGATGTTGTTGGACTACAACTCCCTTCATCCCTGAGCTCTGGCCTTGCTAGCTAGGGCGATGGGAGTTGTGGTTCAACAACATCTGGGTACCCACAGGTTGAGAAAGGCTGCTCTATGTAGTCTACTAGTTACTCCAGGGGTCTGCAAGGTTTACCTCGCCTGGGCTGGTTCACTCCAGCGGAGATCCCTCTGTAGGCCAGATAGCACACGCGCCCATGATTTCAGGCACTGCGGAAGCGAGTCCCTGCGCCGCACTGCACTGGTTTAGCGCAGCGCGCGGGGATTCACCAAGCGAGCGGCTTGGTTCGGGGGCGGCTCGTGGGCCATTTAAACAATCCCCGTGGGCCACTTGTGACCAATGATCCATAGGTTGCCAACCCCTGAGTTACTCTTTGATTTTTCCTCTCTGTTCCTTCTTCCATTCTGTTCCCTATGCCTCCTGCGCCTCCTTCAAGCAACTCCTTCATCTCCCTTCATTGACTGCTCTAGCAAACTCTTTCTCAATCACAGTTTCTCCATCCGTAACTTCTCCCTTCCACCTCTGTCTTGTCGAACACATAATAGAGTGTAAGGTCTTTTGTCAAGGTAACCACAGAAGCACCGACTCTGAATCAATGTGCAGTGGTAGTAATAGGTCATAGCTCTTCTGCAGATGGAAAAGAAGTAGAAATTCTCATTTGTAGCTTGCAAAAAGTGAGTTGGCTAAATGCTACAAAATAAGTTAGCACGGCTTAAGGGAAAGAACTTGTGTCAAAGTCTGAACACAAGTAGGCACTAGAGAGTTGCTGTGCTTAGTTCAGAAGAAGAGCAGCGGGTTGTCCTGAATCAAGACATTTTGGGAAACAGCTGAAATACTGGAGCCTTGCAGGAGAGCACTTGGAGTTCTCATCTGAGGGTATAAATTAAATATCCATTAGGCTGCATTCTTTTTTAGCCTGGTTTAATGATGGCTGATGAAAACCCTGCAAAACTGCAGGGCTTGCGAAGAATGTTTGCTTTCTTAAGCTGGAGCAACATGTGGCTGTTACAATATTTTGCTAATTAGTTATAAAAATATACAAAAGAAGAAGAATGGGGGTGGGGGAACTACACATTGTCAGCAGGTCATGTTTCCAAGCCCCAGCTGCCTCTATTTCTCTTTTTCAGAGTAGCATTGAGAGAGAGTGTGTGATTTGTACAGAAGTAGTTGTAGACAGGAGTGGGAGTGCTTAACCCTTTCCCATGCCCACCACTTTTGCAATCTCTCTGTCTCCAGTGATGAGTGTGGGAAGGCTTGAGCCCATCTTTCCCATTTTATTCCCTGCAAGCTGATCACAACCTGCCAGCATTTTTCAGTGGAGAAGAGGCGCTGACACTTTGGGAAGATGCCATATTTGCATCTAGGTATTGGAGGCAGGTACCCAATTTATCCATGCTCACACGTTTTAAAGGGGAAAGCTGTGATTTATATATGCATGTACCTGTATCTGGCACATGGTATCACCAGCACATCTGAATTGTACTTGAGCATCATTAGCCAAGTACCAAAACAGTTGCTTAAGAGGATGCCTCAGATTTTCATCTTTGTGAGTTCTCTCAAAATGTTCCTGCATTTGGTCCGTTGTCTTCTATCTTTACATATGATTAATATTACAGTCTTTGACATGATTCTTTATACTTGCTAACAGTGTTTGAAATTTGCCAGGCGCATTTGGCCCACTTGCGACCAAGTAAAGATGCCTGGGCTCCAGAATGGTGCCTGATGTCTCCACCATCTGGAAGTGCATGCCTGGGGATCCTTGGATCTTGACAGTTTTCACACACTAGCAACACATCCTGTAGAACTCTGTCCGTTATATTTTATCTGCACAATCAGAACGAATTTCAGAAACCAAAAAGTTGTACTGAAAACTATGACTTTCAAGGTGTCTGACCCCAAAATGGCAACTAGGCATTCTGTTTTGGTGACTGCAACCCTGGCTTAAGGAGCCATTTGGCACCTAGCTTATATATCTCAGTTTCTAACACTGGTTGCTAAGTTGAGTGGCCAGCTAGCCCAAGATACAGGGAACTCTCTGGACTATATGGCTCATTTAGTTTAGACTTAATCTTTAATCAGGAAGCTCTCCTTTTCTAGCTGATTTGAGCTACTAGAAACCCACTTTGGTGGCGCGGCAACAGCTGGAGGCCCCATTAGCTAAAGTGGTGCTTCAGGTTAAGAACAGTTTCAGGTTTGACCTCCGGAACGAATTAAGTACTTAACCTGAGGTACCACTGTATTAGCTACGAAAAAATCAGTTGCTAGCGTAAAGGTTTAGTTGAGGTTCTTTATCACTGAAAGATTAATATAGTTGCCTCCTCAACTTACCCAGTTTTCCCAGCAAGTACTTGGAGAACCTGGTGAAGGCCAGTAATTAAAGGCACACTGTAAAAAATGAGTGTGTCCTAAGAAATTGTTAACTTTGGAACTGATTATCACTGAACTCAGATTTCCTAAATCAGGGTTTCCCACACTGTGGTCCACAAGTTTCATTCAGGTGGTCTGTGGCTTGTAAAAATACAATTGAAGATCGTATAGCATCTGGCAAGTGCACCACAATTGCACCACAATTGCTATATTTTATCTGCACAATCAGAACAAATTTCAGAAACCAAAAAGTTGTACTGAAAACTATGACTTTCAAGGTGTCTGACCCCAAAATGGCAACTAGGCATTCTGTTTTGGTGACTGCAACCCTGGCTTAAGGAGCCATTTGGCACCTAGCTTATATATCTCAGTTTCTAACACTGGTTGCTAAGTTGAGTGGCCAGCTAGCCCAAGATACAGGGAACTCTCTGGACTATATGGCTCATTTAGTTTAGACTTAATCTTTAATCAGGAAGCTCTCCTTTTCTAGCTGATTTGAGCTACTAGAAACCCACTTTGGCAAGTGAATGAGGGGAGGGGAGGGGAGGGCCCAAGCTCCATTACTCCCCCCCCCCATTTAAATGCTTAGAAGCCGTTTTAACAATCAATCAATCAACAGGCCCCTACTAGATTTCAGTGTCACAAATGCTGATCATTCACTTGCCTGATAGTGGCAACTGAGAGGGCTGTGTACAGTGGTGCCTCAGGTACACTTCAGATTACATACGCTTCAGGTTACAGATTCCGCTAACCCAGAAATAGTGCTTCAGGTTAAGAACTTTGCTTTGGGATGAGAACAAAAATCGTGCTCCGGCGGCGCGGCAACAGCTGGAGGCCCCATTAGCTAAAGTGGTGCTTCAGGTTAAGAACAGTTTCAGGTTTGACCTCCGGAACGAATTAAGTACTTAACCTGAGGTACCACTGTATTAGCTACGAAAAAATCAGTTGCTAGCGTAAAGGTTTAGTTGAGGTTCTTTATCACTGAAAGATTAATATAGTTGCCTCCTCAACTTACCCAGTTTTCCCAGCAAGTACTTGGAGAACCTGGTGAAGGCCAGTAATTAAAGGCACACTGTAAAAAATGAGTGTGTCCTAAGAAATTGTTAACTTTGGAACTGATTATCACTGAACTCAGATTTCCTAAATCAGGGTTTCCCACACTGTGGTCCACGAGTTTCATTCAGGTGGTCTGTGGCTTGTAAAAATACAATTGAAGATCGTATAGCATCTGGCAAGTGCACCACAATTGCTACAAGAGGCCAAAAAATTATTAAGTGGTCCACCCAGACCCTCAGCAATTTTCAAGCGGTTTATGGGAAGAAGGTTTGGGAACCACTGACTTAAATGGTGCACATGCAGCTGTTATATAGATCTTAATCCCACGTGATTCCGCAACTGTAGCCTGCAACCTCAGCAACTTTAACTACAGATACTTGATGTATTGCAACTGAGGAGCTAATTAACACCCTTTTTGTTGGCCAGGTCCTGAGGAACGTGTGCGCACACGCAGCTTCACATATGTGGATCACTTTATTACCTTCCAAGACAGCTCTGTGACGCTGAAGTTAATGTGGCGATCCCTACATAAGAGCTTTTCTTAACGTTTGCTGGAGCCAGGCCAACTTCTCGCTCCTAGTCTTGTGTGTTTAATTTTGGACCCCGCAACCTCTTTCTTGCCAGATAGGCGTGTTCCTTAGGGCATTTGAGCACTTGCTGCTTATGTTTTACTGTCTTTTATCTTGAACTGCAGCTTGCCCTGATAGAGCCTTCGGATTTTTATTTCGTAATAAGAAATAAGATGCATACGGCAAGTAGTCTTTCTGTGCGTCTGTAAAGATCCTTATTGGGTGTGGACTGTTAAAACGATGTACTTCTATGGCCCTACTGGAGGTTTTTGTGTAACTTCACTTTGCCAAAGGGTGCACTTCTGGTAAGAGGCTGTGGAAAGAATAACTTATTTGCTGATGCATTAAAGAGAGGAATGTCTCTCTCCTGCTTTGATTCAAGGCATCTGCTTCTCTACCCAGTGATCACAGTGTTACCAGGTCATGAATTCTGAAAGCAAAAATACAGTGTTGGGGTACCTTAAAGATGAGGGGCTCTAAGACTTAGTCCAGCCTTTCTCAACCTGTGTGTCTCCAGATGTTGTTGAACTACAACTCCTGTCACCCCTAGCTAGCAAGGCCAGAGCTCAGGGATGATGGGAGTTGTAGTCCAACAACATCTGGGGACACACAGGTTGAGAACCGCTGACTTCATCTGTTGCAGATAACACAACAAACAGGACCAGTGTTAGAAATTAGCCAAGTGCATTTTGCGACTGGCGCAGGTCCAGTTGGGACCATGTGGAGATCTCTGGATGCCAGACTGGCAACAGGGGAAAGCAAAATGTCACTTAGAGAAGGATCTGAAATATTTTTCTTGAAGCTTGAATTATTCTTTTATTTGATGTTTCAATGTGTTGTGAACTGCTTTGAGATTTGTTCTATAAAATATAAAGTGGTATAGAAATGATGATAAATAATTCCACTGCAAACAAAAAAATGGCTCCAAGACATTCCATTGTGGCAATCACAACCTAGGTTTAAAGTGCCATTTGTCAATTAGATTATATATCTAGAGTTTTTAACACTGAACATGACTATCATTCCAGAAGTCAATTGATTGTATTTCTTCCCATTCAAATGACTTGGCTTACAAACCATAAATAACAACAATATAATGGAACATTACAAATACAGCGTAAATCATATAATTAACAAATCATCAAAACAATTGCAATCTGTGAAACACTGTTAACAAACCAGCAATTAAAAAATAAGCTAAACATCACAATTACAGCCTAAGTCATATTACATGATTAACAGATAAATAAGGCATTTACAAATCTAATAAAACAGTATTAACAAAATAGCAACTAGAAATAAGTTCATACATGCACACTCCCCCCAGTGACTCATAATCTTTTACTCTATTTAGTTTATTCAACTAAATATACACATCCATCATACAGGAGGACCATGATCTAATACCCCCAGCTGTGTTTCTGCAGGAGATTTCTCTCCATGTAAATAGTAGGTGTGGGGGCCCTGATCCATTTCAGGTCTGTAGTAAAGTCAAAGCATTGAAAGTTCAAACGCACGCACACACCAAATTCCCAATCCACTTTGGGGAGATCACACTGGAAACTTTGCTTTTGAAAGATGCACCAAGTTCTTTCCATGAAGTCTGAAAATATGTTGGCAAGGCATGCATGTTTAGAGTCAAATGTGCTCCATGCTGTTACCTTCCATCTGTCCTTTTGGTTTGGTTCTTTCCCCTTTGCAACTACATTTGGTTGAGCTGTATTCCCTGCTGCTCCAAGAAGGGTGAAACATGTGGGCATCCTTTAGCCACCAAGAGCAGCCAAAAGCATTGCCACCGAACATCATAGGTTGCTGCTTCCATAGGGATACAGCTAGGTGCCATTTCCCCTTTACCTCTTCTCCCCATCCCTCTCATTTTGCTACGTTTGTCTCTCATTCTCTTTTAGCAACAGCTTTATACCAAATTATATAGCTCTGGGAACGCTGAAGAACAGCATTAACAGCAATTTTCCTTTCCGGCCTGCTAAGTAATCCTCCTTATAAATGGAGCAGTGTTTTTTTGTTTTTTCTTTGGTTTCTTTTACAGCTTGACGTTCAGACTCCTTTTCCTATTTCATCAGTGTGCATCCTTCTCCTAATTATACATCAAACCTCTTGCTTTTGCCATACTGGTTCTATTGTGTCTTTCACATTAGTGCCTTTGCACCTTCCCATTATCTATGGAATATGATACTTCTCATTTTTGTGTGATATTCCCCCCCCCCCTTCCTGAGTCCCTAACACCTATCTCTTTTATTAAAGGTTTCACATTAGGAGTGATTTCACTATCTTTGGTGTGGGCGGTCCCCAGATCCATTTGTCTCTGCTAATGTTGTTTGGGTCCAGCCAACCGTGTTCTCTAGATATCAGTGCTTGTTTATTTGTTTCTGCTCCATTTCAAAAGCTTTGTCTGAAAAGCCAGCTCTGAAATGGAAACGGTAGCCAATTAAAATCATGCTCTAATGTTTAGGTGGTAATTGCATCTCCTACATCCCCAAAATGGTAAACTTATGACACTTAAGTTAGATTTATCATACCTTAGAAAATGTGGGTTTCTTAAACTTGTTCAGAACGTGACATACCTGTAGTCATTTTACATGGGTGCACATTGAGGAGAAGGAATGTCCTCTGTATTAAAAATGGTGACTTTCCCACATCAGAAATTAAAATGAGACTCTAATCCAGGGGTGGGGAAGCTGTGGCCTTACAGATATTGCTGGATTTTAATTCTAATCAGAACTGACCACTGACCATACTGGTGGGAATTGGAGTCTAGCACCACTGTCTGGAGAGCCACAGTTTTCCCATTCCTGCTCTTGCCAAAATAAGTCTGTTTTGAACTCTGGCAAGCCTCCACATTGGTGGAAATGGCATTGCCAACTGTAGTTTAGACTTCATAGTTTGAGGAAGGGCCACAGCTCAATGGTAGTGCATCTGCTTTGCATGTAGACGGTCCCAGATTCAATCTCAAGGTAAGGCTGGGAGTGTTTTCTGCATGAAATGCTGAAGAGCATCTGCCAGGTAAAGGACCCCTGGACGGTACAGTACAGTCAAAGGCGACTATGGGGTTGTGGCACTCATCTCGCTTTCAGGCCAAGAGAGCTGGCCTTTGTCCACAGACAGCTTTCTGCATCATGTGGCCAGCATGACTAAACCACTTCTGGCACAACAGGACACCGTGACGGAAACCAGAGCGCATGGAAACGCTGTTTACCTTCCTGCCGCAGCGGTACCTATTTATCTACTTGCACTGGCGTGCTTTCGAACTGCTAGATTGGCAGGAGCTGGGACAGAGCAGTGGGAGCTCACCCCAGCATGGTTCGAACCGCTGACCTTCTGATTGGCAAGCCCAAGAGGCTCAGTGGTTTAGACCACAGCGCCACCTGCATCCCTTGCCAGTTAGTGTAGACAGTACTGAGCTACACGGACCAACTTTGTTTAAGGCGGTTTCCCATATTCATTTGTGGAAAAGATGGCAAATAGTATAGAGACTGGTTTTTAGGATCTCTTGGAGAACCTGATTGGCGATAAGTTTAGGAGAACTGAAATATTACTTCCGTCAATACATAATAAATCTATGGAAGCAAGCTTAGAGGAAAAGATGACACATATAAGTTTGGAGTTCACATTGGTCGTCTGCTAAAAATCCAAAATGTGCATCTAACACCAGGTAAAGGTAGAACAGGCTTCTCACCTGGATATAGATTTCAGTAGCTTGGCCCACAAGGTGATGCACAGAATCCTGTCCTTATGGGGCAGCAGCCATTGGGGGCAGAGTCTGCTCTGCTGTAGTCCCAGTGCTGTGGAATGTGCACCCAGAAAATTCATTCTGAAGATTCAGGCTTTTAAAGTCTGAGTTGCAATTGTACAGAGTTTGTTTTAAGCAGCGCCGTTCAGTCGGTACTCATATGATGGGACAAGGGCACAAAGGGGTTGCAGGGCTTTGCCTTTATTTAACCCCCTGCCAGTTGTTGAGCAGCTTCTTCCAGCTTTTATAAGTCCACTGTAACTTGCCCTGCTGCAGACATTTACCCTGAACTTTTGGAAGGATTTCTTAAAGGTTTGCTCTGAACTTGTGGGAAGTTGGAAGGCACCACATGACAGCAGATGTGGGGCTAAAAGTGTAGCCCCGCTTGTCTTGCCTGTTTCTGTGAGTAATGACTAAATAGGGCTGCTGGCTCTGCTAGTTTTGGAATCGTGGATTACACTGCTGGTGCTTTATTTAAGTTTGTAAATAGCTTTGAAGAGGTGTGGGAGCTAAATGTGTCAGAGGAATTAAATCAGGACTTGGAAAGGTATGCCATTGCTTCTGAGCAGCCCCTGTGTTGAAGGATGACAGTGTTCGAAATTAGCCAGGCGCCAGGTGCGTTTTGGAACTGGCGCAGTCCAGTTGTGACCATGTGGAGATTTCTGGATGCCAAGCTGGCAACTGGGGAAAGCAAAATGTCACTTAGAGAAGGATCTGAAATAGTTTCCTTGAAGCTTGAATTTGTTTTATTCTGGATTGCTTTATTTGATGTTTTAATATGTGGTATACCTCTTTGTAATTTTGTTCTTTAAAATACAAAGCAGTATAGAAATGGAAATAACAACAACAACAACAACAACAACAACAACCCAGAGGAAACAGTGCCTAGACATTCATTCCATTGTGGCGACCCCAGCCTAGGTTTAAGTTGCCATTTGGTAATTAGATTATAGATTTGAGTTTATAATATTGGTAACAAAGTACTGTAGTTAGCCACAAACTACTGATTTTGCCGCAGTTCCAACCCCACTTAGCTGAGGTTAAGCCCCATTGAATTCATTAGGATTTATTTCTGAATAGACGTGCTTAGGATTGTGCTGATAGTCGTTCGTCCTCCTTGCATAAACTGTTTTACTTTAGGGGAGAAGGGGCTGTGCTGCTGAAATTGCTTCACCCCATCTCTGATATGCCTCGGCAGCATGGCGAACAGTGCTCTTGGCGATTCAAGTGTTGTGTTGCCGCAAGTTCTCGAGAAGAAAAAAAAGGAATCTGAGGCATGCAGGAGTAGAGAGAATTGGTTTTATCTGCTCTTCTTCGTTTTATTGGTGATTCACTTTTACAGAGATTGTTATTGACTTTAAAAATTGTTTTTATATTTTTATTACTGCGAGCTGCCTTGAGTGCTATGTGCAGAAAGGCAGGATCTAAATTGAAATAATAAACAACCGCAGGGAGAGGGAGAACTTACCTCTGTTCCTGTCTTCTCTCCCTGCTAGAAGTTGGCCAGAGAAACTTTGACCTCTGGTTAGGATTCATCTGTTGAGGTGTTTTCTTCCCCCTTCTCCTTAGCTATGCTGACATCTACTCTCTGGGAACAAGCTGCAAATTTTGGACAGGGCTTGGAATGCACAGAGGCTTCAAGGCGGGCATTTGATAAACAATTTGGACACCAGGTGTTTGCTAAAAAAGAAGAAGAAGCCAGGGGGACAGGCCAGGAAGGTATGTGGTTGCATGCCAAGCCACAGAAGTTAAGAGTAGAAAGTCAAGCTGCCTCACCACCCCCTTGTGTAAGCTGCCTTGTCCCATGTTCTGTCAGTATTCTGGACTCCGAGATGCAAAACAACAGCCCTCGCCTCTGGAGAAATCCAGAGTTGGCTCACAGTTAAAGCAGAGTCACCAGCACTTTGTGCACAACTGTCAAACTTGTTTCCCCACCAAATAAAATAAAGTGCTCAGTAAAAACCTGGAGAGAGAACTTGGTGGATCCGGTTGCCCTGCTGATTGTATCTTCCTGAAACCTGTCTGTCTAACCATGAGAAGCCCAGAATAAGAACTGCCCCATGACTACTGGGGAGCAGGGAAATAAGACAGATACAGTGGTACCTCGGTTTTCGAAAGTCTCGGAAGTCAAATGTTTCAGTTTTCGAATACCGAAAACCCAAAAGTAGATGCTTCGGTTTTCAAACTCGGAAGTCGAACATGCTACGCGGCTTCCGCTGAGTGCAAGATCCTAGCTGTCGGCTATTGGGGTTTCGGTTTTCAAATGTTTTGGAAGTCAGACGGTCTTCCAGAACGAATTACGTTCGAAAATCAAGGTACCACTGCATTCTGAGACCCATCTAGAATTTAACTCTCTGATTTTCTTTATGTACACCACCTCAACATTGTAGCTATGCTCTTTGGTTTCATTCATTACGTTTTGGTTTTAACTGAGATTTTGTTTACCGCATAGATACACTTACTGTTTTAGTTTTCAGTTTAGAAATGAATAGAATAAATATGTTCCGTAATCCAGAATTCCGCCCACTCCACCAATCTTCTGTGGCTACTCCGTACCAAATAAAAGGTACTCTGCACATATCCTTTTCATCAATCCTGTGTTGCAAAGGAAAGAAAAAGCCTAGCAAACTATCAGACTGATCATTCAGAATGTGACCAGTCTCTCTCTGTGCTTGAGAATGAAAGCGAAGGATCACATGTTTATGTTTTTAACCCCCTTCCCCTCCCCCCCAAAATTGCTCGTGGAAATACAGTACTTCACGCATTGCTCTGATATGTAGATAGGCTTCAGAATACTAGGATCTGAAAGAAATACGACAATGGAAACTATTCAGAGAGAAGCATGCTTCCAGCGTACAAAACTGCCCATATGAGCTCTAGATAAAATCACTGACACCAACAATTAAAGGATCATGGGTAGGAAGTGGAAGAGGAGAGTTTGACTGAGCTTTTGATGAACAGCTCACAGCAGCAGACCAGTGATACAACTCTGCTGAAGACATCTCTGTTGTTTTCAGAACATTCAGCGCAAAATGAAGCACCAAAGTCCCCGTCTCCCCCCCCCCCCCGGTTTCAAAGCCGATCACTATAAATAAACCTAGGAATACATGGCTGTTCACAGCTAGCTTAATTGTAAGGACATAAAATATTACGCTGCTGGATCCGACCTAAGGATGCCTGTTTCTAAGTGCGGCAGCTAGGTGCCCTTAAGAAGTTAACAAGCAGGAAATGGTGGACATTATTATACTTACCCCCATCTCCAGCCTCTGCATAACGCCTTTGAACATCACAGTTCTATTTAGCTGTCGAGACACCTGTTGTCCGTTAATCTGTTTTAAAGCCACCTTCTCTCGTGGTCATCACTGGATTTTGTGGCACTCAATTCCACAAGTTAATTTGGGATGAAGTAGGACTTCCATTTATTGTGAACCTTCATTGGAATGATCCAGACTTCAGGTCTTTTGGAAGAGAGGAATTTCTCTTCTTTATGGTTTTATATACTTCTTTCATGCGCTCCCAGGGTCACGTTTTCTGGATTTAAAAAGCCTCTTTTGTACATTTTCTAGTTTCATGATACTATTTTTATGATTCAGCTGCCAGCGTAGTGCACATAATGGACTAATTTGGACAATACAGTAATATCTTAATGAGCCAAGAGATGAACAAGCAGTATGGAGGTGCATACTGCCTTTCTGATCTTCCTTCCATTGCAGGGAAGCAAGCAAACCAGGAAACCTTCTGTGATCTGTAGTTTCCCGTTTCATCTAAACTGGGAAACAGTTGAAATAAACAAAAATATTGTCCAGTAGGACCTTAGAAACAACTAAGTTTGTTCTGGGTATGTGCATGCACATGAAAGCTTATACCCAGAACAAACTTAGTTGGTCTCTAAGGTGCTACTGGACAATTTTTTTATTTATTTCGACTGTGTCAGACCAACAGGGCTACCTACCTGAATCTGGGAAACAGTTGTTAGCTGTTTCAGAACAAGCCAGGCTATGAAGGCACAGTTTTAAGTTGGCTTCATATTCTGGCCATTAACCATCTTTTCCCACTTTGGATGAACTGCGAAACTATAGATAATGGAAGACTTTCTGGTTTCCTTACATAAAGAAAGAAGCAAAGGGACCAATGGCATGGCCAAAAAGCTCATTCATATCTCACCTTTATGAGTCAAATAAATATAGCCTATGGCTCTGTTCACACACCTGTTTACTCTGCATGCAGTACGCTTCTGCTGCTGATTTGGGAATTGGTGTGCGCACAACATCATTTGCAATTCATACCTGCAGTTTCTTACAAAATAATGCATTGTGATGCATTCACCCCCCAACCCAGCTTCAGTCTGAGTTGAGAAAAGGGGACTGTGTACCTATCACTGGTTTAAAAGGCAGGTAGGTGATTCTTTTTTCCAATTCTGAACCAAGGTGATTTGTGGGGAAACATCAAAATTCAGTATTTCATAAGAAACAATGAAATAGATATAGGATGGATTGTGGTTAACATCATGCGGACACCGCTTCCAAACCAACAGTGGGAGCATAATATATGCAAACAGCAGTATGTACACAGTCTAAATATCCTCATCTTCCTTCATTTCTCCCTTTTTCTCATTTAACACTTTCGCTGCCTCTGACTGGTTTCCTGCTTTTCAATAATTTAAGGGGGTTTTGTTTTTTAGTGTTTTACACCTTAGATAACTTCCTTATTGTCATTTCTTATCTGGTTTTCCAGAATTTGTTCTTAAAAAGAAAAAAGATTCTTCATGTATACAATAAAGCAACCTTCTATCCATTCATCTACTTAACCGGCAAACCTGTGGCCTTGTTTGTGTCTTTTCTTTTCTATGTCGTTTAAGTCTCGATTAGGTTGTTTGTAAATAACCTCTAAGCTTTCTGCAGAGATTCGATCCTCTTAATTATACCTTTCAGCTTCCTTTTACCTTAACACGTCTTCTCCTTGTCGGTTTCTTGACTTTGTTCCAAGGCACAGTTGTTTGTTTTGCCTGGACAGTTTTGTGTCTCCTTTCATGATCCAAAATTGCATTTACCCAACTAATTTGAGCGTTGTTGAAGTCCTCCAGTATTATTAATAGTCATTAGCTGCATCTGTGTTTTATCACAATCAGAGTTTGTCAGCAGGGGCAATACTGTACCATTACCTTTTTCATCTTTTACTGTACCCAGTATTATAGGCTCTCTTTTTTGCTCAGTATAAGATTTGCGTTGAAGGTAGTTTATAAATTGCAGCGAAACAGGAAATCTGCACACTTTCTTGGTTAGCCAGCCAAAATGTGTGGTTTCTGTCAGTTCCGTCTGCCCTCCTAGCTCAGGGGAGGCATGGAGGTTGCTCCCTGCAGTTCTCTTGGCCTTTGAAAGCATTTGGACCAGCTAGAAGTTTTGCTACTTCCAGTTGTCTCTGAAGACCACTGTGAGGTCCCAGATGAGCTTCTGCTGCTCATCGCTCAGTTTGCTCTCATCACAGACTTTCTCTCCAAGTAAAAGAGATGCTTTCTGCTGACAAGTGCATTTGTGGACCCCTGATTAGAAACTTAAAGATGTATAAGCATTATTTGGGGTGTGGGTGGAGAAATTCAGCTTTACCTTTGGATTTTTCTTTGTTCAAATTTCTAGGCATTCTAGTGAGCAAGGACTTTTCTTTCCCTCTGCGTTTGGGAATTTAGGAATCACTTTTAATAAATAAAATTCTTTTAAGCAATAATTAAAAAAAACCTGAAGCAGTAGTCCAAATTCCTGGATGTCAGCAAAACATTCTTAGGAACCTAGCTATCAAACATATCTGTTGTTGTTTTCAGCGATCTTCAGCCTGAAATAGGTGACCATGTAATTGAAGAAGGGAAATGAACCATCAGGGGGAAATTCATTGGAGAGCTTCTGTGAAATGCTTAGGATATAAGTCATGGCCGTGATCTGTGTGCAGCACTGAGGGCCATGTCAGAAATATTAGCAGGAGGCCAGCTCTCAATTTGCAAAGGAAGCAAAGCAAAGCAAACGTCTGCCAGAAGTGTCCACCCACATAGTGCAACAGCAGTTTGGTCAGGATGGTGAAATTCCCCTGGCCACTAGATGCTGGTTGGTGCCAAGGGCTTGGACATATTTTCCCCCAATTCTGCTTTCTTGGATAGTGGAGTCTGTCTAATGCTTCCTTCTGCCTATGGGAGAGGCACAATGTCCTAACAAATGCTTGCACGTCTTAATGGAAGCCTGACTTAGACACCTTGAGAATTTCTCTCTCTCTCTCGTCATGGGCTTCAATTAAAGAAGGAACTCTAAAAGCCAGGCAAGTCTTTAATAACATTGTGATCAAATGCAAAAATCTTACAGTCTTTTAGATGTAACTCTCTCTAAGTGGTTGTTGGTTCCAGTTGGGGCTGGTAGGGCAGAAGACAAGCGTAAGTGCAGCCAGAACGGATGGCAGCAGATCCAACTAATTCGTTTTGTTGCCATCCTCTTCCTTGCCAAGTTCTACAAGGCCAGTACTGAAACCAAAGTGGAAGAAACTTAGACTGATAGTAAGTAAGCAGACTGGCTGAGAGCAGACTTCCATTTTTCCTAATGGGCCATCTTCCACTGCTCCCTCCTCTCTTCAGATTGTTCTCCTTCTCATACAACCTGTTGCTAGTCCCTAAAACCACATCTCCCTTCCAGCTTCCTAGTGCATCTCACCCACCCAAATTTGCCAAAAGTGCTAATGGAACAGATGAGGGGGGCTTATTCCTTCCAGGGTCATTTCTAATGTACAGTCCTCTAGGGATTCACACTGGCATGGGAGTGGGGGGTGTTCTTTACTGACATAATCAGTGCTTTTCCTGAGATCATGCAGAGCAAGCCACGCCATAGCCCCCTCTATAATCCGGAGGAATCCTAGACATTTGCATGACATTTTTTATTATCCTGCTGGCAGCAGGTCTTAATTTGAGCCCCAGAACTAGTTTCAACGTCAGGCTTTGCTTTGTACCTTTGTGTCTGCAATTGTTATCTTATGCAAGTATAGGGAGTAGCAAGGACCCTGTGAGCAGTCTCAACTGTTCTACAGGATCTATCCTTTATGTGTTATATTTGTGTCTCTAGCAAGGAGCTCCAGTTGGCATGCTTGGTTCTCCCTACTCCTGTTTTCTTCTGTTAGGCTGAGAGAGAGTGTGTGTCTGGCCCAAGGCCGCCAAGTGGGCTTCCTAGCCGAGTGGGAATTTGAACCCTTGTCTCCCAGATCCTAGTCTGGCATTCCATTTGCTCCCCAACACTGCTTCTCGATATAATCAAATCCAGGAAGAATCCACCTGCTTTGCATTTTGGCCTCACTCAGGCGAATGTCAGCATCTCAAATTGGCTTTGTGTGTCTACAATAAGTACACACCTTAGTTCTTGGTTTGTCCTGCCTAGCGGGTGGTTAGGAGTTGAAATTGGAGTCCGAATCCCTATTATTGTTGGGACTTGGTTGGGGAAATTTCAGGAGCCTGTAAGCTTGATTTCAGCTGCCCATTTCCAACCCCTGTTGGGTTCTTGCTGCTCTTGCCACCCTCCCCACCCACCGCCAGGCACTTAGTGGGAGTGGGAGGAATGCCTGAGCCTGCACAGGTTTCCCTTCCCTCATCTCACAGCAAGCTTCCATGGATCTTGTGGTGTCCTAAGGGTGTGTAAAAACCTAGGAAGCTTCTGCTTATTCAGAGTCCTGCACAGCAGGATTCAAATTAATGGCTCATTCCAAGTAGTAATTTGATGCCCTGGCATGGCAGTGTGTGAAATCTTCTTTTCAGAGAGTGAAGCAGCGTGGCGGGTAATCTCTCTGTGCCAGGCTAATCTCGATATCTGCTGTGTTTCTGAAAGCTTTGTTGCCTTTTGAAAAATCTATTTAATTTTCTCTTGGTGATTCAGAACTGTGTTGATAATACTCTTATCAGCTTGCTTTAAGCCAGATGTGTATGGTATGTGCAGATTTGTCTGTTTTGTGATGGATTTTTTTTTAACACCTTCTGTTGGTTACTTCTTACTTTTCTTTCCACAGTGCTGGGATTCACTACCCCCCCTTTTTCTGTTTTAACATGGTGTGGGTGGGTGTCTGTGTGGTTTGCAATGGGGGTACACAGTTGACAATTCTTGGTTTTTAGCAAATCTTCCTTTTATATGATATAATAGAAACCCGTCCTGAATCTCCTCCTTAGTTTTCCTTCCCCAGACACGCAGGATAACCCACCTTCCTCTTAGTGTCCTTAGTGTAGGATTTAATTTGGGGCAAGAAGCTGGATTGGTAGATGGAGCAGCAACTTAGGAAAGAAGATGAGAGTTGGTTAGCTCAGGGTGGTTATATGGAATACAGTTGCACCTTGGAAGTCGAACAGAATCCGTTCTGGAAGTCCAATCAGGTTCCAAAACGTTTGGAAACCAAAGGGCAGCTTCTGATTGGCTGCAGGAAGCTCCTGTGGCCAGGAGCTCCTTTTCCCAGCTTTAGCCTGGTGACGTGAAGGACTTGGCTTCCCTCCCTTCCTGTGGCCAACTTCTGACTAAAAAACCATGCCCCAAATATGCCCCTAGACCTTTATATACTAAAAAATCTGAGCCATTCCATATCCAAAGGTGGATCTTGTCATCCCTCCCTTACACACACAAACATACACAAATGACTCTGCAAATTGTTGGTTAAACTATGTGCAGAATCAAACAGAAGACATTGCCACTTCATACCTCCTGACTGGAGCATTGGAATTCCCTGCTCTTAGAATTTCCCATTATTTGCAAAAATTCAGTAAGCCTGCAATTTGCATGGGCGTTACATTCTGGGGATTGCCTCTAAAGCCCAAATGTGATCATGGCTAAGTTGTGAATATTAATTTCAGTGGGTCTTATTTGAGTAAAACTTAGTTTAACACTACCAACTGTATTGTTTAGTTCTTATTACGCTTTATGTTATAAATATGCATCTATAATCTTAGCTGTATTGTGAGTTGCTTTATGAATGCTTTTCTGCTTCAGAAGTGGGATGTAAAAACTACTAGCAGTAACAAAAAATAAAGACCACAAGAGGGATTATTTCCTATGTGTCTTCTGTAAGTATTTACCTGTAGAATTATTATTATTATTATTACCCTGTCCAACTGACAAGGTTTCCCCAGCCACTCTGGGGGATATTTGTATAAAATATATACCATTTTTCAACCTTAGCAATTCTCGGAACAGTTCACACTAATCCAGTCAGATTTATAGGCTAGTGGTGTTACCTTCATAGCAACACTAGGCACATACCACATGGCAAATTCAGTAGCCCTCACCATTGAACATGCAGGCAGATAGTTTTATGGAAATGTGGGAGAGGCTGCAGAAAGCCACACATTTGAAATCTGAGCCTTTGGCATTCTTTCTCTTTCAGCTTTGTCTCTGCGCTTCTCTGAGCTGGGATACCACGTTACATGTAAGCTGGTATTTTTAGGAAACTACAGTGGCCTGGTTTCTATGCCCTTTTAAAATGTGAAGGGTTTTTGTGGAGGGGGGAAGCATTATTGGGTTGTTGCTTTTATTTTGATTACATATTTTGTGGTTTTATATTTTGATTTTATTCTGTGAACCACCCTGAGACCTCGGGGTATAGGGCGGTATATAAATTCAGTTTAATAATAATAATGCTGCTGCCATGGAAAGCCAAACTGTGGATTACCACAAGTAAACAAGCAAAAGGGGGTTTGCTTGGACAGACACAAGCCGCAGGTTGTGGTTTGCACATAATGCTAAGCTAGCCCTCTGGTTTCCTTCCTTCCGGCGTGACACAGGAAAGATTGGGTGTGCGCAATCTGAGCAGTGTGCACCGGCACCACGTGCCCCTTTCATAAGCCATAGGTGCAGTGTGCATGTCATGCTAGGCCATTCTTAAACCACGACTTATTTAACAGTTGTTTATTGCACCAACCAGACGTCATTCTCTGCAGGCAAAAGTAACTACAATGGTACCTCGGGTGACATACAATTAAGTTCTTAACCCAAGATACCACTGTACTGATAACAACACATACGTAACAGGCTGTATGTAACTATATATATATATTTTTAAATGCAATTCAACATATATCAAAATATATGGTTCTATAGACCAACTTATCATATAAACAAAACATATTACAGTGGTACCTCTGGTTACGTACTTAATTCATTCCGGAGGTCCATTCTTAACTTGATACTGTTCTTAACCTGAGGCACCACTTTAGCTAATGGGGCCTCCCGCTGCTGTCGCGCTGCCAGAGCATGATTTCTGTTCTCATCCTGAAGCAAAGTTCTTAACCCGAGGTACTATTTCTGGGTTAGCGGAGTCTGTAACCTGAAGTGTCTGTAACCCGAGGTACCACTGTATTAGAAATTAAAGTCCAGCAGACTGATCAGGAAATACAATCTACAGTGGTGCCTCGCAAGACGAAATTAATTCGTTCCGCAAGTTTTTTCTTCTTGCGAGTTTTTCGTCTTGCGAAGCACGGTTTCCCATAGGAATGCATTGAAAATCAATTAATGTGTTCCTATGGAGACCGCCTTCAGACCAGGTCCAGGGACAGTCTGTCCCCAGACCTCTTCTGAAGGCTGGCGGGGGAAGAAGGACTTTTCTCCCCACCGCCAGCCTTTAGAACAGCCTTCTGAAGGCTGGCGGTGGGAAGAAAAGCCCTTGTCCCGCCGCCAGCCTTCAGAAGAGTTCCCGGAGGGCTGCCTAGGCTGCGGATAGCAGCCTGCTGCCCGGTGCGAGGCAGACATCTGCAGCATGGGGTGCCCTGCAGGACTTCCCCGCAGGGCTCTCCAAGCTGGGGATAGCAGCGTGCTGCCCCACACGAGGGGCGCTCTTAAGCAGAGCGCCCCTCGCGCGGGGCAGACACCTGCAGCTTGGGGAGCCCTGCAGGACTTCCCCGCAGGGCTCTCCAAGCTGCGGATAGCAGCCTGCTGCCCCTCGCACGGGGCAGACATCTGCAGCTTGGGGAGGCCTGCAGGACTTCCCCGCAGGGCTCTGCAAGCTGCAGATAGGCGCAGCAGGCTGCTATCTGCAGCTTGGAGAGCCCTGCGGGGAAGTCCTGCAGGGCTCCCCAAGCTGCGAATGTCTGCCCCGCGCGAAGGGCGCTCTGCTTAACAGCGCCCCTTGTGCGGAGCAGCAGGCTGCTATCCGCAGCTTGGAGAGCCCTGCGGGGAAGTCCTGCAGGGCTCCCCAAGCTGTGAATGTCTGCCCCGCGCGAGGGGCGCTCTGCTAAAGAGCGCCCCTCGTGCGGGGCAGCAGGCTGCTATCCGCAGCTTGGAGAGCCCTGCGGGGAAGTCCTGCAGGGCTCCCCAAGCTGCAGGTGTCTGCCCCACGTGAGGGGCAGCAGGCTGCTATCCGCAGCTTGCAGAGCCCTGCGGGGAAGTCCTGCAGGGCTCCCCAAGCTGTGAATGTCTGCCCCGCGCGAGGGGCGCTCTGTGCGGGGCAGCAGGCTGCTATCCGCAGCTTGCAGAGCCCTGCGGGGAAGTCCTGCAGGGCTCCCCAAGCTGTGAATGTCTGCCCCGCGCGAGGGGCGCTCTGCTAAAGAGCGCCCCTCGTGCGGGGCAGCAGGCTGCTATCCGCAGCTTGGAGAGCCCTGCAGGGAAGTCCTGCAGTGCTCCCCAAGCTGCAGGTGTCTGCCCCGCGCGAAGGGCGCTCTGCTAAAGAGCGCCCCTCGTGCGGGGCAGCAGGCTGCTATCCGCAGCTTGGAGAGCCCTGCGGGGAAGTCCTGCAGGGCTCCCCAAGCTGCGAATGTCTGCCCCGCGCGAGGGGCGCTCTGCTTAAGAGCGCCCCTTGCGCGGGGCAGCATGCTGATATCCGCAGCCTAGGCAGCCCTCCGGGAACTCTTCTGAAGGCTGGCGGGGGAGAAGGGCTTTTCTTCCCACCGCCAGCCTTCAGAACAGCCTTCTGAATGTTGGCGGTGGGGAGGAAAACCTTCCTCCCACCGCAAATCTTCAAAACAGGTCCGGGAACAGAGGAGAAGCGCTGCGCGCCTTCCCCTCTGTTCCCGGACCTGTCCTGAAGGCTTGCGGTGGGAGGAGGGCTTTCCTCCCCACCGCCAACATTCAGAATGCTGTTCTGAATGTTGGCGGTGGGGAGGAAAAACCCTCCTCCCACCGCAAGCCCCGGGAACAGAGGAGAAGCGCTGCGCGCCTTCTCCTCTGTTCCCGGACCTCCCACCACAAGCCTTCAGGACAGGTCTGGGAACAGAGGAGAAGGTGCGCTGCGCTTCCCCGCTGTCCCAGGAGATTTCCCTATGGGCTTTCGTCTTGCGAAGCAAGCCCATAGGGAAATTCGTCTTGCGAAGCCTCTAAAAATCGGAAAACCCTTTCGTCTTGCGGGTTTTTTGTTTAGCGAGGCATTCGTCTTGCGGGGTACCACTGTATTCAGTTCTTATATTGGCAATATCCACGGTGTGGAATTCTTATATCAAGCTTGTCGTGCTCCACGAGAAGATGCTTTTAAGAATTCCTTGTATGCAGGTATCAGACAAAAAACTTGGAAGAATGGCACATGCAGAAAATAAGACAAGGATTCCAGGATAATTCCTTGTTTCGCCCAACCGGGCTTTGTCAGCCGTGCATATTCTGGATTATATAAACGAACATAGTGTGATGTGAAATGCAAAAGTAACTATGGCTTGTTTTGTCATACTCTGCCCACCCTCAGCTGCCTCTCTTCTTTACATCCCTTAAGTCTGTTGTTTCTCATAGACCGGCATCGCCTCACAGTGTCACCATTTCCCTTCCTATCAGTTGGCTGTGAGAGCGAGGGTGTGGAAATCTCTGCGATCTTCAGTGCAGCTGCCATTAAGCAGCTGCTCTCCCCTTCCATTCTCCCAATAAACAAATGCCCCTACTCCTTTGCAGCTTTTAGTTTTTCAAACCCCTTTCTTCCCCTGTACAACCATGCGTTTTTGTTTTCCTTTCCCCAACCAGCAATCAAGTGTCATAATGAATTTATGCTTTGCGCTTAGTAAGCACTCTGCTGCTGAAAGACTGCTTTTACTAATGCAAACTTTTAAGTCGTTTCACCTGTTGGCTGGCTTGAATTTCAGGATCCAAACCTGAGGTTTTGAACCCTACTCAACAGACTCTCTTCTGTACTTTGCTATCAAAGCGTAAAGTCGCAGAGAACCTTTAGCTACGTGGGGAAAGTGCATTTGTTTGGAAACAGAAATTCGCCGCCCCTCTGTATCTTAACCCTCTGACCCGTACAATTTCTCTTTGTGCGTGTTAAAACGCACACTTTTTCCAGCTGCTAAAAAGTCTGGCAAAATCCCAACCCTGCTAAGCTGCCCAGTTCTGCAGAGGTGTGAACATCTTCCTGTTTGAAGCGCCCACCCTAGCAGCACAAACGTGACGCTCCAAAGGTCTTTGTGCAGGAATGCTACTTGGAAATTGGATGAGACACGTGTGGCTTAAGAAACTTTAGCAGCAGGTGTTGTGGGGGGAGTGCAGGTGTGGTTGTCAATGGTGTGTGTGTTGCAGCAGCAATGTTGGCTTCAGGGAAAGTGCCAGTGAAGAGGATCTGAGCACGGAGAGAGGCTTTATTTTCCAGCCACTCTTGCCTGATGTCTCTGTCACTTGGTGTGCTGTTTGGGCAGGGTGATAAAAGAGACCACATGCTATGGGTTAAGGAGGAGGCTGGGTTTGCATGTGCTAAGCCATAGCTAAGTTCAGTAAGCCAGCAACAAATAATGGTTTCTTTTCCTGAACAAACCATAGTTAAGGTACTGTGTTGGGTTCAGACATAGGCTTTGGTTAATGTTTATTTAAACAGTGGTTTCATTTCACCTGAGAATCAGGTCATAGGTTGCCTGTCACGCAAGCCCCAGGCATTATGTTCCAACTAGGGATGCTTGAGAAATTAGAAATTTGCCTGTTCCAGTCTGACCTGACCTGCATCTCTTGGACCAATGTGTTGATTGGAACTTAGTTACCCTTTGGCGTTTGCAATTCTCATATGTTCTGAAACAGTTTTTGACTTCTTCTTTTTAAGTATTTTTTTTTATTAAATATTTTATTAAGGATTTTCTTGTTTTACAGAGGTAGGTGTAATGCCTCGTATTCCCCCCCCCCATGTAACATTTTTACAAATCTGTTTCATTTGTTGAGGCATTAGGGGGAGAAGGGAAAAAAAAGAAAAGAAAAAAAGAAAGGGGGGTGGAGGGAGGGGAGATGGATGGGGGTGGGGTCGGGTGGCAGTGTTTCTATTATGCTTAATGTATGGAGAGGTTGGTGTCAGCGTTGCTTGTGTTGTTCACTTGTGTTCCTTTGGTGGTGAGAGAGGTTGGGGTTGGCCTAGCGTGTGATTGTTTGTTTGTGATTGGCTGTGGTGATCTTTGCTTTCGTGTGTGAGTGGGGTGGGTGGGTGTTTTGGATCAGGTTAGCCATATTGATTTGTATGCTGTTGGTGGATTATTGTCATTGTCCTGTTGGGCTGTGTATGTGATAAAGGGGAGCCATACCGGGGTGAAGGCGTCTTCTTCTGTTTGTCCCCGTGTCAGTTTCAGTTTATTAGTTAATTTTTCTAGTAGGGCTGTTTCCCATACTATTTGGTACCATTGGTCCATGCTTACTCCTGACAGGTCTCTCCAGTGTCTGGTTATGGTGTTTCTGGCTGCTGAAAGTAGGTGGGTTATGAGTTCTTTGTGGTGTAGATGGGCATTGTTGTTCTTTTTAAGTATTTTTAAAAAGTTTAAAGTGTTTATTTGAGAGAATATTTAGAAATGTGTAGTTTAAATGTATTATTTCGTGAATTTTAAAACATGCAGCTTTACTTAAAAAAATGAAGGGGTCCATTTACAGCTAAGCACTCAAACCCGTACCCTATGTTGGGACCAGCAGCCTGTTCCCCTGCTTGGAAAAAGAGTTATTAGGCAAATACATGGCAGGTAGGTCTATGGATACCTTTTAGGTGTCGATCACTCAAAAATGGAAACCTTGTGGCCTCTGCTCACCAGATTCTGGTCCACGTCTTCTAAGACATTTGGGGGAACCATTGGTGCTCCACATGTTACTGAACTACAACTCCCATCAACCCCAGTGAGCAAGGCCAGTGTTGAGGGATGATGGAAGTTGTAGTTCAGCAGCACCTGGGAGGCCACAAGTTTCCCATACCAGCTCCAGAGGTAAAGTGAAACTTCCCTTTGACCCACCACAGTCATTTCTTAGCAGTGGTTTTTAATATATATATTTTTTAAAAATTGTCCAGTAGCACCCTAGAGACCAACTAAGTTTGTTCTGGGTATAAGCTTTCGTGTGCATGACACTTCTTCAGATACCGTGCACACGAAAGCTTATACCCAGAACAAACTTAGTTGGTATCTAAGGTGCTGCTGGACAATTTTTTAATTTTTTTAATTTCGACTGCATCAGACCAACACGGCTACCTACCTGAATTTTTAATCTTCCATTCCTAGTTCAAGTTGCTCGATTTCTGTGTGTAGAGAGTGCCCAGCTGTGGCATTATTGCATTTTTGTCCCACCCTGTCAGCCGGGATAGCTCCGTTGGTAGAGCATGAGACTCTTATAATCAGGCATAGGCAAACTCGGCCCTCCAGATGTTTTGGGACTACAACTCCTATCATTCCTAGCTTAACAGGACCAGTGGTCAGGGATGATGGAAGTTGTAGACCCAAAACATCTGGAGGGCCAAATTTGCCTATGCCTATGCCCATTCTTAATCTTAGGGTCGTGGGTTTGTGCCCCACGATGGGTGAAAGTTTCCTGCATTGCAGTGGGTTGGACTAGATGACCCTCGTCGCCCCCTTCCAATGCTCTATGATTCTGTGATTCATCAGGTTGCTCAGAGTTGTACTCCCCCCGCCCCCCCCATTTTCATCTCGCACCAATGCTTTGAGATGGAAGGGGAAGTGGCAGAGGCTTGAGGGCACCCAGTGAGCCTCATGAATTATACTTGAGAGGGGATTTGAACTCGGCTTACCCGAAACCTTGTTCAGCACTCCAACCACTGTGCAGCACGGCCTAAACACTGCAGCATATGTGACGGCAGCTAAAGCAACTGCTGCTGACATAAGTGAATAAAAGTGGGGCTTCAGTAGTGCTTTGGCTTGTTGGCATGGCTATTGAGAAGTACAGCGGTACCTCAGGTTAAGTACTTAATTCGTTCCGGAGGTCCGTACTTAACCTGAATCTGTTCTTAACCTGAAGCACCACTTTAGCTAATGGGGCCTCCTGCTGCTGCCGCGCCGCCGGAGCACGATTTCTGTTCTCATCCTGAAGCAAAGTTCTTAACCCGAGGTAATATTTCTGGGTTAGCAGAGTCTGTAACCTGAAGCGTATGTAACCCGAAGTACCACTGTACATGGCAGTGGAAAAAGTGCTTGGATTAAAGACCTGCCAGTGGTAGCTCCCAGCAAAAGGGAAAATGACACTCTGATGTGCAGGTTTGACCCTTTGCGGGATGGTGTGAACAGATTTGTCCAGGTGTTGTGTGCATGAGGCCTGATACACCCCAACTAGGGTGCTATATCAAAACACTGTTGTTGCAGTAGGAAAACAGGCTTATTCCTTACTTAACATGAAGATTTTTGTAGAGGTAGCATTCATCTCATTACCAGCCTTCTGGAGAGTGCAAAGTGTACAGGAAGGCAATTGTCTTGGATCGCTGATGGTTGTACATCTGTTATTTAAGGAGTTTGTGTCAGTTTTTCTACTTAGAATAGAGAAAGAATGTGTTTATATCTTCGGCACCCTGGAAGGTAGAAAGCATCTGAAAATTGTATCAGAGCTTGGAACTAATGTGCCAATTTTAAAAATATATATATGAGAAAGGTTTGTTGTTTTTGGAACGTGAACAAAAAACAGCAGTTCTGTTCATTTCTCCCCTTCCCCCCCCCCATTGCAAATTCTATGAGAACATCTGTTTTTTTCTTATCTTATCTCTCGCACCTCTGCTGTTTGTGGCAGTTTTGACTGTTTTGGTGTGTTTTTCCTTTTTTTAATTTTAGATTTTGTCGGGCTGGTGGATACACACATTTTGCCAGCTGTTAGCAGCCAAGTGTGTTAGGGAGCCACGAGGGATGGGAAGAGAGAGCCTTGTGCTTCTCCCAGAGGACCCAGATTGCTTTGGATGGGCAGGTAGCTCATCGTTCTGCAAGTCTGAGAAAAGGATGGTGCTGGTTGTAGAGGGAACCAGCAAGCCACAGTGCACAAAGGAAAGGAACTGCAATTCTTTATGTGAGCTACTCCACCAAAGCATGTGAACAAGGCTTTGAGGAGCAAATCTAAAGTACAGTAGTACCTCGGTTTTCAAACGTAATCCATTCCGGAAGACCATTCGACTTCCGAAATATTCGAAAACTGAAGCATTTACTTCCAGAAAACTCAATACGGAAGCTGTGTGGCACGTTTGACTTCCAATAAGCGTTTGAAAACTGAAGCAATTACTTCTGGGTTTTTGGTGTTTGAAAATCAAAACGTTCAACTTCCAAGACGTTCGAAAACTAAGGTACCACTGTATAATCTTCCCAACATAAGTGAGCCACATATTTTATTTTTTAAGAAAGTTTTTATGCTTAGACACTTTCATATTCAATATCTCAAGGCGGTGCACAGCCTAAAAACATAACTACAACATTTATACATACATGCCACCCTTCATCTGTAGATCTCAGGCAAGTTCACAACATAAAATTACAATGCAAACAAACACAAAATACATAATAAAAATAAGGGGGGAAAACAAGCCAATAATCCCTCCCCTTCCCACGACACATTTAAAAGGGCATCAGATGTCAATCAGCCAAAGGCCTGGTTGAAGAGGAACAATTTTGCCTGATGCCTGAAGGAGTTTAATGAAGGTGCCAGCCAAACCTCTCCAGGGAGAGCATTCCACAAACAGGAGCCACTGCAGAAAAGGCCCAGCCTCATGTTGTCACCCTCCGGATCTCTCGTGGAGGAGGCACATGTAGAAGGGCTTCATATTATGATTGCAGGGCCCAGGTCAGTTAATATGGAAAGAGGCAGTCCTCGAAGTATTGCAGTCCTGAGCCATTTAAGGCTTATAGACTGTGAGCAGTGTTTTAAATTGGGCACAAAACTAATTGGCAGCCAGTGCAGTCAAACCAGGATTGATGTAATATGCTCAAACCATCTTGCCCCAGTGGGCCACCTGGCTGCTGATTTCTGCACTAGCTGAAGTTTCTGTGTCTTCAGAGGCAGCCCCACATATAACGCATTTCACTAATCTAACCTAGAGGTCAAAAACATCAGTAAAAGCCAACTGGCAAAGAAAGGCCTGTGTGAATAATGGTTTTCCAAAGACATTGAATAGTGAGCAGCCAGCCTCTCATTTGCAAGAGTTCGCTAATTTTACTTTATTTTTAATTGAACATAGCTCTCAACTTGGTTCATAGACTCATATAATTGTATAGCACGCAGCAGCTTTTGTTGTTCTTGCCAGTCTCTTCAGTCCCCATAATCTAGTGCCTCACATATTGGTAAAATTCCAATTGTAAGCTCCTTGGGGCAAGGCCTGCCATCTCTCTAAAGTAATGCACAGTGTACCTTAACAGTGCTCTTTATTTTGAATGTTAATGATGCAAAGTTTGGAGCTAGCGAAGCACCTGAGTTAGCTAGCTAGAGTGAGTCTGAAGTGGGTTTATATTGTCTCAGTGTACAAGTGCTACGAAAGGTGCAGTAGTTGACTCTGGAAGGGAGCCTTGTGATATTCCTTACCTTTAGGTTTAGGGGTAACTTGTGGGCAAGAATAAGAATGCATCTCATGTCTCCAGGGCTGTATTGTTTGGATGCAAGCCAACACTTCACAGGGCTGCTACTGAAAATCTTTGAATTATTTGTGATGGTGGTTTGGCCCCAGGTTCCTTTTGTTCAAACGCTGCTAAATGTCAGCTTGTGTTTGAAAAAGCTCAGGTAGAGCGTGGGATAAAACAATTATAGTTGTCTCTGTACGTAGAGTGGTGCAAGACCTTGTACCTGTCCCATGACTCTTACCTTGTTTCTTGCTCGTCCCCTTTTATTCCTGTGGATCGAAAACAAGGTCCATATTTTTCAGTAGGCTCATAATTCTTGTTTTTCTCGGTTGTTCTCTTGAAGTTGCAAACCCATACGTGGTGCATGATTTGACCCATACGTGGTGCATACGTAAAAGAGGAGCCCTGATCTACGCACAGGAAAACCCCCGCTATAAATAAGTCATAAAATAAATCGTTATAGCAAAAGGGAGGGTGGGGAAACCCTATGTAAAATTACATAGAAATGTTTCGTGCTCAGTAGCACAATCTGGTGTTGCATGTTTATAATGCATTTAAAACACCCTTATTTGACTAGTGTAGCTGAGAAACTAGTGGCCCGCAGTGGGGCATTAAGGTAAGTAGTAAACATTGCGAAGCATTATCTTCCTTCCGCAAATTCAACTTGGTGTAGAGACAGTATAGTAAGGTAACAGAGGTGGGGAAATCTGCAGTGCCTAACCTTTTCCAGTAATAAGACAATTTTTTAAAAACAAAGCACTGGAAAACTAGCCAGAACCCATGCTATTCTGAGGTAACTTAACAATTGCTGGGAAGTTTTAACTAACCTTTATATCCCTCTTCCTCTTTAATCAGGGTGAAGTTTGTACACACAGATTTCTTTAACTAACCTGTGGAATCCTGTCTGACCTCCAAACTGGCGATGTCAAGGGTACCGAGTCCTCCTCCTCCGGCAGAGATGTCAAGTGGGCCTGTTGCTGAGAGCTGGTGTTACACTCAAGTAAGTCCGCATTTTAGCATCCTTTTGTTTGCCCCACGGAGGGGCAAAGAATATCTTAGTGAAAAGCAATACTGGCTGGCATCTTTGGTGCCTTGTTCAAATTGTCACGGTCCCGAGCCAGTGTTTTGGGCAGCGTGTGATGCTTTCTAAAACTTGAAGCTTCAGTTCTGCCCACTTTTAACAGTGATGAATCTGATGTGTAAAAGCAGGGACTCCCGTGACCCGTGTGATGTTAGTGTCAAGTTTCCCAGGAATGGCTGCCCTGCTTTCCATGTTCTGGATACCATGCTAAGGTCTGTTTGAGCCATCTAATGGTCTAATGCAGCCTTTCTCAACCTGTGGGTCCCCAGATGTTGTTGGACTACAGCTCCCATCATCACTGAGCTCTGGCCTTGCTAGCTAGGGCTGATGGGAGTTGTAGTTCAACATCTGGGGACCCACAGGTTGAGAAAGGCTTGTCTAACGTATCATCATTGGAAATAAGGTATGTTGTCTTTCCATCATCTTGCTATTTGTAACTGTCTTTCTGCTGTTCTTTTCCCCCTTAAGATCAAAGTGGTCAAATTTTCCTACATGTGGACCATCAACAACTTCAGCTTTTGCCGGGAGGAAATGGGAGAGGTCATCAAAAGTTCGACATTTTCATCAGGAGCTAATGATAAATTGAAGTGGTAAGGATCATTATACAGTGCACAATGGGGACCAGCAACGAACACGGCATTTGGTAGCTTGTGGTGCTTAGAATTGGGTTCAAAACCCCTACTTAGGTGCACACTCACTGGGAGGCCTTGGGGAGGTTGCTAATGCTTAGCCTCAATCCTGCCTTCTGTAAAATGGCACAATAATGACTTGACTCGTGGGGTTGTCTTCAGAATGACTGAGGCAATGAACTGCCCTGACCTTCAGGGGAAAGGAGAAACGATATACAAACATGCTTCATATCAATATCCCTGTGGTTTACTTGTGACTCTCAATACCATCCATCCATATTGAAAATGCAGCTAAGAGCAAGGTGTTAGAAAAGATGCAAGTGGGTAATACCTTCTTAACAGGAATTAGCAAACTATATGGAGCAATCCGCGGGACACAGAGCCTAGGACTTGCCAATCAGAAGGTCAGCAGTACGAATCCCGTGACTGGGTGAGCTCCCGTTGCTTGGTCCCTGCTCCTGCCAACCTAGCAGTTCGAAAGTATGTCAAAGTGCAAGTAGATAAATAGGTACCGCTCCGGCGGGAAGGTAAATGGCGTTCCCGTGCACTGCTCTGGTTCACCAGAAGCGGCTTAGTCATGCTGGCCACATGACCCGGAAGCTGTACGCCGGCTCCCTCGGCCAATAAAGCAAGATAAGCGCCGCAACCCCATAGTTGGTCACGAGTGGACCTAATGGTCAGGGGTCCCTTTACCTTTATGGAGCAATCCGCGAAAATAATTGTAAATAATAATCTCTCCGATAACTGTAAAATAATGAAAGGCACTAGACAAGGCTGCCCATTATCCCCGCTGTTGTTTATATTGATGCTGGAAGTAATGTTACAGGGTATAAGAAAGAACGGGGAAGTGAAAGGAATTTCAGTGGGACAACAATCCTATAAACTAAAGGCTTTTGCTGACGATGTGGTATTAACAGTAGAACAGCCACTTGAAAGGGTTCCTAAGGCATTAGAGGATATAAGAAAGTTTGGGAAGGTGGCAGGCCTTAAAATAAATGCAGAAAAAACTAAGATATTAGTAAAAACATGGGTGACCATTCAAAAAAAGAACTGGAAATAGTGAGTGGATTAAGAATATGTATAAAGGTGAAGTACTTAGGGATATGGCTGGCTGTGAGGAATCTCAACTTATTTTAAGATTATTAAGTAAAGGTGTTGAAGGAGATTAAAAAAGAGTTGGAAATATGGGGGAGAATGAAACTTTCCCTAGTGGGTAGAATATCAGCCATTAAAATGAATGCCTATATTACCTAAAACGTTTTTATTTCAGTCCATCCCAGTGGTCAGCAATTTACACTGCTTCAAAGAACAGCAAAAAGATATCACTAGATTTTTCTGGCAGGGGAAGAAACCAAGAATTAAGCATAAAATTTTGATAGGTAGTAAAGAAAGAGGAGGCTTCACTCTGCCAGATTTACAATTATATTGTGAGGCAGCGTGTCTTTGTTGGCTAAAGGAATGGATTGTATTGAAAAACACCCACTGATTGCATTTGGAAGGTCATGATCTCAAATTTGGCTGCCATACATGTCTATGGTATGGGAAAACTAAAATACATACCGTATTTTTCGCACCATAGGACGCACTTTTCCCGTCTTAAAAACTAAGGGGAAAAGTCTGTGCGTCCTATAGAGCGAATGCAGGGAGGAGGCAGGCAGGAAAAGCCCTCAAGAGCCCCACACAAGCTTCGCGCGGCTCTTGCGGGCTTTTCCCCAAGAGGGAGAAGGGACTGACGCCGCCAGTCAGTCCCTTCTCCCTCCTCTAGAAAAGCCTTGCACAACCTCTCCAGCCGGGGGGAGGCTTCGCAAGGCTAAAGAGGAAGCCAGGGCAGCGAGCGCGATCCATCCCGTTCGCTGCCTGGCTTCCCCTTTAGACTTGCGCGCCTCTCCGGGGGTGGGGGTGGGGAGGAAGCCAGGCAGCGAACGGGATGGATCGCGCTCGCTGCCTGGCTTCCCCTTTAGACTTGCGCGCCTCTCCGGGGGTGGGGGGGGGTGGGAGGCTTCGCATGTCTAAAGGGGAAGCCAGGGCAGCGAGCGCGATCCATCCCGTTCGCTGCCTGGCTTCCCCTTTAGACTTGCGCGCCTCTCCGGGGGTGGGGGGTGGGTGGGAGGAAGCCAGGCAGCGAACGGGATGGATCGCGCTCGCTGCCTGGCTTCCCCTTTAGACTTGCGCGCCTCTCCGGGGGTGGGGGGTGGGTGGGAGGAAGCCAGGCAGCGAACGGGATGGATCGCGCTCGCTGCCTGGCTTCCCCTTTAGACTTGCGCGCCTCTCCGGGGGTGGGGGGGGGTGGGAGGCTTCGCATGTCTAAAGGGGAAGCCAGGGCAGCGAGCGCGATCCATCCCGTTCGCTGCCTGGCTTCCCCTTTAGACTTGCGCGCCTCTCCGGGGGTGGGGGGTGGGTGGGAGGAAGCCAGGCAGCGAACGGGATGGATCGCGCTCGCTGCCTGGCTTCCCCTTTAGACTTGCGCGCCTCTCCGGGGGTGGGGGGGGGTGGGAGGCTTCGCATGTCTAAAGGGGAAGCCAGGGCAGCGAGCGCGATCCATCCCGTTCGCTGCCTGGCTTCCCCTTTGGACTTGCGCGCCTCTCCGGGGGTGGGGGGGGGTGGGAGGAAGCCAGGGCAGCGAGCGCGATCCATCCCGTTCACTGCCCTGGCTTCCTCTTTAGCCTTGCGTGCCTCTCCAGCCGCAAGAGATCTACCAGAGGTAGATCTTAACCCTTGCCTCACCTGGGAGCTTCTCTGGGCAGGAATTCCCTCAGCTTAAGTGAGGTGGGGGAAGTGTGGCAAGTAGGGGGGTACCTACCTAGACACTGAAGCCACATGTCTCTCAGATGAAAATTGGGAGTGGGCATTGTGTGAAGTGCTCTGATGGTGTTTCCTGCTTGGCAGGGGGTTGGACTCGATGGCCCTTGTGGTCTATTCCAATTCTATGATTCTATGATTCTAAGTGGCTGTGGATCTCCTGCTGCAGAACTGTAGGACTGTATAGAGTTGGGAGGGCCACCTGAGGGTCATCTAGCCCAGCCCCCTCACAATGTAGGAATCACAGCTAAAGAACGCCAGGCAGATGGTCCCCCAACCGCTGCTTAAAAGCCTCCAGTGGTGGAGACCCCAAACACCTTCCGAGGTCATAGAATTGCAAGGTTGGAAGGGAACCCCAGGAGTCATCTAGTCCAGCCCCGGTGGACAGCGGGCGCAATCCATCCCGTTGCACAAGACTAAAGATGCTGTGCAAGGCTAAAGAGGAAGCCAGGGCAGTGGGTGCCTGCCCTGGACTGCCTTGTCTTCTTCTTTAGCCGCGCTGGAGAGGTTTAGCTCCTGGCTGGAGAGGTTGCGCGGCTATGGATCCCGTGCGCTGTCTTGGCTTCTTTGCTCTTTGGGGCTGGTGGGGGAACCCGGGCTTCCCCCGCAGCCCCAAGAAGCTCTGGGAGAAGCAGACAGGCTGCGCACAGCCTGTCCGTTGCTCTTTGTGGCTGGGGGGAGGGATAATATTTTTTTCCTTGATTTCCCCCTCTAAAAACTAGGTGCGTCCTGTGGTCCGGTGCGTCCAATAGAGCGAAAAATACGGTAAATGTTTTTCAAACCATGTGGTTAGAAAGAAGGTATATAGAGTTTGGGAGAAGTATGAGAACTTGCTGGAAAGGAAGACACCTTTGTGGTTATCGCCAATAGAAGCAATTGTTTAGAAGAGAATGAATATGGATAGACAAGACGACATAAAGAGACTTATTGGATTTTTTAGAAAGGGAACCTAGACTCAAGACTATGGAGGAAATAAATATAGTAGCCAGGTAACAGACTGGTTACAATATTATCAATTAAATGAGTGATTCAAAATGGATAAGAAAAACAGATTTTCAGACCAAAGCTCGCAATTTGAAAGAGATTTATTAGAAAATAATCAAAAGTTATTATCTAGAATGTATAAGATGTTATTGGAATAAGAAACAAAAGTCGAGCTGGTAAGATCATCAATGATTCATTGGGCAACAGACATAGGGCATAGTATAGAATTTGACCATTGGGAGAAATTATGGAAGAAAGATTTAAAATTTACTGCATGTTATGTGTTGAAACAGAACTGTTTGAAAATGGTTCACACATGGTATTTAACCCCCAGTAGACTAGCTAAGATGTACAAATCGGAATCAATGTATGTTGGAAATGTAAAGAAGTAGAAGGAACATTCTTCCATATGTGGTGGACATGCAAAATAATTAAAGGGTATTGGGAAATGATATACAATGAGATGAGAAAAATGTTTTAAAAAACTTTCCCCCCAAAAACAGAGGCATTCCTTTTGGGAATGGTACAGGCAGAAATACCCAGATGTCAGGAAAACTTATTTATGTATGCCCATACTGCAGCTCGGATTTTGTTGCCACAGAAATGGAGGGTGAGCGAGGTTCCTAACAAGGAGGACTGGCAACTAAGAATGATTGAATATGCAGAGCTAGCAGGTTTAACTAGTAGAATAAAAGAACAAGAGGACCAAGTATATAAAGAGAAATGGAAAAAAATTGTGGAGTATTTGGGAAATAACTGTAAATATGTGAAAAATTTAGCAGGATTAAGGTAAATTCAACAGTGTAACATAAAATAAAGGCATAATAACAGGAAAAGAGAACGAAATTGCTATATAAGAATATGCAGAAATAATGGGGAAATCAAAGGAACCAGGAAAAGGCAAGAAGGGAAGTCATAAATGATTGTCTTATTATAAAGTAAGATATGAATGAGGGAAACGTTGATTTCAATGTAAATGTGGTTCTGGAAACTGTAATAATGAAAAAATATTTTTAACATTTATTTTTTAAAAAATGAAAATTTAGCTAAGAAATCTTATATTATCATCTGCAAGGGGCCAAAATGTGTTGTCTAACAGATTGCAGCAAGGCATGACCATGCCATCTAAGCCACAGGCACACCACAAGATCAATATCTCCAGATGGCTCAAGCAAGTGAGCCAAGCCATACTTGTAATCCATGCGCATTGGCCAGTTTAAACTGGGACCTGTACAAGATAAATCCAACCTAGTGAGGAATCCAAAGGAAGAGCACTTGGGTGCATCTCCATCCTATTTAATATCTAGTTCTGGTTGTCCTTGCTCCTCCAGAAGAAAGCTAAGGATGTGGGAGCACGAATCCCATGCAAGGGAGAGAAAAAAAGTCCAAACAACTCTTTTCCTCTTTTGGGATCTCTGTGGAGTAACCGCAAGCATCGCCTTATCAGAGGTTGTGCCTCCCTTGTCCCCTACATTGCATTTTCTTTTGTGCACCCAGTGCAAGCAGATCTGTGTGTGGAAACTTGTTTCTGCCAGCAGGTTTAAGACCATATCGAGAAGATGAAGATTATCTTTCTGCTTCTGCAGGTGTTTGCGCGTGAATCCAAAGGGCTTGGACGAAGAGAGTAAAGATTACCTTTCGCTCTACCTGCTCCTGGTCAGCTGTCCAAAGAGCGAAGTCCGAGCCAAATTCAAGTTCTCCATCCTGAACGCAAAAGGAGAAGAAACGAAAGCAATGGGTACGCAGAGTTGGTGGCCGGTTCCTTGCGCTTCAGTTGCCGTTTAAACACAGGCAGCGAGAGCGAATGAGAGCCCTGCTTGTGTGTCTCTTGGCTTTCCTTTTTCAAAAAAGAGCCCCCACTTGTTTATATATTTCCAGAGAGTCAGCGAGCCTACCGGTTTGTGCAAGGCAAAGACTGGGGATTCAAGAAGTTTATTAGAAGAGATTTTCTCTTGGATGAGGCCAACGGACTCCTCCCAGATGACAAGCTCACTCTCTTCTGTGAGGTAAGGAGGGGAAAACGACGCGAAATCTTTTCTTTCATTTGGAAGAAAACCGCAGAAGGGCTGCAAAGACGTTTCTCAGCTCCCATCGCATGTCCAATCCCTTTGTCCATCACTCCTTCTGAACTGAGCACAGTAGTTGGAGTCGAATGGTGACCCTGAGTGTTTTGTTTGGGAGAGGGGCCTTTTGTAACTCCCTCCGTAAGGTGTGGCTTGGCTCGCTTGCTTGAGTTGTCTGGAGCTATTTCTCTGCAAGCACCTTTTCTCGCTTGTGGCATGCTGTCATGTGAATTACGTGGATTAACCTGTGGAGGGGGAGGGAGGAAGCAGATGTGTGACTAGAAATGTATAGTTCCATAAATCCGGGGGGAGGGGGAATACTACCTTTTTTTTTGCCTTTATGAAATTTATAAAACAGTTTTGTACATCTTTATTCAGAAGACCCACTCTTGTTTAGTGGAGCTTACTCCCCCGTAAGCATGCATAGGATTGCAGCCTCAAAAACTATCAGTGCGTTAAAGTGAAATCTAAAACATGTTTTCTCATAAGTAAACCCCATTCAGTGAACCTTGGCTCCTGGATTGCAGTGTTGGTTTTGTACATGCCCAAAGGGCAGTAGATGAATACAAAGAAGAATAAAACTAAAAAGTCAATTATATAAAATACATTTTAGGGGACGACAAAATAATAGTAGCAAAACATAACGATAATAATAGTAAAATCCTAGGAGAGGAATCTGGGCGACGACGCTAATGTCACTCAGGTAGCAGCTCTCAATCTCATTGCTCTCTCGACAAATTTGGCAACCTTCTCTGTTGTCGAGCCGTTCTGGTCGGCCAGGAGTGAGAACAGCTTGGCTTCGCAAGAGTGGCCTGGGATGGCAGACAGGAGCGGCGCGATGGTCTCGTCCCTGAGATCTTTATATAGGGAGCAAGACAAGAGGACGTGTGACACAGTCTCCACGCAGCCAGCTCCACAGGGGCAGAGCCGGTTCTCAAATGAAGTTCCTTGATATCTACCCTCAAGAACAGCCGAGGGTAACATATTTAGTCTGGCCAGTGTGAAGGCCCGTCTGAGTTTTGGAATGGTTAAGGTAGACAAATAAGGTGCCCGAAAATCAAAGTGGGAGCGGGGCAGATAAGCGTACCAAGCACTAAATTTCTTAATATAGGCCAGATTATTTTGCTGCTCAATATCCTTCATGCGCTGATCAATAATAGTTTTTGCCTTGGGGAGACCCATTTTCAGGAGATGCTGTGCTTGGAGGCCACATATAAGTAGTTTTTGATGCACTACTTTGGACCACCGACTTCTATGTGCATCTCGTGCTACTAGAGGTAGTAGTCCGGATGGGTTTAAATTTAAGCGAAGCCAATAGTTAAATGTTCTTAACCAGGTTCGGGTTTCGACGGAGAGGCCAGTCTCCAGCCGTAGGGCCGCATTTGGTGCGCATGGTGGAACGGCTAGAATCTGTCTTAAGAATTTAGACTGGACCGTTTCAAGTGTGCGGCAATGATTTCCTGTCCAGATTTGGGCCCCGTAGAGTAATTGCGCCAAGGGTTTTGCTTGAAAGACCTCCAGAGCTGCTGGGATATGTCTGCCCCCTTTCGTAAAGTAAAAGCGAGACAGTATTTTGGCACTTTGAGATGCTTTTTCCCTAGCATATTTATGATGGGCCTCCCAGGCCCCTGTTGACTGGAAAACCACTCCTAGGTATTTGAAAATTTTGACCTGTTCTATTGGCTGATTGTCCATCTCCCATCTATGATGTCTGTGTCTCCTAGCGAAGACCATGACTTTGGTTTTTTGGTGATTAACCACCAATTGATCTCTCCTGCAGTAGGCTGAGAATTCTCTTAGTAGCCTTTTGAGGCCTACTTTAGTTCGTGATAAGAGAACCGCGTCGTCTGCATAGAGGAGTACTGAAATTGGTTTTTCGGCCAGTTTGGGGGCATGAAACTCCGGGGATGTTAGGTATTTGACCATGTCATTTATATATAAGTTGAATAAGGCCGGGGCTAAAATACAGCCCTGCTTGACTCCTTTGGTGGCTGGTACAGGGCCAATTAGTTGTCCATTTACTGAGGTTCTTACATATAACTTGGAGTCTTTATATAGGCTTTTTATCAAGAATAGTAATCTTTTATCAATGTTGGTAACATTGAGTTTAGCCCAAAGTTTGACTCGTGAGATCGAGTCAAAGGCCGCCTTCAGGTCAATAAATGCTGCGTATAGAATCCCACGTGTTTTATTGGCGTATTTATCAATGAGATGTGCTAAAACGAAACAATGGTCTATTGTTGTTCTGCCCTGTCTGAAGCCGGCTTGCTCCTCTGCCAGAACTGCCTCCGTTTCCATCCAGTCAATTAGTTTGATGTGGAGGTGTTTGGCATACAATTTGCTGGGGATAGTAAGGAGGCTAATGGGTCTATAGCTCGCTGGATCTGCCATAGGACCCTTTTTATAGATTGGGATGATTACTGCCTCTGTCCAGCAGCCAGGGATTATGCCTGTTGAATTGATGTATGTGAATATTGACGCCATTAAAGGAGCCCACCAACTGATGTTGTTCTTCTTGAGCTCTGCTGGAATGTGGTCTATGTCCGGGGCTTTGTTGTTTTTCAGTTGGGCAATTAGGTTCCCCACCTCCTCTATGGAGACAGGAGGCCAATATGGTAAGTTCTCAGAGTAGGCACTTGGATAATTGTTCTGAGCTTTGTCGCCGAAGAAGAGGGTTTGGAAATATTTCATCCACTCCTGGGGTTCTACAGTACATGTGGGACCAATCTGCTCTTGGCCCAGGAGCCCCCTAATGGTACGCCAGAAGGAGGTTGAATCTTTCTCATTCGAGGCCTTCACTAAGTTACACCAGGCCAATCTCTCAGCTTTTTGTTTTTTTGCCTTTAATAGCTGTTTATAGTTTCGTCTTAAATCGATGTAAGCCATAAATAGCAAGGGTGCTCCGGTGTTTCTGTAGTTCCGGTAGGTTGATCTCAGACGTTTCCTTGCTTGTCTACACTCCAAATCAAACCATCTCTCTTGATCCTTTGCCCGCTTTGTAACAGAATTAAGTATCTCAGTTGTTAGAAAGGTCTTTAGTCTTGCTAATAACTCGTTGAACGAGTCCATGGCCTTTTCCCCAGTATTACCTGATACAATGGCTGTGTAGATGGTCTTCACGTCTTCCGAATGGAGGAGATGAGTTAGCTCTGTATTGAGCATAGGGGTCCATTTAATTCTTCTGGGGGCCAGTGATCCCAGATTAACGATGGGGGTGTAGTAAAGGTTAGCCGTGGGTTTGTTAAACGATGGGCCATTGAGCGCTAGAATTAGTGGGAGATGGTCACTTTCGGTGTTATGTCCCACTTGAAACTTTGACACAGAGTTATAGGCGAATCTTGATATCAGAATATAGTCTATCACACTTCCTCCCATCTTTGAAAAATGGGTATACTCCCCTGGGCGATCCTCTTCCTTACTACCGTTTATTATCATCAGCTCCCTTCTTTTTGCGACCTGGGCTAGACATAGCCCTGAGAAGTTGCATTTATTGTCTTTAGAAAGTCGTGAAACGCCTGCTTCGGTTGGACTTTCAGGGTCCTGAATCTGATTATATTGGCTATAAAGATTGTTGTCATCAATTCCCATACGGGCGTTGAAATCCCCCCCAATTATAATCGGTGTAGAAGGGTGGGAAGATTCTATGGACTCTAGAAATGCCTCTAACTCTGCCCAGTTAGCTTTCACTATAGATTTTTTTTGGCAGGGGGGCAGATAGACATTGACCACTACCAGTGCATCTCTCTTGAATTTGAGTAGGACTGCCGTGGCGAGTGAATTGCAGTTTGGGAGGGCTTTTAAGGAATGTTCAAGCTCTGTGGAGATAAGGCTAGCTAAACCTCCACTAGGCCTACCTCCCCTCACAGATGGAGTAGCAAATAGGGAGTGACAAGAATACCCATTGAACAGAATGGGGTCGCTGTGCCAGGTCTCCTGCAGGAGGATGATATCGAATCGCTTAAGGAACATTGCAAGTTGTTGATTGTTTTTCTTAGCGCGCCATCCTGCAATGTTCCAGGACAGCAGCTTTAATTCTCTGTCCCTCCATGGTGTAAATTTGTTGGGTCCACGGTGTCCAGTGACCCCTTTACATCTAAAAAAACACTCCCATTAAGTTTGTCGATAGGCATCTGCTGCATAAGGGAGTGATTATCCATAGCTCTTGAGGACTTAAGGGGGTGGTTTGGACTTGGTGGAGTTGCTAATTCATTTGGGGAGAGTTTTAGATAGTTGAACCAGGTACTCGGGGATGTGACAGTCTGTTTGGGTTTTGCCTTACCATACACCAGCGGGGGCTGTGATTGGACTTCCGAATCTACACATTTAAAGGCACCTCCTACCGTCCTCTTGTCCACTAGGCACTTGGGGGATATAGGTTGTATGTGTGAGCCTTCCGTAGTCTCAACATGGACCTCCTTTTTGGTCAGTCTGCTTCTCAGGATGTCCAGTCTGACCAAGATTTCCTTTTGGGCTGGCATCTGCAGTGACCAGAACTGATTTATTAAGGCATGTTCTTCTATGGAAAGGGAGTCCTCTCTGTCGTTCAAATGAAGTTGAGTCTCAGTAGGAGCTATGTTTTCCTGCTGGTGCACTAGGCTCTGGTTTTGCTGGTTTTGTTGCATGTGCACTCTATCATTTTGTACCTCTGTTCCTGGTCTCCCTACCCCCTTGGCCGCCAGTAGGGAGGTTAGCGGGGCTCTGTTTTCAAAGATTCTTAATAAATCTATTCCTTTCTTTAAAAATAGATTTCTTGTTCTAAAGATGAAGTTGGCCAGATTATGATCTGTGAAAGTGATCAAGGCACGGACTGAATGTCCATCTTGATATAGGTAGTCAATACTGTCTATGTCAGTTGCTTTAACTGCCCCAGGTAGAATGTTGTTTATAATAGTCAGCAGGTGCCTCACGCGGTCTGTCCCTGTGCGAGGACCCAGTGGTTTTGGATAGTTCGTGAATACCATCTTTTCCGGGCTTAGGACCAGGATCCATTCTTTCTTTCTACTGCGGGCTTGGAGTTCCCGCGGGTTCCCATCTATATTGGAGATCCCCGACTTACTTCTGTTTGCAGTTGCTACAGGGGTCCTGGGTGGATTCAAGACAGGAACATCCAGCTGTAGTTTGGTTGCTTTTGTCAGGCTGGGCGAACACAGGGGGAGAACAGCCGTGGGGGGGGGCTTATTTCTTTGAATGTACTTGGGGAATTATTTTCACATATAGGGAGGGGTTTGGTCTTTGGCGAGTCTCCCTTGTCGAACTCTTTGGTGCCTTGAGCTTTGATTTTTTTCGTGGATATAGGAGGTGATGATAATAAGTTGAAGAGTTTCTGCCACTGTTTTTTACTGATGTGTTGGGTTTTTTTGGACGGCTTAAATTTTTTGATGTTTTTAGTTTTCTTCATCTTGGGTTCCAGTTTTCTTTTGCGTGAGTTCTTTTTGGGTGGTATGTGGATTCTAGCCTCTGAGTCCAAGGACTGATCTGTGGCTCTTTTTACTTGTTTGAAATTCTCCACAAGCGTCAGGAGTAGGCCATTTGTTACTGCTAGGTAGTTTTTTATGTTGTAGAGGTCTGTGCGTATCTGATCTATTTGATCGTGTAACTGGTCACCCCTCTCTTCTATGCTGTTGGCAATCGCTGTGGGCTGAGGGTCTTGCTGGTTCCCCCTGAGATTCTGAGGGTCTTGCTGGTTTCCCCTGAGATTCTGAGGGTCTTGCTGGTTTTCCCTAAGATTCTGGGTTAATTTTTGGTGCTCAAGGTTATTGGGGTTGGGGGAATTGGTCATCAGGGTGTTCTCAGCTAGGTCCAGTTCCTGCGCCCAGCTCATGGAATAATTTGGTCTTTCAAGCTCTGTTTGTAAGTCTTTGCGTTGTAATGACCAATCCAGCACAGTAGGGGCAATTTCTTTTGCGGTGCTCTCGTGCTGTGGATTCTTACTCCCTTCTTTATGGGGGAAGTAATTGGTGATTTTACTTTGCGTCCTTCGGGGCTCCCACTCCCCCTGAGGTGATATTGGTGCAATTCCCAGGTCCATATAGTTCTTTCTTGTAAGGACCATATTGAGCGTGGAAAAAGGTAATTGGGAGCAGTTTGCTGGAGTCTCTTAGTCCTGGGTTTTTTGGCTTCACTTATTTCACTCACAAGACGGATTATGTTTATCTTCCAGTTTCCCACCTTCGAGAGGGAGGGTTGTTTTACAAGCCAGGTTTCATGCTTGCCCCTTATCTCGGTGGGCCTCTAGGGTTTCTGCTCCTTTTTCCGTCTTTAGTTCTCAGCTTTAAGGCTTTCAACGCTCACCGCGGAAATATTTTTGGAAAGGGGAATAATTTACCTCGGCCTTGACGATACAGCGTGTTCGTGCCTCCCTTCAATAGATGAAAGCTGTGTGTTAGATGCGAAAACTGCAATCTATCTTCTTTAGCGTTCCTTGTTACGCTAAGTCGAGTTGAGCCATAAAACAGTAGATAATAAAACCATAAAACAAGAAACCATTGGGCTAAAAGCAGAGAGGGTAAAAAGTAACGACTAAAAATATAAACATAAGGTCAGAAGATGGCTAAAACCTAATTAAAAGCTTAATTAAAAACGGGAGGTTCTGGCTAGGCTGCTATCTCCGTCGCCATTTTCCTTTCCTCCAGGGCAGTAGATGCCAGGGTATTAGTTTCTAGTATCTTCACACTAGATCAAAATTTCCCAGAAGAAAGGAAGTAGCAATTTACAATGGTACCTTGTTTGCCGAACGGCTTGGCTCCCAAACAAGTTGGCTCCCGAACGGTGCAAAAGTAAGTGTTCCAGCTTGCAAACATTTTTTGGAAGCCGAACGCCTGACGCGGCTTCCGATTGAGTGCAGAAAGCTCCTGCAGCCAATCAGAAGCCGCGCCTTGGTTTTCGAACGGACTCCCGGAACAGATTAAGTTTGACAACCAAGGTACCACTGTACAAGAAAACAAAGGCCCCACATGGTCCTCTGATGAAGAGGGCAGCACCTCTAGGAGTTGAAATGCATCTTGGGTTTGAGTGTCACATACGTACACTTTTGCCATGTTCTTTAGGGAGCCTTAACATCAGAACCTTCATGTTTCACATTTTGAGTGAGTAAAAAATCTTGCCTTAAAAAGCATTTGACTCGTGCCAAAAGAGAAAGCAACTTTTGATGGAGTATTGTCAGTGATCTCCAACATTTTCAGTTTTTCTGTAGGATAGATTGGGGGTGGGGGGGGGGAGGGTCCTGGTAGAGCACAGTAGAGAAAATCATGTTTCTTCCAGGCCTTTGCATCGCTCTGTGTGGGGCTTCTTCGTCAATAGACAAGGCCTGTTCCCCGCACAGCATGGGATTCATTCTTGGAAAGTATCAGGCTTTTGTTAGAGAAAAAAGCTTTTGGATCTGGCAAGCCAGAAGTTATGCATAGAAATGAAAACTTGTGCTAGTTTTTGCTGATGCCAGGAGGTTTTCCTGCCATTTAGTGCCATATGCTCAGCGAATTTCCCCCCGTTTCTTGCCACAGGTGCTTACAGCTGTGTTTCTATTTGGCAGGAATGCCATTTGAGAGAGAGAGAGAGAGAGAGAGAGAGAGAGAGAGAGAGAGAGAGAGAGAGTGTGTGTTTTCCCCTCTGCTGAGGCTCTCTAAGGATTTGATAACATTTGGTGAGCTGGGAGACTGTTACCAGGGTTTTTATTTAAAACTTGGAATACTGCTGAGGAAGAGGGTTTGTCTGTCTTAAAAAAATGAAAAATCGCTGTAGTTCTGCCGGGTCTTCCGTCTGTCAACCTGCAGCAACATAGGCTGCAAGTTTGGCCTGATCACATGAGATACTGGTACACCTGCTCTTGCACAGCCCCTGTTTTGCTGTCTAGTACCTGTGGAGCTGCCAGTTAGCTTACATTGAGATCCTTGCAGCATCCGTTTCCAGTTTGAAGTGGCTGCTTTCTCAAAGAGGCAGGCACCCGATTCTTTGTTTTCCATGTTTGCACTGCAGGATTCAGAGCAACTACTATTTCTGGCTGTTGGCCACGCCAACTGCAACTGATGAGAGTTGGGAGCCTGTCAACAACATCAGCTTCCCCTTCTTTCCCGTAATGGCCATGTGCTTGGAAGTCTTTTAAAAATGGGCAATATGCTCATTCCTGGAGGATAAGTCACATCAGAGGCAACCAGTCATGATAGTCATATGGTACCTCTATGCTCCAGGGATATTCTTATATCACTTAATTTTAATTTTAATTTTTTTAATCACCTCCGAAATAGCTTATAACTCCAGGTGAGGAAGTTTGTGAACCTCTGAACTAGTTAACTTGAGCCTTCATTTTTGAAAGACCTGGAGCCTGGGTTGTGCTCAAGGTTAGGGACTGATAAAACAGATGTAGGTGCGGTCAGGAAGGAATCTGGCTAGTGACTCTGGCCGAATCGAAATGACTTCATACAGTGGTAATCTGCTGCAGTATGTCTGTAATTGCTTGGGAAGCTGACCTGTGACACTCTGCCAAGCGATGACGTTTATTTTACTACACCTCCATATACCTGACATGAAATCAGGAGGAACAAGGAGGTTCAGGAAGAGCGTACAGAAGACTGGGCTCCCTGGCGTTGGTCTGTACCCCATTGTAGGTTGCCATATAGTAAGTGTTCATTGGTATTCATCTGTAGAGAGGTTTTTGTCGCTTGTGGCCTGATAGCTTTGTCTTCTGGAGCCATGTGGAGCTCGGCAGATTTGTTTTTTTTGACATCTCTGCTCCTTGCTTGCGGCAAGTAGTGCCTTGGACCAATCTGTAGAAATGGATGGCCCTGCCTTTTATCCCAAAGGAGAGAACTTAGATGAACTTCTGATTCCATCAAAATCTGTGGGAATCCTTAGGCAGCCGTGCCGGTATGTGGGTGGGGGCAGAGTTTATTTTCAGTGCATTGCTGTTTTTCTCTTAAACATCCCTAACCAAGAGCATCTGTGGGGTTTTGTTTCCCTCCACCCTACCCCACTGAACCCCTGTGCTCCTCCCCACTTTTTTTTAAAGTTCACTGTGCTGCTGCTTCTTCTTTTGTTAACCCCCTGTACTTCCTTGCAGGTGAGTGTAGTACAGGACTCTGTCAATATCTCCGGCCAGAACTCCATGAACATGGTGAAGGTACCTGAATGCCGCTTGGCTGATGAGTTGGGAGGCCTCTGGGAAAACTCTCGCTTCACAGACTGCTGCCTGTGTGTGGCAGGCCAGGAGTTCCAGGCTCACAAAGCCATATTAGCAGGTCGGTATCGACATGGGCGCGAGGCTTAGCAGGATGGCGGATGGACTGATCAGGGACAAGCCGACTGCCTTGATGAGTGTTTTGGAGGTTGCTTCCCTTCTTTTCCAGAAAGGGGCTCCAAATAGCGGGTCCTATAAGATGGGAACAATTGATTTGACCGGGGAATGAGGGGCAATGGGAATGTATCATACTGAAACCTCAGATTAAAAAACCCATTTAATGCTATTGGGAGGGTGGGGAAGGTGCAAATTGTAAAAACTGCTTTGCCAGAGGTCTTCTAGGACTTATATCAGGCATGTCCAACTCACAAGAAGACTGCAATCTACTGCCACTATAAAAAAAACTGGCAGTGATCTACCCATTAGATTGACCAAAGTTGTTGGACATTCCTGCTGTATATAATGCACTTCTGTGGGAGCCCAGGATAAACCATTCAGCTTTCTTTCCTCCCTTTAGAAAGGCAAGTTTCTGTGTCTTACGACTGCAGAGATATACAGTCTTAACTTGGTTCTCAAACAGAATGCATTCCGGGAGTCCGTTCGGTTCCCAGAACTGTTCGAAGACCAAAGCGCGGCATCCTGCCGCCAATCAGAAGCCGTTGAAGCCACGCCGGATGTTCGGCTTCCAAAAATTGTTTGAAAACCGGAACACTCACTTCTGGTTTTTGATTGTTCGGTTGCCAAAACATACAAGTTCCAAGGTGTTCGGCAACTAAGGTACGACTGTACTTGAAAGTGTGAGGCAATTCCTGCTGGAATCCCAGACGGATTGCTCAATGCGATTTCCGAGTAGTTTAGGAGTATGCTCTCCTGTGTTCCCCCTCAGCTAGGCCCCTGCGTAGATTTTTCACTTTCGTGCGGCTAGCAAAACCGGAATGAATTGTGACAAGCTTGTAAAATTTGTTCAACTTGCATAATTCATGCGTGTTGCAGAACCTAGCTTTTCTCGGAGCAGAAAGATGTCTGCCTGGGAGCAGAGCGTTTTTTGTCTCTCTTATTAAGCAGAGGGTGCACACAGCCCTGTATATATTCTGTTCCAAGCCGGTTTAACCACCACGGCTCCCTGGAGGAAAACCCTCTGAACTGTAGTGGGAGGGAATGGAGCCGAGAATGTCTGTGAGTGGTCTGCACCTTCACAAAACTGCAATTTTCAGAGCTGCTCTTGGGTGGGGGGTGGGCTGGGCTGATGGAAAAGCTAGTTTTAAGCTGGTCTCCTTTCTCTAGTGTGCATATGCCCCTAGGAAGACATTTGATAACATTTCTCTCATGATCGTTTTATTTATTTTTTACGCCCTGTTATATTGGTACCTTTATTTGCAGGTACTGATTGCATGTGTCAGTTCCTCTCTGGAGAGGAAGGTTATCTCTTCACATAGTTTTAATTGCATTTTGTGGTGTTCTTTTCCCTCCTCCCCAATCTCTCTCTCTTCTCTCTTGTGTTCCCCACCCCACCCCTCTGGCCGCAGCACGTTCTCCGGTTTTCAGCGCTATGTTTGAACACGAGATGGAAGAGAGTAAAAAGGTAAGTGGGTAGAGCAGCTTTCTGGTCGTGAGGAAGAGCCATTTGCTGATCTGCAGACTGGGAGAGATAATTCAGGAGCTGGAACAACTCTTGGTTCCCCCAGCAAGTAGCTGAAAAATACTGCAGACTTTTGACCTCCACTTGCAAAGGTCTTGCTCAGCACAGAGGCTCAAAGCAGAAATAAAATACATTGCTGTCATGTGTCCAGGTTGGCAAGGCCTCTTGCTATGGGAAGGAATGCTAGAGAGCTGACGTTGTGAACTGTATTTTAGATAGATAGGTCCTGACCGGAGGAATGGCTGGGGAACAAGCACTGCCAATGGAAACAAAAACCAAGTCGGGGAATACCTTTATTAGGCCAACCAAAATATCACACAATATAATGTGCAAGCTTGCGAGTTCTCCAGAAACCTTCATCAATCTTGCGGCATTTTGCTGGACCTAATAAAGGCATTGCCCTAATATGTATTTTGGCATTTACCCTTTCCAATTTCTGCATTAAAAGAATTCACTGTAGGTGGACATTTGCCTTCCAGTTTTTTAAATTTCAGGGAGCCAGAGCTAGAGCCCTGGGTGCAAGTCCAAGGCTTGTTCAGTTGAGAAGCTTACTAGCTGATGCCCTTCCTTCCAAGATACACTGTCCCCACCATTCCTACCTTGCAGCCTTGTTGTGAAACTAAGCCTTGAGAGATGGGCATATTGTAAGCCACCAGGAACCTTCAAGACAGACCAGAAAAGAAATTTGGAAAGCACTGTAGGAGGAGTTAATACTCCTGCGCTGCCAGCGTTTTACAGTTGTGATGGCATTTATGTAACAGTAAACGCTGGCTTCTTGCTGCTGCCTGAGACAGTGGAAAAGCAAAGCTTTAAGGAAAAGTCTCACCACGTTCTCTTCTGTAGTTGGAAGAGGCAAAGGAGACTGGAACATTTCTGTTCCTTCTGCATCTTCTTCCCCAAATATTTGTGTTCTCTCCAAATAGTTCCACTTTGCGCCCCCCCCCCAAAAAAAAGAGAGATCTGGGGGAGGAGACCAACAGTTGGGTCTGTTACCTGAGTGTCAGAAGAGTAACCCTAATTTCCCCCCTGGTGCAGAATCGAGTTGAAATCAACGATGTGGAACCTGAAGTTTTTAAAGAAATGATGTGCTTCATTTACACGGGAAAGGCGCCTAACCTTGACAAAATGGCCGACGATTTGCTTGCAGCTGCTGATAAGGTACACAGGATGCTTGGCTGGCTGGCCGGCCGTTGACTTTTTTCCCCCTCTTGTGAAAAGGGAGAGGGGGACCAGCACAGAAGCCGGGGCTTCAACCTCATCGTGTTTATACTTGATACCTAGGCCTTTGGTTTTGTGGGTTTTTTTAAACCAGAGGAGTTTTCATCTCCTGGAGACGAAATTGTGGGGAACTTGCTGGCATGAACATGCCATTGGTTTCTTACCAGATTCACTCCTGGGTCTTTGGGCACAGTTCAAAGAGATTTCCTTGGCCCGCCCAGCCTATTTGTAAGCTGTGGGTGGCTGTACACTTGAGGCGGGCCACATCCCACTGCTGTCAAGAGGTCCAGGGCCTGGTCAGCCATGAGGCATTGCTAACCCCTCTCCTCCTAGTCTGTCCCATCCTCAAGGTGTTGACCTGCGAGAGGAGAAGCAGGGCCAATAGAGACAAACTCTTGCTTCCTGATCTTTGCAGGAACGCACTGAAAGATGAACAGTCTGCTGTAGAAGCTTCTCGGATGAGACAGCAATCTTTAGGTACACCCCTCATTGCACAGAGAGAGGGGTGCCCTGCTCTGTTGTGCGTGTGCCCCTCTTGTACACTGCCATTTAAGTAAATCACTATCACCCTCTGGACCCAGCACTGAGTTGATTAAAAGGGATGTGATGTCTGTGAAATGAGACTTCACTGCCTCAGTGAAAAAGCCTCAGAGCCAGCCTCTCACAACTCCAGGAATATGGGGTACCTGCAAGTTAAGGACCCTATGCTGATGCTTCAAGGTCACATCTCACGCCACTGAATTGTGAGGTTTTGTGCTGTTCCTTACCTGTGTGTGGCAGGTTGGGGCAAAAGGGCAGAGGTGAAGAAGCTGGGCTTCTCAGAATTGGAGTTTCCAACCCTTGGTTCAAGTCGTTAATAGAATAGCAGTTAAAAGCCCCTGCCGTATGTATGCAGGGAAGAAAAGCAGCACGGGGAATTTAGGATGGAATATCGCAGTTTTAATTGGGGGGGGGGTATAGAAATTTGTGCCCCCTTCACAAAATCAAAATATACTACCATGCAGCAGCAGATGCCAAGTGAGTCTTGCACACTTGCCCAGCAGAAGCCCATATTGGCCTCTGGGGATGGTTTAGTGGCAAGTTAATTTTCAGCCCTGCCTAGCAACAGCAGTTGTCCAGCCCATTGGTCAGACAGTAAGGTTTAGGGGGTCTTTAATTGTGACTTTTTATATAGCTCTTCCCCACCCCCTAATCCTTCCAGGGTGTCTGTATAAGAACAGAAAGCAAAACCTTTTATGGCAGCACATGAAGCCTCTTAATATTTGCCCGAGAGGCTTGGGAACAGCTTGTTCTGTCTTCCTCCAGTCTCTTGGGGAAAATACGTAATTATACTATAAACAAAACACAGTGCATATCCTAAACCCTGGAGACCTGCCATTGGGCTCTTGGGTGAAGATGCGATTAGAGAGTTAGGCTTTGTCTTTCAGAAGTGTTTATTGAGGAGGATGGGAAAGGATGTTGTCGTACCTAAAGATCCAGACTCCATTGACCTTTTGTCCAGCTGCTTGGGCTTGTGTGTTCTCTTTGCCCAGCCCTCTCAAGCTCTGCAAGCAGAATTAAGTTATGCAGATTACCTTCTACAATTTTGCATAATTCTGCTTCTCCAGTTAGGTTTGGCACTTGTTATGCGTGTTTTTGGCAAAAGAACTTAAAATATCTCTTCGTTGTTTTTTCTCCCCAGCCAGAAGGCTTCAGACTTTGGTGAGATATGCTGACAGTTGCCCAGAATATGCATCTCTCTTCCTCCTGAATATTGTGCTTCCAAACATTACTACTGAATAATTGAAAAAATAATAATACAGTACAATACACTTTGCATGTATCAGTGCTATGCTATAGTTACAGAAGCACTGCACAAGACTTGGAACATTTGCTCCAACAAGGAGAAGACTGCTAGCACAGAGACTTTATAGGATTAAGGGAAGTGGGGCACCACATCTACAAAAGCCATTCAAAATAGCAGTGCTAAAACCCACCTGTAGGGAGTTTTGCCACCACAGCACAGCCTCTTTTGGGTCTTCCTCTTTCAGGGCAAGCTCATTTCAGTACCTCTCTGTACTCTTTTTTCTTTTAAGTATGCTTTGGAACGCTTGAAGGTGATGTGCGAGGATGCTCTGTGCAGCAACCTGTCCGTAGAAAATGCAGCGGAGATCCTCATCTTGGCTGATCTACACAGCGCTGACCAGTTAAAAACTCAGGCGGTTGACTTCATCAACTAGTAAGCAGGTTTTATCCTTTCTCCCCTCAGAATGTGGGGAAATTGACAAGTAAGAACCCTAGAGAACAAAGCCCCATTGCACCTCTTTGTGTTCAAGCACTCTCATAACCAGCTAAAATTGGTGCACCCAAAAAAATTATCCCACTCCCTCTGTTTTGGTTTCTCTCACTGGTGCATCTGCAGCTTCTTTTTTATCAAACATAATTTCTTCCCTTTTTGCCCTTGGGCTGGAGAATCAAGTAGTGGCTGTTGCATGCTCCTCCTGTGAGGAGTGTGGAAGGCACTTTACTGAAAGAGCACTCTGCCCCACTGTTTTCTGCCAAGGGGGACAGTGGTAGCTCCATTCATATTCTTTCTCTCTTAAGCATCCCAAAAGAAACAAACAAGGAGCCTGGAAAGCAAATCCTGTAAGAGAAGAGAAGACAGGGGTGTTCTGCAGTGGACAACCAGTGCAAAATACCCTCTCTCTTTCTCTTTCTTGGGTGAATTGGATGTTTCTTTTAGAACTGCTTGAGTTCTTAAAGATGTCACACCCATTGCGTCTGAATGGTGAGTTGCTAAATGCAAAACCAGCACCTCTGACTTGGGGTCAAGTGGGGGGCGGGTGATAGCCCCTGAAGCAGCCTCGATTCTTTCAGGCTAGGGGTCAGCAAACTTTTTCGGAAGGGGGCCAGTCCATTATCCCTCAGACCTTGTGGGGGGCCGGACTATATTTTTTTTTTGGGGGGGGGGGAAATGAACGGATTCCTATGCCCCACAAATAACCCAGAGGTGCATTTTAAATAAAAGCACACATTCTGCTCATGATAAAAAACACCAGGCAGGCCCCACAAATAACCCAGAGATGCATTTTAAATAAAAGGACACATTCTACTCATGTAAAAACACGCTGATTCCTGGACCGTCTGCGGGCCGGATTTAGAAGGCAATTGGGCCGGATCCGGGCCCCAGGCCTTAGTTTGCCTACCCATGTTTCAGGCCAAGGTAGTGTCATCTTGCTTACATTGCACCACAGAGTTTCTACAGCAGATGATAAGGCATTTGTACAAGACATAAAAGCAGCTGCTGAAACCCTAAAGTAGAAGTATTGATACGATTGATAGCTTGAGAACTTCCCCTTCCCTTCTCTGTGTTTTGCCTTTCACTGTCAACTTTTGTGTGCGTGTATTCCCCCCCCCCCCCAAAACTGGTAACCTTGGCTCCTTTGTTGTTTGTTTCCAGCCACGCTTCCGACGTCATGGAGACTTCAGGATGGAAGTCGATGGTCGTGTCTCACCCCCATCTGGTGGCCGAGGCGTATCGCTCGTTGGCCTCTGCGCAGTGCCCTTTTCTGGGACCCCCACGCAAGCGGCTGAAGCAATCCTAAGGCCGGACCTCATCGCACAATCCTGTGTGTGTATGTGTGGCTTTTTAAACAAAGAAAAAACATGGAAGTAGCAACAGAAGCAAGTTGCTTTTCCAAACCTTGACCACCAGGTAGACGATGCAACCTGTGGAGCTTTTAACTCTGTTGTGGGGGTGGGTGGGTGGGGGAAGAGACTGCTTTGAGGCGTGCAGACTTTTAAAACGAAACAAAAAATCAGCAGCAAATAAACTTTGGGGCGAATGGGGAGGGGTGGACTTTGGGTTAAAGGGGACTGTTCAACCTAATATATCCCTGTTGCTGCAATGTCTGTGTGTTTCCCTTTTGACTTGGCCAAGTCAAGAACTTAAGGAGTTGGCCGGGTGCTGGCCTGAGACAACAGATCCCAACAGTGCTAAATGGAATTTACGGCGAGAGGAAAAGGGACGACGTTATGGCCTCCGCATCCGACAGCACAGAACAAGAAGTCGGGCATGATCAGAGCGAGGAGGACGCTCTCTTTTGTTCCGGAAATGACAACGGGGTATGCGGGGGTGGGGTGGGGAATGATTCTGTCTTGATGAGATGAAGCCCACTCACGGGAGCATCCATGGGATTTGTATCGGGACTTTTGGGAGAGGGAGAGACTCCCGGCCACCGTGAAATCCCTCCATCCGCCTTCCAGCCATGAGGCGACGACGGTCTCTCTCGGTAGCACTTGTGTACATGGACGGCAAAAGCGAGCCCCTCTCACAAACTGGCAACTTTTAAAAAGTGATGAGGGGGCTGGTGTGAGGATACGCTCCCTGGACGGCTTGGATAGGATGGAGACAGCCATGACCGGCTTTCAGGAACTGTTGGTGATGCTCTGGACTTGGAATTGGCTGTCCAAGAACGATGGTTACCTGTTTAGATATTGTGGGAATTTTTGTTCTTTTGGTATCTCTCTTCCCCTGTTTTAGTTTACTTCCTCTGAACTCCTGTGATTTCTTCACATCCTTTTCTGTTTCGTTTTGTTTTTTAAAGAAATTTTATCGTTCATGAACACTGTGTCAAAGGTTTCTTGTCCTGCGTTGCAAAAATGATTCTTATCGAGTGTTTGTACCCAATCCGCTGCTTTGTAGAAGATTCTGGTCCTTCTCCGTTCTAAGCCAGTTTCCTTTTACAGGCAAGAAGTTCCAAAATAACTGGTAAAGCTTTTCTTTTTTTCACCCCCTTTCCTTTTCTTTTTGAAAATATAATTACTCTTTTGTACTGTGTGTTGTTCTGTCTTGTCTTTATGGCTTTCTTTCACTTTTTTTATATAAAAAAAGAGAAAGACCTTTCCCCTCAAATTCATATTTGGTTTATGTGTCTGCTTTATTTACGCTGATGTTATTTGCAGTCCAGGAACTGGGGCAGCTGCCACCAAGATACTTTGGTTTCCTATTTCAGTCAGAGCTAGTTCTGGGAGGCAACCTTTCCCACCAACACTCCTGGACTTAGCAGAGGAGGTCAATGCTCCTGATTGGCTTGTCCCTCTTCAGTTTTGCATAAAGTGATTGGACCAAGCAGAGGTGTACCTAGGCTCCCTTGCATCCTTGGCAAGGAGATGTATTGGTCCTCTGAAGCCATGGGCAAGAATCTCAAAAGTTTACTTTTAGTTGCCTTTTGCGCTGTGCCAATGACTTCCTCCATGGCCACCGGGGTCGGGTCTGCTCTGTTCCACCTCCTCTCCTCCATCAGTTGGTCCGTCTGTTTCCTTCCTTCCTGCTTTCCTTCCTTTTTCCTCGGAAAAGCAGCCTGGGGAGCACATGGATGGCCAGAGTGGAGACGAGATTTTTGCGTCCCCCTCCCTGGGCCTGCACCATTGGCAGGGGCCAACCCAGCCAACCCTTCAGTACGCCCCCTGGGACCAAGAATCAGGGGTCCAGCCTCTTCCAATCCCCTCACTTTGCCTAAAGCAGCAAGCTTTAGGGTGGTAGGTGTGCTCACAACCATCTTCAGCTCCAAGCTTGAGGAGAAGTTCCCGGAAACAGCAGCACAGTATGACCAATATCTCAATATGAATTATTTGGATAACAGCTGCATTCATCTCAATTTGCCATTTGAATAAGTGGAAGAACATAAGTTTGGGCGGGATGGAAAAGATGATGATGAATGAACTTGGTGGGTGGGTCATCCCCCACCCCAAAGTTTTATGTTGCAGGGAATCCCGATAGCTGCAGAGCATTCTCGTCTTCTCCATTCTTTCACCACCAGCGGCAATTTTTAGTTTTTCTTCTCTCACTGATAGTCAGCGTTCGACAGCTACCACAAATGTTTGTTCCTCATAGGGCTGTTTCATGTTTTGAAGATGGGTTGTGCTTTCCTGAACCTTGGAGTTTGAATACATTTTGGCTCTGATTTTAGTAGCAATCACTTGTGGTGGAGATCACTCTCTATGGAAGATTCCCCTGTAAATAGGTCCCCATGTTCTCAGTTAAGGTGAGTTGAGAGGAGAACGTAAGAGTTAAGTTCTGAAGCTGTTCTCTTAGTGTTCAGGCTGTACAGCGTGCCTGCTGTCAAATCCAATAAGGTCTTTCTGGGGTTATACTATTTTAGGGGCCTCCACTGTGACTCTAGAGCAGAATATCAGGGTCACGTTTAGAGTGTTTCACACCCTAGTTTCTGTATTCGGGCCCCTTGTGAATAAGTTTTCTGCTCCCACTTTCTATAGATGGGGAGCAGAGGCCAGAGACTTGCTTTTTGAAATGTATATTTGGTGTCTTGCCGTTTCCCTGAGGAATTTTGCTGTCAGACAGCGGCGAGTAATATTATACATATAATATTATGCCAGGTTTGGTACAAATTCAAAGGAAGTCTATGGCAACAGTTTCACAGTCTTAACAAAACAAGGCACAGTGGAGGGGGGGGGAGGAATAAGTTGAAACAGGAAATATAAAAGTGTCATGAACATAAACGAGATTTCTTGCTGATTTCCAGACATACTGGTTGCTTCTAGGAGGGAAAAAGGTTTTGAGAAAGTTCTTGGGGAAAGGAGAGTATGCCACCAGGACACGAGATGAGGAGAGAGGAAAATCCCAAACGATAAAAAGAAGCAAGATGGAAAAGGGAGGCAAATGAGCAAGAGAAGTAGAAATTAACAAGTAGAACAGTTATCAGAAGAACAGAGAGACCAAGCTGGAGAATTTAAAAAAGATTAGAGGAGAAAAGGAGAGGAGGAGAAGGAATAGGTAATTAGATGTAAGAAGCCGCAACTTGTTTTGGGTGTGGGCGGAACAGCTGGCAGCCGATGCAAAGAACTGTAAATTGGGAGTAAGGTTATCATAACTGAGTGGGACAGTATAATTGGGAACGATTTGGGCTGCTGCCTCTGTTCTCTGTCTCAGCCTCTTCCCTTCACCATCTCCAGTACACAGATAATACTGACTCACCCTGCAGGGTTGGTGGTAAGGGTTACTGAGCTAATAATGTAATACAGTGGTACCTCGGGTTAAGTACTTAATTCGTTCCGGAGGTCTGTTCTTAACCTGAAACTGTTCTTAACGTGAAGCACCACTTTAGCTAATGGGGCCTCCTGCTGCCGCCGTGCTGCCGGAACATGATTTCTGTTCTCATCCTGAAGCAAAGTTCTTAACCCGAGGTACTATTTCTGGGCTAGCGGAGTCCGTAACCTGAAGCGTATGCAACCCGAGGTACCACTGTATTATTATTATTATTGTTTGTATACCACACTTCACCCGTAGATCTCAGGGCAGTTCACAGCATAAAGGGCCAAATGCAGCCCCAGAGGACTCTTGCCAGGCCATAACTCCCTCCTGAGCCACACCCCTCACTAGTCCTGCTTTGCCTCTCCTTGAATGTTTTCCCCGGCTGGCCTGCATCCTTGAGCTTTGCTGATGCCTTTTTGTACGTGGAACATTTTGCACAGTTGAAAAGCACAGTAAAAAAACACGCTACCAACATGATGTTGTGCTATGCTGCCTTGAAAGAGAAGTTAAAAGAGAGTTGCATGCGAGGACTTTTAAGATGAAGCAATGACGATGGCCCTGAAACAGCCCTGACAGTTCACAACCAGGTACTCTACAGCCAGGGTAACTTTTTAATCCAGGCTGCATTTGCCATTGGAAATACAGCACACTCTAGCTTTTCTCCAAGAAGACGTTGTTACAGTGGTACCTCAGGTTACATACGCTTCAGGTTACAGACTCCACTAACCCAGAAATAGTGCTTCAGGTTAAGAACTTTGCTTCAGGATAAGAACAGAAATCGTGCTCCAGCGGCGCAGCAGCAGGAGGCCCCATTAGCTAAAGTGGTGCTTCAGGTTAAGAACAGTTTCAGGTTAAGTACAGACCTCCGGAACGAATTAAGTACTTAACCCGAGGTACCACTGTATTAGAATTGTAGCCTGACTTTCCTCCAGGGATATCAAGGTGATGTTCGGGACTTTGAACCTGGGTCTTGCCAGTCGTAGTCTTGGCACTCGAACCCGTACCCTATGCTGACTCCAGCAGCCTGTTCCCCTGCTTGGAAAAAGAGTATTAGGCAGATATATGGCAGGTAGGTCTATGAATAGCTTTTAGGTGTCAGTCACAAAAAAATAGAAACCTCATGGCCTCCGCTCACCAAATTCTGGAGTAACCATTGCTCCATGTCTTCTAAGATGTATCAGGGAACCATTGGTGGTCCACGTGCAACTGAACTACAACTCCCATCAACCCCAGCGAGCAAGGCCAGTGTTGAGGGATGATGGGAGTTGTAGTTCAGCAGCACCCGGAAGGCCACAAGTTTCCCACACTGGTTCCAGAGGCAGAGTGAAACTTCACTTTGACCCAACACAGTCATTTCTTAGCAGTGGTTTTTAAGTCAGGCAAAAAAACATGGCGGTGTGTCCTTTTGAAAACTGGTTCTTCTCGCTTCACACACACACCCCCGCCTCTTCTTAATGCATCACTGGTGTGAGTGCGAGACACCTAGATACAGTCTGAAACAGCGTTTTGAGTTTTCGGATAGCAGGAAGGTTTTCTCGTGTCGGATCGTGTAGCATCTCTGTCTCTAGGTATGAGCAAGAAAGCTGGCTGATTTTTTCCAAGGGAAGGAGCTGTGTTGTTTACTGAAAGGTTCGCTGCTACATGACAAAGACTTCATCCCCATTGGGTTTGCGGGAGCAGCTATAACTGCTCAGGGAGTCTCTCGCCTCGGCTTCCAGCTGCAGGATGCAAGACACACTTGCAACAAGTTAAACGGGCCTTGACATCACCAGCCTTGCCTTTTCTTCAGGGAGGTGCTTGACTGGAAAGCGAGGCTGGTTTTGGCAATCTCCTCCCCCCGGGGAGCCAGAGACACACAGGCAGAAAAGGTAATCTGTTCAGGGACTTGTGTGGCCTTTTTCCTCCCCTCCGAGGGAAGAAGAGACCCAGAATGGATGTCCTCTGCACCTTTGTGAGATTTCCCCCAAGCAAGTGGATTGATTGCATTTAGATTTATAGCCTGCTTTGTTTCTTTAAAAAGTCGGGAAAGCGAGAACAAAAACCAGCGGCGCAGATGGGGAGCTTACGAATGGGAATGGGGGCACAGTTTTAAAGTTGCACACCCAGTGTGTAGATGCACACACGGAAAAACCATGCATACAGGAGCTTTCCCCTTCAGTGGCAGGAAGTGATCTAGCATCTACATGAGGTCGAGAATGGGTTCTGGATATTACACCTCTGGGAAGCACCACCTCCTGGTTGACAGGTGTTGTAAACAAAAATTGCCCTTTTCCCTTATGGGGTATCCAAGAGCCCATATAGACTCCTTACATAGGTTCCCTATTGGTAGGAGAGAATAACAGAGGCCAACCAGAGAATATTGAGAAGCAAAAGCAGCTAGTAAGCTTGATCTTTATTGATCTGTTGCAACAGGGTGCTCCCCTCACCCGCAGGAGAGGAAGAGGACCCAGAAAAATGGCGTGCAAGGCCTTATAAAGACTTTTGGAATTCCCATCCTATAGATCAAGACCACCCCCAGAAACATCATACATACATCACAGAAGGGGTGTAACCTAAGACCACCCCTCAGATACATCACACCTACATCACAGAAAAGGCGGTCTAAAACAGAACATTTGAATATTGTTTTTCTCCTGTTGTTGTTTATCTCCTGTCTGGCAGGTTACTTGATTGGATTGCCTGGGGAGCCTGGCCATTCTTTTGTAGTGATAAATACTTACCGTATTTTTCGCTCTATAACATGCACCCGACCATAACACACACATAGTTTTTGGAGGAGGAAAATCCGTAGGCATTTCCTCCATAACACGCACAGACATTTCCCCTTACTTTCTAGGAGGAAAAAAGTGAGTGTTATGGTGCAAAAAATACAGTAGTTCCTGGGCCAGGTCACAGGCTCACACCCTATTCATATCTTAAGACAGGATTTGTGAGGAAAGAGACAATGGAAAGGTTTTCTACTTTGACCTTGCAGAGAAAACATTTGGTCAGTTTGGGAATCAAAATGGTTCCAGGTTGGCCTTCCTGTGCTGATCTATGTATGTGCTTGGTTGGTACACTTATGAACATTACCATATATCTAAGACCATAAAATTCCTATCACACAAGCAAAGGATCAAGGGAGATGGGCACCAATGGGACGGCCTTTTCTCTCTCTCTCTCTCTCTCTCTCTCTCTCTCTCTCTCTCACACACACACACACACACACACACACCTACCTCAGACCAGTTATTTCTGGTACGCAAGCAGGTTTCTGGCTTTGCACACATCCACTTCACTGCAGCACCATTTGAGCGTTACGTAAGCAGCTGTTTCTTTTGTGGGAAAGAAGGCTCAGTCGGTAGAGCATGAGACCCTTAATCTCAGGATTGTGGCTTCGAGCCCCACATTGGGCAAAAGATGCCTGTGTTGCAGGTGGTTGGACTAGGATCAACGTACCTACAGGACCGCCTCTCCTGGTATGCCCCGAGGAGGACCTTAAGGTCCACAAATAACAACACGTTGGTGGTCCCGAGCCTCAAGGAGGTTAGATTGGTTTCAACTAGGGCCAGGGCCTTTTCAGCACTGGCCCCGACGTGGTGGAACGCTCTGTCACAAGAGACTAGGGCCCTGCGGGACTTGACATCTTTCCGCAGGGCCTGCAAGACAGAGCTGTTCTGCCTGGCCTTTGGTTTGGACTCGGTCTGACCCTTATGTTTCCCTCCCCTTATGGTATTGATTTATCAGCTATTTTAAAATGAGGCTGCATTTTAACCTGTATTTTAAATTGGTTTTTATTTTCTCCCTCTCTTTTCCCCCTACAGTGGTACCTCGGGTTAAGTACTTAATTCGTTCCGGAGGTCCGTTTTTAACCTGAAACTGTTCTTAACCTGAAGCACCACTTTAGCTAATGGGGGCCTCCTGCTGCTGCCGCGCTGCTGGAGCCTGATTTCTGTTCTTATCCTGAAGCAAAGTTCTTAACCTGAAGCACTATTTCTGGGTTAGTGGGGTGTGTAACCTGAAGCGTATGTAACCCGAGGTACCACTGTATTATGTTTTTACTGTGATTTTATTTTATTGGTGTTAGCTGCCCTGAGCCCGGCTCTGGCTGGGGAGGGCGGGGTATAAATAAAATTTCCCCTCAGTGTATGGGAACTGCTAAATTCACAGCTGTTCATGAACCATAGAAGAGGCAATATAAGTTTAATTACTGGGCGGCTATGGTCAAGAGAAAAAGCCTCCATTTTGCCAAAGCAGTTTCTCGCTACACTCCGTCCCCAATATACCCCACATTTCCACAGACTTTGGGGCTGCTTACTCAAGTCTGAGCCTGGCTTTTGTACAGGTGGAACTGACTGAAATTTGTATCTGGGCAGCTATGCTACTATACCCTTCGTACAGCCAGTAAAATAATTGAAACCATGCTGCTTTTCGGTATACAGTGCTACCTCAGGTTACAGATGCTTCAGGTTACAGATGCTTCAGGTTACAGACTCCGCTAACCCAGAAATAGTACCTCGGGTTAAGACCTTTGCTTCAGGATGAGAACAGAAATTGTGCGACGACAGTGGGAGGCCCCATTAGCTAAAGTGGTACCTCAGGTTAAGAACAGTTTCAGGTTAAAAACAGACCTCCAGAACAAATTCTTAACCCGAGGTACCACTGTACACAATACACTTTTAAGACTTGGCTTTGTTTACAACCCTGTGAAGCCGAAAGGATAATTGGGATTTGAACCTATGTTTACCACATCCAACCCTTTCACCTGATGACCTCAAATGTTTTGCTGTCTCTGGGCTTCTTACAGAAGCTCTTTCCTCTCGGATGCTTGAAGGTACAAGCTTAAAAAGCTCTCTTTGTGTTGTTTGAAGGGTCAGGTGTTAACTGGATACATGAAAGCCTGATAGGGCTCCAGAATCTTTTTGTGTGGCGCTTCCCTTCACCAGTGCTGGGTGAAGATGCACTTTTGTGGCGTCCGAAGGGAGAAAACAAGATACAGGCTGTTCCAGGTGCGCAGGGCCTTGCCAGTTCATGTGGCTGATGCTCATAGAGTCATAGAACTGTAGAGTTGGAAGAGACCCTGAGGATCATCTAGTCTAATCCCCTACAAGGCAGGAATATGCAGCTGTCTGTTATGGGAATCGAACCTTGGTATTATGAGCACCACGCTCTAACCAGCTGAGCTACCCAGGCTCCTGTTCAAGCTCACCTGTGAATACTTAGCCACATATATTTCCTGCCTGTTTCCCTGCAAGTATGAGGCAGTTGATCTCACAGGCGTGGGTTCGAACCCCGTGTCGGGCAAAAGATTCCTGCATTGCAGGGGGTTGGACTAGATGACCCCTGTGGTCCCTTTGGGCTCTATGATTTTCAGAATGCAGCGAGGCCTGTCAAAGGAACCCAGCCGGAGGAAAGGTGTCAAGTGTTCGTTATTGCAAGGCATTGCCCCTGCATAGCGCATAACCTGTGTCCCTTTTAAATGTCTGCCAAGTTTTTCGGCCTGTCTCGAAGCCTTCAGGTGCCTAGCCCCTGTCTAAACAAACCAGACACTGGAAGCACTCCCTGCTCATCATCCATGTCCACAAAACATCTCTCATTGCTTCTGCCCCATATCTTGGGCTTTTTCAGACTTCTGGTGGACAATAGGTCCAAGGTTGGCGAACCGGCACTGGAAAAGTCACTCTGGACACCCTCACGTCTTAGAGAGTGCTGATGTCCTTGAGAAACTACAGTGGTACCTCAGGTTACAGACACTTCAGGTTACAGACTCTGCTAACCCAGAAATAATACCTCAGGTTAAGAACTTTGCTTCAGGATGAGAACAGAAATTGCGCCGTGGCGGCAGCGGGAGGCCCCATTAGCTAAAGTGGTACCTCAGGTTAGGAACAGTTTCAGGTTAAGAACGGACCTCCAGAACGAATTAAGTTCTTAACCTGAGGTACCACTGTATACGGATTGAGATGGAACATGAGGAAGAAGGCAGCTTCTGAATTGTACCCATGCTACTGTAAAGGTAAAGGTAAAGGGACCCCTGACAGTGAAGTACAGTCGCGAATAACCCTGGGGTTGTGGTGCTCATCTCGCTTTACAGGCTGAGGGAACCTGCATTTGTCAGCTCTGCAGACAGTTTTTCCGGGTCTTGGCCAGCATGACTAAGTCGCTTCTGGTGCAGCGGAACACTGACACCAGAGCAGCGCACGGAAACGCCATTTACCTTCCCATCACAGTGGTACCTATTTATCTACTTGCACTGATGTGCTTTCAAAGTGCTAGGTTGGCAGGAGCTGGGACTGAGCAACGGGAGCTCACCCTGTTGCGGGGATACGAACCGCCAACCATCGGCAAGCCCAAGGCTCAGAGTGGCACTGTGGTGTAAACCACTGAGCCTCTTGGGCTTGCCGATCGGAAGGTCGGCAATTCAAATTCCCATGATGGGGTGAACTCCCATTGCTCTGTCCCAGCTCCTGCCAACCCAGCACTTCGAAAGCACGCCAGTGCAAGTAGATAAATAGGTACCGCTTTATAGCGGGAAGGTAAACGGTGCTTCTGTGCGCTCTGGTTTCCATCAGGGTGTTCCGTTGTGTCAGAAGTGGTTTGGTCATGCTAGCCACATGACCTGGAAAGCTGTCTGTGGACAAACGCCGGCTCCCTCAACCTGAAAGCAAGATGAGCGCCGAACCCCATAGTCACCTTTGACTGGACTTAACCATCCATGGGTCCTTTACCTACTTCAAATTATGTCTAAGGTTATAAAAAGCCATTGCAAACATCAGCTCTGATCCAGCAAGAGAGGTCCATGCCTGGGATCAGATCCACATGTACATGTACATCTGCATCATGCTCTTCAGAGGTGGGCAGATGCGCATGGTTTACATCTTTGTCCCATTGTTACGTGGGGACTAGTAGAACTCAAGCAGGTTCACTGCAGTGCTGTTTTTTTAAATGTTTTGAATTTGTTAAAGACCTCAGAGAGGAGCAACCTGTTGTTGGCATCGCTTCTCTGCAAGCTGATGCTTCATCTATCAATTTTGTGTTGTGTGTGGGTTTCTCTTGGCTTTTTTTCCTTTTTTTCCTTTTTAATAAACGGTAATTGATACAGCCGGAGTCATCTGGCGATGGTAGGATCAGAGCTGCTGCATGCTGTTCATAAACCTCCCACTAACATCGCTCCCTGCATCTTTCTAGTCTGTGCTGTGCTGCTGCAGAGAGTTTTGAGCCAGATGAGCAGCTGGGAGAGCCAAACTCCGCAAGGGAAGGGTATATTTATCTAAACAATATTCCAGATAAACATTATTATTTTTTTCTTTCGAAAAGCCATTTTTGCTGATGTGCTCTGCAATCTAAACATGGCTTTCTCTGTTGTAGGATGTTCCCCTAAGGCGTCTTTCTAGCCAACAGCTTCTCTTGTGTATATGGTGCCATCATTTAATCTCTTATGTTCCACCCAGAAATGTAGCTCCAGACAAGACAGTTTTGACAACGAGGATGAAAATGTAAGGTTTTCCACTATAAAACATACACCGTATTTTTCGCTCTATAAGACGCACCTAGTTTTTGGAGGAGGAAAACAAGAAAAAAATATATTCTGAATCTCAGAAGCCAGAACAGCAAGAGGGATCGCTGTGCAGTGAAAGCAGTGATCCCTCTTGCTGTTCTGGCTTCTGGGATAGCTGCGCAGCCTGCATTAACTCCATAAGACGCACACACATTTCCCCTTACTTTTTAGGAGGGAAAAAGTGAGTCTTATAGAGCAAAAAATACAGTACATATATGGAAGAATTTGAAAACAGCATCCCACCTCACCCCCAATTTGTATTTGCAAGATACGACGAATCAAAAACGTAAAATTTCAGGAACTATGGAGCGGAGAGAAAGTTCAAATCGGAACATCGACAGTTCGGGAACAGATCTGAGTACAGGTGAAGTCTGAGTTCCAGTTTGAGCGGCTGGCTTTGGTTGCAATGGCTCCTTTCGTATTTGCTCTATTTAAAAGGAAATATATGGGAGCCCTGTTGGTTGAACAGCAGGGGAGTTTCATATAAATAAGCTAGAATTCTATTGTGAACTTGTGTTATGGGTACTGTAAAATTGGGAAAAGGTTCAGGAAAGAGCAATCCTGTATGACCAAGGGACTGGAATAACTCTGCTTTAAGGAAGGTTGCAACATGTGTGGCTTTTAGTGTAGAAAAAATGTGAGAAAGGGGTGATTTGACACATGTATACAAAACTATGCATGGGTTTTATTTTTAAGAATGGAAACCTTTATTATTATTTTTTTGGGGGAAATACTACAGTATGAAGAATCCGCGAGCAAGTTTTGAACTATGAGCAGCAGAAATAATTAAAGATTGTTGTGTTACGACTGTTAAAAAAAAAAGAGGGAAGACAGGATCCAGTAAATTGGGGGATAAGAGAAACATCACGGGAAATGGGATGGTAAGTTGGCAATATAATTTTTTTAATTAGAAAAAAATGTATTGGAATTTTTTGTTGATTTTTTTTGGGGGGGGAATTTAATAATATTTTAAGAATAAAACTACGCATGGTATGAAGAAAGTTGATAATAGGAAAGGACTCATGGGCAGCCAATTATTTAATTTCTTTCACAAAATGTATACGCTACTTGATTGTCAGAAAAAAGGAAAAAAGCCCCTCAAAGCGGTTTACAATTAAAAAAAAGATTAAACAAAATTATCAGAAAGGAAGATCGACAGCGAAAATTTAAAACGCTCAAAAAGTTAAAATATCAGTAGACTGTAAGAATAGATTAAAACTCACATTGGCCTTCTTTAACATTTGATTGTTGAGAGATGCAGGGCAGACGGAATGAAGCACCTGTTCACACAACTTGGCTTTAAAAGAGTAGCAGACAAAACTCACAGAGGACGAAGCAATGAAATGGCTCTGTTCTAGGTCTGCTGCCAGAGGGAGTGTGCTTCTGAACACCAAGAGGGGAGAGGGCTGTTGTGCCCGGGTCCAGCTTGTGTGCTCCTCCCACAGGTATCTCTGTGAGAACAGGATGGTGGTCTAGATGTGGGAGCGATGCTCATGCTCAACTGTCGCAGCATAAACCTCAATGTCCTATGCAGATTGAAGCCCAGGCTATTGTGTGTTGTGGCATAAGCTTTTGCATGCCAGAAGCCACTTCACCTAAGTAGAAGCGTTGCCTCGTGAGCTCTGGCCCGTAGGCCTCATTCTGCAGTGTGTGTTTTGGGCTTTCGGGTACCACAGGGCTCTTGGGTGTCTGGATGATGAGATAGATAGATAGATAGATAGATAGATAGATAGATAGATAGATGATAGATAGATAGATAGATAGATAGATAGATAGATAGATAGATAGATAGATAGAATTATCCACAGGGCAGGCACCACTACTGAGAAGGCCCTTGCCTGGTTCCCTACAATCTCACTTCTCGCAGGGAGGGAACTGCCTGAAGGCCCTCGGAGCTGGACCTCAGTGTCCGGGCTGAACGATGGGGGTGGAGACACTCCTTCAGGTATACTGGGCCGAGGTCATTTAGGGATGTTTATGCATTGGACTGCCTTTCCCCTTCCATTGGTTAAGAGCCATGCAAGTCCTGTGCCCGTGTTGTGTGGTTTTACTCCACAAAAAAATAGCATTTGATTTCCGGGAGATTATTCTGATTGCCTTTACTGTATTGCTGTGGGAGAAAGCTTGAATGTGAGGCGGGGAGATCATCTAGCACTGGGGTAGTCAACCTTTTTATACCTACCGCCCACTAATGCATCTTTCTTGATGGTAAAATTTCCTTACCGCCCACCAGTGCTCAATGAAAGGAGGATTCAGCTTGTGCCATAGAACCCCCCTACCGCCCACCTAGAATCCTGAAACGCCTACTAGTGGGCGGTAGGGACCAGGTTGATAACCCCTGATCTGGAGCATAGCCACAGAAGAACCTAGAAGGGCATTTCCTCTGGTTTACAGGGTTAGGTGTGGAGTGCTTTGTGTAATATTACTCTCTTCCTGTATCTCCTGTCTCACCATTTCCCATTTCACCTCTTCCTTTTCCTTTCTGTTTTCCTAGTCTTTCATTCCAGGCTGCATGGGGAATCTCCCAGGAAGCAATGATTTGAAAGGGATTTTTTCTACTCCGCAAAGGCTCTTTTCTCCTATCTCCTCCTGACTGTATTGCTCCCCTGTCTGTCATGTAGGCCACTTTTCAAATCCCCAGACACTGCTCAGGCTTGCCTACTTGTCAGCCCCTTTTGCCTCCTCCCCTTCTCCTGTCATTCTGCACCTTTTGCTTAGAATAGCCTTTTATTCATCAAGTACTTCCCTGTTTAGCACTCTGTGCCTTTCCTGAATAGAGGATGCAGAGGGGTGGGTGTAAACCGATGACATTTGCATGGCTGGAGTTAAGAAAGTGGGATGTTTTGAGAAAAGGCACTGGTGCAGGAATATCTTCATGGATATCATAGAAATGTAGAGTTGGGAGGGAACTCAAGGATCACCTAGTCCAACCCCCTGTAGTGCAGGAACATGCAGCTGTCCCATACAAGGATCGAACCTGCAACCTTGGCATTATCAGCACCACGCTCTAATCAGCTGAGCTATCCAGCTTTGTGTGGTGGTACTCACTCTTGCCTCGGGCCTCACCTGCCACTGTCTAAGAGGCATTGTTGAAAATGATTGCCCACTTCTGGTTTAGATTTCGTGTGTGTGTGTAAGAGAGAGAGAGAGAGAACAGGTAAAGGACCCCTGGATGGTTAAGTCCAGTCAAAGGCGACTATGGGGTTGCGGTGCTCATCTTGCTTTCAGGCCGAGGGAGCCAGCGTTTGTCCACAGACAGCTTTCCAGGTCATGTAGCCAGCATGACTAAACCACTTCTGACACAACGGGACATCGTAATGGAAACCAGAGCGGACGGAAATGCCATTTAGCTTCCTGCTGCAGCTGTATCTATTTATCTACTTGCACTGGTGTGCTTTCAAACTGCTAGGTTAGGTTGGCAGGAACTGGGACACAGCAATGGGAGTTCATCACCATCTCACAGATTTGAACCGCCAACCTTCTGATTGGCAAGCCCAAGAGGTGCTGTGGTTTAGACCACAGCGCCACCTGCATCCCTTCAATTGAGAGAGAGAGAATATAAACAAGGGAGCATGTACCCTGCTGGATAAGAAGGAAGGTCAATCCTGTTTCAACCAGTGGCCAACCAGAAAGTGCCCAACTGGAGCATAATAATAATAATAATCTATTATTTATACCCCGCCCATCTGGCTGGGTTTCCCCAGCCACTCTGGGCGGCTTCCAACTGAAGGCAACGAGCCTTAGAATAGAATCATAGAATCATAGAGTTGGAAGAGACCACAAGGGCCATCGAGTCCAACCCCCTGTTTGTTACGTTTGTATTTTGTCTTCCCCCAAAGTCACTGAAGACAGTGTACATGGCTGGCTTACACTTCTCTCACTACCTTCATTTTCGCCTACCTCGTAGCAAACGTCACAACTTCTCCGGTGTTGGCGGTTAGGCATTGGCAGGGGGAATTGTTACGCAAATGAGAGGGGGGGAAGGAAGCGTCATCACCTTCCCCCAAATAAAGGGGTAGTCCGGTAGAGGACTCCGGGGGGCGTTGCCTTGTCCGAAACCTACGGAGGTAAGGGCCGCCGGCACGCCCCCGAGCGGTGACACCTGTGGGATCCTAGTTGGCGTACTTCAACAGGACCCCCCCCCCCCGGTTTGTGGACAACCCTCCCGGTCACCATGCCGGGTAGTCGATAGGAGCCAATGCCTAAAGCCAATACCTTTCAATTCTGTAATCAATAAAGTTGTGGCCTTTTTATGCCCATTAACCTAAAATATTGTGTCCCGTGTCTTCATTTCACAACCGGGGGGGGGGGGGAGTATTGCCACGCAATCATAGAGTTGGAAGAGACCACAAGGGCCATCGAGTCCAACCCCCTGTTTGTTACGTTTGTATTTTGTCTTCCCCCAAAGTCACTGAAGACAGTGTACATGGCTGGCTTACACTTCTCTCACTACCTTCACAACAACCCTCTGATGCAAGTTAAGCTGAGGTGTGCTGAGTAGCCAAGGGTCTCCCAGTGTCTGAGTGGGGATTTGAACCTGGATGTCTCTGGGCCTGATCCAGCATTCATTAGGCACCCCTCCACACTGGCTCCATGCCCTGTCCCACACCAGCAACCAGTATGAAGAGACATTTAGCCTCCAAAACCGGAAGGTTCCATATAGCCACCATGAAGAATAGCAGACCTTCCAAGTGTCCTTGTTTTCCAGGGATAGCCCCGGAGTTACAGAAGCCATCCTGGTTTCTGATTTGATCCTGGAATGTCCCGCTTTTCCTTAGGATGTCCCTGTTTTCCTCAGAGAAATGCTGGAGGGTATGGTAGAACGTCCCTATTTTCATCGGAGGGTACGGAGTTATGCAACCACCAAGCCAAGGAGCTCCAACCTTTCGAAGACATCTGAAGGCAGCCCTGTATAGGGGAGGCGTTTTTTTTAAAAAAAAGTTTAATGTTTTATCATGCTTTTTATATACAGTCATACCTCGTGTTACGTTTGCTTCAGGTTACGTGTTTTCGGGTTGTGGACCACAGGAAACCCGGAAATTACCGGAACTGGTTACTTCCAGGTTTTGCCACTCACGCATGCGCAGAAGACCAATTCGCGCCTGCGCAGATGCGGCGCTTCAGCTTGCGAACGCTGTGGGTTGCGGATGTGCCTCCGTCACGGATTACATCCACAACCCAAGGTTCCACTGTATGTTGGAAGCCGCCCAAGAGTGGCTAGGGCAACCCCGTCAGATGGGCATAATATAAATAATAAAAGTTGTATTATTATTTTCATCGGAGAAATGCTGGAGGGTACGGAATAGCTCTTGATAGACTTTTCCTCTGCAACTTGGTCTAATCCCCCTCGAAGGCTGCCTGAGCTGGGGCCTATTGCCGCCTCTTGCAACTGTGAATTTCATAACTGAATTACGAACTGTGTAAAGTACTTTTATTTTCTCCACCTTGTCCTGAAGAAATCCTTTGCCAGTCCATGTCTTTGGGGGATCCTGAGTTCTAGTGTTACGTGCTAGAGAAAGAGAGAAGAGAGATGACCAGTTTCTTCTTCTAAACCCATGCAGTCATTTTACTTTTTAAAAATCGTACCTTCGCAAGTGAATTCCTCACTCGGAGGGTTTTGGTTTTCTGTGCTGGTGAAATGAAAAACTCGCCGGTGAATCCATTGTCTCCTCCAGGCAAACAATAAATGCAGACAGCAAACTTCAAGCCCCAGAAGCTTTGCGGAGCGTTTCCAACGATCAGTCTAACGGCGAACCAACCATTATTGGCTAAAGAGATCTTTCACTGCCGGCTCCCTTGGGCTTTAAATTATTATTGGCGGATTCTGCTGAGGTATTTCTCTTGTTTATTGTGAGAGTTTATTTTACTTTCTCCGACCTTCAATTCTTTCTCCCCTTATGAAAGACAACAGCTTGTCCATTTACCAGAAAAAAACATCTAACCAAGCAGAGGGAACGGCTGTGCTTTTGAAAACTCTCTTTAAAGCTTTTGTTCTGCGGTTTAGACAGCCCTCCTTATATGCCTATATGAATCTGCATATGGGAGAAATCTGTTGACTCCTTTTGTTTCCCTTTTCTTTCAGAAGAGCATTTGTAGTCTTTTTGACAAAGACTCTCATGCTAAACTAATTACCTTGGCTTTTTTTATATACAAGAAGAAGAAGAAAGGAACGCATTTTGGATACAGCTTTGCATTATTACACAGCTCAGCTCAGTTGGTTAGAGTGTGGCGCTGATAATACCAAGGTTGCAGGTTCGATCCCCGTGTGGGATAGCTGGATATTCCTGCACTGCAGAGGGCTGGACTAGATGATCCTCAGGATCCCTTCCAACTCTGCAGTTCTATATGTCTTTCCCCACTAAATAATAATAATAATAATAATAATAATAATAATAATAATAATAATAATTTATATCCCGCCCTCCTCAGCCAAAGCCGGGCTCAGGGCGGCTAACAACAATAAAATAATACAACATTCTAAAAACATTTCGTTATAAAAATTAATTAAAATCAAATTAATGGTGACTAGAGGCAAGGTAAAAGGTAAAGGACCCCTGGATGGTTAAGTCCAGTCAAAGGCGACTATGGGGTTGCGGCGCTCATCTTGCTTTAGGCCGAGGGAGCCGGCGTTTGTCTGCATACAGCTTTCTAGGTCACATGGCCAGCATGACTAAACCGCTTCTGGCACAACAGAACAATGTGAGGGAAGTCAGAGTGCATGGAAATGCTGTTTCCCTTCCTGCCGCAGTGTTACCTGTTTATCTACTTGCACTGGTGTGCTTTCGAACTGCTAGGTTGGCAGGAGCTGGGACAGAGCAATGGGAGCTCACCCCATTGCAGGGATTCGAAGCGGTGACCTTCCAATCGGCAAGCCCAAGAGGCTCAGTGGTTTAGACCACAGCGCCATCCATGTGAATTCTGCACCAGAACTGCTAAATTTAATGACAGTTATTGGACCTTCAAGATTACCCCAACCCCAAAGAAGCTTAGAGGAATTTTTCAAATGTAGAGTCCTTACTAGACCCTAAAACAAGGCCTCACCTGAACCTTAAATTTAAAGAATATACTACTTTAATAGGCATGGCTTCTCCCAAAGAATCCTGGGAGCTGTAGTTTGTTCAGGGTCCTGAGAGTTGCTTGGAGACCCCTTATTCTCACAGAGCTATGATTCCCAGAGTGAAGAGGAACAGGTTGTTTAAACCTCTTTGAAACTTGTAGCTGTGTGAAGGGAATGGCAGTCTCTTAACAACTCTCAGTGCCTTTAACAAATTATAGTTCCTAGGATTCTTTGGGAAAACCGTTACTATTAAAGTGGCATAATACTGCTTTAAATCTACTGTGTGTGTGTGCACTCACTCCTCAAATCAAGGATGCACAGATTATTCTGGACTCCACACTGTCTCTCAACTTTATGTCCAGTTTGGCACAAATCTCAATCCACCCCTTCAGTAACCCTGCTCAGAGATTTACAGGCCCTGGTATCTGCTGGCTCTCTCTCACCAGGCACCAAAGTGGTGTGCTGGCTTTGTGCCGTTTTGTGCCACAAACCATGCTTTCTATGCCACCCTCAAACTGAGTACAGTCGTACCTTGGATCCTGAATGCCTTGCAAGTCCAACGTTTTGGCTTCTGAAAGCCGCAAACCTGGAAGTGAGTGTTCCAGTTTGCAAAGGTTCTTTGGAACCCAAACGTCCTCCGCGGGTTCCGATTGGTTGCAGGAGCTCGTGCCTTGGTTTCCGAACGTTTTGGAAGTCGAATGCACTTCTGGGACGGATTCTGTTCGGCTTCCGATGTACAACTGTAATTGGCACTCAAACTGGGAGCCATAGGGACACCCCAAAACCCAACCTCGTCTGATTGACTCCAAACCAGTGCCAAAGAGGCATCAGGCTCCCAGAGCCATCTCAAAAAAAGGGCATACGGCAATGAATGGAGAGCAGTGTTCAAAGTGTCAGACTGTGACTGAAGAAACCCAGTTTTTGAGTTCTGACACCCCTCGGGTGAGCACCATTGCTATTATAAGAGAAAATGGGAAGTGTTCATGGTGAAAAACAGCACTGGTGGGCTGGGCAGACCAAATGATCTGACAATGTATAAGACAGCTTTCTATGTTCCTGATGGTTTTGACACAACATTGAAAGAGGAGGGAGGTGCGTCTAAACGCCAGGAAAAATATGGCAGAAACAAAGAGGAAGGAAGAACTCTTATTAAATTTGTATCCTGCCCTTCACCCATAGCTCTCAGCACAGTTCACAACACCAAAATACCATATAAAAACACAAAGTGCATGATAGAATCACGAACAAAAGAAATAAAAACCCATAAACCGATTGGATAGGAAGTTTGAGGACTTCATGCAGAGCCACAGGTTGTGTGCTATGGCATGGCATTAATGTTATTTATTCATTAAATTTTAAATTTGTTGGTCATTCTGCCTTGCTCAGGGCAACCCAAAGCAACCGAAGGCCAAACAAATAGACAAAAATGTGCCAACCAGGCTCACCAACCTTCAGCCTAACATCTCGGAAGTTTATTGTGGCGATTAAAGCTGAAGGGAACCTTGAGCTACGCTGCCTTGAGCTCTATCCGAATGGCAGGATGTAAATGTGTTTTCAAAAACAGAATTCCTCTAATCAGTAATATGAAATTGCGGTGGGGAGGTTGTGAGGAGCAGGACGGTTTGCAAGCAGGTTTGAGGCCTCAGAGCCCTGGTGTGCCATAATCATGTCATTGCTTCGCTCTGGGGTCTATATAAGGATTTCTGGCCAGTATTGCTGAGGAACGCAATCCAGGCTTCAAATTATTTCTTCCAGACCTCCAGCTGACTTCTGGGAAATTAACCCAGTTACTTCAGATTTGTTTCCAGAGCGGATTACGGCGAAGCCTGCCTATCCCCAGTTTATATGTTGTGCCTCCTTTCTCCCCAATCCCCAAAGATTGGTTGGCCCATTAACAGGATCTGACCCGAGCCCCATGCACAGCCCCCGGTAGAATTGCTATGGGCTGCTTCCGCTTTGCCAGGAAACTAATTTGGCTGCAGGTAGAGCAGGCGGCAAATCTCTTATCAGTCCTTTTGATTTTAGCTTGTCTGTTGTGCTGGTTCATTAGAAAGCTGAACTTGAATGTACTTCGCTCCTGCGCAAGTCAGGTGTGAGATGTTAAACACAGGTGTCCTTGTACGAATAGGTTTTCAGTTTCTCGGGTTTGCCAGGGTTGGAAATGGCAGGAGCCCCTATTGCGGCTGTTTGGGGGGAGGTGTGGGGCACAGATGAGGCTACTGCCTGCTTCCTATCTGGGCTGCCAAATGTATGCAAACTGATCTGTTTAGCTTCTGGTAAGTCCAGATTCTCTGAATAATCTGACTGTTTACAAAAAGGCAGCAGAGCTGATGTCAGCTTGGCAGAGAGAATTTGGAAGCATGGATACTGAGAATTTGGAAACACGGATGTGGAGAATTTGGAAACACAGATATCGAGAATTTGGAAACGCGGATATCAAAGTGTTTCATTAATCTTTGTGTATATATATATCTGTAAGGCATAGAGAGATGTAGTGGAAAGAAAGAAAGAAAGAAAGAAAGAAAGAAAGAAAGAAAGAAAGAAAGAAAGAAAGAAAGAAAGAAAGCTCAGCTGTTTCAGAGGCTATTTTTTTCCTGCCCTTTGTCTCTCCCAGGGCAGCTGATAATAATTAATTTTTGCTATAGCTCATGCAGGGGTCTAAACTGCCTCAAAGTCTTGTCTTTCTAATTGCAGATCTGAGATGCGTTTGCAGTGAGACAGTCTTGGTTTGTGGTTTTCCACGGGCAAGCGAAATGTGCTCCACCTATCCCCAGAGCTACTCTTTACTCTTTCTTCCTAGGTTTCTGAGTAGATTTATTCATTTGATTGAATGGTTTGTATACCGCCCTTCATCATACAGACTCAGGGTGGTTCACAGTATAAAATACAGGATAAAAACATGCAAACAATTAAAAACAAAACAGCAAAACAATACCCACCCCCCTTCCCACAGACACATTTAAAAGGCTATAGAATATTAACCAGCCCACGGCCAGGTTGAAGAGGAATGTTTTCACCTGGCGCCTAAAATATATATAATTGATGGCGCCAGGTGAACCTCCCTGGGGAGAGCATTCCGCAAATGGGGAGCCACTGCAGAAAAGGCCCCGTTCTCATGTTGCCACTCTCCAGACCTCCTGCGGTGACCCCTTGCTTGTGAAGCCTGGTGCCTTGCTTCCATATCTTTAGGCGCCGGGCAAAAATATTCCTCTTCTCTGAGGTCTTTGGCTAATTGTGGCCTTTTAACCCACTGAGGTCCAGCGCTGAGGGCCTTCTGGCATTTCCCTCGCTGCGAGAAGCCAAGTTACAGGGAACCAGGCAGAGGGCCTTCTCGGTAGTGGCGCCTGCCCTGTTGAACGCCCTCCCACCAGATTTCAAAGAGAAAAATAACTACCAAACTTTTAGGAGACATCTGAAGGCAGCCCTGTTTAGGGAAGCTTTTAATGTTTAATAGGTTATTATATTTTAGTGTTTTGTTGGAAGCCGCCCAGAGTGTCTGGGGAAATCCAGCCAGATGGGTGGGGTATAAATAAATAAATTATTATTATTATTATTATTATTATTATTATTATTATTATTATTATTATTATTTGGGAGGTTGTTTTTGTTTTTGTTTATTATGGCATGCATTTTTTTGTTTTTATATTGTAAACCACCCTATGAACTTTGAACGAAGGGCACTATAGAAATGATGAAGATGATGATGATGATGATGTAACTGGGCTCACTTGCTTAAGTTCACCTGAACCTATTGGTTCCTCCAACACCCTCCTGCAATGTATATACAGGTTGTCAGCTTAGCAAATAACAGACCATGCACTGGTTTGTTGGATCCCATATGGTGTTTGGAGATGAGGTGGCAGGGTGGCAGCGGATGGCGACTTTTTGCGGCAGATGGGCCGGTACTTCTCCGCTGGATGCGCTCCTCACGCCAGCCTCGAATTGATCCGTTCCCTGAGCGCTTGGTAGCCAGAGAGCGCAGGAGAGTAGCCAAAGTTCTCTTTGCCGAACGGCTGTGAAAGGCATTGCGTGTGTGTGTGTTTTTTTGGAACGCCAGCTATTCATTTGTATGCGGCTTGGTATTTCGTACAGTTGCAATCCCCCGGTGGCGGCACAAAGCCCCGGCCATCTGTTGGGCTGCCGAGTGACTTCTGGAAGAACAACTTGGTGGTCTTTGCTGCCGACAGATATATCTGCATCCCCCTCCCTCCCCAAGAGGATCGCCGCAGCTGCCACCGAGTGTCTCCTTTTGTCGACGCTTTTCGGGGGTGCGCCTTCGCACAAGCACAAGTTGAAATGATTCTTAATAAGCTCTAGCCTGTCGGATTCTGTGGTTTTATGTACAGCTAAAAAAAGCCGTGTTTCTGCAGGACGGAGCTGGCGAGCGAAGCTTTAATTATAGCGAGCTCAAAAGCAAAGCGAGCGGCTCAGCCATCCTACCCCTGCCTTCCTCACAGCCGCCTCTCTCGCTGCCCATCCCTGCATGGAGAGAGACCCCCCCTTTCACAGGGGTTCCTAAGGGGCAGGTGCCTCAACTCTCATCCAGTTATCTGATTGCTAGAAAGGGAAATAATTGTGCCTGCTGAGCCATGCTCCAAACCGCAGCATGACACATGCAACAGAATGGGTTGTGTGCCCCTTCAAACTACAGGGAGGGAGATAACAGTCTCTGAGCCTCACTGCTGTTAACATTGGTATTTCGCCTTTCCTCTCAAAACTCTCGAGGCAGCAATGTGCTGCAATGCTTGAGCCAAGGGAGACAGCCCACCATGGCACCCGAGGAGGCTTCCGGTGTTGCCCTTCGGCAGCTGCCCCAGACTCTGAACTTTCGTAATAATAAAAAAAAGAGTACCATATTTTTCACTCCATAAGATGCACCTGACCATAAGACGCACCTAGTTTTTAGAGGAGGAAAACAAGAAAAAAATATTCTGAACGAAACACTGGATGTATGGTTTTTGTGGCCACAGACATGTGATTTGACGGTGAGTTTGGGGTAGTCCAATGCAAAAATCCTGAGAATCCATGTGGATCCATGCTTTGTAACCTCGTTTTTGTGCCATTGCGGCCCCACGCAACAGTGGGTGTGCGATTTTTTGGGTGCAGGCTGTAGCCATGGACATGCTATGGGATCTGATGGTGAATTTGGGGTGACCCAATGCAAAAACATTTCCCCTTACTTTTTAGGAAGAAAAAAGTGCGTCTTATGGAGTGAAAAATACAGTAGGTCTCTAGTCCTCCTAGAAAGTTGTGGGGCAAGATGTGCAGGTACCTTCTAAGCCAAGCATAGGCAAGCTCAGCCTGCCAGATGTTTTGGGACTACAACTCCCACCATCCTTAGCTAGCAGGACCAGTGGTCAGGGATGATGAGAAATGTAGTCCCCAAACATCTGGAGGGCCGAGTTTGCCTATGCCTGTTCTAAGCGATCTTTGTGAAATGAGAAGGGTGTGCAGGGGAGAAACTAGGCTTTATTTCACCCAGGTCAACAACTCAGTTTGGCACACACACATATTTGTGTACACACACATACACACACACCAGGCTGGGGACCTCAGTGGCACTCCTCTGGAGGTTTCACCCAGGGCAAAAATCCCGGCTGGCTTCCCTGTAGCTACAGCTCGTGTGTAATAACAACAGGAATGTGTTTCACAGGTATCCTTCCCACCACAGGCCACTGTTAAAATTAACAACTGCTTTGCAGCTTATTACTGGCGAGGGCTGTGCTCTTGCTGATAGCCGGTTTTCAGGAAGGTGAGGCGGCGGGGGGGTGGGTGGGGGAGGAGAACTGGACACAGGTGGAGGTCTTATTATCATAGGTAATTAAAGTATACTAATTAAATTAAGACTCCATCTGTCGGAGCTGAGCAAGCCAGCAGAGTCCTTTAATTAAGATACCGTGTTTACCATAATGGAGGCTGGGAGCAGGAGGCTTGACTGCAGAAGGGATAAGCAAAGAACACGCAGCCAATGAGAATGTGCCAAGAACAGATCCCTGGAAGCTGCTGAAATGACTTAACGAAAAAAAGGAACCGATGGGAGGAAGACTTTGCTTACGAAGGCTCCAGGGGAAGAGTCATCCGCCCTGCCTTTTGAAGTTGACTCCATGGTGGGGTGGGTCTGAGTCCCACCCATCCTTGATATTTTACTCCAGGGTGGCACTGACCAGCAGCTTCTGCTAGGAGGACACAACCAAGAGCTGCAGCATTTTTATTTATTTATAGCAGGGACGCAGGTGGCGCTGTGGGTTAAACCACAGAGCCTAGGACTTGCCAATCAGAAGGTCGGCGGTTCGAATCCCCGCGACGGGGTGAGCTCCCGTTGCTCGGTCCCTGTTCCTGCCAACCTAGCAGTTCAAAAGCACGTCAAAGTGCAAGTAGATATATAGGTACCGCTCCGGCGGGAAGGTAAACGGCGTTTCTGTGCGCTGCTCTGGTTCGCCAGAAGCGGCTTAGTCAGGCTGGCCACATGACCCGGAAGCTGTACTCCGGCTCCCTCGGCCAATAAAGCGGGATGAGCGCCGCAACCCCAGAGTCGGTCACGACTGGACCTAATGGTCAGGGGTCCCTTTACCTTTACCTTTACAGTGGTACCTCAGGTTAAGTACTTAATTAATTCCAGAAGTCTGTCCTTAACCTGAAACTGTTCTTAACCTGAAGCACCACTTTAATAGGGCCTCCCGCTGCCACTGCGCCGCCGCTGCATGATTTCTGTTCTCATCCTGAAGCAAAGTTCTTAACCCAAGGTAATGTTTCTGGGTTAGCAGAATCTGTAACCTGAAGCGTGTGTAACCTGAAGCGTATGTAACCCGAGGTACCACCGTATTTCCATTTATAAATTGCTTTTCATAGATATCTCAACGCAATTTCGCAAGGAAAAGTCCACCAATAAAACGATTGCTCAATTTCATTTATAAAGATGGTCGTAGCCATTAAAACAGAAGAAGGTTAAATACCATTTCATATGTAAAAAACCCCACAAAATTTCTTTTATTTTTGGTAATACAGTCATACCTCGGAAGTCGGACGCCTTGCGAGACAAACGTTTTGGCTCCCGAGTGCCGCAAACCCGGAAGTGAGTATGTTCAAGTTTGCGAACGTTCTTTGGAACCTGAACGTCCAGCGCGGCTTCCGATTGGCTGCAGGAGCTTTCTGCAGCTAATCGGAAGCTGTGCCATGGTTCCTGAACGTTTTGGAAGTCAAACGGACTTCCAGAACATATTCCGTTCGACTTCCGAGGTACAACTGTAATATTTTATTATTTTCTCCATATAGAAGCTTACATTTGTTACTCAACAATTGTATTCCAATTCAACAAAACCAGGGACTTCCCACACAACCCAGCATCAATGTTTATAACTCAAATTTCATTTTCCCTCCAGCAGAACTCACCAGAAGACAGTTCTGGTACCTCTTAGGTGGGTGGCATTGTCGTTCTGTTAGGTGTTCATGGTGAGTTCCAGCACCTCTTTTCCTAGAAAAATAGCACTGAATTTCATCCTCTCTAACACGTTTCTTAATATATTCTGCTGTTTCCTTACACTGAGGTCTTTGCTTATGGGAAATAACATTTTTTTATGCAGACTAGAAATGGTTTCTAGTTTTCTTTAAAAGATTCTAAATTGGTATCTTTTATCAGTTCTGTCAATTTTGCCATCTCTGCATATCCCAAGATTTTCATTAACCTTTCTTGGAGGGGGTTCCCTCCTCCCATTTCTGAGCACAGAGAACCCTCGCTGCTGCAGTCACATACACAAATACTGTACATATGTATGTGAAAGAATGGGTGGAGTCATGGGAAGAGATATTTCCGTTTCATCTTTCACCGGTCAAAACATCTAGAATACTGTGTCTGCTCCTAGGTGCTGCGATTGAAGAAGGGGTGTTGTCTGGCAGGTGGAGAATCTCAGGGATGGTAGCCAAATGTGACCTCTCTTCTCAGCCTTGGGGACTCGTCCCTGTTCCATGCCCCCCTCTGAGTATTTTTGTGTAGCTGAAATATGTCTTTGACCTGTGATGTTGCCTCATTCACCTAGTTGTAGGGGCGTAGGAAAGGGAGGTGTATGTGGGGGGGGGGTGGACCGCCCTGGGTGCCCTCACTGAAGGGGGTGACATTCAGTGTTAGAATTCCTGCTCCGCGATTTCAGTCATAGGATTGTTGTCTTTCACATGACATGGTATGTTTTGACTCCACAGAGTGAAGTGATGGAGGCAGGATGTTTGTGTTCCGTGAAGTGGGATTATTGTCCTTTGTTCTTTTTCTCTTTGGTGTCTGATGCTAGAGAGAGAGAGGGAGCCATGATGCAGTGCTCCGTGTGTGTTTATATGCAAATAAAGGTAGATTAGCCAAAATGCTGAGGTTTGTCACGCAAGATGCACAAGCTCTGCGGATCCTTAAGTGTGCTGGTGTCTGTAGGCATTGGTCGCTGTGATGTTCGGGTTGAAGAAAGCTTCTGAAGTTCCCGAACGATTGACCAGGAGGGAGAGAACATGCCAGTACGTTTCCAAGCACAATTCAAAGTGTTGGTGCTGACCTTTAAAGCCCTAAACGGCCTTGGTCCAGTATATCTGAAGGAGCGTCTCCACCCCATCGTTCTACCCGGACACTGAGGTCCAGCACCGAGGGCCTTCTGGAGGTTCCCTCACTGAGAGAAGCCAAGTTACACGGAACCAGGCAGAGGTAGTGGCACCCGCCCGGTAGAATGCCCTCTCACCAGATGTCAAAGAGAACAACAACTACCAGACCTTTAGACGACATCTGAAGGCAGCCCTGTTTAGGGAAGCTTTTAAAGTTTGATGCATTACTTTATTTTAATATTGTGTTGGAAGCTGCCCAGAGTGGCTGGGAAAACCCTGGGAGGGGTATAAATTATTATTATTATTATTATTATTATTATTATTATTATTATTATTATTATGTGTCTCTGCCAGGGTCCTGCTCGAGTGTAGGCTGAACTCCTGACATTCAGTACACAGCCCGCCCACGACTCCCAAACCTACCCCGAGCCGTCGGGGTAAGGGGGGGGAGCTGTGCTGCTTTGCTGGAGACAGTCCCCCCTTCCCCCTTCGCTTTGACAGCTTGGGCGTCGTGGGCGGGTGGCATGCCGAATGTCCGCCAGGGGTGGCTCGCTCCACCTCTGGCTGCAGGGGTCATGCGCAGCTCTGGGCACCCGAGCGCCAATCCTGCACCTGGGAGGGCACCCTCCGTGCCACACCCCCCTCGGGAGCATTACGCTTCCCATTTTTAAGTTCGGAATAGAGTACAGTGGTACCTCGGGTTAAGAACTTAATTCATTCTGGAGGTCCGTTCTTAACCTGAAACTGTTCTTAACCTGAGGTACCGCTAATGGAGCCTCCCGCTGCCACCGCACGATTTCTGTTCTCATCCTGAGGTAAAGTTCTTAACTTGAGGTACTACTTCCGGGTTAGCAGAGTCTGTAACCTGAAGCATCTGTAAACTGAGGTACCACTGTAGTTGCTTTGGAAGACGATAATCAGGCACCCGCAGCTTCCTACTCTTTCTACGAAGAAGGGTCAGGCTGGATGTCCAACGGGGCCCACTCCAACGTTACGATTCTCTGACTTTCCTAAGAAACTTCAATGAGATGTCTGGGCGAGCTGACCCCAAATCGTTCTGGCTGTTGAGGTCAAAGCTAGAAGACGAGCAGGAACGAGAGCAGATGCTGGAGCAGTGGTAAAAAATGTGTTCCTGGCAGCTTGCCTGTGGCAGGATGTCTATGTGCGGATACAGTTGTATCAGTGGAAACTTTGCCATTGATTTGGAGGATGCAGCGGGGGGGGGGGAGTGTTGCACGGCTTGACTCTTTTTATAAAAAAAATTAATAATACTGAGCAATTCGTCCTTCATAAAAACACAGATGTTGCATATTAAAATCCGCAATCGATATTTACAGCTGCCTGAGTCTTTTCCAGTAATTAATAACTGGTTGCCAATTTTCTTTATTATTTCTTTCTTGGTTTGTTTTTAAGGCAATAAAAGGATGTCTTCCTCTCTCTGATTCAAACACAAATTCAGCAAGGACAACCAAGTTTGTAAATATTTGCTTTCTTGATTTCTTCCATCTTGGCAGTTTCCTAATCTCTGATATTGGATAGATGGATAGCTAGATAGATAGATAGAGTGGTACCTTGGGTTACAGACGCTTCAGGTTACAGACTCTGCTAACCCAGAAATAGTACCTCAGATTAAGAACTTTACCTCAGGATGAGAACAGAAATCGCGTGGCGGCAGCGGGAGGCCCCATTAGCTAAAGTGGTACCTCAGGTTAAGAACGGACCTCCGGAACAAATTAAGTTCTTAACCCGAGGTACCACTGTACATACATACACACAGTGCTGGGGGGTGGGGTGGACACAGGGGTCCACATACCCCTAAACATTTTGTGAATCTAATGGGAGAAGAAACTAACATGTTTGTTTGTTTTTTAAAATGCTTTCTTCTCTAGCACGATCAATTGTCAGTTCCATTGCTACCCCCAATGTCCATTCATTGTATTTATTTTTCCTGATCTGAACTATAAAATGGTGATTTTCTTGAGTCAAAATGAGAATACCCCTAAACATTTTTAAAGAAAAAAAGCACTGGATAGATAGATAGATAGATAGATAGATAGATAGATAGATAGATAGACAGACAGACAGACAGACAGACAGACAGACAGACAGACAGATGATAGGAAAATCCGCAGTACAGAGATATATGAAAGCATCTCTTGATAAGGTCTTGACAAATTATTTATACATGTTAAACAGATAAAGCTTGTTCCTTTTTTGCTTCAGGGCATATGGAGGTGGGCAGGGGAAGCTCTATATACAGGCCTCTTTTTTAAAAAAACAACAACCCAAAAACACAACCGTATCCAGGCTTCCTTCCCTCCTCCTTGGTCCCAGGAGAGGCAGAAGCTGGTAGCAGAGCAGATGGGTGATCACAGAGAAATCTATCAAGTCGGGAAAGCTCGTCCTTCTCTGCCCACTGAGGAGGTTTGCAGGTTTATCTTCGGGACACTGTGTTACGAGCACAGCACCCCTGTGGGACTGAAGCCTCCCCTTTCCCTTGGCATCTAATGGGACTTTTGGACCAGGTTTGGGCAGTGCAGCTGCAGGGGCTGAAAACATTTTAATTGCTGATTTATCTCGTTCTCCCTCTCCTGCTTTTAAGCTTGCTTTGCATTCTCCCGAATTCCTTCCCCGCCCCCTTCCACAAATTCCCTCACTGTGGCGCTTCCAGACAGTTGTTGCTTTTGGGTGGGATTCAATCACACGTCGGCGAAGCTGAAGTGAAGGCGGTGAAGGTGGTTGGAAGATGGATGGCGGCTAACAGATTGAGGTTGAATCCTGACAAGACAGAAGTACTGTTTTGGGGGGACAGGGGGCGGGCTGGTGTGGAGGACTCCCTGGTCCTGAATGGGGTAACTGTGCCCTTGAAGGACCAGGTGCACAGCCTGGGAGTCATTTTGGACTCACAGCTGTCCATGGAGGCGCAGGTTAATTCTGTGTCCAGGGCAGCTGTCTACCAGCTCCATCTGGTATGCAGGCTGAGACCCTATCTGCCCACGGACTGTCTCACCAGAGTGGTGCATGCTCTAGTTATCTCCTGCTTGGACTACTGCAATGCGCTCTATGTGTGGTTATCTTTGAAGGTGACCCAGAAACTGCAACTAGTCCAGAGTGTGGCAGCTAGACTGGTGACGGAGTGGCCCCTGAGACCATATGACACTGTGGCATCTGAATATAGACTGCATTTTTAATCAAGGCATATATTGGCTTATATCTTGATCAGGTTCCTAAATTAAATGGGCTTAGATTTTCAAAAGTTTCATGCCAGGCAGGCCAGCTGTTTTTAGAGAACCTTGACAGTGTTTTCCTCCTAGACAATGAGACGCCATCCAGATATATTAGTTGTCAGACATTTGTTTAGAAACCTTCAAATGAAGGAGATCTTTCAATGTTGATGTGAACCCAAGGTCTCTGACATATGTTTAAGATAAAAATTTAAGATTAACCATTTGTTTTAGAAGGCAATAGGGCAAGGAAGGCAAGAGGTGAGCTGGTAATTAAGATTCCTTGTTGAGACACATGTAAGATATATTACTACTTATTTGTCATTTATAGATGTAACAATATATAGCTCTTTGTCTGCCATATAAGGACAGAAGGATATGGGTGTATCTTAAAAATTGGTTATAGCAATCAGCCAATAGGAAATTCAAGCAGGCTGATTGAACAGGAGGAGCAAAGGGGGGTGGATTAAGGAAATATAAGGGCTGGCCATAATGGCAGGAGGCAGGCCAGAGCTTGGTAACCATATACCACTGTGCCTCTCATTTATTTGTCTGACAAATAAATTATTATTTTAATTTCTCTGTTGCTGCGTTGAATATTTCATTCCAGCTAAGCGTTAACCACAAGCAGGGTGCTACAACACCTGTCCTGAAAGACCTACATTGGTTCCCAGTACATTTCCGAGCACAACTCAGTGTTGGTGCTGACCTTTACAGCCCTAAATGGCCTCAGCCCTGTATACCTGAAGGAGCATCTCCACCCCCAATGTTCTGCACCGACACTGAGATCCAGCTCTGAGGGCCTTCTGGCAGTTCTCTCATTGTGAGAAGTGAGGTTGCAAGGAATCAGGCAGAGGGCCTTCTTAGTAGTGGCGCCCACCCTGTGGAACGCCCTTCCATCAAAGAAATAAACAACTAATTGACTTTTAGAAGACATCTGAAGGCAGCCCTGTATAGGGAGGTTTTTAAGTTTGAGGTTATCGTATTTTTAATATTCTGCTGGAAGCCGCTCAGTGTGGCTGGGGAAACCCAGCCATATGGGTGGGGTATAAATAATAATAACACCTGTCCTGAAAGACCTGCATTGGCTCCCAGTACATTTCTGAGCACAATTCAAAGTGTTGGTGCTGACATTAAAAGTCCTAAGCAGCCTCGGCCCAGTATACCTGAAGGAGCATCTCCACCCCCATCATTCAACCTGGACACTAAGGTCCAGCTCCGAGGGCCTTCTGGCGGTTCCCTCACTGCGAGAAGTGAAACTACAGGGAACAAGGTAGAGGGCCTTCTTGGTTGTGGCACCCGCCCTGTGGAATGCCCTCCCATTAGATGTCAAGGAAATATACAACTATTTATTATTTATAGAAATGCTATTTTTCTAGAAAAAGAGGTGCCGGAATTCAGCATTAATGATTACCTTGTTCTCTTATAATGGCAATGATGCCCTCCTGAGAGGTACTGGAACCGAGTACCGATGAGTTGGTAAAAAAGTCCTGAAAAAAGTCTGCCTTTGCCATTGCCTACTTCCACCTTTGATCTTGCCCACCATTAGAATGTTAGCTACATCTGAATTTGGCCCTCAGGCCAAAAGAGGTTCCTCAATAATGAGTTAGATATAGTAGTAACATCTCTCGGTCTGGAGTCCCTCACTAGAATTCAAAATGGCCGCTCCCCCGTTTTACATGCTGCACAAATTTGTAATCTCATGTTACAAAAGTGTGAGAAAGTAATAAAGAAAGAAAGCAAAAAAAACCCCCAAACCCCACAACCCTCTCTGTTGGAGGCAAATAAGGATTCTTAGCATTTTCTCTGGGGGAAGTGACCTTTCAGGGTCAGTTTGCACAAGCCGGAATAGGTGCAGGCAAACTGGCGCAAGGTAAGAGACGGCAGCTAGCCAATTCCACCCTCTGAGAGGTGAGAGGGGTCTCGCCAATTTTGAGGCACGCAGAGGCGGACCCACCAGTGCCCTGCTCTTCCTTGGCCTTTCCGCAGAAACGGGGGAAAAAAAGTTCCAGATGTGGAGGCGGATAATATTTTTCTTCTTCTCTGCAAATGTGACATATCGCTTTGGCAACAGCTTCTTATTCAGGGAGTAGCTCAAACAGGTTTTTTTTTTTTTTTAATTAGATCCAGACTCCATATATTCCAGAGCTGCCTCTGAAAAGCGGGCAGCCAGATGGCCCTGGATAACTCACAAGCAGGGCATGATGGGAGAATTATCCTTTGTCTGGCCCCAGTATAATCAAAGATTGGCTTACTCTGAGATGTGCAAGTTCCTTTACGTTCCAGCTGTCCCTCTTCCGGGGTGGACAGAAGGTGGGTTGGGATGTCCTGGTAGACCTCCAGACAAATGGCAGTAGATCAGCAAAGACTTTCGACTCTGAATGGTGTAGCAGTAGCACCAACCCAAAACAGAAAACCCACTCTTTCCCTCACCTAAATCAGGCTGCTGAAATTAAGAAATGTTGGGGTGAAATAGGAGTGGATCGAGCTTGAGTTCTGGTGCTGAAAGCAAGTTCCAGGGTTGAGCAAATTCTTTCAGCCATATTTTTCCGCAATCTCATGTTTGCCGTCCTATTTTGCTCCTGGCTCTGGTTGGGGTTGATGAAAAACAAATAGATCCTGCCAATCCAAAGTTTGCCCATCTGTTGCGTGGCGATTCCCGCCCCCTCCCACAGATGGAGTAAATAAAGACACCGGACACCAGAATTTAGGTTAATGGGCGAAAATGGCCACAAATTTATTGATTACAGGTAAGAGCGGTATTGGCTTTAGGCATTGGCCCTAACAGACTATCCGGTCTAACCGGGAAGGGTTAAGCACCAGCAGGGGGAGCCCCCGAGATGCACATCCCTAGGCGCTCCCCAAGGGGTTACCGCTCGGGAGCACGCTTTAGGCCCTAGCCTCCGTAGGTTTCGGACGAGGTGATGCCCCCCGGAGTCCTTTAACGAACTACCCTTCAAGATTTGGGGGAGGTGATGGCGTTCCTCCCCCCCCCCCCGACTTCATTTGTAGGAAAGAAAAGGGGCGAGCCAAGGCTGCCCCGACCTTAAGAGCACCTGGTAAGCCCGCCCGCTGGCGCTGAGGGCGATGAATATTAATGAGACGGGAATCCCTGAGTCCCGCAGGGCTGACGCCAGCCCCGCGAGATTGTAGATGGGGGTGTGAGCCCGCAACCCCCCCCCCTCTTTAGGTCGGGAGTGGCTTTGCTTTCTGCACCAAGGGCGGTTCCTGCTTTCTGCTACCTCCATTCCGGATATTTGTTTTCAAGATTGTGAGTGTGCACCTAGGTAAGAAGCAATGCTTTCCATCCTGTCCTCTGTTCATCACAATCAGCGTTGTCTGCATTCCACTACAGTTCAGCTTCTGCTAAAATCGACATTGTTCACCTCACTATCGGCTATGACTGAAATTAATTGTGTGATTAATTTGGCTGCATTTCGATGACAAGGAAGTGTCAGAAACAATGCAGGCAATAACGTAATTTACATAACATTTAACATAACATTTGCAGACTTTTTTTTTTAAAAAAAAGCAAACGAATGACATAGCAAAGACTGCTCATATTTGCTGGCATGATTTCTATTCCTGACCTCCAACAAACATTTTAATTGCAGCAATTTCTGCTCACATTTCCATTTCCAGTGTCCAATATCTCTAGCGTGCACCCAAACCCTCCAAGTGCCCCTATTTTCCAGGGACAGTCCTGGATTTACAGAAGCCGTCCCAGTTTCTGATTTGATCCTGGAATGTCCCGCTTTTCCTTAGGACGTCCATATTTTCATTGGAGAAATGTTATAAGGTATGGAGTTATGTCATCCCTGAACCAAGGATATAAGTAACTATACAACCTTTAGAAGGCACCTGAAGGCATTCCTGTCTAGGGAAGTTAAAAAATATATATTTATTATGTTTTTATATATGTTGGAAGCCTTCCAGAGTGGCTACGGCAACCCAGCCAGATGGATGGGGTGTTGTAACAACAACAACAACAACAACAACAACAACAACAACAACAACAACAACAACAACAACAACAACAGACGTCCCTATTTTCCATCAGATGTCAGTCTTAATGCTATGCAAGTGACTTCTTGGATGGGGTGCAGGTAAATCTGAATTCTGCTGTGGAAATGAAGACACGTGAACACATAATAACCATACCTGTAGAAGGGGATTTACCAGAGATCTGGCTTCCTCAGTGGTGGTACCAGACAGAGGGCCTTCTCGGTGGTGGCGCCTGCCCTGTGGAACGCCTTCCCATCAGATGTTAAGGAAATAAACAACTATCTGACTTATAGAAGACATCTGAAGGCAACCCTGTTTAGGGACGTTTTTAATGATTGAACATGTTTTTAATATTTTGTTGGGGGCTGGGGAGGCTCGGCCAGATAAATAAATAGATTATTATTATTATTATTATTATTATTATTATTATTATTATTAATAATTATTAATTATTATTATTATTATTATTATCCCATCTCTGAAATGTCCTCTGTAGTTCCACCTGCATATCACTAACTCTACTTTGTTCTAGGTGCTGTTAAAAATCAATGTTATAATCCATCTTGGCTTCTAAATATCACTTTGCAGCTGTTCAAGAATTTGAGTCTGGGTTGGTGGTGGCTGTTTTCTAATTGTTTAAAAAAATGTTTGCTCTGCTGATCAAAACGTCGCAGGGTAAAATCTATATTACAAAGACAATGCTGATATGTTGTGCAAGACTTGCAGGTTAATCAGATGTAGTCCATGGCAGGTGGAGAAGGGTCATAGCTCAGTGGAAAACTATCTGCTTCACTTGCAGGAGGTGCTAGGTTCAACCCCTGGCATCTCTAGATAGGGCTGGGAGAAAACCTTTCCTTAAATCCTGGACAGCTGTTGTCGGCCAGTTGTAGACAACACTGACCTGGGTGGGAGCAATGGTCTGACTGGCTGTAAGGTAACTTCTTATGTTCCTAACCTTTTGGGAATGTGTCAGTGGGGAGGGATTATAAATTGGAAGAGGCTTTTTGCAGGCCATCCATGAATATCCTGAGACCCTACCGGCCCGTGGACTGCCTTGCCAGAGTGGTGCATGCTCAAATTATGGGGTTACCTTTGAAGGTGACCCGGAAACTACAACTAATCCAGAATGCAGCAGCTAGACTGGTGACTGGGAGCGGCCACTGAAACTATATAACACCTGTCCTGAAAGACCTACATTGGCTCCCAGTACGTTTCTGAGCACAGTTCAAAGTGTTGGTGCTGACCTTAAAAGCCCTAAATGGCCTCAGCCCAGTATACCTGAAGGAGCATCTCCACCCCCAACGTTCTGCACCGACACTGAGGTCCAGCTCCAAGGGCCTTCTGGCGGTTCTCTCATTGTGAGAAGTGAGGTTGCAGGGAATCAGGCAGAGGGCCTTCTCAGTAGTGGCGCCCACCCTGTGGAAAGCCCTTCCATCAATAAAATAAACAACTAATTGACTTTTAGAAGACATCTGAAGGCAGCCCTGTATAGGGAGGTTTTTATGTTTGAAGTTATTGTATTTTTAATATTCTGCTGGAAGCCGCTCAGTGTGGCTGGGGAAACCCAGCCGCATGGGCGAGGTATAAATTATTATTATTATTATTATTATTATTATTATTATTATTATTATCCTCTTGCTTTTGATGTATGAGAAAATCTGGATTGCAGGATGGAGAAAGTGTTTGAAGGTAGTGATTTGGAGGAGACCACCATATGGGTAGAGGAGAATTAATGGAGGTTCAGGAATCTTACAGTCCATGCTCAACAACAATATGGTTCAGCCCTAAGATGATTAGAACTTGCGAGCTTGAATTTGCTACTACTGATTTATCAACTGAATAAATTGAGCTGTAGTTGATTTATTTATTGGCAGTTAATCACCAGGGATGGTGAATTAAGATCTCATGGGTTATTAGTCTTGGTTAACCAAAAAAAAAAAGGTTCTTACCGCCTGCCAATTGCAGGCTGTGATGTTGCACAGCCCTTGTCTCTTTTTGGTGTGTGTCAGGGAACTGACATCGGAGCTAGAGGCGGAGGGAAGGCTCTCAAATGATGCTGGAGAAGGGCCCAGCAGGGAGAGAGGCAGCTCCGCAGATGGGGAAGCAAATCAGCGCAATACCAGGGTTAAAGGGGGGGCAGATGGGGGAATCGGCGAGAGGGCTCCAGGACTCTTCACCGGACACCAGCGGGGAGAGCACGGGTCCTCCGCTACCCACGCCCACCCTGCGCAGAAGACTTCCGCGTAGAGAGAGTAGGAGGAGACTGGGTGTCAAACAACTTTTATGTTGGAAAAGATTTAAGAAACGCCCACTGACGGATTCTGCTAGCGACTGAGGCAGCCACGAAGTGAAGGGCTGCCCAGACTGAAAGGTTTAGCAAGGCAACAAAGCCTGGAGAGGCGGCAACTTACGCACGAGCAACCCATACACATTACAGTGTGTTATAGTAGGAAAGGGGGGAAATTAAAGGGGGCTGTTTTTCTTCTCTCTAGCAGTGAGTGGAAACAACCCTGCTTGTTAAAACTTTTGAGTTATCTCTCTCGCTTCAGTATCTCATAAATCCACCTATATTAAGTTTTTGGTAACATGCACATCTATTTGCATTTAATTAACTTCAATCAGTTAACGGGCGGATGATTGATCCGGGGGAAATTGTTTGTTCTGCAGCTCAGAGGTGGAGCACCTGTTTTGTGTTCAAAAGGTCCTAGATTCAGTCCCTAGCATCTCACCCTGAACGGATCAGTCAACCGGTGATGGAAAAGACCCTCTGCCCTAAACCCAGGATCAGAGGCCTCGACTTGCACCCAAGATTGAAGGGGTCCAGGATGCATTGCGTGTGTGTGACAGCATGCAGGCAACGCGTATCACATATGTGCGACGTCATGCTCCCAGCATGCACTGTGCATGGGACGTTGCATCATCAGGAGGAGGCAGAGCCCAGTGTTACAAGGCTTCATTGACCAGCAACTCCTCTCTCACACTCAGGAAGAACTGGACATTTGCTCAGCTCCACGCTTGGCCTCCTCCACCACCTGAATATTGAGGGGGCCCAGCCCCCTCCTAACAGATACTGAGCGGGCTAAAGGCACCTTGGCCACGTAGAGGTAACAGGTAAAAGGTAAAGGACCCCTGGACGGTTAAGTTAAGGTTACCAGATTTTTTCCAATGAATCTGGGGACACTTTTCAACTTTAATGAATTTTGTATGGGGACTGATTTGTAAATCTGGGGACTGTCCCTGGGAAACAGGGACGTCTGGTAACCTTAGGTTAAGTCCCGTCAAAGGAAGCTATGGGGTTGGGGTGCTCATCTTGCTTTCAGGCCGAGGGAGTTGGTGTTTGTCCACAGACAGCTTTCCAGGTCATGTGGCCAGCATGACTAAACCACTTATGGCACAGCGGGACACCGAGGCAAAAGCCAGAACGCACGGTAATGCTGTTTACCTTCCCCCCGCAGAGGTACCTATTTATCTACTTTCACTGGTGTGCTTTCAAACTGCTAGCTTGGCAGGTGCTGGGAAAGAGCAACAGGAGCTCACTCCATCGCGGGGATTCGAACCACCGACCTTCTGATCGACAAACCCAAGAGGCTCAGCACCACCCGCGTCCCATGCAGGCTCCATAGAACTCCCAAGAGAGCTGCTTCCACTCAGTGTGGACTGTATTGGACTAAATTGGGGTTTCCCAAACTATGGTCCGCATTTAAATATCCATGTTGGTTTTTTTGATTGCATTTTATTGCTCCCTTTATTTCTTGTAGGGCAGCGAAATGCAATGTGCAGGAGATAGAAGCAGCAATCCAAACACAAATAAAAACCATGCAGCATTTAGCACAGTGCCTTGCAACTGCTGCAAGAGGCAGGAAAAAAGTCTGAAGGGATCCACCAAGATCATCAGTGATTTTCAAGGGGACCATCGGAGTGTGGGAACCGCTGGACTAGAGAAGGACAAATTGCCTGACGTGGTATAAGGCAGCTTTCTCTGAACTTAATTCTGCATTGCTTTAGTTCTGCACAACTGAATGCAGGACTGAGGTCCACGGACATGTGCTTGCAATTGACCCATTGGCATGAATAGCCATTAACTTCAATGGTTCTTCTCCTAAGTCAGTTGAATGAAGGCGACCCAAAGTTCACACCCCAGTATGCCAAGGCTTGATGAAACTGCTGAAACTGAAACTGCTGTTGAACCACCCACTGGCTCTGAGATTTGATTGGATGTGATCTACGCGTTCTCGGTCTCTTCTCAGTAGCTTTGAGGACTAGCGCCTTTGCTAGCCCCTTTCTTTAAAGGAAGGACAACTGGGCCCTGCACCAGATCCCAAAACATGCCCCCCTGGATCACCCCCTTCCTGTGAGTATAGGATATAATATCTGGTCTATTAGAAATGATTTTTATTGTTTATTTTTGCATTCGGAGTAATTATATTTATTTTTCTGCCCGCGCAAAAATAAGTCATCTGTTGTACACAAGCATCTTTCTCTTTGGTCTCTTGGCTGTTTCTGATTTTTGTTCCTTCTCCTCGTCCTTTATGCGGAGTTCAGCCAGGCAGATGGTTGCAGCGTGGGCAGATGTGCCCATTCCCTTTTGCTGTTAACAGTTAAGCATGGTAGATTTGACTTGGGTGTTTGTTCTAAGTGGCTGGTTTTCTGGATGTGCAGGAGCAAAGGTTATTGGAGGCTCAAGCTTTTGAGGCTCATTAAATTTAAATTAGAGGAGGAAATTCCCCCCCTCTTTTTCCTAGTGAGACGAGGGAATCTATTTATTAGCAAAACTGGCAAGCATCATATTCTGTAGATGGAAGTAAATTCGCCCCCTGCTTATGGTGTGATCAGAGCAGCAGAGAGGCAATCAAGCCCTGACATTTTCAATTTTGGAGACCAAATTCTCTTGTCTCTTCTTCGCGCCCCTCTTGGGCAGCAGGTCAGTTTTTTCTCTCTCTCTAATGAGCTGTGAGTCCCAGACCCTAATATACCTCTCAGTCTTTGCAATGTGTTTTGCTGCATTTAGGTTTACTGTTCTTTTTCATCCCGGGAAGGCTGCTGCCTTTGTACTTTGTATCTCGCTCTCAGCACCCCTGCAGGCATGACTGTTGTGTCCCGCCCCCCCCCCCCCTTTTAGAGAAGGCAGTGTTAAGGTGCAGAAAAAAGGTGCATTAAGGTGTGAAATGCAATTAGGATTTCATATGTCTAGGAGTTGGGGGCATTTATAGTAAGAGCCCTATATTCCAGATGTGTAAACAAAGAACTCTACTACCCTGTGTCCAACCCTTGTTTTCTTTTTTGGGTGTTCAATACAAGTGGAAGTCGGTGGCACCATTAAAAGTGACAAGCCATTCTCCTCACAGAGGCCCGGTCCAGGGCCGGATTTAGGTTTGATGAGGCCCTAAGCTACTGAAGGTAATGGGGCCCTTTATATGCCCAGCTGTCCTTTGCCAACAACAAATTGCTGCTGTTTTTTGTGTTGAATATACGCTATATGGTAATTTACAGACCTCATAGGTATCTAAAGCCACTGGCACATAACAAAATATGTGTTTTATCAAAGTAATTGTTGAACTGAAATACAATTAAGAAGTATATTATTAGTGAAATACAATTAAGAAGAAGTATATTAACAGTGAAATAATTATTAAGCTCCAACTTAAAATGATTGGGGGCCCATTACTTACATCAGGCTTCCTCAGCCTCGACCCTCCAGATGTTTTGAGACTACAATTCCCATCATCCTTGACCACTGGTCCTGCTAGCTAGGGATCATGGGAGTTGTAGGCCAAAAACATCTGGAGGGCCAAAGTTGAGGAAGCCTGACTTACCGTACATCATAGGAGCCTACACAACACAAAACACTGTTGCTGTATGTAGGTTTTATTTTATTTGTTTTTCATCTTATATTTTGGAAATGTATATCCAGGTTTTTTTCCTTTAAATTTTTTTGGGGCCCCCAAGAGAGTGGGGCTCTAAGCCATAGCTTGTTTAGCTTATATGTACCAATCCGGCACTGGTCTGGTCACATCAGCTTGGGGGATTGAATTCTCTAAACAGAACTGCTCTGCTTTTCACGTTGATTGCCTTCCCTAACAGTGGGAGAAATGGGACTCTGAACAAATGCTAAAATGGTAGAATTACTCATGAGAGCAGCTGTTCAAAGTCCAACCAATAAATCACTCATGTTCTGCCTACGATGGCAATTTCTGTCCCTTCTTGGTGAACCGCCGGAAGACGCAGCAACATCCCTGGGCAACAAGTTCTGTAGGCCAAGTCCTATGTCGGAGGCTAGATGCCTCTGAATAACCATTTCTGGGAACTGTAAGTAGAGTAGGGTTGCCATATGTCAAAAAGTAAAAATCCGGATAGAAAAGTACTGAGCTTTTTTCAAAATTCCAGACAGAAAAGTTGCTGAGCTTTTTTCCAAAAGACAAAATTGAAGTTTTTGAGCTATTTTTAAAGGGAAATCGCCAAAAACGACACCACCAACATGGGTTGCTATATGTCCAGATTTTCCCAGACGTTTCAGCAATTGCTGGCTGTGTCTGGGAACCCTAAAGTTGCATAGCAACCCTAAAGTTGAGAGACTGCTGATGCACTTGGGTCCTACATTGAGGGTTCCAATATAGACATCTGGTTAGCATACCTGCCAAGTGTCCCGAAAAAAAGGACATACCTTTCTCCCCCTCCCCATGTGGTGGCCATTTGGGGTGCTGTACTCTCGTTCTTAGGGACGCAGGTGGCATTGTGGGTTAAACCACAGAGCCTAGGACTTGCCGATCAGAAGGTAGGCGGTTCGAATCCCCTCAATGGGGTGAGCTCCCGTTGCTCGGTCCCTGCTCCTGCCAACCTAGCAGTTCGAAAGCACGTCAACGTGCAAGTAGATAAATAGGTACCGCTTCAGCGGGAAGGTAAACGGCGTTTCCATGCGCTGCTCTGGTTCGCCAGAAGCAGCTTAGTCATGCTGGCCACATGACCGGAGCTGTGCGCCGGCTCCCTCGGCCAATAAAGCGAGATGAGCGCAGCAACTCCAGAGGCGGTCATGACTGGACCTAATGGTCAGGGGTCCCTTTACCTTTACTCTCGTTCTTATCCCGAAAAAAGTGTTCTTTTTCGGGGTGAATGTGAGGCATAGGTCATGTGACTCGCCTGGGAGCATGTCTCAGTTTGGGGTCTGGGGAAAAAATTGGACGGTATGGGTTAGCTGAACTAGTTGGGCCTCTGGCCTGACCCGGCCTGATCTTGTTGGCTGCTCCCAGACTTTGGAACTCCCTCTCTGGAGAACGTAGACTGTTTCCCTCCTTGTTGTGCTTCCGCCGGAAGGTGAAGATTTTCTTTCTGCAAAGAGGTTTTGGGGAACCGGCTGCTTTTAATGCTGCTGTGCTGTATTTATTGTAATAATTGATATGGTTTTAATAGATTTTATATGTTTATATAGTTTTAATTGGTTCCCCACCCCCCAATGTTTCTAAAGGTTCTGATGTTTATCTGTAAGCTGCCTTGAGTTCCTGTCAGGGGGAAAAGGCAGAGTATAAATGAATATAAGATAATATCGTCATCATCACCATCAGGGCTTTTTTCCAGCTGTAACTCGCCTTTCAGGTGGGCTCCATTGCCATTCTAAGAGAACGAGGGAGGTGTGTTCATGGTGAGTTCTGGCACCTTTATTTTTTAAAGCACCAATAATAATAATAATCCAGTAGGCTTCACCTTACATTTTTAAATTCTTTTTGTGTTAAGTCTTCTCCATTGCAAAGTTCGTTGGATGGCCCAGTCTCTTGTCTTTAGAGAGCGATTGCCTTCCCGCCCCCCTCTTTGCACTTTTCACATAGCTGTCAACTTTTCCATTTTCTTGCGAGGAATCCTATTCGGAATAAGGGAATTTCCCTTTTTAAAAAAAGGGAAACGTTGACAACAGCTATGACTTTTCATGCACCCTGATGTAACACAAAGGCCTGCTGTTCCATGCTCCCCACAACCTGCTTGCAGTGTGTGTGTGTGTGTGTGTGTGTGTGTGTGTGTGTACACAACAGACTGCATTCAGCAATGGCATAATGCACATCAAACCCGAAAGCGAATACATTTCCCGTGTAGTTGCTTTTGCACAATTGAGAGCTAGCCACGATGGCCGAGCATCTGTGCAGCCTTCTGCCGCTCTCTGGAATTGGATTGCGACAACGATCTTATAAATCATTGCCCCCCCTCGCCAGTTGTCTCCTCCTGCCCCCCCCCGCCATATATATTATGTTTACAAACCAAAATGCCTTGACAGCTTGCAAATCCTTGGTCAGCAGCAGACACTCTCTTCTTTAGGGTCTCAAATGCAGGCTTTGCTTCAGGTTTAAGGGTCCCCACTGGACTAACTATACACTTATGGACCACCTTTGTCCAACCTAGAGAGATTTACCTGGTGGCGGCAGCGTTCTGAACCATACTAGCTGGGCTGCTTTTGGCCACCATTTTAATGTCCCAATGGCAGGGTGGATAAAAATCAATGTGTGTTTTTTTTTTTTAATCAGATTTTTTAAATTTAAATTGGATTTTTAAAATAAAATGCTTTTGGAGGAAAAATCTTTCTAAAGATAGTTTTCTATTTAAGTTACATTATGGTCCAAAGGCTATTCATTGGGAAATAAGGATTTGTTTTAAGTTTTTCATGTGTGCTAAAACTCAGTCTAAGTTGCTGTTGTTTAAAAAAATTGTTTAACCACATCAGTTAACAAACGTGGATACATATGCTATAATGTTACTGTTTTAGTTAAATAAATTGTTTAAATTGTTATTAAGGAAATGATTATTTTTCTCCTTCCAATAAAGTACAGCAGAAAAGTTGTCCAAATATAAACAGTTAACCTATTAAACCTCAGAGTAATTTCATAATTATCTATGTATTTCGAATAATATAACCACATCCGTAATTTTTGAGATAACTGAAAAAACTACTCTGAAAATTTATTATTCCAAAAATGAAAGCTTCATCTGGTTGTAAATATGAAGGTTATACCAGCAAGAACGAGTCTTTCTGTAAAAAAAGAAGATTTAAATCAAGTCTTAATGCCTAGCGATTTAAATCATGATTTAAATCAATTTGATTTAAATCAAACCCACCTTGCCCAATGCTGACGGCCACCAACTTAGACGGCTTTAAGAGAGGATTGGACAAATTCGTGGGGGAGAGGGCTAACAATGGTTGCTGTGCTCTGCCTCCTCAATTGGAGGCAAGATGGCTTCCGAATACCAGTTGCTGGAAGCCACAGTGTACCAACGGGGAGAGCCACCTGCTTGGCCACTGTGAGAAAAGGATGCTGGACTAGATGGGCCATTGGCCTGATCCAGCAGCCTCTCCTTATCTTCTCGTGTGTCATGGCTAGTAGCTATTGACGGCGATACCCTCCACAAATTGGCGTGATCCTCATCAGAAGCCATCCAAGTTGGCCAAGAGCAATGCTATGCAGAAATGGCTGTGAAGCCCAGCTAGAATTTGGTAGCCATTGTCAGTGCTTTTTTTCTGGGGGCACGCATACCCCTAAACATTTTGTGAATCTAACGGGAGGAGAAACTAATTTTTTTTTAAATTTTTAGTTCCTTCTCTAGCACGGTGAATCATCAGTTCCGTTGCTACCCCCGATGGCGGCCTCATTTCCTGTCACGGTGTTTCCTGACTCTCACACAGAAGAGAGCGTTTAATGTGTGAAGTAGTGTGGAATGTGTGGTGTTTCATGAAGTAATGCATGTTTTTGGTACTTTTGTCCATTTACTGTATTTATTTGTAACCACCAACCATCCTTTTGGGGAGCTTTCAAATGCAGGAGGTGGTAACTGGATTTGTGAGCATGTTTGTCACCGATTCACCATTGGGATTGTTCATTTACGGAAGCATTTGAGTGACTGACTACATTTCTAAGCACAATTCAAAGTGTTGGTGCTGACCTTTAAAGCCATAAACGGCCTCGGTCCTGTATACCTGAAGGAGTGTCTCCACCCCCATCGTTCAGCCTGGACACTGAGGTACCGCTCCAAGTTCCTTCTGGCGGTTCCCTCACTGCAAGAAGTGAAGTTACAGGGAACCAGGCAGAGGGCCTTCTCGGTAGTGGCGCCCGCCTTGTGGAACGCCCTCCCACCAGATGTCAAGGAAATAATCAACTATCTGATTTTTAGAAGACATCTGACGGCAGCACTCTTTAGGGAAGTTATTGTGTTTTTAATATTCTGTTGGGAGCTGCCCAGAGTGGCTGGGGAGACCCAGCCAGATGAGTGGGGTATAAATAATAAATAATAATTATTATTATTATTATCGACACCCCTCCCCTTTCTAGAGTTATTAGTGGAGAGAAAAGGACATTCTTCTGAAATCTAACAACAAAACCATAAGCCACTCATCATTCTGCCCCTCCATAATGCAGAGGGAAACTTTATTCTCCATTTCAAGGGCAGTATTAAAAATAAATACATGATGCAAAGAGACGTGGCCATCCTTGAATCAGAAAGAGGAAAGCGTGGAGCATAGTGGAGGCAGAAGAGAGAGAGAAAGATCTGGCACAAGAGAGCGGAAGAAAGCAAAAGGTGGTGAGGCAACGAGACAAGCAGAGAAACTTGGGAAAGGCGGGAGAGAAGGAACCCTTATGAGACATTTATATACTATATATCTATAGCACCGAATGCTTTATAATCCTTCTCTCATCCATCATCACAACAATCCTCTGAGGTAGGTCCTTAATGTTTGCAGGGGAGAGGGTGAATTGCTTGTAGCAATCCAGTGGGTTCGGAGAGGGAAGCTAGGAATTAAACCCTGCTTTTCTGCATTGAAGTCCATTGATCCAATCCTGCAACCGCAAAACCCACCTGGGAATAGGCTTCCATGGGTGGATCTGCTGTGCTGGGTGTGGACTCCCCACTCACCCAGCATGTGTGAATGACTGAAAACCACACCCAACAACCTGGTAATGCGCACACAACTTCCCTGTATGGCCCCCCTGTGTTCAGATTCCAGGGCACAATAGCGGAGACACTTTGTCAACATCAGTGAATGTCAGGAGAGCATCACAATGCTGGCTATAAAATTTCAACCGAATTTGGCAACTTTCCCCCAATGTGTGTTTCAAATTTTTAATTATTTGAGGAGCCCAAACACTTCTCTTTTTGGATTGGGTGGAACCCTGATTCTTCCCACTGAATGTGAGCTGGCGCTATCCAAAGTAGAAATCCACATAAGAATTCACCCAGCTAAACATCCAGCTTAGAAAGGCACAGGCATTCACATTTGAAATTCCGTATTCCCTTCCTCTCTTACAAATTTCACATTCTGCATAAACAGCTGGTTTTGGACTACAGTTCCCATCTTGCCTGACCACTGGCCCTGCTAGCTAGAGATGATGGGAGTTGTAGTCCAAAAACAGCTGGAGGTCCCAGGTTTGGGAAACCCTGCACTAGATTGACCAAAGAGCCACTTCCTGGCCGAGCCATCAGGGCAAGTCCTTCCCCCCCACCTCCCTTTTTCTCCATGGTGGTTGATGCTACTGGCAAGTACATGAGGCTGGCATCCCCCAAAGTATCCCAGCTAGGTTTCAAAGATGCCTAAATGAGTGGTTGGCCAACCGGTGTTTGCTTATGGTGGCCTGGACTGAACAATTCAAAAGAGAAAGCTGCTACTGGAAATAATGGGAGAGGGACCTCGGTACATCATGTTCCTTTTAGCTTCCTTCCGAATACAAATTTTAGAGACTTCGGTGATCGTCCTGGGCAGGCACTGTGCTGCATCTATTGCCTGTGATCTGGTTCAATCGTGGAGCACCTGCTTCCCTTGTGGTCCCTCCTAATCTGTCCACGAGAAAGAGGATGTGCTCCTAGGGGATGCTCTGAGCCAAGTCTAAGAGCATGCAGAGGTGCCCATTCTTAGGGGTGTGTTGCCACTTCCTTCTGCTAGAGACTTCACCAAATCTTTGAGCCCGAGCTACCCGGTCACGCTCAAAGGCAATAGTTTGGGTTTTGCTGGCATTAAATCAAGTTGATCTAACCCTCGGGTGCTGAGATCACAGAGAAGGTCCTCTTGCTATTTCCTCTGCCCTTAGAGACTCAGAGTGGCAGTGGCCCAGGCATTCTCTACGGCAGGGATGTCCAACTCCCAAGAGACTGTGATCTACTCCTGCTGTAAAAACACTGGCAGTGATCTACCCTTTGGATTGACCAAAGTTATTGAGCGTTTTTTGGGGGAGAGTCAATCCATCACTATCACGCGATTGATCAGGAATGCCTCGTGATCGACTGTTGGACATCCCTGCTCTACGGCAACCCCCAAGCGGTGGAGCTCCCTCTCGCCCCATAGAGGGTTGTCTGTTGCCTTCGCTGAAGACGTAACTCTTTCTCCTGGCTTTTAACACTTGCGAGGCGTATTTTTGTAGGACCCACCTTCTTTTTATGGTTCTAAGTTGTTTTTGATATTGTTTTTAATGCTGTAATCCACCGTGGGACCTTAGGGTGAAGGATGAGTAGTAGAAGTAGTAGTAGCAATAATAATAATAATAATAATAATAATAATAATAATAATAATAATAATAAGTCTTTGATAGAACTGTGGCACCCAGTCCATTAATTATTTTAATAGAATCAGGGTGGTTTTAAAATAAAATACATGTAGTTAAAAGATGAGGGCAGCAGACCGCATGAGCTCCAGTGGGTTGGCATGGCATCTCCAGTTTGCCTTCCTAACCTGGTAGAGTTGAGTTGTGCAAACCGAGTTATTGTAGGCAACTGCTCTTTTGAATACGTCAGCTAGAAATGGTAGCACCGAGAGGGTGGGGGGCCTTCTGCTTGTCTTGGCGGGGGGGGGGGGAGGGCTGGCAAATGCCCCACCGTGTCATTTTTCCTCAAGGCAACCCTGACACCAGGCACCACGTTAGAAGAGGAAGACAGAACTGGGGAGAAGCATTTCCTCATTCCTTCTCCGAGAAGGAGGGATGCCTCTTCTAATAGGGATGCCTTACACCAGGAATGGAGTCCCTGTGGCACCTCCAGCTGTTGACCATGGGCTATTGCTGACTGGGGCCGATGGGAATTGTAGTCCCTCAACATCTGGAGAGCCAAAGGTGACCCCCTGCTTTTAGTTACAGGTAGGTAGCCGTGTTGGTCTCCCATAGTCAAAACAAAATAAAAAAATTCCTTCCAGTAGCACCTTAGAGATGAACCAGGTTTGTTATTGGTATGAGCTTAAGTGTGCATGCACACGAAAGCTCATACCAATAACAAATGTAGTTGGCCTCTAAGGTGCTACTGGAAGGATTTTTTTTATATTTTGTTTCCCCTGCTTCTAGATGGTGTTTAAAGGTAAAGGACCCCTGGACAGTTAAGTCTGACCTAAATTCGACTAAATTTGAACCGCCAACCTTCTGATCGGCAAGCCCAAGAGGCTCAGTGGTTTAGACCACAGCGCCACCTGCGTCTCTCTTTCCCCCCGACGTGGGTGGCACTGTGGTCTAAACCACTGAGCCTATTTTAATCCCCGTGATGGGGTGAGCTCCCATTGCTCTGTCCCAGCTCCTGCCAACCTAGCAGTTCAAAAGCATGCCAGTGCAAGTAGATAAATAGGTACCACGGTGGCGGGAAGGTAAACAGCGTTTCTGTGCGCTCTGGTTTCCATCAGGGTGTTATGTTATGCCAGAAGCGGTTTAGTCATGCTGGGCACATGACCCAGAAAGCTGTCTGTGGTCAAACGCCGGCTCCCTCGGCCTGAAAGCGAGATGAGTGCTGCAACCCCATAGTTGCCTTTGACTGGACTTAACCGTCCAGGGGTCCTTTACCTTTTACCTTAGATGGTGTTTGCTGTGGTCTGTGTAACATCACCCAGCAGCAATGGAGGAGGGTGGCAAAATCTTGAAAAGGCATACTCTCTGGTAGGCATAAGAAAGGAGGAAGCATATGCCTTCGTTTAAGTGGAAATTGCCAACTCGCCAGCACAGCATGAGTCTGCAGAATCAGGAGCTGGCTTCCTCCTTGCTTTCTTCTCATCACCACGGAAATTAGATTTGGGGTTTCCGGGCCCCTGGGGGTGATAGATCTGAGTTAGAGCGCTGTGATCCCTGCCCCACCTTTCAGTGCCTCCGTCCCACTTGGCTTTATGCAAATGCCGACCATTTGTTTTAAGTTCCTCGTACTAAACGAACTGAGATTTCTTCTAAATGGAGTGACAGCGCTACTAATTTATTTGGGTCGCATTTGTTTCCTGCGCTGCTCCTTGCCCCCAAGCCCTTGGTTGCTTGATGGATATTCTGTAGAAGCAGATAGATTATATTCAGAGGCCTCTGCTAGAAAACTTTACCTGTCAAGGTAGCTAGGACTTGGCCATAACAAGTTCAGAGGAGGGGGGCGGCTTAGGGACAATTAAATGGGAAAAGAAGGAAGCCAGGCTCTCCCATCTATATACCAGGGAACTGAATGGGCGGTGTATGATTCAGCAAGTGCCCTTTTGGAACCCGAAATGTTCTAGTAATTCAATCCACTTTTCCTGTTTCCAATCCAGTGGGTGGAGGCACATGAAGCCCAAAGTGATGTCTTTTGGGAGCCATTATGGTCAGCAGACTAAGTGATCTGACCCATCCTTTATTCCAGGGGTGATGAACCTCTGACCATGGGCCAATTGTGGCTCACCGGGAATCCCAATTTGGCCTGCAAGTCCATTCTCCTTGAAACCATGCCCATCCACCCCACATCTGACATCATATGTGATTTCAGGTGTAGGGTGGATGTATCTTTGAAGGAGCTTAAAGTGAGCTCCTAAGTGTTCCCTTTGCTGGAGCTGGGCGCCCTCCCACTGCCCAGTATCATGGGCCAGGAGCCAGCTTCACCTGCTCAACGGCAGCCTGAAGGGGGAGAAGGCAGAGTGACTCCATCTGCAGCTGACCAGCCTTCCAGGACACAGGAGAAGGCGCTGATGAGAACCAGCTGGCTTCAGCCTTCTTCAGCAGAGCTTCCAGCAGCAGTCAGGTGCCGGAAACAACACTTGTAGTTCCTGGCCCTGCCTTGTTGCTCATCTTGACCCTTGATCTTTGGGTTTCCTGACCCCTGGACCGTCTGACCACGTGGATTGCTGCTCTCCCAATCCTAGGACTCGACCTGACTTTGGATGTTGACTCTGCCTCCAGGCAAATTCCCTCTAAGAGACACTTCTGGTTGGCTGGTCTCCCACTCCCCTAAGCTCTGCACGTTGTTGCTCAGCAACAAGACCACGACACCCATCGACTGAGGAACGGAGAGGCCGTGCCTTGCTCTGGGAGCAGGGAGCGGTTTCCTCCTGCGCAAGCCCCATTTGAGGCTCACACAGCAGAATCCCTTGCTGGGAGGAAATGTCCCACTTGTTAAACAGCAGGGATGGGGGCAGGAGCGCAACTTGAGTTTCCCACTTGGAGCACTTGCATGTTTTGGGCTAGCCCGGAATGCATGAAAGCTGGCGGACAGGTGAGTGGGTGGGAAAGGTGTTTCCAGGATGGTATGCTTGCTTGGGGACTCTCAAACTCCCCCCCCAACCCCCCTGCCTTTCAGCAGATGCTGGAGGCTTTGCCACTGTGTCTGGTGCTGCAGAGGTCCTCCTCTCTACTTGCAGCCCCACCCCCTTCCTTCCTCGCCCAACCCCAAATCAAAGTTGTACTTGGGATACAGGACGCTTCTGAGATGGGAAAGGTACATGGTCACCCGGAGGGGTAATAAGGAACATTGTTGTGGTAGTTGTAGTCGGGACACACTTTCTGCACGAGCCTGTAGTCTATGCTGTAGAAGGTGATATAGATACAGATGACCTTGAAGGGCTTGGAGCAAACCCAGGAGACCTGGCTCTGCGTGTGGTTCAGGTAGCAGGTTTTGGAAGGGTCATAAGTGCACAGGGTGGTCTTCTTGGCTTTGTCCACTTTCTCGTACTCCACCCGGCAATTGAAGATCTTGGATTCTTTGGCCTCGATGAAGATCTGCTGTTCGAGGTCAAACTCCACAGCTTTGTTGGGGGGCACCAGGCTGACAGAGATGTTTCCCTGCCCGGTGGAGTTGTGCCGGAAGAAGACGTTGACTGTGCCGTTCCCGTGGTCGACCACTTTCCCTGTGATCAGGAGGTTCAGCTTTACCGTCTTAATGTTGGAGTAGAAATCACCCCAGCCAAATATTTTCTTGAGCCGGCCGGGGTTTCCGACGGAGTCCCTCCGGCCGCGGGGCTGCACACCCTGGCTGTGCTTGGACAAGCTCTCTAAGACGTCCCAAAACTCTTGGGCGTTGTTGGAGGCCAACTCCAGGAGACTGGTGTTCTGGAAGTGAGACTGGGCTGCAGAAGGTTTCAAGGAGAGCTGGCCTTTTTTCTTTTGTACCCGGGATCTTGGTTGCTCTTTGGGTGACTTCCCACTTTCCTCCTCCTCTTCCTCCGTTGCCTCGTCTTGGCCACAAATCACCTGCATGGAACAAGATGAGATCATGATGTCCTAAAACACTGCCTTTTCTTATGGCTGTTGTTGTTTTACTTACCCCCTCCCCTGCCTTCCTTTATGGCAGTGGTTCTCAACCTTCCTAATGTCGCGACCCTTTAATGCAGTTCCTCATGTTGTGGTGACCCCCAACCATAAAATTATTTTCGTTGCTACCATATTTTTCGCTCTATAAGATGCATTTTTTCCCTCCTAAAAAGTAAGGAGAAATGTGTGTGCGTCTTATGGAGCGAATGCAGGCTGCGCGGCTAAGCCAGAACAGCGAGAGGGATCGCTGCGCAGCGCTTTCTCTTGCTGTTCTAGCTTCTGGGATAGCCCCTCAGTCCCTTCCCCCAACTCCCGGAAAAGCCCCCAAGAGCCGTGCTCCCTTTAAAGAATATTTTTTTCCTTGCATTCCCCCTCTAAAAACTAGGTGCGTCTTATGGTCAGTTGTATCTTATGGAGTGAAAAACACAGTACTTCATAACTGTAATTTTGCTACTGCTATGAATCGTAATGTAAATATCTGCTATGCAGGATGTATTTTCATTGTTACAAATTGAACATAAAGCATAGTGATTAAACACAAAAACAGTATGTAATATATGTATATATATATTTTCCGTGGTGTGGGCGCCGTTCCCCCCCCACTGACATTTCTGTCCCCTCCCTCACCACAGCGGAACCTCCCCCTCCTCCCAGTGTAGCAAATCGCCGGCCAATCGCCTGCTAAGGTTTGAGGCCCTGGCCAATGGGCGAGCGGTGGCTGCGCGTGGCCGAGAGGAGGAAGAGGGCTGGGCTGAGCTGGCCGAGCACATTTCCAGCAGTCCCTCATCGGAGCAAGTTGTTTGCCACTGCCGCTCGTGCCGCTGCTGCTCTGCTAAGCGTGGCTCCTGTGCCTGCTCTTGTGAGCAGCAGAGGCTGTCGGCGGTCGAGGAACCCACCCCCCAAAAGCTTGCCGACCCCTGGTCTTAGGCGACCCCTGTGAAAGGGTCGTTCGACCCCCAAAGGGGTCATGACTCACAGGTTGAGAACCATGCGCATCTTTGGCTATTTGAAAATCTGTTGTGGGCATCACCGCAATCTGCTGCAGCGGCCTGGCTAGTTGCTGTGGGATGTAACATCACCGAAGAAGCAGTCAGATACAACATTTCCTGTTTGTCCAGAGTGGACACGCAGGGGGATGTTGCTCCAGCCAGGAGGACTCCCTATCACACCTGGTCTGGAGCATCCTCCCCCTGCGTGTGACCAAGGAGATGGGTCTGACCCTGGCAGACTAGGGGCTAGTCATGCAGCCATCTTCCTCTTGACTCTCTTGATGCCTTTTGCTGTCTGCTGGCTCTCAGCCAGCAGCACATGGGCTCATCCCTCACAGAGGATGAGCCTACACTTTTCTCTATAACTGTTACTACAAGCTAAAGCCTCCCTTCTGGACCATACTGTGAACTGGATGTAAGTAACAGTCATTACTTTTAAAAGAAGACTGTTGTGTCATTATTTTTTTTAAGAGGGAACTAAAGGGAATTTACCATGACAAGCCAGGCTCGACTGCTTAACTCAAATGATTCTCATGAATCCATCCACTAGCTTCCTGCAATGTACAAGGGAATGTGCTTTGCTACAAGCTCCCTAGCGTGAGAGAGGAAGGATAATATTTAATCAATATATCCTCTCCTCCTATCCACAACATTCCCACAGTTTCAAAACACTAGTAGCTTGCCTGAGTACAAAGAGACCTGCGGTCTCATTTGAAGTGTCAATTTTCTGTCCACCAGAACACCCAGAAGGCAAAAATTAATTTCTCCAAATCAGCTCTAAGTAAATTCACTCCCCTGGTTTCTCTCTCTCCATTGGCTGGAATGACCCTCAGAATACTTGTGCACTCTCTTGCACATGCTCATGCTTTCATATGTACCCCCACATCTGTCCAATCACAAGCATGCGCCCAAAATATCCAACACACACTCTTTTCTGCTCCTCCTTCCTCCCATTGCCCCAACCAACGTCCTTTCGCTCCCCCATCCACCCTGTTTTCTGCTCTCCTCCCATGACTCTAGCTTCACCCTTTCCCTCTCTGCCATGTTACTTTCACATCCACCTTGCACCACCCACCCAATTTCTGCCCCTCCGTGCTCCAGAATTCCTACCTTCCCTCTTCCAATCCACAAACACGCAGCCACAACCAGCCTTCTCTCTCTGACCACCACCCAGTCGAAAGGTCTGCTGCTGTCCAGCCAGAATGGAAGTGGGCATGTGTAACAGAGACCTTTGAGCAGCCCAAGGAGACTTGGGCACCGCGCATGGCATTTTCCTTGGTTATCTGATGTGGAGGGGAGCAGATGACCAAGTGGGCACTATGGCAACCCTCTCGGGTAAGCTGGTTCCCATGGTCACTTCCTTGGTGAATGCAGATAATGGGTTATCTAGATCAGGCACCCCCAACCTTCGCCCCTCCAGATGTTTTGGACTACAATTGCCATCATCCCTGACCATTGGTCCTGTTAGCTAGGGATCATGGGAGTTGTAGCCAAAACATCTGGAGGGCTGCAGGTTGGGGATGCCTAATCTAGAGGATTTGCCTCATTGTGCTGCAGTGGGCTTTTGCTTTCCAGCTGTATATGGAAACTTTCTTGAATAGCCTTTTTACAAATGTAGAAAGATGTTGAGCAACTGTCAGTGAAAGTTTGGGCTGTACCTTGTGAGCAATTCATGTATATGAATCGGCAAGTTTAAACTCCTAAGTTCAGGAATACTGAATATATATAGTGGTACCTCTGGTTATGTACTTAATTCATTCTGGAGGTCCATTCTTAACCTGAAACTGTTCTTAACCTGAGGTAGCACTTTAGCTAATGGGGCCTCCTGCTGCCACTGCGCTGCTTCTGTGTGATTTCTGTTCTTAACCTGAAGCAAAGTTCTTAACCCAAGGTACTATTTCTGGGTTAGCGGAGTCTGTAACCTGAAGCGTATGTAACCTGAAGCGTATGCAACCCGAGGTATAGGTAAAGGGACCCCTGACCATTAGGTCCAGTCGTGACCGACTCTGGGGTCGCTGCGCTCATCTCGCTTTATTGGCCGAGGGAGCCGGCGAACAGCTTCCGGGTCGTGGCCAGCATGACTAAGCCGCTTCTGGCAAACCAGAGCAGCGCACGGAAACGCCGTTTACCTTCCCGCCGGAGCGGTACCTATTTATCTACTTGCACTTTGACGTGCTTTCGAAGTGCTAGCTTGGCAGGAGCTGGGACCGAGCAACGGGAGCTCACCCCGTCGCGGGGATTTGAACCGCCGACCTTCCGATCGGCAAGTCCTAGGCGCTGTGGTTTAACCCACAGCGCCACCCGCGTCCCAATCCAAGGTACCACTGTATATATATAGGCAGACAGGTCCCTGCCTCAAGAAACTTACAAAAGGGAGAGCTAAAGGACATGGAAGAACAATTAGCAAGTGAATCGAACCTACCTAGACTTCACTTTGGATGGGAGATGGAAGACTGTGCTAAAAGTCACATAGAATGCATTTGGAAAGAGACATTAGGATAAACTATGGTTTATTGTGTTGGGAATGAGCCTAGCCTTGCTAAAAGCTTGTATGCTCTTCCCTTCCCCCTCCCCCACCCAACACCGCACCCAATTAACCAGTTTTAGCCTAGCCCACCTCACAGGGTTGTTGTGGAGATTAATTGCGACTGAGAGGTGGTGACCGGCCCAAAGTCACCTGGTGAACTTCATAGCTGAGTTGGGGGCTTGAACCCTGGTGTTTTTCAGGGTGAAACAACTGTGGCCTCTTTTCAAGAAGTAATAATAATAATAATAATAATAATAATAATAATAATAATAATAATAATAATAATGGTCCCCCACCCATCTGACTGGGTTGCCCAGCCACTCTGGGTGACTCTTTTCTGAAGCTCAACAAGACACTTGGAAGATGCTTAGTGAAACAATAAGCAGCAATCTCCCTTAAAAAAATAAAATAAAGCTTACATCCTCCTCTCTGTGGATATGTCTCTCTGCTTTTATCTTTTAAAGCTGCTCCTTTGGCTTTGACATATCACTGCAGTCGGGCACAGCCCACCCTCCACGTTGTAAAGGGAAAGGAAGCATTCCTTCTGACGGCGGATCACGACTTTTGTTTATTGAATTGTCACAGTTAAGAGAAACGGCCTTTTTCCTCAGACAGGCGCACCACTGAGCTTTTGCCACAGGCGCACTAACATTTATTCAATTAATCAGTAAAAGGCCAGGCAGTTAATTGATTGAAAGACCTCTAATAGCTTGACGGCTCCAGTGAATGGCTTGAAAGCTGAGAAGCGACAGAAATAATGGGTCGCGGCGCGTGTCATAAACCACTGCTGATGGCCGCAGTCATGCCATACATTTAAAACAGTGCCACAGTCATGGCTTGCCCCAAAGAATTCTGGGAGCTGTGGTTTGTTAAGGGGGCCGAGAGTTGTTCAGAGGACACCCCCCCTTCCCCTCACAGAAATAACAATTCGCAGAGTGGCTTAGCAATCAACCCTTTTCCCACAGGGAATTCTGTGAACTGTAGTTCTGTGAGGGGAACAGGGGGTCTCCTAACAGCTCTGAGCACCCTTAACAACATACAAATCTCATAAATCTTTGGGAGAAGTCATGACTCTTTAAAGTGCGTATCATATTCCTTTTTGTACTTGAAGTAGGTGTCTCATTAGGTTAGAGAGTCCAGCCTCAGCGACTGGGGGTTCCTGGTTCAACTCCCAGAGTTTTAGCGGGTTCTGCTGTTTTAGGTCATTTTACTCCCAGTGCCCAGATATCTTTGGGGCGAGCCATGACTGTTTAAAGTGGTATGATACCGCTTTAAATGTACGATGTGAATGTTTCTCATGGAATAATAATAATAATAATAATAATAAATAAAAATAAAATAATAATAATAATAAATTTATTTATACCCCGCCCATCTGGCTGAGCTTCCCCAGCCACTCTGGGGGGCTCCCAATCGAGTGTTAAAAATGATACAGCATTAAATATTAAAAACTTCCCTAAACAGGGCTGCCTTCAGATGTCTCTTAAAATTAGGATAGCTGCTTATTTCCTTGACATCTGATGGGAGGGCGTTCCACAGGGCGGGCACCACTACCGAGAAGGCCCTCTGTCTGGTTCCCTGTAACCTCACTTCTCGCAATGAGGGAACTGCCAGAAGGCCCTCGGCGCTGGATCTCAGTGTGCGGGCTGAACGATGGGGGTGGAATGGCAATCACCATCATCCTTGGGGTTCAGGAGTGTGTTTTCTGAAGAGCAAACTGGAGGGCAAGAGGACACACACACCCTAGATAATGGTGCCGTTGAAATCCTTTCAAATTTACTTTGGGAATGGCCATGGGAACTCATTAAAGCCAGAGTGGTTCCTTGCTTGCGTAATGGGTTATATCCAACAACATTCTACCCAGAGCAGAGCTGTTGAAATCTGTGGCCCTAAAGCTCATCAGCAAAATGGCTTTACTTTGACTAGAACTAACATTGGATACAACCCATTGAACTTCATAAAGATGACTAGCTTAGGTCAATTCATCTCAATGGGCCTACCCTGAATGTATGTGGCCACAGCCTCCCCAAGACATTTTGCTGCCCAAGCAGCTGGATTTGCCTTCTTACGTCAATAGAATAATAATAATAATAATTTACTGGATTTCTTACTTGCCCTTCACCATAAGGTACTGAAGTATAATACTAGATACAATTAAAACAATTTTCAATCAGATTAATATGGTAAGTCCCTACACACACACACACACACAGAGAGAGAGAGAGAGAGAGAGAGAGAGAGAGAGAGAGAATATTTCTATGTATATATGCACCCAAGGCCAGATGAATTACTTCAACACCAGAGGTGGAAAAGCCCACAAGCGCCTCTCCTCAGGAGTAAAAATATCATCATAATAAATTAAATGACTATCAATTTGCTGCCTTTTCGTGATGACTAAAATTATCTGCCAGAGACAGCTGTCTTGCTCTGCCTTAATGGTCTAGTTGTTAGGAACTGTCCACAAATAGCCCCTCCCCACACACAAAATAGTATGGCATATTTTGGATGGCCATCTAACTGCATCAAGGTGGGTTGAATATCCAACCCACAAATAAATCCACAGGATTAACAAAAAACCTTGCCTAGTCCCCACCCCATATAAGAACCCAACCACACTGTGTTTAACATGTTCCAGTGGCTATTTTTGAAATTCAATAAGGCTACCCTAAAGGAACCACTCTGTTTCAATGGCTGTTCTTTCCTGTTCATTTTAGTATGTCCCAAGAAGGGGTATTATGCATGTGATTGTGAATCCTCTTCTGAACAGGGCTCAGTGTGAGGAGCCTCAGGGTGTGTTCAGCATCAGTCTCTCATCCCTAAAACTTGTAAGGAGATTAGTGTACTTTGGACATGTTCAATATCACTTATCAGCCACAACATGCACACCCTAAAATGATGTGCAGGACCCAGGTATCTTCAAGGTCCTCTACCCCCATTGCTGTACATTGGTACGTCAGGTTACGGATACTTCAGGCTACAGACTCCACTAACTCAGAAATAGTACCTCGGGTTAAGAACTTTGCTTCAGGATGAGAACAGAAATCGGGTGGCGACAGCGGGAGGCCCCATTAGCTAAAGTGGTACCTCAGGTTAAGAACAGTTTCAGGTTAAGAACGGACCTCCAGAATGAATTAAGTTCTTAACCCGAGGTACCACTGTATAATCCTGGGGGGAAATGGTTCTGTCTATGATTCTGTTTCCATATGAACTTTTTAATTATTTTATTACTAGAATCAGCCAGTTCAGGATCAATACTAGGGCTAAGGGAAACATTCAGTTTTGTTTGTGTTTTAATGAGAAACTGCCTAATTCACACGCTCAAACCAATACGTGAACCGAAACAGCAATCGTTTCACAAATTCATACTTCTCCGAATTTTGCAATGTGGTTCTCCAGCCAAGCAATCTGTACATAATGCATACAGTTAAAGAAAAGAATACATAGAAGTGTGTATATTCATGAAAACAATTTCCAAAAATGGATTATATTAAATTGCTTGCAAAAAATCTCCGGGGGTGGGGTGAGGATGCAGTAGTATGCTTGTAAATTATCATTAAGATTTTACCAAACAAATTGTGGCAGAAATATGAACTGCGTTTAAGCACGGAACAATGAGAAACTGAAAGAAACCAAAACGGATTGAGCCATTCCCATACTGAACTAAACAGAATGAAATCATGGGATCTTTAGAAACCTGGAAGTTCAGTTCCATATGCACTGAGAAATAAGAGCGCATTTAGCTCCTTCTGGGATTTTACAAACTGCACCTGAGTGTAGAGAGTATTTAACTTAGTCACTGCACTTTATTTGCTTTATCTGTTGAGCTGGAAAAGGCATTGCAGTCTCTGGTGTTTTGCCCTTGCAGCAGGTTTGGCAGGAAGAACCTCTTAGTCTTAGTGTCTATTCCCCCACCAGGTTTAGTTTCAAGGACATACCCTCCCACCCCCCAAGAGCTGGTGTAGTGGCCAGGAGATTGAGCTGGGAATCTGGAAGCTCCTGGTTTGAATCTTGCCTTTTCCACGAACTCACCAGGGTTGCCTCCTGCAATCTCCCCTCTTTCCCTCCCAGTCTCTGTCCTACCATCTGCAACTGGGGGGAGAGGGAAGGATAATAGAGTCTCACCTTATAGCAGAGACATACCTCACCATTCGAAAACCAAAGTGCGGCTTCCGATTGGTTGCAGGAAACTCCTGCAACCAATTGGAAGCCGCAGAAGCCCGGCCGGACGTTTGGCTTCCAAAAATAGTTTGCAAAGCGGAACGGTCACTTCCAGGTTTGCGGCATTCAGGAGCCAAAATGTTCGAGAACTAAGCTGTTCGAAAACCAAGGTAGGACTGTACCAGAAACTGCTATACAGTGCTAAGTAGAAATAATAATTATTATTTATACCCCGCCCATCTGGCTGGGCTTCCCCAGCCACTCTGGGTGGCTTCCAACAAAATATTAAAATACAGTAATGCATCAAACATTAAAAGCTTCCCTAAACATTCCCTAAGTATTATTATAGGGAGGTTCTGCACAAGAAAGCAAGGTCGGTAGACTGCCTGGAGCCCCAGACCTCCCTTTCTCCAGGGCTGCAAATAAACCACGCATGTAAATCACATTCAAAGCACCCCCTTTTAAAAAAAAAAAAAGATTCCCAGGAACTCTAGTTTACCCCCACAGAACTGCAGTTCCCAGCACCTTCCACAAATTGCAGTTTCCAGGATACTCCTGGGGAAGATGGGCTATAAATGTGTTATGTGCAAGAAGCTTAAATTAATAAGTCAGGCTCTGTATATACCTCTGTGCAAATGTGCCCAGGTTCAATCTCTGGTATCTCAAGGTAAAGTTGGGAAAGACTTTTTGTCACATTCCCCTGGAGAGCAGTGACAGTGCTGAACTAGTTGGATCAGTGGTCCAGCTAGCTCAGTATAGTTTCCCGGGTCTTTACAAGATCATGCCAAGGGAGGGAAACATAATTTCAGAACCTCAATGTTCAGCTGAAATCACTCACCCATGCTAGCTATCGTTAAACCACTAGTCCCAGAAATTATAATGTTAACTAAGGCCAATAACAAATGTATTTTTTAATTGTTTTATTTTTATTTATTACCCCATCTTTCCTCCAAGTAGCTTGAGGTGGTATACATTTTTCTCTTCCCTACATTTTATTCCCACCAGGGCCAGATTTAGGTTTGATGAGGCCCTAAGCTACTGAAGGTAATGGAGCCCTTTATATGTCCAGCTGTCCTTTATCAACAACAAATTGTCGCTGTTTTTTGTGTTGATTATTTGCTACATTGTAATTTATGGGCCACATAGGTATCTAAAGCCATTTGCACATGCAGAATGTAGGCACCCTATATATAGAAATGAGCAAACCAGTGATATTTTGGGGAGCAGGCGGGGCCCATGACTTACATCATAGGTGCCTACACAACACAAAACACTGTCGCTGTATGTAGGTTTTACTTTATTTGTTTTATATCTTATATTTTGGAATGTACATCCAGTTTTTTCCTTTAATTTTTTGGGGGGCTCCCAAGAGAGTGGGGCCCTAAGTGTAATGTGTATGGGTTGCTCGTGCATAAGTTGCCGCCTCTCCAGGCTTTGTTGCCTTGCTAAACCTTTCAGTCTGGGCAGCCCTTCACTTCGTGGCTGCCTCAGTCGCTAGCAGAATCCGTCAGTGGGCATTTCTTAAATCTTTTCCAAGATAAAAGTTGTTTGACACCCAGTCTCCTCCTACTCTCTCTGCGGGGAAGTCTTCTGCGCAGGGTGGGCGTGGGTAGCGGAGGACCCGTGCTCTCCCCGCTGGTGTCCGGTGAAGAGTCCTGGAGCCCTCTCGCCGATTCCCCCATCAGCCCCTCTATATCCCTGGTGTTGCGCTGATTTGCTTCCCCATCTGCGGAGCTGCCTCTCTCCCTGCTGGGCCCTTCTCCAGCATCATTTGAGAGCCTTCCCTCCGCCTCTAGCGCCGATGTCAGTTCCCTGACACTAAGCTACAGCTTGTTTAGCTTATACGTAAATCCGGCACTGATTCCCAGAACAACCCTGTGAGGTAGTTTGGGCCAAAGAGGCAGCGACTGGCCCGAGATCACCCAGTGAGCTTCATGGCTGAGTGGGGATTTGAACCCGGCTCTCCCAGGTTTTAGTCTGACACTCTAACCACTACACCACACTGGCGCTCACATGTAGTAACGCTGAGTGTATTTCTTATGGTAAATGTTGACATTTACCGGTCGTGGGATTTTCGGTTGTTTTTGAGAAGCCACCAGGCAGGTTTGTCTCGTTGCAAATGTGCATAGACGCAACACACAAAGAGCATGAACATACCCGCTCCAGTCTCAACATGTAACTTCTGTGCCTCAATCCTATACTGTAGTCAGAACAGAGCCTTCCTGTGTATGAGTCGTACACAGTATGCAATTTCTCCCGATTGGTGGCTGCAGTGTCTCCACATGTTGCTTCTGTGTGCAGCTGTTTGCACGATCAGGGCTGCGCCATTAGGAAATTTGCTGCTATTTACTGGTAAGTCTCAAGGACAAGCCAGTGCCCTTGGTAAGGGACCAAATTTCATCACCATCATCATCTAAACCAGTAAAAGATGACCAGTTTAGAAAGAGGATGAAAGAAAAGGATCAATACTCATCAAGAGGGTTCTGACACTTCCCAGTTGGCTTTTCAAAGTCTTTTTAACATCGATGTTTAAAACAGAGATGGCATACCCTTCCCATTTGACATTTACTGTACCGTATACATCTGAAGACATTTGCCTGCCTGGAATGGAACTCAAATAGGACACACACACACACACACACACACACACACACACACACACACACCCTTTAAAAAGGCTCATTGCACCGATTCAGATTCCTCTTCTATATCTCCACCCCCTCTGGTGAAAATGTCTTCGATTTTCTGCCTGGTGGGACCACCTGCCTGGTTTTCTTTTAACAGAGTAATATATATATATAGGGAAAAGAAAACGTAAAAGATTGCAAATATTCAAATAGTCTCATCTGAGAGGTTTCCCCCCCAGAACTGATATATTGTAAAGTTTTGCGAAATGTGCCCCATGGCCAGCTGCCCTCTAACATCTCCCAGTTGGTATATATTTTATCTTAATGCCATACAGTGCTACCTCAGGTTAAGAACTTAATTCGTTCTGGAGGTCCATTCTTAACCTGAAACTGTTCTTAACCCGAAGCACCACTTTAGCTAATGGGGCCTCTTGCCGCTGCCCTGCGATTTCTGTTCTCATCCTGAAACAAAGTTCTTAACCTGAGGTACTATTTCTGGGTTAGCAGAGTCTGTAACCCGAGGTACCACTGTACTAGGATGCTGCCTTGTACTCACCCCTTGCCTTTTCCTGTAAGACCTATTGCAGTCGTTAAGAGTCGTCAACAGGCTCATCTCAGCTATCTGCCAATCTCCCATTCCTACCACCCTTCTGAGTAATACCCCTCCCCACCTTCTCACTATATAGAAGGATCTGGCAACTTCTGTTTCAGTGTATCTGAAGAAGTGTGCATGCACACGAAAGCTCATACCAAGAACTAACTTAGTTGGTCTTTAAGGTGCTACTGGAAGGAATTTTTTTATTTTGCCTTGTACCCAGTTACACTAGTCCATCCAGCCCTATACTGTCTGTCCTGACGGGTTGGCAGCAGCTCTGTAGGGACCCAGGAAGAAGTTCATTTCCCATGACCTTTTCATTTTAAATGGAGACTCGGCAGATTGAACCTGAGACCTTCTTCAGATAAAGAAGGTGCTCTGCTAATGAACTGTGCTTCCTCTCCATCCATCCATCCATCCATCCATCCATCCATCCATCCATCCATCCATTATTAAATTTATACCTCACCTTTGCTGGAAGGCTCTCAAGGCGCCATGCATAGTTTTCCTCCTAATAAGAACAGTAAGACGTGCACCAACAGTTGACACTTCCAGGAGACTGGGAAAGAGACCTGCCATCATTGCTCTCCCTGACATTAGTCTTTTGGTGCTGTGTCAGCCGCCTCTGGGAAACTGTAATACATTGGGTAGGCAAACTAAGGCCCGGGGCCCGGATCTGGCCCAATCGCCTTCTAAATCCGGCCCGCTGATGGTCTAGGAATCAGCATGTTTTTACATGAGTAGAATGTGTCCTTTTATTTAAAATGCATCTCTGGGTTATTTGTGGGGCATAGGAATTCATTCATTTCCCCCCCAAAAATATAGTACGGCCCCCCACAAGGTCTAAGGGACAGTAGACCGGCCCCCTGCTGAAAAAGTTTGCTGACCCCTGCTGTAATATGTCATCTAACATCCCCTCCTCGAATTGCATTTACGCCAGGCTCCTTGGAGTGCAGGAAGACCAGGATCAGAAACTTTATTGTCTGCGAACTTTATTATATTGCTTTTATTTTCCCCCCTAATATTGACTTTATTCTGCATTTGCTGAATTGTTGGTTTTTGTTACTTTGAATTGGCTGACCTGTTTTGTATTTTTTTTGTATGTTTGTATTTCCTCTGCTCTCTAGAAGTTTTGAACGCATGGGTGCAGCCCGTTGTGGAAAAGCGGCATGCAGGGAAAATCAATCAATCAATCAATCAATCAATCAATCAATCAGAACATAAAAAAGAGCCCAGATGGATCACGCCAGTGGCCCATCTACTCCAGCATCCTGTTCTCACAGTGGGCACCAGGGGCGCCAACTTGAATAACAGGTTGGAGGCGGGGCAAGTATAAGCCCCGCCCTGTAGAATCAATCGCAAGACGCAGCACGGAGGGACCTCAGCTCTAGGAGTTGGCTCCGATGGTTGCTCCCCCAGACAGCTGCGATAAGCCCACCAGCCCATTTTAACCCTCACATTTTAACCCTGTGAGGTGTCTTACCCAGCTGAGAGATAAGGAGTGGCTCAAGGTCACCCAGTGAGCTACACAGCAGAGTTGGAAACTGCTCTCCCAGGCCCTAGTCCAACACTGACCAGTCCCCCACGCTGGTTTTCTCCGTCCAAGCTATGCACATTTATTTCACGTATTAATTGCTCATGGCAAAAGGCTCTCTAAGCGACTCACAAACGACAGTTAAGGGCATGGTTGCCACCTGTCCTGTACCATACAGGATTGTCCCGTATTTCAGTGTAAATTGCTACGTCCTGTATTGATACGGTTTAGTCCTGTATTTCAGGTCTTTTCTCTTTCTCTCTCTGCCAAGTTGGGGATGCTCTCCAATTCATGTGTTTGAAAGGATGCGAGAAAGGTCATGTATTTGAGCTCTGGGTAGCCGAGCACAGACAGATTTACGAATTCATGTGTGCGTCCGTGTGTGTGTGTGTGTGTGTGTGTGTGTGTGTGACAACTTCCAAAGGGGCCATACTGTTAGGCCGCAGTCGATTGTAATAAAGGTAAAGGTAAACGGTATTTCCGTGCGCTCTGGTTTCCGTCACGGTGTCCTGTTGCGCCAGAAGCGGTTTAGTCATACTGGCTACATTAAGGTTACCAGATTTTTTTCAATGAATCCAGGGACAACTTCAATGGATTTTGTATGGGGACTGATTTGTAAATCCGGGGACTGTTCCCAGGAAACTGAGACATCTAGTAACCTTAGAAGCATAGAATCATAGAGTTGGAAGAGACCACAAGGGCCATCGAGTCCAACCCCCTGCCAAGCAGGAAACATTAGGCTACATGACCCAGTTGGCCACATGACCATTAGGCTACATGACCCAGAAAGCTGTCTGTGGACAAACGCTGGCTCCCTCGGCCTGAAAAGAAGGTGAGCGCCACAACCCCATAGTTGCCTTTGACTGGGCATAACCATCCAGGGGTCCTTTACCTTTACCTTTCTAAAGATTGTAATGGATTGCTTTGAAGTCACTTCAGCACCAGAAAGGGTAAAAGAAATCGCCTCCAAACCAGCCCACCCTGTCCTGTATTTTGCCAGAACAAAGATGGCAACCCTAATAGCATCACATAGAAACAAAACGATGTTGCAATACAACCATCGCAATGACCCATAATAAACAGACACAGCAAAATGTCCAACGGCAGAAAACAGCTTCTCAATAGGTCACAATCCACCCAGTGCCTGCTTGCCCCAACATTGGTACAATGGTACCTCAGGTTAAGTACTTAATTCGTTCCGGAGGTCCATACTTAACCTGAAACTGTTCTTCTTAACCTGAAGCACCACTTTAGCTAATGGGGCCTCCTGCTGCTGCCATGCCGCCGGAGCGGGATTTCTGTTCTTATCCTGAAGCTAAGTTCTTAACCTGAAGCACTATTTCTAGGTTAGCGGAGTCTGTAACCTGAAGCGTATGTAACCCGAGGTACCACTGTATTGGATTGTGGGGCCTTTGGTATGGAACAATTTGCGCTGTTTCTACTCTGCCATAAAGTTTAGTTTCCCCCCGCTCTGCCTGGGGTTGGGGAAGGACAGTGTGAGGGTTAGGGAAATGTTGGCCCAGGATATTTGCAAGGTGATGTGTGCAGAAGCCTGCGGCACTGTCGTCAGGATGACTAAATGGTGGGAATGCTGTATTACTCATTCTCTCCATCTGAGCTTTGTTTTCTAATTCATTTATTTGTGGGTACGGCGCAGGGCTATGCATGTCTAACCCAGGAGGTAGACCCATTGAATTCAATGGAAATTACTCCCAGGTAATTGTGTCTAGGAAGAGGGGCATTTTAACAGCTTCATGCCCAAGTGAGGAGATGAAATGCTTCTCACTCTGGCACTTTTAATTGCTGCTGCAATTTAATTGCTGCTGCATAGTTTAAAGAATTAACTGGACTGAGAAGCTGATGGACTGGGAAGTCTTGAGATATGAAATGTTTAAAGGTAACTGTAAGAGGTATATATCTTAATTTAATTTAATTGATTGATTGATTTCGGTCACTGACCAGAATGCAAAAGTATGTATCAAATTTTGGAAAATGCATTAAAAAAATTAACTTCATTAGGGGGAAAAGAAAGCCAACCTTTTTTCTTTTTCTTAAAAAAAGCTCTGCTCAGCATGGCCCTCCAGATGTTGTTGGGACTACATAATCCTTTACCATTCGCCATGTTAGCTGGGGCTGATGGAAATCCAACGCCCTCAGTGTCCACAGCTGGGAAATGGGAATTATAGCTGCCAACCACATGGGGTGTCGGTTTATTTTCATGAAATTGCCCCCCCAAAGAATCAATACTGCTGAACAATCATACAAAATACTATAGAATGATCAACACCTCTCTCTCTTCAGGCTTCTTTGTATCTGTTTGTTTAGATGAACCAGAATACAGAATCGTAAGTGCCAGATTAAATGATAACAACTAACAGCCTTCTGGAATTAGATCACCTTTCAGGTAAGCAGATTTCAACTAAACATTGGGCAGACATGCACCATAAATTCGAAGGATTGTTTGATGCACATTTAAAGCACATTACTTCCCGCAAGAATCCTGGGAACTGTCGTTTGCGAAGGTTCCTGGGAATTTGAAGCTCTGTAAGGGGGGAAACTACAGTTCCCATGATTCTTTGCATGGCGTGGAGTGTCAGGCTTCCTAGTTGTAAGAGTTATTTGACAGTGGAGCAGGAGACGTCGGGTTCTTCTTCACCAAGAATATTTAAGCAGAGGCTAGGCGGTCATCCTATAAGGGATCCTGTGTGGTAGATCCAACATTGATCAGGGTGGGTTGGCCTCGATCACCTCCAAGATCCCTCCTAACTGATTCTAAATTCTAGAAGCAGGCAAAGATGGGAAAATTCCAGTGCAAAGGACTGTCCTCTCCTATAAAGATCCTCCTTTATGTGGTAACTCACTGCACCTGTATGAGAGAGGGCACCAAACATAGGGCCTCGCTCCGAGATCTGGGAAAGTAAGAAGGCTCTACAGTGGTACCTCAGGTTAAGAACTTAATTCGTTCTGGAGGTCTGTTCTTAACCTGAAACTGTTCTTAACCTGAAGCACCACCTTAGCTAATGGGGTCTCCTGCTGCTGCCATGCCGCCGGAGCGGGATTTCTGTTCTCATCCTGAAGCAAAGTTCTTAACCCGAGGTACTATTTCTGGGTTAGCGGAGTCTGTAACCTGAAGCGTCTGTAACCCGAGGTACCACTGTATATAAACTAGGAGCTGGAGCTCTTATTACATGGGTATTTCTGAATCAGGGAAGGGGGCATGCCGAAAGCCTTGCGGTCCAGTCCCTAGTATCTCCAGGCAAGGCTGCATGCCCTCCAACTTCCTTGAAAATGTCAGGACCGTCACGAAAACCCTGCTTCTCACTTGTTTCACGTGGAGCCCGAATTCCCAAGGGGCCTTCCCTTCAGTCCAACATTTCAACGTGTTACTGGAAGTTCAGATCTGTACATCCTTCTAACATGTCTCTTAGATCTATGCCTCCTGCTCCCCACCCCCATCCTACCACACTCAATATGGCGTCACTTCCTGTTTTTATGAAAAAACAAGATCCGGGTCACTCCAATGCCCTGAAGAAAGTTTCCCGCTGTTTCCCCACTACTACAGGCAGCGGGCCTTCTCGACAGTGGCGCCTGCCCTGTGGAACGCCCTCCCACCAGATGTCAAAGAGAACAACAACTACCAGACTTTTAGAAGACATCTGAAGGCAGCCCTGTTTAGGGAAGCTTTTAATCTTTGATGCATTACTGTATTTTAATATTTTGTTGGAAGCCGCCCAGAGTGGCTGGGGAAGCCCAGCCAGATGGGCGGGGTATAAATAATAAATTATTATTATTATTATTACTCAGTTGGTCAGTCTCCCATCAAGAAAGTGGTGAGTGGGCAGGGCCTGTCTGCAAGGCCATCGCCATGACTGTGAGGGGCACCAAGGGATTGCTGATCACTTCACTCCGGCTTCCTTCATTCAGCTGCTGCAACTGCATCCCTGCCCCAGCCTCAGAGGGGGAAGATGCAAGGGAGTGGGCACACTGATGTAGAACATGTCCCTATTTTCCATGATTTTGCCTATTAATTTTTATTAATTTCCCAATTTTTAAACAGATTAACATGAAATCAATTCAAATTTAACACATATTTTAAAATGGACTTTCCACACACCCCCTTTCAAGATGCTTCTTTCCCCTCCCTCCTTTGCTGCTCGCAATAAAGTACATTTCCTTAATTTCTAATTCTTTCCCATCCATTGTCTCTTTCCATTGACTGCGCATGTTCAATTCCTGCTTGGACTTTTATTTAACCATTTCCCAATTGATCAAATATAGTGGTACCTCTGGTTATGTACTTAATTCGTTCCGGAGGTCCGTTCTTAACCTGAAACCGTTCATAACCTGAGGTACCACTTTAGCTAATGGGGCCTCCCGCTGCGCGATTTCTGTTCTCATCCTGAGGTAAAGTTCTTAACCCAAAGTACGACTTCGGGGTTAGCGGAGTCTGTAACCCGAAGTGTTTGTAACCCGAGGTGTTTGTAACCCGAGGTGCCACTGTAGAGTTAATCTCTCTTTATCAACTAATACAGTTCATTCATCATGCCGTATATGTCCCTATTTTCATCTGAGGAATGCTGGAGGGTACTGGGCTGGGAATGTCTCCCACCTGAAATTCTGAAGAGCGAATGCTAGTTGGTAGAGACGGTACTTTGCTAATTGGATTAAGGTTCAATATGAGGCAGGTAAGGTGTACAGGACAGGCATTGGGAGGAACCAGTGGCCCTCCCCGATATGGCTGGACTACAACTCCCATCAGGTCCCGGCACCACGGCCAATGATCGAGAGCGATGGGAATTGTAGCCTAAGAATTTTGGATCACCACAATTCCTCCCCAGGGAAAAGGAAACATCACTCCCTGAGCTACTCAGAACAGATGATACTGGACCAAATGCACCAGAGGACAAGGCAGGCTTTGTATGTTTATTGTAGGGATGGGGAAGCCTCTAGGCCCTTTGGCTATTGTTGGACTATAACTCCCAACATCCTTGGCCATTGGCTATGCTTGCCAGGGCTGATGGGAGTTGTAGCTCAGCTGGAGGGCCAAAGCTTTCCAACCTCTGCTTCACCGTAATAGGCAACCTTCCCCTGGTGCCTGCTGACTCTGAGTTCTGTAATTAACGCAAACAAACACAACCGCCTTTTTAAGTAGAGAGGAGAAGACCGCAGAACCATCCTAATTTGATTTCTTGACATGCAGACGGATTTTTAAGTGCCCCATTGACTGGCATAGGGAGTAACCATTTATTAATTTTTTTTAAGAGAGGAAGGAAAATACATTATGAGGGGTGGGGTGGCTGGATGGGGAGGAAACCAGGCGAGAAGCAAGCACAGTGACAAAGCCACCCGGTTCAGACCAGCTGCCAGCTCCCATGCCCACAGTATTTGGAGGAAGATGTTTCTACGCCAGTTCGGCAGGGATTAAGGGCACTCTGCTGCCAAAGAAAACTCTGGGCTTGTTTCCGTGTGGACATGAAATGTGTGGGGGTTTTCCCCCTCCCCTCTGTTCAGAGAACAACAAAATGATTAGTGGGGGAGCTGGTAGGAGCTCTGTGTACCCCAAAGGGCAGTGGGAAGAGTTCCTAGTGTCTTCTCCAGGAGATGAGGTTTGCTACCTGGGCCACCCACAATTCCAGTGAGATAACTTCTGTTTTTCAATGGGCTCGGAGAGTAAATGGAGGGTGTGTCTGTGTCGGCACCTTTGCCGCTCCCCGCTGGAAATCAATTGTTATTCACCCTTCTATGCCAACCCACCCTGCCAGGTTCTTAAATATAAATGCTGCATGCGAAATCTCAGAATCCGTGTTTGTTTTTTCCTCCGGGGGATGATAACAATGATCTAAGAAGTCACCTTCTGGGCATCCAAGCAGAGGTCTTCTCTTAGACCCTTCCTGCCAACCAAGGGGTGAGCAGTGCCTCTTGAATACACAGCTCCAGAGCCCCGGGCAAAGGATTAAACAACAACAACAACCAGAACCTTGCAGACATGCATTGGGATAGCGTGACCGGAAAAAAAGCCTCTTCTCTGCTTGATAGGGAAACAAAGCTTCTTAAGCCTGCTGCAGCATTTTTAAAAACCCGTGCCGTTTTCAAGGCCTGATTTGCTAATTAGTTTTTGTAAGTTTTGGCAACCGTTTTAAACAGGGGTCAGTGGGGAACCTGCCCATCTTGCAGGGGATGGGGGGCAGAAATGATCATTTGCTACCAGCCCAGAGTCGATTAGGTGCGGCAGAGACTCTGGACCTGTATTCAGATCTTTCCATCATCAGGAAAGCTCACTTGGGTGACCTCAACCATCTCTTATTATTTTCTCTTCATCTGCCTCCCTTTGTGTCCCCATTGGATTTGGGAGGAATCTTCACTCCCTTGAGTTCTGCCTTCTCGCCCCATAAGGGATTGCCATAAGTAGAGCTAGTTTGTTTGGTGGCCTTCCAGTTTCCTTCGGGGAAACTTGCAGGATGGATTTTGTTTGTACTTAGGATCTGATAGCTTGCCACTTGCAAGCACCTCTCTCCCCAGGACCAGGTTGCCTGTGAATGAATATGTGATACAGCTTTCTCCCCCTGTCTTGTTGTGGTTTCCTTACTTGCAGCCTGGCTCGCCTATTTGAGCCAGCTAGAATTGCTTATTTATTTGGGTGGTGCAACCTGTTTGCCTCTTCAAGGTGTATTTGTGTTTGTTCCAGGGGTAGCCAAATTGTTCTCTCTCTCTCTCTCTCTCTCTCTCTCTCTCTCTCTCTCTCTCTCTCTTCTGTCTCTCTCTCTCTCTTCTGTCTCTCCTCCCTGTAGTGCATTTAACTACATCCTGACATAAAGCCACAAAGCTGCTATTGAGCAGAATCCGATCCCAGAATGAGATAAAAAGTGATCAGATAGCTTTATAAGACTGTTCAAGCATTCTGAATGACTAGGTACGCTCAAATGGAGGAGTTAGGATTTATTTCTCATCTTTAAAAATCTGCGCTGTTTTGTGTTTTATTGCAGTATATTTTTTACTGCATTCCTTGTCATTTTTTTTAATAACTCGTTTTGAACTTTTATTGCACGTTGCCCGGAGAACTCTCCTCCGGGGTGGTTAACCAATTTAAACAAACAAGCAATGAGAGATTCAAACAGACAAGCAATTAAGGAAGAGATTTGGCAGGTGACGCTTTTCTTAACCAGGCACCTGTTTACAACCCTAGATCAGGACCTTAAAGAAAAGGAAAATGGCAACCTTAATTGATAGGCAGATGGATGGGTAGCCCTGCCTTGTGGGGTTGGACTAGATGTCCTTTGGATCCCCCCTCCCAAATCTCCTGTGCCCCGACCCTGCCTGGCAAAGTTGATGCGAGGACAATTGTTAAGCCCAGGCAAAGCCCGGTGCATGCTAAGAAGTGCTACGCGGAAGCAGCAGACCGCAAAACTGCTGGAACATACTAATTTCAAGCAGCGCTTTGCTCAAGCCGCCCCTTTGCTCTCAGGCACCGCCAAGGGCATGCCACTATCCTTATTCTCTCCCCCCCCGCAACCTCCCCTTTCCCTTGTCCGTTGCTCACTCACCAGCAGATAGATGCTCCCTTGGATGAGGAATATGAAACAGCACCGTGTCAGCTGCATTTTCTTTTCAGCCTCTCCTCCTCCTTTCCCCTCCTCTTATCGATATCTGGCTAAATCTGTTGTGATCCTTGCTGCTGCTGCTGCTGCTGCTGTTTATAATCTGGCCTCTGGCTTCCTAGGATCTCCCCTTTCCAGGTTCCATCTGGCCGCCTCTATCCAGCCAGGCATGGATGGGCAAAACAGGAAAAAGGGAAGCAGGAACAGCCCCACTGTCTCAGCCTCTGCAGTTGGAGAGCTCCATGGGGCTGCCTCCTGTCTGCTCCCTGCTTTGCCGGAGACTCTGGCAAAACTCACTCCAGTCCCTCGCTCTTTTCTTTCTCCCTCTCTCCCTCTCTCCACTAGCTCCCTCCCACTGACAGGTGCCACCACTGGAGCCGACGAGCCCTGCCTTAACCCCTTGCCTGCCTGCCTGGCAAACTTGGAAACTCAGCGCAGAGCTCCAAAGTTGGCAACAGCGTCCTAGAGAAGATTGCGCTCTGCCTCTGCCTTGCCCAGTTTAGGCCAGCATCCTGGGAAGAACGGCTGCAGGTAGGTCGGGAGCGAGGAGGGTGCCGATGTCCCCAGGGTCTTGTGGCCGGAGCTTGCTTTTAGGATGTGAAAGCTGGGGGGGGGGGGTGGAGTCGTGTTGTTGTTCCAAGATGATGCTTGGCAAGGAGGAAAGAGAAGTTCCTAATCTGAGTCAGGGGCGGACTCCAGAAGCTGTTTTCAAGGACAAGGCTGTGTCCTTGGTCTGGGAAGGTTCAAAGCAGCTGACCTGAAAACAGAGACGTTATCTATACCTTTGTCTCCGTGAAAACCTTTCGATTAAAAACAACGATAAAAGAAGGAAAGGGGAGTACCTTTTACAAATGTGCAAAGCTGCTCTGGGTGTAGGTTAAAGACAAGAGCCCTTGGGGCAGACTGTATGACTCACAAACAGGCTTCAGATCTGCCACATCCAGTCTTTTATTTTTAAAATGATGTATCCCGGTTGCATCCTGCCCATTTGAATCCCAGGATGACTTTCTGCAGCGCCTGGAATCTGGGAGGGAAAATCGGAGCACTGCTTTCTGCCTCCCACTTCTGAACAGAGGGTCCCCATCCATCTCCCAGGTTAGCCTCACCCGAGCAAATTGTGCTCTTGCCCAGCTCCCAGTCATTTCAATGGAGCTTGCACAGGAGAACTTCCCGCTGGGCTGTGGCCATATGGGATGTGCTTCCAGTATTAATTGCTCCCCCAGATTGATTGATCTGGTATTGATTGAGCTCCTGTCCTCCTCCCGCTCAAGGTTCTGCTCTATTCTCATTTAATGTTTTAAGCTGGCTTTTAATTGCATTGATTTTTAATTGTGTTTTTGTCCCTCGTCTCCCCCCCTCCACATCACCACGCCTGGTTGAGCATCTTTTGCAAGTGACAAAGTGTCTATGTTTTAATACACATAAATAATAGGGAGTCAGATCAGTTTTGTCTGCCGTGCTTGATGGGGGCATCCACCATAGCGCAGCTTGTAGAGCATGAGATTCTTAATCTCAGGGTTATGGGTTCGAGCCCCATGTTGGGCAAATGATTCCTATACTGCAGGGGGTTAGACTAGATGACCCTTGTGTACAAGACTGTGATTCTAGCTGCCTCACCTTGCCTCCTTCGGAAGCCCACCTTTGGACTTTCTCAAAGAATTTATATGAAGGTGTGAGACCAGGCTTGCCTTGTGCCAGCCTGAAGGGAAAAGTAAATCCTTGGGCTGGATCCAGAGCTTCACTTGCCAATCTCCAGTTCTTTGGCAAAGGCTGCCCTGAACCCAGTGGAGTAGTACATTTTTAAAATTCAGAAGCTCAGCATGAAAGTCCCCGTAGCCACTTGTCCCAAGGGAAAACCCCAAACCGCCAGCAACTGTGTTGATTAGTTTGTATATCTACAGAGATACAGACACCCCAGTAAGATCAGAATCATAGAATTGTAAAGTTGGAAGGGATCCCAAGTCAATGGTTCGAGTCCTGCCCTCCAGAGAAGAGCCTACCTAGTCCAGCTCCCTGTTCTCATGGTGACCAACCACATGCTTATGAGATGCCTGTATGAAGGGCCAGAGTTCAGCAGTGCCTCTACCCACTGGTGATTCCCAGCAGCTGTCATTTGGAGGCAAATTGCCTCTGACAGAGGAAGTAGAACATAGCAGTCAAGACTCGTATCCATTGATAGCCTCCATGAATTTGTCTAATCCTCCTTTAAGGCCATAAAGTGTTGCAGCACATAGCATAATGCCCACTTGGTTAGGATCGGCAGGATCAGATGAAGAGACTGTCTTGACTAGGTATACGGCAGGCTCAGATGTTCTGTAGCCGAGAAGGCTCACAGCCTAGAGGTGCATCACGTGCTCTGCATGCCAGGAGTCCTAGGTTCAATCCCTGGCATCCTCCGGGAGGGCTGGGAACGGCCTCAGTCTGAAATCTTGAAGAGTTGCTGCGAAACAGTGCACAAATTGGAAATTAGGGAATCTGTGGCCATCCAAATGTTGCAGGACTCCAGTCTCCATCAACCCCAGACAGGGATGGTGGGGCATATCTTCCAACATTTCTCCGTTGAAAATAGATATGTCGTATTCCATAATGATAGATGGGACGCGGGTGGCGCTGTGGTCTAAACCACTGAGCCTCTTGGGCTTGCTGATTAGAAGGTCGGCGGTTCGAATCCCCAGGATGGGGTGAGCTCCTGTTGCTCTATCCCAGCTCCTGCCAGCCTAGCAGCTCGAAAGCACGTCAAAATGCAAGTAGATAAATAGGTACCGCTGCTCTGGTTTCACCAGAAGTGGCTTGGTCATGCTGGCCACATGACCCGGAAAAACTGTCTGCGGACAAACGCCGGCTCCCTCGGCCAGTAAAGCGAGGTGAGCGCTGCAACCCCAGAGTCGTCTGCGACTGGATTTAATTGTCAGGGGTCTTTACCTTTTATTCCATAATGATAATAATAATTTTGTTGTTTATACCCCACCCATCTGAACCGGCTTGCCCCAGTCATTCTGGGCAGCTTCTAACTTATAAATATATAAAATGATAAAACATTAAAAGACTTCCCTATACAGGTGTGCCCTTCAGATGTCTTCTAAAGGTTGTAGAGTTATTTCTCTCCTTGGCTCGGGGGTCGCATAACTCCACACCCTCCAATATCTCTCTGATGAAAACAGGGACGTCCTAAGGAGAAGCAGAACATTTGGGGATCAAATTAGAAACTGGGATGGCTTCCGTAAATCCGGGACTGTCCCTGGAAAATAGGGACACTTGGAGGGTCTGGTGGGGGTTGTAGTCAGCAGTATCCAGAGGACCACCAGTGCTCCATCCCTGGTGCAGAGGAAGCTCTGCTGGATGGACCAACGACCTTATTCAGCTTCCTGTTTGTATGGCACAGGCTTTAGTTTCCTTCCCAGCTGCATTCCAGGTGAAATTTCAGAAGGTGGACCCTTTCCCTACATGGAGATTGGGGGGGGGGGGAGAGAGAAAGATGCCCCTGTTTAATTTCTGCCTGCAGTGCAGCTGTGAAATGCACAACTCTCTGGGAGAGGAATACAGAGAGAGAGAGAGCATTCCTAGATCAGCCAAACAAACTACCTGCAGCCTAATTGCGTCGCACCTCTAGAGACCGTTGAATATTACAAATGACTTCACAGCTTGATAGTACATTTTTGTTGTTGTTTAATTTAGTCAAGTTTTATTATATGGCCAAGGGCTTCGCGGCGCTACAAAGACAATCAGTCAAAAGCATATACCGGTAATACAAACCCAAATGGTTTGGCCTACGCCAGATCCAAACCAATTCATCACTCTTGCTTTTCAATAAATGCGCTCATTGAGTTTTCGAATCGGCCCCATCGCTAAGCCTCAGAAACCCTTTTCGGTTTGAGACGTGCACATCAATTGCGCAAATAAAAACCAGACTGCACCGCACAGTTGCTTAAGCTCTCGACGTTTTCAACCTCTGCCTTCTGATTTGGGAGTTTTGCCCGTAAATCTCAGATATTGGAGTGGAGGAAGGGAGCGGTGAGTTGCTCGCTGCTACTTTGGCGAGGATTGGAAAATACTCTGCACATGCTTAGAGGTGGGTCTCCAGTTTGAGATCACAGCTTACAAGGCTGAGTACTGGGAAAAGGAAAAGCTTGGGGTGAACTCTAGTGCAGGAACTGAGGACCAGTGGCCCTCAAAATGGTGTTCGACTCCAGTTCACATCAGCCCCGGACAGCATGACCAATGGTCAGGTCTGATGGGGATGTCTAGGGGACGTATAGGTTCCCCATCAAGATATGGGTGTTGGTCGTGTGCTAAAGGGACCAGCTAAATGTTGGCAAGTCTATTTATAACATCAATTTAGAAATGAGACTGCAGAGAAGGAGGCAGTATTGTGAAGACGAAACTGGCCTTGACCAGAGCCTTTCCGTCTTTGCCGGCAAATATCAGCTGGCGAGGGTTTATTTATTTTTCTGGAAGGTTTAATTTTATGTCAGCACGGTCACAGAAATAACACACAAATACCTGTCTGCCATTTTTAGCTGGCCTATTACACCTGCTGCTCTTTCCCCCATGGATGGTCCCTAGAGATAGACTTTGGAAAGGGAGCCAGCGACGGCGGCTGGTGCAATATTTCATCACAAACCATTTCACCTGTTGGGTGGCCTTAAGAGAGATTTTCAAAAGCCCTTCAGCTCGGAGAAGCGTTCAGCGATGACCAGGTTTGACTGGTTTATAGTAAACAGAAAATGGGGGAGGGGGAGGGTTAACTCATTCCTCTCAAAACGAATTTCAAAATGAGAGAGGAAATGAGACGTTCCTTAATTCTGAGGCTGTTCTTAATGAGAACATACGGAGTCAACAAAGCCTGAAGCCTCTGAAGCCCAGCTCTCTCTCTGTGTATGTAGCTTTCAGCTGTATACCAGAGATACTCTGCTCATGCTCAGAAACACTCCACACACACACACACACACACACACACACACACACACACACACACACACACGTTCCCTCATTTTCTGAACAAAAGAGCTTCGTTCTGCAGTCCTAACCCCACTCATTTGGGTACAAGACCCGCTGAATTCAACAGGACTTACTTCTGAGTAGAGCTGGCTAGGTTTGTGAAATTGACTGTGTGGTGATGTTGTTACTGCCCTGAGACCTGTGGGTATACAAAATTTAATAATAATAATAATAATAATAATAATAATAATAATAATAATAAATAATAATAAAAAGGCTCGTGGCTCAGATGGAGGCAGGGTGGCTGCTCCTATTTTGGGGGACAAGATATCTAAACTACACCCGCCCCACCCACCGCAGCCAGATCAGACGTGTCACAACAACACGGAGGGAAGGGATGAGGGAAAGAAGCATCCAGACAGCACACTAACCCCATCCCACGCCAATGAACAGCTTGCTATCTTCTCTCCATGCCCTGAACAGAGACTTGATGTCCAGCAGACTCCTTACTTCAGGGATTGGGCACGATTTTGGCCTGGCAGGTCAGATATTTATCTCCCCTCCTCAGCCTCATCGGACAAGTTGGATAGCTGGGTGAATCATCTAGGTGGCCATGCCTGCTTGCCAAAGTTGGGGTTGGGAGGAGAGAGGCTTCCTGCCAGCCTGTACCATGCAGGGAAAAGACTGAACCCTCCACCCAGCAGGATTGAACCTTCCACTCATCAGGGGTCTGCTTTGGCAGTGCGTTCCCTGCAGGGAAACAGACCCCAGCAGGACCGAACTCTGCCCTCCTGCCCATCAGCTGTCATAACTCAGTGACAACAGCTGACTGGCAGGTGAGCGTAGTTTGGGGAGAGGAAATGACCTCATGGGCCTGTTTGGATCCCCTGAGGGGACAAGCTTGGCTCGGTGGGCCAGAGGATTTGCAAAATTCTGCATGTGCCAATAGCTGCAAATGCTGATGCAATTGCTCTAAATCAGGGGTCAGCAACCTTTTTCAGCCGTGGGCCGGTCTACCGTCCCTCAGACCTTGTGGGGAGCCGGACTGTATTTTGAAAAAAAATATGAATGAATTCCTGTGCCCCACAAATAACCCAGAGATGCATTTTAAATAAAAGCACACATTATACTCATGTAAAAACACCAGGCAGGCCCCACAAATAACCCAGAGATGCATTTTAAATGAAAGGGCACATTCTACTCATGTAAAAACACGCTGATTCCCGGACCATCCGTGGGCCGGATTGAGAAGGCGATTGGGCCACATCCAGCCCCCGGGCCTTAGTTTGCCTACCCCTGCTCTAAATAGAAATGGGAGACATCTTTTCCCTACTGGAGAGGACTTGGACCTCTGTGGCTGCTCATTCTGCTACCTGGATGTTGCTGATGAGTAGCTTCAAGGCTCCTGATGTCTCCTGTTCTTTAGCACTAGGCAGCCTTTCAAGTAAAGGATTGGGCTCCGTAAAAGTAGGGCAGATGGGCACCCTACTACATGGCCAGAAATGAGCCCATGCTTTTGGAAACATATTTCAAGACTGAAGCCCAACTCTTACAAGGCTGCATACACAACGTGTGTTTGAAGCCTCTCTCTCCTCCTTTGCCATGGGAACTTTAGTTTACAGAACTACAATTCTCAGCACCTTTGAGGGAGTTGTCAAATGTGCTTGAAATGGTGTGTTTGCAGCCTCAGCCTTCCTCTAAGACTGTGCTGGAAATATATGATATTATGAAAGCTCTTTTCCCTCCTCCCTCCCTTCTCAAAATTTTTCTAATTTGTACTCTCAGCCTGAGTGCTAAAACTTGCTTGAGGCATGCAGAGTAATAAGAGGATTCCTTTTTAAATTTATTAATGAGCACACGCAGAGTGCTGTTTTGTTAAGGTGAGGAGAGTGTTGTCGGGTTGGCGGTTCTCTCTCTGTTTGGGGATAACATGCTGGCAGGGGTACCCCAGTACATTTCGTTGTCGAAGCAAGGCAGCAAATGGCAGCCCCCTCCCCAGTCCCACATTGTATAACACCCAGGATCAGTCAAGTTGCTTTGTCATCCAGCCCCAAGACGTTTTGCTGCCTGAGTTGAAGGAGAAGAAGATGGCGTTCTCTTCCTGCTCCATATTAGGAAGCCAACTGGGTCAGCCATTGAGTCTTAGGCCTCATCTGCACTATGCATTTAAAGCAGTATTGTTGTTGTTGTCGTTGTTGTTTAGTCGTTTAGTCGTGTCCGACTCTTCATGACCCCATGGACCAGAGCACGCCAGGCACTTCTGTCTTCCACTGCCTCCTGCCTTGCTGTGGTGAAGGGGCTTGAACAACTCAGAGAAGCTATGAGCTATGCCGTGCAGGGCCACCCAAGATGGACAGGTCATAGTTAGAGTTTTGACTAAATGTGATCCACCTGGAGCAGGAACTGGCAAGCCACTCCAGTATCCCTGCCAAGAAAACTCCATGGACATATAAAGCAACAGGCATATAAAAGTTATGAAGATGAGCCCCTCAGGTCGGAAGGCATCAAACATGTTACTGAGGAAGAGTGGAGGACAAGTACAAGTAGATTCAGAGCTGATGAAGCGGCTGGGCCAAAGCCGAAAGGATATGCCTGGAAGCGAAAGGAAAGTCCAATGCTGTAAAGAAAAATATTGCATAGGAACCTGGAATGTAAGAACCATGAACCTTGGTAAGTTGGATGTGGTCAAAAATGCGATGGCAATAATAAATATTGACATCCTGGGCATCAGCAAACTAAAATGGACGGGAATGGGTGAATTCAGTTTGGATGATGATCTTATCTACTACTGTGGGCAAGAATCCCGTAAAGCAGTATTATACCACTTTAAATACAGTGGTACCTCGGGTTAAGAACTTAATTCGTTCCGAAGGTCTGTTCTTAACCTGAAACTGTTCTTAACCTGAGGTACCACTTTAGCAAATGGGGCCTCCTGCTGCCGCCGCACAATTTCTGTTCTCATCCTGAAGCAAAGTTCTTAACCCAAGGTACTATTTCTGGGTTAGCGGAGTCTGTAACCTGAAGTGTCTGTAACCAGAAGCGTCTGTAACCTGAGGTACCACTGTAGTCATGACTCCCCCAACCACCACCGCAAGGAATCCTGGGAAGTGCAACTTGTTAAGGGTGCTGGGTGCGGTTAGGAGACCCCCCTACAGAATTACCATTCCCAGAATTCCCTGGGAAGAAGGACTGCTTGCCTTGAGGCTCGTGTGGGTTCCTTTCCAACCTGACCATGTGACATTTGCAGAAAGTTATGCAATTAAAACACACACACACACACAACACACACACACACAAAACTTGAAGTTCATTGGTTTTATTGCACTTTGGGAATTGTGGCTTGAGAGAGTGGCTGGCTGTTTTGAGGCAAAATAATGTTGAGATTGGATCATGAAGCCAAGAGCCAAGACAAGTTGTGATGTTCAAGGCTTATCTAGTGCAGGATCACCAACCTTTTTTGATGCCCGGGGATCACATTTGGATTTTTTGAGTATCACTCCTTCTAGTCTCTTCACCCTCCCTCCCAGAGGCAGAAAGAGAGAAAGCACATGTTCCCACCCTCTGCTTTCCCTGGCAAAACCTGCATCTGGTAGAATTAATCCGAATCCCAAAAGGCACATAGAGCTGAAAGGGGAAGTGGGACGGAGCGCCGCTTTTCCATCTTCCTCCTCCTATGCACTTTTCAAAGGAGAAAATTGTACCCACCTGTTATGTACCGAAGTTCTCACTCTGGGCCAGCAGGGGGATACTGTAGATAGTTTTCAGTCAGGTCCACATATGCAAAAAAGGGATAGAAGTGACATTCAGTGATTGGATAGTTACAGAAAGTGGTTACTGTTGCGTTGTAATGGAGCTCTATATAAGCAGGCTGGCTGAACCCTTCAGCCCAGTTCTGTTCTGGCCTGTGAATAAACAAGAGCTGTTTGAAGAGTTGCTGTGTCGTCTGATATGTTCACCCACAACTTAACACCGACCTCACCGCCTCACGAACAAGGGGGGCAGCACATATGGGGAGCTCAGGGGCTTCACAGGCACCAGTCAGAGGCCTCGAGGGTGATGCTGTGCCCACGGGCACCACGTTGTGGCACCTCTCAGCACAGGGCTTCCGCCCTACCATCCCTTCTGCAAGGACTTGCTCTGTGTTCTCTGCTTGGCTCTCGGAGGGCTCTGCTTTGTAATTTAATTTAAACATTTTTTTTTACTAAAGATTTCTTGGTTTACAAAAGTATGTGCAATGTCTCTTTTTCCAAGTTACGTATCAGTTTCATTTGTTGAGACATTAGTGAGATGAGAGCAAACAGAAAGTGAAGGAAGGCTGAGATTAGTGGAAATGATGACTGAAGGCTCAGCAGCAAATGGCCAAGGATGCTTTTGGAGCTGCCCCAGTTACAGCAGAATGAGCTTGGCATGCTTGTCTGACCTGTGTCCAAGTCTCTCTTTCTCTCCCTCCCTGTCTCTCTCCATCTCCCTTTCTCCCTCTGAATCTCCCCTTTCCTTCCTCTGCCGCTACTTTCCTTGAGATGGTGCTGCCCTCTCATGGGCAAAGTTGATGGAAAATTTTTTAAGAAACCCAACACTTGCATGGTTAAAGTTGCAAATTGCACACCCCACCTCCACATTTCTCTGATGAAAATAGGGCCACCCTCTTCCATCATTATTATTATTATTATTATTATTATTATTATTATTATTATTATTATCACACACCCCCATCTGACTGGATTACCCCCAACCACTCTGGGCGGCTTCCAAAATACAGTGGTACCTTGGAAGTCAAACACAATCAATTCCGGAAGTCCGTTCGACGTCCAAAACGTTCGAAAACCAAAGCACGGCTTCTGATTAGCTGCAGGAAGCTTCTGCAGCCAATCGGAAGCCAGGGAAGCCACGCCGGATGTTCGGCTTCCAAAAATCGTTCAAAAACCAAAATACTCACTTCTGGGTTTTGATCGTTCGGGAGCCAATTTGTTCGGGATCCAAGATACGATTGTATATAAAAACACGATAAAACATTATTATTATTTTTAAAAAACCTTCCCTATCCAGGGCTGCCGTCAGATTTCTTCAAAAGGTGGTATAGTTACTCATCTCCTTAGCTGGGGGTTTCACAACTCCATTCCCTCCAGCATTTCTCCGATGAAAACAGAGATACCTGTAATGGTTCTAGGGGCTGCTCGTGCGTAAGCCTGTGGCAACACTTGGCTGGGTTGCCTGAGTGAACCTTTCCTGTCCGGACAACCGCTCACTCGTGGCTGTCTCAATCGCTGGCAGAATCCGTCAGTGGGCGTTTCTTAAACTTCTTCCAGCAAAGAAGTTCTTTGACGCCCAATCTCCTCCTACTCTCCCTGCGCGGAAGCCTTCTGCACAAGGAGGGCGTAGGCAGCGGAGGACCCTTCCTCTCCCCGCTGGTCCCTGGCAAGGAATCATGTGACTGCCTCTCTGATTCCCCCATCTGCCCCCCTTCTCCACTGGAGCTAAGCTGATTCCCTTCCCCAGAAGATGGGCTGCCTCTCCCAATCCCGGGACGCTCTCTGGGATCCCTCTGGAGCTTGCTCTCTCCCTCCGGCACTGATGGCAGTTCCCTGACAATACCCTAAGGAAAAGGGGGACATTCCAGGATCAACTCAGAAACTGGGACAGCTTCTGCAAATCCAGGACTGTCCCTGGAAAACAGGGACACTTGGGGGGTCTGAAATTAGCCCAGAACAGCTTTGGTGCTGTGCTTCCCAGCAAGGACCCTGCAGCCACGACTGGCTCACCACTGTTATTCACTTATTATTATATATTCCTTTAAATATAGATTTTTAAAATATACATTATATATTCTTTTCTCTTTTTTTAACCTCTTCTACTAGGAGAAGGGGTGGGGAGCCTTCAGATGTTGTCGGACTGCAATTCCCATCAGCTTCCAGTCAGCATGGTTGATGAGCCGAGTCGATGGGAGTTGAAGAAGAAGTAGAAGAGTAGTAGTAGTAGTAGTAGTAGTAAGTAGTAGTAGTAGTAGTAGTAGTAGTAGTAGTTTGGATTTGATATCCCGCTTTCTCACTACCCGAAGGAGTCTCAAAGCGGCTAACATTCTCCTTTCCCTTCCTCCCCCACAACAAACACTCTGTGAGGTGAGTGGGGCTGAGAGACTTCAAAGAAGTGTGACTGGCCCAAGGTCACCCAGCAGCTGCATGTGGAGGAGCGGGGATGCGAACCCAGTTCACCAGATTACGAGTCTACTGCTCTTAACCACTACACCACGCTGTTGTAGCCTTAACAACAGCTGGAGAGTTACAGGTTTCCCATCCCTGACTTAGTAACTCATAACAGTGACTGCAGAGTCATATTCTCAGTTACAGTGGTACCTCGTTTTTCAAACGTCTCTGTTGATGAACATTTCGGTTTTCGAACGTCATAAACCTGGATGTACATGCTTCGGTTTTCGAACACGCCTCGGAAGTCAAACATGCCACACGGCTTCCACTGAGGGCAAGATCCTGAGGCCTAGCTGTCGGCTATTGGGTTTTCAGTTTTTGAAAGTTTCAGAACTCGAATGGTCTTCCAGAATGGATTACGTTTGAAAACCAAGGCACCACTGTACTTTAAGCTCCAACTCCTTTCAATCAGTCCTGGTTTTCTTTACTTCTAGCAGAGAGGAAGTACTTTGCACCCAATCCGGAGTCGATTCAGAGAATGATGCTCTTTTTTTAAAAAAAATATTAATTTAATTTATTTAACATAATTATTACAAAATGTAAGCAAAATATTGCAAATACATACATACATACATACATACATACATACATACATACATATTTCAGATAAGAACACAAATAAAAAAAGAACAAAAGAGAAAAAAGAAGAAAGGAAAAAAGAAAAAAGAAAAAATGGAGAGAAAAAGAAGAAGGAAAGTTGGAAGAATTTTTCCCAAATTTATTCTACAAATATCTCAATATGAAAATATGAATAAAATTTCATTGATTGACCTCCATCGCTTACACTGCACTTCCTATATACATTTTAAGCAAGATTGTATCTGTTATTCTGTATTTTCCCCATACGATCTCACACAAATATTCTAATCAATAAATTTTCTAAATCATTCATAAATCTATTCGAAACACAACCAATACTTTACATTTAATCTTTGTCTACATAAATAATCATTTAAAAATTTCCATTGTTTCTGGATTATATTTTTTGGTTTTTGTCTTATCAAATCAGTCAACTTTGCTAATTCCAAGTATTCGCATAATTTATTCAGCTATTCTTCTTTGGTTGGAACATAATTTCCTTTCAAATTGGATTGGATTGGAGAGAATGATGCTCTTAAGGTGATGGTGCTCTCTTTGGAAAGAGACTGGGGGGGGAATTGAAAACGAAAAGTCCCAGAGGAGGAGATTGGGATGCTATCATAAACACAACAGGAAAGGAGATTCTGGCTAAACGACAGGAAGAATTTTCTGATGGCAAGAGCTGTTGGACAGTGAAACCAGACCCTCAGGAGGTTGTGGCTTCTCCTTCCTTGAAGGTTGGATGGCCATCTGTCATGGATGCTTTAGTTGAGATTTCTGCATCATAGGGGGTTGGACTAGATGACCCTCAGGGTCCCTTCCAACTCTATGATTTTATGACTTTATGAAATGAAATAGAACAGGAAATGGAACGGAACGTACGGAACTGGACATGAACTAGCAGATTGTAATACGAAACAAAAATGGAATACTGGCGCAATGCGTGATCACAATGGAGAGGCTTTGATGTGGATATGGGTGGAAGAATTTAGTATTATCCAGTATGGAATAATGGTGGTGGTGGGGATTAATAGAGGTAAAGTTAAAAGATAAAATATGGTTAGCATTTATACTAACAATTTGGGAACCTGTCTTGGACTTTTTGTAGGAAAAAGAAATGAATGATTCCGAGACACCTTGGCTTAAAAGAAATATTGTTTAACAGAAAGAGGAGAAGACGGATGTTCACATGGACGGAAGGTTTTGAATAATTGTCTTTTTATATATATAACCGGCCGATAGAAAATCCGAAGTCCTTCTCTTGCATCTTTTGCTGATGTTTCTTTTCCTTTCTTTATCTTATTCATCTTTCTCTCTTTCCTTTCTTTATTTCTGTTGTCCCTTTCACTCCTTTTCCTGTTTCAAATTTTACTGTATTATGGGGGCAAATAATAATAATGAAATCTTACAATGGAATGAGGTGGGAATAAAGATCTATACAGTGGTACCTTGGTACTCAAACAACTTGAAACCCAAACACTGCAAACCCTTAGGTGTTCCGGTTTGTGAACTTTTTTCGGAAGTCGAACGTGCTCCATTTTGAGTGCCACACTTCGGTTTTGAGTGTTACGCTGAGGTCTGTCTGTTTTTGCTATTTATTTTGCGTTTTTGCGGCTCTTTTTTTCCATTTTTGTTACTGTGTGGAACCCAGTTCAGCTACTGTTTGATAGATTGTGTGGCTGCAGTACATTGTTTATTGCTTTCATTTTACGGACCAATGGTCTCATTAGATAGTAAAATTCATGTGAAATTGCTGTTTTAGGGGTTGTTTTTAGAAGTCTGGAACGGATTAATCCATTTTGCATTGCTTTCTATGGGAAAGCGCGCCTTGGTTTTGGAACGCTTTGGTTTTGCAACGGACATCCGGAACGGATTAAGTTTGAGAACCAAAGTACCACTGTATTGGGAAGTACGGTGGGTGGAGACCAGCAGCATCTCCTGTTCACCAAGAGTCCACTATAGAGGCAGCGTTGGGATCTATAGGAAGTGCAAGATCCAGCCTCCAGTGGCAGCAGCTGGAGATACATTCCTAGGAGGCCAACTCTGCTGCCTCTGTGGATCCTGCCGCCCAAGGCAGTTGCCTCACCTTGCCTCATGTGTGGGCCGGCTCTGCCCACAACAGGAGATGAAGATGCCCTCTGTGCTTAGCAGGAGAAAAAGGCACAGATCCCGTATGGTGCAGATTAAACCACTCCCTGACCCCGCTGTGCTGCAAACAGGTATGGACAAGGCTATGCATTTAACCTTCTCATTTTCCCACTCCTCAATATTCCTTCATCCATTTGCAAATTGCTTATGTATACAGAAATGGCCTCGTGAAAATCCGTCAACATACCCATCCTGCGAAATATTTCTCCAGGTAAAGATAAAGGGACCCCTGACCATTAGGTCCAGTCATGGCGGACTCTGGGGTTGCGGCGCTCATCTCGCTTTACCGGCCATGGGATTCAGCGTACAGCCGTTTCTGGCGAACCAGAGCAGTGCACGGAAACGCCATTTACCTTCCCACCGGAGTGGTACCTATTTATCTACTTGCACTTTGACGTGCTTTCAAACTGCTAGGTTGGCAGGAGCAGGGACCGAGCAACGGGAGCTCACCCCTTCGCGGGGATTAGAACCGCTGACCTTCTGATCGGCAAGTCCCAGGCTCTGTGGTTTAACCCACAGCACCACCCGCATCCCTATTTCTCCAGATGTCATGCTATTTTTACTAATAAGCATCTCTTTCACACACTTTCCCCTAGCGTACTCACGGACGTGCTTTCGGTTGGAGAACTGCACCACAAAATTTGCAGAAGTACAGAAGTACGGCTGTCTTTTGGTTTGTGCATTGTTTTGGAAAGTACCAATTATTTGGTGCACATTGAAATGCAAACGGAAACAGATTTCATCCCCTAATCCTAGCTGCAAATGAAAAATGCAGTCTGTCTTTGGTTTTTGGATAAAAAACAACAGTAGAGGGCAGCAGAAAGCCACTCTATTTACCCAGGATTTGTAGGGAAATAGGGAAGGGGCTAAAGGAAGAAGCTTTGAGAGGCTGCCAGCTCCTGAAGTCCACACAAGGTTGTTTGGAAGGCAGAAGGCTGAATTAGGCAACTCCACACACACACACACACACACACACACACACACACACACACACACACACAACTGGATTATGCAAAAGAAATGGAACCTATTTATTTCTTTAAAGTGTTTTTACCACACCTTTCAGTCTCCCAAGTGGTTTGCGTAAGTCCAGTAACAAATGAGATAGATCTGATGGCAGGGACTATCTTGAGCACAGTCACGAAAGGAAAACGGGATGAGGAGGGGAGAGGGAAACAAGCAAACTGAGAGACACTGGTTCTTTAAGTTGCAACATTCTCACGACGACCAACAGTTGAGGAAGAGGAGGAGCCAAGTGGAGCTGGTTCCCTCAGCCTAGCCGATGCAGGGGGCCTTGCTCCCACTTACCCCACATTAACCACTGTCTGTTTTGACGCTGAGATCCGGCACTGAAAACAGAGTCTGAGGCCTAAGGAGCCCCAATTTAAATTAAGTTCTGGTAGAGAGAGAACCTGGCCCAAACTCTTGGCTTCCCACAAAAGGCTTGTAGAGACCAATCCCATTTCACAACACCCCTTGCGGTGCCACACAGCAGTTAGCTGTGCCCTTTCTGTATGAAACCTGCCTGTTTATGATCTTCCCTTTTTCTTAGTAGCAATTCTCTGTGGCCTCTGGTATTATTATTAATTTTTGCTTCTTGTGGGGTTTTTTGGGGTGGCGGCAGAAATTTACTTTCATTGATCTTGGGCACAGCAGTAGATAGTGAATCTCTGGCTCAACCTCTTCTGAATTTCACACGCTGGATTGCACACCTCTTCTTCTTTGGGTTTCGGATTATTAGCTGCAAAAACTTAAAATGCATCCATCAACATACCCATCATAATAGATAAATCAGGTGTGTGCATGTCAAACCCCCTGATACGTAAAGTTGATGTGCATTTTAATATGTAATATTGTTTTATAATGTATGCTTTTTTAGCTGCTGATTTTTTAAATTAAAAAAATCCTTTTAAATTGTTGTTTAGTTGTTTAGTCGTGTCCGACTGTTTGTGACCCCATGGACCAGAGCACGCCAGGCACTCCTATCTTCCACTGCCTCCCACAGTTTGGTCAAACTCATGTTAGTAGCTTCAAGAACACTGTCCAACCATCTCGTCCTCTGTCGTCCCCTTCTCCTTGTGCCCTCCATCTTTCCCAACATCAGGGTCTTATCCAGGGAGTCTTCTCTTCTCATGAGGCGGCCAAAGTATTGGAGCCTCAGCTTCAGGATCTGTCCTTCCAGAGAGCACTGATTTCCTTCAGAATGGCTAGGTTCGATCTTCTTGCAGTCCATGGGACTCTCAAGAGTCTCCTCCAGCACCATAATTCATATTATAAATTAAATTATTTAAGCCCAACTTGTGTTTAACGTCTGGCTTTTATCGACAATATGAATGTATTAAGCAGTACACAAATTCTGTGTTGTTGTTTTTAATGGGAAAACCCCATAAGAGAGCCAAAAGGAATTCTCACTCCAAAAATTTAACCCAAAAGCCCTTTTTGAGCTGGGCTAGAGAAGTTGCCTTAAGCAAATCGCTGATCTGTTGCTTCGATTCCTGCCTCGCAGCGGGTTGAGCTAGATGACCCTTGGTCCCTTCCAGCTCTCCAGTTCTGTGATTCTACACCTACAAAGAGAGGAGAGAGACCCTTACCTGGAGCTTTGCTGAATAAGCCTCACGGAGCCGGCCCTTCTTGCCTGCAGCACAATCATTAATTTTGGAGAAGGCATCTCTTACCAGGGCTTGCAGAAGGCCTCCCATGAGACTGAAGCTATTTGGGGTAGAGATGGTGTCCAGGGCAGCTGTTTACCAGCTCCATCTGGTACGCAGGCTGAGACCCTACCTGCCCCCAAGACTGTCTCGCCAGAGTGGTGCATGCTCTACTTATCTCCTGCTTGGACTACTGCAATGTGCTCTATGTTGGGTTACCTTTGAAGGTGACCCCAAAACTACAACTAATCTAGAATGCGGCGGCTAGACTGGTGACTGGGAGCGGCCGCCGAGACCACATAAAACCAGTCTTGAAAGACCTACTTTGGCTCCCAGTATGTTTCCGAGCACAATTCAAAGTGTTGATGCTGACCTTTAAAGCCCTAAATGGCCTTGGTCCAGTATATCTGAAGGAGCGTCTCCACCCCCATCGTTCTACCCAGACACTGAGGTCCAGCACCAAGGGCCTTCTGGCGGTTCCCTCACTGCGAGAAGCCAAGTTACAGGGAATCAGGCAATGGGCCTTCTTGGTACTGGTGCCCGCTCTGTGAAACGCCCTCCCACCAGATGTCAAAGAGAAAACAACAACTACCAGACTTTTAGAAGACATCTGAAGGCAGCCCTGTTTAGGAAAGCTTTTAATGTTTGATGCATTGAGGTATTTTAATATTTTGTTCGAAGCCGCCCAGAGTGGGGAGATTTTGTAGCCCTCAAGATACTCCTGGACTGTTATCCCTGTGGATAGCTTGGTCAGTAGAGCACAAACCTCTTAATCTCAGGGTTGTGGGTTCGAGCCCCACCTTGGGCAAAAGATTCCTGCCTTGCGGGGGGTTGGGCTAGATGACCAACAGGGTCCCTTCCAACTCTACAGTTCTACGATTCTAGGAACTCCCATCAACCCCATTCAACATGGCCAATGTCTGAGGAAGGGGGCGGGGAGAGTTACATTCCAGAAATAACTGGAGGTCTACAGGTTTCCCCACCTGTGGTTCAGCACATCTTTAAAAAAAAACACCCCTCAAATGAATACAAAGTTTAAGGTATGTAAATGTTGAAAGCGCTCGTTTTTATTTGGTGAGAGCCTGATTTACGTTTGGACATCCTCATGGCAGCGAGGAAGCCTGTCAATGAAATGTTTTTGGCAGTGTGCTGGGATTGTTGGCTGCACTGCTTGGATCTCATTCTTCCTAGAGTCCAGAGGTCAGCAAACTTTTTCAGCAGGGGGCTGGTCCACTGTCCCTCAGACCTTGTGGGGAGCCGGACTATATTTAGGAGTGGGGAAAAAAGAATTCCTGTGCCCCACAAATAACCCAGAGCTGCATTTTAAATAAAAGGACACATTCTGCTCATGTAAAACACACTGATTCCCGGACCGTCCGTGGGCCGGATTGAGAAGGCGATTGGGACGGATCCAGCCCCCAGGCCCTAGTTTGCCCACCCATCTCCTAGACCAGGGGTCAGCAACTTGCGGCTCCGGAGCCGCATGTGGCTCTTTTACACCTTTGCCGCGGCTCCCGGGTGGATACTAGCGAGGGGAGGAGGCGCATTGTGTGCCCCGACACTCCCCACTGTGGCGGGTGCTGTACTGGCTGTGACGTCGCATGGGGGCGGTGTGTGCGTTAGTCACGCACCGTCCCAACGTCACCTTCCCGCCCGCTGTCAGATCGGAGGGCAGCGGCGCGCATGCTTTAAATGTCGCAATGGTTTTGCGGCTCCCAGTTGTTGTTTTTCTTTGGAAACGTGTCCAAGTGGCTCTTTTTGTCTTAAAGGTTGCAGACCACTGTCCTAGACCATTGTTTAGAGTTGGCAGAGCATCTTTGCACAATTCCACCCCCACTGCCTGTCAGCCACCACTCTGGGGTATGGTTTGAGGGACAAAACTGCCTTGCCTTTTTCTTCCTCACAAGAGCCAGAGCTGTCAAAATCTGGGTACAACCCGTCACTCTTCCCCAAAGCTCCTGACTCCTGTCAGCTGCAGGGGCTCTGGCACTCCTAGAGAGGCCCGTCGGACGGATACAGTCCATCTGCCTCCATTTAAGCAACATGGACGTTTTGCTGATCTGTGGGGATCAGCTTTGTGAGTCTCAGTTTTCTGGTGAAGCAGAGATGGCCCGGGGGCCTGTTTTGAGAACAAACACTCTAATGAGTTTTCGTTTCCCTTTGCCAAGAGGTGGGTCCCAGAAACTGAACTTTCACACCTCCTTGGCTGGCCCTTTAGATAAGGAGATTAGGGTGGATGTTAAAACACCACTCGACCTTTTCCCTTCTCATTTTCACCTCCTCTTTGCAAACCTGCATATTTTCTTGCAGGGGTGGGGGACGTCAAGTGCTTGGTATTAACTTCTCCCCAGACAACTTACTGTATCTATAAAGCTTCAAATAGCCAGTTATTAATTTATTTAACTACATTGGCAAATCTAAGCCCTGCAGAGGCTCGACAACACCTGGAAGTTGCACTGTTTAACCTTAAAAATAATGTTCTGTAATGAGGATGGGGCACATGTGTGTGTGTGTCTTGTTTTTGTTTTGCTTTGTCTTGGTGTGAAGGAAAAGCACTCTTCACATGCTCAGGGGCTCTCTATGCTCAGAGGTGCTGCATGTGTTCCAGGTGTTAATTTGATTCCAGTTAAGGTATTTTCTGACTTGGAAGATGCCTGCTCTCCCCTCTCAGACCTAGTAGGCTGTGGAACAGGAAAACAGCCTGCCTTTGCTGAAAAATTCACTCCATACATCATGTTTGGCTCCCTGGCATTGAAAACCATAACCTATTTGAGACTAAGCCGTAGCTCAAAGTTAATGCCTGGTCAAATGATGTAATCCTCTGTTCTCAGTAAGGATGGGTGAATCTGTCAAACTTGATTTCTCTCAAGATTCTCATTTTTCAATCTTAAATTCACTTCTCCACATTTCCAAATTAGTTTGCGTTATGGAAAAAAACACGCTGTGCTTTATTGTGAATTTTTCCCAGGACAGACATTTTTCTATGCAGTTTTGCCTAATGTACACATTTTGCAAAGCAATTTCACCTAATACAATGTGTTTCTTTATGCATGTTATTTTAATGGTATATGCATTTATAAAGGTAAAAAGGTAAAGGACCCCTGGACGGTTAAGTCCAGTCAAAGGCGACTATGGGGTTGCGGCACTCATCTCTCTTTCAGGACGAGGGAGCCGGCGTTTGTCTACAGACAGCTTTCCAGGTCACGTGGCCAGCATGACAAAACCGTTTCTGGCGCAATGGGACACCGTGACGGAAACCAGAGCGCACGAAAATGCCCTTTACCTTCCCATCGCAGCGGTACCTATTTATCTACTTGCACTGGTGTGCTTTCGAACTGCTAGGTTGGCAGGAACTGGGACAGAGCAATGGGAGCTCACCCCATTGCGGGGATTTGAACCACTGACCTTCTGATCAGCAAGCCCAAGAGGCTCAGTGGTTTAGACCACAGCGCCACCTGCATTTATATGCAGTGATTATACTCCAATATACATGTTTCTCTACACATTACCTGGCTGGAGAATGGCACCACAAAATTCAGAGAAGTGCAGATTTTGAAGTTTGGTGCATTGTTCCGGAAAGTGCAATTTAGTTTGCCTTTAAATGTGAACCGAAACGAATTTCTCCCTCACCCCTAGTTCTTAGTGAAGCAGGATATCCCTGTGGGCGTACCCTACATATTGGAATTGCAGGTTCCTCAGATCCCTGGTCAGCCATGAGTGATGCCCACAGGCAAAATCTGGGCGATGAGTCACTTTACCATCTTCACCTGCTTACCAAAGTGTTTTGTTTCCAAGTTGCTATGGGACTGCTTGGTAATAAATATTTTCTTGCTTAACTCCCTTCTTCTTTCTACTATCCCCACCCCCCTCTCTCTGTCTCTGCCTCCCCCAGCCCTTTGGCTTCTTGTTAATCTTCCACACAGATGCACGCACTCGCTTTTGGTTAGAGTTCACGATCTAACCCCGAGAGGTCAGAAGTTGCAAATCAGCAAATCAGCTCTAATCAATAGAGTCTGGTTTCTAAGCTTCAGTCTGAGCCTGTGATTGCGGTGAAGGTGAGAGGTACGTACATGTGCGATACAGGATCAGTGCGGGTTGGGTGGGCGCGAGCAACTGAACAAATGCTTTGAGGAGACCCACAAATTGGAACCATGGTTTTGACACAAGACCTTTCGCCCCCCCCCCCGGTTATCCTTCAAAGCTGCATGCGCAGCTTGGCTAATCTCTTTGACCCAACTGCAAAACAGGGTCCAGGGATTGACTAAATCTCACAACCCCTGTAATTGCCCTAAAGCACTTTGTCCAGTCATCTTGATGGTTTAAAAGCAATGCTGTTTATTAGATTTGAAACAGTCCATATTATGTGTGTTTTGTTTGTGTGGGTATACGGTAAATAGATAGATGGATGGATGGATTGGAAAAGGGTGTCCAAAAGGAATCTCTCTTGATCTCTCTTTCTCTTCTGTCGCCCTATTGATCTGAGGCACCAGAGATGATGACAACCAGGGAGATATTATGAGTCACTAGCGCAACCAACCAACCTTTTTTTGAAAATATCCCTAACCCATGGGGTCAGAATTTCACAAAAAAAATCTGACGTTATGCAATTCACTCAAAAATGGTGCCAAACTGTTGCAAATGCTCCCCTGAAAGGTTTGGAGGTGAAAACAGAAGGGTTTATATCCTAGGCTAAGAAATCAGGCCTTGACGCTTTAAGCTGGCACCAGTGGGCACATTTTTAATTTTGAGAAAGTGCCATGGGCACCAGTCACCAGTCTAAAAGAGCAAGAAAAGAGACAGAATTGTAAAATGGTACATGGATGCATGTTTTTGCTTCTTCTTTATTTTATTTTATTATTTTGACAAAGTAATAATCATAAATAAATAAATAAATAAGAATTAAAATGTGCACCCCACCACCAAGACCATTCCATTGTAACTATCCAACCTCCCAAAATCTCAACACCTCTTGTGATGGTTTGACCCCTTTCTGTTTTAACAGTACAAATTCTACAACACCTTCCATATCTCCTCAAAATAATTTATTCTGCGTATTCCCCGCCTTACCTTAATGGCACATGTTAATTTATCATTAATAGCTATATCCCACACCTCTTTATACCATTCTTCCATTTTGCATTCTGCTCACCCCTTCCACTTCCTAGCTATCATAATTGGTGCAGATGTCAATAAATTTGTGAGCAAGTCCTTCCTAGCCCGTGAACCTTCCACCCCATCGTAAATTGATAATAATGCTACTTCTGAACTTTTGGTCAGCTTTAACCCAGTGATTTCTGTTATCTCCTTAAACACCCTTTGCCAGAAAAAATGTACATATTTACACCCCCACCACATGTGAACTTAATTCCCGGTTTCCTGGCATCCCCTCCAATGAAACACTGAATATTCCTTGTTTATTTGATTTAATCTGACTGGTGTTAAATACCATCCCCAAACTAATTTATGTTTAGGGGGGGTGTTTGATGCAGAAGAGGCTGAACAAGTGCAAACAGGAACTGAGCAGGAAGAGCAAACTGTATTGTAGATTTTTGATGGGATATTCACTTAGACCTTTTGCATGCGTCCTAGGAGTTACTGGCGGGCACATGGGTGTCAGGAGTCCAGGTTCCCAGCTTGATGACACAGTGAGCATAGGTAATTAAAAAGGAGGATTTATTGCAAAAACAAACAGATATCTCCAGACGGCTCTAACAAAGCCTCTGGCATCATTACTCAAGATGACCCTTCTGAAGACTCCTTCCTGTGTCTAGAGAAGATATTGAACTTCCAACCCTTACGTCTCTTGTTTTGCTTCCTATCTAGCAGCACTCCCATTCGCCAACTCTTCGGACTTAGTGAATCAGCTCCAACCCTTCCCGTTCTGAGAGGCTGTATCTGAGACTGTTCACGCCTTTTTGTGCTTCCTGCGAGCTTTGGCTGTGTTCCAGTCTGCTCTCAGCTACTGCCTTATCAGCTTGCCCGTCAAGATCAGGAAGAGCCGAAGTCTGCAGCTGCCGGCTCTCCCCTGCCTTGACTAACATCTAAGCCTCTCTGTTCCTGGCTGTTTTCTGCCGTTGGTTGCAAGCCTTCTCTTGGAGCTGGCTCATTCCTGACAATGGGCACCCATAGATGTCACATTGGTGATCCCTGTCCTGGAGAGTTGTACCCAAAACACAGGCCATTCCTATGCATACTTCTGTAGAAGTAAGCCTCACTGGGGCTTCCTCTCTGGTAAACCCAATGAACTCAATGGGGCTTCTTTCTGAGTAAACATCAGTTGGATTGCACAGTGAATTACCTTGAGGAAACCTGGGCAAATTGGGCTTTGCTCTCACCGGGGATCAGTGCCCACCATATGTGGGCCAGGAAAAAACCTCCCCCACTTCCCCGGCCCGGTTAAAGATCTCATCATGAACTTAGATTGATAAAGTTAGCAATGGCGACTAGCCAGGATGACTATGTTCAACATCCATGGTTGGAGACAGAGTTGGAAGGGACCCCAAGTGTCATCTTGTTCAACCCCCTGCAATGCAGGAATCTCAACGAAAGCATCCATCCAACCTCTGCTTAAAAACCTCCAAGGAAGGAGAGTCTTATGGGAGGTGGTTCCACTGTTGAACAACTCCTACTGCGAGAAAACTCTTCCCAATGTTCAGTTGGAATCTCCTTTCTTGTAACTTGAAATCATTAGTTGGGGTCTTAGCTTCTGGAGCAGGATAAAACAAGCTTACTCCATCCTCCGTGTGATAGCCCTTGAGATATCTGCAGATCTCCTCTCAGTCTCCTCTTTTCCATGCTAAACATACACAACTCCCTCAACCATTCCTCATAAGGCTTGGTTTCCAGCCCCTTGGTCATATTGGTCACCCTCCTCTACACATGTTCCAGCTTGTCAATATCCTTCTTAAATTGTGGTGTCCAGAACCGGACAAGTGCTTTCCCAGGGAGAGTGCTATTGTACAGTGGTACCTCGAGTTACAAATGCCTCAGGTTACAAATGCTTCAGGTTACGAACTCTGCTAACCTGGAAGAGTTACCTCGAGTTGAGAACTTTGCCCCAGGATGAGAATGGAAATAGTGTGCCGGTGGCGCAGTGGCAGCAAAAAAAGCACACCTCAGGTTAAGAACAGTTTCAGGTTAAGAACGTACCTCTGGAATGAATTAAGTTCGTAACTAGAGTTACCACTGTACTCAGGTCCCGCCTGCAAGCTTCCCAACAGACATCTGGTTGGCTACTGTGAGAACAGGACAATGGACTCGATTGGCCATTGGCTGGCTCTATCAGGGCTCTTCCTACATTCCAGTGGCTCTTAAAACTATTCTGACTTACTGTATTTTTCGCTCCCTAAGACGCACCAGACCATAAGACACACCTAGTTTTTGGAGGAGGAAAACAAGGGGGAAAAAATATTCTGAATCCCAGAAGCCAGAACAGCAAGAGGGATCATTGCGCAGCAATCTCTCTTCTGTTCTGGCTTCAGCGCTAGCTGTGCAGCCTGCATTTGCTCCATAAGATGCACAAACATTTCCCCTTACTTTTTAGGAGGGAAAAAGTGCGTCTTATAGAGCGAAAAATACGGCACTTGATTCGTGGAAAACCCTATTTTCTTTCCTTGAGGCTGTCATCTGGTAGGACGCTTGAGATGTCCCTAGTCCAACTCCATTAAAAACCTGATTCCCTCAGGTTCAGTCCATCCATCCTGCATGCTGCAGAACATCTCCCTCTCTTCCCCACACTCATGGTGCAAGTGGCTTTCTGGCTCCCTCCGTTGAAAAGCGTCTCTAACGCAGCAAACACGCCTGCCAAGGGCACACCTGTCATTCACTTCTGCTTTCTTCCAGCTATCTGCCACCTCCCCTAGATAATCACTCCACCATTTTTATATAGTTCCCCTTTCCCTGGTTTCATATGGTTCTCATTGTCTCTCTCCCTCACTTTCCCAGGCTGTGGTGGGGGCCCCTCTGAAAACCTCCTTCTCCCGAAATCAGGGATGGGGAACCTGTGGCTCTCTGCAGGTTGTTGTTGTCCAACTCCCATCAGCCCCAGCCAGCATAGCCAACCATCAAGGACGATGGGGACTGTTTTCCAACAACATCTAGTGGAGAACAAGTTGCCGCATCCCTGGTCTGAATAGAAGGTTTGCTGCTTCTTCTTAAAGCGAAACCCTCAATACTTCCACTTGCGAAGATATAAGGAGAAGGATGTTGGTAATATTCTACCCAAAAGCTCCAAGAGAGAAAGAGAGAGAGAGGAAGAGAGAGAGGGAGGGGGGGGAGAGAGAGAGAGAGAGAGAGAGAGAGAGAGAGAGAGAGAGAGAGAGAAAGAACACCTCTGACTTCCAGGAGGGTTTAATTCTGAACATACACTGTTTCCACAATTCTATTTCCATGTTCAAAACACATATCATATTGGTCTATGGAGTACATCTTCTCAGGTCTTCTAGAAAACAATGGGTTCAGCTTGAGGTTGAAGGATTCAAAGGATGTCCCAAACATGCCCACCACCATCCATATTCTGGTTTCTCAGCCTTCAAGGTGAGTTTCATTGCGGCGTGTGCTTGACATCTTTCCTGGGCTCCTTGAGCATTTCACCTGTGGTTCAGCTGGCAAAAACCAGGGATAGAGAACTTCCAGGGACCTTTCCAGAAAAAAGGGTGAACCCTGATAAATAGGGAAAGTTGGGAGTGTATGGGAATGCCAAACAGGCTCAATGAATCAAAGGCATCACTTAGAATTATGGGTTTGGAAGTGACCTTAGACTCATCCTCTGCCCAGTGCAGGTATTGTGCAACTCTGGTATCTCTGACAGGTGGCCCTCCAATCTCTGCTTAAGCACCTTTCACAAAGGAGAGCATCATCACCTATCAGGCAATCTGGTCTACAACCCAACACCTCCCACTGCTAGGAAGTTTCTCGTAACCATTCTGCAAAATCTGCTTCTTTGCAATTTCCACCCATTGGTTCCGACCTCTGGGGCAACAGGTGGAACAAGTCTGCCCTGTCATTTGCAGGAGAACTCTTCAGATTGTTGAAGCTGGCAGTATTCCCCAGGCTGAAAAAGCCCTGCTGTTTCAACCGTTTCTTATAAAAGATAAAGGACCCCTGGACGGTTAAGTCCAGTCAAAGGCGACTATGGAGTTGCGGCGCTCATCTCGCTTTCAGGCCGAGGGAGCCGGCGTTTCTCCGCAGACAACTTTCCAGGTCATGTGGCCAGCAGGACTAAACCACTTCTGGAGCAATGGAACACCATGATGGAAACCAGAGGGCATGGAAACACTGTTTACCTTCCCGCCACAGCAGTACCTATTTATCTACCTGCACTGGCGTGCTTTTGAACTGCTAGGTTGGCAGGAGCAGGGACAGAGCAATGGGAGTTCACTCTGTCGCGGGCATTTGAACCGCTGACCTTCTGACCGGCAAGCCCAAGAGGCTGAGTGGTGTAGACCGTGGCGCCACCCACGTTTCCCATAGGCCTTGTTTCCCACACCCCTCTCCTCACCCTGCCAGGTTTGTCAAGGTCTTTAAAAAATGAGGTACCAGAACTGGGCACAGCATTCCAAGAACTGCCAGGAAACCCCACCTTGCCAGTCATCGTCACAAGCGCCCTGAAAACGGATCTCACATTGCTATGAAATGTTTATCTCACAGCAGCAACGATGCCATCTGATGTTGTCCTATTTGCCAGTCCTCCACATATGAAATAAATACACTTTTTTACAAGAGGACAATGAATAAGCTAAGCAGAGGAAGAGGCAGGTTACATTGCCATGCAGTGCTACTGGGTTTAAAATGTCACTTTTGTTTCAAACACACACACACACACACACACACACACACACACACACACACACACACACACCAATTATGATAAACTGAAACATCACAAAATAGGGAGGAAGTGTCTGCATGCCCCAGACCTCTTCGTTTCTATTTATTTTTGTTTCATAAAATTTAGATACTGCTTAATTGTAAAAACAAAACAGAAAACAAACAAAAAACCTCAAGTTGGATGTTAAGCAAAGTGAAAAGTTGGCTTGGCATTCAAATTGTAATCTCTTCGTTGGTCAAAAAAATGCAATTTTTTTATTCTGTGCAGCCTTAGAAGGGATGTGGCTGTTGGGGTTGTGCTGAAACGTGCCTGTACTTCAGCATTTACTCCACCGCTGACCAAAATACGTTTGAGCTGAAAATGCTTGGAGCGGTGCTGTCGGCTGAATTGTTTCAGTGGCATGGCTTTGTTCCGAGGGGACACCTCATTACCATGTAAATTTGGTCTGAATTACCATGCAGGCCTGGAGGTGCAAAGAAGTTAATTATTTGGGCCTGGCTGCGTGGGAGGCAGGAACCAGAGGCTTAGCAGAAGTAGCCTGATCTGATTCTTAAAAAAGAAAGAAAGAAAATCGGTTCTCTAGCGAATGCGACTTGGCCTTGAAATTAGCAATGTGCATTTTCCTGCCATCCCTTGTAAACCTGTAAATGAGCACAAGAAACTGCTGTGTTTTCTCTGGCTGGAGCAGCACATAGCTGAAGATGCTAACATCCCCTGTGGGATGTGTGGATGTTAAGTTCTTTGGTCTCGTTCTGAGTTCCCTCTCACTGAATTAGTTTTGTAGGGTTTTCTAAAATCTTCACGGAAACCTACAAAGCAGGTGGATTGAATCCTTAATACATACCTTGCAAGTGTCCCAGAAAAACTGAGACATTCTTTTTTTAAAAATAAATAAATCATGAGATAATGGTGGGCATTTTGGCTGCCATGCTCTCTTGCAGTTTTGCAGTGTGATTCCCCCATCAAAAAGCTCCCCCCCCCAGGGCTGCAATCTCGCAGAAGGGTAGGTGGCCAGTGGCGACTTTGGGCTTTTAAACTTCAATGCCGCCCTGTGCAACACCAAAATTCAGCCTCTTGCCTTCTGTTGTTTGTTATTCTTGCAGTGTCCTCATGGCACAGCACCATAGCTGTCAACTGTCCCTTATTTGGCGGGAAAGTCCCTTATCCCAGCGCCGTGTCCCGCTGCTGTCCCTTATTGATGATGTCCCTTAAACTTCCCAGGTTTCAAAGGAAACAGCTCCTCTCCCTCCATCCCTGCCGGCCAGGGAGGAGGGAGGCTCTAACTGTGTTGCTTGGCTGCGTTGCTCACCCAATAAGGAGTCTAGGAATGACTGGAGGGTGGAGCTTGCATGCCTTGTGCCGATCAAATCGGCTGTGTTGCCGGGGGACTCGCCTTTGCTCAGTGCTTCCCAGCAGAGAGGTGACAGTGGTTTTCCTTGCTGCATCCCCTTTGCCAGGTTGCTGCGCTGTGGGAACCACCGCTTCACTTGGCTGCTGGCTGGGCTTTCTGCCTTTGGCTTGGAGGGGCTCAGAAGTTGAACATACCTGTGCTAGGAAAATCCCTTATTTTGGCTTCTGATCCCTTATTTTTGAGGCTGCTGGTCCCTTATTTTCAAATCTGTAAGTTGACAGCTATGCACAGCACCCAGGGTGGGCGAACCGATCGTGTTCCCCTAAATCTGTCTCTGATGTGATCCTCAGACTGAAAAGGATTCCCTGTTCTTGAATTAGCACGTGCACATTTTCTGCAAATCTGTATCCTCTCTCTCTTCTTTTTAATGCAATTTGAATCCTGCCACACTCATTCATGTCAGTGCATCCTATGAGCTTGAGACGATGCTAGTCAGGGTACGAAAGAGCCCTCATAAACGCTTCCTTTGGTGGCCCCTCTCCTACAACAGCGGGCACCAGCGATCTTGCCTGCAGTGGAGATGAGCCATAGCCGTGCTGAGAGAGGGACTGGGCAGTTTGGATCTAAATTTCCCACAGAGCCCCAGTTCTGTGGCTGTTTCACCTCCCAGTGGCCCTCGCTCAGGCCGAGTCAGTTTAACCGGGCATCCACTCTGCACGCCAACCCTGGAAATGTGGCAGCTGTTATGCTCTGTGCAGCGATGTTTTCCAGGACACCTTCCTCCTCCTTTCTGCTGCTCGGGAGACTTTTATATCCCAATAAACGCTCTGACACCAGCGGCCCTGATCCCTCTACAGAAGCCAGAGTGGAATTGAGAGACCGTCTCAGAGTCTGCTTTCCTTCAGGTGATGTCGAAGCTGGAGGAGGCCACAGCCGCTGATGGCTTTATTTGGTCACGTTTTTCCTCCTCGAGCTGAGGGAGAGGGGAGCGATTTGTGAAACGTGTGTATAGTGAGGCACGGCAGCCTGCCTTGTTCATAAAAAAACCAACCCGGACTTGGGGGGGGGGGTCTGTGTCCTGTTAATCCTTCAGACCTGGGAAGTGACTTGCTCTTTGAAGGAAACCAGGCGGGAATAAGCACAAGGCCTTAAATGTGCGAGGGCTTCCACTTCTAGAGCTGAAACGAAAATGTGGACAAGTATTCTGAGTTCGGCAGCCGTCCAGCTTTGCGACTTTTCTCTTTTGTGTTTGGAATTTTGAAACAGAGGGATTCTTTTAGGCTAAGGATGGGATAAACTTGTTGCTGGACTACAACTCCCAGCATACCTTGCTGGCTGGGAGTGACAGGAGTTGGAAGTCCAGCAACAGGTGAAGGGCCTTCTTGGCAGTGGCACCCACCCTGTCAGATGTCAAGGAGGTGAGTAAATAGGGAAGCCTTTTAAGCTGTAATGTTTGATTATGTTTTTATGTATGTCGGAAGTCGCTCAGGGTGGCTGGGGCAACCCAGTCAGATGGGCAGGGTGCAAATATCATCATTATTATTGTTATTATTATTGTTATTATTGTTGTTGTTGTTATGCTCCTCACCATCTTCTGCACAAACTCTCCACATACCTGCAAATTGTAGCCAACTGAAGGCTAAGTGTAAGAAAGGTTAAACAGGAGGGGTTCTAGCAGATGTCATGTGATGCTAAGTTTGTTAAGGGTGCTGGGAATTGTAGCTTTGCAAGGGGAGAACTACAATTCCCAGGACTCATTGGAAGGGGTGTGTGTGCTTTAAATGTATGGTGTGTAAACGACCCATATCCCCCACTTCGAAACCTCCAAATTTCTTACATCTAAATGAATCCATTCAAATTCATTCTCTCCCAATCCCACATTCCCGGCACATTCGCACTCTTGTCTCAGCGACGCCTGAGCTGGCTTGGTCACATCTGCAGAATGGAAGATGGCAGGATCCTGAGAGATATGCTCTATGTGGGGAGCTGGCTTCAGGCACCAGGCTTGCTGACGGACCTACTCTGTGTCCAGGGCCGGATTTAGGTTTGATGAGGCCCTAAGCTACTGACGGTAATGGGGCCCTTTATATGTCCAGCTGTCCTTTGTCAACAACAAACTGTCGCTCTTTTTTGTGTTGAAAATATGCTATACGGTAATTTATGGACCTAATAGGTATCTCAAGCCATTGCACATGTTGTCAGGCAACCAGTCCATGCAGAATGTAGGTACCCTATATATTGTTGTTGTTTAGTCGTGTCCGACTCTTCGTGACCCCCTGGACCAGAGCACGCCAGGCACTCCTGTCTTCCACTGCCTCCCGCAGTTTGGTCAAACTCATGCTGGTAGCTTCGAGAACACTGTCCAACCAACTCATCCTCTGTTGTCCCCTTCTCCTTGTGCCCTCCATCTTTCCCAACATCAGGGTCTTTTCCAGGGAGTCTTCTCTTCTCATGAGGTGGCGAAACCAGTGATATTTTAGGGAGCAGGCTAGCAGGCGGGGCCCATGACTTACATCATTGGAGCCTACAGCCCTTCTATTTTGATGAGCTTTGATGGACCTTGGCTGTTCCTAAGGATTCCAGGAAAGGAATGCAAGCAGTGGTTATTTGGAATCTTCCTGAGAGCCACCATCCCACCGGTAAAGGGAACGCAGTTGACCTATCTTTGAGCCGGCTGTTGTACAGACCTGCAAAATATTTTGCATTGTGTTGGCTCACTGCAAATGGGCTGGGCGTGGGCTGCTTCTTTCTCCCCCCCCCCTGCCCTTCTCTTTCCCTGTGCCATATGGCAAAAACAGCTGTGTGGATGATTACTTTCCTCCTCTCTTTCCTCCGCCCTCCCCAACATCTCCTCGCCAGCTTATCTGGAGCTCCTCCCTGTTTCAGAGCCAGCTTCCTTGCTTTCAGGTGGCCAGATCCAGTCACTGCAAAGGCTCCAGCAGAGTTGGCCATAATGGAGAAGTTCCCAACTCTGGCTTTCTCCAGCCCAGTTCTGCAGTGACAGCAGATGCCGTACCTGGATGGATGGAGTCCCTAAATTCTGCAAGGAGCCTGAACCGAGCAGCTATCCATCTTCAAGGGCCTTTGTAGCTTCTTCCCTCAAACGTCCTCCCTTCCCATGTTTCCTTTCGGCTGATTTTTATTTTTGTTTTACCTTCCTCACAGAGTTGGTTTTGGAAGGCCGGATGGCCTGAGAAAAACAGAGCCTGGCTTAATGGGTTGAGAAATTTGAGAGTGAAGAAGGCAAGCTTCCCATGTCTTGCTGCAATTTTTTCTACTTCTAACCCATAAGTCATCTGAGCCTCTTATATTCTTTGGAAATGGTTTTTTGGGGGCAAAGGCCTTCCATCTCCAACCGCATCTGATGAGCGCCAGGGTTGGTGGGGAGGAATGCTCTGCGGAGCGGTGAGAGAATAGCTGCTTCTGAGCTGGGTCTGCTTTTCCATCTTTCCCCTGTTCTCCAGGAAATCATTTCTGTTTCTGAGCTTGGAGGCAGCAGGCAGGATGAGAGATTGCCTAAGGGAGAACATTGCCTGGATAGCTCAGTTGGTTAGAGCATGGTGCTGAGAACACCAAGGTTGCAGGTTCAATCCCTGTATGGGACAGCTGCATATTCTTGCATTGCATTGTACTAGATGATTGAGTCTAAATCATTGAGCCTCTTGGGCTTGCTGATCAGAAGGTTGGCAGTTCGAATCCCCATGACGGAGTGAGCTCCTGTTGCTTTGTCCCAGCCTAGCAATTCGAAATCATGCCAGTGCATGTAGATAAATAGATACCACTGTGGTGGGAAGGTAAACAATGTTTCCGTGCGCTCTACTTTCCGTCATGGTGTTCTGTTGTGCCAGAAGCGGTTTAGTCCTGCTGGCCACATGAGCCAGAAAGCTTTCTGTGGGCAAACGCTGGCTGCCTCGGCCTGAAAGCGAGATGAGCTTTCGAACCTCGAAATCCCTGTCCTGTAGATCTGTTGGGATCTCGATCGTCTTGCAAGCTAATGTGGAGAACTGAACTGAAGACAGGAAAATGGAGAGACTGAGAGAAACCAAAACGATCAGTTTGTCACCTTTTCCTAATTCTTGGAAGACCCATCATGAGAAATGAAAATCTGGACTCTCATCTTCCCTGACCATTGACCATGCTGGCTTGGACTGATGGTACTGCATATCCATTAACATTTGGAGGACACGAGGTTACCTACCCCTGAGCAAGATGTGATAAGATCTGACTCATCAGTTTCATGCCCAAATTGGAGTTTGGATAGGGAACCCTGGACAAACACTTTCCCCTTCAGTTCTGTCCATCCTGCAGCACCAGCAGAACGCAGAGCTGAATGTGCATTTGGCTGGCTATGCCGAACTGTCACATTCAAACCGGCTCAAATTTATACATCTAATAAACAACAGACAATGTATTGCATACCATTTTCTAAACTAACCAAAAAGCAGGGCGAATATTAATTTAAGAAATCATAGGAATCGGCTTATTCTCGCGGGTAATGTAAAGGCCTCTGCTTATTTGTAAATCAACCTGTTTCAATGGCTTTATTAGCCCATTAGCAGGTACTTTGGTTTAGGAAATGTTTAACGCACCGATGGGGAACTTGATTTAAATCCCCAATTTAAACTGGTTTTTTCTCTTGATGATTTAAGCCGTGATTTAATCACTCAGCATGAGTGTGTATTAGCGGGGAACATTTACCAGATGTCTTGGATATTCCAGCTATGGTTTCCAAATATCTCAGAGCTTCAAAATTAAAAACCATGCTTTCCACCAAGGGGACATCCATGTGAGGTGTTTAGGGTGGAATTGCCATGTGTGGGTTAAACCACAGAGCCTAGGACTTGCTGATCAGAAGGTCGGCGGTTCAAATCCCCACAACGGGGTGAGCTCCCGTTGCTCAGTCCCTGCTCCTGCCAACCTAGCAGTTCAAAAGCACGTCAAAGTGCAAGTAGATAAATAGGTACCGCTCCGGTGGGAAGAAGAAGAAGAAGAGTTTGGATTTGATATCCCACCTTTCACTCCCTGTAAGGAGTCTCAAAGTGGCTAACATTCTCCTTTCCCTTCCTCCCCCACAACAAACACTCTGTGAGGTGAGTGGGGCTGAGAGACTTCAAAGAAGTGTGACTGGCCCAAGGTCACCCAGCAGCTGCATGTGGAGGAGCGGAGACGTGAACCCGGTTCCCCAGATTACGAGACTACTGCTCTTAACCACTACACCACACTAGCTCACACTGGGAAGGTAAACGCCGTTTTCGTGCACTGCTCTGGTTCACCAGAAGCGCCTTAGTCATGCTGGCCACATGACCCAGAAGCTGTACACCGGCTCCCTCGGCCAATAAAGTGAGATGAGCGCCGCAACCCCAGAGTCGGTCACGACTGGACCTAATGGTCAGGGGTCCCTTTACCTTTACCTTATGCTAACTACTGGGGGCAAAGCCTTGCCAGCCAGTTATCTGAGAAGTTTGGAGTGGGTGGGGGGGAGTCTCCTCTTGAATTTTGGTGATCCTAGCAGCAGATGTCTACTGGCTTTTGGGAAATGCAGAAGCTTTGATTTGATTTGCTTGGCTTTTGGCTCAGCAGATGGGGAGAGGCAGAGGGCAGATGGACACAGTGAGGTTGAGTTTGAGGAGGCTGTACGTGCACATACAATCTTATCTTGCTGATCTATCAACTCAAACGGTAACATAACCATTTCTTTAGTGCAACCACATCTCCCCCCCCCCCCCGAGTGACCTATGACAAAATCTGAAAAGCGATACGAGAACCTAAGAATTGCTCGGCGGCTGGGCCCCGCCAGTGGCCATTCAGCAAAACCAGCCAGATGGCACAAATAAGGTCTGGGTTTAATTCCCAGCATCTGGTGGTCCAAAGTTTGGGGAGCCCTGTATCCTGATTTGCAGAACAGAGTTCTCTGTTTGAAGGGCTGCCCCAGGAGAGTCCCCTAGTTGAAGGCACCCTATATTTCTGGGGTGGCTAAGCTGTGTCCCTCCAGACGTTGCTGCATTACAACACCATCATCCCCGACAGCTGACCACACCGGCTGTGGTTAGCGATGGGCAAATCGATCCTTCTCAGTTCTCCCGGTTTCTCATTTTTCTCATCTTAAGTTCAGTTTTCCACATTTCCACATCTGTTTGCAAATTATTATTTTATCAAAGCGCCCATGAAAACCTATTAGGATTTGAGTGTGGATTGCACATTTTTGTATGAAATTCTGCCCAACATGAAAGTAAAGGACCCCTGGACGGTTAAGTCCAGTCAAAGGCGACTATGGGTTGCGGCGTTCATCTTGCTTTCAGGCTGAGGGAACCGGCGTTTGTCCGCAGGCAGCTTTCCAGGTCATGTGGCCAGCATGACTACACCTCTACTGGTGCAACGGAACACCGTGACGGAAACCAGAGTGCATGGAAATGCCATTTACCTTCCTGCCACAGCGGTACCCATTTATCTACTTGCAGTGGCGTGTTTTCAGAATGCTAGGTTAGCAGGAGCTGGAACTGAGCAACGGGAGCTCACCCTGTCATGGGGATTCGAACCGCCAACCTTCTGATCGGCAAGCCCAAGAGGCTCAGTAGTTTATACCACAGCGCCACCCGTTTCCCTATTCTGCGCAACATACAAGTGTTTGCAAAGCAACGTTCCCTGGCATCTTGCATCTTTATCCACTATTTTCACAAATCTGTGCATTTTTCTATGTGCATGTGCAACTTGGCATAAGTTACTTGGCCGGAAGAAAGTCCACATTGCAAAATTTGGAGCAGTGAGAATTTGGAAGGGCGGCTGTCTTTTGGTTTGTGTATTGTTTCAGAGAGTGCGGATTTAAATTTGAGCTCAGTTGAAATCCTTCACCGTCTCTAGCTAGGGCTGATGGGAACTGGAGCCAGATAATATCTGGAGGATCACAAGTTAGCCGCTCCTGTTTTAAATGAAGAGTTGTCGGATTCAACTCTGGTTTAAAGATACAGAACAATAGAAAAAGTCCTTGATGTTGCTCATCAGCAGACTGAGCAGGTACCCAGGTAACCTGGTCTCACCCTTCCCCACTAGGGTGAAATGGATCGTCATTCTGTTCAGATTCTGGTAATTATTTCTAAATTTGCACCTGTGAATATAAATAAGCACAGCAGCGGATTTAGGAGAGCACCACTGGTTCAGCCACACTGTGCATGGAGCCTTGGGGTGCAGCAACTATTATTTAGAATGGAGTGTGAGAGGCTGGGGCACTTCTAGCATATACACAAACATAATAAAAGATTAAACATTAAAAACTTCTCTATTACAGGCCTGCCTTCAGATGTCTTCTGAAGGTTGCATAGTTACGGTACTTATCTCCTTGGTTGGGGGAGTCACATAACTCTATACCCTCCAACATTTCTCCGATGAAAATAGGGACACCCTAAGGAAAAGCAGGGTTGTGTCATCTGCATAGATAGCATCTTAAAAAGCAGAGACATCACCTTGCCAACAAAGGTCTGTATAGTTAAAGCTATGGTTTTCCCAGTAGTGATGTATGCAAGTGAGAGCTGGACCATAAATCGGGCTGATCACTGAAGAATTGATGCTTTTGAATTCTGGTGCTGGAGGAGACTCTTGAGAGTCCCATGGACTGCAAGAAGATCAAACCTCTCCATTCTTAAGGAAATCAGCCCTGAGTGCTCACTGGAAGGACAGATCCTGAAGCTGAGGCTCCAATACTTTGGCCACCTCATGAGAAGAGAAGACTCCCTGGAAAAGACCCTGATGTTGGGAAAGATGGATGGAGGGCACAAGGAGAAGGGGACGACAGAGGAGAAGATGGTTGGACAGTGTTCTCGAAGGTACCAGCATGAGTTTGACCAAACTGCGGGAGGCAGTGGAAGACAGAAGTGCCTGGCGTGCTGTGGTCCATGGGGTCACGAAGAGTTGGACATGACTAAACAACAAAGGAAAAGCAGGACATCCCAGAATCAATTCAGAAACCAGGACGGCTTCTGTAAATCCGGGATTGTCCCTGGAAAATAGGGACACTTGGAGGGTCTGCTGTTCTCTCAAACAGACAAGACTTGCTGCTGCTGCTGCCCTCTCCCCTGTGCTATAAGTCATGTAGAAGCAGATGAGGGAGCAAGTAGCCAGCAGCATGGAGCAGAACCACTTCTGAGCCAGCTGCATTGCCCAGGGCCCAGTGGGGGCTGCCATCTTGCTCAGCTGCAGAAAGGGCCTGGGAGAACAAAGCACTTCGGTGGCAGCTGCCCTTGATTGACCTGCCAAGAGATGGGGAGCAAGAAGGGAGCATGCACAATGGCGTTCTACAGGGCGGTTGCCACTACTAAGAAGGCCCTCTGCCTGGTTCCCTGTAACTTCACTTCTCGCAATGAGGGAACCGCCAGAAGACCCTTGGAGCTGGACCTCCATGTCTGGGCTGAATGATGGGGGTGGAGACGCTCCTTCAGGTATACTGGCCTGGGGGCTTGTAGGGCTTTAAAGGTAAGCACCAACACTTTGAACTGTACTCGGAAACATACTGGAAGCCAATGTAGATCCTTTAGGACTGGTGTTATATGGTCCTGGAAGCCACTCCCAGTCACCAGTCTAGCTGCTGCATTCCGGATTAGTTGTAGTTTCCAAGTCACCTTCAAAGGTAGCTCCACATAAATCGCTTTGCAATAGTCTAAGTGGGAGATAACCAGAGCGTGTACCACTCTGTGCATGTACCCTTTCTGTGGGCATCTCAACAACGCCAATTTCAATGGCTAAGAAATGAATTTGACAAACCTCCTCCTCTGTTTGGAGTCACTTCTCCAAACCTGTCTAAAGGTATGGTGTGGTGCGACCTCTGAAAACAAAGGGTGATGCATTTGGCTATCTGAAATAGCAGCTTGCGAAACTTCTGGTAAGACCATGCAGGGCAGTGAGAGGGGGAAGTCAAAGGCTTTTTTGGACACAACTGTCCTGTTTTTGCAAAAGGACTGTAATTATCTTGGCAACCTGATCCCAGTTGCTTTGGCTTGGTTTACAGCTCTGTTTTTACTAAGGTTTTTAATTTCCTCCTCTCTACCATTTTTGAAGTGTCTTTTTGCCTCTCTTTGTTGTTCTTCCAAGAGCTCCTGAATTACCCAGGTTCCAGGTCGGCTCCTCTGCCCTGGACAGGTCTAATAATCACTCTGGAGTGTCAGGATTCTCCCACAGGTTGAAGGGGTTTATTTGGGGGGGGGGGTTGTAGTGGGAAGCTTTTATTAGCCAAATTCCGGCCTCTGAGTTGATCCCTTGGCAAGTTTGCTTTCAGCCCCATGTGTTTCTAGTTAGGAGACATTCATGATCTATGCTTCCCGCTTTCCTCCTGGTGAGAAATGCTGAACACAACATCCCAGAAATGTGTGGATTCAGGCTGATCCCCCATCCCATTTCCCTTTTCAGGGAGGGGGGGGAATGAAATGAAATAAAACATTGGTGCCAAAAAGCTAATTTCCCCCCAGGAAGCCGAGAAATATTTAGAAGCCTGTCCAAAAATCAATTAAACAATAAATAACTGGTTTTAATGGTGGTGCTTGCAGACTCCACCAAAAGAAATGTTTCAAAAACCCTGGGTGGTTTTGGAAAGGGATGAAAAGCAGGAGCCCACCTCCGCTGCGAGCTGAAGCTGGTTGCAACTCTGATGGAACCTAACTGTATGATCTGTGCATGAGAACTCAGCGATAAGTCTATGGAGATCAGAAGGTCTCGCTCCCAAAGTAGAATACACAGGATAAAACAGACCCAGACACTTCAAGTGCCCCTATTTTCCAGGGACAGTCCCGGATTTACGGAAACCCTCCTGGTTTCTGATTTCACCCCGGAATGTCCTGCTTCTCCTTAGGACGTCCCTATTTTCATTGGAGAAATGTTGGAGGGTATGGAGTTATGTGATGCCCAAGCCAAGGAGATAAGTAACTAGACAACCTTTGGAAGATGTCTGAAGGCAGCCCTGTATAGGGAAGGTTTTTTTTTAATGTTTAGTGCTTGATTATGTTTTTAACCTCGGGTTAAGAACTTAATTCGTTCTGGAGGTCCGTTCTTAACCTGAAACGGTTCTTAACCTGAGGTACCACTTTAGCTAATGGGGCCTCCCACTGCCGCCGTGCGATTTCTGTTCTCATCTTGAAGTTCTTAACCCAAGGTACTATTTCTGGGTTAGCAGAGTCTTTAACCTGAAGCGTCTGTAACCCGAGGTACCACTGTATGTTGGAAGTCACCCAGAGTAGCTGGGGCAATGCAGTCAGATGGGCAGGGTGGTATTATTATTATTCAATAGGATGTCCCTATTTTCATTGGAGAAATGTTGGAGGGTATGAAGACCAAGGCTGAAATCTTGGGGACACTTATCTAAGAGTAGGTTCTATTGACCTCAGTGGAATGCTTTTCGGAGAAAACATGCAGGTGATACTTATCTCAAACACACAGTCCCAAGGAACCCTAGGCCAGCCTTCCAGATTCTGATGGACCACAGCTCAGTTCAAGAGACACTGAGTCTGTTAGCTGTCTCTCCCCTTGTGCTTCTTCTTCCTGCTCCTGCTCACCCCCCAATATTTCCCAGCTTCTCTCCTCTGCAACCTCTGAACTATGACCTTCTACAAACCACTGTTCTAAATCTATACTTTCTCCCTCTTCTCTGGAGGGAGAAGGGGGGACTCCACGATTTCTCCTCTTCAGACTGGTCCCTGACACTCTGTAAGTTCAGCACCCTTCAGAAACCACAACGTCCAGGATTCTTTTGCCAGCGGGAGGGGTGGGGAATCATGGCTGTTAAAGTGGCATAAGAGTGCTTCAAATGTTGGGTTGTTGTGGATGTGACCATAGTGCACTTGGGGTCGGCATCTGGGGTAAACAAGCAGGGAAGGGAGTGTCTTCGCCCACACGTAAAACAGGAAAGACCTAACGATGCAGGCATGCGGAGCTCTTTGAACACTTGAAAACGCAGTACAAATGTGGGAGTATTATTAAGTGTTATTGCAAAGAGCGGCGCATGATTAGGAGCAGGGAGGCCAGGAGCAAAAAGCAGGGCTCCTTTTTTGTCCCACTTGGCACCACCAATCAGTCCTGAGTAGCTGTTGAGGTGGGGATGGGAAGCCTGAAGCTGGTGGGCCAATTGCGGCCCCCAAAACTCTGTAATAATCCATAATGATAATAATTTATTATTTATACCTGCCCATCTGGCTGGGTTTCCCCAGCCACTCTGGGCGGCTCCCAACAGAATATTAAAAACACGATCAAACATCAAACATTTAAAACTTCCCTAAACAGGGTTGCCTTCAGATGCCTTCTAAAAGTCAGATCGTTGTTTATTTCCTTGACATCTGATGGGAGGGTGCTCTACAGCACAGGCGCCACTACCGAGAAGGCCCTCAGCCTGGTTCCCTGTAACTTCACTTCTCACAGTGAGCGAACCGCCAGAAGGCCCTTGGAGCTGGACCTCAGTGTCTGGGCTGAATGACAGGGGTGTAGATGCTCCTTCATTTCAAGGCATTGCAAGTTTAAGTGAAACTGCATATATTTGAAACACCATTGAAAAAACCTGCCAACACATCTTTTCGCCTCTGCCCCACCCTTTTTTTGCATCATTATTTTGTCACTTCCAGGTTTGTTGTGATGTGTGCCCAGTTGCACAAGTCGCTGCCTGTCTTGGCTTGGATTGCCCATTCTAGGCTGGTGTATCTTGGTGTTCTTGTTTAGACTACAAGAAACTGTTGTCTGCTGGGCTCAGTTCAGTCCCTGGGAAGGAGAGTTGACTCGGTCGAATATATTTAAGGCAAGTCAATTCAGGCTGCGTTAGGAATAGGAATAGGGATTGGGGGGGGGGATTTGATTCAGTTCACATTTAAAGAAGAACCTACATAATTCGCACATTCCGAAATAACACAAACCAAAATACGGCCACCCTTCACAATTTTGCAATGCAGCTGTCCTGCCATGCAAAAATGCATATGCTTTGCTATAACATATAGACTGTGTGAAGTGCACGTATAAACACATATATTGCTCAAAATAAATTACAAAAAAAAAGTTGGGAAAAATACTTTGCAAAAATGTGCATAGTAGACATAATTACCTATAAACAGGTGTATGTTGGGAGAAAATTGCAGAATGCTGATGAATTTTCACGAAGACTTGTTTTGTGTGTGTGTGTTGAACCTCACAAGTGATGCAGAAATATGAATAACCAAAAACGAGAACCATGGAAAAACGAGAAACTGGGAGAAACCGAAACGAACAGATTTGCCCATCCCTTCTTGCACCCTTAGCTCTAGGGCGCAAAGGAACCCTTTGTGCAAAGAGCGCAAAGTATCCGGCATTTATTTGAACGTCTCCTGAAAATTGCACGAGACAGAATTCAATATGGAGACCCAGCTATCTGTGAAAAGAGGCCCGAGAGCTACCCAGAAGAAAACCCTGCCCTCTTTTCATGTGAAACAGCAACCGTGAGCTGGCTTTTATGAGCCCTTTCCCATCCAGATGGAGCCCCGGAACCTTTATGAGCCTGTGAATCAAAGACGGCAACAGCCCTGGCTAAGCGCGGCTACCTCTGGGGAGGAGCAGAAACAGCTGTTTGTCAATTAGGAAATGCAAAGGAGACAGGAGGGGGCGGGAGCAGAGCGTTGGCTCTTAAATCAGAAGAGCGGATGGCGTCTGTTTCTTCATCTGCCTCCCACTCTTCCTAGCGTTTCGTCTTTGCCAGCGCAGGTGGGGTTGCGTACAGCCCTCTGGAGGCGACTAGATTGCCGTAGCAATTGGAGTTTAGGAATGCTTTGGCTGGAGAAAAGGTAGACGGATGGACACAAACTTCTGCAGAACTGGCCGCCTCCTTTTTTGGAAAGGCAGCACATGTTAAATTTATTAGGGCCCATCTGAATTTTCAACAGCTGCCCCCTTTCCAAATTTCTTTACAGTTTGGGGTGTTTGGGGAGGGGGTGGGATCCCATAGCAAATGTTCTGAGTGGGTTTACATCTACCTTGACCTTGAGATGTTCTTCAGCCTGAATCCAAGAGCAGAATTTTTGTTTTTTAAAAATCCATGGCTTTGTGGGGTGCTTGACAGCCCCACATGCGCCCCAGGTTGAAAATGGGGGCTGAAAGTACCCCTGCGAACAATGCGAGGTGTGCCACACACCACCATTCAGGAAGTATCACAGAACTTTCCATGTACAGCCCACGACTTCAGCTACACCTGCATGGGCTGGGTGTCGGGAGCACCTCCTCCGACCTTCCGATCACAGGAACGTAGGAACAGCAACACAGCATTCCCGAGGAATAGATCCTGGTGCAGTGGACTCACATTTGCTCCTGTGAGCACCTTGAAAGCAGCAGAGTAACGGAAGCAAAGCTGCGGAGGTTTTGTTGCATACCTAATTTATTTCTACTGATTAAACAAATAAAATAACATAACAAACATGTACGAGAGATACAGCTCTCTCATACTGCCATCTTACCTCTAGATAGATCAAAGAAATACCCACACACAGTACTAGGGACAGAAGTCTGAAAGAGTAGTTCCACACACACACCCCTTCCTCACAGACAGAAAGTAAAAAAAACCATGATCTGGTGATCCTTGCAATGGGAGGGATGAAAATACTGAGAAGAACAACTTATAAAGCAGAATGCTGTGCGGCCAGTCCAGTATAAATCCACTATTAATGCATGATTATTGAGTCAATGTTGTATCGCAGAATACAACCCCCACCTCCAGAAAATCTTGCACCAGGCTGGAGGGGCCCTCAATTCAGAAAGAGCTGTTTGACAATGGATCAAACTACCTCAGAAAGTGGTGGATCCTCCTTCATTGGAGGTTTTTGAGCAGATGTTGGATGATCATCTGTCAGGGATTTTTTTAGCTGTGACTCTTGTGTTGCAGGGGATTAGACCTGATTCGGGTTTCCTAAACTTGGGTCTCCAGCTGTTTTCAGACTACAATTCCCATCACCCCTGATCACTTTTCTTGCTAGCTAGCTAGGGATGATGGGAGTTGTAGTCCAAAAACAGCTGGAGACCCAAGTTGGGGAAACACTGGACGAGATGACCTTTGGGGGTCCACCCACCTCTATAATTCTATCATCTAGGTAGATGTCCCATTTGGATTCTTTGGGCCAGGATCAGCTGGGAATTCTGGGATCGATGGGATACACGGCGCAGCGTGGGAGTGTGAAACGAGAAAGCAAATATTATACCAGCCCATGAGGAGCGACTGGTATTCAGAAACAAGCTTAGAATGGTCCCGTGCGGGGGGAGGAGAACCAGAAACAGTTTTTTGGGGGATGGAGGGCATAATGACAGACAGCAACCAGGGAGAAGTAGCTGGAAAGCAGTCAGGTTTGGCGACAGAGAGAAAGCCGGCTATGATCCTCGGGGATCGATGAACAAAATTGCAACGCAGGGCATCTGGATTCGTTTTTCTGCTAAGGAGTGCCAGATTGCACAAAAAATCAGTAGGGAGAGAGCGAGAGAAAAAGCCGGTCATTCAGAAAGGTAACTCCGTCAAGCTTTCGCATTTCTGTCACTAGCAATAGAGATGGGTTGGGCTGGGGAGTGGGAGGAAGAGGCAATAATTTGCAACCCACGGCCCCTTCAAAGCATCCTTTGTTCCTTAAGGCCACACATCCATTTCCCTGGGCTTCTTTCATCCATCAAATTGCAACGGGAAGAATTTTCCCTCGCTGCCCCCGAGTTTCCACCAATTAGTGGCTCAGATTTCTCTCAACACAACGGGGCTGGGAGGGCATGATGTCTAGTGTCCAAGTGGATTCTTTTATGACCTCGTGACAAAGAATAGCGCAGCCGGTGCCCAACAAGGTTACCCTGCTTAAGGAAAGATCCTGTCCATTGGATATGGCAGGGACCACATTTGGTTTGCCGAAAGAGAGATGTTGGGACGCTGGGCTCCTTTCTGTTTGCAAACTAAAGCCAGGAAGCCTTGAGTCTTGGCAGCCACATTGAGCCAGTACAGAGGTACCTCTGTACAGAGCAACCACTGTAGTGGTTATATTTTTAGATTAGGAGCAGGGTTCAAATCCCTGCTCAGCCATGTAGCTCACTAGGTGTTCTTGGCCTGGTCACTATCATCTCTCCGCCAAACCTACCTCACAGGGATGTTGTGAAGGTGGGGAAAGGGGGAGAGAGAGAGAACCATACACACCACTAGAACTGGGTGATATCTGGTTTTCAACATCACGATACATTGCTAGCTAAACATCACGATATATCAATATATTACAATGTCTGAAATAAGAATGCAGCTATGTAGAGGTGAACAGTACAGTGGTACCTCAGGTTACAGACTCCACTAACCCAGAAATAGTACCTCGGGTTAAGAACTTTGCTTCAGGATGAGAACAGAAATCGCGTGGCAGTGGGAGGCCCCATTAACTAAAGTGGTACCTCAGGTTAAGAACAGTTTCAGGTTAAGAATGTACCTCCAGAACAAATTAAGTTCTTAACCTGAGGTACCTCTGTACTGCTGTGCAATATCTGATTTTCAACATTGTGGTACATCACCAGCTAAACATTGCAATACAGTGGTACCTCGTGTTAGGTACTTAATTCGTTCCGGAGGTCCGTTCTTAACCTGAAACTGTTCTTAACCTGAAACACCACTTTAGCTAATGGGGCCTCCTGCTGCTGCCGCACCACCGGAACACGATTTCTGTTCTCATCCTGAAGCAAAGTTCTTAACCTGAAGCACTATTTCTGGGTTAGCGGAGTCTGTAACCTGAAGCGTATGTAACCTGAGGTATCACCGTATGCAGATCTATTACAATGTCTGAAATAAGGATGGAGCTATGTAGAGGCATTGGCTGGCTTCATGGTTCCCCCCATGTTGTGATTTTTGCACACACACACACATGATGATTCATGATATATTGCCATGTCAAAAATTATGAAACTGGTATCACGATATGGACTTCAAAACGGTTTTGGACGATATATCGCCCAGCCCTACACACCACTTGGAGCTCCTGGGAGGAAAGGTAGGATATAAAAGCAATAAATAAGAGGGGGAACAGTATGGACAGGGGTAAACAGCTGTTGGGGGAGAGGACTTTTTGAAACAGCCATGAGGCCCTGTTTTGGGTGGTCAGCAAGTTCCAGATCACAGCCCTGGATTGCTTTGAAATAAATGTGAAAACAAAGAGAGAATCAAAATATGGAAAACCACACAGCGGCAGAATACATATTTTATGGATATCAGGCAGAACATGTTTACATGAATATGGAGTAAGGTATATTAATCCCGACACGTTTCAAGTACCACTCTTCTTCAGGAGATCAAAAATACAGAAATCAGATAAACGTGCCCCACAGATATTAAAAAGGCAATAGAATCAATAGCATATGTAAAAACAACCTCCCTATCACAATCCTAATATAAAAAAACCCTATGAAGTATTCCTTTCCCTTAAAATTAATGTGTCTCGTTTAAAAATACTTTATTAAAAACATGCCATTTGGCCCCTCGTTTCAGAGCCTGTTTAGATCACCCCCACCCTGCTTTTTCTTTTAAAGTCACGGAAGCAGCTACGGTAGCCACTATTAAAGGTGCAGAGGACACAGGCCAGGGCTTCTGCACCTTTCATTAAAAGCTGCCATGCAAGCAGCACCTGCTGAAATTCCCTCTCCTATCCCCTTGTTAATTAAAGGAGCCCTGTCCTCTTTTGCAACTTGCCAGTCTGGGAAGTGGCACGTCTGTTTTTCTGCGAGTACAAACTGCAGCCTGGACCAAGTTCTGTTTATGACTTATACAGAGCAGCTCTGCTTCTGGATCAGACTAAAGGCCTTCCTATTCCCCTTCCTATTCTGAGAATCCCTCTAGTATAGTGTTTCCCAGCCTTGGGTCTCCAGCTAGTTTTTGGCTACAATTCCCATCATTCCTGACCACTGGTCTTGCTAGCTGGGGATGGTGGCAGTTGTGGTCGAAAAACAGCTGGAGACCCACAGCTGGGGAACACTGCTCTAATATAGCATGAAGGCAATAGTCCCCCAATGCTATCCCGGAGAAGCCTGTGAATGTGGGATTCGGCAGGCACCTTTTGCGCCTCCCCTACTCGCGGGGAACCCGATTTCAGGGACCCGGAGCAACGTGGGGTGAGTGGTGCGGTGCTTCGAATCGTCTGCTTCTTCCACGGAGCGAAGCTGCATAGCTGTTGCCGGAGAGCACTGACTTTTTCCTGTGGACAATTTGACTCCAAAGTAATTACCCGTGAGTAGAGCTGATACGGGAGAATCAGATTTTAAACGTTTAATTGGGCATTGAAACGGGGAGGTTCAAAACAGGAAGTCCGCCTTCCCTATTTGTAAATAGACTGAGGCAAGGAGTCCGTAAGCTGAAGTCTTGGAAAGCCTTTTGTGAAAGAGTAAATTTCCATCGGCAAAGAGTATAAAATCCCCCTTGGAGGCAGGAGAAGAAGGGGGGAAGTTGTGGACTGAGTATACCTGCAGGAGAGAGTAAAGAGAGTTAAAATACTGCCGCTCTGACCCTGGAAATGGGCTGCTACTAGGACCGACGTTTTGGAATGTCCATTGACAGCACTTAGAATGTTCCTTGACAGCTAGCAAAATAAGAGAGATATATTGTTTCTACTGTCTTCAGCTGCTTCTAAAAAGGAGTAATAAAGTAACTGAAAACTGAAACTAACTTTGGATTGTACTTTGGATTGTACGAGTGGTGCTTAAAGGTGACATTTTTGATCATTATAAATAGAAACTGTTTCCCCCTAGTGGAAGTTTCTGAAATTGGTTACTTTACAAGAGCTGGGCTAGGGGAGTTTCCAGCTGCAAGATAAAAACTGTGTGACTCTGGAACTGACCTTGAACCTCTTAAGTGTTATGGTAAATGGAAAGGAAAGAACAGATGAAATGTTAACAGAAGAGGCCTTAGTGGCCGCATTATTGAAAATAAATGACTCGCTGGAACAGCTTCACAAGAAAACAGAAGTTCTGCACAACGCAACAGAAGTGATGAATGTGAAAGCGGATGCCGCAAATAATAAAATTGATTTAATTGTAGAAAGTTTAAATAATCTGGGATGAAAGGTGAACACCAACACAGAAACCACCCAGAAATTGACACAGGAATCTACTTTAATACGGCAAACGGCGGATGAAGTCAGGGAGAAAACCTTTGCTGCTGAATGTAAAACAACACAATTGGAGTGTGAGAGAGCCCCACACATTCAAAAGCAACTTGATGAATATAAGCTGACATTTGCTGTGATGGAATTTAAAGAAAAACAGATGAATTTGAAGATCAGAACCCCACCAGAACTGGGAAAGGAAAGTTCGACAGAGCTGAGAAAGAGAGACTTTTGGGGGACAGTAGGACCGCCAAAAATGTGAATTTACTTAAGGGCAACTGTGAAGGACGTTGGATTGAAGAGAAGGGGGATTGGGAAATATGGACAAATCTGAAGTTGTTATGGTTGGGCCAAGCTGTTGTGGTGGGGATGAGGGTTGCTGTGTTGCCAGGGATGTTGCTTTTGTGTCAAAAAGTGCAAGTATGGATGGGAGGGATTGTTTCAGGAGGTGGCAGAGGGATGTTCCTGGATTGGTTTGGCAGGGCAGGAAGCCTCGAGTAAAACTTAAGATACTGATGGATGCTAAAGAAGGAGGTGGACCTGCCCTGCCAGACACCTAAACTTTGTTGTGAATCATCTGCTTTTTGCTGGCTGAGAGAATGGCTGTCTCTTAAAAGCACTGAAGTGTTGGATAATGGCAGATGAAGTTGATGGACTACACGGAATTGGTGGAAAAGATTGGCAAGATCCGAGACCAGGGAGAAGAGTCGGTGGAAGAAGGCTGGGAAAAGTTTAAAGACTATTTATAGAAATACTGTAAAATTAATGAATGTTAGAAGATTGTTGGAATGAAATTAGATGGCTTCAGTAGAAATGTTATAAGGAATTAAGTATAAATAGATTAATAGAGTATTAAAGGAAAATAAGGTTAAAAGGTGTTAAGATAATTATAGGATAGAAAATGGGAAGATGGTAGGAATTCCTGAAATAATTAATAGAAGTGGAATACAAAAAGGGAGGTGTGAGGAGGCCGTGGAAATATGGGAAAGAAAGATAAGATATTGGAAGTTTTTTCTTTGTTCTCTTTCTTTTTTTCTTTTTGTTCTTTTTTTCTTTTGAGGTGTGTTTAAATTGTTTTTGTTTTGTTTTGTTAATTTTTATGTAGTGTTTTTGTATTATAATGTATTGTTTTTCTTTTGTTTTTTCTTTTGTAGGTGTTTAAATTGTTGTAAAAGCAATAAAGATTATTATAAAAAAAGAAAAGAAAAGCAGCATTATTTATTTTGTGTAGGGGGCACAAATAGCCTTAAAGCAGGTGCATATGATATTACAATGGTACCTTGGTTCTCAAACACCTTGGTACTCAAACGCCTCGGTTCCCAAATGCCAAAACTAGGAAGTAAGTGTTTCGGTTTTCAAACGTTTTTCAGAGGTCAAATGTCCAATGCAGTTGTTGGCTATTGTTTCCAGGGCGCCTGCACCAATCAGAAGCTGTGCCTTGGTTTTCGAACATTTCGGAAGTCAAATGGACTTCCGAAATACATTAAGTTTGAGAACCAAGGTACCACTGTATTTGGCACTTATGTTTTTGCTATTTTTTTGAGTTTTTGAGGCTTTTTTGGTTACCGTAATTTGTTTTTGTAACTATGTAGAACCCAGTTCAGCTACTGATTGATTGATTGATGGATTGTGTGACTGTGGAAATGAATAAAAGCCCCCCATCCAAACAATGACTATCATCAGTGTAGGTAAGAAAAAACATTAATTTAAATTTTTATCATCTACTAATACAGTCTTACTTATTTTATAATACAGTACATTGATTATTGCTTTCATTTTATGGATCAATGGTCTCGTTAGATAGTAAAATTCATTTTAAATTGCTGCTGTAGGGGTTGTTTTTAAAAGTCTGGAATGGATTGATCTGTTTTGCATTACTTTATATGGGAAAGTGTGCCTTGGTTTTGGAACGCTTTGGTTTTGGAACGGACTTCTGGAACAGGTTAAGTTTGAGAACCAAGGTACCACTGTATATATGCAGAATGGAATGAAGTTTTAAAAAGCTAGCCATTCTTCTTTGTGTCTTGTGTGCCCTGGGGGCAGATGAGTCGCATTGGAGTCAACATCAGTCAAGACGTTCTCAAGTAAATTTTTGTCTTGACAGGCTAAAGACTGACAGCAGAGACGGGTTCACAGCCATCTGCTTTGGGCCAAGCCCATTCTGCTAAAGCAAGCCAAGGAGTGGCACAAACCAAATTGGCACTATGGGAATTGCGATGACTAAGCGAGCACAAACAAGCAGCGAATCCCATCCCTAGTATGACTAACTTAAAAGCCGTTGTTTTTAATGGATCTGTTCTAAGTCTGGATCCAGCCCATAGATTCAGGTTTCTCTGGGTGCAGAATTTGACTTACTTACTTTGTAGATCTCACTGTTTTTTTCTGTACAGTAAACAATAAAATGTAAGATTAATTAAACTTAGCACAGATTTTGTTTTCTTTAGAAATTGCTTCTATAGTAGCTGCTTAGTCCAAAATTGCCACCCCTCTATTTTCTCTTTTTTAAATGGAGAATCCAGATGGCATCATTGCCTGCCCGTCGCTCTCCTGTATTTTCTGTGTTGTCCACACATTTCCCCCAATATGTGATTTGTGCCTATTTCCCTCACTTAGAATGCAGTTGTATCACCCGCCAGTCCAGCATGAATTGCCAAAATTCTATTGAGGGTTTTCAGATTTTAATTAGAAAGCTGCCTCCTTGCAGCTTCCGTAATTGCTTCCTGTTCAGTGGGGGCACAGCATTCTTGCCTCTTAATTGTCCTTAAATCAATCCATTCTCTTCCTCGCTGGGGTGGGGTGGTGATAGTTACTAGTTTCTTCTCATTAATTTTTTTGTTGAGCCCAACATACAAATATTTTGTTAAGGAAGGAAAAGGAAAAGGAAAAACCCAGTAATTAAAGACCACTTTCCACTTGCAGTGACCAGGAAGGGGCAATTAAGGAGCAATTCACCAAGACTGCTGTGGGCAATCTGCAGTGGAAGCAATTAGAGGCAGAAGCTGCAAGGAAGCTTCTAATTAAAGTTCCAAGGGATCTTGCTGATAAGGATATTCCGTTTACAGTACTTGTTTAGAAGTATCTTGGCTACGGGAATGGTCACTGCTGAATAATATATATCAGGAGTGGCCAACTCCCAAGAGACTGTGATCTGCTCACAGAGTTAAAAACTGGCAGTGATCTACCACAGGGGAGCCAAACTTTTTGAGCTTCTTTGGGGAGAGCCGCTGATCTGACAGTGATCTACCACAGACGTCCAGTAATCTGCCGGTAGATCACGATCTACCTCTTGGATGTGCCTGATATATATTAAGTGTTTTGTGGAAACACAGTTTTGATTCAGCTTCCAGCTAACTGTGGAAATAACGATGCCTCGACCTTCTTAAAAAGAGCCCTACAGTCAAAGTGACCTAAATCTATACATATCAACTAGCTGGATTCAGAAATGTCTGCTATTTCCAGGACGGAGGCGAGAGGACTCTAATGTCCTCATGAGTCTATAGAATGACCCAGACATACTTAGACATCAGAGGGTCCTGAAACATTCTGGACAAGTAAAAACGGAAAGGTCTGAGAGCCCGCCAACGCACTACTGTCAACAAGCCTTCTCTGGATGAATTCTGAGCTTTCTGCTACCATCCAGATGTTGAGCTTCTTCTCCAGAACTCTTGCGTTCTTAGAAACTAGACCCTCCTGGATTGACAGTAAAGGATCCGCGGCTGACCCCCAGAATTTCTTGGCGAGCTCTGCTCCACGATGTGCCAGCAGTGACCAATGAAAAAACACACGCTGTCTGCAGTGAACTTGTGTGCTTTGACTCTTGAATTCCACTCCTGTCCCATGACGGATTTGAGGAGGATGTAAGAACTGGAACAACTGCCGCGTCCTGTATGGGAATCAGAGGAAACTTGGTGGGAGGAGAAGGAGGGGAGGAATTCCGAATGTTTTGCATACGAAGGAAGTGAAGAGTCTTGCTATCTTTAGGCCGCACTTCCTCAGCTAAGAGCCCCTCATGCTCAAACAGGGTTTAGTTAAATACCAAAGAGGGTGAAGTCCTAACCCATGAGGCACAAAAACCATGGGGTGTGTCTGAGCTTATGCAGAGTGCAATTCTGCCAGCACCAAATAACTACTGTCGCAATATACGCTGGGGCTAGGGAAGAAAAGACAAATGAGGCACGTTTGGGTTTTTTTTTTTTAAAGGAGGAAACGGATATATTTTATTCAGTTTAACAAAGATTAGGGCTTACATACTGGATACGGTTTATGGATTTATGACATGATGGCTGTAAATGCTATTGACAGTTCTGCTGTGGATTAGCAATGCAATGTCAGTTTGGCTCTGCTGATGGTTTTGTTTCTGCTGTATATTCCTTGCAAGCTTTCTGTGGTTCCAATAAAACAATTATTTTAAAGAATAATAATGCCTGGGGCTAGGGGTTAACCCTATACTTCCCTGTGTGCTGCAACCTTCAGATGAAAATAGCGCTCCCCTCGGTGTAGCGCATGGGTAGGCAAACTAAGGCCCGGGGGCCGGATCCGGCCCAATCGCCTTCTCAATCTGGCCCACGGGCAGTCCAGGAATCAGCATGTTTTTACATGAGTAGAATGTGTCCTTTTATTTAAAATGCATCTCTGGGTTATTTGTGGGGCCTGCCTGGTGTTTTTACATGAGTAGAATGTGTGCTTTTATTTAAAATGCATCTCTGGGTTATTTGTGGGGCCTGCCTGGTGTTTTTACATGAGTAGAATGTGTGCTTTTATTTTAAAATGCATCTCTGGTTTATTTGTGGGGCATAGGAATTCATTCATTTTATTTTATTTTTTCAAAATATAGTCCGGCCCCCCACAAGGTCTGAGGGACAGTGGACCGGCTCCCTGCTGAAAAAGTTTGCTGAGGTGCCTTTTCAAGAAGGCCTGATCGCTAGCCCTTGACTCAAAAATAAATAAACGAAATAGTGAGTTTTAACCTGACTGAATTTCATGCAGCCCTACTAATCTCCAGTGTGCAGGCAGGCTTGTGCTCACTGAGGGTTGAGTAAAAATAACTTTGCCCATGTTCAGATGCACTCTTTAATTTAATAGGTCACTCGTTCCAGAGCCTTAATATCAGCAGAATCTCTCAAACGTTTAGGGCTAAGTGCCGGCTCGTAAAGACATGTGTCCGCACTTCGAACTTATGACTCATAACCTTACCCCCACATGACATCACCATCGTAAACTGCTTTTACCACAACTAATTGTGATGTCACACGGACAGGTGGGGGGCAAGGATGCAAAGCAGCAGGGGGCTCGGGAAACCCCTGAGAGAGAGCCAGCTGTCCCCAAACATGAGGCAAGGGGGAAAAGGAAAACTTGATACAGAAGCAGAACCAATTTGCTTCAAAGCTTTTAAAGCATTTTTATTCTTTATTTTTTAAAAAATATGTGTACAATTAGCATCACTGGGAATGGAAGTTGCTTCCCACTCCCATACAGCTTTCCCTTCCTGTGCTTTCCCATTTCGGCATTCTCCACCTGCTGAATTTTTTGAAGGGAGCGTTGCCTAGTGGTCAGTGTTGAAGCCCTTGAACAAGAAGGTTGGAAGAACAAAAGTACAGAACAGTTTGCCTTAAGCAGTATTTACATGCTGACATCTCATGGAGAATTTTGTTCTTACTGGTAAACCGGTGTTTGGCCTCCACCACTTCAGACAATTAGTGGGGTTCTCTGGATTGCACCTCCATTAAAAACAAGCAAACCTCATTCTGCCTCGAAAAATAGGTGCCTGGGGAGAAAAGTTTCCAGCCTTGTCTTCTGCCAGATACGATAGTTCCTCTTGTGCAAGGAATATAATAACTACTTAAAATAAGCTTTGCGAGAGCTGAACTCGCAGATTAAGACAGCATTCCTCAAAAGAAACAGTGTGTGTTCTTCATTCAAATCTTCTTTATTCTCTGCCTGGCATGAATATTTCTACCAATTTTAATTATTATGGTATGTGCTGTTCTCAAAACAGCAAATAAGATGAGCTTTGCAAGACATGAACTGCTAAATCGAGAGCCATGTCACTGTGGTCGCTTGTTTCCTCAGAGCCTTCTGCCCTCTCCCTTAAACATTGCAGCCAGAATCGAAGCTAAACTTTGCAAGAGCTGAGGGGTTCTGTTCAGAAAGTGCTGCTTCTGAGAGCCCGGTAGAGCTTCCCCCTGCTAGATGGTCTTGCCCAGCGAAAATGTTAAGAGCTACACAGTCAGCGCAACTCTGCATTCCCAGGCCACTGCATTCAGTTAAACAACGCACCAAGATCTTTTAGAAATCATTCTCACTGTGCCCAGAGAGTGAAAAGGCAAGCCTGCTTGCAGTTGTTTTGCTATATAACAGCATCCTTTCAGCCGGGTTCCATCTTGGATCGATACCCATCTAGTCTGGAGGTGGAAGGTTAGCGCATTAAAATACATTTAGTAAACACAATCATTAAGGCCAGCGAGAAAATGAAGGCAAGAAATCATTGGGAAGCAGCCTCGGTTGGCATGTTGAGGGGGAGGAATGGGTAAACAGACCTACAATAAACCTCCGTTAGGGGGATTTATTGTTGGGTAGACTGATGAGGGAAGGGCAGGCTGGCGTGATCGCTGAACAAGCCAGGATGCAATTAGAGTATCATTTGCACAGAAGAAGAGATGTGAGAGGAGGGGAATGGAGAGGTACCTGCAATGGCCTTTGCTACCCTCAAGCTAGAGCTGAAGGAACTGTTTAGTCATAAGAAGGGGGCTTTTTTCCACTTGAACTGAGTTCTAGCACCTCTCAGGTGGGCGCTGTTGCCATTACAAGGCGGCTGTCATGATGATGTCCGTCACCTCTTTTTCTAGAAAAATAGCACTGCATAAGAACATAAGCATCTTAAAAAATAGACACATCACCTTGCCAACAAAGGTCCGTATAGTAAAAGCTATGATTTTCCCAGTAGTGATGTATGGAAGTGAGAGCTGGACCATAAAGAAGGCTGATCGCCAAAGAATTGATGCTTTTGAATTATGGTGCTGGAGGAGACTCTTGAGAGTCCCATGGACTGCAAGAAGATCAAACCTAGCCATTCTGAAGGAAATCAGCCCTGAGTGCTCACTGGAAGGACAGATCGTGAAGCTGAGACTCCAATACTTTGGCCACCTCATGAGAAGAGAAGACTCCCTGGAAAAGACCCTGATGTTGGGAAAGATGGAGGGCACAAGGAGAAGGGGATGACAGAGGACGAGATGGTTGGACAGTGTTCTTGAAGCTACCAGCATGAGTTTGACCAGACTGTGGGAGACAGTGGAAGACAGGAGTGCCTGGCGTGCTCTGGTCCATGGGGTCACGAAGAGTTGGACATGACTAAACAACTAAACAACAACAAGAACATAAAATGAACCAGCTGGAAAAGCCCAGCCCCAGGTTCTCCAGTTTAAAGGGCTAGGAGAGAACCCTGCCAGTCAGATTAGGCAGCAGACTCGATCAATGCTCTTAGTTTAATCCATGGCTCAAGGGACAGATGTGGCCCTCAGTTTAATTTCAAGCGGCCCTCACTGCCACCCAATTTCCTAGATGCTGTGGGCCTCTCTGGAAATTGCTTCTCTTCCACTTAAGGTAGTGGTGGCCAAACTTGGCCCTCTGTTTTAGGACTACAGTTCCCATCATCCCTGGCCACTGGTCCTGTTAGCTAGGGACGATGGGAGTTGTAGTCCAAAAACAGCTGGAGGGCCAAGTTTGGCCACCACTGACTTAAGGTGTGTGGATCAGGTGTTAGGACAGGTGGAGAAGGAGTGGCACAGAGAGAGAATGAGCGATGCAATCCTGCAGACTCTAGCCACTTTGGGCAGTGGTTCCACCCACTTCACCCTGGCTCCACCCACTCTAAGCCATGCCCCACCCTCCATCAGTTGCAGTCGCCCTGGCTGACTTCCCCTAATTGACTTCAATGGTCCTTTATAGGGAAAAGACATGTCAAACCACTTCAAAACCTTCTCAGCAAAGTCTTTCCTGGCTTCTCCTCACCTGCTGTTGGGAATGGGGGGAGAAATTCTATTTTGTTTGCACTTTAATCAGAAATTTCATTAAATCGGGCTTCTTGGACCATTGTGCAAAACCGAAACACAGCTGTCCTTCGAAATTCACCCTTTCCTGCATTTTGCAATGCAGTTATACAACCAAACCATGCGTACAAAAATATATATTAAGGGGGCAGAGAGTGTTGGTTAAAACTGCATACAAAAATGCACATTTTGGGAGAAATACACATGAATTTTCAGGAGGATTTTTAAAAAATATACCGTACTTTTCCGTGTATAACATGCCCCCGTGTATAAGACGCCCCCTATTTTGGGGGACTCAAAATTAAGAAAATGGGGGAAAATTGCCCCCAGAGTTGTTGAGCTTTTTTGGGGGGGGGATATGCCTAACTGCTCACCTGGCTAACAACACTTCCAATCAAACGTGGCACAGAGGCCTCCAATACTATTTCCGCTCGCCGCCAATCAACTGCCAAATTGCCGCAGCAGCGGCAAATCAGCAGCAGCCATTGCCACAGCCACAAATCACCCGCACTAACACCAGTGACAATCTACTGCTCGCAGCAGGAAACAATCCGCTGTCCCCCCTCAGCACTACCCATGTATAAGACAAGCCCACTTTTCAACCACTATTTTAACGTTAAAAAAACCAACTCATCTTATACAAGGAAAAATGATAAGTTGAAAGAAACAAAATTTGACAGATAAGTCTATCCCTAACCCCTGCCAGCCCATTTTTGCCCTGCTCCATCCCAGCTACATTTTATCACTTCCAACACACGCCTATCAGCTTGTGCACCTGCTTTTGATTGTAACCCTGAGTCTGAGTGGGAGCTGGACCGCTTTTAGGGTATGCACAGATGCACGTAATTTTAGTGGCGAGCCAGCTGTGGAAACAAGCACGCTGGATTTGGGGCACACATACACCCCAAGTAAACTAAAAGCAGACCTTGTGGCTTTCACGTCATGCCAGCTTTTTCTCTCTCTCCCTCCTATCCCTTCCTGCTTTGCTTAACATCAAGCCTGATTGACAGCTCTGGAGAATGTGAAAGCTTGCTCACTTCTTGGTGACATTAGTATGATCACTTCCAGGGGACGTGCCCTCCTTCCTTTGGCTCCCTTCTTGAGTTCCCTCCCTCCTGCTTTCCTCCTCCCTCCAGGCTCCCTTGGCGACCCTGCAAATCAGGCTGAGGGTTTAATGTGGCCCTTTGGCTACAGGTTGCCCACCTCTGTCATAAAGCACCCATGGGTCTGGTTAATGATCATCCTCAATGTGTTGGCCACATCCTTGGCATGCATTGATAGCACTCTAATCCTGCTTTAGTAGGGGACACAGGTGGCGCTGTGGGTAAAACCTCAGTGTCTAGGACTTGCTGATCGTAAGGTCGGCGGTTCGAATCCTCGCGGCGGGGTGAGCTCCCGTCGTTCAGTCCCAGCTCCTGCCCACCTAGCAGTTCGAAAGCACCCCTAAGTGCAAGTGGATAAATAGGGACCGCTTTATAGCGGGAAGGTAAACGGCGTTTCCGTGTGCAGCGCTGGTGCTGGCTCGCCAGAGAAGCTTCGTCACGCTGGCCATGTGACCCGGAAGTGTCTTCGGACGGCTCCGGCTCCCGGTCTCTTAAGCAAGATGAGCGCGCAACCCTAGAGTCGGACACGACTGGCCCGTACGGGCAGGGCTACCTTTAAGGTAAAGGTAAAGGTACCCCTGCCCGTTCGGGCCAGTCTTGCCAGACTCTAGGGTTGTGCGCTCATCTCACTCTATAGGCCGGGAGCCAGCGCTGTCCGCAGACACTTCCGGGTCACGTGGCCAGCGTGACAAGCTGCATCTGGCGAGCCAGCGCAGCACACAGAATGCCGTTTACCTTCCCACTGGTAAGCGGTCCCTATTTATCTACTTGCACCTGGAGGTGCTTTCGAACTGCTAGGTTGGCAGGCACTGGGACCAAACGACAGGAGCGCACCCCGCCGCGGGGATTCGAACCGCCGACCATGTGATTGGCAAGTCCTAGGCGCTGAGGTTTTACCCACAGCAGTCTACCTTTACCTTCACCTTTAATCCTGCTTTAAACAGTTGAAATATACTCGGAGTCGAGAGTGGAGTTCATGCTCTTTATTCAGCCCATAGTGGTGAGGAGGAATGGAAATTCCGCCAGAATGTCTGCTTTATATACATTATTTACACAATGGGCCCCACGTGATTGGCTAATTCCGGGATTCTCCTGTAGGCCAATCAGGTTGCGGATTCCCTTCCACCTGGAGCTGGATTGGGTGGCTCCTGTGGACCAATCAGATTGCTGCATTCTGAATCCTATAGTTCTAGGACCAATCAGACTGCTGCATTTTGGATCCTATTCAACTCAGTACATAACACCAGTCATGGCTGCTCCCTGGAGAATCCTGGGAATGGTAGTTTGTTAAGGGTGCTGAGAGCTGTTGGAAGACTCACAGGGTTGCCAGGGAACTCTGGGAACTGTAGTTCTCTGAGGTGGAATAGGCGTCTCCTAATAGCTCTCAACACCCTTTAACTACAGCTCCCAGAATTCTTTGGGAGAAGCCATGACTGCTTAAAGTGGTATAATAGTGCTTTAAATATATGAGGCCAGGCCCACTCAACGTGCATTCTCCTACACTTGGCTCCTGCCCTGCTTAGCCTGCTCCTAGTTCCAGCTATGACTTGCTCATACTGTCCAACTTTTTTGGATCCGAAACCAGAACATGGGTCTTCCCGGACACACTCCCGCACCAAACTCTAGCCCCCAAAATGTGATGGGGTGGGGAGTGAGACCTGAGATCACAGAACCCAAAATGGCTGCCGAGATCTCACATGAAAAAATGGGATGTCCTGTTTGTTCTGGGGCAACTGGCAGGTCTTGCTTTCTGGGATCCTGGCTCTTGTTGACGCCTCCTCAGCATAAATAGTTGCCTCAAACTTCTACTCAATGAACATCACAGGGCCGTCCCAGCTCCCAGCACTGGCCCCGCAGCCAGGTGGGCTGCGGCTTTGCCAGCCGTTTTTCTGACTGCAATGTTTACGAAACAAAGGCAGAGCCAAAAATAAAAGGGGAAATGTGCAACGCTCAATTTTGATTATTCATAATATGATAAGAGAAAAGGGTGTTTGCGAGGAGAATATTGGGTACCAATGCCTTGGGAGCTTTGCACGTATCTGTTTCAAGGAAACAGTTTGGGAAATAAAAAGGGAAGATAATAGGGAAAGACATGTAGGAATGTGCTGCGGGTGTGATTTCTGGAAAAGCTTTGCCCCCAAAGTGGCTAATTTCTGACAAGAGTCAGAAGAGCCTCCTTCCAAGAAACCACTTTAAAGACTGTTTTGTCAGAAAGGCACTGCCGTCTTGTGATATCCAGCGCCTATTCCTCCGAAGTGTATACTCCGTAATTCCTCTTCGTTCTGAAGGGCGTTCTGCCGCCATAAAACAAATTCTTTCGTCTCCTCTTGACAGCTGCTTCCTGCCCCATTTCAAGTTGTTGAAGGGGAAAGTCAGAGCAGGAGTCTGTTTCAGAGTCATCTTGGGCATTTTATATCCATGAACGACATAGGCCCAACACAAAGGGCTTCTGGGAAACTCATCAATAGGGATGGGAATGAGGGCAAAATAAGGAAGAGCCCCAAGTTTTCTGGGGAAAAAGAATTGCCCTCCAGTTGTTGGGATGGAGGGAGTTTTTAAAGCCAAGGAAGACTGCATCTCTGACCCAGGTAGGCACACAGAGCTGGAGAAACCATAGAAAGAGATGCTGCTTAGGGGTGAAATAAGGCCTTGTTTTCTGTTCTAAGCCTGTATTCAACACCCACAGCACCATCTCACTACATCTTCTGCCCAAAGCTCCTTTACTGGTCTTGCTGCTCACTGTTGTGAGAGCCTTAAACAGCTGAGTTGCCCTTGCAGCTTGTTCTCTCTCCATCAGGAATCCAAGGCTGGATTTCTGATGGGAAGCTGACCTACTCGTAAGTACACCCTTGTGCAAATTAATTGAAGCAATGCATGTTTTCTATCTTACTCGTGATCCCGTACTCAAAACGAACACAAAAAGTCAGTTGATCATTATGGTGTCGGAAGCCTTCAGCCAATAGAAGGAATGATGCGCTCGCCACAATATATTGAGGTTCTACGAAAGAGTTATTACAGAGCTGGAAAAAAAGGTATCCTGATGGTACTGGGATATTGCAGCAGGACCCAGCCCCCTGTCACACATCGAAAGTGGTGAAGAAATTCATGACAGAGCAGCAAATACAGGTACTTGATTGGCCAGGGAATTCCCCAGACGTAAATCCCATTGAGACTTTGTGGGCTATATGCAAAAGTCACCTCCGTGCTGTAGACTGTACGACTATGGAGAAGCTCATTCAGGCACTGATTCAAGTGTGGTACAGGGATCCGAAAATCAACAGTGACTGTTCGAAACTAGTAGACTCCATGCCAAACCATGTTCAAATGCTGTTTAAAAATAGCAGAGGCTATTTGGAAAATCTAGCTCCAGCAATAAGATTTGGTATATTGGAAATTAAGATATAACTATGAAAGGATTAAAGTTTAAAATCACACTGTACTTATTTTAGGGCAAAAGCAAATTGATAATAAGTATTTTGAACCCAAAAGAGAATTATTTGAAAGTATTAATAACACATGAAACAAGGTATTAATTTGCTGATATTTTTATTGTAAAGAAAGCAGGGTGAGGGAGACGTGGGGAAGTCCAGTTGGTTATGAAAAAATGTATTGGAAAGTTGGATCTTTTTTATTCTTCTTTTTTTCTTTTTTTCTTCTTCTTTTGTTATCTGACTTTATATTTGTATCTGGAAAAAAGCAATAAAAATATTAAAAAAAAATAAATAATAAAAAATAAAAATAGCAGAGGCCATATCTGTTAATAATGTACGTATATGTGAGTTTTGTACAATAAACTACATTGTTTGTTTCAATTAATTTGCACAAGCATGTAGACTGAGAGCATTGTGGTGTTAGTAATTAGGATAGAAGTAGTCAGGTTTCGGAGCCATTGGGCTCTTTTTGCTTTTTAAATAGGTTCTGTGGGAACTTCTTGCCCTCCTCCTAATATGTTTCATAACTGGACTGATAAGAGTCAGTGTGTCCAAGTCCCAGTCAAAAATTTGACACGGGGGAAACAGAAGAAGGGGAAGGGGTTGGACATGCAATTGTTTCGCGGCCAAGGTAGATATGACATTAAATATGTCTTTGCATTTAATGTGCAGTACTTAAAAAATGTAAATACCACCAGCTGCAGGGCACCAATGGGGGATTGTCGTCTAAAGCAAATAATCTGTTCCAGAAGTTGGTTTTCCCCTTTTGCAGAATTGCAGCCATAGATACACAGGTTAACCTCCCTTTTGGTGCCTGCTCAGACGCCATTTATTACCAGTTCCTCCAATGGATTTAATTTGCATTTGTAAAAACCCTGCACGTTTGATGTGGGCACATCTAATGCCATGGGTAGTTTGGTCCACAGTTGCATGTGCTTAGGCTTAGTTTCAGGAACTAGAAGAGGCCGAATGATAAACATCGTGGAAATTCTGGTTTCCTTCTGGCTGTTCCAGCCCCTATACATAGCCTGGTATCCTAACTGCTGTTCCCAGAGCTATGTAGGATCTGATTCGTATCTACTGGTGTGGCATGGCTGATATGCCTGTGTGGTCTGGTCCTCAGGTCTTCTGATAGCATCTTCTACAGGGAACCAGGGATGTGGGTGGCGCTGTGGTCTAAACCACTGAGCCTCTTGGGCTTGCCGATCGGAAGTTCGGTAGTTTGAATCCACGTGGCAGGGTGAGCTCCTGTTGTTCTGTCCCAGCTCCTGCCAAACTAGCAGTTCAAAAGCATGTCAGCGCAAGTAGATAAATAGGTACTGCTGCCATGAGAAGGTAAACAACATTTCTGTGTGCTCTGTCTTCCATCATGGTGTCCCATTGTGCCAGAAGTGTTTTAGTCCTGCTGGCCACACGACCTGGAAAGATGTCTGTGGACAAATGCCGGCTCCCTTGGCTTGAAAGTGAGATGAGCGCCACAACCCCATAGTTGCCTTTGACTAGACTTAACTGTCCAGGAGTCCTTTACCTTTACCTTACAGGGAACCACATGAGATTGATAACTCATACCTGTATGGTCAGTTCTATTGCTTGGTGAGTACAACTGTGAATGATTAAGGAATAGCCTGGATAAAAGTCTCAGGCTTCCTGGCCCTTGTCCTCTTATTCCCGCTTCATTCCCAAGGCCCTTTTCTCCTTTTATTTCAAAATAATGAATTGCCCCCCCCATTACATTTGTCCCAGTACAGCGTCACCTTGTAAATTTTGCCTACTGATTTCTCTCAGTGGAAGCAAAAAACAGGGCCGCTTCATGATCTGGAACTGGCTGCTTCCCAGTTAAGTTCTCATTTTGACCCTCCCTAACCTCTCCACCTCCCAGCATTTTTCTCCAGATTTACTAGAAGAAGGAAGGGTGCAGTTCCCGCTCAGCATTCCTTTAATTAAAAGATGATTAAAAAATTAGAATGCCAGAGCCTGCAGTTCTCTACAGACAGATGTGTAGAGAAGGGGCCAGCAAACTTTTTAAGCAGGGGGCCGGTCCACTGTCCCTCAGACCTTGTCCGGGGCCGGACTAGATTTTGGGGAAAAAAGTGAAGGAATTCCTATGCCCCACAAATAACCCAGAGTTGCATTTCAAATAAAAGGACACATTCTACTCATGTAAAAACACGCTGATTCCCGGACCATCCGCGGGCTGGATTTAGAAGGAGATTGGGCCGGATCTGGCCCCTGGCCCTCAGTTTGCCTACCCATGATGTAGAGCAGTGTTTCCCAACCTTTTTTGGGCAAAGGCACACTTGTTTGATGAAAAAAATCTCGAGGCACACCACCATTACAGCCCCGTGACGTCAGCGCGCAGCGTCACGCCGGGAGGGACGCACGAAAGTGTAAGTTTCAATTTTTTTCCCTCCCCCTTGCCGGGGAACCTCCAAGCTTTGGGGGTGGGGGGGAGGAGGCAGCAAAGCGAGGCAGGAAGGAGAGCGCGGCTTGGCTGGGTGAGCTTTGGCAGGGAATGAGAGCCGCGAGGCGGGCGCTGCGGACGGAGGCGCTGCCCGCCGAGCTCGCAGGCAGCCAGGCAGGCAGACGGCGAGAGCCCCGCGCTGGGCGGCCTCTCCTCGCCGCCGCCGCCCCGCCTCTCGCCGCCCGACTCGCCCGCCTCCCTCCTGGCAACATCTCGCGGCACACCAGGCAACATCTCGCGGCACACTAGTGTGCCGCGGAACAGTGGTTGGGAAACACTGATGTAGAGGATGCACACCGAAGCCTGAAGAACAATTGCCCTTTCAGACAGCTGAAAGGGTAGAGCATCAGGGGAGGTCAGCTAATCTAAGGTTCCTGCTTGAACTGTGTTGACCTCACCGCTCCCTCCAGCTTTATCTCCCAGTGGCACAGGAAGGAAGGGTCCACCATAACAACACAATAAGAGCCAGCTGGATCCGACCAGTGGCCCATCTTATTATCCTTCACCCTTTTCTCACAGTGGCCAACTAGATGCCTGCAGGAATCAAGCACAGGAGCACACACACACACACACACACACACACACACACACACACACACACCGGTAGTTTCCAGCAACATTCAGAAGCATTGCTGTGGACAAATGCAAGAGGATTCCTTCACCCCTTTATAATAATAATAATAACAACAATAATTCATTGTTTATACCCCACCCATCTGGCTGGGTTTCCCGAGCCACTCTGGGCGGCTTCCAACAAAATATCAAAATACAATAGTCTATTAAACATTAAAAGCTTCCCTAAACAGGGCTGCCTTTAGATGTCTCCTAAAAGTCTGGTAGTTGTTTATTTCTTTGACATCTGATGGGAGGGCGTTCCACAGGGCGGGTGCCACTACCGAGAAGGCCCTCTGCCTGGTTCCCTGTAACTTGGCTTCTCGCAGTGAGGGAACCGCCAGAAGGCCCTCGGAGCTGGACCTCAGGGAGTATTGCATACTCAGGCCAACAAGACAACAACAAGAACCCACTTACCTGGCTAACTGGACCCAACAATCCCTGCCCACCCACCGCCACATGCAAACAAATCTTACTGCGGTCAACTAAAGGCAGCCAATCATGCACTGTCCCCCCACCCCACCCTCTGTCACTGTCAAGGAAAAATAACAAACGAATAGAAAGAGAACCTACCCAAGTGATGCTGACACAAAAACCTCACACATACACTAAGTGAACGTCAGTTTGCCACCCTCCCTTTCCCCCTCTCTCCCCACCTCTCTTCTCCCCCAAGGTTATACTGTATACAACATTAATGTCTCACACTGAATGTAACTGATCTATAGAAAAGACTGGGGATGCAGGTGGCGTTTACCTACCCGCCGCTGCGGCACCTATTTATCTACTTGCACAGGTGTGCTTTCGAACTGCTAGGTTGGCAGGAGCTGGGACAGAGCAAAGGGAGCTCACCCTGTCGTGGGGATTCGAACCGCTGACCTTCCGATCGGCAAGCCCAAGAGGGGATTCGGCTGAAAAGGGTTGAGGCAGCTCTGGGTTGGATTGGGTCCTGAGAAGGCGGCCATAAAATGGAAATCCCTTCCAGAGGGGAAGACCTTTGAGAAACTAGAAGGCAGATCTTGACACAGCACTGTTTTAAACATCAGGGCGGTTCAGTGCAACAGTTAACTCCAACCAACAAGAGTTTGAAGGGCTTATTATTACAGTGGTACCTCGGGTTAAGTACTTAATTCGTTCCGGAGGTCCGTTCTTAACCTGAAACTGTTCTTAACCTAAAGCACCACTTTAGCTAATGGGGCCTCCTGCTGCTGCCGCGCCGCTGGAGCACGATTTCTGTTCTCATCCTGAAGCAAAGTTCTTAACCTGAAGCACTATTTCTGGTTACAGATAGGTAGCCGTGTTGGTCTGCCATAGTCAAAATAAAAAAATTCCTTCCAGTAGCACCTTAAAGACCAACTAAGTTAGTTCTTGGTATGAGCTTTCGTGTGCATGGGTATCTGAAGAAGTGTGCATGCACACGAAAGCTCATACCAAGAACTAACTTAGTTGGTCTTTAAGGTGCTACTGGAAGGAATTTTTTTATTTTCACTATTTCCGGGTTAGCGGAGTCTGTAACCTGAAGCGTATGTAACCTGAAGTGTATGTAACCCAAGGTACCACTGTATTATTACCGGTACTTTATTTATACCCTACCCACCTGGGGTAATTATATGTCATGAACAAATTTGTATGTGAGAACCCCAGTGCCCCCCCACCCGTTTTAACCACTGCTGAGAATGGAGAGCAGTGCGGGTGGGGAAAAGGGGTCTTTAACCCTTTCCCCACCTGCTGTTTCCCAACTATAAATCAGCCCCTTTAAGCAGCCCCCCCTCTGCTTGCAGGGTTTCAAATGCACAGAAAGGATCATCAGCAATTACCAGATCGATTTCTTCTTAATGAACATTAACGAAGAGCCTAGTGGCAGATTAAAGACTAATTACAGGCTCGTTTGTCAGCAGTGCCCCTCTGTCTTCTGCACACAGCAAACGGGCAACAGTCCGTGCAAAAGAAAAAAGAAACAAACAAACAAACGGACAGAACTTTAATTTGTGGTTCTTCTAAGGTGCCCCACATGGGCTTTGCTGCGGCGGAGAAAGGCGGCTAATTAAAACCTGCTTTCTCTTCCGTTCCGTAAACGCTGGCTGGGTATCCATTTTTGGTGTTGTAGATTTTATTTCAAGAATCCTCATATCTGGGGTGACCCTTCTTGATTCTTGCAAACGATGTGGAGCGCTTGGAAGAAGTAGGAGGAGGAGGAGGAGGAGGGGGAGGAGGAATGTGCCTTGCTAAATCTTTGGCCTGGAACTGTACACGACGGGAAGCGAGGGGTGGAATGGGTAGCGGCTGAGATCCTGCAGCTGGCTGTTGCTACATTGCAATGGGAAGGGGGCATTATTTCTGGGTGCTGACGGTTGCTTAACGTCTGGGCTCCATTCTGTCTGCTGCAAAAAAGAAAGGGGGGGGGAGGTTCGTTGGGTGAAGGGAGAATTTTGTCTCTTTCCAGCTTAGGGTCCCTGAATCCCGATTTCCCCCTCTCTTCTCTTTCCATTGCAACCTTGCTCAGCACAGCTGGCCTGCAGCGCTTGGTGATTTCAGTGCATAAAATCTTTTTCCAGAACGAATCTTTTGGCTCATTCTTGGCACCCGCTCAGAGCTTTGAACTCCTCTGCCGGGCCCGCCGGCTTTGGTTCCGGTCCGGTTTCTTCCCCTTTCAAGGTAGCCAGTGCGGTGGAGGCATGAAATGGTAGATGTTCATGGCTGTTGGGACTGTGTGCCTCCCACAGAGTTTGGGAGCAAGGAACAGGGGGCATCTCTGACTGGTGCGGGGCTCAGTTTGCCTCCAGAAAAGCAGATTGGGAATAGAGGTGAGCCCTTTGGTGCTCAGATGTTGTTGCAGGTTTGTGAGCCTTGTAGCTTCCGTTGCATCTTCTCTAGCCCTGGACCAGCGACTCTTAACAAGGGGGAGACTAGTGTCATATTCCCTGCCCACCAATCAGTACCCAGCAGTGGTACCGAGTTCCATCCGACATTGAGGAGAGGGCCTCGTCTCATGCATATGACATCACATGTGTGACATCACGTGCATCAGGAGGAGGCCGCAAGGCCTGACAAAGCCCTCTGCCACTGCGGGGAGGCCCGGCAGGGCCCTCAGTCAACATGGGGAAGTCCTGTGGGGCCTGCTGCCACTGTAAGGAGGCCCGGCAAGGCCCCTCAAGATTGGGTGCAGATCAGTCCCATCCCCACATACTTCGGAGTAGAGTTGGCGCCTATGATACCCAGGGCATTTTCAGATCATGTTTTAGGCACAGGTTAGACCAGGCTTCCTCATGTTTCTGATGTTTTGAGACTACAATTCCCACCATCCCTGACCACTGGTTCTGCTAGCTAGGGATCATGGGAGTTGTAGGCCCAAAAACATCTGGAGGGGCAAGCTTGAGGAAGCCTGGGTTAGACTGACCAGGAGACCCTGGTAGAGTGGACGTTGCTCTTTGGGCAACCCTACAAGAAAGGAAATGATCCTGGGAAGTAGGCTGGCCTCTTATGTATCACCAAGGGGGGGGGGGAGACAAAAGAATAAGGAGATTTTCAAGACGTTTTCATGGGCTGATTCACACACAAATACACAAGGATTCCTGTCATTGAAATAGAATTACATCAGAACCCAAGAAGAACCTGGGGGATCAGAACAAAGGCCCATCTCCTCCAACATCTCACAGTAGCCAACCAGATGCCTATGGGATGCTCCCAAGCAGGACCTGGGTGCAACTGCCCTCTCCCCCCACTTTTGATTCCCAGTGTTTGGTATTCGTAGGCATGCTGTTTCTGACAGTGCAGGGTGGAACCTAGCCATCGTGGCTCATAGCCAGTGATAGCATATCCTACAGCACAGCAGGCAAGGCTATGACCAACTAGTGTGTCTGCTCAGACCACTATCCAGATTCTAAGTGTTGATGGGCAAATTCAAGAGCCCTCCTGCTCTCTCTTCTTACAGTTCTTGATCTTTTCCCTTCAGATGAAGGAATGCCCTCTGGCCTCCATTCTTATGGAGGATTCTCCTCTATAAACTAGGAAGGCTGGAGCTAGGGCTGAGCAATATCTGGTTTTCAACATTGTGATGTATTACCAGCTAAACATTGTGATATACTGATATATCACAGTGTCTGAAATAAGGATGGAACTATGGGAGAGGCATTGACTGGCTTCACACTTTTCCTCACGTTGTGATTTCTGCATGATTTGTGATATATCGTGAGGTAAAAAAATAATAAGAAACCAGTATCACGATGTGCACTTCAAACTGGTTTTGTACGATATGTCGCCCGGCCCTAGCACTCATCCTGATTCCTGATATATTGCCAGGTCAAAAACTATGAAACCAACATCACGATATGGGCTTCAAACCGGTTTTGGATGATATATCAATATATCGCCCAACCCTCATTGGGGCAAGGGCCTTTGACGTCACGACAACAGGACTGAGGCTGCCACATTTCTAGTGGAGGTTTTCAAAAAACGAACATACAGAAAATCAGCAATGTCCTCTTTCTTCTTATCCTTGTTTATAAGTCACAGTGAATGCCAAAGAAGACGTATTTGGGCACCCTAAAGACTCACAGGCTCCCTGCGCCATAAGCCCTCATGGCCAGCTTTGATGAAGCGGGTTGTTCTCTGCACAAGCGGAAACCGCAATGAATTCATTAGTCTTTGAGGTGCCACCGTCAGCAGCAGCTTCCTTAAATAAATAATCGAACGCATCTACTCCTTACATTACCCCTTGTGTTCTTTAAACGCTTTGCTATGCTCACAGTCATCGTTTCTAAAAGGGGTTTGTTTGGCTCAGCATCACTTAATCATGATGATAAATGGTGGTTGTGATCCCACTCGAAGCCATGGGGCATCTTCGGTTGGTGGAGCTGGGTGTGGCCGGTGGGTAGAGTTTAGAGCACCAGCACTTTGCAGGGGATTTTGTGGGAATGCTCAGGGTGGCAGGAGAGGATCTATTGCTTATTAATATCCTTCCTAACTTGCATTAGCAAGTTTCTTTACTTAGCAGAGTGCATTCCCCTTTACATAGCCGAAAACTAGGCGCAAACTTGTGTGAGTTTCTTAAGACAATATGCAATTGGCTTGTCCAGAACAGAAGGAATAAGAGATTATTGTATTACAGTCATAACTCGGGTTACAGACGCTTCAGGTTGCGCGTTTTCGGGTTGCGCACTGCGCCAAACCCAGAAGTACCGGAATGGGTTACTTCCGGGTTTCGGCGCTTGTGCATGGGCAGAAACGCTAAATTGCGCTTTGTGCATGCGCAGAAGTGCCAAATCGCAACCCGCACGTTCACAGATGCAGCGCTGCGGGTTGCGAACGCTGTGGATTGCGAGCGTGCCTCCCAAAAGGATCATGTTTGCAACCCAAGCGTTCACTGTATTGTTATGCTAGTTCACTTTCTGAAATATTGTTATGCTATGCAATATTTTCGAAATGTTGTTATGCTATTTCACTGTTTGGAATACGGCAACCCTGAGCAACAGAAGGAATAAGAAATTATTGTATTATTGTTATGCTATACAGTGGTACCTTGGGTTACATATGCTTCAAGTTACATACGCTTCAGGTTACAGACTCCGCTAACCCAGAAATAGTGCTTCAGGTTAAGAACTTTGTTTCAGGATGAGAACAGAAATCGTTCTCCGGCGGTGCGGCAGCAGCGGGAGGCCCCATTAACTAAAGTGGTGCTTCAGGTTAAGAACAGTTTCAGGTTAAGAACGGACCTCCGGAACGAATTAAGTACTTAACCCGAGGTACCACTGTAAAAGAGGGAAGATAGGGTGCAGCAGAAGGAAGGAATATAACACACCGTGGAAAAATGGGATGGGAAGTCGACAAAACAAGACAAAAGTCCATTATGTATCGGAATGCCTAAGTGCAATTTGTGAAGATTTAATAAAATATATCTTTTAAAAAAGAGCCACCGTGGCGTAGTGGTTAGAGTGTCAGAGTTGGGCCTGGGAGATCAGGGATCAAATACCCATTTCTTCATGAAATTCATTGGATGAACTTTGGTCCTGTCACTGCCTCTCAGCCAAACCTACTTCACAGGGTTGTTGTGGGGGGTTGAATGAGATGGGGAAGAACTATGTATGCCACCTTGAGGTCCTTGGAGGAAAAGATGGGATGTAAATGCAATTGATAGCAATAAATAATCCCAACAATAAAAGGTAAACTTGGCTGCTGCTGAAAACCCTCTCCTCCTGCACTCTCAGCTTCAGAAACAGTCACTCGCAAATAGATCCTGGGTAATATTCACACACCCCCTCTATATTGTGACCCAGTTGTGTATGTCATGACTATATATATCTTATTTATTTTTCAAAAAATGCCAGCAGCTTGGGTGTGAAAACATGAACAACTAGACGAGGCCTCTGCTGCATGTGTGAAACAAATAATTCCCTGAGATTGGTGTGAACTGACCCCCAAGCACAGGAGCAGCTGTCGAGAGATTTGGTCTCACATCTCCCCACTAAATGTATTTTGTCTTAGTGGGAAAGGGTGAGAATGAACAAATCCTGCAGTTGAATTGTAAGACCTTGGAATGGGCAGAAAAGACTGCCAGCTTAGCAAGTTTGTGCTTGTTCATCGCCTGCCACCGGATGACTCAAGCTAGTGTTTGGCAAATAAAATGTCACTTTCCCTCCAAAGAATAAAAACCACATTTTCTCATTTGCATACACAGTTGTGTTGACAGAAATGAATATTTACATATTTCCTTTAAATCAAAACAGGGAGAAGAGGATTATTATTATTATTTATTGAATTTATATACCGCCCTATACCTGGAGGTCTCAGGGCAGTTCACAGAATAAAATCAAAATATAAAACCTTAAAATACATAATCAAAATAAAAGCAACAACCCAATAACCCCCCCCCAAAAAACCACATTTTAAAAGGGCGTGGGATCCTCACAACATTTAAAGTCAGACAATTAACAAACCTGGACAGGAGCCACTCGTTGGAAAGACCATGATCATGGCAATATTTATTGGCAACCAAATGCTTTTTCAGGAACTTTGGTGCAGTGACTTAACTGGGTTATCCAGAAGATTATTTCTTCACCCAATGCATAGTTAAGGCAAATTGTGCACGGAAATGCATATATTAGTGACGACGATGTACAGAAATGCATCCTATTAGGGGAAATTGTTTTGCAAAACATGTGTTTGTCAGACACAGTTGCATGGAAATAGGTGTGCATTAGGAAAAAGGCACACTAAAATTCTGATGAATTTGAATCCCCGCCACACACACATACTGGTGTGGAAATGCAGAGAACTAAACAATGGGCTCAATTACTTTCTTGGGCTCCATGATCACTGCAGATGGTGACAGCAGCGACGAAATTAAAAGACACCTGCTTCTTGGGAGAAAAGCGATGACAAACCTAGACAGCATCTTAAAAAGTAGAGACATCACCTTGCCCACAAAGGTCCGTATAGTAAAAGCTATGGTTTTACCAGTAGTGATGTATGGATGTGAGAGCTGGACCATAAAGAAGGCTGATCGCCGAAGAATTGATGCTTTTGAATTATGGTGCTGGAGGAGACTCTTGAGAGTCCCATGGACTGCAAGAAGAGCAAACCTCTCCATTCTGAAGGAAATCAGCCCTGAGTGCTAACTGGAAGGACAGATCGTGAAGCTGAGGCTCCAATACTTTGGCCACCTCATGAGAAGAGAAGACACCCTGGAAAAGACCCTGATGGTGGGAAAGATGGAGGGCACAAGGAGAAGGGGACAACAGAGGAAAGGATGGTTGGATAGTGTTCTCGAAGCTACCAGCATGAGTTTGACCAAACTGTGGGAGGCAGTGGAAGACAGGAGTGCCTGGCGTGCTCTGGTCCATGGGGTCACGAAGAGTCAGACACGACTAAACGACTAAACAAGAAACAATGGGAAAATAAGAAATTGAAATGGGCAGCTTCAGCCATTCCTAGCTGCTACAGGCTGCTGCTCCCTTGACCAGACAAGAGCAGAAGAGCCAGAATCCTAGCAGTTAACCTAGGTACCGGCGCACTTCCCAAATGATTAAAGAGCACTGGATTAACTTGGAAATTCACAGTATCTGAATCCTTCTGGGAGGAAGAATCAGAAGAACCTGCCCAGGTTTTTTTGAGCTGATTGGCGGGTGTCTGATGGAGAGAGAAGTGTCGTGTGGGTATTTTCCTGACTTCTTTCTCCTGATCATAAAAAATTTGTGAAGAGCTTATGATCTTCAGCATTTCGGCAGCTAGGAGCCACCGCGTCAAACAAAACAGCACACTAAACCACTTGGGGAAAGAAAAAAAACACACAAAAAGAAATTAAAAACCAGGTGCAGTCTGTGTTCTGCAACAAGCCTTAATTTATTTTAAATTAATTTGCACAGAGGGAGACAAAACAGCGAATTAATTTCCCTCCCTCTTTTTTTTCTCTGGGACCTTTTCCAGCTGAGAAGAATTGGGGGCGCGGGTGGAGGGGATATTTCCCCTATTCTTTCTTTTTTTGCTTCATGGGGAAAGGCCTTAAAGCTTCCTTCAGGGAATAGGAAAATATAGCCCAGTATTCTATTCAATTAGGTGTAATAAAGCCACATTTTCCTGTCTCCTGATCCCACAGCAAAGTGAGGGTAATTAGTTTAACCCAGTCAGTTGATCGGTTAATCCCAAATCTTGCAAGTGTCCCCCAACCCCAGATCTCATAAATGGAAGGGAGTTTTCTGTTACCCAAGTTCAGAGCTGGCCCAAGAAATTCTGCTGCCTGAGGCAAATGACAAGATGGCAAGCCCTTCTTCCCCATGGCACTTACAGAACTAGACCCCTAGTTGATTGTTGGCTCCATCTGCACTATATATTTAAAGCGGTGTCATATCACTTTAAACAGTCAGGGCTTTCCCCCAAAGATTCCTGGGAACTGTAGTCTGTTAAGGTTGCTGAGAGTTGTTTTACTCGTGTTCAATTGAATGCAAGCCGAACCGTCAAAACAATCAGGCTTCCTGCTTTTTTCTTTAAAAGGAGACCACAATGAATTAAAATGTAAAGGGATCCCTGACCATTAGGTCCAGTTGTGGCCGACTCTGGGGTTGCAGCGCTCATTTTGCTTTATTGGTCGAGGGAGCCGGCATACAGCTTCTGGGTCATGTGGCCAGCATGACTAAGCCGCTTCTGGCAAATCAGAGCAGCGCATGGAAACGCCGTTTACCTTCCCGCCGGAGTGGTGCCTATTTATCTACTTGCACTTTGATGTGCTTTCGAACTGCTAGGTTGGCTAGGTGGACTATAGTCCATGGAAGCTCATTGACATAATAAATTTGTTAGTCTTTAAGGTGCCAGAATACTATCTTGTCATTTTCAATAGTGAATGACAGGACTTAACAGCTGAAGCAGCCTTCAACTTGCTGGTATGTCTGTCTGTCATGCAAATTGTAGACCCAGGTTCACGCTGTAGGTGATAAACTTTCTGCGACTGCTCTTCCCATACTCTACCACTGCCTTCACTTTCTCAGGATAGAAAAATAAGTTTGATCCCTAGCCAGGAACAGGGCAAAGTGCAGGCCACACCACCTGTTACTGGTATGTTCCAGGGCAGAGATTGCATAAAAAGAAAAAGTTTGGGGGCAGATCTATGTCCTGAGGCGAAACATTATGGGATTGATCCACGCAAGGAAGAGTAATGCACTTTCTCTTGCCCCTCTGTGGCAGATGCACATTTTAAATAGCATTCTCTGTGGGAGGAAGATGGTCTTTTCAAAGGATGCAGCTAATTGGAAATGATGGCTCCCAACTTCGATAATAATAAGCTCAAGATGGGCTACTTGGGCCATCTCTTCAGAGAAGTCTCTCGATCAAAGGCAAGGTTGAGTGGCGAAATTGAGATCTGAAAGAGAAAAAGGAAAAGAGAGTTCCTCTCTAGGTAGGATGGGGAGGCGAGAAGATGGCTGTGAAGTTATTCCTGGATAACTCAGTTGTTTCTGCTCCTAGATATGCTTCTAATTTTGTAAGGCAGGAGTTGATGGCAAAACGTAAAGGAGAGAAAAGTCATAGTCCCATCTGATGAGCAGGAGAGGGAGAGTTGCCCTATTCAGAGGCATTTCTCTACTTGGTGATAGGTGCAGCACGTATTTTTGACTCCAGGGACTTGCACCAGGATGTCAGAGACTTCCAACACAAGCAGAAAAGGAAGCGGAAATTGCTTCAACTCGTGTGTTCCTCTGTGGCTAGGGATGGAAATCAGTCGAACAAACAGGGCTGATTTCCCACAATGTTTTTTAAGTCTGCAAATGATATGTAATTCATATTGGGGTGGTGGTGTTTTTCTACACATTGCTCCAACTTATCCTTTGCGCTGAAATGACTGAAAGTTATGTAAGTTTTGCAACTGACGTTAAATAATGGAGAGAAAGGCGAATAACCTAGTATTTGGCGGAAACGGGACTGCAGCGGAATGGAAACAGCGCTGATTGTGAAGAATACAGATCGGAATAGAAATCGCTGCCTTCTGGCATCCCTAGTCGCATCTCTCCTTTTTTTCATTTTCAGATAACTTTCACACCTTTCAAATAAGTTTCATGCCTTCAAGACTTCTCTTGTAGAGCAGGGCAACATGTGTGTGTTTCGTCGATGTGGGATAAGGCTATCAACGCCTGCTTGTCATGATGGTTATAGAGGCTGCGTTCTTCTGAGTACTGGTTGCTGGGGAGCAACAGCAGGAGAGGGCATCTTTTTGGTTACCATGGGAAACGGACAGCATCTGCCAAAAACGCCCTTCTGAAATATGCGTAGGGCAAACAGGCCAGTTCCACGGCAGAAGAATAAACAGATGCCAATCTGACATCAGAAATGGCTGTATTGACAAACCAGTGTGTAAACATTTTTACATCCTAGATTACTGTAAATGACTTTAAGTTGGCGGTACTGGGACAAAGGCACTTCAAAGAGAGAATGCCATGGGAAACCACAGAATTACAGTTCTTCAAGAGGCTCGGTGCTGTCATTTGGGGACTGAATAGGCACAATGGATTTTTAGCACGCTGCATGCGTTAATTGACTTGGCAATGCCAGGATGCCTGCGTTATCAGTACAATTCAGTTTAAGTTTTGGTGAGTGAGGAGCTACACTTTTGCACATTTCAACCAGGCAGAGGGCCTCCTCGGTGGTGGCACCCGCCCTGTGGAACGCCCTTCCACTAGATGTCAAGGGAATGAACAATTATCTGACTTTTAGAAGACATCTGAAGGCAGCCCTGTTTAGGGAAGTTTTAATGTTTGATGTTTTATTGTGCTTTTAATATTCTGTTGGGAGCCGCCCAGAGTGACTGGGGAAACCCAGCCAGATGGGCGGGGTATGTATGTGTGTGTGTATGTATAAATAAATAAATAAATAAATAAATAAATAAAATTATTATTATTATTTCCCTTCCTTTGGATCTCACGCTATACATCCCCCTCCCCCCAGTGCTGTGTCAGTGTCTATAACCTAAAACTCAGAATGACACTTCATACATCTTTTGCCTATGAAAGCTAATGGAAGAATAGACCTGGTAGTTTTTGAGGGGCCGCAAGGCTCTTCCGTGTTTGCACTGCAAGAGACCAACAGGAAATTGTTGCATATCATCTTTGCACAGAGAGCACACATCCCAGACAAAAGGGAGCGCAGCACGAAGCTGGCGATGTTGCTGGAACTTGGAATTGCATGGTTCAGAGTACGAATCTGATGTACTTTGTGGAATGTAATCCATTGGAGCAGTCAAATACAACATTCCTCGTTTCCCTAGAGTGGGCACAGGCAGGGTGATGTTACTCCAGTCAGTAGAACTTCCTGTTTCACAGGTCTGGAGCGTCCTCCCCCTGTATGTGACCAGGGAGATTGGCATGACCCTGGCTGCCTCCATAAAGGAGCCAAATCATGCAGCCATCTCTCTTTCTTGATGCCATGCTGCTCTCCTGCTCCTGCAGCCCTTTTGTTCTCTTGAGGCTGTTCTCTTAATGTATTTTGCTGTCTGCTTGCTCTCAGACAGCAGCACATGGGCTCAATCCCCATAAGAAGAGTTTGGATTTAATATCCCGCTTTATCACTACCCGAAGGAGTCTCAAAGCGGCTAACATTCTCCTTTCCCTTCCTTCCCCACAACAAACACTCTGTGAGGTGAGTGGGGCTGAGAGACTTCAAAGAAGTGTGACTAGCCCAAGGTCACCCAGCAGCTGCATGTGGAGGAGCGGGGAAGTGAACCCGGTTCCCCAGATTACGAGTCTACCGCTCTTAACCACTGCACCACACTGAACTCACACTATGTTCTGTAACTACAAGCTAAAGCCTGCCTTCAGGGATCATACCGTGAACTGAATGTGAGTAAACTTCTTGTTACTTTTAAGGAAAGCCTCTTGTGTCTTTGTTCTTTTAAGAGGGATCAAAGGGGACACCAGGAATAATCCAGTCTGATCAAGCCAGACTGGACTGCTTAACTAAAGAGATTCAAACGAATCTGCAAGCTAGCTTCCTGCTGTATTGAAGGGAATCTGCTCTGCTACATGACTCACTAGCGTGAGTGAAGGAAGAATAATATTTAATCAATATATTCTCTGCTACTATCCTTAACATTTCACACACTTGTGGTGCACACCTGCCTTCTGATCCTGGTGGTATTCCCTTGCCCATCCTGCTGTATTCCTCAACTCATCATTTGCATTTGCTGTCAATATTACTATGTTATCTTTTGCTCAGGGCGATATCATTTGGCTGTTGACTCTGCCGCTGCGAAAGCCTTCGATTGCGACTTCATTACGCAAACGTTAATGCCATTGCAATCAGCAGCCCTGATGCTGTGGGGGCCATAACATTCATGCGCTTATCTTTTATATCTTTCAATATCCCCTCCTCCCCAAAGGTATATAACAGAATAATTGAGGAGGGGGGGAAAGCTATAAACATTATAAAGCATCTCATAAAACTAACTAAATTACCAGCGCTGAGATTACGTCTCCGATTCCAAAATGTTAGATGTTGCATTCTTCGTACAGTAGATCTTATCAGCGAGAGGAACGAGGGCACCATTTAAAGGTTTCATGGGAGTGGGAGAAAATTCACAGCGTGGTTCAAAGGCATGTTCTTCCATACAGCGGAGATTATATTGCCCAAAATGTCCCCGCTGGTGTGCTTTTAAGTAGTGATGGCGCCAAAGTTCGTAATTGCTTTCCTCAGAACATGAGCTTATCTTGCCCGTGGTGCTTGGCGACATTACAAAGCACGCGCCATTTTCTTATCCTCCAGCGTGACATCTGAATCTGGACCGGTGCTCCTCTTACCAGGCACATTGAACACTAATGCGCCAACATCTCAGGTGCCAGGCAGCCTGGGAAACGTAGTTCTCTGGGGCGATTGAGATAGGGAGGCTGCTTACACATAGCCAGCAAAGGAGGACAGAAGACGACATACATTTGCCTAATATTTGCAGATACCTATGCTATATGTATGGATGCAAATTTTGAAAGAATGACTATAATTTAAATCAGGGGTAGGCAACCTAAGGCCCGGGGGCCGGATGTGGCCCAATCGTCTTCTCAATCCAGCCCGTGGACGGTCCGGGAATCAGCGTGTTTTTACATTAGAAAGTGTCCTTTTCTTTAAAATGCATTTCTGGGTTATTTGTGGGGCCTTCCTACTGTTTTTACATGAGCAGAATGTGTGCTTTTATTTAAAATGCAACTCTGGGTTATTTGAGGAGCATAGGAATTCATTCATTCCCCCCCTCCCCCCAAAAAATAGTCCGGCCCACCACATGGCCCACGGCTGAAAAAGGTTGCTGAATCAAATTAGAAGCCCTTTCCCCTGTGAAATTGGGACACTTGGAGGGTATGTGTACACGTCTCCTTGCCCCTGGGATACTGAAGGAGCGTCTCCACCCCCATCGTCCAGCCCGGACACAGAGGTCCAGCTCTGAGGGCCTTCTGGCAGTTCCCTCACTGCAAAAAGTGAGGTTACAGGGAACCAGGCAGAGGGCCTTCTCAGTAGTGGCACCCACCCTGTGGAACACCCTCCCATCAGATGTCAAAGAAATAAACAACTATCTGACGTTTAGAAGACATCTGAAGGCAGCCCTCTTTAGGGAAGTTTTTAATGTCTGATGTTTTATCGCGTTTTTAATACAGTGGTGCCCCGCAAGACGAAATTAATTCGTTCCGCAAGTTTTGTCGTCTAGCGAATTTTTCGTCTTGCGAATCACGAAATCCCATAGGAATGCATTGAAAATCAATTAATGCGTTCCTATGGTCAAAAAAAGTCCAAACAAAGCCAAATTTGGTACAACAACAGTTTATTAACTGCTCTTTAAAGTCACACATACTGTAAAGAGCAGTTCAAAAATTGAAGGGAAAATAAATTAACTTTATAAACAAAACATGTCTTTGTTTTTAGACAAAGGAAACAAAGTCACAAGACGTTTTCGTCTTGCGAAACAAGCCCATAGGGAAATTCATCTTGCGAGGCAAATCGAAAACGGAAAAACCTTTCGTCTAGCGAGTTTTTTGTCTTGCGAGGCATTCGTCTTGCGAGGTACCACTGTATTCTGTTGGGAGCCTCCCAATGTGGCTGGGGAATCCCAGCCAGATGGGCAGGGTATAAATAATAAATTATTATTATTATTACTACTACTGAGCGATGCAGGAACCATTTGGACGACATGGTTTGGAGCATGATGAGTCCAAACGAAGAATTGATCTTAGGCTGCATAAACACCGGATGTTTAAAGCACATTTAAAGCAGACACACAGACTGCATATCCCAAAACTATCCCGATTGGGGTACCCTGGTTTTGAGCTCTGTGCTCTTGCGCAAGTCACATGACTCGCCTGGAAGAGCACCCTGGAAGACACTCATCCCAGTTTTGGCCTTCAACCTGTTGGACGGTATGCAGTAAATGTAAAGGTAAAGGGACCCCTGACCATTAGGTCCAGTTGCAGACGACTCTGGGGTTGCGGCGCTCATCTCGCTTTATTGGCCAAGGGAGCCGGCGTACAGCTTCCGGGTCATGTGGCCAGCATGACTAAGCCACTTCTGGTGAACCAGAGCAGGGCATGGAAATGCCGTTTACCTTCCCGTCAGAGCGGTTCCTATTTATCTACTTGCACTTTGACGTGCTTTCGAACTGCTAGGTGGGCAGGAGCAGGGACCGAGCAACGGGCGCTCACCCTGTCACGGGGATTCAAACCGCCGACCTTCTGATCGGCAAGTCCTAGGCTCTATGGTTTAACCCACAGCGCCACCTGCATCCCTCAGGACGGTATGCAGACCAGCCCTCAAATCCCAGGAACCATAGTTTGTTAAGGGTGCTAGGAATGTAACTCTGTGAGGGGTGAACTACAACTCCCAGAACTCTTGTGGGAAGAAAGCCATGAGCTTTAAATATATGGTATGTAAGGCAAGGTTTCGGAGCTATGGTGAGCCTGAATGAAGCCTTACAAAATGTGGTTCTTTTTTGTTGTTGCAGAATGTTTTAGTCCCTATTAGGAGCCCTTTTTTCAGATATGATCCATCGCAGCTTTGGATAGAAAAGTTTTCTTCCCTCCTAAAAGCAGGAAATTTCATATACTTTTTTTTTTTTTTTAAGCATAAACACAAGTTAAATCTTTAAGTGCATTTTAGGCCCTCTTGATCCCCGGACTTGTCGCACCAGAGGGGAGTAGGGAAGGTTTTCCTTCCATTGTGAATTAATTACTTCTGATGTTTTAAAAAGCCCTCCTTTCATTCTCTCTGCATGTCTGCGTGTGAAGGGGTAAAAGTTTTGCGGAGAAACCCGAAACCATGTGAAAGTTGCTTGACTTTGGGGTTTTAATGTAAGCTCTAAACTCAGACCAGATTCTCAGAGAGAGAGAGGGAGAGAGAGAGCTACAGTTAGCCTTGCAGGGCCTTTTAAGCAAACATGTTTGGCTTGTCAGCCTTACACCCTGACTTTGATGGTGGAATTTATTCAGGATGGGAGTCGTTTAAGTCAAGGAAAAACGGTCCAGATTTTGAGTTTGCTTGGGAATTATCACCTTTGATTTGGCAGTCTGGATCCATCATTTAATTTCTAGGTTTTCCCTCCTTAGTTGAATATGAAAGGAAGGCACTCTGCACGTACCTAGAGGTGCTTTTGCCATTGTTTTTGTTGTTGTTTAGTCGTTTAGTCGTGTCCGACTCTTCATGACCCCATGGACCAGAGCACGCCAGGCACTCCTGTCTTCCACTGCCTCCCACAGTTTGGTCAAACTCATGCTGGTAGCTTCGAGAACACTGTCCAACCATCCTTTCCTCTGTCGTCCCCTTCTCCTTGTGCCCTCCATCTTTCCCAACATCAGGGTCTTTTCCAGGGAGTCTTCTCTTCTCATGAGGTGGCCAAAGTATTGGAGCCTCAGCTTCAGGATCTGTCCTTCCAGTGAGCACTCAGGGCTGATTTCCTTCAGAGTGGAGAGGTTTGATCTTCTTGCAGTCCATGGGACTCTCGAGAGTCTCCTCCAGCACCATAAATCAAAAGCATCAATTCTTCGGCTATCGGCCTTCTTTATGGTCCAGCTCTCACTTCCATACCTCACTACTGGGAAAACCATAGCTTTTACTATATGGACCTTTGTTGGTAAGGTGATGTCTCTACTTTTTAAGATGCTGTCTTTTTAAGATGCTCTTGCCATTACTATAATTTAAAGAGAAATGCAGGTCATGGTGGCCACAGTGGTGCCTACACAGTCTGCTGTCCAGACAGCTTATCTCATAGAATCACAGTTAGAAGGGACCCACAGGGTCATCTAGTCCAACCCCCTGCAATGCAGGGATATGCAGCTGTCTGTTATGGGGATCGAACCTGAAGCATTGGTGTTGTCAGCACCACGCTCGAACCAACTCAGCTGTCCAGGTTGGTAGATGGGCAGCTTCAGTCCTCCTGCCCACTTTTTATTTTTAAACCAGACTTGGAGCAGGCAGCCCTTGAAACAGAAGACAGCCCTTAAAATAGAGGACTGCCGTCTGTAAATTAGGACACATGGCCACCCTTACTCAGGCAGTGCACTTGAGGACCTCAGGAAGCAAGGCTGAGACCTTCAAAGCTCTCTGCCTTGCTTGCGGGGATAAGAGCCACTTGGGGCATCAGCAGGAATGGTTCAAAGGGTGTGATTTGACTACAGTCGTACCTCGGAAGTCGAACGGAATCCATTCAGGAAGTCCGTTTGACTTCCAGAACATTCAGAAACCAAGGCGTAGCTTGCGATTGGCTGCAGGAAGCTTCTGCAGCCAATCAGAAGCCCCGGAAGCCCCGTTAGACGTTTAAGTTCCAAAGAACGTTCGCAAACCAGAACACTCACTTCCGGGTTTGCAGCGTTCGGGAGCCAAAACATCCAAGTCGTAAGGCGTTTGACTTCCGAGGTATGAGTGTATATGTGTTTTTGTGTATACGTACCATCCCCGGAACATAACTGCCATGTAAGATGCAAGATGACTGTAAAATGTTGAATTCTGCGTCTGATCTGATTGTCTTCCTTGAAAGGCTGCCATCAAACAGATTTGGGGACGTTTACTGTGGACTTTCCTAAAAGAAAGAAAGAAAGAAAGAAAGAAAGAAAGAAAGAAAGAAAGAAAGAAAGAAAGAAAGAAAGAAAGAAAGAAGAGGGCTTGTTATTTACAGAGAACAATTAAAATTGCCCAGAATGTTATTGGGCTCCGACTACCAACCCTGGATGAGATCTTCACGTCTCGCATTTTGAAGAAGTCACATAATATCCTGAGAGATCCCACCCGCCCTGCTCACAACTTCTTTGAACTATTGCCTCCGGGCAGAAGATATAGGACAATGAAAACACGAACCACACGCCTTCTGAATAGTTTCTATCCAAGAGCTCTGACTGCACTAAATAATGATCTCAGGGCCAGTTGCAAGGTTTAGCAAGCAGAGAGCAGGAAGGAATGAGATAGGTTTTAGGTTATGTTTTAGGTTTTAGGTTATGTTATGCCTAAATAGGTCATGTTTATTCTGGATTTTATGTTTTTATAGATTATGTTTGAATAGGATGAGAGTGTCGGAGATACGTGCAAATGTATATGTGAACCCGGTCTTTGGGTGGGTGTTTGATTTTCGTTGTTGTGTATACTGTGTATATACGGACAATGACAATAAATTTATCTAATCTAAATTTATCTAAATTTATTTATCTAAATTTATCAGGGCAGGTAGAAACAAGTAGGCACATCTGAAACGTAAGTATTGATTTTAGTAGGTTGAATATCAGAATATCGACATTCTTCTCCCCATAGTCAAAGATGACAGTTTGGGCCTAAAAGATTGTGTGTCTAGCCTGGCTGTGCTGCCACTGCTTCCTGAGATCATGGAGAGCTACTCCCACAACCAATCTTTTTTCTTTGGCGATCCCTCATAGCCAAGTAAGATTGTCTTCCATGAACGCGGTTTTAACAGTGAGTCTGTAAGTGACTGTGGAGGCCAATTCTGGATCCACACATCCTTCAATGGTGGGGACATTGGTTTCCAGGTGTGAGTTGATCACGGTGTGGATTTGCCAAGCGTGCCTTCCTCTTAGCGTGTTTCTCCCTTGCGTCCTGAGTTCGAGTGTCTTCAAAGCCCATGACAGCTTTGGTAAAGGTTCTGTTCTCCAATTGGTGGGCAAATGGAGGACTGCCCCACCCACTTCAGCCTGCCCCCACCTGCCTGCCTTCTTATTTACAACCTGTCAGGGACTGGGCAGAGGAGGAATGGTGGAGACCGCCTCCCCAGCCTGACCCTTCCAGAGAAGAAGAAGACAGTTCAGAATTACAACAGGGGTTTGAGGGAGGTCACAGCTGAGAGGCAGATGAGGGGGAAAGTTGGGAAATAATGGGAGAGGAGGACGACAAAGAGGAAGCACCAGGAGGGCAACAGCTGATGGACAGAGTGTCTTTAGAAAGCATTCCAGACCCCACCTCTCCCAAACCCGGCGAGCATTGAAGGTAGGAGAGCAAAAGGCTCAGAAGCAAAGGCCCCAGCTCCACCTGTAGGGGAGAAGGTGACAAATGAGAAAGTGGGAGAAAAAGGGGGTCACTCGGGACAATGCCATTATTCCAAAAGGCTGCATTCCAAGCCTCTCTCTGTAAATATTGAATAAAAAGCAGACGGTAAGGACTTTTCCTTGTCTTATCCATTCCTGGCAACCTGCCATACGGGTTGGTTCCTCTGCTGCCTGACACAACCGGTCTAGAAAGTGATGTTGCATGTCATCTTCCACCTCCTCAGTCTCAGGTTTTGCCCCTTGCAGAACTCAGCAGGGAGGAGGGAGGACAAAAGCTAGAGAATCCATTGGCTCTGCTTGTCATTGGCGCCACCTACTGTTCAGCTCCCTGCCTTTCGCCCTACCAATCTTCCCCTGGGGCAACGGTGCCACTCAATGCAAGGCAGCTTTCAGAAAGGGGGCTGGGAACTGTTCCCCTTTCCCCTCCCGCCCACGAAGCCAAATCATAGCACCAGGGTGGTTTTTTCCGAAGCCGATTTATTCCCTTCTCTGTTTCTGTGAACGTTTCAGTAAGATTTGAAATCTCATTCATCAATATATTTAATTAAAATCCCATTTTCTCTGTTTTTGTTTTCACAGCCTCGCCTGCTGGGGATACCTCTGTCTGGAAATAGACAGCTTTGCTCCCCCCTTTCCTGGACCAATGTTTTGTTACTAATAATGGCTTCCTGTATCAATGAGGAGAGTTATTTTGAGAACTTTGCAAATGGGGCGGGGTGGCGACAACTGGCGAGTGAAATAGGAGCTTGACAAGTGAGCAAGCACACAAGGGATGGTCAAATGAAATAGTCCCCCCCTAAAAAAATGCCCCCACCCCAGCCTAACATACGATGTACAAATTCTAGGGCAGAGGGAGGGGTTGGATAGCTTTCCCCCTCTCATAGCAACAAAACACTGGCTGGCTGATTTTTAAAATAATACATAAAATACAACAATTATTTGTTCGTTATTATTTCATTTATATTCTAACTTTCCTCCAAGGAGCCCGAGGTGCTGTACATTGTTAGTGTAACAAGTGTAGGAACTAAGTACATAAATAATAGGAGAAAGAGGGAAACAACTTGCTGGAATAATTAATTGAACTAGAATACAAAAAAGGAGGTGTGAGGAAGTCGAGGAAATAAGCAAATGAAAGATAAGGATATGAAAATACGGGGTTCTTTTTATTTTTGTTTGTTCTTTTTGGGGTTTTTTAAAGGTTTTTGTTTTTTCTTTTTTGCCTTTTTTTGTATTGTTGATGTTTTGTATCACTGTATTTATTTTTGTTTCTGAGGTTTTGTGATTGTTTATTGCTTGTATTTCTCTTTTGTTTCTCTTTTCTTTTTTTCTTCGTAATGTTTAAACTTTAATAAATATCTTTTAAAAAATAATAATAATAGTATACCCTGTAAATGTATAAAGGCCAGGCCAATGGGTTTACTTCCTATATGAATGCTCATTCTAACATTGATATACAACCATACCTTGGTTTTCGAACAGCCTAGTTCTTGAATGTTTTGGCTCCTGAAGGATCGAATCCAGGAAGTGGCTGTTCTGGTTTTGGAATGTTGTTTTGGAAGCCGAACGTCCGACAGGGCTTCCACGGCTTCTAATTGGCTGCAGGAGGTTCCTGCAGCCAATCAGAAGCCGCGCTTTGGAAGCTGAACACTTTGGAAGTCAAGCAGACTTCCGGAATGGATTCCATTCAACTTCCAAGGTATGACTGTATGGTGGGGTTATGTAAAATGTGCTCTCCCCTCTCCACCAAAGTACCCTCTGGCATTTCCAGCTTGTATGCATTACAGTGGTACCTCGGGTTAAGTACTTAATTCGTTCCGGAGGTCCGTTCTTAACCTGAAACTGTTCTCAACCTGAGGTACCACTTTAGCTAATGGGGCCTCCTGCTGCCGCCGCACGATTTCTGTTCTCATCCTGAAGCAAAGTTCTTAACCTGAAGCACTATTTCTGGGTTAGCAGAGTCTGTAACCTGAAGCGTATGTAACCTGAGGTACCACTGTATATGCTAACGCCGTGTTAGGCTGTTGGCTTGCACCAGATCAGACTATTTCTTCATGCAGCCCTGTACAGTCTTGTCCTGACTGAGGTTAGCAGCAGCGTAATAGGGAATAAGTTTGCTTCCTGCCACCTTGCTAGCTGATCCTTTTAGCTGGAGATGTTGAGGAATGGACTTGAGACCTATAGCTGTTGAGCTTTGCTTCCTCATTCCTCCATTCTCACATTTACACCCCACCTTTCCTCAAGTTGGAACTCAAACTAGCATACATGAATATCTCTCCACAACAACCTTGTGAGGTAGGTGAGGCTGAGAGGTTGTGAGTGGCCCAAGGTCACCCAGTGAGGTTCACAGCCGAGTTAGGATTTGAACCCAGATCTCACAGATCCTATTCTGGCATTCACGAATGAATAAACATAGGAACCGGCCTTATATCAATACACCTTTTACCACATGTGGTGGATCTGTAAGGTGCTAAAATAATTTTGGGAGATGATATATAATGAATTGGGGGGGGGAAATGTTTGAAATAACCTTTTCTAAAAAAAGAAAACCCAAAGCCTTTTTTCTAAGGAATTTTAGGTGCCGAAATACCAAAGGACCAGAAGAGACTATTTATGTATGTGATCACTGCTGCTCGGATGTTATTAGCCCAGAGATGGAAGGAAGACACAGTCCCTATCAGAGAAGAATGGCAGATTAAATTGTTGTTTGCTTGAAATGCCAAAAATGACCAGAAGAATTAGGAATCAGGAAGACCAACATTTAAAAAAGGAATGGGGAAAATATATAATTTATCTAAAAAAGTCATTGTAAACATTATTAGTAGGATTGGAATGACACTTGTAGCTAATGTTGGGCTGTGGTTGTAATGGAGATTTAATAGAATTGGATTAACAGAGAACAGGCAGGAGAGGAAAAAAATTCATACAAGGACCCAGGGGAAGAGGAAAGTCCATGGGAATTGTTACTCTGACTGGTAGCAGTTACCCAGGATTTTGGACAGGGTTCTGTCTCCAAGACTTACCTGGAGATTCCAGGATTTGAACCTGCGACCTTGGTGCTCTACCATTGAGCCAGAGCTCATCCCTACCAACACTATGCTGGCTTAAAAGATATAACAAAGCCACAACTATGTCTATATTATATATTATAGACATGGAAGCATGGGAAGGATCGTGGAATATGGATACAAAATTTACAGCATGTTACAGTTTAAGAGAAAATTATATGAAAGTGATGTATCGATGGTATCTAATTCCGAGTAAATTGGCAAAAATGTATACATCTAAATCAAATAAGTGTTGGAAATGTAAAGAGAAAGAAGGTTCTTTTTATCAGATGTGGTGGTCTTGTAGTAAGGTTAAAGCTTCCTAGGAAATGATGTATAACGAATTGAAAAGGATGTTTAAAACAACATTTGTAAAAAAAAACAAAAACCAGAATCTTTTCTTTTGGGAATTATAGGGACAGTACTACCTAAATTTATTTACGTATGCTATTACGGCAGCAAGAATGTTACTTGCCCCAAAATGGAAAGAAGCAGAAGTCCCAGCAAAGGAAGAATGGATACAAAAACTTATGGAGTATGCAGAAATGGCAAAACTTTACCGGAAGAGTAACCAATCAAGATAACAAACTATTTAATATATAAAAGAATGGAAATAGTTTGTTGAATATTTACAGATAAATTGTAAACAGATAAGCACTTTGGCAGGATTATTGTGATAACCGGCTGTATTATAAGAGTATATATTTAAAGTGGATGAATAAATGAGCAAACTAAGTTGATTTAGATATGCAGAAGATATTAAAAAATAAATTTGAGGAACTGTGGAAAGAGGGGGAAGGAAGTCAAGATTTGAAATGTTAAGATGATTGTAAAATTGGTGAAATGTATAGATTTGAAAAGAATAAATACAGTGGTACCTCGGGTTAAGTACTTAATTCGTTCTGGAGGTCGGTTCCTAACCTGAAACTCTTCTTAACCTGAAGCACTGCTTTAGCTAATGGGGCCTCCTGCTGCTACTGCACCGCAGGATGAGATTTCTGTTCTCATCCTGAAGCAAAATTCTTAACCCGAGGTGTTATTTCTGGGTTAGTGGAGTCTGTAACCTGAAGCGTCTGTAACCTGAGGTACCACTGTAATTTGTTTTGGGGTTTTTTTAAAGCCACAACTAGAATAAATAAGAATGCTGGTGATAGTCGTGGCATCCTGGGTTGATAATGAATAGTCTCTTCTTTCTACCTATATGACCTCTTTCCAGTCCAGTCTGTTCTCAGACATTAGTATCTTCCAGATCTCGCTCCTCTCCCTGCCCCTTCCCTGCGGCTCCTGCAGAATGGATCAAAGAGAGAAGTCCACTGACATCCCCTTGTTCTAGAGAACCTGAACTTTCCGCGGCAAGCTGATGCTCCATTGTCTGCGGGGGAAATCTTAGCTGGCGGAGAAAGATGTCCAGATAGCCGCAGAGAAAAAAGGGACTCTGGGAGGAGATGGGCGCAATTTTGTAACCTGACCCTTCCTTCTCTCCCCACCGCTCTGCCGCACAACCCAGCCGCCCCACCTTTCACCGAAAACAAAAAAGCAGAGAAAAAGATTGGAGATTACCACGACGGCATTGTTGAGGTGAGGAAAGGCCTCCTTGCCGACGGACGGGAGGGAAGCCATCGGAATCCTGCACCGCTTGTCGAAAGGAGATGTTGCAGCGACGTGCCTTGATCCATTCCCGATGGGTTGGGAACGCCCTTCTCCCTCCCCATGTGGCCGCTGAGGTGGGGAGATTTGATATCACCTCGCTGTCGCTGTGAACACGGCACGGGGACAATGCAGCTGGAGGAAGGGCAAAGCAGCTCAAGAGCTCCTGACTTCTTGGGCCTCTGGTCCATGCGCCTGAAGCAGGAGTCCTATTATTCATTATTATTGTTATTTATTCAATTTATATACCACCCTATCCCGGGAGGTCTCGAGGCGGTTCACAAACAAGACCACAACATATAAAACCACACCAAAAACAATAACCCAAACACACCAAAAAGAGCCACATTCTAAAATTAGGGTATTGGATGACAATAAGATCAACCAAAGGCCTGGTTAAAAAGGAACGTTGTACGGTGGTACCTCAGGTGACAGACGCTTCAGGTTACAGACTCTGCTAATCCAGAAATAGTACCTCGGGTTAAGAACTTTGCTTTAGGATGAGAACAGAAATCGCGCTGCGGCAGCGGGAGGCCCCATTAGCTAAAGTGGTAACTCAGGTTAAGAACAGTTTCAGGTTAAGAACGGACCTCCAGAACGAATTAAGTCCTTAACCCGAGGTACCACTGTATAAGGAAGGTGTATAATGAAGGTGCCAGGCGAACTTCCCTGGGGAGAGCATTCTATAGATGGGGAGCCACTGCGGAGAGGACCCCGTCCTTGTGTTGCCACCCTCCAGACCTCTCAAGGAGGAGGCACACGAAGGAGGGCCACAGAAGAATCTCAGGGTCCGGGTAGGTTCATATGGAAAGAGGCAGTCCTTGAGGTATTGCAGTCCTGAGCCGTTTAAGGCTTTATAGGTCAGAACCAGCACTTTGAATTGAGTCCTAGTCAGTTTATTATAGTTTTCCACAAAAACATCTGTGCTCAAAGCAGTTCACAGAACAACCAACACAGCCTAAGTACTTGGTCTTTATTGAACATTCAATCTGATTTGTTTGCAGGGTCTTGCCATTAGTTGGGTGAAGAAAACACTAATTATTATTTCATTCATTCATTCATTCATTCATTCATTCAGTGAATTTATATACCACCATATACCCGCAGGTCTCAGGGTGGTTCACAGAATAAAATCAGAATATAAAACCACAAAATACATAATCAAAACAACAACACCACCACTCCAATAACCCCCCCCCAACCCAACACATTTTGAAAGGGCATAGGCTGGCACAGATGCTCACACTGGTCCTTACTTTGAAGAAGTTTCTAGGCACTCACTGTTCCTGCTTAAGAGGTTCAGTACCAGCAGGAGACATGGGTGGGATGCGGGTGGCGCTGTGGTCTAAACCACTGACCCTCTTGGGCTTGCCGATCGGAAGGTTGGCAGTTCGAATCCCCGCCTGCGGCGGGGTGAGCTCCTGTTGCTCTGTCCCAGCTCCTGCCAACCTAGCAGTTCAAAAGCATACCAGCAAAAGTAGATAAATAGGTACTGCTGTGGCAGGAAGGTAAACAGCATTTTCATGCACTCTGGTTTCTGTCACAGTGTCCCATTGCGCCAGGAGCGGTTTAGTCATGCTGGCCACATGACCCGGAAAGCTGTCTGTGGACAAACGCCGGCTCCCTCAGCCTGAAAGCGAGATGAATGCCACAACCCCATAGTCACCTTTGACTAGACTTAACCATCCAGGGGTCCTTTATATTTTACCTTTTACAATCAGGAGAGTGAGAGCAGCAAACCAGAGGCAGGAGCGACAGGCCTTAGGGCTGCTCTGCTCCAGGGCCAGCCCAATACATTTTGGCACCTGAGGCGAAGCACAAAATGGCGCCCCCTTCGCCACCCAGGAAGAAAGAGGGAGTGAAGATTGACATCAGGGGCAAGGGGGGGTAGTAAATCACTACACTGGGATCTGCTGCCCCTCTGGATTCTGCTGCCTGAGGCGGTTGCCTCATGTTGCCTTATAGGTGGGCCAGCCCTGCTTTGCTCTATCTTTGCACAATTAACCATCAACTGATCGCGCATGCATGCAGCTGCCCGTCTGGCAAGGAAGAGGCAGGATTCTGCCCCCACCCTTATCTTAGGATCTGAAGATGTTTGGCATTGCCTTGGTGCTCTGAAGACTGCCTGGCTTGTAGACATGTTTCCATTTATAGAAAGGGTAGACCCGCTGTCTCATCCAGTGCCAAAAATGGTAAACAGAGCTTATCAGGATGCTTAGTCTGGCTATGAAACTCAGGGTGAAAAAGGGGGTATAGGAAGATTGATCTGTTGGGAAAGAGTGCAGCAGCAGCACGTGAATGAAAAAAGAGCTGTCTTAAAGGAAGTTGAATGTGGCGGAGGCTGTGAGTCTAAACATGAAGGCCATATAAATTGGGGGGGGGGGGAGGTTTTTATTGGGTAGGATTAAAGGCTCAAGCCAGAGCTGAGAGAAGGAAATTAGAATCGAATCAAGTTTAAGCTTTAATTGAAAATCAAGAGGCAAATTTATGGCTCGCTGAAGCCGGGGCTTAATCCAAGCCGGAGCTAAAGCCGCACAAATGCCAAATCTATTTGCAAGGTCCTTTCTCAGTCCTGGAACAATGCATGCAGTCATGGCACAAGAAAGTTTAATATGAACATGTGCAGAGTGCCTTAATGAGCACAGCTGGCCCACACACGGATCTGGGTCAGCTTTGAGGTAGGCTCGGACCTCCTTCTCAGTTCAAAGTCAGGGACGCCACTTTTTCTGATAGTTAGCAGATTCACTTTTTGGAAAAGCTTGTTGCCACGCACCCAATGGATGCTGGAGGGATGTCGTGCACCCCCAAACCCTAGTTAATCCCAGCATTTATTTGCAGGGCTGGTGTAATGGAAGATCCTCCTTGCCACCATCTATGCTGCGTTCTCTGGCTGAAGGTTGGATCAGAATTGTGGATAGCTGCATATTGCCCACGCAGAGTACCAATGGCTATGGATATTGGAGAATTCCAACAAAAATGCAAATGGTAGCAGAAATGGACTGTGTTTCCTTGTTCATCCCCTGCCTAGAATGGAACTCAATCCAGTGAACACAATCAGTATTTGCTGCTGTGTTGCTTTCAGTCCATAAATGTAGCTGATTTTGTAGTTGTTTACATTTCTCCCCTCTCATCTGCACTGCATTTCCTTTGGATTGAAGCAAATGGGGTGGAAGAACATGATGGCAATATAATGTATGCAATCAATTACATAAGTTATGTGATTTTTGTTGCTGTGCACAACAAGACGAATAATGGCATTTTTGCTGGAAGACGAACTGCAGCCGAATGGAAACAGCGATGCATGTAACCAGCAAAGGGTGGAACGGAAGACGATGCCGTCTTACATCCCTGCTGACGGCTCTATTTATTAAAACCCAGAATGGGAGGCAGGGATCTGTCAAATTACTCAGGATCCGTCTGCAGGACCCTTCCAAGATAGGATGGTTTGCACACACATGCACAGGCACACCTCGTGAACAGAAGCTGGTGAAGCTGGCAGTTCAATGTGACTTCCACACTGCACCTGAGGATGGCAAGGTAGCTTAAGGTGGGGGGGTTTGTCAAGGCAGGCCTCAGGGCACCCAGAATTCTGTTGTTCAGTGTCTCAGTACCACTCGCTGCGTTAACTGGTGTCCGCTGGCTGTCCACTCAAATAATAATAATAGTAATAATAATAATAATAATAATAATAATAATAATAATAATAATAATAATAATAATTTATTATTCATACCCCGCCCATCTAGCTGGGTTTCCCCAGCCACTCTGGGCGGCTTCCAACAAAACACTAAAATACAATAACCTATTAAACATTAAAAGCTTCCCTAAACAGGGCTGCCTTCAGATGTCTCCTAAAAGTCTGGTAGTTGTTTATTTCTTTTACATCTGATGGGAGGGCATTCTACAGGGCGGGCACCACTACCGAGAAGGCCCTCTGCCTGGTTCCCTGTAACTTGGCTTCTCGCAGCGAGGGAACCTCCAGAAGGTCCTCGGAGCTGGACCTCAGTGTCCGGGCTGAACGATGGGGTGGAGACCGAGGCCATTTAGGGCTTTAAAGGTCAGCACCAACACTTTGAATTGTGCTCGGAAACGTACTGCCACAATGGAACAGTGGTGCTAGGTTGCATAACGGGGACAGAGCAAATGCAGTACTCATAGCGTGTGTGGTTTGAGCTGGCACCCTCACCACACCCTCACGTGGCCAGGGGCCTTCCACAAATGGTGGAAGAAGGCAGCTAGAGGAGACAACCTGAAATGTAAATGGGTTCACACGAGGCATGACACAGTGTTAACATCAAGAACCTTTATTGAATTAACAGAACTGGACAACAGGGACAAAGCAACTGCTTATATACATTTCTGAAGGCCTGGGCCGCTCCCACTTCCAACGTGATTGGCTGTCTAAACTTCCAAGCTGCGAATCACAACTCAGAGTTTAAGAGCCAATGGCAGAGGCCCAAATCCTGAAATGTTCTGTGATTGGATGTCATGTATCAAATCAGAGCACAGGGGCTCAGAATCCTTGGTCCAGACTCAAGCTCAGGCAAACACAGACCCTACTGAATACATAACACAACCAACCAACCTAGGCCAGAAGCTAGGAAGCAATCCTGCCATTGCACCTTTGTCTGGGAAGGACGACGAATGCACAACAGTGAGGGTCCCTAGACAACATTGCACACATAGCAAAAAAGACCCCCAAATATAAAAGTGATAGTGTGTTACCCTAAGAACAAATTTCATATGATGAAGCACTTACTATCAAATGCATCTTCCAGGGAGTGTGTTGGCCTCTCCTTCGGCCTGGCTGTCTTAATAGCAGGCAATGGTCCAAAAAACACACGTGAAGAGTCTGGATACGTTTCCTCCGAAGTCTTGTGTTATCGCTCTCTGCAAGGATGCCAGATTAATCGGATGGGATTGAAAAAGACAGATGAGTCAAAATGGACTTTCAACCAGGGCTCCATCTTCTGACATATATTGCAGCGTGTTCATATTTGAAGGGTTTTGTGGGGTTTTTTTTTTTTTTTTGTTATTTATGCTCTGTTAGAATGATGGGAAGAGCCAGAGATCCAATAATGGAGAAGGAAGTAGCTGTGAGGAGGGCTCTGGAGGACTGTCCCTCATCTTAACCCTCTTCCCCATATCCACTGCCTGAGGCCATGGAGCTGAGAGGTTGGGCTGAAATTCCCCACCTCTGTCTCCTAAAAAATATTCTCCCCTTGCAAAAACCGATTTCCTGCTGCTTTCTTGTAGGTGGGAACTGCTCTCAATTTTTTGAGAAGGGGGTGGGGGTCACTGCTAGGGATGAGTGAATCTGTCCACTTCAATTTCTCATCTTCCCAGCTCACTTCTCCACTCAACTTTACATTTTTTAAAGAGTTCCCATGAAAATGCACCAGCAAATTTCTCCTGATAAACACATGCTTGTAGGCAACATCCTCCTCCTAATATACATGCTTTTTTTGCAAAGCAGTTTCCCCTAAAGTAGTAGTAGTAGTAGTAGTAGTAGTAGTAGTAGTAGTAGTAATAATAATAATAATAATAATAATAATAATAATAATAATAATAATTTTTTATTTATACCCCGCCCTCCCCAGCCAGAGCCGGGCTCAGGGCGGCTAACACCAGTAAAATTCAAATAAAAACATAATGGGGGTGGGAACCAATTTAAAACACAAGTTAAAAATACAATTTAAAATGCAGCCTCATTTTAATAGTAGCCCATAGATCTAAACCATGGGGGGGGGGCAAAATATAAGGGTTCAGACTGAGTCCAAATCAAAGGCCAGGCGGAACAGCTCTGTCTTGCAGGCCCTGCGGAAAGATGTCAAGTCCCACAGGACCTTAGTCTCTTGTGACAGAGCATTCCAGTAATGTAACTGATTGTTATTTCCACTAATATGTGCGGTTATATGCATTTTTGCATGCATTACTCAGCTGGAGAAGTGCACTGCAAAATTCAGAGAAGTGAATATTTCGGAGGATGCTGTGTGCCGGGTTTGCATCTTGTTTTGAAAAGTGAAAAATCAGGTAAGTTCACCATTCAACGCAAGCTGGGCTGAATTTCTCCCAAGTTCTGCAAGCTTTCTGGGAGAGGATATACAATGAAATGGGGGGGGGGATGCTTAAAATAGCTTTTGTTAAGAAACCAGAAGCTACAAGAGAAACTTACAGAATATGCAGAATTAGCAAAATTAACAGATAAATTACATGAAAGGGACAACAAAGGCTTCAGAAGAGAATGGGAACCATTTACAATATATATGAAGAGACAACATGAAGAGTTGGACTCACTGGTCTTTTGGTGCTACGCTCTCGTGTGAGTCAGCCGGCTTGCATGAGAGCATGGCGCCACTGAAAGCACCAGTGCTGGTTTATCCCTGAGACATTCTGGGATCAAATCAGAAGCCAGGATGGCTTCTGTAATTCTGGGAATGACCCAGGCAAATATGGGCAGTTGGAGGGTATGCAACTGGACTATCTGAGAATTGCATATAATTCCCCCTCCCCATGATTTTGTTTCACGCCCACCCAGTAAATGGTGGAAAAGGAGATTCTCAATATTTTGAACACAGCCCCATGCCTAATGGTAGGGCCGTGCCTGGCTTTCTTCAGCGGTCGCACTGCTGACCCTATCAGCAGAAAGACAATTTGTTACCAGAGTGATGAGGTACGAACTGTTTCCCCTTTCAGTTTATCTCGCTTTTTGATTCAGCTTTATTGTTCCTATTGTTGGAAGGATCACAAAAAGTGCAGTCCCTAAGCCCGAAGGCAAGACCATTAAATCATCCAATGCAAACCAGACTCTCCCTGATGTTTGGCAAGATAAGTGTGAACACATATATGAAACAACCAACCGCTAGCATGCAAAATCTTCCCTTTTCCGTTTTAGATCTGGCAGCAGAGAACATGACTTCTCAGCAAGCGTAGCAAGTGGGGTGGGAACCTGAGGCCTGCCAGATGTTGCATTCTAACTCCCAAACATCTGGAGGGCCACAGGTTCCACATCCTTGCAATAGACAAAACCCAGAAAGAGTGAGAACTTCGCTATATGCTAGGGTTACCAGACGTCCCGTTTCCCAGGGACAGTCCCCGTATTTGTGAATAAGTCCCTGGACAAATTCCATCCCTGGAATGTCCCCGGATTTTATCTAATGTCCCCAGGAAACACAGCAGCGGCAGTCTCTGGCTGGCTTCAGGAGCTTCTCGGAAGTCCCCATGTGATGGTGGTGCAGGGGCTCAAAGATGCAGCTTCCGGGCTGCCTCCACCTTCCCTGATGGTGTTTTACTTCCGGGTTTTCGGAGTTTGAGAACCAAGGCGTTTGAGAACCAAAGTATCACTGTATATGTTATTGGAGAAAGGACTTCCAAGTGAGAAGATGCACTTTCTGGTTAGAATTCTGCTCCACTGGATATCTCTGGGGTGTGGAAATGAACCAAGGCAACTTCCAGAGCAACACTTTTGATGTAACACTGGAATATTGGACAGGAGAGGATTAATGGAGCCAGGAGTATTGCTTACCTGGTGCCTTGATTATCGACAAATACTTTCTCTTTGTTAGGGAGAGTGGCTGGTTGCTCTCAATAAGAAATTCTGGAGAGAGGGCAATCTCTCTGCTGCACCGCAGATAAGGATGATATGGCTTACTGGGAAATTATATATAATGAGATGAAAAGGATGTTTAAATTAATGTTCATTTTTAAAAAACGCAAAATCTTTTCTCTTGGGAATTATAGGGACAGAACTACCTAAACTGTATGGAAATTTATTCATGTATGCGACTACAGTGGCAAGAATGTTATTTGCCCAAAAATGGAAAGAAGAAGAATTCCAGGCAAAGGAAGAATGGATACAAAAAAGAAGATGAATAAATGAGCAAATTAAGTTTATTAGGATATACAGAAGATATTAAAAATAAATTTAAGGAACCGCAGAAAGAGGGGGAAGGAAGTCAAGTTTTGAAATGTCAAAATGATTGTAAAATCAGTGAAATGTATAAATCTGAAATGTATAATTTTTTTTTTTAAGTATGATACGGCAAAAAAGTGTGTGTGGGGGGGGAACCTATAGACTGAGAAAAGACACAGAAAGTTGAGTTTGGGCTCCGTAAGCATCTTTGGGTGCTAGTTCTCTCCTTGAAGAGCTGATGTGAGAAGGGTGGACCTTGGCTCCCTGTTTGAGATCCTAAGCTGCTCAACCTGGACATCTGCAGATAAATACAAATATTATGGAACACAAACCAAGCGTCCAGTGATCTCCCCTTCAGCAGGAAACCAAATCCAGGAGGATGCTGTGTCTCTGGAATGTCTCTCCAGGGGCGGAGGAAGGCGGGTGCAGTGGGTGCGGGCGGCCCCGGGTGTCAGTCAGTCAGTCAGTCAGTTTTATTGCACATAGCCAAAGGCTGCCACAATGTACACAGAATCATTCAACAATTAAAAGAAAACATGCTGGATTAATACAAAAAACTTAAAACATTTATATTATCAAGACATTACCTACTCTAAAGAGAGCTATAAAAGTACCTTAATATACAAGTTAAGACATTAAACTATAAAATTTATAAGCTAAAATCTTCACACGGCCACTAATATATTAAAAAATAATGTTAATTAATACAATGTGCAATTATATTTGGAATTTGGTGATAAAGATAGAATATAGCTTGATGTAAGGTAAAGGTAAAGGGACCCCTGATGATTAGTCTTGACTGACTTTGGGGTTGCCACGCTCATCTCACTTTATTGGCTGAGGGAGCCGGCGTACAGCTTCCAGGTCATGTGGCCAGCATGACTAAGCCGCTTCTGGAGAACCAGAGCAGCGCATGGAAACGCCGTTTACCTTCCCGCCGGAGCGGTACCTATTTATCTACTTGCACTTTGACGTGCTTTCGAACTGCTAGGTTGGCAGGAGCAGGGACCGAGCGATGGGAGCTCACCCCGTCATGGGGATTCAAACCGCCGACCTTCTGATTGGCAAGTCCTAGGCTCTGTGGTTTAACCCACAGCGCCACCCGTGTCCCTATAGCTTGATGTAGATAGGGTCAAATAAATTCATCTCCTTTACAGTTGGTGACTATCTTGGCTATATCATTTGCTCTAATTTTCCTAGCGGCAGTTGCAAAGAGTGCTACACTCCAGCCCCGGGTGTCACCACTGAGGGGTGTGACAATATGCCAGGTGGCACTCACCGTGAGGCCTGCAGGGCGCCCAAGCCACGTGTCTCTCCTGGGGGTGACGCAGTGGCTTGGGCATGCGCAGGCTCCGTGCTGCCCCAAACGGTCTGCCCACTGCCTCCCCCTCAGCTGTAGGGCGGCTGAGTAGCAGGAGGCAAGCAGACTCCTCGGAGGCCCAGCGGTGCGCCCCGCACCTATGGGTGGCTTGCCCTGCCCCTGGGTGCGTCGTCCCAGGCGCCCAATCAGCTTCCTCCACCGCTGGGGGCGAGCAAATGCATTGGCCTCCCTCAGCTGCTTTACAGTGGTACCTGGCGTTAAGAACTTAATTTGTTCCGGATGTCCATTCTTAACCTGAAACTGTTCTTAACCTGAAGCACCACTTTAGCTAATGGGGCCTCCTTCTGTTCTCATTCTAAAGCAAAGTTCTTAACCCGAGGTACTAGTTCTGGGTTAGTGGAGTCTGTAACCTGAAGTGTATGTAACCTGAAGCGTCTGTAATCTGAGGTGCCACTGTATTTGACTTTCCTATCTCCCTCACCGCTCTGCGTGCCCCTCTCCCACACCTCTCTCTCTCTCCCCCCCTCCCGTATCGCAATGCCGTTGCCGATTCCAATATAAAACAGGAGAGAAGAAAAGATCAGGAACTGCCCCATAAAAAATGAAGAAAGTTAATCACGGAGATAATTGGAACCAGAAGCTCGCCAGCTCCACACACATGGAGCAGACACACACACACACACACACACACACACACACACACACACACACACACAGAGCGTCTTTCTTCTCCCCCTCTCCTGCTTCTCAGCACTCCGATCCCTGCTGCCCATGAAGCAATTAGAGCCTTCTCTTCTGCCCCCAAAGCAAAGTCCATATGGTTTTGGACAGCATTTCCCAGGAACTTTAGCCCTGGCTCAATCATAAATGTCTCAACCTTTTCGCATCAAGTGCATGCATATATATGTGTGTGTGTTGAGCCTGCTATGTTCAGTCAATGGACACAGACTGTGGCCCTAGCGTAGCGCTCTCAATTAAGCATGGGCTATATTATTTTTGCATGTGCTCATTCAAAAATCCTTTCCGCCCCATTTCCGCATTCACTTGTGAATTATTTCCCTTTTAAAATCTATACGAGAGTCCACATGTTAATGCTGGTTTTATCTCAGCGTCTGCATCTCTGTGTAGACTTTATCTGAAATTACGCGTTTTTAAAATGCATCGCGGTGCTTTTTTAAAAGCAGGCGGGTGGTCTTTGCAAAACCTCAAGAAGTGTGAAATCCAAAACGACAATGATCTTCCAATCCATGAATAATTTTGAATTGGATCGGTTCACTTGCAAATGTGGGCCAAATGTAATTCTCTGGATCCCTGCTATTTGTTCTTCTCACGTGTCACATTCTTTTCCAAACAAGAATGTGTCTTGATGTGGCCTGAAATGTGAGAAAACAGTTGTTTTTAATTAAAAAAAATGATATTCCCAAGAAACACAGTGAGTGATTATATTAGAGCTCGAACCTGACCTTCCTCAGGGGCTCAAGGTGATGAACAGGGCTTAAAATCACCTGGTAAGACCAGCAAAATAAATTTCCCCACAAATACGCTACATGTGAACATAAAATTAGGTTACCACACCTTTTGGAGTTCAAGCGCATGCAGGAACTTGAGGTTTGAACAATTGAGGTGGATTAAAGTGCTCTGTCGCCCTAGTGCAACAAATCCACTTGTTAAAAAAGATGAACTTTTGTGGTTAGGCATAATGGTATCATGATGCTTTCTTAAATGTCTGGTGAGGATGTGACATTAACCTTCACGTTAGCCTTGTTGCAAGCAAATCCTCAGTAAAACAGGCTGTCTGGGCTGGAGGAGCCCTTATTGCATAATGGTTTGACCCAGTGCTCCCCCCCCCCTAAAAAATGTTTAGGTGTCCTCTCATTTTGACTCAAGAAAATCACCATTTTAAAAAGGAAATCTTCATGTATGCTACTACGGTGGCAAGGATACTCCTAGCCCAAAAGTGGAAAAGCGACGAGATACCAACTAAAGAAGAATGGCAAGATAAACTTATGGACTATGCCAAAATGGCCAAACTGACTGAGAGATTAAGAGATAGACAATAGAGATTTTAAAAAGGAGTGGGAACCATTTATGATGTACTTGCAGAAATATTGTAAAGAAATGAACTCACTAGCAGGATTTGACTAAACACTTACAATTACCAAACAGAATAAAGAAAGGACCTAATTTAGAGAATACAGTATTAAGGTACAGTGGTATCTCGGGTTACAAACACCTCAGGTTACAAACACTTCAGGTTACAAACTCCACTAACCCAGAAATAGTACCTCGGGTTAAGAACTTTGCCCCAGGATGAGAACAGAAATTGCATGGCGGAAGTGGGAGGCCCCATTAGCTAAAGTGGTGCTTCAGGTTAAGAACAGTTTCAGGTTAAGAACGGACCTTCAGAACGGATTAAGTTCGTAACCTGAGGTACCACTGTATAACCAAAAAGCAGGGAAATTATTATGCAACAAACCAGAAGAGGAAGCTGAGGGAAGTTGCAGGGGGGAGGGGTAATTTGGGTTTGGGTTTTATATTTGAGATGATGTTATTGTGATGAAGATAAAAATATAAACATCAATAAAAAACTATTTAAAAAAACACACCACCATTTTATAGTTCAAATCAAGAAAAATAAATACAGTAAATGGACAAAAGTACAAAAATTCACAAAATGTTTAGGGGTATGCTTAATCCTTGCGTCCGCCCATTAAAAAAACACTGGTTTGACCTCATGCTATTAGATACCAGCCTAAAAGAGACGCGGGTGGCGCTGTGGGTTAAACCACCGAGCCTAGGGCTTGCTGATCAGAAGATCGGTGGTTTGAATCCCTGTGACAGGGTGAGCTCCCGTTGCTCAGTCCCTGTTCCTGCCAACCTAGCAGTTTGAAAGCACGTCAAAGTGCAGGTAGATAAATAGGTACCGCTTCAGCAGGAAGGTAAACGGCGTTTCCCTGCGCTGCTCTGGTTCACGAGAAGCGCCTTAGTCATGCTGGCCACATGACCCGGAAGCTGTACGCCGGCTCCCTCGGCCAATAAAGCGAGATGAGCATTGCAACTCCAGAGTCGTCTGTGACTGGACCTAATGGTCAGGGGTCCCTTTACCTTTACCTAACAATTTTGCACCTGGGGCGACCGCCCCTGTGCCCACCCCACCCCATGCCACTGTCTCCACATAGGAATGGGAAAGATTCCCATCTTGAAACCTGGAGAGCCTCTGGCAACCAGTGTGGCCAATACTGCCCTAGATGGACTCATGGTCTGACATGGGATCAGGCAGCTGACTAGGCCCCCAAAGTAGCCACAAAGGATTCCTTACTACGCAGCTGTCAGGGACTGAGCAGAGGAGGATTGGTGGAGACCACCTCCCCATCCTGACCCTTCCAGGGAGGAGGAAGAGGAGGACAGTATAGATTTGCAACAGGGATTTGAGGGAGGTAGCACCTCAGAGGCAGATGAGGGGGGAAGCTGGGAAATCATGGGAGAGCTGGAACAACACCCAGATGATATGTTGTCATTAAAAAGCATTCCAAACCCTCCAACTCCCAGAACCCGGCGAGCCTTAAAAGTAGGAGACCAAAGAGCTCAAAGACAGAGGGCACATAGCAGCACCCATTGAGGAGACGATGAGGATGACGGATGACGAAGTGGAAGAGATGGGAGGTGGAGATTCAGTCAGGACAATGCCATTATCTAAGAGGCTGGGTTCTATAGCCTCTCTCTGTAAAGACTGAAATAAAAAAGGATGGCAAGAAACTTTTCCTTGTCTTTATACTTCCCTGGGCAACCAGCCAGGAGCCGCTGACAGTAGCCTAGCTGTTGTAATGTGGCACCCAGTTTGGACAATGAGAAGGGAAGTTCTTAGTCGTCTTGCACTGTGATCAGTATCCAGTTGTGTGATGTAGTATGAGAGAAGAGGTCTTCAGGTGTGATTAAATGAGGGGCCATTGCTCGCTGGCAAAGCGTCTGCTTTGTAAGCCCCAGATCCCAGATTTAACCCCCAACATCTCCAGTTAGTGGGTGGCAGGAAAGAACTTTCTCCAAGAGCAGCTGCTGGTCAGATCAGACAAAATCTAGACAGACACAAAATACTGCCTTGCTGAATGTTCTCTTCCTGCTCCCCACGAGCAAGAAAGCCCCAGACTAAGGCATGGTTTATATAGAAGTTTGTAGACCACCAAAGACATATGGTGGGGCTGTTTTGTCCCTCTCTTTTTTGAAATATATGTTTATTTACTGAAATAGACGCACTCAGCCAAGGGAAGCAGGCAGGCTGATCTTCAAAGTCCTCTAAAGTGCTTTAAAGCAGATTTCCCATGAAAGTCACAGCATGCCGTTCGAGCTGCTCCTTGCCGCCAGCTGCAAAAAGTCTGGCCTGTTTTTCTGCAGGGCAGAAGGATGCAGAGCCTGGCATCGTCCCAAATCGATGTTTGCTGTGTAATGTCAATGTGGGAATATTGGGGCAGGGGGTGTATCATTACACTTACACCCCCCACCTTCCCTCCAAGGAGCTCACGGTCATGGATGTGGTTCTTACCTTCTCTACACCTTCTCCTCCTGCAACAACCCCATGAGGGTTGTAAAAAATGCAACCCATAACTGTCCTTCCATGACCCTCCCCACCCCATTCAGCTGCTTCAAGCAGCCAAGTCACTCTGTCTTGTGGCCTTGTTTGTGCATATCATCCAACGCAACATTACCCCAAACTGGGATGCCAACTTCCAGGTCCAATTCACGTGACCTGCACAAGATTGCAGACACAGGAAAACGTCCGTACGCCTTTCAACCAATGTCAGCGACTGGGCTCAATAACTGGTTCTGCCCTGTCTTCAGTTGGTCTTGGCGGTTGTTGATTTCGATGGTGCTTATGGGAAAGAACTTCCCAGTGAATTCCTCTCTTTGGGGCCACATCTGTCCAGAGGTCACTGCCTGAGCCTATTCATTTATTTACCACCCAGGGCCGTCTTACCCATAGGTGCTAGGGGTGCGGGACACCTGGGCTCTGGGCTCTCAGGGGTGCCAGGCCAAGAGTCCGGGGCCCAAGAGTTGAATCCGGGGAAGAGCCCGTCGGTCGGTCGGAGCACCGTGGCGGGCTCTTCTGCTGCAGGCAGCTCTGCACTGCGAATTTGGGGGCGACCGAGCCAGCGAGATGCTGAGGCGGCCGGCTGGCTCTGCCCTCCTGCGCACCTGGGACTGGGCAACCTGGGGGGAGGTGTGCCGGGCAGATCTTTGCACCCCGGCGCTGCATATGCTTAAGACAGCCCTGTTACCACCCAACATATCCCATGTTTCCTCCAAAAAGCTCAAGGTGGCACTCACAGGTCTCCCCCTCCATTTTATCCTCACAACAACCCTGTGAGGTAGGGCTGAGAGATCACGACTGGCCCCAAGCCGCCCAGTGAACTTTGTGGCACATGGGGATTTGAACTCTGGACTCCCAGATTGGGCTCTCTAATGTCTTGACCTCATGGTTGGGCCAAAATCTCTGCGTACCTCTTTATGCCAAAACCCTCTTCGTCCCTTCCTTCCCATTTGAATGGATTTGATGAAGTGCCTTCAAACCCTTTAACCATTCAAGGTTTCCATAATCATGCCCATCAACCGCTTAAAAGCTCTTTCGGTCCTACAAACACAAAGGAGAACATCCTACCTCTTTTGGCAGGCTGTGTACCTAGCCAGGTCTTTTCAAAGCCTGCCTCTTCTCGGGTTCAACCTTTCTTGTGGGCTGCAGTCAGATACTAAACGGAACAATCCTCATCCTTTTCTTTCTTTTTCCTGCAAAAAGGGAAACACATAAACGGCAGGTTTTGTGGCTGACCCGTGGAGGCCAGGTGCTGGGCTGATCAAAAGGCAGCTGGGTACTTTGTTCTGTGGAGCGAGTTCCTGCGTTTTGATTATGTCCTGGCACAGGTCCATCAGGTTTATAAAACTGGCAAGCAGAGAAGCATGTCGTCCCAGATGCTTGCAGTCATCAGCACGCTTCTATTACAAACCTGTATGATAGCAGTGGAGGGGAGGGGGAGGGCCAGATTTTTGGGGGGAGGGGGCTTTGGATGGGTTCAATGGCCGCAGCATGGGGTTTGCATCAAAGCAGGAGGGTGATGGCTGCCTGGGCATGGAAGCTGAGCTGGTGTTGCCCTGACCAGGGCACTTGGAGGGCATGGGAGAGCTATGTTCAGATGTCTAGCAGGAAACTCTCTTGAGTGGTCCAAATCAAGAGTCTTCAGTGTTTTCAGATAATGAGCGGGGAAGGGCTGTAGAAAGTGGAAATGAGGGAAATTCACTTTCAAATGCAAACTGAATTGAACGTCTCCCTATTTCTCAGCGGCGCTGGCTGGTCCTGTGGGCGTCATCCGGATATGGGAATGAGAAGTCCTTCAAGCCTCTGGTCAGCCATGGCTGGTGCCCAACGTAGCACAGGACAGGATCACACTTCAAAACGACCTTGACAGATTAGAGAACTGGGCAAAAACAAACAAAATGAATTTTAACAGGGAGAAATGTAAAGTATTGCACTTGGGCAAAAAAAATGAGAGGCACAAATACAAGATGGGTGACACCTGGCTTGAGAGCAGTACATGTGAAAAGGATCTAGGAGTCTTGGTTGACCACAAACTTGACATGAGCCAACAGTGTGACGCGGCAGCTAAAAAAGCCAATGCAATTCTGGGCTGCATCAATAGGAGTATAGCATCTAGATCAAGGGAAGTAATAGTGCCACTGTATTCTGCTCTGGTCAGACCTTACCTGGAGCACTGTGTCCAGTTCTGGGCACCACAATTCAAGAAGGACACTGACAAACTGGAACGTGTCCAGAGGAGGGCAACCAAAATGGTCAAAGGCCTGGAAACGATGCCTTATGAGGAACGGCTAAGGGAGCTGGGCATGTTTAGCCTGGAGAAGAGGAGGTTAAGGGGTGATATGATAGCCATGTTCAAATATATAAAAGGATGTCACATAGAGGAGGGAGAAAGGTTGTTTTCTGCTGCTCCAGAGAAGCGGACACGGAGCAATGGATCCAAACTACAAGAAAGAAGATTCCACCTAAACATTAGGAAGAACTTCCTGACAGTAAGAGCTGTTCGACAGTGGAATTTGCTGCCAAGGAGTGTGGTGGAGTCTCCTACTTTGGAGGTCTTTAAGCAGAGGCTTGACAACCATATGTCAGGAGTGCTCTGATGGTGTTTCCTGCTTGGCAGGGGGTTGGACTCGATGGCCCTTGTGGTCTCTTCCAACTCTATGATTCTATGATTCTATGATTCTATGATTCTATCTTCTCTTCCTTTTCAGAGATTTCAAGTTGTTTTGTACACTCCAAATTTCTGTGGAGACATTTCGTAGCAAGAAGTGCAAATTAGGAAGGTTTGCTTTAAAATGTGAGCGAATTTCATTTCGCCCCCTCTCCCTTCTTCCATCTGCAGCGAGAGAGAAAGAGGGAGAGAGGTGCTTGATTTGGGCGAAAAGCATTTGCACATGAACCGCCTTCTCATTGAGAGCGACTGAAAGTGGCTTCCACAGCTTCCATATGTGGCAGTCATAATATCCGGCTACGCTTGTTGATAGCAGATGGCCAAACCACCAACACCCCTTCCTGAGGAATTTCAGTTGTCTGATCACAACTCACTTCTCTTCATTCAAATCCCTTCCCTGTTTCCAAAAATCCATTTCCCTTCCAGTCAAGGGGGGTGCAATCTTTTTCAGCCCAAGGGTTGTATCCTCTGGATGACAACCTTTTTTGTGGGGGCACATGCCAGCATGGCCAGGTGACAGAGGCAAAAGGGGGTGGGGTCAGAGAGAGAGAAATGGGTGGAGCAAGTGATGCAATCTTTACCTCTCTACTGAAGAAGAAGAAGAGTTTGGATTTGATATCCCGCCTTTCACTCCCTTTAAGGAGTCTCAAAGCGGCTAACATTCTCCTTTCCCTTCCTCCCCCACAACAAACACTCTGTGAGGTGAGTGGGGCTGAGAGACTTCAAAGAAGTGTGACTGGCCCAAGGTCACCCAGCAGCTGCATGTGGAGGAGTGGAGACGCGAACCCGGTTCCCCAGATTACGAGACTACCGCTCTTAACCACTACACCACACTGGCTCACTGTAGGCTTCATTCCAGCCATGAAAGTCAGAGGTTGTTCGGAGACCCCTATTCCCCTGCCCCCAAAGCTACAATTTCCAAAGTGGTTTAAACAGCCAACCCTTCTTCCCCAGGGAATTTTGGGAACTGTACCTCTGGGAGGGCAATATGGGGTCTTCTAACAACTCTCAGCACCCCTAACAAATTACGTTTCTCAGGATACTTTGGGAGAATTCATGGTTGTTGAAATGTTATAATTGTTGCTGGCTTCTGTCTGACAAGGGAGTGTGACTCCAAAGGTGATCAAACTGCTGCATAAACAGCACTGGAGTGACCTCTCTGGGGGGCAAGCCTGGGCTGTTTGTAGGGCGGTCCAAGGCTGCCCAGATGACAAGACCTCCCTCTTGGCCTCACGGATGTGGTCCAAAGGAAAGCAGAGCAATACGGTTGCCACTGGCTTGGTTGCAAGAGTTGCTGGAAGGAGGTATACAAGGCGCCACCCAACTGTCTCAGAGGTTCCACTCCAGATTTGTGGCAGATTTACTCCTTAGCCTTTTGTGTGTCAAGACCCCATAACCACCCCCTCATTGAAATGAAACAGACAGGACACCAATATATAAGGTTAATGTTATTGGGCAAATTTTGGCCACAACTTTATTGATTACAGAATGTGAGCGGTATTGCCTTAGGCATTGAATGGACCCGACTATATCTGACTGCTGCCCGTTGCGCAGGGAGTCCGGTAAGGGTAAACCACCAGAAGGGGAAGCCCCGTCGATGCAGACCAACTCGAGCTCCCCCAGGTGTTCCCGTCAGGGTCGTGTCATGGCCCTGGGCTTCAGACAAGATCCACACCCCTGGATTCCTTTAATGGGATACCCTTAAGCTTGGAGGGGCAGGTGATGGCCACACCTCCCCTCCCCCATCAAAAGGTCAAACAAGGCCTAACCGCACAACCTTACAAAGTTGGGACGATTGCTACGAGGTAGGCAAAAACCAAATGGCCCCAAGCCAATTCAGCCAAGTGGAAAAATTCCTACCAGGCCCCTTAACGGCGACTAACCAAGGTCCATAGCAAGGCCAAGAAGAAAGACCTGCAAAACTAGGGAGGGAGGGAGATCGAAGAGGCGAGCCAAGAGGAAGCCTTTTGGCTCCTGCCTTGGCTTAAATTGTCCTGGCCACGCCCCCACCAGCCAGTGGATTGGCTGGCTGGAGGATGATGCGGCTGGGATCCCCCAGGCAACGCGGGACTTCGTCCCCGCCCCTTGGAGGGGAGTGGGTGGCCACACGGTCCACCGCAACTTCTCCCCACGGTGAGGTGGAGTGGATTTCTTCTCCCGAAGATACCCCGCAAGGCAGCTGAGGTTTAGAACCAGTTTTCCTTCTCAGTGATGGACTACCTTCCTAGGTTGATGAGCTCCATCCGTCCCTCACTTCCTCCTACAAGTTGTGCAGAAGTTCTTGGCTTTGGGACCCAACTATTGGTCTCACCCTCATAATCCTGTAATAGTGCTTTGAATATATGGTATGGGTGTGTGGCTTCAGTCAAATCCTCTAGCCTAGGGGTGAGGAATTAGGGATGAAATCAAGCTGGTGATGTAAATGAATTTCCTCTACAGGTGAGACTTGAGCTACAACACCTCTCCACACCTGCTATAGAGAGAGACAAATAAAAGTATAAAATAAAGGTGCAGACTTCTGGGTTGGCGCCATCGCCGAATGGCGGACTCCCTCCGAGCTCCGGAGGGAGTCTGCTCGGCAGGGGCTGGGACCTACCGCGCCGGCGACGCGGGGACCCTTAAAAACCACGGGCACGGAGCCCGTGGACATGGGGACTCGGCTGGCACCGCTAGCGCCCTCCCGACTCATGAAGGAGCCTTTTTAAAGGCTACGGATCGGGTGCCGGGGAGCGGCGTGGTACTGTGAGTCTATCGCTTCCCCTGCCGAGCGCAGCCGCATGCCATTCGTCGGAGAGCGCTGGCTTCTTCCATTGGAAATTCGGACATTTAACAACAACCCGTGAGTAATTGGGTAACCGGGTATAAAAGGAGAAAAAAAGGAAATTTTTTCGGATTCGGCACGAGCGGGGGGATCTAAAAAGGAAGTCAGTCCCCTCCCTGATTGTAAACATGCTAAAACAAGGACTGAGAAACCAAGATCGATTCAGAAGTTTATTGCTGACAAAAAATATCAATTCCACGATGGGATACTACAAGAATTGTGCTGGAGGAGAAAAGTCGAGGGTGAGAGGGAAAAGGCAACCCCCCCCTGGGAACCGGGGCGATTCGGAGAACCTGGCGGAGAGAGATGGAGAGTTTGACAGCTGTCAAAGTAGCTGTCAAATCTTGAGAATACAAAGAGGATTTTGTTACAAGTATTTTGCTGGTTAATTTTGTTACAATTGGACATAAATATGGATACAAAATGTCGGGGGAAAAAAGAAACAACAACTTGACTTTTGGATTAGAGGACACAAAGTTACTGCAACCCCCCTAGAGGGGCTTTGGGACATTACAAGTGGCGTATGTGGAAAACTACTCCGGGATGTGTACTGGTCTTAGCTCCTGGGAAAGTAGCAAAACTGAAATATTGTTTTGTCTACAGAGGTGACAACACAATAGAATCTTTCTATTGAAGCAAGGTAGGAACTGGGCGTCCTGAATAACAAACCTCTGTAGAGATACTAGATTTCAGAATAAGAATGGTTTTGCAGCTGAACAAGACAGAAACCTGAGAAAGTAAGAAACAAAAGAGCAAAGGACCAACTACGCCACGGAAAGAACAATGGGAGGAGCAACAATGACCAAGGGAAACTAAAGGCCTCTATTAGACTGGATTTTTGAAGTTAAACATTATCAAAACAAGCAAATTCAAAGAAAACCGGCAAGATGGATTGAGGAAAATTTTGGCTGTGGACTTGAGACCTCCAGGCCGACAACATACAGACTGATGGACATGGGGAATCCAAACCGGGGAAGGGAGGGGGAATTTTAGAATCCAAAGGCTATGTAACCAACTTTTGGAATCTTCTTCTATCTTCTATCTTTTATCTTTCTATATAACTTTGGTATTTTGATTTAACATGTTTTGGGGAAAAAAAGGGGGGGGAATTCGTGGAAGGAAATGGGGTAGATCTTGGGGGAAAAATCTTTGTTCTATTTTGTTAAAGATGAGGAGTGATGTTAAGATTGTAATTTAAATTGGCTAATAGGTACAACATATCAGGTTTAAATTGGGAATGAGAACTTGTGGAACCAACGTAGGGAAAGGGGAATACAGTCGGGAGGGGAAGGAGGGAGTCCCAGAAAGAAGGTTATGAAAATAAGGGTTTAAAATTGGTCTTTCTTTTTCTTTCTTTTCTTTATCTTTTCTATCTTTTCTATTCTGTTACTATTGGAAATTTTAATAAATATGATTATAAAAAAAATAAAAAATAAAAAATAAAATAAAGGTGCAGAACAAAGTTGGTATCCCCCCCCCATGGTGCCCTAAAGTCATTCTGTGCATGCCCAAAGGCAACTCTATTCTGCTTCATAAGATCCCAGACTGGGTTGGGACATTGCAGAGGAGGTAGGAACAAAACCCTGGGCCTCAGCTCTGTCTCAAATTAAAAGCTGTTGTTTGATTTTGAGAGAACTGTGCTCCCTTTCCTTGGATGGGAAGAATGAGCAGCTTTGCCATCCTCTCCCTGTCCCCGTGCAGCAAATCCTTGGAGACTTGGCTAATGGACCTCTCCAGATGTTTGCCCCTTTCTCCTCTACACCGACCGCACCTGCTGGCTGAAAGAGCCTGGCTTGTCTCCCCAGCCCTGCACCCCTCTTGCCCCTGCCCTCGTTCAGAGAAAGAGAAATGAAAGGGAAGGTGAGGTTGATGGGTGCATTAGCAGGGCGGAGTGGTGGTGGAGGTCTGGAGCACAGAAGGCGAGAAATGAGTTCTGGCAAGCATTAATAGGGTTTGAGTTACACCATAACCTCCTAACTTTGCTTGTGCTTTCATATGCCCCAGATCTGAAGTACAGGACAAGTGGGGTCCTTTCCCAGATTATGGTCTCCGGCGGGAGTGTTTGTGAAACCGGAGCAAGTGATTTGTGTAAACTTCTCAGGAGCGAAGTTCAAGGTTAAAGTACTAGCACATTTTCGAAGCACAGTTATACCTTCCCCCTCCCGCCATTAACAGAAGGATCGTATAGAGGTCTTGGGAATTAAGAAACCACAAATTCTTCCCTGTGAACAGTTGTGATTTCCAAGAGAGCCTTCTTAGCCACACCATTTGACAAATTTGAACAGCAACGGCCCAGCTGGCATGTTATCCATGGGACACATTCAGAATATACATTTAAAGCACTGTGGTGCCGCTTCAAAAAGTTGTGGCTTCCCCCCAAGGAATCCTGGGAGCTGTAGTCTGTTAAGGGTGCTGAGGGTTGTTTGTTGTTGTTTAGACATTTAGTCGTGTCCGACTCTTTGTGACCCCATGGACCAGAGCACGCTAGGCACTCCTGTCTTCCATTGCCTCCCGCAGTTTGGTTAAACTCATGCTGGTAGCTTCAAGAACACTGTCCAACCAACTCGTCCTCTGTCGTCCCCTTCTCCTTGTGCCCTCCATCTTTCCCAACATCAGGGTCTTTTCCAGGGAATCTTCTCTTCTCATGAGGTGGCCAAAGTATTGGAGCCTCAGCTTCACGATCTGTCCTTCCAGTGAGCACTCAGGGCTGATTTCCTTCAGAATGGATAGGTTTGCTCTTCTTGCAGTCCATGGGACTCTCAAGAGTCTCCTCCAGCACCATAATTCAAAAGCATCAATTCTTCGGTGATCAGCCTTCTTTATGGTCCAGCTTTCACTTCCATACATCACTACTGGGAAAACCATAGCTTTAACTATACGGACCTTTGTTGGCAAGGTGATGTCTCTGCTCTTTAAGATGCTGTCTAGGTTTGTCATTGCTTTTCTCCCAAGAAGCAGGCGTCTTTTAATTTCGTGGCTGCTGTCACCATCTGCAGTTGTTAGGAGATCCCTATTCCCCTCCAGATAGGTGCCGAATTCCACGTGACATCAGAGGGGCTTGTTGCATGCATGTGACATCACACATGTGACATCACTCATGTTGGGAGGAGGCTGCTACTGTGGGGAGGCCAGGCCTGACCACTCAAGATTGCAGGGCTCAGCCCCATCCCCGAATACTTTGTGGCGGCTGAGCTGTCCTCAGCCCCATAGAGTTGGCACCTTTGACCCTCTGAGAGCTACGAATACCAGAGTGGCTTAATAAACAATCTCTCTTCACAGGGAACAGAGAGAAGATAGATCAATAGATCAATAGATCAACATATATTTTTTAAAATCCACATGGAAGTTCACCAGCATTTTAGTGCAAAATTGTGAGACGATACTGTTCTTCTGTGCAATTTTGCCTAATATACACATTTTTCCAAAGTAATCTTCCTTTCACATTTTTTGGTATGCTATTTTCAGCCATATATGGATATATATGCAGACTTTACCCTCATATAGGAAATTTTTATACACATCGCTTGGCTGAAGAACTGCATCGCAACATTCAGAGAAGTGGGAATTTTGAAGGACAGCTGGTGTTTTGGTTTGTGCGTTGTTTAAGAAAGTGTAAATTACCTAAGGTTCCCTAGCTCTGAGTATGACACTTGGATTTCAGCCACCAAATTTATTACCAGTGGCAGTAGCAGGTTCTTTCTCCCCCCCCCCCAAGTTTTTAATGATTACAGTGGTACCTCGGGTTAAAAACTTAATTCGTTCTGGAGGTCTGTTATTAACCTGAAACTGTTCTTAACCTGAAGCACCACTTTAGCTAATGGGCCTCCTGCTGCCGCCGTGCCTCTGGAGCACAATTTCTGTTCTCATCCTGAAGCAAAGTTCTTAACCCAAGGTACTATTTCTGGGTTAGCGGAGTCTGTAACCTGAAGCGTATGTAACCTGAAGCGTATGTAACCCGAGGTACCACTGTATTTTGACAACAGTGAGCAACTGGGTTGGCAGCCTGGCCACCATTTTGCATTGTCCATGTTGCCCCTGAAGCCACCATCATGCTGGAGCGTTGGGTGTGGGGGTGTGGGTGTGGGTGAGAGAGAGAGAGAGAGAGAGAGAGAGAGAGAGAGAGAGAGAGAGAGAGATGAAATGGTGGGTGGGGTGTTAGGTAAGAAAAAGGGAAATCTCAAAAATCTTCTCAGCCCAGAAATTTTGGCAGAGCTCTAGGAACATCCTTTAATGGTCCACATGTTGGCTTTGCTCCTGCTGTGTCTACACTTATTCTGCTTTGAAAAATAAATAAAATCAATGTTATTCTTTTCTTTATTTCGCATGCAAGGTGTGCAGACCGCAAATCAAATACCCGCCCGGTCTTGTTTGTTGTCAACCAGCCTGTTTACCTCCTTGCTGCAGTACCACACGCCTGAGGCTCCATGGAACCACACAGCCTTCAAACAATGCCTCCTTGCTCTATCTTCCAAGCCTTTTCTCAGCTTTCTCTTCGGAAGGCAATTCATGAGGGTGGTTGTAGTCCAGGGGGGGAACCTTCTGTTTGGAAGGTCGGTGCTGTTTCCTGAGCTGCTCCAGCAATTCGGAAAGTGTGAAGTAGTAACTGGTATTTAATTACTTTTCTAGCCATCAATGAGTTAAATACACAGTTCCCCCCCAGCCCATTTTATCCTCCTCACAACAACCCTGTGAGGTAGGCGAAACCATAGCATCCAACATTTCTCCAATGAAAATTGTGACATCTTATTCCATACCCTCCAAAATTTCTCCAATTAAAATAGGGACTTCCGAAGGGAAAGCGAGGGACACGGGCGGCGCTGTGGTCTAAACCACTGAGCCTAGGGCTTGCTGATCAGAAGGTTGGCGGTTTGAATCCCCACGACAGGGTGAGCACCCATTGTTCGGTCCCTGCTCCTGCCTACCTAGCAGTTCGAAAGCACATCAAAGTGCAAGTAGATAAATAGGTACCACTCCAGCGGGAAGGTAAACAGTGTTTCCATGCACTGCTCTGGTTCGCCAGAAGCAACTTAGTCATGCTGGCCACATAACCTGGAAGCTGACTGCAGAGAAATGCCAGCTCCCTCAGCCTATAGAGTGAGATGAGCGCCGCAATCCTAGAGTCGTCCGCGACTGGACCTAACAGTCTGGGATACCTTTACCTTTAAGGAAAAGCAGGACATTTTGGGATCAGATCAGAAACCAGGATGGCTTCTGTAAATCTGGGAATGTACCTGGAAAATAGGGGGACACTTTGAGGGTCTGTGAAACAAAGAGGCCATAACTGGCCCAAGGTCACCCAGTGAGCTTCCTGACCGGTGAGCTCTCCATGCAGAAGGTGCCGAGTTCGAATCCCGGGTTCCCTAGGTCAGGGCTGGAAATGTCTCCTGCCTGAAACCTTGGAGAGACACTGCTAACCTGTGTAGACAATATAGAGATGGGTGGACTAATGGCATAAGGCAGCTTCCCATGTTCCACAAAAATCTTACGGCTTCCACATCTGAAAGCAAGTTCTGAAGCCACTCAGAGACGGGGAGGAAACCACAGAAAGAAGAACAATGTCTCCATGGAAAGGTGTTGGCTTTGTGGTAGTGATGGGGAGCTGACAGAGAGGCAGTTACACATTTGTGTTTCCAGAGGCTTAAAAGCAGCCGTGTGTGTGTGAACGTAACTCTTAGTTGAGGTGGGTGGAGCAGGGAGCTTTTATCAACCTGATGGGAACAATGAATTTAATCCCAGTCAACTTGCTCACTGCTTTCCACTCTTTCTTTTTCGGATTAAAGCTTCTTTTGGAGGAAAGCCTGCGTAAAGCCTGCATTCAAAAAGCCTTGAGCTTCTTGTCAAGGCGGACTGTTTCATGAGAGGACGGTGGGAAAACGCATGCGGGTGAATTTGCATGCCCAGGCGTGTCTGTTTGTTCACAGGTGAAGACCGTCTCACACTTTTCGGGCTTGCCTGTGGGGTTTAGGTATCAGTGGAGTTGGGCACAGCAGACAACGCTCCAAAGCTACTTCCTGTCTTTGCTCTGCCACCAGGCATGGTTGTTATAATCATCTATACGGCTGCAGTCCTGTACCTGAAGGCGGCAACTAGACTGGTGACTGGGAGCAGCCGCCGAGACCACACAACACCAGTCCTGAAAGACTTACATTGGCTCCCAGTGCGTTTCTGCCCTTGTTGGTGTTGGTGCTGACCTTTAAAGCCCTAAACACCTGAAGGAGCATCTCCAGCCCCATCGTCTAGTCCGAACACCAAAGTCCAGCGCTGAGGTCCTTCTGGCGGTTCTCTCCCTGCGAGAAGTGAGGTTACAGGGAACCAGGCAGAGGGCCTTCTTGGTAGTGGCACCCGCCCTGTGGAAGGCCCTCCCATTAGATGTCAAGGAAATAAACAACTACTGTATCTGACTTTTAGAAGACATTGGAAGGCAGCCCTGTTTAGGGGAGTTTTTAATGTCTGGTGTTTTGTACAGATGGGCAGGGTATAAATAAATTATTATTATTATTATTATTATTATTATTATTATTATTATTATTATTATTATTTCTCCTGCTGTATGCATTTTTGTAAATGTTGATTGGAGAACTGCATAGCTAATCTCAGCTAAATCTGAATTTTGGAAAATGGGTGTGTTTTGGTTCTCATATTGGTTTGGAAGGTGTGAATTGGATAAATTAAACTTTAATTTATGAGAACTGAATCGAGTCCTTCTGTCCCCCCCAATCCTTAATCAGGAATGGTGTAATTAACATCCTCCATTGCAGAAGGTTGAATGAAAAGGTCCCCTTCCAATGCTAACATGCAACAATTCATTGATCCGGTGTTGTTTTGGCACAGTGAGGATTTCATCTTAGGTTTCACTAGTTCATGTCTCTAAGCCACTACACTGGCTCGCTAAAAGTAAACATGCCCAACTCTACTGCTTTCGATACACATCTGCAACCATTTCTTTCTAAGTCCCTTGCTTATGCCATTCCCATCATCATTAGCCAATCTGCCCTTGGGAGGAAATTCATTTCTGACTTCAAGATACTGTAATCAATCAGGCGGCGAATGTGAGTTTTAAAAAAACAACAACAACAAACACCTAAGGCCTGTAAACTTTAATTAGTTTAATTGGTAGATTAATCAACTGAAGCTTTAATTGGCTAAGCTGCGGGGGGCAATTTTAATCAGTGAGTCTGAGACTTAAGGGTACAGATGTTGACTTGTAGAAGCAATTTTGCCTCTGATGGGTTGCCATGACAGGGCATGGAAAATAAAATATCAAAGATGGCTTTCCCTTCTAAATGTATTTATGGTGGGCAAGTCAATCAATAGATGCTTCACTTTGATAGCTCAGAAGCTCTGCCCTGTTTCCAGGCACTGGGAAACAAGACGGAGTGTGAGAGATTGCTGCAGTCAAACCAACCATAGACGCCAACTCCTAAGGACTGAGGCACTTTGGATCCCCCCAATGTCCTTTTTAAAGGGGGACGGGGACTCCATTGTTCAGAGGGTGAAGGAGGGCGAATGTGGAGCCCCCCCCCACTGGCTGGGGACAGCTTCCCCATCTTCCCCTTGTGAAGCAGGGGGAGGAGAGGACAGGGGCTGCCGTCCACTGGGGCCGTGCTGCCACCATGTTCGGATCCACCCCCTGGCTCCTCATGACATTGTTCATTTGACATCAGGACATTGCGCTGGGCCCTCACAACCTTTTCTAGAAGTTGGCGCCTCTGAAATCCATGCTTTGCCAAACACGCGCATGAAAGGCTCAAGGCTCACAGCTTTCCTGAAAAATTTGCTAGAGAACGCTCCGTACAATCACTTTCTTTTTCTACCTTGGCAGGAAGCTGTCACACTACATACTTCTTTCCTGCTGGGGCACCTCTCTCTTTCTTCATGCTTCCAAACTGACAACAACAACAGTTTATTATTTATACCCTGCTCATTTGGCTGGGCTTCCCCAGCCACTCTGGGTGGCTTTCAACAAAATATTAAAATAGAGTAATGCATCAAACATTAAACGCTTCCCTAAACAGGGCTGCCTTCAGATGTCTTCTAAAAGTCTGGTAGTTGTTCTTCTCTTTGAGATCTGGTGGGAGGGCGTTCCACAGGGCGGGTGCCACTGCCAAGAAGGCCCTCTGCCTGGTTCCCTGTAACTTGGCTTCTCGCAGTGAGGGAACCGCCAGAAGGCCCTTGGCGCTGGACCTCAGTGTCCGGGTAGAACGATGGGGGTGGAGACGCTCGTTCAGGTCTCAGACATGTTTTCAGACATGTTTTCAGACATGTTTTCAGACATGCCTCATACCACCTGCATGAAGTTTGGGGACCCCTGCCCTAAGGTACCAAGGTAAATGTCCATCATCCACTTTTGTCTCTGACCTCACCAACCTGTGGCCTCCGGAAGGTTGCTCTTGAAGAAACATGACCCCGGGTCATGAAAAGTATCCCCTGGCAGTCCCAAGTACATGTGTGTACGGTTGGCCATTTTGACACACGTCCAGTGAAATATCCAAAGCTCCAGGACTGTCAGTCCATCTCCCACCCTCCGAAGCCCCAAACCTCTCTAGTCTTAGACTCTGCATAAGGTAAAGGTAAAGGGACCCCTGACCATTAGGTCCAGTTGTGACCGACTCTGGGGTTGTGGCGCTCATCTCGCTTTATTGGCCGAGGGAGCTGGCGTACAGATTCCAGGTCATGTGGCCAGCATGACTAAGCCACTTCTGGTGAACCAGAGCAGCACATGGAAACGGCGTTTACCTTCCCGCCGGAGCGGTCCCTATTTATCCACTTGCACTTTGACATGCTTTCGAACTGCTAGTTTGGCAGGAGCAGGGACCGAGCAATGGGAGCTCACCCCATCACGGGGATTCGAACTGCCGACCTTCTGATCGGCAAGTCCTAGGTTCTGTGGTTTAACCCACAGCGCCACCCGCGTCCCCGAAGCCCCAAACCTCTCTAGTCTTAGATTCTGCATACATTGCTTCAGGACACAAGCAACCTGAAAGGCAGCTTTCTCCAACACAGAGAGGTCACACCCAGCACCAACAAGCGTAGGTGTACATGTTTTCTAGCCAGATCTCCCTCCCTCTCTCCTTCCCTCCACTCCATGAGGTGATTCCAAGTAGCCTTCATATACCCCCCCACAGCTCTCCCCTTGTTCTTTTCTCTCCCTGTTCACATCCCTGCTCCCACCAATTCCTTTCGCCCATCATGTCTTACTGAGTCATGCTCTGCTTCTGCCAAACCCCTCCGGGCATCTGGCACAGACTCTGCAAGGAGTGGTTTCGCACACTGGCATTTACGAGGGATGCCAGGCAAGGCTTTGCTTTCTCCAGAAAAATGCAGAGCACTTACCCTTTCGGGAAGGCGTCCTTTCCACACTCCCTTTTTCGCTCGGCCTCCGCAGTCTTCGGGGGTGAGCAGAGAGCATAAGGGGGTGGGGAGGAAGGTTTGCTCCTTAACTTTTATATTTGCCAAATTATCTGCCTTTTCGTTTTTGGCTGGCTTCCTAGTCTGTTGTGGCACATAGGCAGAAGTGGGTTGAGACTGGGCAATGGTGCTTGTCACTTAAAATGTCTCTATTTATTTGTTTACAGTATTGCATTTATATTAGGGTTGCCATATTTCAAAAAGCAAACATCCAGACTTTTCTGGCCAAAGTTGTTGGGCTTTTTTTTAGTTTTGCCCAAAGTCGCTGAACCATTTTTAAGGGTATTCGCCAATATCTACACTTCCTACATGGGTTGCCATAGGTCCGGATTTCCCCAGACATTTCAGCGATTTCCACCTGGACATTGTTTTCCCGGCAATGTCAGGGAAATTCCGGACATATGGGAACGCTAATTTATATGCCACCATTTTGTCTAAGGAGTTCAAGTCAGCGTACATGGTTCCTCTCTCCTCATTTCATCCGCACAACAGCCCTGAGAGGTAGGTTAGGCTGAGTGGTGGTGGCTGGCTCGATACAGTGGTGTAGCAGGGGGGTCACGGGGGGGCAGTTGCCCCTGGCGCAAAATTGTTAGGGGTGCAACATTTCAACACCCAGATCTGCCAAGATACAGCTGCATGCTTCCATCTCTGGGAGGTGTCATCTGCAAATGTGGCAAAGGCAAGATAGAAACCCATTTTCGAGTCAAAATCTGGCCAAATGGAAGCTTTATATATGAATGACAGGTGCTGGGGACGGGCAGGAACGAAAACCGATTTAAGCGTCACATTCAATAAGCAAGAAAGCAGCTTAAGAATGCCAGCCGTTAATTTGAGAACACGATGCTGGCTTGAAAATCAAACGGATCGAAGAGCCTCCATTGCAAATCTAACGGGGGACTTTCAGATGTGTCTCCCTTTTTGCTCTACCCGCTGCCATCCTCTGCGGCAGAAACAGGAGTCCCCTTTCTGCCATTCTCCACAGCTCGGAGGAAAAGCTTTAATGCGGAGCGATGTTGTCCAGCAAGTGAAATTGGCAATCAATCCTCTCTTTCATGACCTTTAATTCTTTCCTCTGCTTCAGTTGTGGGAAAAAGGAAAGGGATTATTTATTTAGTCCAGAGGATATATGTCTGTGTGCATAAGTGTGTGTGTGTATTATATATATATATGGAGTCCAACTTGGTTTCTTTCCAAATGGCATCAGGGACCTACAGAATCCCATCGGCTTGGCGGGAGGTGAAAACCCGGAAACGGAGGATTTTATTTCTGGCTTTTTTACAATGAGAAAGTGCCTTACGCTGGTGCAGTGTGGGAGTTTTATTCCCAACCCAAATTTTAAAAAGTGGACTGAGAAGGAGGTGAGAACATATCCGATACTTGGTTCCTGTTGCCCATAGCTGTTCCTTTTCAACTCTGGCTCCTTGTGGAGAGAGAAAGAGCTCACTCTGAAGCAAAGTTTCCGTGATATCCAAACATTACTGGCTCGTACCGTCCCTTGTGCCCAAAATGCAATTTACCATTGGAAGACCAGTGCTTTCGTATGGGTTTGCTGTACCCCACATAATGAAGCCTGTTAGAATCATAGAATTGTCTAGTTGGAAGGGACTCAACGCCGTACATTTAAGGCACATTCAAGATATATTCCAAGCCCATGACTTTCCCCAAAGAATCTTGGGAGCTGTAGTTTACCCAGCACAGAGCCACAATTCTCAGCACCCTTAAACAAATTATAGTTCCCAGGGTTCTTTGAGGGGAAACAAAGTGACTTAAATGTGTATTGAATGCTCTTGAAATGTATTGTGTGGTTTGGAATGCAGACAAGGGATAAAGACTCCCTACTTCATACTGGTGCTTCCCTTATGTTGTAACATTGATGTAAAATCCCTCCACAAATCCAGTGTTTTCCATGAAGCTCTTGGCTCAACCCCCTAGTTCCCAGGCCCTCATGCGGGGATGAAGAACCTGCAGTACTCCTGATATTGTGGGACTACTATTTTGCCAGATAGGCACTTTTATTTTATTTTTTTGCCAAGCAATGTTCCCTAACCTGTTGCTCTTTTGTAAGCTGCTTTGAATAATATACGCATGTCTATGCACGCTTTACCCAGCGTATGCAGTTCTGTACACATAATTGGCTGCAGAGCCAAACTGCAAATTTCAGGAAACAGTGAATTTCGAAGGGTGTTTCCGTTCCGCTTTGTGTGTTGAAGTTAAGTTCTGCAGCAATTTTTAAATTTAAGCAAAACTTACGTAGTGCAGCACGGGGACTCAGTTGTTGATTGATTGATTGATTGATTGATTGCCCTCTATTTACCCTAAGGAAACCAGGGTGGGCTACGGCATTAAAAACAATAATAAAAACCTGCACCAAGTAATACAATGTAAAGCAACAATGAAATTAAAGTTGCATTAGACATATAATACACAAAAAATGGCAGGTACTTTTTTTGCATATCGTTTAGCATATAATTAGGCTTTTAAAAAAAAAATGCACAAGCAGCCCAGACCTAATCAGGCGTTTGACGAAAGTAGTGCTGTGATATGAGTAAAGCACAGCTGAGTTGGAACTGCCAAAAGGCTGTGTATAAATCCATTTTAATCAGATTCCCCACCTCACTCCTAACCATTTCAGTTCCATTACAGGGCAATGTATAAAAGCCAGAAAGGGTGGCTTTCAGAAGAGCCTTGCAATCTCTTGCTTTTATAGAAGGAACCACACATTTGGGAGGATGGCTCAGTCGGTAGAGCACGAGACTCTTAATCTCAGGGTTGTGGGTTTGAGCCCCACGCTGGGCAAAAGATTCCTGCATTGCAGGGGGCTGGGCTAGAGATGACTCTCATTGTCCTTCCCTTCCCAATTCTACGGTGTCTTCCTCCGCATCTGTCTGCCCCAGTTAAACGTCAAGACAGCGCATCACAACACGTCAAGGGCAACGCACCGGTATGCTTCCCAAGAGCCCCGCCTTGCGTGAGTCACTGAAATTTAAGCTCTTCCAACGGAGCTTAAATTGCATGCCCTGCAGGTAAGAAAAAGAGCTGACAATATGCTATGCTAATCATGCAAGCAGCAAAGGCACAGGAGGTGTCACACCCATGTGCCGTGTTTCTGAAGAACACCACCTACTTCTTCAGGTTTAATTTCCTTTGCATGTGTGTGCAAAACAGCAAATCACACGGGGACAGCCGCACCTCTCCGCCCAAAAGTAACCCCAATACTTAGTGTTACTCTAACGAGCTTGGACCCCGCCTAACTAAGGCTGCATGCCCACTTACGGCCATAATAATACATTCTCCAGTTGCATAGGATTCCTGTACTGAAAGCATAGAGCGTGAAAGGGCATGCCTGGGGTGGAAGGGGTTAAAGGCCCATCGATTCCAATGCTCCACTTTCCATTGTAGCCAATCAGATAGGAAGCCCACATGAAGGTCATTTTGTGCCCCTACTGTCAGGGCTCAGGGAATCCTATCTCTCCCCCTGTGGCAGCCAAAAAGGCAGATAGCACAAAGAGTCCTTACCATGAAATTTATTAATATTCACAGAGAGAGAGAAAGGAATGTAGTCTCGATGCCATGATGGCAATGCTCCAAGTAAAGACCCCCCCCTACATCGTCCCTAGTATATGTCATCCCTGTGCCGGTCAGTCTGAACTTTCTGCCTCTGAGCTCTCTGTTCTACTATCCTCAATGCCCGCCTGGTCCTTGGTGTTGGGATATTCCGTTCCACCTTAAGGAACAGGCATGGTTGTTGTGTGTCACATGTCTGTTTACACTCCAGCACAGCTTGCTGGGAACTTCCTTTTGTGTATAGCTTTTGCTTTAGCCATTTTGCTTTGGACACGAAGCAGATCAGACATGTTTCCTTTTGTCCTGCTGTATGCTGAATAAACTGCTTGTAAATATGCTCACACAGCCTCTCCTGCTACTTCGGTTTGCACAGTGTTTACTCTGCTGAGTAGCATGCCCCAGCTTTGGAAGCTCAGGTCGCAGATTCATGCTGCACCAAGGACTGGAGTTTGCTCGGCACACTGGCTGGTGGGCTGGAGCCAGCGGGGGCCTGCCAATTGCCTGTTTCCTTGGTTGCATGCCAACACTTGGGGGGGGTCAGGAATGCTCTCCAAGGACACTGAGTCTGTCGGCTGTCTCTCCCCTGGTGCTGCTTCTTCTTCCTGCTGTTCCTCTTCCAATATTTCCCAGCTTCTCCCCTCTGCAGCCTCTGAACTATGCCCTTCTGCAAACCACTGTTCTAAATCTATACTGTCCTCCTGTTCTCGGGAAGGTGCGGGAAGGGGGGGGGCAGTTCCCACCATTCCTCCTCAGTCCAGCCATACACTTACACCCATAACTACTGTTCGGTGTCCAGGGAGCTTTCAAGCAATGCATGTGAGCAACAACACTCTCCTGTGTAGGAATGGATTTAGGCTGTAGGAGCTGATCAGTTATTTAGTTATATAGATTTCCTTGCTTGTGTGAGTGAGATGAACAGAGCACCATTCTATGCAGCTTTAAACTTGGAAACTAGGAGAAGGTTGATTTAACCTTCTAGAAACATATCATCTCTATCTTAAAAATAACAATCACGCACACACACACATTTTGTGAAGAAGCAAAAGTAATATAGTAGTCTCATCCTCTTAATATAGAGCTGTGATACGTCTGGAATTTCCCAGACATATCCAGGATTTGTCCACTGAAAATAGCGTACAGGCAGAATTTTCAGTATTCAGTTAAAATGTCTGGGGAAATCTGGGCATAGGGCAGTCCATATCGGAAATGTTGAATTTTTTGGCGAATTTCCTTTAAAAATAGTTCAAAAACTTTTTTAAAAAAACATTTTGCAATAAAAGCTCAACAACTTTGGCCAAAACAAGCTCAACAACTTTGCCCCCCAAAAGCTCACTTTTTGAAATATAGCAACCCTAATGTAGTATTTACTTACATAACCTAGGTCTTGAAACAGTAGTTACTGTAACAAAATGAAGGCAGGTTTATAACTACTATCTAAGTTACAAAAGTACAAAATCTAAGTTCAAAATGGTTCCTAAGCTGCAGAGCTCAGACATGCACCATTCTACCCGAACACTGAGGTCCAGCTCAGAGCAGGAGAAAGCAAGCTTGTTCCAACTTCCATGTGGCAGCCCTTCAGATATTTGAAGACGGCTATCATATCTTCTCTCAGTCTCCTTCTTTTCCAGGTTAAATATACCCAGCTCAGTCAACTGTTCCTCATAAGGCTTGGTTTCCAGCCCCTTGGTTGCTCTCCTCTTTTTTTTCACCACTACTCTGCATATGCCCAGAGGCCCTCTTTCCTTCCTGATCTGAGGGCAAAACCTAGGTATTAAAAGCAGGTTTCAGACCAAGTCACTGCCAAACTTCAAGAGCCGGTCTCTATTGCTTAATCTGACCTGGGTCTTCACCGCAGCTTAGGCCAAGAGCGACAAGGGACCACCGTATCCTGCGCCGACATTTCCCCACCACATCAAGCTTCCCTTGCCCCCATGTTTATAAAGACACCAAGACAGGCCTTTGGGGAGCAGGGTTTGACTCCGGTCTGGCACCCAGCCGGAATGTGCAAATGTCCTGCTTTGCATTATTGGGGAATGTATGCTGCCTTCCACATGTGGCGGACAGATTGCGCCTGGGGGCATGGGGTGGTGAGCAGGCTGCTCTGCTCCAGCTTCTGATGCGTGGAGCTTGCATCCCTTCTCTCCCCGCCTTTTTCCTCCCCCTCCCCTCCGAGTGGGAGGGGGGCATCAGGAGGTGAATCTTTGTTCTTCAATTGCCAGGAACTTTTCTCGGATAACAGGAGCTTACTCCGGACAGCAACCCATGGCTTTCTGCTGTTGTCGCTTTCTCCAAACCTCTGTTTCTCCCTTTGCATTTCCCCATGGGAGGATGTGATGCGGCAGCTGGACTGATGACTGGCAGCAGCCACTGAGACCACATAACACCGGTCCCGAAAGAGCTACATTGGCTCCCAGTACATTTCTGGGCACAATTCAAAGTGTTGGTGCTGACCTTTAAAGCCCTAAACGGCCTTGGCCTAGTATACCTGAAGGAGTATCTCCACCCCCATTGTTCAGCCCAGACACCAAGGTCCAGCGCTGAGGGCCTTCTGGCGGATCCCTCCCTGTGAGAAGCAAGCTTGCAGGGAACCAGGCAGAGAGCCTCCTCGGTGGTGGCGCCTGCCCTGTGGAACGCCCTCCCATCAGATGTCAAGGAAATAAGCAACTATCTGACTTTTAGAAGACATCTGAAGGCAGCTCTGTTTAGGGAAGTTTTTAATATTTGATGTTTTATTGTGTTTTTAATATTCTGTTGGGAGCTAGATGGGCGGGGTATAAATAATAATAATATATGCTCCAGGACAGCTGAAAGGTGTTTCTTTGTCTACCTGGATAGCTCAGTTGATTAGAGCAGGGTGCTGATAACGCCAAAGTTGCAGGTTTGATGCCCGATCGGAAACCTAGGGCCATTCGCTGCCTCTGAGCCCAACCTACACCATAGGGTTGTTGTGGGGATTCACTGAGGAAAGGGAGAGTGTCACCTTCAGGAGAAAAGAGGAACCAGGGTGGAGGTGGTGGCATAGATATTTGGCAGGAGATCAGTGCGGGGTGCTGATCTGGGACAATAGTACGTTATAGAACCAGAGCTGTTTGTTTTCTTCGGAATAAAAGTAGCCAGGTTATGCTTGAAAAAGGCGGGTATTTATCTTAACAAAGGGATGGGGAAGCAGTTGTGCTCCAGATGTTGTTGGGCTACAACTCCCATCAACCCTGGTCAGGGATGATAGAGTTTGTAGTCAAATGAAATCTGTAGGGTCATAGGGAGGACAACTTCTCTGTCATGGCATGTAGTTTGAGATACGAGAGAGAGGGGGCAAGAGAGAGACAGAGAGACAGGGACTGAAAGAGAGAGAGAGAGAGAGAGAGAGAGAGAGAGAGAGAGAGAGAGAGAGAGAACACGAACACATGCTTGCCCGTGAGCACTTCTGGAATTTCTGAGGGTGTGTAAACACCAGATTTTGGCATTGTCACCAGTGTGTCAGATGTTGCATGGATAAGTCTCTGCCTGCAGAAAGTTTTATTACCTTTATTTATATCTCTGTTTATATCCTGCTTTTCGCCCACTCCAAGGAAGGGCATGGATCTCTCTGCCCTTCCCCATTTTAAACTCACAGCAACCCTGTGAGGTAGGTCAGGCTGAGAGGTAGGGACCTGCCCAGGCCAAGACCCCTCCATAAGAGCTTCACGGCTGAATGGGGATTGGAGCCTGGACCAACCTGGCACTCTGAACCAGTGACATAGCGTGGGTTGCTGGCGCCCAGGGCCGTGCAGAGGGAGGAAAACGGGTGGGGTACGCATGCGCTTTCAACTGCCTAGTGGCACCTACGTCCCTCAGGAGATCGCAGCTGCAGAGATGAGAAAAGAAGTGTCTGTAGAGTCGTCTGCAGAGGTCACTTCCTGGTTCGCATGGAGAAGCTGTTTTCAACGGAGTCCAGTGACGGAAGAGCGCAGCTGTACTGAGGCAGCACCAGGTGTTGAAATTTTGCGCCCTCTAACAATTTGGGGGCCCCCACGCTACACCACTGCTCTGACCACTGCTCCATGCTAGCTGTCATAGGTAACGGTGGACATTTTCACCTGCCATAAGCTGAGTCCGGGATACAGTGCTATTTTTCTAGAAAAATATGTGCCAGAACTCACCATGAACGCCTCCCTTGTTCTCTTAGAATGGCAATGGTGTCCACCCCAGAGGGGCTGGAAATGAGTTCCGGCAAGTTCCAGCGGGGGGAAAACAACAACCCTGGAAATAACTGAGGCTGAAAGCACCTCTGAGCCTGTGCAGAGGGCGCCCCAAGCAAAAGCACAACAAGCCCTTCTCCACATCTGGGAGAATGAAAGACTCCCGGTTTCAGACCCGAGCTTGTAAATTGTTGAGTCGGGATCGTGACACCGAATTAAACAACCTTGGCTATCTCTCGACATGTAAACAAGACGTAAAATGAAACTCTCCTTTCAAACACAGAACATCTGGCGAGCTGCTTCTCCACCCCTTCCTGCTGCCACTGCCAGCTCTTGCCATTTATGCTTGGGGTTTAAGAGGAAGTAGGTGAAAATAAGTACTTGCCTAACATCAGTTACAATTCAGGCTGGGGCCGGTGGTTTGGTTGCCCTCTCCACCAGCTCTTTGTGTAAGTTACTTTAAACATTATTCTTTTTTGTGGTTTCTGGGTAGCAGGAGAAGAGCGCCCCAAATGTATATACGCACACACACTCAGCCCTGGAGCTTGTTTTAAAATCAGGGGCTCAGAGTTCAGGGCCTTGCAATGGACACGAACCCCTCTGAACATTTACAGAGCGCTTCTCCTTCATTACAGTTAGCAAGTTTCCACAGCCAGTGCCCCTCGTCTTTAGGCCTAGAAGGAAGTCACAAAGGTCACAATTATTCCCATCACCCTTAAACTACAATTCCCAGGATTCCTTGGGGTAAGCAATGTGCTTTAAATGTTTGGTGTGGAAGGGACTCTACTCAGAGTTTGGCTTTGAGTATTGCTCAAGGAATTTACAGGTGGCCCCAGTGATGTTCACCCTCCAGCCAGCCCCATGGCATCCCCAGTGACACAACAGGCAAGCGCACAGGTGATGCAGGCATGCCTGCAGACAAGGGGAATTTATGCCATGCCCTGTTGCATGCTCCTTGTTCAGGGAGGAACTATTTCCAGCACCGGGCCTGGATAAAAGTCCCCAAAGCACCTGCTGCCGAACAAATTTGGACCTGATACAAGACCACACCACCCAAGGAGTGCAAGCTCTGCCCACATTATGCTGAGCTCTTTGGACAAAGAGAAGGAGACAGATGCAAAGAATAAAATGACTATTGCGTTATTGTATGAAACTGCAGGGATGTGGGTGGCGCTGTGGGTTAAACCACAGAGCCTAGGACTTGCTGATCAGAAGGTTGGCGGTTCGAATCCCTGTGACGGGGTGAACTCCCATTGTTCAGTCCCTGCTCCTGCCAACCTAGCAGTTCGAAAACATGTCAAAGTGCAAGTAGATAAATAGGTACCATTCCAGCAGGAAGGTAAACGGCGTTTCCATGTGCTGCTCTGGTTCCCCAGAAGCGGCTTAGTCATGCTGGCCACATGACCCGGAAGCTGTACGCCGGCTCCCTCGGCCAATAAAGTGAGATGAGCACCGCAACCCCAGAGCTGGCCATGACTGGACCTAATGGTCAGGGGTCCCTTTACCTTTATGAAACTGCAAAGGGGCTTGCCCTTGGAGAGACTGACCTCCAGCCAGCCATACGCCAGCCCCGGGGAAATTCATAACACCGGTTCATCAATTATGTGCTTGAACATGTCTATTAGTCAACGCAAGCAAAAGGGAGTCCAGATCATCTATCCCTAAGAGCAAACATCTGTGTCTGAACTGGACCATCTAGAAGAGATTTATGCACATTGACTATGTTTACCTAAATCTGCTCAGTTTGTTTATTTTGATTGCAAAGTAAACTTGGAGGGGGCTGCAGTATTTAGAAGGCATTTTTGGGGGGGGTAGGGGGTAGGTGGGTTGTCTGTTTTGTACAACAAGGGGAAGGAATGTGAAATTGTAAGCTGTTTGGAGAGCCACAGATGAAGGCAGGGAAAAGGAGAACAACAGGCTGAGACCTGTCCGAGCTGAAAATAAAACCTGCCTCTTCCTCTGCTGGATTGCTGGAAGACACGTGAGACACAGACGGACACAGGTACACATATTTATTCACATCTGAACAGTACACAGTTACAATTGCCCACGCAGCCACTACAACATCATCTAAAGTCACCTTTCGCCCCCTCCCCCGCCGTCCCCTTGGAGTCATCCACCCATGCAAACTGAAAAGCCAGGGGGAAATGGGCCTTTCGGACAATCACCGTGAAACCTACTGACCAATCCAATCGCTTCTATTACAGAAATGTTTATTATTGGTAAAGACTGTTTTAATAAACTGGCATTTGTATTACAAGCAAACCACGGGACAGGGGAACAAGAGTATTAACAAAATAGAAACCCCACGCATCGCAATAAAGAAATGTAAAATATAGGCAGCGATTTATTTTTTAAGGTACTAACTTTGGCTATTTCCTTTTTCTTTTATAATAATTTTTTTCTCTCTCTCTCTCTCTTTCTTTCTAGCTGTGAAATTCTGAACCAGATTTAGAAATATGCCAACCAAGTTTTGTGGGGAAATGTTGCTTTCCAATGGTTTTTCCCTCTTTCTTTCATGCAAAATACCTTTAGAAACGTAAGCATGGATCTGATACAGAAGACTCTTCTCCATGTGAAATCAGCTTTTTCAGCATCAGTGTCCATTTTGCAACCACGTTCTGTATAACCCATGACTCCCCATCTTCCCCTGTCTCATAGTTGGTTATCAGCTTAAGAATTTACCATCTGTTGACTTATCGGGTGGGGGGGGCGAAACACACACATTTGGCTTTCTTCTCCAAAGGCACACATGTTCTCATGAATTTAAGATTGAGGAGGGCCTGAATATTCATAAGAAGAGACCATGGACCCATCTAGTCCAGCCTCCTGTTCTCACAGTGGCCAACCAAATGTCCATGGGAATCCTCCAAGCATGAAAACAGCATTCTCCTTTCCTGTGGTTTCCAGCAATATACAGAATTCCTGGTATACTGCCTCTGATACTGGAGACAGAACATGGCTGGGCGAGTAGCCATCAATAGCCTTAACCAGCAGGCATTGGTCTAATCCTCTTTTAAAGCCATCCAAATTGGTGGCCATCACTGCCTCTTGTGATTTCTATCAACAACAACAAAAAAGGATGCTCAGTATCTTTCTGCCACGCTCAGCTGAGCAGTCATCCTGAGCTGCTCACAGAAAGGTTTCACGGAACTTCTAAACGATGCCTGCTCTTCATGAGGCAATCGTTCCGATTTATTTGCCGAGAGGTTATGCTGCTCCCCATCCACTGGTCATTTACCCTACGCGTTTTTATTCCATTTATTCCCATCGCTTTCCTAACAGCACAAGGTGTGTGTTTTTAAAGGTGGATTTGCTGTGCCACGTTACCATAGCACTTATCTGCTCATCTAGCTTAGCTGTGCAGAACTAAAGTTCCAGTATGAGACGGAATCCCTCGCTCAAAATAGCGACACCTTTGATAACCGTGAGATTCCTCTTTCTGTTCTGCAACTCTGTGATCTTCCAGAGGTAGTAAACTGGGGTGTTGCAGCTGGACCTGTTCCGTGCTCATTTATTAATTAGAGATGATATCCGTGGCCTCTGTCCTATCAGATAAGAACACTGCCTGATTTTGCTACAAGCACAGCCTACGGTGGAGTGTACTGTTCTTCCGGCCAGGGTGGGATGGGTCCAAGAAGGAAAACAGGACTTCCTAGAATCTCTCAGCTAATGCAGCAGCTTCTGTTAAGTTCTGGCGAGTCCTTGAAACCTTTCCAGGCTCCTGTGCATAGTCCACTATCTCACTGGCAATATCAGGAATTCTGTGGATGTGCAGGGAGGCCTAATGTGGCCCAGAAACATCCTCCAGGCCTCTATGCTCATCTGCAGAGGTCTTCGGTGTGCTACACGATCACTGATTTCATCAGGCATGTGGCGTTTTGCACATGCACATGGTGGTCATTCTGCAGGTCTGGAATTCCATGATTGCAATCTAGAATGTGGACCAGAAGGGACAGAACCATAGACTCACAGGGCAGTAGAATTGGAAAATACCCTCAAAAGGTATCATCCAACCCCCTGCAATGCAGGAATCTCAGCTTAAAGCATCCGTGACAGATGGCCACCCAACCCCTGCTTAAAAACCTCCAAGGAAGAAGAGTCCACCACCTTTCAAGGGAAAAATGTTTCTAACGAAGCTTTCTGGAATTGGCAGCCAATGGTTCTGCCATCTCTATTTTAAAGAGTTTGACATCAAAGCTGTTAGTTTAGTTTGAATACATGGCACTATGCTCTCACCAACAGTGGTCAAACATTCTCTGTTGTTCTGTTCATAGATAGTAGCTACTACAGAGCTGTGCACACACTCCGGCTAGGAGTTACCACCACCAGTTTTGTCCCACCAGTGTTAGAACTATGATCAAAGTTGGCAGGGGGAAATGAGATTGAAATTATTATTATTATTATTATTATTATTATTATTATTATTATTATTATTGCATGCAGAAATAGACCCACCAAAATGGGGGGTAAATCTACACATGATTGTCCGCAATGACCCAAATTTCACTGGTGCTTTTATCTTGCCTCTTCTCTAAGCATGAAGATAGGGTGGTGCCCCCACAAAAAAATTAAAAAATAAGGGGCATGCTTGGCTGCAGTGTGCCTCAAGGGGACAGAATGGCTCAGCAGTCATGGCTGGTCAAGAAGAGTCAGATCGTTTTGCATTATCTTCTTGCTTCTCTTGGGTAGCCCCTGAAATATAGGGCACATTTCTCCACCAGAAGGAGAAGAAACGGTGTGAGGGGGAGTTTCATGGTGGTTGATGGTTGAAGGACCACCCTAGAGACCTTCTGACCAAGGTTAAGATGGGGGTGGGCTACAGCTCAGTGGTAGAGCCTTGCATGTAGAACACCCCAATTCCTGATGTCTCTACCCATAAAAAAAAATCTGGTAGACCTCTATCTGAACCATTGGGGGGCTGCAACCTGCCAGAGTGGACAATACTGAGATGGATAGGCCAATGGGTTGTCTAAGGATATGGCAGTTTCATGCTTTTCTTGTGTAGTCCATTCTGTTGGGAATTCCATTCCTCTGTGCTGCAGATGTGTGATTGTTGTTGTCACGCGTCTGCGTTTACATTCCAGTGTTGGATGTCATGGGAACAGAAGTTCAGATACGCTGTTTCTGTGATATTGCTTTTCTCTTCTCTTGCCGATGAAGAAAGTAAGAGGAGCCATGCTTTCCTTTGTCCTGTAAATAATAAACGTAGTGCTTCGTATCCATGCCTCAAGCCTCACTTTCGCTGTCTGCTGATATCTGCTGATACTGCGTGCAGGTGTTTACCTGTCGCACCGGTGGCTCGGGAGGAAGATTAATCACCCGAGTGGCACTTCGAAGGGAATAACACACCATCTGTGGTGTTGATTTCCCAATACATTCTACCACTCAGGACTTGCATACTGGTTCGCCACATCTTCTGGATTTTTGTCCACCTCTTACTTAGAGATTCTGGCCAACGGCTTGTAAGGGAAGTGGTAGTCCCAGTTGTCTGACAAGAGAGAGGTTTAAAAAAATAAAAATTAATAATCCCATCCTATCTAGAACTGCCACTCAGTTTTGCCTAGAGCAAATTTTCAAGGCAAATTGAGATGTTCCGGTTTAGGCAAAACACTGGAGAAATTATTGATGGAAGCAAAATGTGTTTTAACCAGAAAAGCAACCTTTCTCGGAGGGCTGCCATATACTCCTCATCACACCCAAGTGTGGGGCTGGAAAATTCTCTTACATTCCATACCAGCTTTCTTATGTATTGATTTCCATCTCTTTCTAAAGCCCTTATATGTACTTATGTGGGTAGGTGAAGAGGATCCCTTTTCTGCATAATTCCAGTCAAGAAAGACAACAGGAGCAGTGCGATGATCTCCTCTGACGGGCTCCGCAGTGGTTCAAAATGCTGCAAACTTTCAAACATCACAAGTTCTCCACCAGGCCTACACATATCTTGTAATATATATCAAGGGGGAAGTGATGATCCCAGTTCACTTTAGTTGGCCCAATGACTTCAGGTGGATCCTCTTAACTTATGGAGACCGTCCTCGTCCCCCCCCCAACCCTTTATGTTACTTTTCAGGACCCTCTAATATTTATGAAAATGGGTGGGTATAGGGGAACACCGGCAAACCATAGAGGTTTAACCCCCGACCCAAATCTAGCTCTGAGTCTTTAGCGTAGAACCAACAGGCCTCCTCTCTCCACCTTATGTCTTAAGGCCACCCAGGGGGACTTTTGCTCACCCCCATTTTAATGCAACAGAGGTAATGGCTTTAATAACCCACAGTGATTGGTTCACTAGTCTGAGGAAGAATGCAGAGCATCGCTTTTAATTATGTCTCACGAACACAACATCTGGGATAACGTCGGAGGCCAGGTTTATAGGATCACAGTGATTAATACAATTCCCACTCATTAACAACAATGTTTGCACTGTTAGTTTGTTTGCCTTGGCCAGCTCTGCTCTCTCAAGTATGGCTTATAACCCCTTTTTAAACTAGCGCTGTCCCACTTGGGGACTGGCTAGCTTTGATCAAACCCAGCAAGGGAGCTATGGGACGAGGTTCAACACAGCTTCACTGAACTACGAGGAATGCATCTTGAGCAAGAAAAAGAGAGATCAGGGACCAAAGACATTCTTGATGTTGCCACCAACGCATGGATGGAAACATGGATGGGGGGTCTCCTCCTAAGCCTCCGTCCATATACTTCGAGGTTTGATCTTCACAGTGTCAGTTTTGACAAGCCAGAAATCACATCCTTCCTCCCCTCCCAGAGACGCTCCCTGAAGATAAAGTCTCCATCGTGTCCTCTTAACATCCTCATGCTCCAGATCCAAATATTCATCCTCTATCAGCCTCCTTGAAGTCCGTCGGCCGCGCAACACATTCAAGCCAGGCTGCCTATTGTATTTCTTGGCTTAGGGGAACACAGTGCCTAAAAAGGAAGAGTCAGTGGCTGAAGATTGACAGGTACGAGTGAGGAAAGAGGATCCACAGAGGCAAGGATGGAGAGGCACATAAGATGACCGTTCAGAGGCACCTGGAAGAGTGAGACCAAACTAGCAGCATTGACTGGGTGCAAGTTCTGCAGGACCAGCAAAATGCTGTCAATCCATTTTTTCTTGAAACACACACACACACAAGCAATAACATTCGTTCCAGTTACCTTCCTCTGTTTCTTTCTCCTTTTTTTAGCATCTTACTGTCTGCTACAGGTAAGAGGTATTGGGTGAAAATACTGGGGAGGAGGAAGAAAACAACCCACAACCGACGCAGTGGTTGCTTCGGTGCTCCCCAGAAACGATGGTGGCCATGGGGAGACTAAGCTCCATTTTGTTTTCCTTCATGTGTCTTCACCCCGAGAGGCATCGGTGAGGGAAAAAGCAGGGTGGGGAATCACAGAGGGGCTGGCCCGTAGGACCTCTGCCCCGCCTCCCCTGCTTCAGACTGGCGAACTGGCAGTGGACTCGCTGTAGAGGCTTTCCACAATGTCCCCCCGTTGGATTTTGCGCAAGGCGGTATATAGGGCGTCCATCGTGGCGCTGTCTTTGCTGGACCAGTCGGAGAGGAGGGCGCGGACGGGGTACTCCTCCTGAGTGAAGGAGTCTATGTGGTCCTCCTTGTAGCCCAGCTCCCCAGCCAAGTGGCGCCAAGTCTCCTCGGTGGAACCGTTCAGCAGCTTCTCAACCTCTTCCCGCTTGTTGACAGGCAGGTTGGTGTAAAGGTTTCCGTCTCCTTTAAGGCCTGGGGTGGGGGAAACAGGGGTGGGGAGCACAAAAGGGGTTACTTAGGTACGAAGTCAACATCCAGCCCACCTAAGAAGCCAAGAAGGCCTGGATCTGTCCATGGGAAAGCAGGCCTGCACCTGACCATCATTGCCCCACCAGGAACTGAGGAAGCTGTCAGGCCATTGTCCCACCCAGCTCAGAGTTATCTACACCAAGGGCGGGGAACATTTTCGAGCCAGAAGACAGATCTTTATCTCCCCAACCCATTGCAGGCCAAAGCTGCCTGGTGGTTGGAGTCAGCCACTTGTCAATCACCTGATGTCAGAGTGACACCAGGTTTTGCTTCTCCAATCAGGGATGAATTTTGGTAATATGGAACCCTGGGCAAGGGCAAGAATTGGTGCCCCTAACTTTGAATAGGTATTATTATTATTATTATTATTATTATTATTATTATTATTATTATTATTATTATTATTATATCTGAAGGCAGCCCTGTATAGGGAAACCTTTTTAATGTCTAATATTTTATTATGTTTTTATATATGTTGGAAGCTGCCCATAGTGGCTGGGGGAAACCCAGTCAGATACTCTTCTTCTTCTTCTTCTTCTTCTTCTTCTTCTTCTTCTTCTTCTTCTTCTTGTTATTTTGCATCCTCTCAGCTCGGCACCCAGTGCAGGGGGGCCATCTGCACCCCCCTAAATCTGGTGCTGGTCTGATTGTCGGGGTTTTTCAAACAGCCCTTTGTAAGCATCTTCACAGGGGGATGTTTACAAATGACTTTTCAACACCCCCCACCCTCCCACACTTCTCCTTTAAACTTCCACGGAGGGTTGAAGCAGAAATGCGGAGGGGAAGCATTTGAAAACCTTGAGCAGGGGGTGTCCTAGTGCCCAACAGCCGATGGGGGTGAGATGTCTATGTCCCCACCCCCCTCATTTTGAAGTTTGAAGGGGGCTGTTTCAGAGACCGCTTTAGCAAACTGCTTTGACAGCCTCCCATTTGAGCAAACAAAATGCCAACAGAGAAGAAGAAGAAGAGTTTGGATTTGATATCCCACTTTATCACTCCCCTTCAGGAGTCTCAAAGCGGCTAACGTTCTCCTTCCCCTTCCTCCTCCACAACAAACACTCTGTGAGGCGAGTGAGGCTGAGAGACTTCAAAAAAGTGTGACTAGCCCAAGGTCACCCAGCAGCTGCATGTGGAGGAGCAGAGACGCGAAGCCGGTTCACCAGATTACGAGTCTACCGCTCTTAACCACTACACCACACTGGCTCTCAACACTGGCCAGAAAAGAGTCTGTTGGGGTATGAAATGTGGGAGTAGGGAGTAGAATGGAGAGTGGGCCATAAGTGATGGTGGAAGAATTACAATGGAAGGCAACGTATATCGAATACAAGTGCCCCAGTCAAAGTGAAAATCAGTCTTACCCCGGGGGGGGGGGGATATTTCTCTTCCAAATATAGATAGAAAGATGGATGGATGGAGGCAAGCATCTATTTTTAAAATAAATCTGCTACGCCCACTAATTTTCAATAATAATCATAATCAGATTTACTCATAAATACTAAAGAACCCTAAGCTGAAATGTGTCCAGCACCATACATGGACTGTATTGCATTATTGTATTAATTTGTATGCAACACAATCTATTTATAACGAAGTGGCCGTGCGAGAGGCAAGTATACAGGATTAGTTCTGTTCCGTACTAATTTTTTTAACAAAAAAAAAATGTTCTAGTGGACCTAACAAATTTGGTAAAGAAATCATTGTAAGGTTTTGTTTCAACTCTTCTTGATATTTGAATAAAAGTCTCTGCCTCCCACCAGCATCATTCCAGTGATGATACATATTTGCCTAGTGGTAGACAGGTCCTGCTGTCCATCCCTGAATTAATCCTTAGATCTGGAGTGAAAGGTGATCTTAATTTCCAAAGGAAGAAGTGAGAAAGATACATCCTTTTGCTTATTTGTTTTCATAGAATTGGTGAGTCAGAAGGGACTCCGAGGGTCTTCTGGTCCAACCCCTGCAATTTAAAGCTTTGTAAACAAGAAAGGCGTTTAAAATCACCAGTTCTAAATAAAGAACAATGGGGGGTAGGGGAATAGATTTAGGGAGCCTATCATTTCAGTTCTGTAACCCAAAACACCTTGGTTTTAAAAAACAACCCTACACTTAATATTTTGGGGCTCTGTGCAATACACACACAGAGAGATGTATGGATGGATAGATGCATATTTGCTTGGTGAATACAGTGGTACCTTGGTTCTCAAACTTATCTGTTCCGGGATTCCGTTCGACTCCCAAAACCATTCAAAAACCAAGGCACGGCTTCCAATTGGCTGCAGGAGCTTCCTGCACTCAAGCAGAAGCTGCAGAAGCCACCAAAGCTGCGTCGGACACCCAGCTTCCGAAAAATGTTTGCAAATCGGAACACTTATTTCTGGATTTGCGGCGTTTGGGAGCCAAGCCATTCGAGTTCCAAGTTACCACTGTGCTTGTTGTGCATTTTGCTTTCTGCATCGGAAGTCTGATTGCTCAAATGGCCCTGTCCTACAATGCTCCCTTTCAGTTTGGAAATCAAGATGGAATTCCCCGTCATTTGGATGGGCCACTACTGAGTCTGTGGGGCGATGGAAAAAGAGGACTGACCGTCTTCCCTTGCTTTTTCTCCCATTGTGTTTTGCTTAGTCCACCAGCTTCTGCCAGTTACAACTAGATTGGCTCAGTCCAAGGGTGCCAAGTTAAATAAAATATGGAGGGGGGCAGGTAATTGATCACCAGACCTGGTGCACACACCCCATATGAATGGCAATGCCCCCTTAAATATTTTATTGGGGGGCCAAAGGGAACTCGGCCCTAGGAGTTGGCTCCTACAATTCAGTCGGTAGAGCATGAAGCTCTTAATCTCAGGGTTGTGAGTTCGAGTGCCACATTGGGCGAAAGGTTCCCGCATTGCAGAGGGTTGGACTGGATGATTTGCAGGTGACAGCCTGAACACACTTGGCAGCTGCTGCCCCCTTGTCCCTGAAGCTGGCTGGCGTCCCCTAGGCCTTCCTCCCCATTCACCCAGCAGGCCACCCCCCTTGCCTTGCATGGATGCCGTCTGTGTTTGCGGCTGTTGGTCGTGGAGGCTTTGGCTGTCGACCGAGATGCCGCTATCGCTGTGGAGCTTCTCCCCTTCCGGCGAAGGCGTCTGGTTGACGGGGCGGTTGTTGGCTCCTTGCTTGTTCTGCTTGCAGCTGTTCCACCTAGAGGTGAAAAAGCAGGGAACAGCTGAGCCTCAGATGCTCATCCCTCCTTTCCCAGATCAAGGTAGACCACAAACTTGGCGCCGTTGCCAACACGGTAGATTGCTCCCTGCGGATCACAATGCTTTGGGTGTGGTGAGCCCAATCTTCTCGGGGCTTGCTCAGGCAAACCTCGCGGCAGGGACTGTTTCTCCAGTCCAGGCATGAGGTTGCATTCGTCTGCACTGGCTCCTTGATTCTCAGCAACCAAAGTTTTCATGGAAGTCCACAAAGGCTCATATGGAAGAAACAGAGCCTGCATTTATCTCCCTAGGACACTTCCCATGCTGAACCAGAAGACCATGAAGCCGCCCTCTGGATCAGGTGGAAAGGGACACCTTTGGCCCTCCAATTATCACTGAACTACAACTCCCACCATCGCTGGTCATTGGCCATGCATGCTGGGGGTTAGAGTTCAGCAACATCTGCAGGGCCAAAGGTCTCCTACACTTGCTAGGGGTGAACCTTCTAAGGATGGGGTTCAGCTATCAAGTAGCCCAGCAGGCTGGTTGCAACGCCACCCCAGCCATTCGGCAGCTAGACTGGTGACTGGGAATGGCCACCAATATCATATAACACCAGTCCTGAAAGACCTGGTGTGATGGCCTGGGATTCCGAGTCTGAGAGTGAACCGGAGGAATCCCAGCCGGCACAGGAGTCCCCGCCTCCAGGGCCGGCTGAACTGGGGCAAGGCCTAGATGCTGAGGAGCCTGCACCTGTGCCAGATCCTCAGGGGCAGGCACCAGGTGAGACCATTCTGACCCCAGAAGTGCTGGAGGACTCAGTGGCTACAGGTGAGCCTCCCCCGGGGCCCAGTAACCCTTCGGCCTCTCCTGAACTGCAGAGGCTTAGGGCAGAGAGGCGAAGGGAACTGGTCTCTCCCAGGAGGAGTGCTCGCCTTAAGGCCAAAAGAGGCGGGGCTCCTGGGGGGCGGGACCGCCCCCGGCCTTAGAAGAAGATAAAGGTCAGGCAGCCCGGTCCCAGGTTGCGGGAGCAACGTCGTTGTGGAGTACCTGCTTTACCCAGACCTAGATCTGCACTCCCAGTGTGCCTGTTCCTCGCCCGGCTTCCTGCTCCTGACTCTCCGGTGTTCCTGTTCCTCGCCCGGCTTCCTGCTACTACTCTCCGGTGTTCCTGCTCCTCGCCCGGCTTCCTGCTACTACTCTCCGGTGTTCCTGTTCCTCGCCCGGCTGCCCGCTGCGGACCTACCCGTGTTCCTGTTCCCCGCCTGGCTTCCTGCTGCTGCCCTTCCAGCGTTCCTGTTCCCCTGCCTGGCTCCCTGTTTCGGACCTCGCGTCTCATCCAGTGTTCGTCTACCCTGCTAGTGACTCTGGACTGAACTTCGGCTACGGTACTAGTACCTCCCCCCCCCCCGGGGCCAGCACACCTACATTGGCTCCCAGTACGTTTCCGAGCACAATTCAAAGTGTTGGTGCTGATCTTTAAAGCCCTAAACAGCCTTGGCCCAGTATACCTGAAGGAGCATCTCCACCCTCATTGCTCAGCCCAGACACTGAGGTCGAACTCCGAGGGCCTTCTGGTGGTTCCCAACTAGCGAGAAGTGAGGTTACAGGGAACCAGGCACAGGGCCTTCTCAGTAGTGGTGCCCACCCTGTGGAACACCCTCCCATTAGTTTTCAAGGAAATAAACAACTATCTGACTTTCCAAAGACATCTGAAGGCAGCCCTGTTCAGGGAAGTTTTTAATGTTTGATGTTTTATTGTGTTTTTAATATTCTGTTGGGAGCCACCCAGAGTGGCTGGGGAAACCCAACCAGATGGGTAGGGTATAAATAATAAATTATTATTATCATTATTCCAGGGCTGCCTACAAATCTGAACTTTAGTGCTGATGTAGCTCATCACTAGCCAGCTCTAGATTTTGGTGGGCCTAAAAGATGCGGGGAGAAAGTGTGTGTTTAAACCTGACTCTACCTAATGTAGAGGGCCTTCTGGCGGTTCCCTCATTGCGAGAAGTGAGGTTACAGGGAACCAGACAGAGCGCCTTCTCGGTAGTGGCACCTGCCCTGTGGAACGCCCTCCCTTCAGATGTGAAGGAAATAAGCAGCTTTCCTATCTTTAAAAGACATCTGAAGGCAGCCCTGTTCAAGGAAATTTTTAATATTTAACGCTGTTCTGTTTTTAACACTTGATTGGGAGCCGCCCAGAGTGGCTGGGGAGACTCAGCCAGATGGGTGGGGTATAAATAATAATAATAATAATAATAATAATAATAATAATTAATAATAATAATTTTATTATTTTATTATTTATTATATAATGTGCATTTCCTGAAACAGCAATCAAATGGAAACGAAGCCCATAAATACGCTGGTGGATACTATATACACAGGCAACGGCCGGTTTGCGCAGAGGTTATGTTCCTGACTCCCGTGTGCATCTCAGAGCAGCGCGCATAAGCCAGTCTAGTCCAATATCCTGTTCTCACAGCAGCCAAACAGTTGCCTGTGGGAAACCGGCGAAGCAGGACCTGAGCTCCACACTTCTTTCCCACACATAATCCCACACAACCGGCATTAAGAGGCATACGTCCTCTGATACTGGACATAATAAAGCCGTCATGGCGGGCGTTATCCCCCAGGCATGTAGCTAACTCCCTTCTGAAGCTGTCCGACTCGTTTGCGTTCCCCACATCTTGTGGTAGCGAATTCTGTTATCTTAACTGTGCACTTACTACGGAATAGCCAAGCCTTGTTTACTCACTTTTTAACAAGGCATTTCAACGGCGTTTTCAACAAAACATCCTGCTCCAATGTTTCCCTGTTCAGCATTTCTTCCCCTCCCCAACCCTCGGAGCATAGAAAAGCCAAGCTTTGTTTTTGGTTTTTTTAACACACACAATGGAACAGCTGTGCAGTATCCCCAGATGTAGGTGATACGTTGTGCAGCTGTTCAGTACATAGATTGGCTGGTTATAGCCTGTATAGATTACTCAAGACATTTCCTTCTCTATGGTCTGTCTCTCCTGTCTACCATTCAACTCTATTGCTTTAACCCTTGCCTTTTCAAATCTCATTGCAGACCCTCCAAGTGTACCCATTTTCAGGGGACAGTCTCAGATTTACAGAAGCCATCCCGGTTTCTGATTTGATCCCAGAATATCCCACTTTCCCTTAGGACATCTTTATTTTCATCAGAGAAAGGTTAGAGGGTATGGTAGGATGTCCTTATTTTATCAGAAAAATGTTGGAAGCTATGGAGTTATGTGACCCCCAAGCCAAGGAGATAAGTTACTATATAACCTCTAGAACACCTCTGAAGACGAAATTGTTTAATGTTTAATGCTTAATTATGTTTTTATATATGTTGGAAGCTACCCAGAGTGGCTGGGGCAACCCAGTCAGATGGGCAGGGTAGAAATAATAAAGTTGCTGCTGCTGTTGTTGTTGTTGAATAGGACATCTCTGTTTTCATCAGAGAAATGTTGGCGGGTATGTCATTGCCTTTGTATCAGTTCCTCTCCAATTCCCCAAATTGCAGTGTGTTTGGGGGAATAATCATGATCAAGAGTGTAATGAGGGTAGAGTTAATAATTAACAGTTTCCCTCCAGACCATGGTTCAAATGAAAATCATCCCCCTCCCCACCAACACACCCAATATTTAGAGCTGAGGAAAGGGGGGATTGCCAGCCAAACTGTAAATTGTTATTTGGATTCCAGAAGCAGAGTTGCCAGTGGAGACCATCCCATTAGGGCAAGTGGGGCACAGCCCCACCCACCTCAGCCTGCCCTCATCCAGCTCCCAACTGCCTGTCTCCCTACTTGCAACTAGAAGAAGAAAAAGAAGAAGAAGAAGAAGAAGAAGAAGAAGAAGAAGAAGAAGAAGAAAAAGAAGAGGAGGAGGAGGAGTTTGGATTTGATATCCCGCTTTATCACTACCCGAAGGAGTCTCAAAGCGGCTAACATTCTCCCTTCCCTTCCTCCCCCACAACAAACACTCTGTGAGGTGAGTGAGGCTGAGAGACTCCAAAGAAGTGTGACTAGCCCAAGGTCACCCAGCAGCTGCATGTGGAGGAGCGGGGAATCGAACCTGGTTCACCAGATTACGAGTCTACCGCTCTTAACCACTACACCACACTGGCTCACTAGAGTAAAGGGGATGGAAACACAGGAGCATAAGGTGTTGAGGCTATCAGCTTCAGCATTGTCTACACTGACTGGCAGTTGCTTTTCGGGATTTTCAAACAGGGAGCACTCCCAATCCTACCTGGAGATACCAGGGATCGAACCTGAGACCTTTTACAGGCAAAGCAGAGGCTCTGCCATTGAGCTACAACCCTTCCCCAGATGTGGATGGTACTGGATCTCTGACTCTTCCTCCTTAGTCTCAGTGTAGAACTCAGCAAAAGTCTGCCAGTTACTTCCTCTGGCTCCCCCTACTGTTGGCCTCCCTCCCTGCCGCCCAACCAATCCCTACAGGCAACAGCCTACACCAAGCGCTGCTATTCCGCCTGCAGCATAAAGCAGATTGGCAACGATTGCCAAATTTCGATGTCTGGAGGCACCTCCTTGCACATTCCGATGAGGAATCATGTACCAGCTTTCAAGGGCTGGTTTCTGGGAACCCAACAACATAGAAGAAGACTCCCAGATCTAGGCAATAGAAGCTGTCTGGAAAAGACATAGGCTTGACAATAATGGTATGTTGGCAGGCTCAGAGACTGTTTCCCTGCCCTATGGGGCAAATGGAGGAGGGAGCCAAAACCCACACCAACCCACACAAGCAGCTTGAAGAGGAAGGAGAAAATGGGTGTGTATTCTGCTGCTGAGCATCAAGGATGCTCGAAGACCACCTTGCTTGCCCCCAAAGGGATCAAGGCATTATGAAAACTCCAAGCAGATGCTCATCAAAATGCCTTGCCTCTGCTGCTGCTGCCGCCGCCTCCTCCCTGCCCTAAGTTACCCCCATCCCCACCACAAAACCTACTTCGGGGCATGGGAAAGCCGGAGGTGACTTAGTATGTGATGGAGCACCTTTCCCTGCAGAGGACAGGAGTAGGACTGATGGTGCCCAGTGGGAAAGTGACACTCTCTGCACTAGGGATGTGGGAGAAATGTGATCCAGTTCGCATTTAAAGGCGAACTTACCAAATTCACACTTTCTGAAACAATCTGCAAACTGAAGCACAGCTATCCGTCAAAATCTGCCCTTTTCTGAATTTCACAGCGCAGTTCTCCAGCCAAGAAACATGCACAAAAATGCACGTGCTAGTGTAAACTGCACATATAAATGCATACATTCCAAGAATAAAATACAAAAATGCATTGTGTTAGTCAAAAACACATTTAAAATGTGCACATTGGGGGAAATTTCGTACAGAAATGCTGGTGAATTTCCACAGGATTATCTTCACGAAAATCTGCAAATTTCTACGGTAAAGTGGAGAACTGAATTTAAGAGTGAAAAAAAAGAGAGAAATGGAATGGATTGAAATTGACAGATTTGACCATCCCTACTATGCACACATTTCTGGCTGGGAAAATGGGAATCTAACACAGAGCCTCATCTTCTTATTGGGTTGCAACTGCATCCAAGTTTTGAACAGCTCTCCAAGACCGGAGAGAAAACCCTTTGCTTGACCCAAAGTAAATTTCACAAAACGAGGATGGTCATGGGGCAGAGGAAGGATGAAGCGGCAATGATGGGAGCAGCTTGTAAGAATGGGGTAAGCTTAGGGTGTGAGTAAGACTGGCCTTTGTGAGTGACCCTAATGAACGTTGATGATGTCCTCCTTCTGCACAATAATCCTCTCATTTCTGAACCTTGGGAGCATGCTTACCTCTTGAAAGCAATGTACGCCACCAGTCCCACCACCACGGCTGCCAAAATGGAGCAGTACACAGGAATGAGGTTGTCCGCTGTGCCGCTTCGGACCACAGGCTGGGAGCTACCCATGACTGTGGTTGCTGTACCAGCCACGGTGCTACCAGAAACGTCAATGGTATCTGGGCCATCTGTGACCTGAAAGGGGCCTTCAGGACTCCCAGGCGGAAAATCTGCAAGGAAGCAAAATAGCAAATGAGTCACTAGTGTGGGAAATGGGAGGCTGCATTTCAGAATCACAGCTTTCAAAATGTGCTCCTTTTTCCATAGCATAATATACTATATAAATTTGCTCTATGAGCCCTTGCACAAGGCAATGCCCCCTTTTAACTATATGCCACTGAAGAAGGCTTTGGAAGTCAAAGCACACCAGGCACGCTTTCTGAAATGCAACTGTTATAAGCAGATTTCTCCTCAGATCATACACGGTTTTGTTCAGATTCCTCAGTAAAGTGTTGTCAGGGTTTCTTTTCTCTCTGGACTCCATCTGTGTTATTTAAGTGACTTTGCTAACAGAGAGGGGAGATTGAGAGTGGGATCAAGGACAGAGTTATCTTGCTGGCTGCTACTGGCATAAGTGGTTCTGTTGGTACTTGCAAGCACATTCTACTGAAAGTATACAAACCTGAACTCATAGTCTTGACTTTTAGCTTCTTTGACCTCTATGGTGTTCTACCTCCCCTCAGAAAAGCTCAGGAATTGTAGCTTTCAGAGTGTGTCAAAAATTCTGCTTTAGTGACCTGAACTATTTCACACAGTTCATATTTCCAATGGAGTCCTTCCATGTTTGGAGTTATACCAAGCAAGTAAATGAGGAACTAGTTCAACCAGGTCAGAAGAAAGGTACAAAGAGCCATTGTGGTGTGATGGTCAGAAACTTAGACTACGCCCTGGGAGATCAAGGTTCAAATCTCCATTTGGCTGTGAAGTTCCGTGGATGATGTTGGGCCAGTCACTCTCTCTCAGCCTAGCTTACCTTGCAGGATTGTTGCAATGGTGAAATGAGAAGGGGAACCATGGAAGGCTCCTTGGAAGAAAGGTGGTATATAAATACAGTGGAACCTCGGGTTACAGACGCTTCAGGTTACAGACGCTTCAGGTTACAGACTCTGCTAACCCAGAAATAGTACCTCAGGTTAAGAACTTTGCTTCAGGATGAGAACAGAAATCGTGCTCCGGCGGCATGGCGGCAGCGGGAGGTCCCATTAGCTAAAGTAGTACCTCAGGTTAAGAACAGTTTCAGGTTAAGAACAGACCTCCAGAAGGAATTAAGTTCTTAATCCAAGGTACCACTGTACCTCAAGGACCACCCCTGCCCATATAAACCATCCTGGACTCTACATTCATCATCTGAGGTCCTTCCTCGTGTTCCTCCTGCATGTGAGGTCCAGAAGGTGGCAACATGAGAACGGGGCCTTTTCTGTAGTGGCTCCCCATTTGTGGAATGCTCTCCCCAGGGAGTTCACCTGGTGCCTTCATTATATATTTTTAAGCTCCAGGCAAAAGCATTCCTCTTCAACCAGGCTTTTTGCTGATTAATATTCTACAACCTTTTAAATGTGTCTGTGGGAATTTGGGGGGGGGGGTATTGTTTTGCTGTTTTGTTTTACTTATTTACTTGTTTTTATCCTGTCTTTTATTTTGTGAACTGCCCTGAGATCTTATGATCTAGGGCGGTATCTAAATCTAATCTAAATAAAGAAATAAATAAATAAAATGCAACAAACAAACATCGAAGGTACCATGTTGAGGAGCTGTGGTTGCACCCGTGGTGTTGGACTCCGGTGTTGGTGCAGCTGTGGTAAACCGTGGGTTAATCGCTGCCAATAAAACAGAGAAGAACTTATCAGGGGAGTAAAGAAATCTTCAAGAAAGTGTCACCATCATCAAAAGTCTCGTTTTTTTGTTTTTGTTTTTTTTTCCATTTGCTTAAGCTCACTGATTCCAACAAGAGAAGGTCTGTGGGGAGGTGACGGTAGCCAGGCCTGTGGAGCCATTTCACAGGAGAGGCAGAAGTAGTGACTGGGCCACTGAAGGGTTTAGTCTGGGTGCGGGAGACCTGATTAAAACCACTGCCCTGCCACAAAGATTACTTTGCGGCATTCGACAAGTCACTGTCTCCCAGGACCAAACTGACACTCGTGCCAGGAGATCAGGGATCTGAGCCGCTGATGTTTCATTTTTTAAAGGTGAAATGAAGTCACGGGGAACTGTCAATTTGGGACATTTCAAATGTAAAGTTTGGATTTGCATTTCGAACAGGTTTTCCTCTTCAACATTTAAATTATTTCGGCTTGTTGACATCTCTTGGTTACTTCGATTTTTTGGCAGGCCTGGAGAAAGAAACCTGTTGATCCGTCAAGCTCACAGGTACCATTTCAGGTTATCTATCAAATGACGCCACCGATATCAAATATCAGTGCATGGTGCAGGTCATTCACAGGTCTGCAACAACAACAACAACAACAACAACCTGTGGTCCCCCCCCCCAAAAAATGAATATTTACTGCCATCTGAGTTCTGACACATTTTGCCCACATAGCATTATTGACAACCTCGGCACTCCAGCCCTTTGGATTTGCATTAGTTCAAGACACTGAGTGAAGCTACCCCATATGAAAAGGATCTAGGAGTCTTGGTTGACCACAAACTTGACATGAGCCAACAGTGTGACGCGGCAGCTAAAAAAGCCAATGCAATTCTGGGCTGCATCAATAGGAGTATAGCATCTAGATCAAGGGAAGTAATAGTGCCATTGTATTCTGCTCTGGTCAGACCTCACCTGGAGTACAGTTCTGGGCACCACAGTTCAAGAAAGACACTGACAAACTGGAACATGTCCAGAGGAGGGCAACCAAAATGGTCAAAGGCCTGGAAACGATGCCTTATGAGGAACGGCTAAGGGAGCTGGGCATGTTTAGCCTGGAGAAGAGGAGGTTAAGGGGTGATATGATAGCCATGTTCAAATATATAAAAGGACGTCATATAGAGGAGGGAGAAAGGTTGTTTTCTGCTGCTCCAGAGAAGCGGACACGGAGCAATGGATCCAAACTACAAGAAAGAAGATTCCACCTAAACATTAGGAAGAACTTCCTGACAGTAAGAGCTGTTCGACAGTGGAATTTGCTGCCAAGGAGTGTGGTGGAGTCTCCTTCTTTGGAGGTCTTTAAGCAGAGGCTTGACAACCATATGTGAGGAGTGCTCTGATGGTGTTTCCTGCTTGGCAGGGGGTTGGATTTGATGGCCCTTGTGGTCTCTTCCAACTCTATGATTCTATGATTCTATGATTCTATATAAGCAGGTGATACTCTTTCCCCTACACCTCTTCCCACTCATTTAGGGCTTCCCATCCAGCCTTGGACCTGACTCATCCCTGCTTAGCTTTACGGAATTTGGCAGTGCCTAAGGGAACAGCTGTTCTTTCTGCTCTGCAGCCTTGATTCCCCCCCCCCACACACACCTGAAGCCCTGTTACATCACAACAGTTGCTTACTCATCGTCAGGGGAATGCCAATTTGTTGATCGCATTAACTCCACCCCATCGTCAAGGGAATTCCTGGCAAAGGTTCCTGGAGTGTCCACACATCGGTTTCAGTCCCAACCATTTCCCATCTTCAAATATACACAGTGAAAAGGAACAGCTGTTTGCCATGACTTGATTTGTTCCTGTTTCCAGGGGCACTGAGTGCTAAATTTGGTCCTGCCTTTGCTGGGAAGCCTCTTTTATAGTTAATTGTTTTTATTAAGATTTTATTGGGTTCCGATGATGGACTTTTCGGAGATGGCTGACCTGACTGGAAGAATCCGCGACCAGAAAGAGGAGGAAACACAAGAAGATTGGAAGAAATTTAAAGAATATTTAATGAGATATTGTAATGTAAGCTAAATTAAGAAACTCCTAGAAGTAACAGAGTAGGCTAAGGGATAGAAAAAGATCAATAATGATGATTATTATGGATTACAATTGGAAGTAAGGATAAGAAGTTTGTAATGAAAGAGGATATTGATGCTACAGATATGAAATTGGGAACTGCTAAATATGTGTTATGGTGAAATTCAGATTGGAAGGTGTCAAGGAAGTCTTCTAGCAATGTAAATATATCAGGGCATAAGAAGGAAAAAATTCTTCTTTTATCTTTTGTGTTTTTATTGTTGTTAAGTTTTTATGTTGTGTTAAATGAAATGTTCTTTTCTGTGTTTATGTTTGTGTATTATAAGGAAAAACCAATATTTTTTTTGGGGGGGGGAGATTTTATTGGGTTCCAAAGGAACATCTTCTGGCTCTCTTTGATCCAGATGTTTCACTGCTCCCTAGAGCTTGGACACTGAATAGAACAAGAATCCTGCATTTCTCAGATCTATAGTTCCCACTCTTTCTCATACACCTTTTATCAGTTTTTTTTTAAAAAATAATTAATAAAAGGTGTGTTTATGTAGCACCTTTTTCTGAGCTAAATGGAGGGTATTGTGTACGTTGGCCTGGCCTGGTTCAGGTTAGGGATGGACAAGAGAATGGAAGATGCCAGGAAGAGAAATATGCACACACTCAGAGTTTCTGTTTTCTCATCTTTGGTGGTTGAAAGAAGGGGAAGATGAGACCACTGGGGAATGGAGTGCATTGCAGTGTGGGCGGTTCTCTGCTGCTCTGTCTCCACGTGCAAGTTGAAGAAGGAACATCTGTAGACAGAAGGTCTGTAATCATAGCCTCCTGCCACCCACCAGTAGAGTGTTGGGTTGGGCATGGCATGCACCACACACCTCAGAGAACAGTTATACAACTTCACAGTTTGCTTCTTCCCCTGATCTGTTTATCCGTTCAAAGGCTGAATAAGTAGTAGCTGGGTTGTAAGTGGGTGTTGCTGTGGGTTAAACCACAGAGCCTAGGACTTGCCAATCAGAAGGTCGTGGTTTGAATCCCCGCGACGGAGTGAGCTCCCATCGTTCAGTCCCAACTCCTGCCCACCTAGCAGTTTAAAAGCACGTCAAAGTGCAAGTGGATAAATAGGTACCGCTCCGACGGGAAGGTAAACAATGTTTCCGTGCACTGCTCTGGTTCCACAGAAGCGGCTTAGTCATGCTGGCCACATGACCCGGAAGCTGTACGCTGGCTCCCTCGGCCAATAAAGCAAGATGAGCACCGCAACCCCAGAGTCGGCCACGATTGGACCTAATGGTCAGGGGTCCCTTTACCTAAGGGTAGTTCAAAGCTCTGAGGAAATGCACGAGGCCTAGTTTTCAGGCCACATGTAGAGCGAATGCCCAGAGAGAAGCGGGATCAGGTGTCAGGGGCTGGACTGAGGAGGAATGGTGGGAGCTGCTACCCCCTTTTTCTGAACCTTCCCGAGGGCAGCAGGACAGTATTGATTTAGAACAGTGGTTTGCAGAAGGGCATATTCTGGAGGGGGAAAGCTGGGAAGTACTGGGTGAGGAACAGCTAGAAGAGGAAACCCCAAGAGAGGGACAGCTGTCAGATTCAGTGTCCTTGGACAGCATTCCTGGCCCTCCTCCTTCACTCAAGATTAGAGGGTGTTAGAACAGGAAGTGCAACAGCAACAAGCTCAGATTACCCAATGGAGGAGTGACGTAGATTAATGGGCACGGAGGGGTGAGCAACGCCATTTTTCTTAGAGATATGCATTCCTTGTCTCTCGCTGTGATCATTAAAGAACTTGTCTGGTAAGAACGCTCCTTTTGTTTGATCTGCTCATTTACTGCTATTGGGGAAGGGATCTGATTCCCCGAAGCCTGACATCACCCCACTGACCCTGACCCCAATGCCATTGCATCCCACTCACCCCACTTCGTTACCTCCACAAACAGCAGTGAAGGTCTGGAAAGGAATGTTTACGCATTGTAAGCATGCTCTACCCTTCCTGTTCAATGCACATTTTTAGCCTGTCCCAATGACCCTTACCTCTGCACCTCGCATCTGACGTGGCGGTGCACTCCTTGACGGTGATCTCGTCCTCTTCGCACACGGTGCAAGGAAAGCAGGGGTCCACGTGGTTCGCTTCGTCAGAGTATGTCCCCAGGGGGCACTTCTCACACCACGTGTTCTGATTTTCCCCACAGGGGTACACGAGGCCATAGCCCACTTCGCAGATCCGGCACTTCCTGCAAGTGTCGCTCCTCTCGTCCCGGTAGTAGCCGTAGATGCATTTGCAGACGGTGTTGTCCGACTCCACGCAGGGTGCTAACATGCCTTCCAGGCCCACGCATTCCTTACAAGGCTTGCAGGGCTCCGTGGCACTCACTGCGTCAGAATAGGTGACGCCTGGAAAGAATGAGAGGAAGCAACAGTCATCCATTGGGCGAGAGATGTGAGACATCATATAGAACTGTCTTCATGGGAGAAGTTGTGGCAGAGAAATCTAAGATGTACTGCTTGCTATACTTTAAAATAAAACTATAGGAAGATGATTTATGGATTGTATTTAACAACAAGTAAGACACGGGTGGCGCTGCTGGTTAAACCACAGAGCCTAGGGCTTGCCGATCGGAAGGTGGGCGGTTCAAATCCCCACGATGGGGTAAGCTCCCATTGCTCGGTCCCTGCTTCTGCCAACCTAGCAGTTCGAAAGCACATCAAAGTGCAAGTGGATAAATAGGTACCTCTCTGGCGGGAAGGTAAACAGCATTTCCGTGCGCTGGTCTGGTTCGCCAGAAGCAGCTTAGTCATGCTGGCCACATGGCCCGGAAGCTGTACGCCGGCTCCCTAGGCCAGTAAAGCCAGATGAGCGCCGCAATCCCAGAGTCGGCCACGACTGGACCTAATGGTCAGGGGTCTCTTTACCTTTACCTTAAGCTAGCCAAAATGTATAAAGCTAAGTCAAGTACGTGTTGGAAGTGCGAAATGACAGAAGGAACATTCTTCCCTATGTGGTGGAGTTACAAAAAAAGCTAGGGGCTGGCTATTGGGAAATGATATATAATGAGATTAAAAATATGTTTTAGTAGATAATTCCCAAGAAACCTGAAGCTTTTCTTTTAGGAATTATAGATAATGATGTTCCAAAAGAGCTGGTTAGCTTATTTAGGTACACGACGACAGCAGCATGAATATTGTTTGTCCAAAGATAGAAAGGAGAGTTCCCAACAACGGAAGATTGGCTTTTGAAAATGATGGTGTACGCAGAACTGTCAAGATTAACACCAAAGATTAGACACCAAAACAACGGTAAATTCATTGAGGGTTGGAACCTTTTTATTGAGTATTTAAAGAACTATTATAGGGAGATGAAAATATGAGCAGGACTTGAAATACGAGCAACAATGTGAATTATTTTTAAAAAAGGTGAAATTGAATGTATTGAATAGTATAGGTGAAATATGCAGCATTTAAGGGTAAATATGGAAACCATGGAAGTGGAGGACAGGAAATCGATTGATAATGTACTTTATGGTTTATGTTAAAATTTGCAAAGTTTTTTTTCCCTTGTGAAAAATTAATAGCCAAGATTTTAAAAAGCCCAACAGTCTCTCAATGAATAAAGAGCCCATTGACGGTTGTCAAGAGGGACTGGGGAGCGACTTAAGACAGCCCATCTAGCCTAGCATCCTGGTCAATGAGATGCTGATGGAACACTTGCAAGCAGAACCTGAGAGTAACCACACTCTACCCATCTGCGTTTCCCAACAACTGGTATTTGGAGGACATATCCGGCTTGGCTAGTAGCCACTGATAGCCTCAGCCTCCATGAATTTGCCCCATCTTCTTTGAAAACCTTCCAAGTTGGTGGCCATCACTGCCTCCGGGGGGAGTGAGTTCCATAGTTCACGTTTCTCTAGTTCCATTGACTAAAATTAACCTATGGAACTCACTGCCTCAGGATGTAGCGGTAGCTACTTGCTCAAATGGTTTCAAGAGGGTTTTAGACTCATCCCTAGAGAACAGGTCAATCAGTGGCTCTTAGCCATGAAAATGAATAGAACCTACATGTTCGGAGGTCGTATACCTCTGAATTGCCAGTCCTTTAAAGTCTCTTGACCTCCCTGGTGGCTGGAAGCAAGGTTCCTTCCAGGATAACAACTGAGAACCGGGGCTTTGTTTTTGGAACACTTAACTGCTGGATGCCTACAGTTCTTTCAACTGAAGAATGGGTGTGTCGAGTACAGGGAAAACATTGAGATGTCAAAATTAATTTACCAAACATGTGCGATAAAAGGAAGGAAGAAAAACAAAGCAGAATTTTGGATTAGGCCGGTTGCCTTTTATTAATTTTCGTAAACAGGGCTGCAGTACTGATTTGAATAAGTCCAGGTGCTTTGCAGAAATTTTATACAGTTACTTTTGGAAATAGTTCGGTCCTCGTTCTTTGTGTTTTGCTTGCCTTGTGACTGTTAGACTTTTAAAAAATCGTGTTGACACTCCCCACTGCGATTTTGTTCAATTCATGTGGGTGCATCTCCCCTCCCAGAAAGGCTCGCCGGACACCTTCTCCGCTACCCTTAAGGCACCAGGCAAAAACATTCTATTCTCCCAGGCCTTTTAGGTGTTCTCCAACCAGGGCAGGCAAACCTCTGCAGTGTGAGGGCTGCATCCCCTAATATGTAGCCTTCTGATAGCCACATGCCAGAGGTGAGCGGGGCCACAGATGTTACTCTTGCCTTTATACAGAAGGCTACAGCCCGGCCACATAGAAGTCAGAGTTTTCTTCACGTACATCTCTCCATCCAGGCAAGCAGAGATACATTTCACCAGCCAAAAGAATTGGGAGAGTATGGATCAAGGCCAACGTAAAGGACCCCTGGATGGTTAAGTCCAGTCAAAGGTGACTATGAGGTATGGCGCTCATCTTGCTTTCAGGCCAAGGGAGCCGGTGTTTGTCCACAGACAGCTTTCCAGGTCGTGTGGCCACCGTGACTAAACAGCTTCTGGCAGAAACCAGAGCGCACAGAAACGCCGTTTACCTCCCCGCTGCAGTGGTACCTATTCATCTACTTGCACTGGCATGCTTTCGAAGTGCTAGGTTGGCAGGAGCTGGGACAGAGCAACGGGAGCTCACTCCATCACGGGGATTTGAACCGCCGACCTTCTGAACGGCAAACCCAAGAGGCTCAGTGGTTTAGACCACAGTGCCACCTGCGTCCCATGAGGGCCAATGTGACCTGGGAAGAGTCCCAGGGCTCATAGGCCTAGAGGCCAAATGCAGGTCCCCAGCCAGTGTGGTGTAGTGGTTAAGAGTGGTAGATTCGTAATCAGGGGAACCGGGTTCGCGTCTCCGCTCCTCCACATGCAGCTGCTGGGTGACCTTGGGCTAGTCACACTTCTTTGAAGTCTCTTGTTGTGGGGAAGGAAGGGAAAGGAGAATGTTAGCCGCTTTGAGACTCCTTCGGGTAGTGATAAAGCGGGATATCAAATCCAAACTCTTCTTCTTCTTCTCTGCGTGCATAAACCCTTATACATTAAGGAATAAGGCAGCAGGGGAGTAAGGAGCAAGCAGTGGCAGGTGGTAGAGGAGGCAGCAGCAGCAGCGGTGGCAAGCATCACATTCCTTGGAAGCCAGATCTGCCACCTGAGGCAACTGCCTCAGCTTGTCTCATAGGTGGGCCGGCCCTGACTCCCACCATCCCTGACTATTGACCAGCACTGATGGAAATTGGAGTCCCACCACATCCAGAGGACCACAAGTTCCCAACCCCTGACTTCGAATATAGGGATTAACAGTGTGGGTGGGTGTGCAGATTGATAAAACAAGCTCAGTCTCAACCCCAGATTCAAGCCACCTGCCAACTCTGGCTGCAGGGCCTTTGGGTGAAGCAAGCGTAGCAATATACCAACCCTCCTAATTATGGTCCTTGCTCCCCACACTCATTTCCTCTCCAAATTAAGCGATCCCAATATGGCTCCTGAAGGATGATGGGGTGGGGGAAGCCTGTTTAGAGTTTGCATAACTGTGCCTGAAGGCAACATTCGCTCGCCGTTCATTGCTGCGTAGTTATAATTGCCTCATAACAATAAAATTGACCCAACTCTGTTACAAAGATCGCATAGGATGAATCACACACCAGTGAGCATTATAAAGTGTGCCGTGATGCCTAAAGAGGCAATATATTATGATTTAATGGGGGAGTTAAACCAGCAGAAGGAGCTATACAAACACGCTGACTTCAAGTTAAAATAGTTTATTTCGATTTAGCTCTGGCTCCAGTGGGTCTTCCTAGCTGAGGAGCCAGCACTGAAGATATCCAGTTTCACCCAAGCCAGGGAAGGGGTGCTGGCAAAGGATCAGTACCCAGATGGCAACATTGCCAAGTTCATGCCCTGAAATAGCCCCTGTACAGAAGGTATGGCATTTCCAGGGGTGGCACTTTCCCCATCGCAAACCTGCAATTGCAAGGAAATCCATGCCTGGCAGAATTATCCATTCTGTGAATCATCCACTAGGAATGGGGGAGTGATTTGATTCATTCTTTTGAAAAGAATTCACAAACCGAAACATAGCCATCCTGGAAAATTCTCTGAATTTTGCAATACGCTTCTCCAGCCACGTAATGTATACAAAAGTGTGTGTAAAGCGGGGGGGGGGGGAGTGCACTGTATTAAGGGAAATTCCTTTGCAATACAGTGTGCATTAGGCAAAAACTGCATATGAAAATGTGCAAATGAAGCAGCACAAAAATGTGAATTAATGTTTATGAGAACTGTGGAAACGAGAAAAGCAGAGAAACTGAAATGGACAGATTTGCCCTTCCTCAAGACTAACACAGACACACACAGAGAGACATACACACACATCCTTTCTAGTGCTATTGTCTTCCTCCTAGCTCAACTGCTATGCCATACAAGGCCCAGGTTCCTTGCACAGCAGGTGACAGATGATTTTAGGACCTACACTGGGAATGAAGCATGGGCTGCCTTGTCTTTTGCTTTAACTGGAGATTTATGTTCATCATCATTATCATCATCATCTTTATACCCCACCCATCTGTCAGGGTTTCCCCAGCCACTCTGGGCAGCTTCCAGAAGAATATAAAAACATAATAAAACATCAAATGTTAAAAACTTCCCGATGCATCCTGTATCCGGGGACTCTATCACTAGACCTGAGAAGGCTTCCCTCAGTCTGAATCCCAGCAGTGCTGACAAGTCATTTTAGACCCTAGACTCACCAGGACCCAACTGCAACTCCCGTCAGCCTCAGCCAACATAACCAATGGTCATTTCTATACACACTTTCCTCTAATGTACACATATTTGCTACACTTTATTTGGTTGAAGAACCGCATTACAAAATTCAGAGCGGGATAACTTTCGAAGGCTAGATGCCCATTCCTTTTGTGTATTGTTTCTGGCATTGGGTAATTTCCCATTAAGATGCAAACCAAAACAAAATTTCTTCAAGACATGTGGATGATGCTTCCCTGAAACAAATTACAGATGTTTTCAGGGAAGCAGGAATCCTCGGTTAATGAGCAACTGTCACAACCACGATGTTTGCTTGGAAACAAACTCCACTAAGCATGGAATCTCCAAGCAATTTCAGGCACGCCTTGTTGACAACTTCCTCTTCCACAGGATGGAGGAAGAAATGAAGGGATTGGCTCAATCTCAGCCAATAGGGAAGAGCTGGTCAGTGAGGCTGGAGTTGTGGGAACTGCTCCATACCTGAAGGATCACCTCTTTCCCCATATACCTGCTTGGACTCTGAGATTTTCCTCGGAGGCCTTTCTCCAACTGCCACTACTGACTGAGATGTGCTGAAGAGAAGGGAGGCCTTGGAGGAGAGGGTCTATCCTGTGGGGAGGGGCACCTCAGCTGTGGAATGCCCCCACCCCTGGAAAAATCACCTAACATCTACTTTAATTTCCTTTTTTATTTCCCCAGACCTTTGAATGCATTTTGGTTTTAAGCTGTTTTACTCTCTATGATTTGTGTTTTCAGGTATTTATATGCAGGGCCTGATTAAGATTTTTAGAAGCCCTCAGCACTTAAAAGATTTTGGTGCCCCCGTGTGTACTGTATCTAATTCAAAATATAAATAATAACAAACCATAAAATATGGTATTCTCAAATTATATTATAACGTTCAGCCTGACTGAATCTTGTTTTTACTCTTTGTGGTGTTGTTGCACTGAATTTACGAAATAATAAAATTATTATTCCTAAACAGCCTTGGCCCTGTATACCTGAAGGAGAATCTTGACTCCCATCATTCAGCCCGGACACTGAGGTCCAGCTCCAAGGGCCGGTTCTGACGATTTCCTCACTGCAAGACATGAAGTTACAGGGAACCAGGCAGAGGGCCTTTTTGGTAGTGGCACCTGCCCAGTGGAACATCCTCCCATCAGATGTCAAACAACTATCAGGCTTTTAGAAGTCATATGAAGGGAAGTTTTTAATGTTTGAGGTTTTATTGTGTTTTAAATATTTTGTTTGGAGTTGCTCAGAGTTGCTGGGGCAACTTATGCAGATGGGTTGGTGTATAAATGATAAAATTATTATTATACACGCATATTAGGAGAGCCTTTTTTGTGGAACTTGGTTCAGCTGCACCTTGTGGTTCATGGTAAATCCAGCAATGGAAAATTTCTGTGGTGCTCCTCTTCCCTTGATGCCCTAAGCATGTGCTTATTTTGCTTAATGGTTAATCCAGCCCTGTTTATATGCATGTATGTGCATAAAAGTGCTTGTGTGTGTGTACATGTGTACCTAGCATTGCTTGGGAATTCCAAGAAACCCAAAATGTGAGTACAGTTTTGAAACCGGTGGTTAAAATCAGTGCAGCCCGCCATCTTGATTCCAAATGGTGTCTAATTGTATCCCAACAAAGACAACCAGCTCCTTGATCTCAGGAAATCATCATGCAAGATTTGGTTATGATGCCTTAAAAGGTGTCCAAATGCATAGCAAACAGGTCAACCACTTTCCAAAATATATAGCCAATACATACATAAATGTATGTTTATCGCTGTCTCAATTATTATTAAGTTTTACATGACTTTATTTCCCATTGTGAGCCACCCCAAAAACCTTGCTACAGGGCAACCTATAAATACTGCAATCGAGTAAATAAATGTTGATTTGGCAGCCATACATTGCTGCCATCTCTGTTCCACAGTGGGGATGCGGGGAGCAATGTTTGATCAAGCATCTGTTTTCCCGTCAATTAGCTATGGGAAAGGATTAGGATTCTGGTGTCCAATGTAAACATTGAATAACGATGCCAAAATTGCTGACTTTCCACTGACCCTGCTCTTCGTTCCTGCTTCTCTGGTTTCAGCTGCACTCTGTAGGGAATTAAATAGTGTGTGGAAATCAATCTTTCTGTGCCCTGCTTCAAGTCAAGTCCCAAATTTCCTGGCCTGCTTTTTTCTCTGCGGGATCACCCTCACCATCATTGCCCAAAGGCGTCTAGAGAAGGAGAACTTGTTTCAGATTGATGCAGGAACACACAAGTGCTGGCTATCTAAAGAAATGACCCTTCGTGTAACCAGGTTGCACAGTGACTCTAAAAGGTAAAGGTAAAGGGACCCCTGACCATTAGGTCCAGTCGTGACCGACTCTGGGGTTGCGGCGCTCATCTCGCTTTATGGGCCGAGGGAGCCGGCGTACAGCTTCCGGGTCATGTGACCAGCATGACTAAGCCGCTTCTGGCGAACCAGAGCAGCACACGGAAACGCCGTTTACCTTCCTGCCGGAGTGGTACCTATTTATCTACTTGCACTTTGACGTGCTTTCGAACTGCTAGGTGGGCAGGAGCAGGGACCGAGCAAGGGGAGCTCACCCCGTGATGGGGATTCAAACCACCGACCTTCTGATTGGCAAGTCCTAGGCTCTGTGGTTTAACCCACAGCACCAGGCTTAAATCGCCCCCCTCCCAAAAATGCTCTTAATTCATTTCTTGATTTACCTTCAGGTGTGGTGTTGAGCCTAGGGCTAAGCAAAGCTGCACATTTCAGTTCCTCTTGGTTTCTCATTTGCCCACTCTCAAGTCCAGCCCTCCACATTCCCACATCAGTTTGCGAATGAAAAACAAAACTGCAGCTCAGACTCCACCTTAAGCTAGACTTAAGCATGCCTTTGCAACTGAATTGCCATTTTAAGCCAGCCTGAATAAACCTGCCGTTTCTGTTATTCTGCAACAGGAACTCTGAGGGAGCAAATGTTATTCTTACCTTTTACAGGACTGTTTGTGTGATTTGTGTTTCAAGGTGAAGGGGGGGGGGCAAAACCAGAAGAATCCAGTCTGCCTTAAAGCATTCTGGATTACTTAAACTAAAAGGCTAAAACTAGCCTATCTAAGCTTCCCTTTTAAGCTGCAAAGAGATGCACTCTGCTGAACTCACAAACATGAGGGAGGGAGGATAATAGCTAATAAATATATCCTCTCCTAGCATCTAGACACAGCCCTACACCCCTAATATGCTATTTTGCCCAATATTCGCATTTTCTTATGCTTTTTTCACAAATATGTGCATTTTTATGCCCGCTTTACCCCGCTACATGCATTTTTCCTACCCATTATGTGGCTGGCGAACTACACTGCAAAATTCGCAGAAACTCGTTTCGGCTGGCATACTGTTTCAAAAAAGTGCAAAATTGGTGGGTTCACTGATAAATGCAAACCAAAGGGTTTTTTTTCATTGATTCCTTCCGCCATGTTTTTGCAGCAGTCCAGCTCTTCCAAACCCCCCCTCTCCCTCCCATTGCACCCTATTAATCTTTCATCAGCTGTGTGATCTCTTGAGGACATTCTTGGGAAATAGCCATTTTCCTTCTGAATGGCAGGACGCAAAAAGCCACTCTTCAGATTGAATGCCTCCATCAAAACACACCACGCTCTCATTTAAACTTGCCCTTTGCTGTCACTATCAATGAAGCAGTAGCTTTTGTCACTGGCCTCTCGGGCAAACTCCCGCCTCCCCAAATCCCCCTTGTTAACTCGGGGGGCGGGGCGGGAAGGAAGCAAAAGTAATAGATCTAAATTGCAGGAAGGAGTATTAAGGTTAAATAGCAGAAGGGATGTTTTGAAACGTTAAGAGACTTGAGCGCTGAAAAAAGAAATGTTATCGGAGCCTTCAGTCTTCCTTGGTGGTGGAGCTGAAGGCCCCAGATTCAAATCCTGATATCTCCAAGGATCAAGTAGCACAATCTGGGAAAAGTACGTTTCCGAGCACAATTCAAAGTGTTGTTGCTGACTTTTAAAGCCCTAAACAGCCTCGGCCCTGTTTACCTAAAGGAGCGTCTCCACCCCCATCGTTCGGCCCGGATACTGAGGTCCAGCGCCGAGGGCCTTCTGGCGGTTCCCTCACTGCGAGAAGCCAAGTTACAGGGAACCAGGCAGAGGGCCTTTTCGGTGGTGGCGCCTTCCCTGTGGATGTATTACAGTATTTTAAAAAAAATTTGGAAGCCGCCCAGAGTGACTGGGGAAGCCCAGCCAGATGGGAGGGATATAAATAAATTATTATTATTATTATTATTATTATTATTATTATTATTATTATTATTATTATTTGTTGGATATTCTTGGGAGTCCACTACCCACTAGAAGAAGCAACACTGATCTAGTGGTGCCAAGGTCTTGACCCTCTATATGAGGCTCTTTTGTGTTTTAGTTGTTGTAACCTGCCCTGGGACCTCCATAAGGTGGTGATAACTTGGAGGGATGGGATGTGGGTAGGTGAGCAGCCTGTGGAATGTAACATCACTGTAGCAGTCAAGTACAACATTTCCTGTTTGCCCAGAGTGGACACACAGGGGGATGTTACTCCAGCCAGGAGGACTTCCTGTCACACCTGGTCTGGAGCATCCTCTTCCTGCATGTGACCAAGTAGATGGGCGTGACCCTGGCAGACCCCATAAAAGGGCTAGTCCCACAGCCACCTTCCCTTCTCTCTTGACCTTTCTTCGCTTTATACCATCTTGATGCTTTTGCTGTCTGCTGGCTCTCAGCCAGCAGCCCATGGGCTCAATCCCCATATAGGATGAACCCACACTCCCTTCTGTAACTATAGGCTAAAGCCCACCTTCAGGATCATACCGTGAACTGAATGTAAGTAAACTTCTTATTACATTTAAGAGAAGACTGTTGTGTCTTTATTCTCTTTTAGAAGGAACCAAGGGGGTTTACCAGGAATCCAAATCTGGACAAGCCAGATTGGATTGCTTAACTCAGAGGTCAGCAAACTTTTTCAGCAGGGGGCTGGTCCACTGTCCCTCAGACCATGTGGGGGGCTGGACTATATTTTGAAGAAGAAAAATGAATGAATTCCTATGCCCCACAAATAACCCGGAGATACATTTTAAATAAAAGCACACATTCTACTCATGTAAAAAACACCAGGCAGGCCCCACAAATAACCCAGAGATGCATTTTAAATAAAAGGACACATTCTACTCATGTAAAAACACGCTGATTCCCAGGCTGTCCGCGGGCCGGATTTAGAAGGCGATTGGGCCGGATTCGGCCCCCGGGCCTTAGTTTGCCTACCCATAGCTTAACTCAAGAGATTCTAACGAATCTACTAACTAGCTTCCTGCAATATACAGGGGAATGTACTCTGCTACTGACTCACTAGCGTGAGTGAGGAAGGATAATTTTTAATCAATATATCCTCTCCTACTATCCACAACATTCCCACACAGCCTAGGCAAACAGTCCAGGGGAGGCAAAGAGGGAACTGGAGAATGGAGATATGGGCAGGTTGGTAGCCCAGGCAAGTTGCGGAGGTCTGAGGGTTGGATTTGTCAATGGCTGTCAGTTTGTCAATGGCTGGTGCTATTGTGTTGGAGGGGACACTTGGCAAGCTCTACAATTCTCTGATTCTCTGACCCAGGTAAGCCCCGCCCTGCATAATCAATCACATGACGCAGTGAACACGCACCATTTGAATGGCAATGTCCATCAACTTGGGGGGAGGCTCAAATATTTTATGGAGGGGCCGAAGACTCCTCGGCCCCTAGGAGTTGGCTCCTATGGCCAACACCATCCACAGGACTGGTTGTATTTAAGGAGGCAGGCAGGTGATACCTGACTGAGGGCCGACTGTGCTTGAGGGGACAGTACCTTTCAGGGATTGGACTCAAGTGGGAAAGATGGAGGAGGAATGGTGGAGATCACACACACCCCTTTCTCCTGACGCTGCAGGAGAAGAGGGAGGCAGCACAGAAATAACCCAGAAATAGTACCTCGCATTAAGAACTTTGCTTCAGGATGAGAACAGAAATCACGTGGTGGCAGCGGGAGGCCCCATTAGCTAAAGTGGTGCTTCAGGTTAAGAACACTTTCAGGTTAAGAACGGACCTCCGGAATGAATTAAGTTCTTAACCCGAGGTACCACTCTATTAAGGCTTGTTGTGTTCTTTTGTCTCTCACTATTAGGATTGAATGAACTCATTAAAAAGGACTCTGCCTTGTTTTCTCTGCTCTTGCTGCAACCAGGGGAGGAATAGCTTTGCCGAAGCCTTGACAGAGCCTTGACGGTGCCCCATAGCTCAGTTGGTTAGAGCGTGGTGCCGATAATGCCAAGGTTTCAGGTTCCATCCCCCTATGGGACAGCTGCCTATTCCTGCATGGCAAGGGGTTGGACCAGATGATGCTCAGGGTCCCTTCCAACTCTGCAATTCCACGATTCTATGATTTGCCCCAATGGGCCAACCTCCACTTAGGCCGCTGCCTGCTGCCCCTTGCCAACGTGACCTGAGAACTTGAAGCCGCCTGCTCCAGTCTCTGGAAGAACCATGGTTTTACATCCAGCGCCAACTCAGCGGCTGGAGCAAACAGCTCCCATTAACCCAGGTGGATCCTTCCATCAGGCTGAATTATTGATGGCAACCATTAGACTGGTGCAGAGGAGGGGAGAAGACAGCAGGTTTGCGGGAGGGAGGTGGCTGAGCCAAATGGGCACTGTCTCAGCGGCGGCCTGGAGCGAGAGGGGAAGCATTCAGAAAGCAGAAGGATGCCAAGAGGAGACAGCTACGTATTAATAAATCCAACCGCTGCCAGCAATGGGACATTGACGAGTTGCAACATGTGCAGAGTAGTGGTGAACTTCAGCACAATTTTGTGATTTTTATTTCATTTTATTGGTTGGTTCTAATAATAATAATAATAATTTATTATTTATACCCCACCCATCTGAATAAGTTGCCCCAGCAACTCTGAGCAACTCCAAACAAAATATTAAAAACACAATAAAACCTCAAACATTTAAAACTTCCCTGTACAGGGCTGCCTTTATATGCCTTCTAAAAGCCTGATAGCTGTTTGACATCTGGTGGGAGGGTGTTTCATAGGGCGGGTGCCACTACCGAGAAGGCCCTCTGCCTGGTTCCCTGTAACTTGGCTTCTCACAGCGAGGGAACTGCCAGAAGGCCCTTGGCGCTGGACCTTCTAACAAAGATTTTGCCGGACCACCATGAATTATTTCTTTTTCTTCTTCTTCTTCTTCTTCTTCTTCTTCTTCTTCTTCTTCTTCTTCTTCTTCTCCTTCTCCTTCTCCTTCTTCTTCTTCTCCAACGCAGTTCCCTTTGCTCCCTCTTTTACCATGTTGATCTCACACAGGGAAAACCCGAGAATTCTTTCTTCACTGAAGTTTACCATTGCCTTTTTATTTGTCTTCTTTTAAGGGAAGGGGACTCTGCAGCACTGGGACCCAAGCCAAAGGCTCTGATCTTGCAACCCAACAACGGAAACAGACCGGCGGTGCAGCGCAGATGCGCAAGGGTGTCGCAAGGTCAGGCTTCTGCACGGTAACATAAAACAGCAGTGCATGTGTTTATGCCCACAAACCACCCACAGGCAGCTTAGCGGAGCTAAACACATATGCACAGTGTGGTAGTTTTCAACGAGGTAGACAAACCGTAAATCTGCCTGCTGTAAGCCTTCTTCCCTCCCGTCTCCCCAAACGGAGATCCCAGATGAGAGGGGAAATGTCTCCACTCTGCAACGTCCTGGAATATGAGGTTGGGGGTGGATAGGAAGGAATGTGTCCCCCAGAATGCAAACCAGACAGGCCCAGCAATGCCTCTGAAGCTGCGCACGTGGGTGACTCCATGCAGTCATTTCACCACCACCCCAAGGCAAGAGGCTTCTGCAAACCCACTCCAGGAAAACCCCTCCTGCAGGAGTTTGTTTCTAAGTGTGCATTTCATTTGCTGGATTACGGCATAAGGAGACAACTGTAGCTACCTGAAGGATCATCTCCACCCTCATTGTTCAGCCCAGGCACTGAAATCCAGCTCTGAGGGCCTTCTGGTGGTTCCCTCACTATGAGAAACGAGGTTACAGGGAACAAGGCAGAGGGCCTTCTCGGTAGTGGCACCCACCCTGTGGAACACCCTCCCATCAGATGTCAAGGAGATAAAGAACTACACAACTTTCAGAAGACATCTGAATGCAGCCCTGTATTGGGAAGTTTGTAGTGTTTGATGTTTTCTTGTGTTTTTATATAAACTGAAAGTTTGCTTATACTGTAATAATAATTTATTACCCCGCCAATTTGACTGGGTTGCTCCAGCCTCTCTAGGCAGCTTCCAACAGAATCTAACAGAACACAGCGAAACAGCAGACATTAAAAACATCCCTATACAGAGCTGCCTTCAGATTTCTTCTAAAAGTTTTGTAGTTCTTTATCTCCTTGACATCTGACAGGAGGGCCTTCCACAGGGAGGGTGCTACTGCCGAAAAAGCTTTTGGCCTGGTTCCCTGTAACTTCACTTCTTGCTTGTTGGTCTGCAAACAGGAACGGAAAACAGGCAAGCAAATATGTTTTGTATCTGCTGCTGCCTTTTGTTGTTCACCCCAGTCCACAATTTCTTTGTCATTACAGGGGTACCTCGGAAGTCCATTCAACTTCCGAAACATTCGGAAACCAAGGCACTGCTTCCGATTGGCTGCAGGAAGCTCCTGCAGCCAATCGGAAGCTGCAGAAGTCATGTTGGACGTTTGGGTTCCAAAGAACATTTGCAAACCGGAACACTCACTTCCCGGTTTGTGGCGTTCAGGAGCCAAAACGTTCGACTCGCAAGGCGTTCGGGATCCAAGGTACGACTGTATATTTTTCAGGATGCAAACAATATGTTATTAATGATATTCCCTACCCCAAGGCCCCTTGTAATGGATGGTGTAGAAGGAAGTAACGATAACCGAAGTAATTACATTATTAAATCTGGTTCAGAGAGAAAAGGGAGCCAAATAGCATTGTTTTGGGGGAAGATGAAGTGCAGCAGAACAGAAACGGCGCTGGTTGTGGCACAGTGGAAAATAATGTCTTTTTAACATCCCTGTCTGTACCAGGATCCTGCAGCTGCACATTTTTTACACTTCAGACTTTCTTGTCGTTTGTTCTATACTGGTTTTGCTGACACCCTGTACTGTGATGTATAAAACTATTGACTTGAAAGAGGTCTTGCAGGAGACTAAGTCCAACTCCCGGCAGGAAAGCTAAAGCTAAAGAATGCCCAAGAGGTGGCTGTCTGGCCTCAGCTGGAGGATCTGCAGCAAAGAGGTTCCTGCCACCCCGCAAATAATTGATTCTAAGTTTGAACTGCTCTTACCATTAAGGCATTTCTCCTTATGTTCCGCCTAAACCCATCCTCTTGTAATTTGAAGCCTATTAGATCTACTACCTGTCCCACCCCCTTAGCTGTGATGGTGAAACTGACATGTTTATTATCAGAGAAAAATAATTGCCAACATTTACTAAAGATTGGAAAATAGGAGTGTCCTACCATACCCTCCAGGGACGTGGGTGGCGCTGTGGGTTAAACCACAGAGCCTAGGGCTTGCCGATAAGAAGGTTGGCGGTTCGAATCCCCGTGAAGGGGTGAGCTCCCATTGCTCGGTCCCTGCTCCTGCCAACCTAACAGTTTTAAAGAACGAACTACAAGTAGATAAATAGATACCGCTCCGGCGGGAAGGTAAATGGCATTTCCGTGCGCTGCTCTGGTTTGCCAGAAGCGGCTTAGTCATGCTGGCCACATGACCTGGAAGCTGTACACCGGCTCCCTCGGCCAATAAAGCAAGATAAGCGCCGCAACCCCAGAGTCGTCTGTGAATGGACCTAATGGGCAGGGGTCCCTTTACCTTTACCTTTACCTTTACCTTTACCTTTACCTTTACCTTTACCTTTACCTTTACCTTTACCATACCCTCCAAAATTTCTCTGAGGAAAATAGGGACGTTCTAAGGAAAAGCAGGACATTCCAGGGTCAAATCAGAAACCAGGACGACTTCTATAAACCCGGGACTGTCCCTGGAAAATAGGGACACTTGGAGGGTCTGCCATGCCTGTCATACTGAATCGGGAGGTGCGAATGAACAAACTTCTCCCTCTTTCCTAGTGGTGGTTGCAACACAGGAAAACAGGCTGGAGGTATGCCTAAACACTCCTAAATACGTCTCAGATGCCACTGAGGGCCTGGTTTGGTTCTCGGAGGGCTGACTCATCTGGAAGAAGGCTTTTTTTTTGTCTCTCACAGCTGTGTGCTTATTCTTCTTTATTGATTTGCCCTATCCAGAGTGTCCGCTTTCAGCTGAAATCCCCCAGGGGACCTGCTGCCCTCTTGGCTTTGCATGCACTTCTGCCAGCACATGCCTGCAAATCATGTACGTATAGATAGATAGGTAGGTAGGTAGGTAGGTAGTTAGACAGATGATAGATAGATAGATAGATAGATAGATAGATAGATAGATAGATGATAGATAGAGATAGATAGATAGATAGATAGAGATAGATAGATAGATAGATAGATAGATGATAGATAGATAGATAGATAGATAGATAGATAGATAGATAGATAGATAGATAGATATAGATAGATGATAGATAGATAGATGGATAGATAGATAGATAGATGATAGATAGATAGATAGATAGATAGATAGATAGATAGATAGAGATAGATAGATATAGAGAGAGATAGAGAGATAGAGAGATAGGGAGATAGATAGATAGATAGATGATAGATAGATAGATAGATAGATAGATAGATATAATGAATCTGGTAGCATGCAAGATGCAGGTGAACCAATCAGCCCTGGACCAAGACTCCTCACAAGGCCCAGAGCCTTGAGAGCACCTTGGGCAGTAATGAAAGTTTGCAGGCTTGCTTCCTTTTTCTGAAAAGCAGCACAGTAGCTTTCCTTCCTTCCTTCCTTCCTTCCTTCCTTCCTTCCTTCCTTCCTTCCTTCCTTCTTGCCCTGCCAAATGCCAATGCAGCAAGTCTTCCAAGGTCAGATTATCAGCCTGGTATTTGATACCCAGCCTTTCTGCTGCCATTCTCTGCTGAGGTTAAGTAGCAGCCATTGATTTTGCATGGGAATGTTCTTTTGAGTTTATTTTTAACCAGTGCTGTGTGGAGCAGACCTTTGTGTCGCTCCCCTGCCAGGGGCACTTGGTGCTTTCGAGGGCTTAGGAGCTCCCGTCTCTCTTGTCCAGAGACACCCTGGAATCACAGACCCTCCAAGTGTCCCCCTATTTTCCAGGGACAGTCCCAGATTTACAGAAGCCATGCCAGTTTCTGATTTGATCCCGGAATGTTCCACTTTTCCTTAGGGCGTCCCTATCTTTTTGGAGAAATGTCGGAGGGTATGGAGTTATGTGACCCCCGAGCCAACAAGATACAACCTTTAGAAGGCAGCACTATATAGGGAAAGTGATATTTAATATTTTATGTTTTATTATGTTTTTATATATGTTGGAAGCCACCCAGAGTGGCTGGGGCAGCCCAGTCAGATGGGCAGGGTATTATTATTATTATTATTATTATTATTATTATTATTATTATTATTAAACAGCACATCCCTATTTTCATTGGAGAAACGTTGGAGGGTATGCAATCTGCATGCAGTGTTTAAAAAGAAGCTACTGCCAGCAGCAAAATCTCATTCTGTGAAATGCCATCTGAGATGTTAATGTAGAAATATTTGCATCTTAAAGCTGCCGCTTGCTGCCAAGTCCCCTTTACTCTCGACCTTAAAAAAGGAAATCTGAGCAAGTGGTACAGCAGTTCAGGGCTCTAATCAAAGATATTGTTCCTTCCACAAAAGGCTGTCGACTGGCGAACAGCTGTAGCTCAATAGCAGAGCATTTGATTTGCATGCAAACGAGCCCATGTCCAATTCCCAACATCTCCGCCACTGAGGCGTACCTAGGGGTTGGTGAAACCAGCCCCCAGGGGGGCGCGAGCCTAGAGCAAGGGGACACCCCTCTCAAAAAAACACCTATCAAACTATGGAGTGTATGACATATACAGTGGTACCTTGGGTTACGGACGCTTCAGGTTATAGACGCTTCAGGTTACAGACTCCGCTAACCCAGAAATAGTACCTTGGGCTAAGAACTTTGCTTCAGGATGAGAACAGAAATCGGGTGGCGGCAGCGGGAGGCCCCATTAGCTAAAGTGGTAACTCAGATTAAGAACAGTTTCAGGTTAAGAACGGACCTCCAGAACAAATTAAGTTCTTAACCAGAGGTACCACTGTGTATGTGTGGAAATGTGTCACAGTGAGGTCAAGCACAGGAGAAGCTTCCCGTTAGTGGCATAGCGTGCGTTGGCAGTGCCCGGGACAAGGATTGTGCCCCTAGACCTCCTTGTGGGCATTGCACAGGAGGCAACAGGCAGACTTCGCTGCGCCCCATGGCAGCCGCTCCTCACGGAGATTGCTTGCAGGCTGCCATGTTTGCCCTCTCAGCTCGGCAAGCTCCCTGGTGCTCCTTGGTGGGCTTGGCAGCAGGCCTAGGAGGAGGGCGGCAGAGACTCCAACTGCAGTCCATCCCCGGCCAACTCTCCTTGGCTGCGCAATGTGGGTGGGCACCAGCTGGTCCTGGCCGAGTGGGTGGCTCTCTTCTCTGTGCTCCTGCCAAACAAGGCATACCTCACCCAAGGTCACACACCAGGAGATAGGCCCCGGAGAAGGACTGGCGCAGGCGAGGAGAATTCTGCTGGGTGGGAGTTCCACCCAGGGCCAGGCATCCCTTCACCGGCCACTAGAAGAAGGAAGCACTGCTGCAGCTCTGAAGGCCCAGCCCGGGTGTGGCTTGCCTCCCCGCAGCTCGGGAAGGTGACAGCCATGTAGCCTCGCTGAGGGAACCTGTTGTGAGGGAACTGGGCTGTGAGGGCACTTTCTGTGCCCGGGGTTACAGCCCTCCTCTTCCCCCGCATGCTGCACCACAGCACAAAGGAGTGTGGTAAAGTGGTCCTTTTTTTAAGGTAAAGGGACTCCTGACCATTAGGTCCAGTTGTGACTGACTCTGGGGTTGCGGCGCTCATCTCGCTTTATTGGCCTAGGGAGCCGCCGTACAGCTTCCAGGTCATGTGGCCAGCATGAGTAAGCCGCTTCTGGCGAACCAGAGCAGTGCATGGAAACTCCATTTACCTTCCCGCCAGAGCGGTACCTATTTATCTACTTGCACTTTGAGGTGCTTTCGAACTGCTAGGTTGGCAGGAGCAAGGACCGAGCAACGGGAGCTCACCCCGTTTTGGGGATTCGAACCGCCGACCTTCTGATCGGCAAGTCCTAGGCTCTGTGGTTTAACCCACAGCGCCACCCGCGCCCCCTTTTTTTTTAAGGTGGGGGGATGCTAATACAGCTCCTTGCCAAGGGTGCATGGGAGCCAAGTTACTCCTCTGCTCTTCCGGGTAAATCTGGGAAAGCCTGGGAAGTTACTGTCGGTCAGTGTGGACCATTCTCAGCTGGAACAAGGAAGAGCCTAAGTAGAGCCTGCTGGAGCCAGCCAATGGCCTTTCTAGTCCAATATCCTGTTCTCACAGTGGCCAACCAGATGTCTGTGGGAAAACCGTGAGCAGGATGAGTACAGAACAGCACATGTCTAACTTGATCCCAGGTGATAAATTCTGTGGAATACTTAACTTGGGATGCTTTGAGATTTTGAAAATTCTTCAAATATGTGAACACAGATTCACTCTAGATGATTTGGGGGGGGGGGTAAATATCAGCATTCACCAGTGCACCTGAGTCATCTCAATTTATTTCTTTTAATAAGCGAAATTTGCCTGGAACAGGTAGCACTCCCATGTACTGAATTTCATAGTTTACTGTTTAAAGCAGAGGACTGTTATTAACCATTTCATTATTTGTCAGTCAGTATGCTTTTTACTGGGACGCAGGTGGTGCTGTGGGTTAAACCACAGCGCCTAGGACTTGCCGATCAGAAGGTCGGCGGTTCGAATCCCTACAATGGGATGAGCTCCCGTTGCTCAGTCTCTGCTCCTGCCAACCTAGCAGTTCAAAAGCACGCCAAAGTGCAAGTAGATAAATAGATACTGCTCCAGCGGGAAGGTAAACGGCATTTCCGTGCGCTGCTCTGGTTCATCAGAAGCGGCTTAGTCATGCTGGCCACATGACCTGGAAGCTCCCTTGGCCAATAAAGCAAGAGGAGCACCGCAACCCCAGTCAGCCACGACTGGACCTAATGGTCAGGGGTCCCTTTACCTTTACCTTTATCCTTTTTATTATGTTTTTATTATTGGTGTTCTGTCATGTGTTTTTAATGTTGTACACAACCCTGGGATCTTTTGATAAAGGGTGGTATATAAATTGAATAAAGAAAGAAAATAATAATTCGTGGAATTTCCTGTGTCTGCCTCTTGATCGCCCTTTAGGGGCAATGATTTTAAGCAACGAGGTCATGCACACTTTTCAGGGATGGGCAAAGGATGCCCGTGTGTTACTTACTGTCCAGGCATGGTTCACAGACGGTTTGGTTCATCCCGCAGGGCTGGGCAACGCCTTCCCCGACGTTACAGGCTTTGCAGCATTCTCCACTGGCGGTGTACTTCTCAGTGGGGCAGGTCTCCTTGGCCCACGCAGAGCCCTGTGGCGAGAGGCAAGCAGAAGGTGTGTGTTACTCGCTTCCTGAAATGGGATGCATGAACACAGAGACAGCGTGGTGCAGTTGTTAGAGTGTCAGGCTCCAAACAGAATATTAAAAACATGATAAAACATCAAACATTAAAAGCTTCTCTAAACAGGGCTGCCTTCAGATATCTTCTAAAAGTCAGGTAGTTATTTATTTCCTTGACATCTGATGGGAGGGCATTCCACAGGCCAGGCGCCACAACCGAGAAGGCACTCTCTGCCTGGTTCCCTGTAGCTTCACTTCTTGCAGTGAGGGAACCTCCAGAAGGCCCTCGGAGCTGGACCTCAGTGTCCAGACTGAATTATGGGAGTGGAGACGCTCCTTCAGGTATATTGGGCCGAGGCCATTTAGGGCTTTAAAGATCAGCACCAACACTTTGAATTGTGCTCGGAAATGTACTGGGAGTCAATGTAGGTCTTTCAGGACTGGTGTTATGTGGCAGGAAACTCCCCGCCCATTCCCCTCACAGAGCTACATTTCTCAGAGTGCCCTTGCAAGAGCGATTGACAGCCACTCCAGGAAAACCACTTTCAGGAAAACTAAACTCATCAGTTTTGGCCAGGTTTACCAACAAGTATAGGATTCAGCAAGCTTTTATTGCCTTTGGATTTGTCAGTGATACTTAAGGATTTAGCTTTGTAAGTACCTAGACTTTTTAAAAAATAAGCATGTGAACATTTTCAAGCCTTAAATACTTCATAGAATCCTAGAGTTGGAAGGGAAGCCAAGGATCCACTAGTCCAACTCTCTACTTGATGCCTAACAAAATTATTTTAGCTGGACTTGCAAGGGATGGTCCACAAAGTCAAAAGGATTGAAACTGAATAGGCCAAGGTAAGCCTTGCAAGTCTACAGACAAGGCAGCCCTGTCTACTCTGAAGTAAGTGCTATTGAATTCAATTGGTAAGTGGAGGGGGGGGGGACTGCAGCCTAAGAGAAAGATTTATGCCCCATCTCCCAAGCAATTTGTCTCGTCATAAAGCCAGACGATGCTGCTAATAGATTTACTGACTGCAGACCTGCTTCCCCACAATTCTTCCGGAGAAGCGCATAACGTCAGAAGGGACATTATCTTCCCAGGAATCCAGAGGCCCAATAATTGAAAATGTATACTTTAAAGTGCTTTATAATCTGGTGCTGGGATGATTTAGATGCATCTTCTGCCTCTCGGGAGTAGCAGTTAGCTTACGAATAAATATTACCCTTTTCCAAGCAAGGCAGTAATACGTCCAAGGAGCTGTGTGGTTAGGCAGGCAACCTCTAGGGTGGAGCAGAGGTAAAGTCTGCAACAGAGCTGAGTTAATTCTTTCGGGAGAAGAGCAGGTGCTTTAAAGCTTAGTTATATATTGGCTTGCTGCCTTTTTCGGAGCGCAGCAGCTTGTCAGGCCAGGGTCTCACTCTTAGAACTCCATGACCTCCAACATGCCATTGATCAAAATCGGGGGGCTCGTTTTTCCGGTCCCGAACTCTCGTGGGGGCCAGCTGATTGGCATAAAAGTTTGAGATAAAAAAAACCCTCTAGCATCTTTGGGTTCAGTAAAGATAAAGGTAAAGGGACCCCTGACCATTAGGTCCAGTTGCGGACGACTCTGGGGTTGTGGTGCTCATCTTGCTTTATCGGCTGAGGGAGCCAGCGTACAGCTTCCAGGTCATGTGGCCAGCATGACTAAGCCGCTTCTGGCAAACCAGAGCAGCGCACGGAAACACCGTTTACCTTCCCATCAGAGTGGTACCTATTTATCTACTTGCGCTTTGACGTGATTTCAAACTGCTAGGTTGGCAGGAGCAGGGACCGAGCAACGGGAGCTCACCCCGTTGTGGGGGTTCGAACCGCCGACCTTCTGATCAGCACGCCCTAGGCTCTGTGGTTTAACCCACAGAGCCACCCGCTTCCCTCTTGGGTTCAGTACACGGGTGCAAACCAGCTGATTTGTGCCGGAGCGCTGGACCAAAAAAGCAGGACATCCCAGGATCCAGTCAGAAGTCAGGATGGGTGTTTTGGGCTCGGGGAGGACAGGACTAAGAGTTACTTAAGTATTTCTTTATCCGGCAGCTTGCTAAGAGGAATCTCACGGCACAGCAAAGTCCCTCCACACACTAACAATTTGGGAAATGGCTACAGTAAGCACTGTATCCAGCTAGGCAGCTGGGAAACAGAAATTTCAGGTGGGATGGAATTAGCTAATAATTGGCCTTGTGTTGAAACTGAGTGTTCATCCAGGCTTCCTTTTACCCTGTCGTTTGCAGGCACAGATCTGCATTTTAAAGCTATGTGTCTGACAGGTTTGTTTTTTTCTTCCGGCTCTTTCCACGGGAAAAGCTGTGCTCTACCACTAAACCAGTGCGAATGGCAATCTGCGGGAAATCTGACTGCCATTTGCTCCAATTCAGTGGCAAAATGTGGGTTTTCCTGGGGAAAGCACCAGGATTCTTTTACAAAACCGCTCAAGTACAGAACTTTAAAACCTGGAAATGTGCACGAAAGGAAGTCTGGACGAGCCCTGACAGCCAATTGATTTCTCAAGCTACATTATTCCTTGCTAACTGTATGCCCCATTATACACATTGATCTGATTCAGTAGTAGTCCTGAAAAAGGAGCAGCCAGCATGCTGTTGAGGCTAGATAAACATGGAGTAGTGGTAATGGCAGACCTGTTCCTCTTTGGTCAATAAAAGCAGGGGCACTAGGCTACAGTCCCTGCCCAGGATCAGCTCCTCTGTTGGAGCTCTCCAGTGCTTCCTTTCTAAGTTTATGCCTGCTTGGAAGTCATATCGTTTGACCCTGGCGTTCTGCTCCTAAGCTCAGGTGTGTTGATACAGAAAGGTGTTTTATCCTGAGTCTGACAGTATAGTCTAATGCAGTCATCCCCAAGTCAGTGCCCTCTAGATATTTGGACTACAACAGCCACCAGCCCCTGACAGCACAGCTAATGGTCAGGGGAGCTGGGAGTTGTAGTCCAGCTACATCAAGGGTAGGCTAGTCTACTCTGTCAAAAGCTTTCTCAAGGTTTCAGGCAGGGGTTTCTTCCAGCACTGTTGCTTAAGGAAGAATCCTTCTAACTGGATGTACTAGGGGTTGAACCATAGAACTTCTGCAGGCAAAGTGTGTGCTCTACCACTGACCCATGACTTCTCTTCAAAACATACAGCCTACAAAACACAGATGGATGGTCAACTTGACCATGCTTGATCAACTAAGGACCAGCGAGGTAAGGGGTCATTTTGTGCCCAGGGTGGTCCTGAAGCAGGTTTTTCAGGCTTCTCCACCAAGGTGTGTGGGGTGTGGAGACTGGACCAGGCTGCTGTTGCTCAGCAATGAGGGAGTGAACACTCTGCACATGCTCAGCACCAACTCTGTTCTCTGTCCTTTATTTGTTTTGATACCTTTTTTGTTAATTCTATCTTGACTCCTATGAAATGATCCTGTTTGCCATCTTGGATCTCTTTATGAGAAAAGGCCAATGAGATCAAGGGTGGGTAGGCTACTGTCCTCCAGATCCTGTTGGACTACAGCTAGGGGCTGGAGAGGAATTCAGTTCAGTCCACATTAAAAGGCAAACCTGCTTGGTTTGCACTCTCCAAAACAATGGGCAAACCAAGACACATCCATCTTTCAAAACGCACACTTTTTCCGAATTTTGCAATCTAACCGAGTAATAGCCACAAAAATGCAGATATTGAGGGGAAGGAAATGTGCATCAAAAGGCATATAAGTGAAAATAACATACAGACATGCGTTGTTATTGTTTTAAGGAAAGACAGCTGTGCAAACATGTGTCTATTAGGCAAAATTGCACACAAGCTTGTATTTTATCAGAAATTTGCCTTAAAATGCTGAAGAATTTTCACAAGGACTTAAGTGGGGGTGGGGGGTCACAAACTGACATGGAAATGTGGGGAGCTGGATTTATGACTGGAAAAGATGAGAAACTGCAAGAAACCAGAACTGGTGGATTCACCCATCCCTAAGCACAACTCCCATCATCCCTGACCATTGGCCACAATGGCTGGGGCCGATGGGATCTGGAGTACAACAACAATTGGATGGCACCAGGTTCTCTCTCTCTCAGATCAGGGGGAGAGAGAGAGAGAGATCTCCACCTGTCAAATAATAATAAAAATTAAAGGATTGCCTCAATGCTTTCCAGGGCTGGACTCTCACATTGAAAATAGGTTCCAGTGCTCCCCGCTGGCAGAAATTAAGTCCTGGAAGTGCAACAGGCTGTGTAAATAAAGGAAGGTCTTCTTAAGCAAGGAAGGTAAAAAGTGAGTAAGCATTGCCTCTTCAGTCTCTCTCTCTCTCTCTCTCTCTCTCTCTCTCTCACACACACACACACACACACACACACAAAATCCACTTCTCAACAGTGTGTAAAAAAATGTAACATCCATTTCACCACCAGTTTTTTTGGGGGGAGCAGGATTGCATCCTGCCCCACACTTCAGCTTTGGGTTTTCCCTAAGAGTCCAGGACCTCCCTTCCCCACAGATCATCACTCTCGGGGGAGGACACATGTTCTGCATTAGGCCCATCCAAATGTGCTTGCTATTAACACGACTCCTGTTGACAAAGCCGTAGGTATTAACCCCATAAAGCATTCTGACAGGTGGAACAAAATGAGGAGAGAGAGGGGAGAGACACCTTCGCCAAGCTTTTAATTGCTTTCTAAGTCGGGCTCATGTTTGGACCAGTGGGGTTTCCTCCTCCTCCTTTGCAAAGAAATACAATGAACTGAGAAGAGAAACCTTTCATTCTACACTTCGAGGTGGTTATATGGAGGGGGGGTTAGGCCAACAGGGCTGGCCCAAAATATTTTGCCGCCTGAGGCAGAAAAGCAAGTGGTGCCCCTGCCATCCTGCTACCTCTATATCGTGGTATAAAATGTATCCGAGGCCAGTCAAGCTATTGTGGCACCTGAGGCAGAAAACCCCCCACAAAGCAGCTTTCCCCACCCGGGCAGTAAAAAATACAATAATCTAAGTGTGAGCTCACACAGAGGAGCCCCAACCTGACTCTGTTTCCTCAAAGAGGAACCTGGTTGATTTAAAGTGCTATTGACTTCCAATAAGGTAATCATGTTTAAGAGTAGGATCTTTTCACTCCCTAACTAGTTAGTTAGTTAGTTAGTTAGTTAGTTAGTTAGTTAATTTCCTGGATTTTCTATACGGCTCAATTGTAAAACAACAACGACCCTCAACACACTTTACAAAATGAATAAAACAATTAAATGATTGGGGGTTTAAAATAAAAAAGACAAGATTTTTTTTTAAAAAAAAATGGGAAATGTTTATAATGTATATACAAAATTATTTCAAACAGGTCAAAACATTAGCAGGTTTCTAAACACACTTGTAATGTAACAGAAAGTACAGATAACTTAGGAAGATGAAAAATTGGAGAAATATTGATATGCAGTTGAAAACAGAATTAAGAGGACCCATGGATGGGATGGAGGGAGGGGAGAGTCAGGAGATTCAGAGCAATCTTGATATGTGGATTTTGTATGATCTTTTGATGTATGTTTGTTTTCTTCTTTCTTTTCTTTCTTTTGGAAAATCAAATAATAATTTTACTAATATATTATTAATATATTAATTAACATCAATAATTATATAAATAATATATAATTAACAATGATGATTTTAATAATAACAATAAAAAAATCAGGTTTAAAACGATTTAAAAATATTAATAACTATAAACTGAAAACCCAATTAAAACACATGTCAACACCCTCCATGTCTGGTTGACCTAAACAAAAATGTTTTCAGCAGGTGCCAAAAAGGGTATAGCGAAGGGACTTGCCTGGTGTCAAGTGGCAGGGAGTTCCCAAGTGCAGATGCCACCATACTAAATTATTGATTTCTTACTCACGCAGGATGAGTATTAGGTGGCAGCTGTAACAGTGCCAGCTCCGTAGATTAAAGTGGTCAAGTGGGCATATTTGAGGCAAGGCGATCTTGCAGGTTAAATGGTCCCAAGCTGCTACAGGCCTTAGATGCTAATGGCCACACCTTGAACTTGATCTGATTGTTTTCAGTGCCAGAACTCCGTCTTGAAAGCTGTGAATGTCAACATGCTTCTCAGCCCACCCCTAAGTACCCACAGGCAGGGCCAACACATGAATGGGGGAAGAGGGAGCAGTCACTGGGTTTTAGACTTCAAGCTTGGTCCTTCTCATTTCAGAAATGAAGGTTGCAATGATAAACACACTTTGCTGGGTGGGAGTGAATCTCACAAACTCAGTGGGACTTGCTTCTGAGTAAGCATGTGGTAACTCTATGGGAGGTGTGGGTGGGAATTGTTATTTTGTTGGTTTTGTTTTAATTATTGATTTGTGCTTTTACCTGGTTGTTTTTTTTTATCTTGTGAACCACCTGGAGATCTTGTGATGAAGGGGCGGTATAAGAATCTAACATATAAATAAAAATAAAGTAAACTGTATACATAACTCACCGTCTCATGCACGCACAGGTTTGTATCTAGCAAAGTTATACTCAGAGGGAACCCAATGAAATTAATGGACCTAAGTTATTCCCCTCCATTATCTGCAATGGGTCTACTCTGAGAAGGGCTAAGATTTAGCTGCAACTCACACCCTCCCTGTTCGGAATTTACATTTAAATGTCAAAACCCAAATCTGCTCCTGTGACTGCACTGCCAGCTATCTGTCAGAGAAAATAATAATAATAACAATTATTATTATTATTATTATTATTATTATTATTATTATTATTATTAGTACCCCGCCCATCTGGCTGGGTTTCCCCAGCCACTCTGGGCGGCTTCCACAAAGACCAAAAATACACTAAGATGTCACACATAAAAAACTTCCCTAAACAGGGCTGCCTTCAGATGTCTTCTGAATGTCAGGTAGTTGTTTATCTCTTTGACATCTGATGGGAGGGTGTCCCAGAGGGCGGGCGCCACTACTGAGAAGGCCCTCTGCCTGCTTCCCTGTAGCTTTGCTTCTCGCAATGAGGGAACCGCCAGAAGGCCCTCGGCACTGGACCTCAGTGTCCGGGCAGAACGATGGGGGTGGAGACGCTCCTTCAGGTATACTGGACCGAGGCCATTTAGGGCTTTAAAGGTCAGCATCAACACTTTGAATTGTGCTCGGAAACGTACTGGGAGCCAATGTAGGTCTTTCAAGACCGGTGTTATGTGGTCTCGGGGCCGCCCCCAGTCACCAGTATAGCTGCCGCATTCTGGATTAGTTGTAGTTTCTGGGTCACCTTCAAAGGTAGCCCCACGTAGAGCGCATTGCAGTAGTCCAAGGGGGAGCTAACCAGAGCATGCACCACTCTGGCGAGACAGTCCGCAGGCAGGCAGGGTCTCAGCCTGCATACCACATAGGCAAATTTCCCCTATGAATGTTGCAGGTTAACTTCTAAATATTTCACTTTCCACCCGACGATCGAAGCAGGCCCAGGTGCCTTTCAGCCTGTCTGAGATTATATGTGTGGACAGAGAGGTAGACAGATGAAAGGGCGAGAGGAAGGGACATTTGTAGAAGGAACTGGGATGTGCACCTCCTTTGAACGGAAAATAAAAGGGAGTTGGGGAATGGAAAGGCTAGGCTGCAGTTTAAAACAAAAATGTCTACATGAAGACTCCTGTATAAGCACTTTAGTAATCCACAGCAGAGTGCATTCCTCCCCCAGAGTTTTAATGCGCACGGCAATAATACTTGGCATGTGTATATATACTTAACAGAGTGCTAAAAGCACTTTGCAGACATTACCTGATGTAATGTGCTTTCAACGCTTGCTTACATAATTTTCTGCAATGGTACGACAACCCTGTAGTGTGGGCCAGCCTGATCACACAGCCATATCGCAGATGGGGAGCTGAAACTGAGAGGGAATTGATGAAGGCTGCTAGGTGGATCTTTGACAGAGACGAGACTCAAGTAGCAGACCACCTGATCCTTAGGTCAGGGAGCCTTCAGTCACAGCTACTCAGAAGTAAGCCTGGCCAAGTTCAATGGAAGCTACACCCAGGGGAGGAATGCATAACCAGGGTTAGGCTGGGGTGTGGGGGGCAAATGCCTCCCTTTCCGACCCCTGAGACCGGGAGTAGGCAACCTAAAGCCTGGGGGCAGGATCTGGCCCAATCGCCTTCGCAATCCGGCCTGCGGACGGTCCGGGAATCAGCGTGTTTTTACATTAGAATGTGTCCTTTTATTTAAAATGCATCTCTGGCTTATTTGTGGGGCATAGGAATTCGTTCATTTTTTCCTTCAAAATATAGTCTGGCCCACCACATGGTCTGAGGGACGGTGGACCAGCCCATGGCTGAAAAAGGTTGCTGACCCCTGCCTGAGACTCTTGCCATTGCACCCCTCTCTTCATCCCTGTTCCACATCTGCTTTTGCCTGGCTGGAAGTGCAGTAAGATGGAAGACAGAGTCATGTGTGTGTGTTTGCGCATGTGTACACCTCTGACTCAACTGTTGCCTACTGTACGGGGCTCCAAATCACATCTGCTGCCCCACCCACCTTTTGCCTCTGGCCCTGCCCACACCTGGGCACAGGAGGTCTTTGCGAGGTTGCTCAGTATTCAGTGTGGTCCTTGGGTTAAAACGAGTTTCCATCCACTTGCCACAGCATGCAGAATTGCAGCCTAAACCCCCTCTTAACATGACTTACAGTCAAACCTCAGCTGTCGAACGTAATCCGTTCTGGAAGCCCGTTCGGCTTCTGAAACGTTCGACAACCAAGGCGTGGCTTCCGATTGGTTGCAAGAGCTTCCTGCACTCAAGCAGAAGCCGCGTCGGATGTTTGGCTTCTGAAAAACATTCGAAAATCAGAGCATTTACTTCCGGGTCTTCGGCGTTCGGGAGCTGATCGTTAAAAAACGGAACCGTTCAGGAGCCGAGGTTTGACTGTATTTCTGAACAAATATGCTCTACGGTACACCAGCTCTTGCAGCTTCGAGGCAATTGGAAATATTTTTGAACATAAATGAAGGGGCATCACAAAACAATTGAGAGCAGAGGAGGAAGGGCTGTGTCTCCCGATGACTAATCATACTGCAAGAAGCCGTTCCATAGGGACGCCTTACATAAATCCCACCCAGCAATTGTAATATCCAGGCAAGTGCTGTTTCGGGGGAAGGAAGCCATCTTTGTAGGGGCACAAGGAGTTGGGCTTTGAATGCTCAGGTAAGGTGTTGGAACTGCAGTCTTTAGGCTGCAAGGAAGAAATAAGCCAGAGTTAGAGAACCCAGGAGGTTCCTTTCATACATGTTGGTAGGACTCTATGTAGCCAAAATGTGCACACAGAGCAAGATGTGCAACTTGGAGGCTAAATACACAGTCACTGCAAATTCCCATCATCACAGTTGCACCTTTTTGGATGCCACCATGCAGATATTATTTTTATTTATTTCATTTCCACCCAAAAAAACTGAAACTCAAAGTGACTTTTTAAAAAGTTGCACAAAGTTGCCTGTTCACAAGCCACAAATATTTTCTTGCGGTCCGATAAACCTCAGCACAATAAATCCCTCCTTCCCTTCCTCTGTTTGGCCTGTGATGTGAACTATTTAACATGGAAATCAAGCCCCACCTCTTCCATGGAGTCGCCATGAGGCCTTGGATAAATCACCACCTCCCAGCTTCCCTTTTCCCATCTGTAAAATGGGCAGACGTAGCAGCCTCCATCGCTGAGCAGCACCGGGAATGAATAATTTGTACGGCAAATTATTCAACGTGGCCGGCGGGGAGAAGGGCTTTGATTTTATCTCCCTACATAGGAAGTTGAGGGTGTTTCTGGGGCCCTAACTAACTCCTTGTCAATTGAGTCATCTCTTTATTTTCTTTCCCCTGCCACTTCAGTGAGATATGACAACCGACCGTGATTTCCTGCCCCCTTTCAAGATCTCTAAAATAGGGGGTGGGGAAGTGTACATAACTTAGGTTTAGTTTTTTCCTGGACGTGCGATTTCTGACCTACTTGAGCAACAAAAATTCACAAGGACGGTTGGAAAAGATCGCCTGCAGAGCTGGAGCACATTCCCCAGTTTGACTGCATTTCTCAGGCTCGGGATAAAGATTTAGGGTGTTTGTCCTATTTGGGAAACACTGCTACTGCATTTCTGTGTTGTGGCCATGTGTCCCTCCTTTACAAAGGGCACTCCTCTCTTTGCAAGAGTCCAGTTGAAAGGTCAAGAACAACGGTGGGCCCATGATATCGGACACAATATATACATGAATGAGCGGGAAAGGCTGTGGAAGGAGGATATTAGATTCACTGCTTGTTACAATCTCAGAGAAAATGTAATGAAGATACCTGGGTACCTAAGCCCAGCCAAATTGGCAAAAAAATGTATAAAAACAGTTCAGAGGTTTGTTGGAGGTGTAAAAATGGGGTAGGTACATTTATGCACATGTGGTGGGGATTCTAAGAGAATTTTGGAACACCATATATAAAGAACTTAAAAAGATATTCAAATTCTCATTCATCCAAAAACCTGAGGCCTTCCTATTAAGAATAATGTCCATGGAAATTAAGAAAAATCATAGACCTCTATTCATGTACACAACCACAGCAGCTAGGATTTTGATAGCAAAGAACTGGAAAAGCAATAACATCCCCACAAAAATTGACTGGCAAGCAAAAATGATAGAATATTTACCACTCGCAAAGATTACAGGGAGATTAAGAGGAAAGTCGATACAGAAATTTAATAAAGAGTGGATAATGTTTAAAGAATATCTTTAAAACTATTGTGATATTGGTAACTCCTTGCAGATCTAGAATGAATCTTGAAACATAAAGACAGTGTACAATAGAAGATTCTTGATAAGAAATGGGGGAACAAAAAAACAATAATGAACTGTGTACAGGATAACAAAACAGTACAATGAGAAGAATCGGAAGTTAGTGTCTAAGGCACGGGTGTCAAACACAAGGCCCACGGGCCGAATCTGGCCCACCAGACCTCGTCATGTGGCCAGTGTAGCTGCCGCCGGCCGCCGGCCTTCACCTTTTATTCTCGCTTTTTTTTTTTACACAAGAAAGCCGCCTCTTCAGCGCATGCGCGGCAGCCTACAAGCCAGAGAACGTCTGCCCTCTAGCGGCGCCGGCCGTTCTACACAGGAAACCTCCACTTGTTACAGATACAACCGGCCCTTTGAGGGTGACCAAACTGCTGATGCGGCCCCCGATGAATTTGAGTTTGACACCCCTGGTCTCAGGTGTGTTTAAGTTGTAATGGATGGAATGAGTGTTGTTTGCATTGTATGTACTGTCTAGGTTTTATGTAAAGTAATGTTAATTGATGTACAGTGGTACCTCGGGTTACAGACGCTTCAGGTTACAGACGCTTCAGGTTACAGACTCCGATAACCCAGAAATAATACCTCGGGTTAAGAACTTTGCTTCAGGATGAGAACAGAAATCGTGCAGCGGCAGCGGGAGGCCCCATTAGTGGTACCTCAGGTTAAGAACAGTTTCAGGTTAAGAACGGACCTCCAGAGCAAATTAAGTTCTTAACCTGAGGTGCCACTGTATAATAAAGGTTATTTTGAAAATTTATAAAAAGAAAAGAAAAGTCAAGAACAACAGGGGTCCTGAAGCAGACTGAGGAGGCAAGCTGACAGGTCACTCAGGCTTTCTTCACTATGTTGAGATGCATTTATTTAAACGACGGTAATAATAGAGACACTGTATCAGAGAATCATAGGGTTGGAAGGGGCCCAAGAATCATCTACTCCAACCCCCTTCAATGCAGGAATATGCAGCTGTCCCATGTGGGGATCGAACCTGCAACCTTGGCGTTATCAGCACCATGGTCCAAATATCCATCTGTGCATAGCTGGTGAAGTGTAGAGGTTAGAGCAGGGGTCAGCAACCTTTTTCAGCAAGGGGCCAGTCCACCGTCCCTCAGACCATGTGGTGGGCCGGACTATATGGGGGGGGGGTGAACGAATTCCTTTGCCCCACAATTAACCCAGAGATGCATTTTAAATAAAAGGACACATTCTACTCATGGGGGACGCGGGTGGTGCTGTGGGTTAAAGCCTAGGACTTGCTGATCAGAAGGTCGGCGGTTCGAATCCCCGCAACGGGGTGAGCTCCCATTCCTCAGTCCCCGCTTTTGCATTTCGAAAGCACCTCAAAGTGCAAGTAGATAAATAGGTACCGCTCTGGCGGGAAGGTAAAAGGCATTTCCGTGCGCTGCTCTGGTTCGCCAGAAGCGGCTTAGTCATGCTGGCCACATGACCCGGAGCTGTACGCCGGCTCCCTCGGCCAATAAAGCAAGATGAGCGCCGCAACCCCAGAGTCGGTCACGACTGGACCTAATGGTCAGGGGTCCCTTTACCTTTACCTATACTCATGAAAAAACACACTGATTCCCGGACCATCCACAGGCCAGATTAAGAAGGCAATTGGGCCGGATCCGGCCCCTAGGCCTTAGGTTGCCTACCCCTGGGTTAGAGAGTTGGACTAGGACCTGGTAGACCAGCGTTCAAATCCCCACTCTACCACAAAGCTCACTGGGTGACCTTGGGCCAGTTACTGTCTCTCAGCCTGATCTACCTCATAGGGTAGGGAGGTGATGAGGAGGAGGAGGATATGTTGCCCGTCTGACTGGGCAGCTTCCAACAAAATATTAAAACACACAAAAAACAAGGAAGGGGGATAGCTACGCATGCTGCCTTCAGCTCACCTGAGGAAAGATGGGGTATTAATGAAATAAAATGAAAATGCGAATATCATGCAAATCTGTTTCCTTGCGTGCTCAGGGGAATACTTAAGTTATACTTCTGTGGCTTTTAGCACTCTGGCTAATGAGTCACACTTCTCTTTCTCTGCCTCCACTGGGTCTCATCCTACTAATCACTTCGTCTGCCTTGCACCGCAGGCCCTGTGAATTATACATCCAGCACCCTCTCAGCCCTGTGCTTCAGATGAAGGGAAGTTTTTGCCTGTGACAGCGCTGGCCACAATACATCAATTAGCCTCGGAGGTGCCATAAATTAAACCAGAGGTGTCAGGGGACGCCAGGAGCTGTGTCTGTTGCGGCCTCGGTGTTGTCAAACAAAGCTCGTCCTTCGTGGTCCAAAACTGAGAGAAGATGGAGCACAGCCTAGCAAGCAGATAGGCAGACTCACCTTGCATATCGGGGACACTGTCGTACAGTGGATAGAGTTTTTAAACTGCTTTTCCTTTTTAAAAAGGCAGTGCATAAATTGCCGATACCATATAACCAGTCCTGAAAGACCTACATTGGCTCCCAGTATGTTTCTGAGCACAATTCAAAGTGTTGCTGCTGACCTTTAAAGCCCTAAACGGCCTCGGTCCAGTATACCTGAAGAAGCATCTCCACCCCCATCGTTCAGCCCGGACACTGAGGTCCAGCTCCGAGGGCCTTCTGGCAGTTCCCTCACTGTGAGAAGTGAGGTTACAGGGAACCAAGCAGAGGGCCTTCTTGGTGGTGGCACTCGCCCTGTGGAATACCCTCCCATCAGATGTCAAGGAAATAAACAACTGACTTTCCAAAGATTTGGAAACAAAAGACTTTCCTAACGTTAGGCATTCCTGCTAAGGGGAACTTTGAGGCAGAAGAAAAGAAGAGTTTGGATTTGATATCCTGTTTTATCACTACCCGAAGGAGTCTCAAAGCGGCTAACATTCTCCTTTCCCTTCCTCCTTCACAACAAACACTCTGTGAGGTGAGTGAGGCTGAGAAACTTCAAAGAAGTGTGACTGGCCCAAGGTCACCCAGCAGCTGCATGTGGAGGAGCGGGGAAGCGAACCCGGTTCACCAGATTACGAGTCTACCGCTCTTAACCACTACACCACACTGGCACCAGTCTAGAACTGTAGAGTTGGAAGGGATATCTTGAGGGTCTTCAACCCCCTGCAGTTCAGGAACCTCAACTAAAACATCCATGACAGATGGCCATCCAGCCTCTATTCACCACCTTCCAAGGAAGGAGAGTCCACCACCTTCGGCTTGGTGTGGGTCCCAAAGCTATTTCCCCAAACCACGCCCACTTGCCCCACACCTGATGTCATATGTGATGTCAGCAGTGGAGCAGCCAATCCTTGCAGAAAGCAGCTTTGCCCAGCCCTATGATTGGTGCTAACCAAGCACTGGGCACACAGCTGGCAATGAGAGGGACTTTGACAGGTGGGCGGGATGACCCACCTTTCAATCATCCAGCATCACAATGACATTGGGTGATAGACAAGTGGGCAGGACCATGCACCAGTCAAAGTTGGCCCTCACCGATAAGGTCGGATAACAATCTTGCCCACTGCACCATAAATACTCTCCATCCTCCCCCCCCCAAACTTACACCTCTCCCATCTGGTGCTGGAGCACACCTCTCATTCAACATTTCTTAAAACACCAACAATAGGGGTGTTCACACATTAGATTCAACAAGTGTACAATCCATGTACACCTGTATACCTGGGTTGATATCTGCATGTAACGCACAGCAAATGGGCACCCTGCTTACCTGTGTACACAATAGCTAAGCTGTACTAATAAACAAGTGTACCCTCTTTCACACAAACACTTGAACACTTGTACATGGGCAGAGGCAGCTTGTGTTCAGCAAAATAATAATAATAATAATAATAATAATAATAATAATAATAATAATAATAATAATAATAAAAAATTTATTCATATCCTGCCCTCCCCAGCCAAAGCTGGGCTCAGAGCGGCTAACAAGTAAAAATAGCACAGTGTACATAAAATCACACAGTCAATTAATTAAAATCCATTCTAAAATCAATTCAGAGTCAAATTAATGGCAACCATTGGGCTAGAGTTCTATGAGGATTACAGAAGGAGAGAGGGGGTCAGACTGTGCCTTGGCCAAAGGCCTGGTGGAACAGCGCCGTCTTGCAGGCCCTGCAGAAAGATGTCAAGTCCCTCAGGGCCCTAGTCTTTTGTGACAGAGCGTTCCACCAGATCGGGGCCACGGCTGAAAAAGCCCTGGCTCTGGTCGAGGCCAGCCTAACCTTCCTGCGGCCCAGGATTTCCAAGATGTTTTTATTTGAAGACTATAAGGTCCTCCGTGGGACATACCAGGAGAGGCGGTCCTGTAGGTATGAGGGTCCTAGGCTAATAGGGCTTTAAAGGTTAAAACCAGCACCTTAAACCTGATCCTGTACTCCACCTGGAGCCAGTGCAGTTGGTATAGCACCGGACGAATGTGATCCCATGGTGAGGACCCCGTAAGGAGTCTCGCCATGGCATTCTGCACCTGCTGGAGTTTCTGGGTCAGTCTCAAGGGCAGTCCCACGTAGAGTGAGTTACAATAATCAAGCCTGGAGGTGACCGTCACATGGATCATAGTGGCTAGGTGAGGGCAAGAGAGGTAGGAAGCCAACTACTTAGCTTGGCAGAGATGAAAAATGCCGCCTTTGTTATGGCTACAACCTGCGCCTCCACAGAAAGTGAGGTGTCGAAGATTACACCCAAATTATTAACAGACGGCGATATTATTATTATTATTGTTAATAATAATAATAACAACACCCATGCTCCTCCTCCTCTTCTTCTTCTTCTTTTCTCCATGCCTGCTCCATGGAACCTGGTCTGAAGTACTTCCCTACCCCCCAAATCCTTGTTCCTTTCTTAGAAAAAGTAGGGTCATTTGAGCTGTCTCGCCTTTAATTTGGCGACCGTTGCAAACAGGACCTGTGCCTTGAAGCAGGCTCAGACTATTTCAGTTGGTTAGAGCGTGGCGCTGATAACGCCAAGGTTGCAGGTTTGATCCCTGGATGGGACAGCTGCATATTCCTGCCTTGCAGGCGGTTGATGACCCTCCGGTCTACAATTTTGTGATTCTATGATTTCTATTTCTCCTCCTCATCTGCTCTCCAGGGTCTCACTCCAGGGTCTTTCCCATGAGCTGCTAGATGACCCTTTTCCACTGGAGATGCCTAGGCTGGGACTCAGCCTTGGGACTGTCTATGGGAAACTGCATGTGGCCTGCCATTGGACTGTGGCTCCTCCCACAGAGTCAGGGAGCTGCCAAATTAGTGTGTGGGAGAGGTTGTCATTAGCATGCAATTCCTTTCTCCTTCCCCCGTCCCCCCACAATCCCTGCTAAGCTGTCACAAGGCACCTCCAGACTGCTACGATGCAAACCCACCATGCATGCAGGGATATTTAGATTTGCACGGAGTGGACAAAAGCCGTCTGCCACCCTAGCACAACGAACCCATTTTTAAAAAATGAAAAATGGTTTTTTTGTGGTTAGGAAGCCAGAAGGCTCTGGGAAAAGTGGGGGTGGGGGTGGGACAAAAGATGCAAAGGAAGGTTTACTCTGCAAGCAGATCAGGATGGATGCTCAGTAAGACCAGACATAGACTAACCTCTACGAGAGAGGGAGGAGAAACTCCATGCAGCACACGTTTCAAGTTCTGCAGTTTCAAGAAATCTGCAGTTTCTGAAACAATACGAGAATGGGGGCGGCGCCATCCTTCAAAATCTGCACAGATCTGAATTTTGCAGTGAAGTTCTGCAACCAAACAGTATTTCCCAAAATGCATATATGACATAAAAGTGTGCATAAGGATGGAGACGTAGTGAAAACAACATACCCAAAAAATGCATTTATTAGGAGGAATTGCACGCAAAAATGTGTATATTCGTCAAACCTGCTTTTTAAAAATGTGTTTATTGGGAGAGATTCACAATAAAACGCTGGTGTTTTTTCATCAGGATTTCTTTAATAATAATAATAAATAGCCACAAATTACTGCAAAATGCAGAGGAGCGAATTTAAGATTGGAAAAGTAAGAAACCGAGAGAGAAGAAATGGTGAGGTCTCGCCATCCCTAATCTCTGCATAAGCCTTGTGCAAAGACCCCAGTATGGATTCTCAGTGAAACAGGGTAGTCTTGAGGAGCTCATAAGACACCATCCTCTGCAAGCCTCTTCTTTACTTTTTCATGAACAGCCTTGTGGGGGAAGCATTCTGTGTAGCTCTAAAGTTTGCCCATCTTTTTTGGGGGGGGGGAGAACCCTAAACTAAACACATGATCCAATAACAGCCACCCTTTCATTTCCCCTCTGATTTTCTCTTCTTCTTCTTCTTCTTCTTCTTCTTCTTCTTCTTCTTCTTCTTCTTCTTCTTCTTCTTCACATATCATCCCTAGCCCCCTCTGGCATGAGGGCGGATCTGGAAAGGCATGTTAGGCTTCACCGACACCCCTTCCTCCGCCTCCTAAATTAAGCAAAGCTTACTTGCGAACAAACATGTTGTGCAACTTCCTTTCTTTTTTAATTGCATTTATTTTAAGCGCTGGGATCGTTCTCCCTGGCTTTTGCAGCCTTTTAAGCTGCAGAAGGTGTGTCTCTCAACGCTCACAGCGAACTTCCCTCTGCCTATTCCTACTTCTAGGGGAACGGGACGGCATCTCGGAGACCCAGCACTGAAAGAAACGGATTGTACTCAGCTGTCCACAGCCAGAGGCTGCCTGGGGGAAAGACGAGGAGAAGCTGTGCAGACGATGCTTAACTCGTTTTTTAAAAACATCCCAGAGATTCCAGGGTTTAAGCAAAACAGGAAACTCGCAAACTCTCTGCCTTTGTAACTGTCATGCCTGGGACCTCACCCATAATACCTTCAGAGCGCCACCTCTCTCTCCTCCCTCAGTTCCCCCCTCCAGGGATAATAAATCCAGACTCCTTTCCCACAATGCTCATGCACCAAATCTGTACCCCAAGGCTCAAAAGTGCGTGTCGACTGCATTTCTGCATCTATGGTCCTTCCTAGACAAGCCTGCCAAGGTTACAGGTTCGACCCCCATATAGGGCAGCTGCATATTGGTCCCTTCCAAGCTTACAATTCTATGAGTCTACTCCTGCCTCTTCCATGCCTCCCCGCCCTCTGATCTCCTTCCACAGGTCTGTAAGCTCTTTGGGGCAGAAATCTACTTCTTTTCCCTTTTTCGCTGTGCAGTGCCTGTGCATTGACATCTCAGCAGTGTTTTATTCCTTCCTGCCTGCCTTCTAATCATCTTCCTTCGAAGTTCTTCCTGTTTAGGCCAGGATGAGATTACCGTAAATCAGGCATTGGCAAATTCGGCCCTCCGGATGTTTTGGGACTACAACTCCCATCATCCCTGACCACTGGTCCTGTTAGCTAGGGATGATGGGAGTTGTAGTCCCAAAACATCTGGAGGGCCGAGTTTGCCTATGCCCGGATTAAGTGCTGGCATGTATAAAGCTCCCGTTTCTTTTCACATGCTCAGAGGCACTCTGGGGTGTATTATCTCCTCAACTGCCTCATTCTTGTTCATTTTGCTAATTTCACCTGCTTGGCATAATTTCTTGCATTTGTGTTTTGTGCAAAAATGGCAACTGCTGGTGTTTTGATTTACTTTGGTGATATTCCTTGCTGGCGTTTCAGTTTAGTTTGGGGATTCTAATCGCAGTGGCGTAGCGTGGGTTGTCAGCACCCGGGGCAAGGCAAGTAATTTGCGCCCCCTAACCCGTGGATTTGCGCCCCCTAACCCGTGGATTTGCGCCCCCTAACCCTAACCCCCAGATGTTGCGCCCGGTGCGGCTGCCCCCCCCCTGCACCCCCACGCTACGCCACTGTCTAATCGTCTGTATATGTTTGTGTTTTATACACAAACTGCAAAGGTCAGGGGGTTGGTGCACATCGATTTCTATTCCAGGGCAAAAGAAGTGGGGGAGCACTGATTAAAAATGGGTTGCAGAGCTGGTTCCTGTTTCAAGTTAATCCAGTGGGTGCAGTGTCAAGAAAAATGCTATACTAGGATGCCCCCATGGTCGCTGTTTCAGCCTCTGCAGTGGTGCCAAGCCTCCTAATTTACGTCTTACAGTCCCGCCATCAGCCTCTCCCAGTCAGCCACCAACCTTAAATGTCCATCACCCCCAAAGTTCAACATGCCAAACCCACGCTCCCTAAGATATTAGTCTTTTACTGCACTAGCCCTCCACTGTCTCCTTTTCTGCTAAGGGCTAATGCAATTCAACCCTAGACATTATTATTATTAACTGTTTCCTGTCCAGAAATGAGCCAGGCAATAAAGCAAAGATTCGCCTCCGAGCGTATGCAGGGCTCCTTCTTCACTGAAGAACCCGAACTCCACCTTGCATACTCAAAGAGTTACGGGCACAGATTTGAGGTTTGTGGAAAACACGGACCTTGAGATCCAAAAGCCACGTCTGTTCAGCTTCCCTCCGCCCCATTTTGCAAGCTAAACACTATACGATTTGAGAGGGTTGGAGCTCAGGGGTAGAACTTCAGCTCTGCATGCAGAAAATTGGATCCCTGGCATCTCCAGATATAGGTGGGAATGTCCCCTGTCAGAACCCCTGGGGAGCTGCTGCCAGCCAGTGTCGACAGTACTAAGCTAGACGGTCCAATGGGTCTGACTGGGGATAAGGCAGGCAGCTCCCTAAGTCCCTATTGCAACCAAACCCTCTCAACCAGCGAGCCTCTCCCTCCGTCTGGCTACCCATCCTGAATCTCCCCTCTGCAAAATAATGCTAATTTTGAAATCCGCCCCTCTTCCTTCTGTGATCTCTCTCCCTCCTCTCTCTCACGCCAGCTCCCTGTCGTTTGGCACATCCACACTAAGCGAAGGGCTGCCGGCAGAAATGACCACTCGAAGCTTAAAAGCCGATGCGTTTTCTAATCAATGTATGTGATTTGGCTTTGAGGGGACCTCGGTAACTTAGCTGCCTTGCCTACAGGCTAACACTGGTGCGACGCGGGAGATCCGGGAATAGGATCACTATCCCATAGCTTAAAAAAATAAAAAAGTAATATCAGGGAATGTTGGTGAATGGGCTTGGGAGTGGAAGTTGTCATTTTCCCCGTGGAGTAAAGAATAGCAGGTATCCTGCAACTCCCACCGTGTTGAGCCTCGTGGGGCAAACAGCAGCTGGAGGGTGAGTGAGAGAATCATAGTACAGTGGTACCTCGGGTTACATACGCTTCAGGTTACATATGCTGCAGGTTACAGACTCCACTAACCCAGAAATAGTACCTCGGGTTAAGAACTTTGCTTCAGGATGAGAACAGAAATCGGCGGCAGCGGGAGGCCCCATTAGCTAAAGTGGTGCTTCAGGTTAAGGACAGATCTCCGGAACGAGTTAAGTACTTAACCCGAGGTACCACTGTATTTTAGAGATGGGTTGGGGACCTCAGAGGTCATCGAGCCCAACCCAATGTAGGGATCGTGCTTGGCAGACAGACACCCAGCCTGTGCAGAACTACACCCCAAACCGAAGGAGAGCGATTCAGGGAAACAGGACGGCGGTGGTCCCAGTGTAAAATCAACCTCAGGGCTACGGTTATTATTAATGTGTTACGAGAGGCGAATATCCTTGCGCAAGGCTTTATCTCTCAGCCTTCCCTATCTGATAAGGTTGTTGCGAGACTGAAATGACCCTGGCAGCTCTTTGGAGGGAGGGTGGGTAAGGATTTGTTATCCCCCTTGCAGTTTTGGTCCAGAGCACCTTTGTGCTTCCGGACAAAGGATGCCCATCTTTGATCGCACACAATCATCATCATCACCACCGAGGTTTGAGGTTACAGAGGGGTCTCCAGAGGCAGGAAAAGCGCAGCGAGATGCTTACATTTGTCGCTATGATTTCTTGGAAGCACTTTCGAGCACGCAGACGTGCTTCCTCGTTTTATCACCCCAACTGGAATCTAGTCAGAGCTCCTTAGACGTCTCATAAAAGGCGGAACCGTGCCTCAAACTCTTCCTCTCCCCCCCCCTCTCTCTTCCTCAGCACATCCTCGGCGCCGCTCTTTTTCGTTTCCCTGCCGCGCCCCCTGCGCGCACAAAACCATTTCACACGTTCCGCAGAGAACAATATAAAACAAGATCTATCATTCCGGACACTGCAATTGATAGATCGCATCCTCGCCGCCGCCGCCCCCCTTTTGAAACGTCAAAATAGGACTTTTTAAATCCTCTTCTTCTGCCCCCCCCCCCACTCCCGCGACTCTCATAGTCGCCCCAAATGTTCTCCTCCAGCAGGCAAATCTCTGCTTGGGGTGTGGGGGGTTTCCAACAAACCGACGTGGGGTGTGGTTAGGGTGGGGCCAGGGAGCCCGGCGCTGCCCTACCCTGCGTATCCACCCGGATCCTCTGCACGCGTCTACGCAGAGAAAGCAACTCTCCCTGACTTCACAGCGCGATCCTCGCCGCGCCTCCTCTGGAACTCCGTGGGCGCCAGACACCCGGGATCGAAACATTACTCGCGAGGAAGTGCGCAGAGGACAGCAGCCCGCTATCGGTTTGGGCGCGCGCAAAAGTTCCTTCCCAGCTGATTAGCAACCCCCCTAGGGACCGAACCGATGGGTGGGCGCCTCCCAGCAGATCCACCCCCCCAAAAAAGAGAAACTTAAACCCCAGTGGCTAGGGGTGCCAACTTTAATTAAACATTGGGGGGGGGGAATAATTGATCACATGACATAGTACACACACATGTGTACTAGTATATAGATGGCAGTATCAATCAACTGTCGGGGAGCCTGGCCCCATCAAATATTTTTTTTGGGGGGGGGCGAAGGGACCTTGGTCCTAAGGAGTTGGCTCCTATGCCGGAGACAGAGCACCCTGGTGTCCAGCGGACCCGAAGGAGAACCGCTACCACCCGCCCCATCCCATCTCCGCACCCCAGACTGGACACACACACACACACACACACACACAAAAAAGCACCCATGGGTGGCAGATCCGATCGACGCCCCCGTCTCAATACTCGCTACGATCCGTGCGCACTGTCACTTGCGATCTTCTCCCCATCTCTGCCCTCTAAAGATGGGAGTGAGTCGCCGAGCCTCTTCCACACCCCACCCCACCCCTGGGTTGATCCACAGGGCGAACCCACTCACCCCGGAAAGCAGCAGCAGCGATCCCAGCAGGAGCGCCAGCCTCTTCGCCTTCTTCTCCATGACCGTCAGAGCTGGAGGAAAGCGGAGCGCAGCGGGAGCCAGGCGGGAGGCTTATTCCACATCCCCTTCCCGGTACTCCTCGGGCGGATCGCGCGCGCGCGCGCGTCTCAGGTCGAGAGAAGGAGCGCGATGCAGATACCGCGGCGGCGGCGGCCCCTGTAGGAAGCGAGCGACTGAGCTGCAGCCCGGGCAGCACCTGCTTTCTGTAACTGGGAAGCTCCGCCCCGCTTCCCCCTCATTACTATTAAAACGAGCGGCGCGCTCAGCCCACTGGCTGGGTGGCTTTGGGGGGAAAAGGCGCACGCACGACGGTGGCACAAGGCGCCGCCCGCTTTCAGGCTCCCAGCAAGAGCTGAACTGACAGGGGAGAAGATGAATTGGTTTCATTGCATTCCCGATTTCATTCCTTCATTTTATAGAGTTGGCTTTGATTTCTTCCGAAGGTGAGGAAAGATTCGCATCGGGCACGCCCTGGCAGCTTTCCCAAAGTTCCTTTGGAAGAGTGGAAGTCAGAGGGTTGCATTGGCAGCCACCTGGTACAGTGGAGAAGGGGGACTTGGGGGGTGAATGTGCCCCCCCCGCTACTGCAATACCCTCTACGTGGGGCTACCTTTGAAGGTGATTCGAAAACTACAACTAATCCAGAATGCAGCTGCCAGACTGGTGACTGGGAGCAGCCGCCAAGACCATATAACACCGATCCTGAAAGACCTACATTGGCTCCCAGTACGTTTCCAACCACAATTCAAAGTGTTGGTGCTGACCTTTAACGCCCTAAGTATACCTGAAGGAGTGTCTCCACCCCCATCGTTCAGCCCAGAACCTATACCCAGCTCCGAGGGCCTTCTGACAGTTCCCTCCATGCGAGAAGTGAACTTACAGGGAACCAGACAAAGGGCCTTCTTGGTGGTGGCGCCTGCCCTGTGGAACGCCCACCCATCTGATGTCAAGGAAATAAGCAATTATCTGACTTTCCAAAGACATCTGAAGATGGCCCTGTATCAGGAAGTTTTTAATGTTTGATGTTTTGTTATGTTTTTATATGTGTTGCAAACCCACCCCCGAGTGGCTTTGGCAACCCTGCCAGATTGGCAGAGTATAAATAATAATATTATTTAAAATATGATTATTATCTGGCCCTTAGATTCTTGTCCATCTGCAATCACTCCTTAGCAACTTCCCCTCTCCCCAGGTCACACCCCTCGCTAGTTCTGCTTCGCACCCTCCTCAAGTGTTTTTGGGGATGTGTCTTTGAACTCTGCCCCTGCTTTGCTGGATGGAGGATAGAGTGTGGGGCATGTGAGTGTGCATGAAACGGGCTTATTGTGTACAAGAAGAGCCTGCTGGATCAGGTCAGTGGTGTACCTAGTTGAGCTTCCTGTTCTCACAGTGGCCAACCAAATTCCTGCGGGAACCTGCAAGCGGGACCTGAGGACCAGAGCACTCTCCCCTCCTGTCAGGGACCAGGCTGAGGAGGAATGGTGGGAGCCTCCCCCTCCCCTTCCCCCTTCCCTGAATCTTCCCAGGAACAGGAGGACAGTATAGATTTGGAACAATGGTTTGCAGAGGGACATAGTTCAGAAGGCAGAAGCTGGGAAATACTGGATGGGGAACAGCTAGGAGAAGACACAGTGGAAGAGAGAGGGTTTACAGATTCACAGTCCTTGGACAGCATTCCTCCAGCACTCTCCCCAAGTCGAGAAGAGCTCAGAAAGTCTCAGAACAAAAAGCGTAGAGGCTACAAGTTCATATTACAAGACGTAGGAGTGGCATAGATTAACAGGGACGGAGGGGTGTAGCCCTTAATTGGGAGCACCGCCATTCTAGGTAGATGGGTTCTTTTGTCTCTCACTGTAATTATTAAAGAATCTAACTGGTAAGATGTTCCTTTTGTTTGATCTCTTCTTATTTACTGCCGTGGGTGGTGCTGTGGTCTAAACCACAGAGCCTAGGGCTTGCCAATCAGAAGGTCGGCGGTTCGAATCCCCGCTATGGGGTGAGCTCCCATTGTTCGGTCCCCGCTCCTGCCAACCTAGCAGTTCAAAAGCACGTCAAAGTGCAAGTAGATAAATAGGTACCGCTCCGGCGGGAAGGTAAATGCCATTTCCATTCACTGCTCTGGGTCGCCAGAAGTGGCTTAGTCATGCTGGGCTGTACGCCGGCTCCCTCGGCCAATAAAGCGAGATGAGTGCCGAACCCCAGAGTTGTCCGCGGCTGGACCTAATGGTCAGGGGTCCCTGAACCTTTTCCAGCTCTGCAATATCCGTTTTGACACGAGCCCGCCAGAAGTGTACACAGTATTCCAAATGCAGTCACAACATAGATTTGTACAACAGCATAATGAGATCTGCAGTTGTATTTTCAGTTCCTTCCCTAATAATCCCTAGCATGGAATTTGCCCGTTTCACACCAGCCACACACTGGGTTGACATCTTCATTGCACTGCCCACTATGACCTCGAGATCTCATGGTAAGGCACCACCAGTTCACCCCAAGCAGATATGTGAAAATAATATTATTATTTTTTGTGCTAGCACACACCACTTCCTACTTGCTTACATTCAGTTGCTTTTTCCATGTCACCACCCGTTCACTTAGTCTGCTGAGGGTTTTTTAGAGTTCTTCATCATCTCTGCTTGCTTTATCAACCCCAAATCATTTAGTATCACCAGCAAACTTGGTCACCACTCCCCTTTGCATCTATATCGTTTACGGTCTAGTTAAATAGTGCAGGTCCCAATATCAGCTCTTGAGGGACTCATTTTCTACATCTCTCCATTTGGAGAAATGCCTTTTTATTCCTGATTTCTGCTACTTAATCAACTCTTGATCCATGGTAGGATCTCTCCTCTTATTCCATGACTGCTAAGCTTATTTACCTTGTCAAAGTCCAAGTATACTATGTCAACTGGATCATCTTTAGCTACATGCTTGTTGACATTCTCAAATGACTACCGTACATACTCGAGTATAAGCCAACCTGAATATAAGCTGAGGCACCTAATTTTAGCACAAAAACTGGGAAAACTTATTGACTCGAGTATAAGCCGGTTCACCACATCAGAAACCTGGTGGTGGTGGCGGCAGCGGTGGAGGAAGAACAAACAGCCCAAAAGCGCAGTGTCTCTCCTGTGCCTGCCCTTGCGAGAGGCGGGTGGCGGTGGGACCAGCAGCAAGAAAGGGCTCCTTTCAGGTCGCTTGTCCCTCCACCGCCGCCACCCGCCTCACTCAAGTATAAGCCGAGGGGGGCTTTTTCCACATAAAAAATGTGCTGAAAAAGTTGGCTTATACTTGAGTATATACGGTAACCAGTTGGTGAGACAGGGCCTGCCTTTGCAGAAGCCATGCTGCCTGGCTCTTCTTGGTTATTTTAACAATACTTTCCCCCAGTTCTCCTGGGAGAGAGGTTGATTTCCAGGGTTGCCCCTGGATCCCTTTTTTAAAAAAATGGTGTTTCATTGGCAACTTTCCATGCACTTTCGGGTGGATGCCCACTAGACCCAATCAATGTGTGTGTGTGTGTTTTATTATTTTTCTGTTAGACCTAGAACTTCATCTCTTGTCACCAGATCCTGCCTCAGATCCTCAGACTCTCCTCCTGCAAAAGTTAGTTCAGGCCCCAGGATCTGCCCTGCTCCCACCCACCACTGAAGGTCGCTCAGAAGCCAATATGAAAAGTTCCTCAACCCTGTTTCAAAGAAAAGAAGAAGGGGAGGGAAGGCAGGGTGAGAAACTGACCAGGTGAGCATTGCATTCACCAAGGGGGCAATAAATCGGAGCGTTGGAAGCGTGACCTCGGAGGTCATTCTGCCTGCACTCACATGAGCTATTGGTTTCTGTTCCAACCATGCCCTAGTCCTGGAGCATCTCATAACGGAGCCAGCCCTCCCAGGAGATGGCATGAAGTGGCCGCTTCAGGTGGCAAATTTGGGGTTCCATTAAACCTGTTGCAACTGAAGAAAGACAATCAGATCATCAAAGGCTCCAAGGTGTCAGGCGTCAGAGGATCCAACCCCCTATGGTAGGTTGCCATGAAACAATAAGACAAGGGAAGTTCTTACCACCAATGTTGTTTATTCAATATTCACAGAGAGAGGCTTAGTAATGCAGCTTCTTGGAGTAATGGTGTTGCTCCAAGTGAAACC